>NC_090389.1:40247311-41624311 GCF_036365525.1 Heterodontus francisci | reverse complement strand
GTCAAAAGTCCCCTCACATTATTGTGACCATGTCTCATGAGTCAAAGTTTGCAAAAAAGAAAAAATTGTGAAAGAATTTGTGAACAATTTCGTGGTTAGCTGTGAGGCGATGGTGCTCGTTGCTGCCCACAAAGATCTGGCGATCTCAGTGGTGTGGATTTCACCCTTCCTGGTGTTAATTTCATTCTGGTGCCAGCTCAAGCTGATCTCCAGCATCCAGCAAAATTATGTCATCAAGCAGGCTAAGCAGCCAATCCATTTGAAGAATTCTCACAGAGAGCAAACCAGGAAGTAAAAAGCGTTTCTTGTCCTTCACTTTTTAATCATTTTACAGACAACAAAATAAAGATGGGAACATCTTCTTTGGCCTCCTTGTCTCTGGAGACAATGGGTAAGAGCCTGGAGGTGGTCAGTGGTTTGTGGAGCAGCACCTGGAGTGGTTATAAAGGCCAATACTAGAGTGACAGACTCTTCCACAGGTGCTGCAGAAAAAATTGGTTGTCGGGGCTGTTAGACAGTTGGCTCTCCCCTTGCGCTTCTGTCTTTTTTCCTGCCAACTGCTAAGTCTCTTCGACTCGCCACACTTTAGACAACAAAATAAAGATGGGAACATACACAAGGGATTAAGGTAGAAACTGAAAAACTTAAAAAAAAAAAATTTTTTTTAAAAACCTGTGGAATTTTTTTATAGTGGAGAAGTTTGATATTCCACAAATATAAAATTAGTTCTTCAAGGCTAGTGAGGCTGTCCACCAGTAATTATGAATTTCGTACACCATTAAAAACCCAGTTACACCTCTTAAAGAAGGCTAACTTTTTCAAGGGGTTTTACAGCAAGACTAATGGTGTAATAGTGGGAATTCAGGTCAATTCAGGTGATTTTTGCACTTAACTACACATGTGCAGGTGCCAGAAATTGCTGTCAGTTTCACAGTTGAACGCTGACAGTTCGCTGTCATTGCAGCTGCAAAAACTGGGCCAATCTGGGTGTCCTCGCGCATGAATCACGGAAAACTAGTATGTGGGTGCAGCAGGTAATAAGGAAGGAAAATTGAATGTTGGCATTTATTGCTAAAGGAATATAGTATAAAAGTAGGGAAGTGTTGCTGCAACTGTACAAGGCATGAGTGAGACCGCACCTGGAGTATTGCGTACAGTTTTGGTCCCCTTACTTGAGGAGGAATGTGGTTGCATTGGAGGCAGTTCAGAGGAGGTTCACTAGATTGATTCCAGAGATGAGGGGTTTGTCTTATGAAGAGAGATTGAGCAGTTTAGGCTTTTACTCTCTAGAGTTTAGAAGAATGAGAGGAGATCTAATTGAGGTATATAAGATGATTAAGGGGATTGACAAAGTAGATTTAGAGAGATGTTTCCTCTTGTTGGGCAATCTTGAACAAGAGGTCATAGTTTTAGGATAAGGGGTAGCAGATTTAAAACAGAGATGAGGAGAAATTACTTCTCTCAAAGGGTCGTGAGTCTGTGGAATTTACTACCCCAGAGTGCGGTGGATGCCAGGACATTGACTAAATTTAAGGAGGAGAGAGACCAATTTTTAATTAGTAATGGGTTGAAGGGTTATGGAGAACAGGCAGGAAAATGGAGTTGAAGCCGAGATGAGATCAGCCATGATCGTATTGAATGGCGGAGCAGGCTCAAGGGGCTGAATTACCTACTCCTGCTCCTAGTTCTTATGTTCTTAATAAACCAGTGCACTCCCATTCAGAGGCTTCTGTTTGAATTACAGCTTTGATTGATTGATTTAATTTGGTCTTTCTGTCTTGGTCAGTTTATCTCGTTGATGAGTTAGAACACTTCATAGTGAAGTGCAATCTTTCTGGGGAAGAGGAGAAATTGAAATCATATTCTGGCTTGTAAAGCTGTAATACACCTATTATTTCATTTTCTCAGCTTCAGATGGCATGACAGTGCTTTACCAGAGTCATTGACTGTGGTGATGCAACCAGTCAAATTATATATATTTTTTCTATATATATATTTTAATATACACAACTCAGGAAAGTATGTATTGAGAGTAAGATGCCCCTTTTATTTTCTTAAAGATTTTGCCCCACCATTTCTTGATTACCACGAACTATCTGCAGCCCAATGGGCAGGCATTGGCTCTTCTGGCTCTTATCAATGAAGTTCTAAAACTTGCTAAGAGAAAGTATGTAAAAGGAGTTGAGGGTTGAATCTCCATCTGATTTTTTTTCTCCCCTCTATGTGGGAGGCTGCTAGCTTCCTTTTTTAGCATTTCTCTCTACATGGAATAATGTAATGATTTTCACACTTGATTATCACTCAATAATATTGACATTACTATAAGTTTCATTACTTCATGGGTAATGACATGTCTTTACTCCATGGCAGAATGCAATGGTGTCAATGTTTCTTTATGTGAGGGCACAACAAACCACGTGTTGCGTTACGCCATGATGTCAACATATGTTCCATCAGCCCACTGCAGAACATATTGGTGGACCAAGCCATAATCTTGTATTGATTTGCATTGACTTGTGTATTTTTGGATTGTTGATACTTAACACATGTAGAACATAAGACAAGATTATTTGCCAAATATTTTGCATACTATCCCTATATAATCAGTCTTACTCCTATATTCATGTCTCTCATTATAAATGATTCTGAATAAATGTCACAGTTCAACATTTTGGTATTTGGATGTGCATTTTCTAGTTTCAATACAGTTTGCCAATTTGAATATTTAATATAAAATATGGACACCAGGGCCAAATTCAATGTTATGAACAAGATGATGACAGGTGATCTACTCCTAGACTACCAGTGCTTGTGTAACTGGCTTCTGTGCAGTACACAAGATTTGCTCTTCAATTGCCCCTTCCTGAAGTGAAGTGCTTTCTGCTCAGTGCTTTCCCCAGGAAGTAGTTCAAGGCTTCTTCAGCAGCACCTCTCAAAGTCATGACTTGCATGACCTAGAAGGACGAGGGAAGCATGTGCATGGGAACACGATCAGCTCCATGTTCCCCTTTAAGTCACACAGCATCTTGACTTGGATGTTCCTTCATTGCTGCGGAGTGAAAATCCTGGAACTCCTAACAGCACTGTGGGAGTACATTGACTAACTAGCCTGCAGGGGTTCAAGAAGAAGGCTCACCACCACCTTCTCAAAGGTAACTAGGGATGGGTAATAAATGCTGGCCTTGCTTGCGACACCCGCATGCCATGAATGAATGAAACAAAAGATCAGGGCCTCGCTATTTTTGGGATACTACAAAGTAGATAAGGGCAGTTACAGTGTACCAGATTGGTTTATTGGCAGTGTTTACAACTTCTCTATTGTACAGTAACTTATTTGTTTTAGTAAATTTTTCACATGTATGATATAATACTAGCATTGGTTTCAATATCAAAGTTTGTTACACTGTGATAACATAATTTGGCTAAAATTCATCTCTTGTTCCAATCTAACAATATACTATAGACATTCATTGTACATAAGCAAAAATATAAAGGAGTAAAGTATAATTATCTAACTGAATTGGTGATATGAAACAATGAAAATAGGTCATATGCTGCACATATCTTTCAGGTAATGACTGTAATGATTAGAGTGGTTATCAATAAGTAGAAGTTTCACCTTAATCCTCACACTTTCAAACATATCCTCTCTCTCACCTTCTCATGCTCTGTTTTAGGGGCCTAGCCTTGGAGAATACAATCATAAGCCTAACAGCCCATGCTGCTTTGATTTTCAGTTTTGTTCAGTGAGCACATTCTTTTGCCACATTCTGAAAGCAATACTCAGCCAACCCATTATTCTTGCCCTCTTAAGAAGATCCTGCCTACTTTACTGTCAACTTTTTAAAAGCTACTAAAAAGAATTTTGCCTGTCACATTATCAGAAAGTGAAGAAAAAGACTTGGTCCATCTCCATAAAACCAATTTGTAGTCAGTATGAAAAGCAGTTTATTAAAAAAAGGCCAGAAAAGCTATTGCACAAATAACTTTTCTTGCCTTGGATGATCTTCAAAGAAAATACTACTTTCTTGAAAAGAAATCAGTAATTTGACATTTCTCAAGTGTAGATACATTCATTTGTATTGATTTGCCTGAAGGTATTTCATTAGTTTGGTCGATTACCTCTGTGGTGCCTTTGGGCAAAAGGTTGCCCTTTCTTTTGATGCCTTTTTTCTGCTAAAATTGTATCTGATAACTATTCTTATCTACATTAAATGTGTCTTTCAGAATAGTTTGAAGTGCTGCATCTTGTTTTTTTTGTATGTCCCTTCCCATGTCTTTCAAAGCATATGCAAATTGAACAGCAGTAGGTGGTCTCGGCAGTAAAATTACTGCCTATGCTTTCTGTCTGCTAGGAGGTGCACTAGAACAGCCCAGTGATAACTGTTGCTCTGATTTTCCTTTTTCCTTTTATCTCTTATGAGGAATTGCTTGTTTCTACCCCTACTCCCCACCCTCCACTCCCCAACAAGTTGCTCATTCGAGCACGCAGATAAAGCCTGTGTCCTACTGCTTCGGTTTTAAAATTCTCATGCTTGTTTTCCGATCCCTCCATGACCTCACCCCTTCCTGTCTCTGCAATCTCATCCAGCCCTACAAAACTTCGAGATTTCTGCACTCCTCCAATTCTGGCATCTTGCACATCTCTGACTTTAATCTCTTTACCATTGGTGCCATGCCTTCCGCTGGCTCGGCCCTAAGCTCAGGAATTCCCTCCCTAAGCCGAGGAATTCCCTCCCTAAACCTCTTTGTGTCTCTACCTCTCTTTCCTCCTATAAGATGCTCCTTAAAACCTACCTTCTGACTAAACTTTTGGTCATCTGCCCTAATATCTCCTTATGCGGTTCGGTGTCAAATTTTGTTTGATCGTGCTCCTGTGAAATGCCTTTGGACATTTTTACATTGTTAAACATGCTATATAATAAATGCAAGTTGTATGTTCAAGTTACTGTCACTGCAAATTGAAAGTTTCTATGTATGTAGTATTATAGGACTATATTGATCGATATAGATAACATGTGCCTAACTTAGTTATTCAATAATGAAAAGAAAGAGCTTGCATTTTATCATATCTTTCTGTACATTCCAAATGATTTGCAACCACTGATGGAGTGAGAGTGGTAATATTGATGCCATTGGTATACATGTTAATCTCTTACTCCCAGGTAGTGTCTCTGAGGAATAGGCTGTAGATGCTGAGAGAAGCCAAGGATAGAGCCCTGAGAACACTGGATGTAACAGTGCGTACATGGGAAGAAAATCTATTTGAAGAAATGTGGCTGCATTAGGACAGAAATGAGTGGAACCACAAAAAATGGTGAAGGGTAGTTTTAGAGATATTTTGGAAGACAATGGAGTGGTAAACATTAAAGGCTGTTGTGAAGGACAAGGGGACACAGCTGTATTCCCAGTCAAGCAGAATGTTGTTAGTTAATGGCTCTGTTAAAATAGAGGCCTGAATAAATGAACACCTTAAGTGTTTGTCCATTATTATCATCAACAGTAATTACAAAACCTTTGAGTTCAAAATTCATCTTGTACAATTTTTGTAGATGGTGTAAGGCAAAAGATTGTTTTATTTTTGAACATTTCAAAATAAATTTAGGATTCGAAGGCTTATGTTCCTTAAGAATGCTGCAGTTTTTCAGTAAAATTTAAATACTGTGGCTTTTGCAAAGTAGATGGAAAAGAGAAACAATTCATTTCATTTACTCACTATCTTTGCATCTTATGCTGCACAGCTTACATCCCACCACTGCTGAAAACTGCAATTAGATATTTGCTGACTAAGTACTTCTGACCACCCTAAATTGCACAATAAATTAAGGTTGAGACTGTGGCTTTGGCTTGGCTTCATTTCTGATTATGCAATTGTAACTTCAAGCTGGAAATGTGAATTTGAGCATGTCTCACTTTTTTTCTGTATTTGATCAAGAAGAACAATTGGAAGAATGTTTTGAGGATATTTAACATCCTTTTGGTTGGGGGAAGTGGGTGATTGCACACCCATAGTTCTTCCCCCTCATTATTTCTGATAGGGCCTTTTGGATCAAGTAGCTGAAATGCCTGCCGTAATTTAACGCAATCTCCCCCACCCCCACCGGGAGCGGACTGGAGGCAGGATGGATGGGGCGGCCCTAAAACTGAGTGGGAGGCGGGTCTGCCGTTTCAGTCGCCTACCAACCCCTGCTGCCATTTTCCCAGCAGCGGGCAAGGTTGAAAACAGCACAGCAGCTCCAGGCCTATTAATTGCCACTTATGGTTCTCCTCCTGCTGCCGCTAGTATATTACCAATGGTGGGCGGGCACTTCAGCTGAGGAGGCTGCCCGGTAAAAGTGGTAAAACCGGGTGGCCTCCTTGTCGGCTAAGGGTGGGGTGGCCTCCTGATCGGACCCCCTGGGCCCTACGGAGGGCTCCCCCTCCCCTGTGGCACAAGACATCCCTTCTGCAGCACCTCCCCCTGTCCTCTTAATTGACCCCCATTGCACTCATAGTGCCCATACAATTTTTGCCTGCAAGGTCCGAAATCCCACTCACCTTTCTGTGCCAGCGCCCGCTTCCTCTTTTTAATGGGTGCAATCCCAGCAGTGGCCACCACTCCGGGTGGCGCTGCTAGAACTGAGGAGCTACTGGGCCTCTGGCCAATAGCTCCTGGAGGTGAGAATTCCCTCATCAGAGGAGCAGTTGCCCCGACTGAGGCCAATTAAAGGCCTGGGCCATGCAAAATCGCTGTGTGGCTTCCAGGCCCAGCAGAGGCGGGCTTTCCCTCAACTTTGCAGCTGGTGGGTGCCACAATGTAAAATTCCAGCCGCTGAGTGAGCAGATAGCTCACCAGCTTCCAGACCATTGTCAAAGTTCTGTGTAGTATTGGTCCACCAAGAGCATCCATTCCCTGACAGAGTTGCCATGGCCTTGTGCTGTAGTGAGATGAGGCCAGTTGTCTTATTTTATATGAATTAAATAAATGAACAGAATTTAGTTCTACATATTTTCTATCACTCCTTGTAACATCAAAAATAATTTATGCACGCTTTTCTCCTGATGTGGGCCTATCTGACTTTACAAGTTAGTTTTGTTGACTGGCTGGCGCACTGCTTTTCGAATATAGGTCACATGCGTTCACACTTCAACCTGCAGTTAATCATAATTCTGGCTGGAGAGAAATTGAGCTGTTTCTGCCTCTTGCTCTTCCAGACTCCCAATCTCCCCAACTCAAGACCCTCTTTTTTTTCCACAGCGAGAGGAAGTCAAAAACATAAAATCTGACCTCACCATCAGTTCAGAGTTCAGAATTGACTTGTTCCAAATTGGATCAGAAATTTCTCCTCCTTCACTCCTGCCCAGCTCACCAATGTGGCAGGCATATAATTGCATGCCTATGAAGCTAACCTGCTGTGCTCAATGAATGAAACCAATCTAACATTGTAGTTGCATATGTCTTTGAAGTATGTTAATCACCCAGCTCATTGTCTCAAATGATAGCATTACGAATATACACGTTACTGGTAACTATGTCACATGAAGTTTTGAATAAACAGAATAATTGGTGTTCCTGGCAGTTCTTGGTACTAAATGAAATTTCATAGCAACAACATAACAAATTAACAAAAAAAAATCCCCACCACTCCAAATATGTAATAACCTTAAAACATGACAATGTTGTGGAATTGTTTTCTGCGGACCTGATAATTGTCCCAGTCAAAGTATCGACGAGGAGAATGTTCATAAACTAATACAAAATATTCCTAGTATTTTCTTCAGCAGTGTATGCAGGTAACAAAAAGGTCTGTCACAATCATGGCCATTTTACTGCTAAAATTTATCACTGAGACTATTTGTTCACAAATTTCAACTGAAGAGTACTGTTTGCTTTTCAGAATGAGCTGTATTAAAATAAATTGAAATCAAAATGAGAACAGAACTTTAGTGGTGAATGAAAACTTGCTATATTAAACTTGGACATGTGCAGCACAGAGTCCAGCAAACATGGAACTGTCTTATGCAGTAAATACATTTGTGTTAAAGGTTTTAGTTTTAATCATGCCTGTTACTTAGGCAATTCATCCATTTTAATAAATTTATGAATTATTTGTTTGAAAATCACTTATAATACCTTGTTCCTCCAAGATTGATGATGTACAGTAAGGTCTTTTAACAAGTTTTACACTCCCCTTACTGTTGTAAAGGTGCAAACTCCATTTCCTTGATAGCTTTAACAGTACTTCATTAGGTCACTATCTGCTGATGCATGAAGTTAAGCTATTCACAATGATAAGACAGCACATTGAAAATGCTAAAAAAAAAAAGCAGTGTATGCAGGTAAGTGTTGCCTGTTAGTGATTAGAAAAAGATATTAAATCAGAATTTTTGAGTAATAACCTTTTTATTAAATTACCAGTATATGCCTCGTGATGCTTTTTCATACTTCATGGTAGTGATGCTTTTGTTAACTGACTTAATTGCTCTTCAGATGGGTTTATATCAATTTGGGCAATACTAACTGTGGCATAACTTGCAGGACACTTAAAATGACATCTTGCTAACTGGTCATATTTTAAACATACGAGCTGGATCATCTAGTGAAAATGAGTCATACCTGACTGGAAAAGTGGGTGGAATTCCCATCATGATGGATCTTTGCTTATTTTGCTTCACATGCAGTTTCCTGTGGGCGGAGAATGCTGGAGGTAGAAGCACCCATCTGAAAGAGGCAGGAGCTTAATTCAAGTATGAATTTGGTGTTGGGGTCAATCTGCATGTTATTTTCCAGCATTCTGGTTCCAAATGGTGCCCATGTGAAAAGGCTGCTAGGAAATGGGTCATAAGTGGTAGTATATTTAAAGAACATAATAAATTTGATTCTGCAGCCAATTTGTGCACAGTCAGCTCCCATAAACACAAAGTAATAATGACCATGTAATTTGTTATGATGTTGATTAAGGGATAAATATTATCCAGGACACCAGGGTGAACTCCCCTGCTCTTCTTCGAAGTAGTCCCATGGGATCTTTTACATCCACTTGAGAGGGCAGATGCGCCCTCTATTTAGTTTTTTATTCAAAAGATGGCACCTCAGTACTGCACTGGAGTGTGAGCATGGATTTTGTGCTCAAGTCCCTAGAGTGGGACTTGACTATAATTCACACAACTGTATATTAATTTTCATCAAAGCAAATGGATTCCATCTTCAAACTGATATACTACAATTTTAAGAAAGTATATAATAAAACAGTGGTATCCATCTGTTTGTGCAGTTCTTCAAGCAAAATATGTAATAAAAAGGTTTAAATTTCTTCCCAGGTTGAAGATCATACTGCAGATAGTTTACTGTGTCGCTTTTTTTTTAGCATTTTAATTTTTAATGAAATTTACATACAGTTTCTACTATTTTTAACTGCACACAATTACGGTGATGCTCAATAAACATTTTGTAATGAGCTAAATGTTTTCACAGCAAATGATGTGTTACAAAGTTGTAAAACATATCATACAGGAAAGAGGAAGTCCAACCATTCTGTTCAACTGTTTTGGTTTAGTTTAGTTTAGTTTAGAGATACAGCACTGAAACAGGCCTTTCGGCCCACCGAGTCTGTGCCGACCATCAACCACCCTTTTATACTAATCCTACACTAATTCCATATTCCTACCACATCCCCACCTGTCCCTATATTTCCCTACCACTTACCTATATTAGGGGCAATTTATAATGGCCAATTAACCTATCAACCTGCAAGTCTTTTGGCATGTGGGAGGAAACCGGAGCACCCGGAGGAAACCCACGCAGACACAGGGAGAACTTGCAAACTCCTCACAGGCAGTGCCCAGAATTGAACCCGGGTCGCTGGAGCTGTGAGGCTGCGGTGCTCACCACCGTGCCGCCCAAAACAAACTTTCCTTCCTCTGATCTTTCTCTTGGAACTTACGTAAATTATTACATTATACACCACGTCTGCAAAAATGTTGTGCACCTGCTTAATATAAAATGTTTAACATTATACCTTGTTTTATGGAAATTCAAATGTACATCTATTGGAGACAAGCTTTGTCCTCATAATTTGCATGTTCACAAGAGCATAGCATGATTGCAGTTTCTTCAGGACTTAAAACACTATTTCTCCTCAAAATCAAATCCAATTATCACCTTCCCACATAGAAAGTGCAAAATGTGCATTTGACAAAAGAAACACTCTATGGAATGCAGCATTCTTGTGGACAGGAAATGATGCAGTGATAGTTTTGGTTTTACATCTTTGTTCATTCTAATACTAATCTGATTGTTATTTTCTTTTTATGTATCCTAGTTATTTAATTTTGAGTAGCAGTCCTATTCTAGTTTTTTTTTCCATCAAAGAACCCTTAACTAAGCAAGTTATTTGAATGCCCTGGTTTGACTTATCATCCAGTCATCGTATTTTTGTTTTTACTTGGGTGCTCCCCAGATGTGATCAAAAGCTTTGCTATAAGCCTCACTGGGTACAGCTTCTGTCCTCCATTTAGTGGTGTAGCGTGTCTGTACATTAACATGAAGGATGTGTCATGCGATTCTACTGTTCTGGACGAGCTATAACAGCTTGTCATGGCCTTACATTATCCAGTTCCTGTAGAATTGAAAAACTGCAATCATATCAAAGCTGCAGGAGATCAGATAGTATGTTTAATAAAAGTCTTAGACACTTGGAAGTGTCACACATGTGAAGTGCATGTCAAGCTTGTACCTGATTGGCTTAAATATCATTTATAGAACATCAATCACAACTGAAAAATATTTTAAAAAACAAGTACCTAAAAGATATGATCATAACATAAGAAATAGGAACAGGAGTAGACCATACGGTCCGTTGAGCCTGCTCTGCCATACAATATGATTATGACTGATCTTTGGCTTCAACTCCACTTTCCCGCCTGTTCTTTATATCCCTTGATTCCCCGAGTATATCCTTCCTTAAATATGGAGACCAAAACTGCGCACAGTACTCCAGGTGTAGCCTTACCAAAGGGGAGCAGCTGGCGATTTACAAGCAATTGTCAACCTGGAGATCAACATTCTTGAACAACATTAATTAGTATCTGGCAGCATCTGTGGAAAGAGAAGCAGAGTTAACGTTTCGGGTCAGTGACCCTTCTTCGGACCCTTCCGAAGAAGGGTCACTGACCCGAAACGTTAACTCTGCTTCTCTTTCCACAGATGCTGCCAGACCTGCTGAGTGAATCCAGCATTTCTTGTTTTTGTTTCAGATTTCCAGCATCCGCAGTATTTTGCTTTTATATTAATTAGTATCTAATTGGCCTCTGGCTGTATTTATCTGGAGCATTTCCCCACATCCAGTAACTAAGCAGTGGTTTTAAAAGGACAAGCTAGGGTCAAAAACAGATCTGCCACTGAAATTGATATTTCAACCTGGATCTAACAATGAGCAATGAACAGGAGATCAAGCAGGTATACTTCTGGCTTGTTTTGATTCTGCTGCCATGGGTTGGGGGCTGCTTGGATTTTGGCAATTGTGGCACAGCTTCAAGATAATGTGGCTTCTAATATAACTCCAGAGCACAACCCAGTGCCTGTTTAACACCACAAATCAACAAGGCCCCATTTAAAGTGTATTACCTACCACTGCCAGCTGTGAAGCAATAGGGCATTTATGTTCTGCACTGTCACCGAAAGGCAATAATCATGACGTCATTATTTTGTAATAGTGTCATTCAGCAGCACACAACAGTGAGCTAATACTTTTTAATGATGACACAAGATGACAGAGATGGAACTTGCCTGAAACCAGGAGCAAATGTCACTCTCGGTAACATTAACATCTATATGTGCAGTATATTTGCATACCATTCACCTAACCTACACATGGTCAAGATCGGACGGATCTGCCCGTTCCAGGATTGATTTCCTGTTTGTCTCCCGTGCTGTCACGGTCGGATCCACCGATGTCAAGCCGGTGTTCTTCTCTGACCACTGTCTCTTACTGGCCGACTGTCACTTACAGGACGACCAGCGGGTTGGCAGAGGGAC
Source organism: Heterodontus francisci (assembly GCF_036365525.1). Lineage (NCBI taxonomy): Eukaryota > Metazoa > Chordata > Chondrichthyes > Heterodontiformes > Heterodontidae > Heterodontus > Heterodontus francisci. The sequence goes on along the minus strand of NC_090389.1, from coordinate 41,612,295 downwards.
GTGGAAGCTCACTGCTGACCCCAGAGAACGTTGAGGAACTCAAAAGGGATTACAAAGGTTGGAGGACCGTGAAACCCCTGTTTGAGTCTCCAGTTCACTGGTGGGAAGCGATCAAGGAGAACATCAAGAGGTTCTTCATCCACAAAGATGTTCAGAGGGCGAGAGAGAGACAGAGGGAAATGTCCCAACTCCAGAAAAGTATGCAAAATCTGCTCCGGTTGCAGTCAATGGGGGTCGAGGTCAAGGAGGACCACCAAGAGGTGAAGAGTCAGCAGGCCTCGCTCTTTGCCAAGGAGACCTCCAAGATCATCTTCCGGTCCAGAGTCCGCTCCATCGAGCAGGATGAGATGTGCTCATGTTACTTCTTCCAAAAGGTACAGAGAGAGAGCTCTGTTATCAGCAGCCTGAAGGAAGAGGATGGCTCGGTAACGTCTTCACAGTCCGACACAATAAGGATCAGCAAATCCTTTTATGCTGGGCTGTATGACGCGAAGCCCACAGACAGCAGAGCCTCCCAGTCCTTCCTGTCATCTATCACAGAGGTCTTAGATGACAGCAGGAGGGAGAGACTGGACAAACCGCTAACTCTGGACGAGCTGACAAAGGCCGTCGAGTCCTTCGAGACGAGTAAAACTCCCGGAAGCGACGGCTTATCGGTCGAGTTGTACTCGGCCCTGTGGGACTGGGTTGGCCCGGACCTGCTGGAAGTATACGAGAGTATGCTCCTGGCCGGCAGCATGTCAGAATCCATGAGGAAAGGCATCATCACCCTCATTTACAAGCGGAAGGGGGAGAGGGCAGAAATCAGAAATTGGCGGCCCATCTCACTGCTTAATGTTGACTACAAGATTCTGTCCAAAGTCATAGCCAGTCGAGTCAAGTCTGCTCTGGAGTCGGTGATCCACCCCGATCAGACCTGTACTGTACCCGGCAGGAAGATCTCTGATAGTCTCGCGCTACTCAGGGATACGATCGCCTACGTACGGGACAGGAGGGTGGACACCTGCCTCATCAGCCTGGACCAGGAGAAGGCCATTGACAGGATATCGCACACCTACATGATGGACGTGCTTTCCAAAATGGGGTTTGGGGAGGGAATCTGCAATTGGATCAAACTGCTCTACAGAAACATCAGTAGCGCAGTTTCAATCAATGGGTGGGAATCGGAAAGTTTCCCGATCCAATCTGGAGTCAGACAGGGCTGTCCTCTCTCCCCGGTCTTGTTTGTTTGCTGTATTGAACCCTTTGCTGAGTCTATTCGGAAGGATGCGGGCATAAGAGGGGTGAGAATCCCAGGCAGCGGAGGCACTCAGGTGAAAACCTCCCTGTACATGGATGACGTCGCCGTCTTCTGCTCGGATCCGCTGTCCGTGCGCCGACTGATGAGCATCTGCGACCCGTTCGAACTGGCCTCAGGAGCCAAAGTTAACCACGGCAAGAGTGAGGCCATGTTCTTTGGGAACTGGGCTGACCGATCCTTTGTCCCCTTCACCGTCAGGTCAGACTACCTGAAGGTGCTGGGGATATGGTTCGGAATGGCCGGGGCGTGCACCAAAACCTGGGAGGAGCGAGTAGCCAAGGTGCAACAAAAGTTGAGCATGTGGGGGCAGCGATCTCTCTCCATTGTGGGTAAGAACCTGGTCATCAGGTGCGAGGCGCTCACGTTGTTGCTGTCCGTGGCGCAGGTCTGGCCCATACCCCACTCCTGTGCTGTGGCGGTCACCCGAGCCATTTTCAGCTTCATCTGGGGATCTAAAATGGACCGGGTCCGGAGGGACATGATGTTCAAATCTCTGGATAAGGGCGGGAAAAATGTACCCAACGTGGCCCTCATCCTGATGACCACCTTCGTGTGCGGCTGCATCAAGCTGTGTGTAGACCTCCAGTACGCAAACTCCAAGTGTCACTCCGTGCTGAGGTTCTATCTGTCCCCAGTGTTGTGAAGGATGGGCCTGGTCACATTGCCGCGGAACGCTCCATGCAGTTGGACCGTGCCGTACCACCTATCCTTCGTGGAGCAGTTTCTGTGGGAAAACACCTTTGACCACCGATCCATCAGGCAGTGGTCTGCATGGAACGTCGTCAAGGCCCTACGAGAAAAGGAGACGGGGGATCCTGTCGGATGGTTCCCCGAGCAGACCGCCAAAGTCATTTGGCGGAATGCTTCATCACCAGAACTTTCAAACAAGCACCAAGATGTAGCTTGGCTGGTGGTGAGAAGGCCCCTCCCCATCAGATCCTTCCTGCACGCCCGAAGTCTTGCCCCCTCCGCGCAATTCCCCCTGCGGTGGCTGTGGTAGGGAAGAGACGGTCGCCCACCTCCTCCTGGAATGTGTCTTTGCAAAGCAGGTGTGGAAAGAGATGCAGTGGTTTTTGTCGAGGTTCATCCCAAGCAGCTCTGTAACACAGGAGTCTGTGCTCTACGGGCTGTTCCCAGGGACGCACACCGAGACAAACATCAACTGCTGCTGGAGGACTATCAATTCAGTGAAAGACGCCCTTTGGTCTGCCCGAAACTTGCTGGTCTTCCAGCGCAAAGAGTTGTCCACCACCGAATGTTGCAGACTGGCACATTCCAAGGTCCAGGACTACGTGCTGAGGGACGCACTAAAGCTTGGGGCAGCCGCAGCAAAGGCTCAATGGGGAAAGACCACAGTGTAAGGTCCCCCCACCAAGCTGAACGGAGGGGCTGGATCCATGGGAAACCCCTCGAACTGTATCGGAGAAATTTTGTGTGCTGTAAATGTAAAAATGTATATGGCATGACAATGAAATGGAAGGGTTGTGAGGCAACTCATGATTGTATAGAAGGAAACTGATCACATTTGCACTGTTTGTATTTTTTGACTTGATGCTGTTTTTAAACTGTTTGGGAATGTAATTTTTACAGATTTTTATGAATAAATTATATTTTGGAAAAAAAAACGAACCTATCCATACCAAATATCTGTTGTACTTACAATAACTAGCAAGCTAATAGAATTGGTTAACAGTGCATTGTTTTATTGCAAACTGGCTCAATTTGTTAGCTGCTTTTGTTGATGTCTGTGGGAAACATGTAAACATTTTCATGCATACAACTGACTAAAAGGGGTGCTTTCAAGAGCAATTTCATGGAAGACAAAGGCTTCATCTGTGCAAACAGTAGATCTTTTGTAGATTTAAATTTTCAGAACCTATGTCGATGGGATCTTGGACATTTTCTTTTTGCAGGACACCATTTCTATTCAGTGTGCTACAAATGTGGTTGAATGTATTTTTCATTTTTTTGATAAATTCACATAACTAAGACAGGGAAAGTAAATCAGATCTTGATTCTGCAGATTAAAATGATGCAGTGATGCTTTCTATTTCATTTTTGAATACGTTTTTTGAGTCAGTTGGGTTTGTAGCCTGCTGACAGAAACACCCAGAAACACTCCACCTCTCTGAGAAACACTGTTTTAAAAAAAAAAATCTGTAATGCCTGATGCCACATTTCTCCTGAGAAGCTTTTGGAAGACTTCCTCTCGACATCTCCTGAACGAACTGCTTCTGAAGAGATCCCAGTGACCCATCTATGTGTACTCAGATGCCGGACTGTATGCCATCTGGAACATATAACACATCTTTTTTTCTTCAAGAATTAACAAGTACTTTGGCCAAAGCATCTTTATTTTTCCTTTCACCTGTGTGTATGTGTGTGTGTGTGTGTTGGATATTTTAGAAGGGAATGCATTTTTTCCTGTCATATTTCAAACTGTGTGTTAAAGCTTTGCATCTTTATTGACTGTCTTATTTTATAATAAATTAATACTTTTGTTTATCAAAGAAACCTGGTTGGTGGATTTTATTCTGAAATTAAAATAGATATGGTATATAATTGGCTGCATCAGTAACTGGGTACACATTTTAATATATGTTGTAACCTGTGGAGAAGTGGAACTAGAGAAAGACAGTGCATTCCTCCCGCCTTGATTTTAACAATTACGTGCCCTCAATTTAAAGTTATGATTTTAGTTCGAATTCAGTAAAATTGCAATACAATGTAAAACAATGAACTTGTAAGTGAAGGCAAGCAGAATGTTCCAGTGATTTGTGAGCTGCACAGCCTTGTGCATTAGTGCCCAAAGGAGTGTTAGCTAATTCAGTATATGAAGTGTGTTATGTGCTCCTGAAGAAACATTACATGACACCAAACTTCGAGGTGTGGCAAACATTGAGGATGATATGAACCGCCTACAATAGGACATAGATAGGCTAGCAGAATGGGCAGAGAGTTGGCAGATGGAATTTAATGCTGACAAGTGTGAGGTGATGCATTTTGACAGAAGGAATAGGGAGAGAGCATATATACTTAATGGCACAGTTCTAAAGAGTGTGCAGGAACATAGGGACCTGGGGGTGCATGTGCATAGATCTTTGAAGGTGGTAGGGCATATTGAGAGAGTGGTTAGCAAAGCATATGGGATCTTGGCATTGAGTACAAAAGAAGTGAAGTTATGCTTCTTTCTTTTCTCTTTCTTTTGGGCCTCCTTATCTCGAGAGACAATGGATACGCGCCTGGAGGTGGTCAGTGGTTTGTGAAGCAGCGCCTGGAGTGGTTATAAAGGCCAATTCTGGAGTGACAGGCTCTTCCACAGGTGCTGCAGAGAAATTTGTTTGTTGGGGCTGTTGCACAGTTGGCTCTCCCCTTGCGCCTCTGTCTTTTTTCCTGCCAACTACTAAGTCTCTTCGACTCGCCACAATTTAGCCCTGTCTTTATGGCTGCCTGCCAGCTCTGGCGAATGCTGGCAACTGACTCCCACGACTTGTGATCAATGTCACACGATTTCATGTCGCGTTTGCAGACGTCTTTATAACGGAGACATGGACGGCCGGTGGGTCTGATACCAGTGGCGAGCTCGCTGTACAATGTGTCTTTGGGGATCCTGCCATCTTCCATGCGGCTCACATGGCCAAGCCATCTCAAGCGCCGCTGACTCAGTAGTGTGTATAAGCTGGGGGTGTTGGCCGCTTCAAGGACTTCTGTGTTGGAGATATAGTCCTGCCACCTGATGCCAAGTATTCTCCGAAGGCAGCGAAGATGGAATGAATTGAGACGTCGCTCTTGGCTGGCATACGTTGTCCAGGCCTCGCTGCCGTAGAGCAAGGTACTGAGGACACAGGCCTGATACACTCGGACTTTTGTGTTCCGTGTCAGTGCGCCATTTTCCCACACTCTCTTGGCCAGTCTGGACATAGCAGTGGAAGCCTTACCCATGCGCTTGTTGATTTCTGCATCCAGAGACAGGTTACTGGTGATAGTTGAGCCTAGGTAGGTGAACTCTTGAACCACTTCCAGAGCGTGGTCGCCAATATTGATGGATGGAGCATTTCTGACATCCTGCCCCATGATGTTCGTTTTCTTGAGGCTGATGGTTAGGCCAAATTCATTGCAGGCAGACGCAAACCTGTCGATGAGACTCTGCAGGCATTCTTCAGTGTGAGATGTTAAAGCAGCATCGTCAGCAAAGAGGAGTTCTCTGATGAGGACTTTCCGTACTTTGGACTTCGCTCTTAGACGGGCAAGGTTGAACAACCTGCCCCCTGATCTTGTGTGGAGGAAAATTCCTTCTTCAGAGGATTTGAACGCATGTGAAAGCAGCAGGGAGAAGAAAATCCCAAAAAGTGTGGGTGCGAGAACACAGCCCTGTTTCACACCACTCAGGATAGGAAAGGGCTCTGATGAGGAGCCACCATGTTGAATTGTGCCTTTCATATTGTCATGGAATGAGGTGATGATACTTAGTAGCTTTGGTGGACATCCGATCTTTTCTAGTAGTCTGAAGAGACCACGTCTGCTGACGAGGTCAAAGGCTTTGGTGAGATCAATGAAAGCAATGTAGAGGGGCATCTGTTGTTCACGGCATTTCTCCTGTATCTGACGAAGGGAGAACAGCATGTCAATAGTCGATCTCTCTGCACGAAAGCCACACTGTGCCTCAGGGTAGACGCGCTCGGCCAGTTTCTGGAGCCTGTTCAGAGCAACTCGAGCAAAGACTTTCCCCACAGTGCTGAGCAGGGAGATTCCACGGTAGTTGTTGCAGTCACCGCGGTCACCTTTGTTTTTATAGAGGGTGATGATGTTGGCATCGCGCATGTCCTGGGGTACTGCTCCCTCGTCCCAGCACAGGCATAGCAGTTCATGTAGTGCTGAGAGTATAGCAGGCTTGGCACTCTTGATTATTTCAGGGGTAATGCTGTCCTTCCCAGGGGCTTTTCCGCTGGCTAGGGAATCAATGGCATCACTGAGTTCCGATTTGGTTGGCTGTATGTCCAGCTCATCCATGACTGGTAGAGGCTGGGCTGCATTGAGGGCAGTCTCAGTGACAGCATTCTCCCTGGAGTACAGTTCTAGGTAGTGCTCAACCCAGCGGTCCATCTGTTTGCGTTGGTCAGTGATTATGTCCCCCGATTTAGATTTGAGGGGGGCGATCTTCTTGATGGTTGGCCCAAGAGCTCTCTTCATGCCATCATACATTCCTCTGATGTTTCCGGTGTCTGAGGCCAGCTGAATATGACTGCATAGGTGTTGCCAGTAGTTGTTTGCGCAACGCCTAGCTGTTCTTTGTGCAGTACTTCTGGCTGCTTTAAGTGCTGCGGATGTTAAATCGCTGGGGGCTTTCTTGTAGTTCAAAAGTGCAATGCGCTTAGCGGCTATGACAGGTTCCAGCTCTTCATTATGAGATTGAAACCAGTCTGCATTTCTCTTCGCACTTTTGCCGTAGGTGGTCAAAGCTGACTCATAGATGGCGTCTCTGATGTGGGCCCACTTGGTCTCAGCATCCCCTGTGGGAGTGTTTTGAAGGGCTGTTACAAGTGAATTTAGAAATTTTTGTAACAGCTGTGGGTGAGAAATTCTGCTCGTGTTGATGCGCGGGTGGCCCTTCTGCTTGGAATGATGCAACTTCTTTGGTCTGAGTCTAACCTTGCTGCACACCAGGGAGTGGTCGGTGTCGCAGTCCGCACTGTGGAAGCTGCGTGTGATTTGAACACTGTTTAAGGCGGCTCGCCTTGTGACAATGAGGTCTAGCTGGTGCCAACGACGTGATCTTGGGTGCCTCCATGAAACCTGGTGACAGGGTTTAGTGTGAAAGAACGAGTTGGTGATGCAGAGGTTATGATAGGTACACAACTCAAGCAGTCTCTGCCCGTTCTCATTCATCCTTCCAACGCCATAGCGCCCAAGGCAGGAGGGCCATGAGTCATGGTCGGCCCCAACCCTGGCATTAAAGTCCCCCAGCAGGAATAAGTGTTCGGTGTTGGGGATGCTGCTAATGATGTTATGGAGTTGTTCATAGAACTGGTCTTTAGCTTCAGGTGGGGAGCAGAGTGTTGGAGCATAGATGCTGAGTAGGTGTACTGGACCAGAGGTGGTGAGCAGTCGGATGGATAGTATGCGTTCCGAGCCATTTGAGGGAGGCTCTATCATGCTGAGCAAGGTGTTTCTGATGGCGAAGCCCACTCCATGCTGTCTTGGTTCTTCAGGATCCCTGCCCTGCCAGAAGAAGGTGTAGTCTTGCTCTGCTAGAGAGCCACTCGCGGGGAGGCGAGTCTCCTGAAGTGCTGCAATGTCTACATTGAGTCTACTGAGCTCGTTGTTAATGATGGCGGTCTTCCGAGAATCGTTGATTTGTGTAAGGTCTTCCGACAGGCCAGGACACATAGTTCTGACGTTCCAGCTTGCAAAGCGAAGGGCTGGTACCTTCTTTCCTTTTTTCATGTTGTTTGGTGCGGTGTATCAGTCCACCTTTCAGGCAATGACCCTGAGCTCCAAGCACCCATTGAAGCAGGCAGACTGTGGCGGGACAGAACCTTATTGACCGGGGGCTGCCCGGTTTGAGGCGGGCGGTAGCTGTCCAGTGAGGTGCAATGACCTCTCCCACCGACAAAGGCAACCCGTGGCGCCCAGTTTCTACGCCAATTTATCTGGACTTATAACCCGTAACTGCTGCCTTCCGTGTTGTTTTAGTCGCTGTGAGGCAACTATGGAGTGACCTCTCCATGGCGCATGCCTGGGCAAATTTATGGAGGTTGAGAGTTGCCCAGTCGTCAAAACCCCCCTCTCGGCCTTTCTGGTGGGGTCCAAAGGAGTGCAGGACACGACGTTTGGCACCAGTATGGCTGCAGGAACTGCCGGAAACATGCCAAAGGTGACACATGACCGCCTACGGGGTTCCGCTCCGGATTTTCTGTTAGGGTTTACTCCCTTAGCCTTGGTCTCTCCCGAGACGCCCACAAGGCAGTGGGGTTGTTGGGGCCCCTACACAGGTGTAGGATGGTGCCGGTGGGAGGAGGGGATGCAAGGGGGAGGGGTAGAGGGAGGGGGTGGGGGGGAGGTGCAGGGGAAGGGGGTGCGGGGTGAAGATGGTGCGAGGGGGGGGCGGGCTGGGACGGGGTTGTGAGGGGGTGAGCTGAGAGGGTGGAGCAGGGAAGGGGACGGGGGTGGGGGGGGTGGAAGGGGGGTAAAGGGGGGGGGAGGGGGGGTGGAATCTGGTGCAGGTAATAAGCCATTTCCTCAGTGCCCACCATCGACGTCCGGAAAGCTCATCCACGTCCTTCGGGAGGTGAAGCATCATTTGGCAGACTTAGAGGTGATTACATTTGCTAAGGGTTTTTTTTTTTGCAGTGGTTTAAATAAAGGCATGCAGCATTGCCGACAGTGCGCTGCAGATGCTCTCCGAGCCATCTCCCGCGGGCGCTTTGAAGTTGCGGCCGGGGGGGCCGTTCGTGGATGTTTTGGGTGTTCGGGGCACCTTTTCACAGGACTTCTCTCGGGTCCCGCAGCTCCTTCTTCACCTCAATGGACTTACCGCATGCCGTGGCTGCAGACACTCTGGACTGTGAAGACAGCAGGATCGGAGATTGAAGTATCGGCAGCTGTGCTCGTCAGTTTCATCCGGATCAATTTCATTGAGAAAACAAAGAGCAGGTGTGGCTGGGGGAGGGCAGTGGGCCCAGGTAACATACACTAAACTAACTGTTAACTTTTAGATAGGGCTAAAATGAACTGATTTAAAGAGCCAGGGGAATTTAAACAGTTTAAGAGGGCAGATTGGGGGAGAAAACGTTAGGGATGGGAGCAGATGGCCATGGATAGAGTTGAACAGCAAGGGAGCTTCCAGCCCAGGAGCCATCTTTATAAAACTCTGGTTAGGCCCCAACTGGAGTATTGCATCCAGTTCTGGTCGTCACACCTTATGAAGGATGTGAGTGTCCATGAGAGGGTGCAGAGGAGATTTACCAGAATGATTCCAGGGATGGGGATTTCAGTTAAAAGATTAGGTTGGAAAAACTGGGGTATTTCTCCTTAGAACAAAGGAGATTGAGGAGAGATTTGATAGAAATGTAAAAGATTATGACAGGCTTAGATATGTTCGACAAGGAAAAACTGTTTTGGGAAAGAAATGCAGGGGGGATGTGATGAAGAACTTTTTAACATAGCAAGTGGTAATGACCTGGAACTCGCTGCCCATAAGGGTGGTGGAAGTGGAGACAGTCAATGACTTCAATAGGAAATTGGATGGCCACTTGAAGGCAATAGACTTGTAGGGCTACTGGGATCGAGCGGGGGACTGGGACTGACTGAATACCTCTGTGGAGATCTGGCATGGACTCAATGGGCTGAATGGCTTCCTCCTGTGCTGTATATGACTCTGATTTCTCCCCACCTGCCCCAACTTCCACTATCTCTCCTGAAGATACTCGTACATCTTGGCATGTATTTCTATGGGCCTTGGCTGTCCTCACATACCATGTCCTAGTTGCCTTTCTTCATATAAGACTCAAGAGGATGAGTTTTCTTTATTTTTTTCAGGACATGGATAACGCTGATAAGAGAATATATTTGTTGCCCAATCCTAGTTCCCTTGAGAAGCTGGGTATTGCCCAATGTTTCCTCTAAGCTGCTTGCGTTCACGGCTACGTAGCAATAACGAAGGTACCACACAGACTGCCGACACGCTGCCCCTTTAAGATGCAGTGCGTGTGCCTGCAGCCATGCAAAAAAAAAAAATGAAAGGTACCATGGATTGAAATAAACAGGCAGCCTACAGCAAAGAAATTTTAGAGGGATCATTGGTATTGGCCACCTTTTTGGAGTGATTCTTTGTAAACTGAGTGGTTAACTGAAGTCATATGTCGACCAGATCAGTTGGGGTTGACAGGTTACCTTCTTTAAAGGGTATTAGTCAATCAGTTGGATTTTCCAGCAAAAGCAAAATATTGCAGATGCTGAAAATCTGAAGTGAAAACAGAAAATGTTGGAAGATTCAATATTTTATGTGACAGTTCAGCAGCTATCAATGACCCAGATTTATTGAACTCAGTTTCACAACTCGAGACATCTGAGTTGTTTGTATCATAACCACTACACTAATGTATCCAAACTATATGGCCCTGGGACATCACAGCCAAGCCTGATCCTATTTTTAGCCAGTGGCAGCACATGCGTATTCTCTAGCTGTAGTCACTGGTTTGTAATTGGGATGGAGAATCCTGATTCATTATCCACACTCTAGCTGAGGCCAATTGGAGCTCCACGGCTGCTTCCTTAGCTGAGATTAGCCCATTCAGCACAGACTGAGGATCTGTTATTTAATGTATTTACCAATGGGGGAGCGCTTTGTGGAAACTAATGCTGTACTCTTGTGCTGATGCACTTGAAATGATGTGACATTTTGAGGGTGTTTCATCCTTGGGTTAGGTTAAAAAAAACACTTGGCACTGTTTCATAGGAGACTCACAGTGGGGTTGGGGTGTGCAAGTAAATACTTCTATCCCTTGAAAAGTGCTGCTGTGTAGTTAAATGACACTTGCATCTCCCTTGGACTTGAGGAATTAAAGGTGGCCTCACTGAGTTCTTTAAATTTCCTTACTGAATGTCCAGGTTGTATGGGTGGATAATAGGAATAGAAACTGGCAGTGATGAAGGAAAATTGTGTGCACAATATCATGATGTAATTTTGCCCTCAAATACATGTAGCTGCCCACAAAGTGACAGCTGTTTCCTACATCCCTTAAAATTTATGACATTCAAACAGCTGGGGTGAAAAATTGTCAGAGATCCAGTGGACAGTTTTCCAATTGGCTCAGCCCACTTTACTCCTGAAATCCAACATAGCAATTAGAAAATTTACCCAGTGCGTCAACGTTAATATGTTCTGTGGAGAAAGAAAAATACTGATATCCTCTTGCAAGCAAAAATGGGGGAGGTTTTCAGTGGTCAGAGGTGAGCGAGATTATCCCTTTAGTTCCTATCACTGGGTGCGGGAATCCTCGCTGACTGACATTAATGAAAGTAATATACAAGGTGTGAAAGAGCTTGTGGCAGCACAATATTTAAGTAGGTACTGCCAGTTAAAGTTGTGGCATTTGGAGAAATATAATTCTACCCTTAGACGGCAAAGTTCAATAAATGGTTAATATTATTGGAAATTATTTCAATTTTTCCTGCAATACAAGCCTTTAGCTATTTAAATATTACTTTTGTTACTCCAAAAAGATCTTGTTTCCTTTGAGGCCTGATCATGGCAAAATGCCACAGCCTGACAGCTATTAAATGGGGGAATTCCACCCCCCCCCCACCGTGAACACTATTTCGGTAGCTGGCAGCAGATGCACTAGCTGCCTATCCAGTAGTCGAGGTGGAAGGCTTGGTCCATTATAAGGGCCTCCTTTGTTTCAGGATGGTGGGCTGCGGTTGGAGATCGGGCTCCCAGGATAGGGTGCCAGCCTCCAAGCAGAAGAAAGTAGCTCGACTGTGTGGGTGAGGGGGGGCTGCGGGTTGGTGGGGAGAGGGGACAGGTAGGTGGGGGAACAATGTTTGGAGGTGGGGGACGGGTCAAGCGATGCAGCTGCTGTGGCCAAAGCTGGCTTGTGGGACCTAGAGAATCTCCTCCTGGTTCCAACGAAAGGAGGCATTGCCTTTGGGATCCTCTTTTATTAGGGCATTAATTGATGCTGGTCAGAGAGTGCATGGCAGAAGCTCTGTTCAAAAATGGTATTAGTGTTCTTATTAATGTTCTAGGACTTAAATTTCTATTTGCAATGGGCTTGCCACCTGACTCCAGGGGCTGCTGCAGATGTGCAGCGATAGGCCCTGGTGAATATTACGCACAGCGACGGTGGCAATCAGGCACTAGTTCATTGCCAACCATTTTTGTGGCACTACTTGCCTCATTTCCACAAGGCGGTATTGCTAATAATTCAACCCAAAATGTACAACATGCTCTGCTGTTTATGTTGGAAATATTTGACCTATTACATCTGATTGACAGAAGATTTCGTAACATGGTTGAGGGGACAGAGAGAGAAAGAAAGGACTGTTTAGCTTCCATCCACAACCTCATTATCCCAGCCAAAACCATGGATTTTGCATCTGAATTATATAAACAGGAACCAGAACTATCAGAGGTGAAATATTTTCTCTTATCTGGAATAGTACAATAGCTCACATATGAGGCTGCATAGCTTCTTCCACTCTAGCCAGGCTAAAGTGAGCAGCTGAGAATTAGAGGAGGGATGTAGGAGGAGAAATGAGATCAGTTTCCAGCAATGAGTTGGTAAATATGACTTGAGCTGACACTTCTGGTTTTCACTTTAGTTTCTTTAGACTATTCAGTCAAGTGGTGATACGCACTGACTGACAAATACCACCATGAAGTTTACAAGGTAACGCTGTATTTTTTCTCTCCTAAACTTTTCTCCAATAGATTTGTTACTTATTGCTCAATTTGTGCTGTTTTCTGATGGTAAATCTTGAAAATGTTACTTAATTGTTGAATCTGCTGCTTCACTCTCTTGGCAATTGATATTTTTTTGTGTAGATTGTATAATGAGAAGTAAACGTGTTCCTTTGTCATTATCAGCCAAAATAACATATGGCAATCACAAAAGCAGAATTACAGTGGCATATCGAACCTTGAGAAACCATTACAGAGCAGTCTGAGAAAGGGGGCCTCTAAATGTTTACTGCCTTCAGGTACTGTTCAGGACTTAACTTGTTCAAAAACCAGTACCTGATTTCAGTGGCTGAAATAATGTGGTGGCTCATTACGAACCACTGCAAATTAATGTGCTTGACTTTCTGCCAATAGTTTCATTTATTTTCTGTGGCCCAGCCCAGCTCAGTATCAATGCTGCAGCTCAGAGCTTCGACCATAGTGAATGTTATGGTTTCTTTTGGACAAACATGCAATATATTTTGTTTTTAACAAGCAATAACGTAAAAGATATTAAAAATTATGTTGTCCTCATTGTTGCTGCTGCTGACTCGTGTTAGGGGCTGGTTCAGTGGACACAGGCAGTCCTCTGGTATTTCACCCAGGTGGTCATTCTTCTTATGTGATGCTGTTGGCCAGTTATTCAAATATGATGGGGAAAAATCACAGCCTACCAAGATTTTTATCCTAGCACAACGTTTATGCCTGCACTTTCCAACAGTCTTATTCAATATTGATCAGGAACACGTTAGGGTTCACCACCCACCCCTCCACCACCCCCCAATCCCCACAGCGCAGGGACCCTGAAAATTATAGCTTCTACAGCCTCACTAGTCAGGTTTTTGAAGGAAGTGGTTGTTAATACCTATGTAATGTTCCAATAGTAATAAATTCTCTCATACCATATAAAAACTGTTACATTGGTAGCACTCTGGCCTCTGAGTCAGAAGGTTCAAGTGCCACTCCAGTGCCTACATGCATCATTCAGGCTGATACTTCAGTGCAGTATTCAGAGATCATGTATTCTTAGAGGTACCATCAAACTTGCATCTTGTCTGCCTGGTCAGGTGACGAAAGAACCTGTGACACCCAAAGAAGAGCAAGGGCATTCTCGACAACTTTCATCATTCAACGAACACTGCAAAAAACAGAATAGCTGGCCATTGCTGTTTGTGGGATTTATCAAGGATGTGAAAACCTCTATATAAGTGCAAGTTTGTTCTTTTAAAAATAAATATAAATGATTGTAGCTCATTTTATATCCAACCCAAATAATGACTAAAACATTAAAGAGGTGATTTTGTGATGCTATTCTCTTGATGTGGAGAATCACTAAACAGGAGCGTAGGCTGCAGAATTGGCCAGATGATGTTATAAGCCCTATTTTCAACCTGCGCTCTTCTCTAATGAGGCTCCATTCTGAAAGCCTCCCAAAATTAAAATATAACAGTTTAACGATAAACTATTAAGTTAGTGGCGGACTAAATCCACATGCTTTGTTTTCCTAAAATGCTGTATTACAAGTTTCAACATTAAGCGCCTATTAAGTTAGGGGCCATCAGCTCTAACAACTTGCTTTTAAACAAAAACAGAAAATGCTGGAAATATTCAGCAGGTCTGGAAGCATCTGTGGAGAGAGCAACAGAGTTAATGTTTCAGGTTGATGACCCTTCATCAGAATGTTGTTCGCATCAGAATAAAGTTTGAGGTGCAACTGATGTCATAAGCTGTTGCGTGCTTTTAAAAATAGATTAACCTTAAAAAGTTTGCAGCAGCAAATCACTGGGGTGATAATATCCTCAAGTCACTCATATCATTGTACTTGTGCCTAGAGCTGGTGAAGTGTTGTATCTGAATGTTCATTAATCTCTCGTACAGAAGCCGCGTTGAATTTGCTAGAGTTTGTGATATGTGAAAACATTTCAGCTGAATAACAAGACACCATATTGTGACTTAAATTATTTGCAGTGACTATGTTTGACCTGCAGTAATCTTCAGTGTTTTAGCATTTGAATTTGCTTTTTCTGGAAGTGAAAGAAATTTGTCTAATGTAAAGAATTAGCTTAGTCATCTCAAAATCTGCCATTTCCAAACACGGAACAAAGTGTTTCATTACTTATTTGCGTTAGTTCCACTATGTTAGTTGCAATTTTCTTCTGCCGAACAATGATCTCTCCCCCCACAACCCCCCCCCCCTCCACCTCTTGTTAAAAATATTTGGTTTCAAGTCAACAAGAATTTATAACATTTCGGTCTCCAGTTATTGATTTTATTTATTTGCTTGGAAACTGTAATGGGCATTTGAACTATTTCTGCATATATCTTGCACTATGAATAAACAGGAAACTCACAAAGTAATTGAATAAATACTGTGGCTAGTATTAATGAGTAGTTAATCAGTATTTTTGGAAAGCCAATTGTTCAAAAAATGGGGATGAAATCTTACTCTAGCCTGCAAAAGATGAATGCTGGATAATTTTTCCTGTGTTTGAATAACATTTGTGTTTTGGAATATTAATAGTCATATGTTGAACTAGAAATACAGTTTCATCAACAAAAACTGATCATTAGTCCTTTATGTACATTGGTTGTTTTTGACATTCCTAAAGTCTTGTTTAAAACTGCCTTCATTTGGCATTTTTGGTAGCATTGTTGATGCAGGGATTCTGCCACCAACAATCTGTCAATTATAATGTTTAAAAACAACAGAAGTAGAACCAGTGTAAGGCTACCCAGATAAAGTCTGCATTTCAAGGGTGGGTGTGCTTAGGCAGCAGCTGTGTCTTCCTACTCGCCTGCAGCCTGATCCTGTTTTTCCAGGCAGCAATGATTCAGTGACAGTTACGATAGGCTCACCATGTCATCTGTCTCTCCAGCTGAATTGAAGACCGGGTGGAAGCAACTACAACCAGCTGCATAAAGAAGTCTGGGTCTCAATGTTTTTTTTTGTTAAAAAAGTGCTGGTAAAATGACCTTTTTAAGATAAACAGTCCATTTAAGATCTTATTCCACAACACCCTCTGAAACATAGATAGATACAATATAATTCCAGGCTCACACAATAAATTGTTCTGGCTGTTTATTGAACACTTTCAATAAACTTATTTTTCAATGATTTTAATGTTCTTCATGTTATGAGATGGTGCATGCAACTTCTCCTCATTGAAAATAAACCATGTAGAGAGTGGAGCTCCACATAGGCATCCAGGCATGCATGTCCAGTCCTCAGTGTCAAATGCAGTTGGCAGGATATCTTTATTCTGCCAGCTGCACATCACACCCCACTGATACTAGTCTGACAGCAGTGTCTGCAGTATAATTGTAAGTGAAAATGTTCCCAAAGTTAGGAGTGGCAGTAGAAATCTTTCCTGGCAGTACTTTTTACTAAAATAAAAGAAAACACCGCTGATGCTAGAAACCTGAAATAAAAACAGGAAGTGCTGGAAATACACAGCAAGTCTGGCAGCATCTGTGGAGAAAGAGAGTTAAAGTTTCAGGTCTGTGACCGTTCATCTGTGTTTTTATTTTGTAAAATACTCCGTCGCACATGAACTAATAGAAATAATAGGAACAAATTATGACACGAGAGGAATAGTTTTAATCCTGACCTTGTTTGACCTAAACAAATAATTGTAAAACAGTAGTGCGATGCGGCTAATCTAAGAGATCCCTATATTCTATTGGCTAAATTTCACTGTTGACTTCTTTACTGTGCACTGCCATTTTCTCCAGTCTGTGTGATTCTGCAGATGATTTTCCATACCTTGTTTCTGCTAACATTAGCTTCATGTCAAAAATCTTCTTCGTCTTGGTCCTATTTATAGTGCCATACTCAGCAGAGACACAGCTATGGCCAGAAATGTTTGTTCAATAAAGCAATGCATGTGAACTTAAGACTCAAACTGTCTTCTATTAAATTCTCAGTTGTGTGTTTTATTATTGGGGGAAAGGCAATTACGGGATAGAACTAAAAGCTTTGACTGATTTATATTGTCAGCGGGAATCGGCGTGGCAGGGGGAAGCTCTCCGCTGGTTAGAGTCATACCTAGCACAAAGGAAGATGATTGTGGTTGTTGGAGCTCAGCTCCAGGTCATTGCTGTGCCACAGTGTAGTGTCCTAGGCCCAACCATCTTCAGCTGCTCCATCAATGACCTTCCTCCATCATAAGGTCAGAAGTGGGGATGTTCGCCGATGATTGTACGATGTTCAGCACCATTCACAACTCCTCAGGTACTGAAGTAGTCCTTGTCCATATGCAGCAAGACCTGGACAACATTCAGGCTTGAGCTGATAAGTGGCAAGTAACATTCGTGCCACACAAGTGCCAGGCAATGACTATCTCCAACAAGAGAAAATCTAAGCATCTCCCCATGACATTCGACGGCATTACCAATGCTGAATCCACCACTATCAACGTTCTGGGGGCTACCATTGACCAGAAATTGAACTGGACCAGCCACATAAATATTGTGGCTACAAGAGCAGGTCAGAGGCTTTTAATTCTGCAGTAAGCAACCCACTTCCTGACTCCGCCAATCATCTACAAGGCACAAGTCAGGAGTGTGATGGAACACTGTCCACACGCTTGGATGAGTGCAGCTCCAACAACACTCAAGAAGCTTGACACCATTGAGCACAACGCAGCCCCCTTGATCGGCACCCCATCCACCACCTTAAACATTTAGTCCCTCCACCATCGATGCAGAGTGGCAGCAGTGTGTACCATCTACAAGATTCACTGCAGCAACTCACCAAGCCTCCTTTGACAGCACCTTCCAAACCCACAACCTCTTCCACCTAGAAGGACAAAGGCAACAGATGCATGGCAACACCACCATCTGCAAGTTCCCCTCCAAGCCACACAACATCCTGACTTGGAACTATATCGCCATTCCTTCACTGTTGCTGGGTCAAAATCCTGGAACTCACTTCCTGACAGCACTGTGGGTGTTCCTACACCAGACGGATTGCAGAAGTTCAAGAGGTGGCTAACCACAACCTTCTCGATGGCAGTTGGGGATGGGCAGTAAATGCTATCCTAGTTAGTGATGCCCACATCCCATGAAATGAATTTAAAAAAAAGTTTCTGAATAGAGAAACTCAGTAAGCAAACATCCCCTGAAAGGGTAAATTTGTTGTCCTAATTTGAAGTCAGGGTGCACAGTTGGGCAGATCTGTACAGCACACTGAAAATTTAGAGAAATCTTTCTGGTAACATTGCTCTGCTGAAAGCAAGCTCAACTAGTGGAAATATTCTACATGGTTAAAAAATCTGACTTGTTCTTTCTAACATAAACTCTGGTAACATAGATGGTTTGGGTGTGCAGTAATGGGTGCAAGATGTGACTTTGGATTTAACAAAATCAAAACCCACTTCTCAAAACTTATTTTTGAAGGGCATAAGAAACTGGAAATAATGATGCAATGAAGATATATAACTGTAGAACATTCCCTGCTGGTTGAGCTTGTTTTAGCAGGAAAAAGTTACCAGAGAGAGAGATTTTTCTGGATTTGGACTGTTTTAGTGAACTCACTTCAAATGGGTTGGTTTTACATTTTGCGCAAACATGTTTGTTAGGAAAGGGATGTTTTAGTTTTCAAGTGTTCAAGAATGTAAGTTTTTTTTTGTCATATCCTATGAACATGAGAAGACAACTTAATTCTAAGTAGTAATTTTCTGATGCGGGGGTGGGATATGATGGACCCTTGGTTAAAGTAGTGGTGGTTGCCCAAGGGCAGTCCTCTGGTCATTTCTTAGTGCCTCGCAGTCCTGCACTTTCCTCTGCAATCGCTTGTAAGAGCCTCCATTTTTTTAAACTTCCATGAGAAATGAGCAATATGATTGGGGGAAAAGTACATGAGGTGGTTTCCCATTTCCTTCCTCATGTGTGTTTTAAAGGAAATACAAGTCATCTTCCTGAATGATCCCCCACGAGTCAATAGCCGTTGTCCCTCGAAGTTCTTGCTTTTCCACCATCACGACTGAAAATTCATTGGTTCCACCATTGGCCATGGCTTGTAACCCTGAGCATAGGACCCTTACCTGGGCCTGCGGTGACTTGCAAAAGGATAGGGATGACCACCCCCTGATGTC
This sequence comes from Heterodontus francisci, assembly GCF_036365525.1. Classification (NCBI taxonomy): domain Eukaryota; kingdom Metazoa; phylum Chordata; class Chondrichthyes; order Heterodontiformes; family Heterodontidae; genus Heterodontus; species Heterodontus francisci. The sequence continues at coordinate 41,593,457 of NC_090389.1, read as the reverse complement.
TCAAATAACCCTGCAATTCCAACTTGGTTAAAGCAGCTAGCTATGTAATATGCAGAAATTGAAGAAAAGGTTTTCAGTTTAATAGTCACAACAGTAAGAGAGACTAAAATTAATGTGATTACTGTGATTTAAAACAAAACAGAAAATGCTGACTATCAGCATCTCTACAAAAGAAGTTTAATGTTCAGGTTTAAGACTTCTGGTACGGTTAGGTGGTAAGTAAGGGGTGTGGGTGGTTCCCACTGTTCACCTCCCAACTGACTGCAGTTGAGTTTTGTTTAAAATGATGAGTTATCCCCTGAGTGTTTTCCTTGCCAAATAAACAGACAGTGACCTGTTTTAAACTGACAAGAAAACCTAAGATTAACTATTGAACAATATTCATTCCCCAAAATGTTTGCAACACCACTCACTCATGCATTCCCTCTCACATGCACTCTTAAGAGACAATAGATAGAAGGAAAAGGCTAAGAGTTCAAGGTAGACATTCACAGTTTACGGTAAACCTGTTGAATCTTCTAAGTTAAGTGGTCTTTTTTTTAAAAGATGCTGGCCTGGGTTGTTTGTAGTCTTTGCTTGTTGAGGTATTGTAGATTTCTGGTGGTTAAGATTTCAGATTGGAGGTGGCGGGTCACTTTCAGTTCTCTGCTGCACCAACTTGAAATGTAGAATTCACAGCAGGGTTCCTTCCTTGTTTTTGCTGGATCTTTTCACAGCCCCTGTCTTGACTGCCTTCTGTGATGTTGCTGTGATCCCCCTCCCTCTCTCTCCAGGTAGCTGCTTTTTAAGGTAAAAATCTCTCATATTAGCTTCTGTTAGGAGACGAATGGCCCTCTCCCCTGTTGTGACTACACAACGGACCAGCATGTGGCATTCATGGCCGTTCATTTAATGTGTGGATGAGTATAATCCAGGTTTGATGTGGCTAGTTCACTCCTTCTTTGTTTCAGAAGAATCCATTCAATTCAGGAATGTCTCTTGATGGTTTTGGGATATGCATAATTGACACCTGTTAACCTGGAATGTATCCTTTTGTTCTTAACAGATAGTGAGGCAATGTTTGAATACATAGGCCAGTTGTCTGACCTTCGGCGGCAGTCTTTTGCAGCATCATTCACTTTTTTTAAAAAGGTAAAGTCAATTTTAAAGAGTCCACCTTTAATAAAGTTCGTATCTTAAATATAGGAATATGATATGTCTCTACCAGGCACAAGACTTCATTAGAGCTGTGGTTAATTTATTATACTGCATCTCTAAAACGAAAGAGGTTAATCATGTTGTTAACACAAACCTTAGTATAGCTCGGAAAGAATATCTCTACGATAATGCTTATTCACTACTTAGTATTACAGGCTGGAAGATGAGGAAAGGGTGTAAATGTAATGGTTGGATTATGGACAATGGGAATGATTTGTGTTGGGGCGGGAGGTGGGTGGTCGTGGTGGTGGTGACAGCAGGTGCTGGGTTATGATTGCACTGCCATGTGGCCTTAGGCACTCAAATTAGCTGAAGTGTGCCTGTATGAGGCCATTGTGGACTTTCCTGGTGGCCAGGTGAGTGGCTGCAGGCACACTGGCCACATCTGGCTCCTCCTCCTCCTTAGAGGATGCCGATTGTTCTGTGTCTTCCTCTTCCTGCAGCTCCATTCCTCTCTCCAGCATGAAGTTGTGGAAGGCACAGCAGACTGCACCCATTCTGGACATCCTTGGCAGTATATACTGAAGGGTGCCCTTAGATCTGTCAAGGTACCTAAATTACATGTTCAACAACTCAGATCAGTGCCTTGCTCTCTGATTGGTCTTGTGGTCATGTGGATCCTGTCGTACCTCTCCTCTGCATCAGTGGTAGGGCTTCTCACAGGAGTAATCAGCTAGTCCTCAGAGGGTAGCCTTTGTCTCCAAGGAGCCACCCACTAATGTTGTGTGGAGGTTTAAAAACCTGTGGAAGATGTGGCTGGCGCAGAATGAATGAATCATGGCAGTTTTGAGGCTATCTTGCACAGACTTGCATGATAACCTTCCGGAGGTAGCAAATGAGCTGAACATTGAAGGTGTGGAATCCCTTCCAATTATCCTACGCTCCAGGCAGATCTGAGTCTGCCTTGACTGCCACGTGGGTGCAGTCAGTGACTCCGATACCTTTGGGAATCCTGCCATTGCAGCAAATCTGACACCTCTTTGTTTCTGACTGGCCACAGTCAGTGCCATATTGGAGATAAATGGCAGCCTTGGCAAAAAGGCACTGGTCACTGAGGAGATGCACTTGTAGGCAGCAGATTGAGAGATCCTGGAGAAATCACGAAATCCCTGGTAGGAGCCAGAGGCGAAGGGATTCATGGCTGTGGTGACTGTGACAGTTGCTTGCAATGCATGCCCATCTGGCTGTCTTGGAAGGCAGTATTGTTCCAGGAGGCTGCAGATGTCAGCAATGACTTGCTGCAAAAGCTTGAGCCTCCTGAGGCACTGTTGCTCTACCAGTCAAGAAAGCTGATCCTCTGTTTGTATACCCTGTACTTGGGGGGTATTGCCTCCTTCAAACTGGAGCTCTGTATCCATTCCCTCTGCCCTGTGGAGAAGGTAGCTGCTGTTGGTGTTGGTATGGTTGCTGGTCCTGTTGTTCCTCATTAGAGATCCATGGTATAGCTGCACAAGGTGCTTCCATGCTGCAGGAGGTGCTGAAAGCAGGGAAGTGACGATCAAGGTGAGTAAATTGACTTGGTGAATTGACTTGAAAAAATTGGAAATCACCTGTGAAGTTGTAAAATCAGGATCTCAGAATAAGTACTATGAGCATTTCACATAGGCTAGCCAACACTATGCAATTTCACTATTTATAGTTCAAGCCTGTCAGCTTTTTGTTTTATTTAGAGATACAGCACTGAAACAGGACCTTCGGCCCACCGAGTCTGTGCCGACCATCAACCACCCATGTATGCTAATCACATATTCCTACCACATCCCCACCTGTTCCTATATTTCCCTACCACCTACCTATACTAGGGGCAATTTATAATGGCAAATTTACCTATCGACCTGCAAGTCTTTGGCATGTGGGAGGAAACCGGAGCACCCGGAGGAAACCCACGCAGACACAGGGAGAACTTGCAAACTCCACACAGGCAATACCCAGAATTGAACCCGGGTCGTTGGAGCTGTGAGGCTGCGGTGCTAACCACTGCGCCACTGTGCCGCCCATTGAACAATGGCTCCCTGCTGTGTTCTCATCTTGTTGACCTTGGCGAGTTTCATGCAACTTGAGAAATAAATGTGCTGGCAGTTATAGCCCGAATCCTGGATTAAATCCATTATCAATTGACTACTTAAATTTGAAATTAGTTTTCGGACGGCTCCATTGACATTTCCTGCTCGCCTCCAAATGTACCCCATTTAAACCAGATGTGGGTGGGATCATGTCGGGCTCCCGGACCTCCCTCTTTGGTCTAAACTAGGAAGTATAAAGCAGGAATTATAAATTAAATTTGAATCATGTACAAAAAGTGAAATAAATATTAGAAAAGGCTGGGATTAAGAGAGATAAAAGAGACAGAAAACATTAAAAAAAAATCACCAACACTAATGAACTTCTGAAGGACTGAGACTCCACACTTGTAAAATTACATTTTCAGTACCAGTGAGTTTCTTTAGCAATAATTATCACTTAGTATGCTGTTTAAAAACTCACGTACTCTTGAATGCACCAGTCCTAACATTTACTGCTGTCACTAGTGGGCAACTTTACATCATTTGCATTGATTTCAGTCTGGAGTTTATTGCTGAGGCCTGCTGCAGTGAACCTATGGAGGAGCAGGGTATCTCTTGCAGCAATGTCCAGATTTCAGCGTTTAACTATACATGAGCAGACGCCAGAAGTTGCTGTCCGATTTATCCTGTTATTACAGTAAGTGCTGACAGCCTCACCGTAATTCTCATCGCAAAATCTGGGCCAATAAGATATTTTCCCAAAGGGACTATGGTAGTTTGTGAATGAAGAGTATGTGAAATGGACTGCATTCAGTTAAACAAATAACTGTTTAAAGTATGAAGCCACCTTGAAGAAATATCATTTTGCCGACCAAGATCAGGAAAGCTGACAGCCATAATTTTATATTGATGACAGTATTTTATTTTAAAAGCTCCCCCCATCAGTGATTCTTATTCATGGTTATTGAAAAATTGGATGGTGCAGCATTGCAGGAAGCATTGCTTGAATGATGGAACCCACATGATTTACATTAGATTTGATTTGTTAACAGGATGATAAAAGTTCAAGCCAAAGAAGGGTCAAAGACAGGTCAGTGAGTTTTACTGTACAGTGCACATCTCAAACTTTTCAAGATGAAGGCAGTTTTGAAAAAGTTGGTAATCTTATTATCTAACCAGCAAGCAGTAAACTGAAAGGGGTTTCTATGACATTTTACAGAAATGACAGTTTGATTTCATGGTTTCCAGTGATACACCATACCTCTGTGAATGTGTCCCAGTAGTTGAAGAACATATAATTAATATGGATAGTGCAATAAATGATTGTAATTTTGGCTCAACCAACAATGTGCAAGCCAAACATGTCACAGAAAAGAAAGATACTGGCAAATGGAGAAGTAAATGACCTGAACATTAACCATTTGTCAGAGAAGGTTGTGAAAACAAAACTTTTCTTTTACCTCCCAAGTCATGTTTGCAAGTTCACCCATAATCCACTCACTGTGTAGTAGATTAGTAGTAGGGAGTAGATTACTGAGATCTGGACTTCCATATTTTCCATCAATATGTAATGATCAAAATAATGAAGAGGAAGAACAATACAAAATGAATTTCTAGGTTAAAATACCATGAATTTGTAGGCAAATGACGGAGCAGGCTCGAGATGTCGAGTGGCCCACTCCTCCTAGTTCGTATGTACTGGAGGGAGTACTGTCTCCATTTGAAACAGCACCAGTTGTCTTGATCTAAAATGGAGAAGGAAGTATTGAGGAATGAAGACTTCCAACCCGGTTCCAAGTGCCACCTACTTTAGTTTGCTAGGAAAGGGCATCCATATGCGACATATCTGAGATATGGGGTTGTACTTGCAGTGTGCTACACCTATTTTTGGGCGCAAAACTGTTACAAACCATACCAATTTAGCAATGAGATGGCCTGCAGCAATCTGCGTAGGTATTAGTCTCACTGCTAAATACGTCGGGCTCATTTTTTGGCATCATGGGCAGACTCTTAAAATGGGGGTTAGGTCGTTGAATGTGTTAATGAGGGGGTCAAATGTCTGTTGAAAGATCTGTTTTTGAAATTAGTTCTGATGAAGGGCAGCAACAACAGGCCTAGATTAATTTCTACTCCTGAGAGTGGAGTTAATGCTCTGACTAGAAGAATTTGAGCTCAGAATGCTGCAATCTAGAAATGTTAAAAAAAACTGATGCTGGAATCATCAACTTGCCATTTTTGTTCCATGAGACTGAGAATGTTGCAATTCAACTGATTTATTTTGAAACAAAAATAGCAACCAAATGCTGGGTTGTTGTGTTTAAGCTGTTGCAATAGCTTCTCATCACTGTAGTTTCCTTTAGCTTGAACTTGTCGGGGAGTTGGAATATTGGTCTTTAGTTATTGGGGTGTGAATTAGATCCTGTTTTATTGATACAGTCTTCCACTTAGATGAGACCGTTTTCATTCATTTGAAATAGATGAATTAGGCAAGCGTGTGGTTCACCGGATACAATTGTGGGTCTCCTGCCTCCAGGGCCTGTAATTTTTCTGGGATCAGGCTTTTGCAATCTTCTTGTCTCCATTTGTCCGATTAAGTGCGACATCTTGATATGATGTTTGCAGCTTTATTTTGATTTCAGATGAATCAGCAACAAAAATATGCAACAACCCTGCCTTGTCCACCAAGCTTTACACACAACTCCAGGTGATTATGTGCCAACTATGCAAATACTCTAAATATTTCCACTTGGAGCAGATATTTTGAAGGGAATTAAAATACAGTTGATGGTGAGAGTTTAACAATATCGAAGGGGTTCTGTTTGGTTATTTGCTGCTTTGGGGCAGTTACGCACAGAGAACAGCTGTGGGTAGCTTCCTAAGCAAGGCAGTGATGAACAAAGAAGCACATTTTATCATTGTTGTTGATTTCATGATTCTACCAGCTGGGTCTGAAAGTTCCCAGTGACATAGAAAGTGAGTGTTCCTGTCACCTTCACTGGCAAAGTCCAACTTGTTTGTAAACAGCATCTGCACAGCCAGCAACAGCTGCTTATATAATCTAAATGATGAGTCTTTGAAACTACTCTGCCAGCACATTCTTTTGGACAGTTCCCTTCTCATGTTTCTTTGATATCTTGCAATCCAGAACAACTTCAACCATTTTAAGTTTTGAAATGCATGGTGTGAGTCTGTGTGTAATATACTCCACCATAATTAATATTGTTGAACAGTAATATTGTAAACTGGCTTAGTGTGACCTCTACTGCAATGATTTTACTCCTGAAATGGAACTTTCAGTTTTTGTATTTGTTCCAGTTTCCATTGTAAAATTTTTGTTAACCACAATTTTGTATTAATTAAAATTTAGACTGTTAGCTTTTTTTTTGGGCACAGCACAATACACTTGAAGCATACCTTCCACCAAAGGGCCCCAGGAAATCCTAAAGGATCATCAATCCTGCTTAAAGTTGTCCTGGTACTGAAGGGGAGAAATTGGGACAAGAACACAAGCACAAGACAGAATGGCACCATTCCAGGACATAGTTGAGGAGGGTTGCTGCAATAGACCTTTAACTTGTACCAAGTCCTGTTGACCCATCACTCCTGTGCTCACTGACTGAGTTTGGCCCCTGGTCCTAGAAAGCCTTTATTTTAAAATTTCCATCCTTGTTTTCTAATCCCTCCATGACCTTTAGCTTTCCCTATCCCTGTAACCTCTAGGCCCAAACCATACCTGTGCCGCACCCCCCCACCAACCCCCTCCCGAGATCTCTATGCTCTTCATTTTGGCCTCTTGCACGTTCCCAATTTTAATTTTTCCACCATTGGCAGTCCTGCCTGCAGCTGCCAAGTCCCTAAGCTCTATAATTCCCCCTCCCCCAAACCTCTCTGCCTTTCTGCCTCTCTTTTTCCTCTATTAAAATGCGACAGAAAACCAAGCTTTTGGTCATCTGCCCTAATATCTCCTTATGTGGATCGGTGTCAAATATGTTTGATTACGCTCCTGTGAAACACATTGGGATGCTTTACTACATTAAAAGTTCTATATAAATGCAAGTTGCTGTTGTTGGGTTACAGGAAAAGCCTTTGATAAGGACTTTCGTATTTTAGGATTGCAATTCTATTTTGTAAATATTAAGTTTCCATATTTCATCTTGTACAAATATAGCATGGTCCATTTCCAATTTACCTTAACTAGGAGCGCATATAGGTTTTGGAAAATAAATCAGTGAGTAAGAGGTTGTCAGTTTGAAAAGCAAAATATTTGTTATTTTTGTAGTCCACTATTGACCTCTAATGCTTACTTTCCGAATGCTATTTCCTTGTCCATTGGTGTTCAGGGGTGTAATGCATCGGCATTGCAGCACAAAACTATGTAGTTGATCGCTGAATTGGGAAGTAAATCAACATTCTTCTTTCAAATTTCTCATCTTCTAAGCTATCTTCTGCATTTCAAGTTGCTTCTCTCACAAATATCAGACTTTTCATCCTCTGGGAGAACGAGAAGGAGATCTGTTATAAGTGGTCTCTTTTATCACAGAGAAACATTCTTCCCTTATTCACTTTCAACTTCCCTCTCAGATTCTCAAATCTCTAGCTTTTGCCTCTTCATTCACCATGATACCTCTGACTTTTAATTTTGCTGAGCCACTCCCTCGACTCCACTTTTGATTCTCTTGTCCCCAGCAAAACCTTGATTGTCTCCCGTCCCTGTTATACCCCCTGCTACAACTTCTATCTCTGCTTTCTCAAGTCTGAGGGGTGCAAGGTTGGGTATACCTGATGTACAACTGCCTTAGCCATCCGTTGTTGTCTTTCAAAACTATCCATTACTCCCAGATCGCCTTGGCGGGTAAAGAGAACTGCAGGCTCCAAATCTGCATGACTGATTGCCTCCTTAAACCTCTCTTCACCCTTATGTCTGGAAACCAGTGCAAAGAGCTCATGGAGTTCTGTGACCAAGATAGAGACCCATCCTTCAAGTACCTCTGCTGCTTCCCCCTTACCCTTTTTCTTCTTCTTGTTATTGTTCTTCCTCTTTCATGTCTAAAGGCACATGAGGGAACCTATTTCTTCCACTGGTTTTTGTTTACATTAAACAGATAATGCTCTGAATTGATTCTGTAGCAAAGTTGTGTTTTACAAGGACAGGTCATTAGCTGAACTTACAATATGCTACCGGAGGACCAGCTAGATACTATTGTGGAAAGAGGTTGGTTTTGTCACTCCACCTCCTCTGGACTTGACTATCTCGCTAAATGACAACCAAGTATTCAGAGGTCAGAGCTCTGATCTCCTGCTCGCTGGAGCCCATTCCCCTGGCCCAGAAAGCCAAAACTCCCCCAAGTTTACACCTACATCAGCCTCCTCACTCTCATTTCATCTCTCTCACACTTTCTGAACTGATCAACTCCATTCCACTAAACTCCAAACCACCCAACTTTTCTTTCTGGCCTCCATGTTAGCTGACATTGTAAATGGTCCCCTCTCGGGCACTGTTTCCCTCCTTTTCAAATCCATGATGCTCATCCTGTCCACCCATCAGAAAATCTAGCCTTGATCCTTGTGCCCTTGCAAACTACTGTCCCATCTCCATTCTCCTTTTCTTCTCTTAAGTTCTTGAATGTGCCACTAACTCCAATCCTGTGTGACCTCAGCTCCCTGTTTGAATCCTTTCAATAAGGTTTTTACCCCCCGCACCACCACAGCACCAAATCAGCCCAATCAAAGTCAAAAATGCAGTCTCCATGACTATGATCATGGAAAATTATCCTTACTCATCCTCCTCGAGCTCTTTGCAACCTTTGATGTGGTTGAGGATTGTATCCATCTTCAATGCATCTCCTCAGTTGTCATGATTGGTTTCACTGGCCTTACTGATCCCACTTTTGCCGACATGAACATAGCCAGAGCATCTCTAACAATAGCTTTGCTTCCCATCCCTGCACCATCACCTCTGGTGTTACCAAGTATGTATCCTTTGTCCCCTTATCTGCATGCAACCCTCGACAACATCATCTGCAGCCATGAGGCCAATTTTTCACATGTATACTACTTATGATGCCCAGCTCTACCCCTGCACCACCTGTATCAAAGCTCCTGCCACAAACTCCACACACATGTCACTGATGCTATATGCTCCATAGCCACTGCCTCAGACAGAATTAGACTGTTCTGAAATATTACTTACCATTTGACTGTTAACTGAGGATTTGACCCCTTATGCTCTTGAAAGTATACCAACTTCCACCTCCATAACATTGCTTGCTTTTGCTCTAACCTCAGCCAATCTGCAGCTGCAACTGCCATCGATACCTTTGTCACATCCAGGCTCGACTTTTCCAGTGCTTCCCAGGTCAACCTCCCATCCTTTGTAAATTTCACTCATTCAAAACTCTGTATCCTATCTCACCAAGTGATTTTATCTTCTCTTTTTCTTCCATTAAGTGTTTCACAGATTGTATCAGATCAGCCAAAAGGACGTTCAGTTGACCTGCTTTTAGGCTTCTACCTACACCACTCTTAGGAACTTTACACTAATGCCATTTTATTATTGTGTGTGTAATGGAAAATATTCTCTTCACAGTTTTAAACTTGGCTGAGGAAACTATTTAATAATCACATGATCTGTATCAATTTGCCTGATAATACATAGACTGAAACAGAAGCCAGGCCAGACTTATCTATAAAAGTAACGTCAAATGTTGTTAAACACAGATTGGCAATAAAACTTCTGTGGAACTACAGTTCCAAAACTACTCGTTGACAGTGTTAGAAAGTCCTCCTGTAGTGCTTTCTAACCTCAAGCTAAGACACACTTTTTTTTAACTTTGCCCTGCCATTCTCTGGCACATGTCACACTGCTGCCTATTAATAGCTTAACTGGACATGTTCAAAGCTTAACTAGTCAACCTTGACACAATTTTTCATATCTTCCAAACATGTTCAATAAGCAGGGTTGAGCTTCTGAATTGACTTTTGATGTTTGAATCTGAGTTTACTGACTTTTGCTGACCCGCATTTCAGCTTCGAAGCTAAATCTAGTCAGAGTAGAATCTGGTTTTAGAATATCCAGTTCAGCATCTGAAATACAGACACTGAACTGTGCTGATACTGAACAGTATATGTTTTATTTAGAATTTCCTTTCTATTAAACCTTTTAAGAAGATTAGTACTTGTAGTAATAATAATAAATCCCAGTTAAACATGCTAACATTTTTTCATTCGTTCATGGGATGTGAGTATTGCTGGGATTTGAACTCCTGTCTCTGGAGCACTAGTCCAGGCCTCTGGATTACTAGTGCAGTAACATTACCACTATGCTGCCATTCCCTAAATCAAACCATTCTATTTTGTGAAGGTGAAATAAAAGGTGACATTGGCATTTTATTTTGAATTTAAAAATATAGCACCCTCTACTGTAGAGATAGAAAGTTTACTGGTGATCAGTATGCTTTGCTCTTTAGGAATTTAGGGGGCAAAATTGGGCAGGGTCTGCAAACGGTTGCAGGGATTGTGATGCAGGATTACTCCTGCGCTTGTTGATTCTGATGCAGGCAATATGCAAATTTTGTGCTCCCTGCTAATTTAAATGATTGCAGCATGTAGCCAGCACTAACCAGGCTGTTGAGTGGCTGTACACCTGAGCAGGGCCACAAAACTGTGCGAGGCTCACATGAGTTACAAAGCTACCCTGCAATTCTTATAGCTAACCTGCACCTCTTAAAGGGGAGATGTATTGTGGCTGGAGCTGGTTCCTGAAGTCAATCTACATTACCCGCACGATGACTCTCAGTTTGGGTTCTGCCAGGGCCACTCAGCTTCTGACTTTATTACAGCTTTGGTCCAAACATTGACAAAAGAGCTGAACTCAAGAGGTAAGGTGAGAGTGACTGGCTTTGACATCAAGGCAGCATTTGACCGAGTGTGGCATCAAGGAGCCCTAGCAAAACTGGACTCGAGGGGAATCGGGGGGAAAACTCCACTGGTTGGTGTCATACTTAGCACAAAGGAAGATGGTTGTGCTTATTGGAGGTCAATCATTTCAGCTCCAGAACATCAGAACAGGAGTTCCTCAGGGTAATGTCCTAGGTCCAGCCATCTTCAGCTGCTTCATCAATGACCTTCCTTCAATCATCAAGTCAGAAATGGGGATGTTTGCTGATGATTGCATAATGTTCAGCACCATTCATGACTCCTCAGATATTGAAGCAGTTCGTGTTGGTACAAGGATTTCCATTTTTTTGTATAAAAAGTTGGGATTCTATATTTTTAAAAACTAAAAGGGATTTCAGTGGACATTGAGACATCTGGAGATAGCTGAACTTTATGGATGCTTTTGGAAGGAAGGCATGGTCAACGAGAGGTTCCTGGTTTTGACCAGGAAACAAATACTGGAAACCAGATAATTTCAAGGAAACCAGCAGGGGGTTTGACCTCCGAGCTACCCTTTATGTGACAAGAGAGAATTTATGACTTGGTGTGTGACTTGTTTCTGGAAGGTTTTGGTTTCATTTTGAACTATTTAAAAGCCAGTGGGTTTGGACTAAAACAGGCAATTGGAATTTGATTTTGACCTGCCTGGAGATCAGAAGAAGAACCAGAAAAGTATTACCTCTCCCTAAAGAATCTTTGCTGTTGTAAAGCTAAAGCTTGTGTGAAGTGGTGCTATTGCCTCCTGCATTTTTGAAGAAACCTGAATTTGCAGAAATCTTGCATCTTTAAAAAAAAAAGGACTTTTGCATTGAATGTGAGAACTGACATGTGTTGCTACACCCCTGATGGAAGACCGATGTGAAGCCTTCTACAATTGAATTTCTTTGAACGCCTACCCATCACAGACAATTCATCAACCTTACCTGGAAAGACTTCGATGACGTCCAACTATTTGACTTTGGGACACCTCGCCAAACCAAAGAACTTCCTTCCAGATCATTACAGTCTAAGTTTTTATTATTCTTTTCATTCCTTTGAAACAGCTGTAAACAAAAATCCTTTTTTTCCTGGTCAACCAGTTTTTGGATGTATGTGCGTGTACATGAGGGCGAGGGAGCAAATAAAAGCTTTAATATATCAATTCATATATGGATTTACTTCATTATTGGTTAAGACTTGGTTTTATAATAAACGGCTAATTTTGTTGTTGATTAAAGAAACCTGGTCGGTGTGCTTTATTCTGGGGACAGAGTATCTAATTGGCTGTTTCGGTAAGTGGGAAAATGTATTAATATGCTGTGACCTGTGGAGAAGTGGGATTGAATTAACAGTGTACTCCTCCCACCTTGGTTGTAACATTGTCCATAGGCAGCAAGACCTGGACAACATTTGCGCCACACAAGTGCCAGGCAATGACCATCCCAAACGAGAAAATCCAACCATCTTCCCTTGACATTCAATGGCATTACCATCACTCCTTTCCTTCCTTCCTTTTGGCCTCCTTGTTTCGAGAGGCAATGGGTAAGAGCCTAGAGGTGGTCAGTGATTTGTGGAGCAGCGCCTGGAGTGGCTATAAAGGCCAGTTCCAGAGTGACAGACTCTTCCACAGGCGCTGCAGGTAAGGATGGTTGTCGGGGCTGTTACACAGTTGGCTCTCTCCTTACACTGTTGTCTCTTTTCCTGCCAACTGTTGAGTCTCTTCAGCTCACCTCTCTTCAGCCCGCCTTTATAGCTGTCCGCCAGCTCTGGCGATCGCTGGCAACTGGCTCCCAAGACTTGTGGTCAATGTCGCAAGCCTTCATGTCGCGTTTGCAAACGTCTTTAAAACGGAGACATGGATGGCCGGTGGGTCTGGTACCAGTGCCAAACTCGCTTTCCTTGGAGATCCTGCTATCTTCCATGCTGCTCACATGGCCAAGCCATCTCAAGCGCTGCTGGCTCAGTTGGGCGTATATGCTGGGGATGTTGGCTGCCTCGAGGACTTCTGCGTTGGAGATACGGTCCTGCCACCTGATGCCAAGGATTCTCCGGAGGCAGCGAAGATGGAATGAGTTGAGACGTCGCTCTTGGTTGACATACGTTGTCCAGTTCTCGCTGCCGTAGAGCAAGGTACTGAGGATACAGGCTTGAAACATTCATACTTTTGTGTTCTGTGTCAGTGTGCCATTTTCCCCACACTCTCTTGGCCAATCTGGACATAGCAGCAGACGCTTGTTGATTTCTGCATCGAGACAGGTTGCTGGTGATGGTTGAGCCGAGGCAGGTGAACTCTTGAACCACTTCCAGAGCGTGGTCGCTGATATTGATGGATGGAGCATTTCTGACGTCCTGTCCCATGATGTTCGTTTTCTTGAAACTGATGGTTAGGCCAAATTTGTTGCAAGCAGCTGCAATCCTGTCGATGAGTCTCTGCAAACACTCTTCCGTGTGGGATGTTAATGCAGCATCGTCAGCAAAGAGGAGTTCCTTGATGAGGACTTTCTGTACTTTGGTCTTCACTCTAAGATGAGCAAGGTTGAACAACCTGCCACCTGATCTTGTGTGGAGGAGAATGCCTTCTTCTGAAGATTTAAACGCGTGAGAGAGCAGCAGTGAGAAGAAGGTCCCAAACAGTGTAGGTACGAGAACACAGCCCTATTTCACACCACTCAGGATGGGAAAGGGGTCTGATGAGGCACTGTTATGCTGAATTGTGCCTTTCATATTATCATGGAACGAGGTGATGATACTTAGTAGCTTTGGTGGACATCCAATCTTTTCTAGTAGTCTGAAGAGACCACGTCTGCTGATGAAGTCAAAGGCTTTGGTGAGGTCTATGAAGGCAACGTAGAGGGGCATCCTTTGTTCACAGCATTTCTCCTGTAGCTGGCGAAGGGAGAACAGCATATCAATAGTGTATTTCTCTGCTCGAAAGCCTCACTGTGCCTCAGGGTAGACACGCTCAGCCAGCTTCTGGAGTCTGTTTAAAACTACTCGAGCGACGGCTTTTCCCACTGTGCTGAGATTCCACGGTAGTTGTTGCAGTCACCGCAGTCACCCTTGTTCTTATAGAGGGCGATGATATTGGCATTGTGCATGTCCTGTGGTACTGCTCCCTCATCCCAGCACAAGCAAAGCAGTTCATGGAGTGCTGAGAGTATAGCAGGCTTGGCACACTATGATTATTTCAGGAGTAATGCCGCCCTTTCCAGGGGCTTTTCCGCTGGCGAGAGAATCGATGGCGTTACTGAGCTCTGATTTTGTTGGCTGTTTGTCTAGCTTGTCCATGACTGGCAGAGACGGGGCTGCATTGAGGGCGGTATCAGTGACTTCATTTTCCCTGGAGTACAGTTCGAGGTAGTGCTTCACCAGCGGTCCATTTGCTTGCTTGGGTCAATGATCGTTTCCCCTGATTTGAATTTGAGGGGCACGATCTTCTTGATGGTTGGCCCAAAAGCCCTCTTTAATGCCGTCATACATTCCTCTGATGTTTCCGGTAATCAGTGATTACCAATACTGAAACCCCCAATATCTACATCCTGGGGGTTACAATTGACCAGAAACTGAACTGAACTGGACTAGCCACATGGGGGAAGAAGTCACTCGTGCGAACAACAAACAAGCATTTCACATATTTAATTTGGATCAACATGTCAATGCTACCACGCAAACTGAGGTATTTGCCATGATCAAGATTATATGTCCACAGAATAGTGGCAAGCATAAGCTCAGAATAAAAATAGACAACGGGCAAGTGCAAATATTCTGCCCATCTCTATACTAAAGAACATGTACTTTAAGGAATGGAAATCTATGGTACAACACACCATGGCTAGCTGACTGCCTACAATGGTTCTCCAATCAAGTGCATTGGAATGATAACCTCTGCAGTGCAGTTATGGGAGCTCCGAATGGCTAGCACAAATGTTTCATATTGTAGACACACTGGACCCAGTTGTTGCAGGACTTCCAGTATGCCAAGATTTCCAAATTGTCACAATACATGAAGTCAGTAGCGCACCGAAGATGGTAGAAAATATCCAGGTCAAATGTATTGGGTTGGTCTATGTAAAGGACAACAGAAAGCTGGGAGTCATGACATGAAGAGGTGATATGACTGGGTGTCTCTCCTCCGGCTTCAGTTCATTGCAGCAAATACCCGGAAGCCAGTGGGATTGCCGGTGATTGGTGAAGTTGCTAGTCATCATTTTTCTAAGCTTTTTAAACAAGGGAAGATGAAGGCATTGTATGACAGGCAAGCAGGACCAGAATTAGCTCGATTAAGAGTAGGACAGAAGGTCAGAGTCCTCAATCATGTGTTGGAAACCTGGTACCGTGCAGAGATTGCGAGGATATGCGACCAGCCCAGATAGTACGAGGTCCAGACACCCAATGGTGCGATTCTAAGATGGAACCAAAGTCAACTCGGGGAGCTGTACGACAACACTACATGTGACAACTCTGTGGCATCGTGGACAAGATCAAAGTCAAAGTCTAAAGACGAACATACAGAGACTACAAGCACAGAGGAAGAACCTGCTAACCAGAGTTCCGAGTCACCTGAGTCTCAGAGGAGTCATCAAGACAAGCTCAGCTCTGGGAAGAGGTTTATGATGACGAGATCGGGACAAATAAGTAAACCTCTACGTTTTAGAGAGTGTTAAACTTGCTTACCTGTAAATCACATTTTGTTTTAATCATGCATAGTTAGTCCAAGCTGCAACATCACTGTATACTGTACATATGTTTTTATCTTTTGGAAACAACATATTCTTTGAATATTATTATAGTCCTGTGAGTCTTAGAATAGTTCACATACCGAATGAACAGGTAACCTTACTTACCCAGCCATGACGTCTGATGGCCAATGTCTCAGCTTCCACTGCTGCACAAGCAGAAGCCACAGAAGCTCAGACTTCTGTAATGTAAGGCTAGTTTGCTGCCACGCAAGCTTAGACTGCTGCAATCTTCTTGCAAATACCAGTGTTCCAAGGGGCTTGCAGGATGTCACAGCATTCCAGCAATCTGCCCTCCACCACATTACTAGGATTGCTGAAGCACCACCCTGGGGAGTGGTAGCGGCTCCATGTTGCATAATCCTGTTGTTCTCTCACAGGATGACAGCATTCATCCTTCCACAATTGATGCCCCGCCAGTGTCAGCCATCCAGCCCAGATTGCTGCTGCCTATGCCGGGGTGGTGTAGTCTGAAGTCAGGCCTACTAGGGCCAGAGTTGGTTACCATCATCCTGAAAGGCCGTTTACAGTCTCCGCCACTGAAAGTCCACAGTCTTCCACCACTGGGATAACCTTGCGTAGGAGCACTAGGACAAACAAAGGTGCACAGAAGGCAAAAGCAAAATACTGCGGATGCTGGAAATCTGAAACAAAAACAAGAAATGCTGGAATCACTCAGCAGGTCTGGCAGCATCTGTGGAAAGAGAAGCAGAGTTAACGTTTCGGGTCAGTGACCCTTCTTCAGAACTGACAAATATTAGAAAACTGAGACCTTTGCTGAGTACAGATCGCTCAGCATCAGAGAGGGGGAGGTCAGAGGAGACCTTTGCTGAGTACAGAACGCTCAGCATCAGAGAGGGGGAGGTCAGAGGAGACCTTTGCTGAGTACAGAACGCTCAGCATCAGAGAGGGGGAGGTCAGAGGAGACCTTTGCTGAGTACAGAACGCTCAGCATCAGAGAGGGGGAGGTCAGAGGAGATTTCTAATATTTGTCAGTTCTGAAGAAGGGTTACTGACCCGAAACGTTAACTCTGCTTCTCTTTCCACAGATGCTGCCAGACCTGCTGAGTGATTCCAGCATTTCTTGTTTTTGTGCACAGAAGGCAGGTCTCCGGGAACGCATAATGGTGATTAGTTGACGTTTGTATGCAATATGTCATGATTTGATTTATAAATGTTTTTGGAAATGTTTATTTTGTGCTGGCTATTTTTACATTGTGGCCAAATGGATGCTGTGATGGTCAGTGACAGAGGGAAGGTAGGGTGTCGGACTGGTGGTGAATGGGGAATTGAGATTGTGTTTACTGGTATTGCAGTTAGATGAGTGAATCACAGACAGCCCGGCCAGAAAGAGGATGAGTTGATTGTACACTCCCTTGCTCGTCGTCCTCCTCTTCTCTTCCTCCTCCTCAGCTTTTCACCATATAGTTGGTGGCAAGGGTTGTGCCCTCATGATGGCAAGGTTGTGCAGCATACAGCAGACCACCATGGTCCTTGTCAAGCGCTGTGCTGATTACTGCAGGTTTCCGCCGGAGGGGTCCAGGCAACGGAAATGTTGTTTAAACATACCATTGGTCTGCTCTTATTGCACTTTACATGGCAGCATGATTTTTGTTGTATGTATGCTGCTCATTTGTGTGTGGATTGCGCACTGGAGTTACGATCCATGCCATTAAATGATCGCCCTTGTTGCCCTGTAGCCAACCTCTGGTTTGTTGTGTTTGCTCAAATGCAGATGACACAGCAAATGCTACAGAGTGAAGACATCATAACCGCTGCCAGGATACTGGACATAGACCTGCATGATGCATTGTTCATGGTCACACACCAGCTGGACGTTGGAGTGGAATCCCTTTCAGTTTTGGTACATCTCGGAGTTGATGTGCAGCGCCTGCAAAGTGAAGTGTGTGTAGTCAGTGACACCCTGTTCTATAAGGAAGCCTGCAATTCTCTTAAAACTACTGGCTTGCTCGGCCTACTTCTCTGGCGAGAGAAAATGAAATGTATTCAGCTCTATTGAAGTGTAGAGCCGTAGTGACCTCCAGCAGTGCAGCAGCGGTTGGCAAACTGGAAGATCTTGTAAATATTGCCTGCTCCAGCCTGGAAGGAGTCAAATGCATAAACGTTTATGGTCACAGTCAACTTCACAGCACTGTCTTCCTCACCCTTCTCTGAGATTGCAGTTTAGTCTGCAGCAGGTGGCAGATTTTAGTAAGAACGTCCTTACTGAAGCGCAGACATCTGACACACTGCTGATATTTGGGTAGGAAAATTGCTCCCTGGACATCCTGGGGAGATATAACCTCCTGCTGAGAGCCCTTTTCCCCCGTTACTCCTCCCACTTCCCGCAGCTTTTCCTGCTCTGGGCCACCTCTTCTCTCATTCTCCATCATGCTGAAGTCCAAGAAAAGATGCATACTACTGCACCCACGTTTGGGAGGAAGTGGTTTGTGCAGAATACTTGAAGTCAGGACAATGTCCTTCAGCACATGCCACACCACTCACTCACCACTCAGCAAATTCAAAGAACTCTAGAAAGCACCAAACACTTCTACAATCACAGCACCAGTAGAAGGCGATCAGCAATTAATCTGAAAATAGTTGATCATCCCTGGGGGTCTTTCCTACTGCTGAAAGTGTGTTCAGCTGTGCATGATATCGAGCCGGTGTTAACTGGAGCATTGAGCTCTAAAATGGTAGCGCTGGCATCAAATCAGCGTTACGTGCTGATTGATCTCATGATCTGCCTACTCCTGCATATTTCTGGCGGATGCTCCCTGTGAACATGCTAATGTCCTCACCAATATGGTATTCAGCACGGCTAGCATCAGAAGTGTACGCAGGTGCTGGGGAACACTATTTTGGAGCCAGAACAGCATTTGTAGCTGAAAAACCAGATGCTAAGGAGCTGAACTACACAGCCTTCGTGTTTATTCAGCAAAAGAGGCAATGAGGTACTTCGTAAAATGGCAATACTTGCCTGAGGACTAGATAGAACAAATGGGTATTTGTGAATGTAGTTATTCTATCAAACAGATGAGGTATATGCAGATTTACTAGCAGTAAAGTGATTTAGTTCATCAAAATAAAGACGAGACCTGAAAGTGGTGTTGTATTAGCAATTGACTTGTCCAAAATCAGTGATTCAGAAATGGTTCATTTTGTTTTATTCCAGTTTACTCCATGACATTACTTGCAAATGGGACAGAAAAGTCCAGTTCCCTGATATAGTGTGTTAGCCATAGTGTTCTTTTTGTTGCAACAAATAACTTTGCTGGCTGTCTCCTTTTCACAACTTATTCCAGGTGGCATCAGTTTCTGTACCTGGCTGATGGCTCCTCCATGATTGTGAGGTACAGTTTCCATGGAGTCTCTGCCCCTTTCTCCAGTGATCTTAGAGGGTTCATTCCACATTTTGCACAAACTAGTTCCCAGCAGAAACGTGTGAACATGGTAGTTGGGAAAATCTGTTCTTCGTTTGCATTCTCCATATACCATAGAGAGTATAATCAAGTTTGATATGTTCTGGTGAAATCAAGTATTGAGCAGGCACATAAAAATGTTTTGATGTTGCAGATCAGTGGTAATAAATGAGTTCTCCTATTCTTGGGTATTGTAACTGGGACATGCCAGTTTATTTTTGCTCCTTGTATGAGACCTCTGTGCCAAAATGTTTTAAGTCTCCAATCTGGGTAGGTTAGATTTGACAGACGTCAATTGTCAAACATTCTGGCAATTCTTTTAGTTTGTTTGGGTTTATGTGCTTTCATTTTCAAACTTCTCCAGAGCCAACGGGCTTGACATTAGTTGGTGTTGGATGACAGACCTCCAGAAAATATTATAGTACGTTTTCCTTTACAGAACAAATATACAAGAACAAAGAATATACTAAGAATATAAGAGCAGGGAGGTTATGATGGAGCTGTATAAAACACTAGTTAGGCCACAGCTGGAGTATTGTTTGCAGTTTTTGTCACCACACTGTCGGAAGGATGTGATTGCACTGGAGAGGGTGCAGAGGAGATCCATCAGGATATTGCCTTGGGGTACAGCATTTTAGTTATGAAGAGAGACTGGATAGGCTAGGGTTGTTTTCCTGAGAGCAGAGAAGGCTGAGGGGAGACCTGATTGAAGTATACAAAATTATGAGGGGCATTGATAGGATAGATAGGAAGAAACTTTTTCCCTTAGCGGAGGGATCAATAACCAGGGGGCATAGATTCAAGGTAAGGGGCAGGAGGTTTAGAGGGGATTTGAGGAAATGTTTTCACCCAGAGGGTAGTTGGAAACTGGAACACACTACCTGAAGGGGTGGTAGAGGCAGGAACCCTCATATCATTTAAGAAGTATTTAGATGTGCACTTGAAACACCATAGCATACCAGGCGATGGGCCAAGTGCTGGAAAATGGGATTATAATAGATAGGTGTTTGATGGCTGGCACAGACACGATGGGCCGAAGGGCCTGTTTCTGTGCTGTATGACTCTATGACTCTAAGGATAGTCATGCTAGCTCTGGAAAAAAATGAGTTGCTAGTTCAGAGCAGGACAATATATGTGTGGTCAGCCAATGCTATGATAATCCGCTTAACTAACAAGTTTGGGGAAGAGTGATCGCAAAAACTTGCTAGCATGTTGGTATTTGGGTCATGAGATTGCTCAGCTCAGCTGAGGTTGACAACATAGCAGTACATCTGTCAGGTCCATTGTACATCCATACTGATGCCTGACAGATTCGTCCTTCTGGATGGCCATCAGCTCCTGTGTGAATATCGAGGCTGTGTCGGCCTGTTCTGTCCATTTCCTGAACATGGAAATTTTCTGTGTGCATCTCCTCTGACCTCACAGGTAGCTCAGACAATGAGCAGAAAATGAAAAGTCATAGTGGCGTCCCTTTTCTGGTCCCACACATTCTGTTCTTTGATAAAAGGCAATGAGTAGAATAGGATCCTACTGTCTCGTAGGAAGCAATGAGCAGAGGCAGGATCTTCCTGCCTCACAGGAGGCAGTGAGCAGAATTAGAATCTTACTGCCTCACAGAAGGGATCTCTTGCAATTGGGTGGAGGGGGTGGGTTAGATAGAAACATAGAAAATAGGAGCAGGAGTAGGCCATTCGGCGCTCCGAGCCTGCTCCGCCATTCGTTATGATCTTGGCTGATCAGTAACCTATTCTCGCTTTCCCCCCATTCCTTTCGCCCCAAGAGCAATATATAACTCCTTCTTGAAAACATGCAATGTTTTGGCCTCAACTGTTTTCTGTGATAGCGAATTCCACAGGCTCACCACTCTCTGGGTGAAGTAATTTCTCCTCATCTCAGTCCTGAAAGGTTTACCCCATATCCTTAGACTATGACCCCTGGTTCTGTACTCCCCCACCATTGGGAACATCCTTCCTGCATCTCCCCTCTCAAGTCCTGTTAGAATTTTATAGGTTTCTATGAGATCCTCCCTCACTCTTTTGAACTCCAGCGAATATAATCCTAACTGACTCAATCTCTCCTCATACGTCAGTCCTGCTATCCCAGGAATCAGTCTGGTAAACCTTTGCTGCACTCCTTCTATAGCAAAAACATCCTTCCTCCGATAAGGAGACCAAAACTACACACAATATTCCAGGTGTGGCCTCACCAAGGCCCTGTATAATTGCAGCAAGACATTCCTGCTCCTGTACTCGAATCCTCTCGCTTTTTTTACCGGCTGTTGCACCTGCAGGCTTACCTTCAGCGACTGGTGTACGAGAACACCCAGGTCTCGTTGCATGTTCACCCTCTTAGTTTATAGCCGTCCAGATAATAATCTGCCTTCCTGTTTTTGCTACCAAAGTGGATAACCTCACATTTATCCACATTATACTGCATCTGCCATGCATTTGCCCACTCACTCAACTTGTCAAAATAACCCTGAAGCCTCTCTGCATCCTCCTCACAGCTCACCCTCCCACCCAGTTTTGTGTCATCTGCAAATTTGGAGATATTACATTTAGTTCCCTCATCTAAATCATTAATATATATTGTGAACAGCTGAGGTCCTAGCACTGATCCCTGTAGTACCCCACTAGTCACTGCCTGCTATTCAGAAAAAGACCTGTTTATTCCTACTCTTTGTTTCCTGTCTGCCAACCAATTTTCTATCCATCGCAATACACTACCCCCAATCCCATGCGCTTTAATTTTACAGGCTAATCTCTTATGTGGGTCCTTGTCAAAAGCCTTCTGAAAGTCCAAATAAACCACATCCACTGGCTCCCCCTCATCAACTCTACTAGTTACATCCTCGAAGAATTCCAGCAGATTTGTCAAGCATGATTTCCCTTTCGTAAATCCGTGTTGATTCTGTCTGATTCTATCACTGTTCTCAAAGTGCTCTGCTATAAAATCTTTGACAATGGACTCTAGAATTTTCCCCATTACCGACGTCAGGCTGACTGGTCGATAATTCCCTGCTTTCTCTCTACCTCCCTTTTTAAATAGTGGGGCTACATTAGCTACCCTCCAATCTGTAGGAACTGTTCCAGAGTCTATAGAATCTTGGAAGATGACCACCAATACATCCACTATTTCTAGGACCACTTCCTTAAGTACTCTGGAATGTAGATTATCAGGCCCTGGGGATTTATCGGCCTTCAATCCCATCAAATTCCCCCACACCATTTCTCTACTCATACTGATTTCCTTCAGTTTCTCCCTCTCACTAAACCCTTTGTGCCCCTACATTTCTGGTATGATATTTGTGTCCTCCTTTGTGAAGACAGAACCAAAGTATGCATTTAGTTGGTCAGCCATTTCTTTGTTCCCCATAATAAATGCCCCTGTTTCTGACTGTAAGGGCCCTACATTTGTCTTCACCAATCTTTTTCTCTTCACAAAGCTTTAGAAACTTTTACAGTCAGTTTTTATGTTCCCCGCAAGCTTGCTCTCATACTCTATTTTCCCCTTCTTAATCAATCCCTTGCTCCTCCTTTGCTGAATTCTAAACTGTTCCCAGTCTTCAGGGTCTGTTGTTTTTTCTAGCGAATTTGTATGCCTCTTCCTTGGATGTAATGCTATCTCTAATTTCCCTTGTAAGCCATGGTTTGGCTACCTTTCCCATTTTACTTTTGCACCAGCCAGGAATAAACAATTGTTGCAGTTCATCCATGCGCTCTTTGAATGTTTTTAAGCAGGGGATATTCTGGTTGAAAAACAATGGCCATTGTATCAAGATGCCCCATGTCCAGTCATATATACCTCAAATAATTCACACATGACATCATGGTTGGACCACTCAATACTCGGTAACAAAGGGCTCAGTGCCACCATGCACGCCTGTCCATTTGTATCTGAAAATTCTACAATAGGTGTAGGAATGCAATTTGCATATTTAACTAGGCTCCTGTTGGAAACCGGCAGGTGTTCTGCTCAGTCATTTACCGACACATCTGAAAATTACATCAGACAATCTAGCAGCAATGGGACGGCTAATGGCTCCCCATTGTTCAGTTGAAGCTGTTCAAACTGCACACGTATTCCAGTTGTAGCCCAACCAATGTCTTGTACAAATTCAACATCCAGTCCTCGTTTTTTTATATTTGTTGCTCTGTGAATAGAACTCAGAATTCCATTTGTCTTTTTTGTGCCTTTTTCTACCTCTCATCATTGAAATCTCTATTTTTACTACACTTGGGTCTTTCTATTCCTCCACGCTATTAGGATTCTTACTGTTTAGGATATGCTTCTTTTACTAATTGTATCTAAAATGTGTTACTCTGACTCTCTGTATGGGATTACATCTGCTACCCCTCAGTCCACATTGCTAATCTGCCTGTCTTTCTGCAGTCTCCTGCATCCTTTCTCAGTTTTCCATAACCCTTAGTTTAGTACCAGCAACAGACTTCAACATCATTCTTCTCGTACCTGCGTTCAAATCATCCATAAAAACGGAAAGTAAGAGATCCCAGGGCATCTCCCTGGGGCATTCCACTGTCCATAATCTGCCAATTTGTAAAGAATCCATTTAGCTTTCCTGATTCCTTTTTGATATCTAATCATCTCTGATTATGCTGCTCTATTTGTTTCAATACTATGTGCCTTATTTCTCATAATAAGTCAGTGATGTGCCACCTTATCAAAAGCCTTCTGCAAATCCATATATAGCACCCACAACATTTGTCCATAACTCCTCTGTTATTTCCCAAAGAGTGCATTTAAATTAGTCAAACACAATCTTTTTTGCGGATCAATGCTGACTGTCCCTGCTTAACCCAGGCATAATGCTTTTGTTCTTCAAATTTGTTCAAATATCTGCAGATTATGGTGGTCTATTTGAATGTGAAGGAGCATTGCAGAAAATCTGGTGTTCACACTACACAGTAGAGGATAGTGGTCTGGAAGAAAACATTTGGTTTGATAGTTTAGAAAACAGTGTCACACCTATTCCCTTCCTGCGAGTTCTGAGGCTGATGTTGGTGATTATAACATAGGTTTATTGTAGTTTTACAAAATTAATAAACTTCAACTGGAGATCAAATTTATTGTAGTTTGAATTAACTATTACAGCTCATTAGTTCTGAGCTGAAATGAGTTAGAGTTTGAATTAACTATTACAGCTCATTAGTTCTGAGCTGAAATGAGTTAGAGATTTAGCCAGAAAGTCATTCAAACTTCAGAGTCCCCTGCTTGTTTAACTGTCTTGTAAAACCATCAGCCTGCATATCATCCCTATGTGGATTACTTTTTCTGCATGCTCCACTTTTTAATGACAAACTTTATGCCTACTGCACTGGTATCAATGTTTATCTATTTCCAGATAAAAGTAGGTGGCAGCCTTATAGACTGATATTTTGGATCCACTTATGCTGCTACTTTTGCTTTTTTAAAACAAAAATAGTCCTGAGACATTGTGCAGTCCAAAGATACAGGTTCAAAATCATACATTCCTATCAGTGCAGACACGTTATCCTGAGTCTTCTGCAGGAAAAAGATCTGTAATTGGACATCTGATATCTAATGGGCATAACACAACAGGGAAAACAGAAAGCAGAGAAGATTGCTTCAGTTGCTGTGTTTTCCTTAATATATTTTAAAAGGACAAGGAAATCTCGTGAGATATGTAAGGGGTCATCAGCCAGAAGGATCTTCAATTCTCCACTCAACGCCTCCTACACATGCCTTAAGGTGCGAAGCTCCCCAAAGGCTCAGAGCACTAAAAATATTTTGCATGCTATGCAGACTGGCCTACAACAGATGCATAGCGACATGAGAGCCTTACATCATAGTGTGCAAATTGACGAGGCACAGTTACGCTGTTCGACTACAATATTCAGAAACCAACAACTCCTGTCCATAGCTTATTGTTGTTGCCAGTCAGTATTTCTTAAGAGTCCTCTGACAACCATCATATTAGGAGCATTTGGAGAATCTTGGTTTATACTGATGCTGGTTCGTTGCCTCCAGACACGCCAATTCTGATGAGAATTCTTGTATGGATTTCTCCCTTTGACTGTATGTCCAGTAGTTCAGCTGTTCCCAAACTAAAACATCGTACTGCAGTTAACTATTGATATTTTCTTCATACAATTTTTCTAATTGAAGATCAACCTTTCTAACCGTGCATCAATGACTTTTATGCTCAATTAAGGTTACCATTTCAAGCTGAGCATTTAAAATAAAAACTGATGGCATTACTCCTGCAGAGTAGCTCTGTGTCCTGCAGACCCAGTGTTTCTGCACATGCAAGTTTTTATCCTCCGTGTTTTCATTATTGTACTATATTCCAAAGTATTACCAATTAATAACAGCACAGAATCAGGCCATTCAGCCCAACAGATCCATGCCAGTGTTTATACTCCACAGATCCTCCTCCCACCCCTCTTCATCTAATCACATCAATATATACTATAAACAGTATATTACATAAATTATACTTTTGGAAGGACAGTAGAGTTTGATATCTATTGATTCTTTTGATGATTATGTAATGTAATCATGGTATTTCTTTCAAATATCATTCATAATTCTGTAGATCACAACATGAGTGGTATACTTATGGAAGAGTTGTGATTAATTATTAAGTTTAATATTGTAAAACGTATTAACAAAACTATTCATCGAATTCACTATGTTGTGCACAAAAATGTGTGAAGAAAGATTAGGTTGGTTTGTCTTAATGAGTGTATATCTTAATGGCTTTATAGTTATTGTGTACTTATCTATTATGGCTATGTCTAATTTAGTGCAGAAAATACAAACTTGTTGTAATTGCAGCAATAAAAGAATTATTACCAAAACAAGCATATGCTTTGAGTCCAAACATGGTATTAATACAGGTGGTTAATTATGGTCAACACTTTTTTTTTGCAAGCCTCTTTTAAAACTTGTTTGTGTGATTATCAGGCATGTGCCTTTCTTTGGATAAGTCACTTTTTGTTAACAATGGATTGTCAGAAGAATGCTGCATTAATGGGTTGGTGAGCCAACTCGTTGTGATGTCTTGGTAGATTTTAAATCTTCCTCTGTTTCGTCTTTTCCTATCCCCGTATCCCTAGAGAGGAACGTAAGTTCTGCCGTCATAAATTTTACATTTATTGAATTTGCTGCAATAAATATTCGAAGAAGTTCGTTTTAGTTCACATTGAGCCTATTTAACGTATGGCTTTTGGATAGTCAATCTGCACACTGTGATGTAAGGCTCTCATGTCGCTATACATCTGTTGTAGGCCAGTCTGCATAGCATGCAAAATATTTTTAGTGCTCTGAGCCTTTGGGGAGCTTCGCACCTTAAGGCATGTGTAGGAGGGGTTGAGTGGAGTATGTGATGCAAATAATTGTAATAATTTGTATGTGTTCCAGATACTTTTGCATAACAGCACAGAAGGAGGCCATTCAGTCTGTTGTGTCCCTGCAAGAGCAACTTAGCTCGTTCCATTCCTCCATCTCTTTCCCTGCGGGCCTGCAAATATTTTCTCTTCAAAATAATTATCCAATTCCCTTTTGAAGGCCTTGATTGAACCTGCCTCCACCACACACTCAGGCAGTGCATTCCAGTTCCTAACCACTTGCTGGGTAAAAAAAAAGTTTTTCCTCATGTCGCCATTGCTTCTTTTGCTACTCACTTTAAATTTGTGTCCTCTGGTGCTTGATCCTTTCATCAAAGGGAACTGTTTCTCCCTATCTACTCTGTCTCGACCCTTCATGATTTTGAACACTGTTATCAAACCTCCTGTTCTGTTCTCTAAGTAAAACAGCCCCAGCTTCTCCAATCTATCCACTTAATTGAAGTTCCTCATCCCTGGAACCATTCTTGTAAATCTTTTCTTCAACCTCTCTAATGCCATCACATCTTTCCTCATATGCAGTGCCAGAACTGGACACAGTACTCCAGTTGAGGCCAAACCAGTGTTTTATACAAGTTTATCATAACTTCCTTGCTTTTGTATTCTATACCCCTATTTATAAAGCCCATGATCCCATATGTTTAATTAACCACTTTCTCAACCTGCCCTGCCACATGTAATGATTTATGGACATACACCCCCCAGGTCCCTCTGCTCTTGCAGCCCCTTAAGTATTGTACCCTTTATTTTATAATGCCTCTCCTCATTCTTCCTACCAAAATGAATCACCTCACACTTCTCTGCATTAGATTTCATCTGCCACTTGTCTGTTCATTCCATCAGCTTGTCTGTGTCCTCATGAAGTTTATTACTACCCTTCTCACAGTTCACAATACTTCCAAGTTTTGTGTCATCTGCAAATTTTGAAACTGTGTCCTGTACACCCAAGTCTAGATTATTAATCAAGAAAAGCAGGGGTCCCAACATCGACTCCTGGAGTACCCCACTGTATACCTTCCTCCAGTCCAAAAAACAACTGTTCACCACTACTCTGTTTCCTGTCACTTGGCCAATTTTGTATTTATGCTGCTACTGTCACTTTTATTCATAAGCTCTAATTTTGCTGACAAACCTGTTATGTGGCACTTTATCAAATGCCTTTTGGAAATCCATGCCACCTGCATTACCCTCATCAATCCTCTTTGTTACCTCACCAAAAACTCAAGCAAATTAGTTAAACATGATTTTCCCTTAACAAATCCATATCTGTCCAAGGGAGTATTAATTTTACCCCAAATTATCATTTCTAAAAGTTTTCCCACCACCGAGGTTAAACTAAAATAAAAACAAAGTGCTGGAAATACTCAACAGGTCTGGCAGCATGTGTGGAGAGAGAAGCAGAGTTAACATTTCAGGTTAGTGACCTTTCATCAGAACTGGCAAAGGTTAGAAACGTAATAGGTTTTAAGCAAGTACAGCGGGGGTGGGGAAAAATAGAACAAAAGGGAAGGTGTGTGCTAAGACAAAGGGCGTGAGATTAACTGACAAGGAGGCTGGTATGACACCAGGATACCAAAATTGGTCAATGCAGGTCCTGCCAACATCTGCATTGTCCAATCTCAGGCTGTGACTACAAATCAGATTTATTAAGAAACAAAATTAAACAGATGAAAGAACAAAGGATTTTTCACTAAAGCTTTACTTACAGTCCCAGTTTCAAAGTAATAAATGTCTCAAAACTCTAGTTCTCAGAAATAATTTTGGTTTGGACCAAGCATCCATGATGGGGGAAAAAATTGACACTAAACTTCCAGACTTCCACACAGACTCCTTCGTTAATCACTGTTTATATAGTAGACTAGTGAACTGTATTTGTATCCAATTTCATGCAGCTTCTGACTGCAGAATTATCAATCAATGTAGATGTCAAAGATACCTGTGGTTCCTTCTGAAGCCTGCCTCAAGTCCTTAATCCATTTCCAGAATCGTAGCTCATAGCCCACTAATTGTTTCTATCATCTGGGTGGGCATTGTGCCTTCTCTTAACTGTTGAACAATAGGATGAGGGAACTTGTGTTCCACATCGCTGGATCAGTCTTGCATATTTCCTGGAATGGACTGAAGAATTAAAAAAGAAAAGGGCTCCAAGTCACACTAGTCAAAAAGCAGTGACCCACAGGAGGTCCAGATCCAGGTAATCTAAAAAATTTCAAAATAATAAAAGCAAAGTACTGCGGATGCTGGAAATCTGAAATAAAAACAAGAAATGCTGGAAATACTCAGCAGGTCTGGCAGCATCTGTGGAGAGAGAAGCAGAGTTAATGTTTCAGGTCAGTGACCTGAAAGAAGGGTTCTGAAGAAGGGTCACTGACCTGAAACGTTAACTCTGCTTCTCTCCCCACAAATGCTGCCAGACCTGCTGAGTATTTCCAGCATTTCTTGTATATATAATATAAATATTTCATCTAGACTGGCTACTCTCAGCCAAGCAATAAGCCGTTCAGTGCAGGACTAAGGAAATGCTGCACGATCAGAGGTGCTATCTTTTGGATGAGATGTTAAACTGAGGCCTGTCTGCCTTTTCAGGTGTACATAAAAGATCCCATGGTACTATCCGATGAAGTGTAGAGAATTTCTCCCCGGTATCCAGGCTAATATTTATCCCTCAACCAACATCACAAAAACAGATTATCACATTATCACATTGCTGTTTGTGTGATTTTGCTGTGCACAAATTGGCTGCTACATTCCCAACATTATAACAGTGACTACACTTCAAAAACACTTAGTTGATTGGAAAGTGCTTTGTGATGTGCTGAGGTTGTGAAAGACACTTTATAAATGCAAGTCTTTCATTCTTTTATTTGAAGTAGCTGTGATGTTGGGAAGCTATAAATTCCATTAAGCAACTCTGCTTTAATATTGTTTTCTGAAATAAAAGTGTACAAATCTCTGATCTGTCACCATCTCAAAAATTAATGGATTAACAGTTGCACCAAAATAAGGAAAAATATAAGGATATAGTAAGTTTAGATTGAAATAATCAAAGTCAGTGGCATATTTTCTCCTTTCTAGGTAAACAGGATTTATATCTGATTAATGCAACATTTTTATTGGCGTTTTATGGGTAAAAGAGTTCTGTTGGCAATAATGTGCGTGGTTAACTTATTTTCCTTCAGGGAGAAAAGCTAGGTATCATACAGTGGCATCTCCGGCAAGTGATACAGTGATGGACTTTAGCATATTTTAACATCATTTTGTTGGTGTTTAAAACCAAAAATCATTATAATTGAACTTTTTGTCAGAAAGAGGCTACCCTCACTTTAGCAGTTTGTAATGAAATAATACTAGTTTGTGACAGGTGGTTGTTATGCACTGCGCCTGTATTCTAGATTCTTCAAAAATGTGAGTGATTTAAAATTTCAACTTTTAATTCTCAAAGCACTGAGATTCTTTTAAAATTTCAATCCAAATACCTTTTATTTTATTCAGCATTAGAATGTTTCAAAGTGGAATTGAAAAAATGTATACAGTTTGATATTCCTGTAGAATTAAGTGCTGTTACAGGCTGTTAGACTTTATTGTTATGGGAGTCCGTCCTTCGCTAAGCAGAAGGCTGATTCTGGGAAAGAGGTAGGGTAGGGGGTGGGGCCGGGATGTTGCTTCATCACTGGTTTGTTCAGATCATCGGCTATTACGGTTCAGTGCTCTAGGAGTGGTTTTCAAACGCTTGAGTGACTATACGGCCAACCATGGCAGTAATGAACTCTGTAAAGCCAATAAAAGCAATTTTTATTTGAAACCAAGCTGGAATAAATAGTTGCAACTTTATTACAAATTGTTATACATATTTTCAGGTAACAATGTATATATTTATTTAATAATCTTTTAAAACAACTTCCAGGAAAATGTATTTTCTTAAATTTTAAACAACAAAAAATTGACAAAATATATTTTAAGGTGTTTGTCACATTAAAAGTGTATTTTAATATTCTAAATGACAGTACCCTCATTTTCTGAAAAATTCTTTCAAAAATCATTTGATTTACTGTTTTTAACCAGTCATAGCAATCTTATAAGTATTTACCTAGAAAGGAGAAAATATGCCACTGACCCTTGGATTATTTCTGTCTAAAATTACTACATTCTGATCACGGGTGTACAACTTTGCTTGAAATCTCTTTTTGAATTAGATATTTCTGGTTGTTAGTGTGTATGTGGTAGATTCACAATGTTGCTGTTTCTGCTGCGAACAGACATTATGACACTCCTTAAAAGCCGGGAAAATGGTCAATACCACATTTTAAATTCAAAGTATTTATAGTATCAAAGTGACTCCTGACAGCGCAGCCCAACACCAACGTCATCGGAACACTGCCAGCTTCGCACATGCACAGAATGGACTCTTGCTGTCACTATATGGTGCTGCGCATGCGCAGCTTATGTCAACACCTGGTTTTCCAGGACTAATTTGCACATGCACCTGAAAATGCCATTTGAATGCTGGAACGTCTGCTCGCCGCTCCTCCCCACTTCACCCACCCCACCCCCCCCAACCTACCTTTGGACCACTCACTCGCTGCCTCGCCGCTTCCTCCGCACTGCTCTGCCTCTGCTGCCCGCTCTCTTCCGCTTCTGGTCCCACTGCTTCTCGCGATCGTCTCCTTCCCTGCACAAGGGAAGCTGGGGAGAGAGAGAGAGAGAGTGACAAGATAGAGAGGGGAGGAAGACTGCAAGCGGGATGGAGTGGGGAGCAGAAGTGGGAGGGAACGATTAGCAGAAGCGGGAGGGAGTGGGCAGCAGAGGCAGAGAAAAGTGGAGGAAGCGGTGAGGCTGGGAGCGAGGGCCCACAGGTGCGGGGGGAGGGGTGGGTGTGAAGCGGGGAGCAAGTGGCTACGGGGGGAGAAGTAGCGAGGCGGGAAGCAAGCATGAGCAGATGGGTGTGGAAGACAGCAGCGAAGAGAAGCGCAATGACAGGAGAGAGCGGGATACTGTTGGGGATGGGATGGAGGCCGCGATTGCAGCCCTGTGGCCATTTGAGTTTCATTTGTTTTCGCTTTTGTGATAAATTGATCAGTGCCATCTTTACTACTGGCAGCTGCCAAAAATGCAGACAGTGACGTTTCAGTGGATGAGGCTGCATTTGTGCATGTGCAAATACAGTGCCACCTAGTGGTTGCGTTGTCAGCAAATGCTACCTTATAATATATCTTTAAAAAAATCTAATAGTCAAAGCTGTAAAATACAAGGGAAGTTTGTTGATAAGCTTTGACAATTCCTAGGCAAATGGAATTAAACTGTGAATTATGGCTTTTGCAATTCATTTGTAAATTTTTTTAAAATGTCACCGTTGATGGTTTTCTGATGAGTAGCTGGAACTTACTGTGATGAATTAGCTGATCCCAGCAGGGATGACAATCAAATAACATAAGTTGGGGGTCATTTTCTAAGTTGCATGCTGGTGCTGGCAATGTCACCCGCTGCCAGCACATATCCATTAGTTGAATGCAGTACATCCACTGTACATTACAATATACATTGTTTGTGGCTGAGTTTCGCTAATAGCAACATGTGCTCAGAAAATTACCCAATGGTCTCAACGGTCTTGAGTTAGAGATGGTAAAATTGGCCAGGATCCCACCATAGACAATTGACAAAAGTACATATATGTATAGATGCTGAGTGAGGCCAAGAGGAACTAAATTGTACACTGCCCCTTCCCTCAATCCCCCTTCTTTGATGATAGAAATCACACTTAGCTTCCTGGACAGTGTCCCTCCTTCTGCTAGCCTGGGGATGCTGAGACTAACGTTAGTGATTCTACTATTGTCCTGGTACAGACAGTTAAATTAGCACAGACCAAGGACTTTACTGATCTGTGTGTCTCAAGAGCTGAGCATTCCACCATTCACCTACTGGGTCATTGGGAAACCTAAGATTCATCAAGTTCAATTGGATAAGTTAGTCTCTATAATATATACAACTAATAGTTAGGGGCATAGACACTGTTCTCTGTGGCCAGGATCGAGAATCCCGAAGGCTGTGTTGCCTACCTGGTGCCAGGGTTCAGGATATCTCGTCTGGGCTGCAGAGGAACTTGAAGTGGGAGGGGAAAGATCCAGTTGTCGTGTTCCATGTAGGTACCAATGGTATAGGTAGAATAAGGATAGAGGTTCCGCTGAGGGAATATGAGCAGCTAGGGGCTAAATTAAAAAGCAGAACCAAAAAGGTAATAATCTCTGGATTACTACCTGAGCCACGAGCTAATTAGCACAGGCTCAATAAGATTAAAGAGGTAAATGCGTGGCTCAAAGATTGGTGTGGGAGAAATGGGTTTGAATTCATGTAACATTGGCACCAGTACTGGGGAAGGAGGGAGCTCTTCTGATGGGACGGGCTCCACCTGAATCATGCTGGGACCAGAGTCCTGGCGAATCGTATAACTAGGGCTGTAGATAGGGCTTTAAACGAAATAGTTGTGGGGAGGGTTCAGTTGCATGGAAAAACAGGAAGTTAAAGGAGAAGGTAAGAGTTCAGGATAGTGGTGAGGCTGATTGTTACCAAAAGATAAAAGGTGTCAACATCATATTGCACCAAGGAATCATACAAGAGTAGGGAAATTTGATAAAACAAACTTAAAGGATTTGTTCTGAATTCACGAAGCATTCGGAATAAAATTAATGCGTTAACAGCGCAAATAGAAACAAATGGTTATGATTTAGTGGCGATTACTGAGATGTGGTTGCAGGGAAGCCAGGTTTAGGAATTGAATATCCAAGGGTACTCAGTATTTCGGAAGGATAGGCAGGAAGGAAAAGGCCCCTGCGGACTGGGCAGGAAGAGTAAAAGGTAGGACAGTTGAAGAGCAGTGGCAGATGTTGAAGGAGATATTCAGTTCCTCCCAACTAAAATATATTCCAGAGAGGAAGAAAGATTGTGAGAGGGGGAAAAACATCCATGGCTAAGCAAGGAAGTTAAGGATAACATAAAGACAAAAACTAAGGCATGCCATATTTCAAAGGTCAGTGGCAGGCTGGAAGATTGGGAAACTTTTAAAGATCAACAAAAGGTTACTAAAAAAGTAATAAAAAGAGGAAAGGTAAATTATGAAAGAAAACTAGTGCAAAATATAAGAATGAATAGCAAAAGTTTTGATAAGTATATAAAAGGGAAGAGAGTAGCTAAAGTGATCATTGGTGCCTTGGAGGATGTGACTGGGGAGTTAATTGTGGGGATCACAGAAGTGGCGGAGGCACTAAATCAGTGTTTTGCCTCAGTTTTCATGATGGAGGACACTAGTACCATCCCAATAGTAACAGGTAATGCAGAAGTTATAGAAAGGGAGGAACTTCGGACAATCATCATCACTAGTGAAAAAGTACTGAGCAAACTATTGGGATTGAAGGCAGACAAGTCCCGAGGGCCTGATGGCCTACATCCTAGGGTCTGAAAGGAGGTGGCGTCGAAGATGGTGGATCCATTGGTTATAATAATCCAAAATTCCCTGGATGTGGGAAAGGTTCCAGTGGATTGGAAAAATGCTAATATAACGCCCTTATTCAAAAAGGGAGGGAGGCAGAAAGTAGGAAACTATAGACCAGTTAGTTTAACATCTGTCATTGGGAAATTGTTAGAATCCATTATTAAGGAAGTATTAACAGGACATTTAGAAAGTCAAAACGCAATCCATCAGAGTCAGCATGGTTTTATGAAGGGTAAATCGTGTTTGACTAATTTGCTAGAGTTCTTCGAAGATGTAACAAGTAAAGTGGATAATGGAGATCCTATAGATGTAGGATATCTGGGCTTCCAGAGGCATTTGATAAGGTGCCGTACAAAAGGTTAATTCACAAGGTAAGATCACATGGGGTTTGGGGCAATTTATTAGCTTGGATAGAGGATTGGCTAACCAACAGAAAACAGAGTCGGGATAAATGAGTCCTTTTCTGGTTGGCAAGATGTAACTAGTGGGGTGCGACAGGGTTTGGTCCTCGGGCCCCAACTATTTACAATCTATATTAATAACTTGGATGCACAGATAGAAGGTGCTATAGCCAAAGTTGCAGATGACACTAAAATAGGTGGGATAGTAAGTTGCAATAAAGAAATAAAACATTTACAAATGGATAAGGATAGGTTAGGTGAATGGCCCAAAATTTGGCAGATGGAGTTTAACGTGGATAAGTGTGAGGTTATCCATTTTGGTCAGGAATAGAAAGGTAAATTATTATCTAAATGGAGAGAAATTTCAGAGTGCTTCGGTGCAGAGGGATCTGGGTGTTCTCGTGCTTGAAGCGCAGAAAACTAGTATGCAGGTGCAGCAGGTATTCAGGAAGGCAAATGGATTTTTGGTATTTTTTGCTAAAGGAATAGAGTATAAAAATAGGGAAGTGTTGCTGCAACTGTACAAGGCATTAGTGAGACCGCACCTGGAGTATTGCATACAGTTTTGGTCCCCTTACTTGAGGGATGTAGTTGCATTGGAGGCAGTTCAGTCTTATGAAGAGAGACTGAGCAGTTTAAGCCTTTACTCTCTAGAGTTTAGAAGAATGAGAGGAGATCTAATTGAGGTATATAAGATGATTAAGGGGATTGACAAAGTAGATGTAGAGAGGATGTTTCCTGTGGTGGGGCAATCTGGAATGAGCGATCATAGTTTTAGGATAAGGGGTAGCAGATTTAAAACAGAGATGAGGATAAATTACTTCTCTCAAAGGGTCGTGAGTCTGTGAAATTTACTACCCCAGAGTGAGGTGGATGCTGGGACATTGAGTAAATTTAAGGAGGAGATAGACAGATTTTTAATTAGTAATGGGTTGAAGGGTTATGGTTGAAGGGCAGGAACGTGGAGTTGAGGCCAAGATGAGATCAGCCATGATCGTATTGAATGGCGGAGCAGGCTCGAGGGCTGAATTGCCTACTCCTGCTCCTAGTTCTTATGTTGTTGAATAACCTACGTAAGTTTATTGTAGTATCACATAACCAATAAACTTGAACTTGACATTAAATTTATTGCAGTTTGAATTAACTATTGCAGCTCATTAGCTTTGAGCTAAAGTGAGTTACAAGAATTAACCAGTCTACTTGTTCAGATAATATTTGAAAATTATTCAAACTTCAGAACCCCTTGCTTGTGTACCTGTCTTCTAAAACCTCCGATCTATGTATTATCGCTACATATAGTTGCTTTCTTTGATGCTCACCTTTTTAAGATAAAGTTTATGCCTACTGTACTGGCGTCAATGCTTATCTATTTCCAGATAAAAGTAGGTGGCAGCCTTATACATTGACATTTTAGTTCCACTTATGCTGCTACTTTAACTCCTTTTGTTTTTTTAAAACAAACTTCTGACTTTTGATGTCTATGAACTTGGCTAATACCTTTAAGTAATGTATGTTAGCTTGTGTTATCACTGATTACTGATGGAAGTGAAGTAGTGTTTACATATTTTTGAACATTTGATACACAGCCTAGTTTGTAGATAAAGTGCTCAGTTCAGAACTTCTGTATAAATGTATATGTGTTTCAAATGCAGAATTTTGTGGCACTGATGGGGTGTTCAGTGGCATTCTGTGACTGCAGCAAGTAACACGTAATTAAAAAATACACCTGCAATATGGGGATTATTTTCTCTTGCTGTGGTTATTTGGAACAAAATTAAGCACAAGATGAAATGTATCTTTGGACATCAGAGTAGAATTTCCAATTGGTTACACCTGATAAGTGTGTGTAAAATGGATCTATGGGCAGTGATCAGTTATGCTGGATTTTTGACTATTTAGGACCCCACTTAATTTTCTGTTCATCTCATGCAGCTTCACCTCCATTTTGCCTTCAAAAGCTGGTTCAAGTATTGTTTTGTTTTATCCCTTAATTCCTTTGCTTTATCCCAGACATGTTCCGACCACATTTAGTGTGCTAACCCTTGAGCTTTGCTGCCATTTTTGTTACCTAATCTGCCTTTGAAAATGCTGAAATATATACATTAACAACAGGAGAAGTCTGTATAAAGGATATCAAACATCTCTGTACTACCATTATATTTCTTTAATGTTATCCATTACCTCTTTTAAGCAGCTGTCAAAGACTGTTTATATGTGACTTCCAACTCCATTCTGTTGAACAGCTTACATCAGGCCCAGTAAAGCCTGGGATCTCATTCACGTCATGTAGGTAAAGCTGACCCTGCAAAATATGTACACCAGTTATTGGGCAGGTATTGGTAGCACACCACCGGATTGGCACCCTATCAGAAAATCAACCATAGAAAATGCAGATCCATAGAAAATAGGAGCAGGAGTAGGCCATTTGGCCTTTCGAGCATGCTCCGCCATTCATTATGATCATGGCTGATCATCCAACTCAGTAGCCTGTTCTGGCTTTCGCCCCATACCCTTTGATCCCTTTAGACCCAAGAGCTTTTTCTAACTCCTTTTTGAAAACATACAATGTTTTGGCCTCAACTGCTTTCTGTGGTAGCGAATTCCACAGGCTCACCATTCTCTGGGTGAAGTTCCTACACAACTCACCCTCCCACCCGGTTTTGTGTCATCTGCAAATTTGGAGATATTACATTTAGTTCCCTCATCTAAATCTTTACTATATATTGTGAATAGCTGGGGTCCTAGCACCGATCCCTGTGGTACCCCCCTAGTCACTGCCTGCTATTCAGAAAAAGACCCGTTTATTCCTACTCTTTGTTTTCAGTCCGTCAACCAATTTTCTATCCATCGCAATACACTACCCCCAATCCCATGCGCTTTAATTTTACATGCTAATCTCTTATGTGGGACTTTGTCGAAAGCCTTCTGAAAGTCCAAATAAACCACATCCACTGGCTTCCCCTCATCAACTCTACTAGTTACATCCTCGAAGAATTCTCGTAGATTTGTCAAGCATTATTTCCCTTTCGTAAATTCATGCTGACTCTGTCTGATTCTACCACTGTTCACAAAGTGCTCTGCTATAAAATCTTTGATAATGGACTCTAGAATTTTCCCCACTACCGACGTCAGGCTGACTGGTCTATAATTCCCTGCTTTCTCGCTACCTCCCTTTTTAAATAGTGGGGTTACATTAGCTACCCTCCAATCTGTAGGAACTGTTCCAGAGTCTACAGAATCTTGGAAGATGACCACCAATGCATCCACTATTTCTAGGGCCACTTCCTTAAGTACTCTGGGATGCATACCATCAGACCCTGGGGATTATTGGCCTTCAATCCCATCAATTTCCCCAACACCATTTCTCTACTAATACTGATTTATTTTAGTTCCTCTCTCTCACTAAGCCCTTTGTTCCCCAACATTTCTGGTATGATATTTGTGTCCTCCTTTGTGAATACAGAACCAAAGTATGCATTTAGTTGGTCAGCCATTTCTTTATTCCCCATAATAAATTCTCCTGTTTCTGACTGTAAGGGACCTACATTTGTGTTCACCAATCTTTTTCTCTTCACATACCTATAGATACTTTTACAGTCAGTTTTTATGTTCCCTGCAAGCTTGCTCTCGTACTCTATTTTCCCCTTCTTAATCAGTCCCTTGATCCTCCTTTGCTAAATTCTAAACTGCTCCCAATCCTCAGGTCTGTTGTTTTTCCTGGCAAATTTATGTGCCTCTTCCTTGGATCTAATGCTATCTCTAATTTCTCTTGTAAGCCATGGTTTGGCTACCTTTCCCATTTTACTTTTGCGCCAGACAGGGATTAAACAATTGTTGCAGTTCATCCATGCGCTCTTTAAATGTTTGCCATTGCCTATCCACCATCATCCCTTTAACTAACATTTCCCAATCTGTCATGGCCAACTCGCGCCTCATACCTTCGTAGTTTCCTTTACTAAGGTCAAAGGTTTTTAAGGTCAAAAAGCAAAGACCTGGACTACAAGCATTGTTTTATTAAATATAAATTTTTATTTATTTTTTATTTAGAGATACAGCACTGAAACAGGCCTTTCGGCCCATCGAGTCTGCGCTGACCATCAACCACCCATTTATACTAATCCTACTTTAATCCCATATTCCTACCACATCGCCACAATTCCCTTACCACCTACCTATACTCGGGCAATTTATAATGGCCAATTTACCTATCAACCTGCAAGTCTTTGGCTGTGGGAGGAAACCGGAGCACCCGGTGAAAACCCACGCTGTCACAGGGAGAACTTGCAAACTCCGCACAGGCAGTACCCAGAATCGAACCTAGGTCGCTGGAGCTGTGAGGCTGCGGTGCTAACCACTGTGCCGACATTCCTTTGTTAATTTATAGAGATGTATTTTTAAATAAAATCTGTAGCATAATCAGAACTCTTTTGCTTTGGCACTATTGTTTTTGTTTATATGCAGTAGTACATTCCCTTGAAGTCAATATTTTACTGTTCTATTAAGTGTATAAAGATCATTTTTGTTTAATTCTATAAGTCAATACATGTAGATTAATGCAGATGAATACTTTTAACCTGTTTAAGTTTGCCTAAACTGCTCTATTGTTTAGAGATGCTGCTGTATTTTGCATTGCAGTGCAATTCAGCAAACTGCTCTTGATTGTTTTAATCTGTTAACTATTGCAGCACTGAGAAAATAGTCATAAACCTAAGTGTGTTCTGGGGTTAAACTATAAACTTTTGGTAGTAAATTGATCTTAAATGATGGATTATTTGAGCATCTGCATTAGGTGTAGAATATGTGAATGTGTAAAACTTTCAACCTACAAATTGGTAGATGCTGTTCAGTGAAACAGTAGGAAGAGACAAACAAGATAAAATGAAAAACTCAAATACTGGAAATCTGAGATAAAATAGTGCTGAAAATGCACAGCAGATGTGTCAACACCTGAAGAAAAGGAGAAAGGAGAGCCAATGATTGCACTTACTTGAGCATAAAATCCACCAGCATATATGTTTCTATTTGGGTTCTAGTTCAGTAATTTTGGTTTTTCTTGCCCTAACAACACAGTGGTAATAGTACAGTGGCTGTAATCTGTATTGAAAGTACCTTCAAATTAAATTGGCCATTTGCATTTTATGACACAACTGAAATAAAGAAGTACTATAATATTAGGAACTCTTTCTTTCCCACCCTGTGTATGATAGCAACAGTAAGATTAAGGTGGTTCAATTGTATGTTTGTTTTAATCATATTATTCATAGATTACATTGGATTGAAGTTTTTATCCTATTTACAGACTGGATGGTTGATTCAGATGTTTGTGTTACAGCAGTGTTAGTCCTGTACTTGATTACAATAGCATACAATTGTATACAATTGTATAAGATAGAGAGCATTATTTGACAAGCCTAAAGGATATGTATTAAGTGATGATCTGCGAAATTATTTTTCAGATGATATTTAGAAACGTAAATTTACACTCAGTAGTAGAGCCAACCCATTGTGTCACATGCAGGTGCTGGATTGAACAGGTCTAGTGCTGCAGACAGACAGTAGGCACCACTTAGGCATAGAGCTGTGCTGGGATTGGAGTTGCCAGGGCCTTATCTGGAGCCACCCCCAGTGACACATATACTGCCGTCGAGTTTGACTTTCACTGTTCTCCAAGGGCTTGCAGAACACCTTTCAGGAAAAAAAGATGGAGGCTGTTGGAGTGCAAATGTTCAGACCCTGCTCATTCCAGAGTTTTTACATGTAAGTACTTCACAACTTGTAGGAAGTTTCTAACTGAGAATTTAAAAACAAATTTGTCTACATGTAAATGTGTTAAGTAAGGCAAAAGCTTTACACAGTGACAGGCTGTGAAAGTTTAAAGATCACTCAGACTCTGCCTTTACAATTCTTTTCAATCTTGATTTGCAAATGTATTGCAGATATTTTGTTATTTAACTGAAATTCCTTTTCAGTTTTTTGTTTCTCTTCACTCTGATCCTTTACGGTTACTTCTTGTTCCTGAATCTCTTGGAATTGTCCAGTAAATGTGTCTGTACACAACACATAACATTCATCAGTGAGAACACAGCTAAATATAAATATTTAAATACATTGGTATGAGCTCAAAAATCTCAAACATTTTAGTTGGCTGTATAGTAATGTCTGCTAACAAACTTAGCTTAATGTTTGTTGTGCATAAGATGGTAAAACATGAAAGATATCGAAACTGGAGATTTGTAGCAGCAGAAGGGTGAATATGTCATTTGGATCTGAGGATGCATTGTCAAGCACATGCTTGTTTCAGAACATGAAGGTTTAGAGCATTTTTTTAATACTTCATCGTGCTAGAGTACAGAATTTTAAGAATTTGTATTTAAAAAAATGAGTACTGAAGCAAATCATCATTGTGGTCATTTATTAAGTTCAAACCAAAGCAAAAAGCCAGGAGTACAATTTTATTAATTATTTACTGAGTAGTCATGGGTCACGAGAAGGTTTTCTTGAACTGAATTAGCATGATCTTGTGGTAGTAAGGCTACAGTAAATGTGTTAATGCTTTTTTTGCAAATCCTAACAGAAGCATGCCATTACTATCTAGATTTTTTTGATGATGTGGCACTTACCAGAAGGAAAAATATGATGTTTGAAGCTTTTACTAAATAAATAGTCATTTAAGAGGAACTCAAAAATGAATTATATGTGAATCAGAAATGCCAATACATGGGAAAATGTCACATGCTGCCTTGTGTAACTGGAGAATTAAGTTCAACATTTATACATTTGCTTCCTCTAGAATAAAGCAAATCATTATGTCAATGTTAGTATGCATGCACCTTACTTATGGACATAAACATTGTTGATGAAAACCTCCAAGTTTTAGTTTTGTGCTTGGCAGAGAGTTTATCCCAAACTTGCTTTTGCGATGCTAATTCTGTTGTACTGTTGATCAGGTACTCATTCAGGGGTGAGTAACACTGTGTTAGCTCTGTACAATTTTAATCTTGAATGAATAAGGTAAAATTCGGAGTCCCGCCCTGTGGTGAGGTACTTCACCTACCTCCAGTGTGTTGTCTGTGATTTCCGGTAGGGTTTGGTGGCAAAGGTTCAAACATTTAAACATTTTACCTTTAATGTACTAAACTAAATGTTTTGTATTATGTTTTAGTGGCAGCTTGTTTTTTCAAACACAGATATGGGAATGCAGAAATTATGGCCTTGTTTTTTTTTATAATTTTAAGGAGACTACAAAATAACTTGTCTTTGCAGCTTTTTTCTTTATCATTTTAATGTTTTGATGATGATTAAAAGATCTTCCTGTTATTTCAGCTTCAGAACTGCATATTTTTCATGATGCAACAGCAGGCAATTAATTTCATGCAAGTAGGTAGCAATAAATATTGAGATACAGATGTAGAAATGCTTTTTAGAGTGTTGATGAGTAATTCACAGCTTGTCCCTTGCAGTTTTCAAAACGGAAGTACTTATGTTTGGTACTGAGATGCTTAAAAAAAAGGCTAGATTCAGTGATGCCATGTGCCAGCTGGTGTACAATGGGATCACAGAATTGGGTGAGCAGGCCTTGTGCCCATTTCCTACTGGGCTGCAATTTGGCTGTTTTCTGCATTTGGTGCACTGAAGTACTTGGCGGTTGTAACCTAATTATAGCATCAAATTTGATACAAAATATTGAATTAAATGCCTATTGCAATTCAGCCGGATTTATGCTATATCTACTGTTTTTATATTCTTTTGGTTAGAAGCACGAGAAGCTTCAAGTATGAGGAAGCTCTTAGATTGTCACAGGCATTATCTTTGTTAGTGTTTATACAATATTTTTAATATTCTGTTCTTTTGTTTGATATTTTTCTGTACTTCATAAAATTTTATTTAAAATCTCATCAGTATCCTATTGCATTGCACAAGGGGAAATCAAAACCAAGTATAGCATTAAAGTGAAGCACAGTTAGAGAGCAGGGAATAATTGGACCAGCGTGTGCAGATGTCATTTTTTAGCCATTTAAAAGTCATGTATTCTGTCCTTATTTAATTGATCTGCAGTGAGGACACCTACAGCCAACATCTAACATTAAGATACTACTTCCAGTGGTTGGCAAGGTCATCACTGCCATCAACTATTATGCCTTTGGCCCAGTTTAGGCTGTAACTTCAATGTTAACTAATGTACTATCCGCACATGCACTAAACGGATGACTGATGCTTTGGTCAGTGTACCCAGCACTTTCAT
Organism: Heterodontus francisci; assembly: GCF_036365525.1. Lineage (NCBI taxonomy): Eukaryota > Metazoa > Chordata > Chondrichthyes > Heterodontiformes > Heterodontidae > Heterodontus > Heterodontus francisci. The sequence goes on along the minus strand of NC_090389.1, from coordinate 41,550,671 downwards.
CATCATCTTTCCGACTGACTGGCATGACCTAACTGCCAATGTCACTGTGCTGCTGCATTTCCTAAAGTATGGGGAGGGGCTGTGGGAAAGGAGTCACTGGTGTGGTTGCAATATGCATAACTTAACCTTCATCTGAGGTGTCAGTAGGTGATCATGTTTGTACTACAGTGGTTTGATGTGTAAAGTTGTGGAAGATGTGAGTGTGGCAATGCTTTCCACTGGACATTGCATCCTGACAGTGTGCTACGTTGAAGTCTGTGTTTGAATGAGATACAAGAAAGGAGCTATGAGGTTGTGTAAGGGCTTTGCATAGGTGCATACCAAATGTTGAACAGATTAGTGGACAGTTCTTCGTTGCCATAGAATTTTGGGCCATCGACCAGTCACATGGTACTGTTGGGTAGTCATATCAGGCCAGATTCCTTAAAGTTTGTCACTCTTGTTTAGCGCTTGTTCTCAGGTTCTGCAGACACTGTAGACGTTATTTAGCCTAGCCATCACCTCCTCATAGGTCTGGTGCTATCTTGCAGCGGAGGATGCCTTGGAATGTCTAATAAGGCAAGCCTTCTTTCACTATCTTATACAGTCACAAATCAATTTTTCCAGTGTTGTGCTCCACCGCCAGTTGCTACAGACTCGACTTTATGCCACCATGTTGGATTTCTATCCTTTTGACCTCTCCCAACTCTTCTGTCTTTGTGTTTCGATTACTTTTTTACCTTCTAAAGAAGAACCAACATTTTTTTAAGGGGCTGCATCCCTTTAAGTTTGAAAGGGCTGCATAATGCTGAGTCACATTCTCTGTTCAAGTTCCAAGTGGCACAGGAAGTGTGTTTGAATTGTACTCGTGAACTAGCCTTATAGACTCTAGCGAGACCTGTTCTGCTAACATGGAATTTGGGACTCAGTTTTATAGCTAAGGTCGCTAATTCAAGCCTGAGAAGCAAATTTTATTTCGGTGCTTAGATTACACGTAAAATGATAAATGAACAACTTTTAAACTGTTTTTGAATTGTGTAAGTAATTGTACAGTGAGGGAGCAATCTTTACAATTTTAGGATAGTTTTAACTTTGAGCAATTGGATAAAATGGTAGTATTGTATTGGCCATCCCTTTTAGACCTCGCCAATTCATGTCAATGGGCAGGAGGTGTATAGTGGGCAGCTGCTATATCAACCTATTGCACGATTGCCAAAAGTTAAAATGACTTGATTTTAAAATGTTGTTTGCTCCCTGAGCAGACAATTGTATTTGATAACACTGATGAAACACCAGAAATAAGAGAAATAGGGTTTAAAAAAATTACTTTTGCCTGTCATACATTTTTCATGTTAATTTGTGGTAACAATGCCTATTTAATGTAAAACTGTTCTTTTACTTACATGTAGCAGTGATACAGAATCGGTCCTTAATCTGTAAATAACACCTGAAACTGCCTGCTTGAGGATCAAATAACAATGGTGTACATTTTTGCACCAAATTTTACTTTCATTTGATCTTTTTCTAACATAATCAATACAGAAAGCATTGATATCGCTAAAACAAGAACCAAAAATAAAAAAGAGTTTGATCCATAGCTCTTATGCAATGTCCAGCATAAATGAAAAACAACAGTGCCGTCTCGATCGTAATGCTCCAAATCCAATTTTACTTTTAATGGCAAAGTTTGTCTCAACCAGTTGATCTCCCTTGACATTGTTCATGGATATTCTGGGATTTGGACACAGGTTTGTGATGTTTGTTGCAGTCCTGTTCCTAACCAGAGAGGGGAACAAAGCACAATACCCTGGAATCGAAATGCAGTGTGGCTGGAGAGCAGTGTACAGACTTGGAAATTAAAACTTGGAAGAGTTGGGAGCTACCTGTTTAATAGCAGCAGCTATTAAACGAGCACAGGTTTAGGCAATGTCTTGGAACAGATCATGAACCCAGTCATTTGGGCAGAAATGGGGCAGGACATATAGCCTTGGAGAAACAGGAAGAGGAAGAAAACAAATATTAAAAAAACGGTTCGATTAAATTGGTCACCATATTGATAGCTATTCTATTTTAATAAGAACCAACTGTAAAGTGCATCATCAGTTACTTTTAAGGATCTGTCTGAGAGTGAAGTATAATGCATTTTTTACAGTTGGTCATTGAACTAATGCTGTTACATTCTATGAGATTTCCTATATTGTAAAAATACTTAAACTCATTCAACATTTTGCTGCAGAAATAATTGCTGCAGGTGCTGATAATTTTATTTCTATTTCTAACATTCACACTTGGAATGAAAGAAATGGACTCTAATCAACAGTATTTTTACCTGTACACCAAATTCATCTGCTTTAACTTTCTGATGTGTTTTTACAAATATAGGTGTGGTCCTCAGTTTAAAAGTTGTTACATGAATATGGAAATTGTGGCCCAATAGTGGAATAGTCAGTGCCAATTGTGCTGATGCTTATAAGGCACTGGTGCCACATATTATTGGGTAAGGAGGCTCAAGACCCCTTGATACCTCATGCACTAGTGCTTAATAATACAGTGGGCATGCACAATATATGCTTGCAGCCAGTATGTGCACAGACCTGGCCTGAGGTTCTTTATGGCCTGCAATTTTATTTTAGTGAGGTATCTTCCTTATAATCTGACAGGAGTGTTTGAAGAGCACTCCAGTTACTAAGTGCTCATTAACAGACCTGCTGCAGAAGAAGGAAGATTTATTCTTCTGTGAGCCATCTTGCTGACTAAGTCACCATCTATCTGCCCTTAAAAAAACAGCACCATATGGGTAGCCAGGAGCACGTTGCTGGTTGGTGGCTCCCGACTCTCCATCCCCAGTCCCTGTAGTGCTGTCAGTGCATCGTGCTCGATGAGCACCACTAAAATACTTGAATCAGCTGCCCTCACCTTGTAGGTTTGCCACACACCAAGGATTGGATTATTGTCCACCACATATACAAAGACTGCCAGCATTTGGTAACACAGCCAAGCAGTGTTCCTTTCCAGAGATTCTTTTGGTCACAAAATTATGGACAGTTTGAAGATTGATTTCCTGATTATGGCATCAGATACCAGGCTGAATATAGAAGGTTCAGAGAGGAAGTGAAAAAGCAAATAAAAAGCAAAGATAGAGTATGAAAAGAGACTGGCAGCTAAAATAAAAGGGAATCCAGAAGTTGTCTTTATGCATATAAATAATAAAAGGGTGGTAAAAGGCGGAGTGGGGCTGATTAGGGACCAAAAAGGGGATTTATGCATGGAGGCAGCGGGCATGGCTGAGGTATTAAATGAATATTTTACATATCTCTTTACCAAGGAAGGAGATGCTGCGCAAGTCATGGTGAAAGAGGAGGTAATTAATACACTAGAAAGATTTAAAATTGATAAAGAGGAGATATTGGACAGGCTGTCTGTTCTTAAAGTTGATAAGGCACCAGGACCAGATGAGTTGCATCCAAGGACACTGAGGGAATAGAGAGTGGAAATTGTGGAGGCACTGGCCATAGTTTTCCAGTCTTCCTTAGACTCAGGGGTTGTGCCAGAGGACTGGAGAATTGCAAATATTACAGCCTTGTTCAAAAAAAAGTGTATAGATAAGCCCAGCAACTACAGGCCAGTCAGTTTAACCTTGGTGGTGGGGAAGCTTCCAGAAACGTTAATTCGGGACAAAATTAATAGTCACTTGGGCAAATGCAGGTTAATTAAGGAAAGCCAGCATGGATTTGTTAGGAGCAAATTGTGTTTAACTAACTCACTGGAGTTTTTGATGAGGCAACCGAGAGGATTGATCAGGATAATTCGGTTGATGTGGTGTACATGGACTTTCAAAAGGCATTTGATAAAATGCCACACAACAGACTTAAGAGCAAAGTTATAGCTTGTGGAATGAAAGGGACAGTAGCAACATGGATAGGAAATTGGCTGAATGACAGGAAACAGAGAGTAGTGGTAAACAGTTGGTTTTTTAGACTGGAGGAAGGTTTGTAGTGGAGTTCCTTAGGAGTCAGTGTTCGGACCCTTGCTGTTCCTGATATATATTAATGACCTACACCTTGATGTAACAGGGCACAGTTTCAAAATTTGCAGATGATACAAAACTTGGAAGCATTGTGAACTGTGGGAAGGATAGTGTAGAACTTCAAAAGGACATAGACAGGTTCATGGAATGGGTGGACAAGTGGCAGATGAAATTTAATGCAAAGTTGTGATTCATTTTGGTAGAACGCGGAGAGGCAATATAACATTAAACAAGATTCTAAAAGGGTGCAAGAGCAGAGGTACCTGGTGTCTTTATGCATAAATCATTGAAGGTGGCAGGACAGGTTGCGAGAACAGTTAATAAAGCATACAGTATCATAGGATTTATTAGTAGAGTTATGGCTTACAAGTGAAAGGAGGTTATGTTGAACTTGTATAAGACACTAGTTCGACCTCAGCTGGAGTATTGTGTCCAGTTCTGGGCACCACACTTTAGGAAAAAAGTGAAGGCATTAGAGGGAGTGCAGAAAAGATTCACCAAGATTCATTCCTGGGATGAGGAACTTCAGTTACGTAGGTAGATTGGAGAAGTTGGGACTATTTTCCTTGGAGAAGGGAAGGTTGAAAGGAGATTTGATAGAGGTATTCAAAATCGTGAGAGGTAAGGACATAGTAGATAGGGAGAAACTGTTCCCATTGGTGGAAAGATTAAGAACAAGAGGGCACATATTTAAAGTAATTGAATTTAAATTAAAAGAAACAATGGCGACATGAGGAATAACTTTTTCACAGCGTATGGTTAGGATCTGGAATTTCACTGTCTGAGAATGTGGTGGAGGCAGGTTCAATTGAAGCATTCAACATTGGATTGTTATCTGGAAAGGAAGAATGCGCAGGGCTATGGGGAGAAGGTGGGGGAGTAGCACTAGGTAAATTGCTCCTTCAGAGAGCCAGTGCAGACATGACTGGCCAAATGGCCGCCTCCTGGGCTGTAACAATTCTGTGAGATACACAGATGTGAAAGTTTCCTGCAGAGAAGATAAAGTTAACAGTGAAGAGCAGCAATCAGTGAAATCAGCTGATGTAGTGAGAACTTCCTCTTTTCTGCAAAAAAAAGTATGACTTTTTATAGGATTTCTATCAGGTATAACTGGTTTTTAACAGTGATCTAATTAATAACGATACTGAACAATAGATCTGGCCCTGAAAAAAAAGTTATTTGTGGAGTGTTGTTAAATGTCTTTAAATGATTACTTATCAGAATTTAAAAACTAAATCTTGTTAAATCTCATGTGTGTCCCAATCTATCTTTTCCTCTGTAAAATTTTTAAACATGATTTGATTATTAATACTTTTCATTTCCTGGTTGGCTGTCTGTGAGAATTCTTCAATGTGATTGGATGCTTGGACAGCTTGCTGACATGACTGCAGCTCCACTCTGGGAATCCCCATTAAATAACATTACAATCCATTACATGAAGAGAGAGCTAAAATCTCTTGGCAAGGCTTCTTCGGGGTCAGTGGCAAGCGCGTTGCTTTGCCATTGACTTCAAAATCCAGATCATCATTCACTTAATGCAGAAAATAAAAGACACATGAAGGTTTTATATTCATTTATTTTTGATGGAAAATATATTATCTGTCTTTAAAATAACATTCAAGTTGATTTGTAGAAGTTCCAACAGTGTCAAAGATTAACATTATTGGTGCTTCATTTCAAGTTATTCTCTTAGTAGTAAAAATGACTGCTATAATGAGCCTGAGCATATGGAACTTGTAGCTAAATTGGCATTTCCTTAATTGTTGTTTAGCCATTTTCTGCTTCAAGTTTGCACTCCACAGGTGGATAATGAACTTATTGACATTTTATATTGGTTAAGTGGCTCTTTGAGAAGTAGAAATGGACCATTTTTTCAAGCAAGTCACGATTGGCTGCTATATTTCTTCCTATCACTAATAAAATGGAATTCTCAGATGGTGGTAGCGATTTGATGAATGCTGCAATACTGCCCCTTCCTAATTGTAAGCAACAGTGGAATACTTAATTTATTCAAACCTGTGTAACTCAGTAGTAACTTAAACATTCATGGAAAGAAACTGGACCTTTTGCTGTTTCACAGCATCCTTCCTGTTTTTATAGCAACAGTTTATAAAAGAAAATAGTTTATGTTTGGATCTTAACAGATCTTTTGTACCTTGCACAAGTGCAATCCTCTTTAGTGGAATTCTTGCTGGCTTTTATTGTTTTCCTGTTTCATCCACTTCTGATCCATCTATCTGCCATCAGGTCTTTCTGTCTTCACCTGTTGTCCCGCCCAGAGGAACCCCCAGTCAGAGATTGAATCCCTAATGACAATGACTGAACCACACCACCTATTCTTTGACGTACAAACTAAACAATAACACTCCTTATCTATACTCTATGCATTTTTCTAAAGAAGTAAAATGGTGAAATTTTACTCTGACTTGATTTGATGGTAGAAATGATAGTGAAGACCTTCCCAAAGTAATTTATTGATGGCTGTAACATAGCAATACCGCTTTGTTCATTCAGTAGAACTGAGCACTATAAAACCCAGCGTATGTTGGATTCCCTCATTTACACTGTTTTTGGATTGGCAAAAATGCTTTCTAAGTACCTTGCCATATAAAGCACAAACCTTTTACTGTATACAGTTGTTGTTTCTGTATCACTTTCTGCTTTACTTGTGCCTTCCAACCTTTCCATTCATGATGGCTTTCTTGACTGCTTGTGTTTCTGATTTATTTTCTTTTTGTGTTTGTTTCAAGTTCTGTTTCTCTTGAATACTTCCATTTTGTGTACAATTACATCTCTGCTTTACACTTATATTTCTCTCAACCTTCTTTAAAAAGGCCTTTGGTATTCTGACAATATGGGGGCATAAATGGTATTGTAGAACAGTTGTAGTGGTAGTAAGGGTGATAACATCTGGTTAATGTCATCTGGAGCTCCTGTACCTTAGATGCTTCACTAAGAGGCTAAAATCAAGTGGAGGTCAAATCCTGTAAAATTGAAATAAAACACAGGCTTCATTCCACTTAGCTCTTTGCTGCTGTTTTTAGCATTTTATATTAACTTAATTACAATGATAAGTTAGAACCCACTGGGGGTAGTGAGAGGAAAATGATGACAATGCTGATCTTTTGCAGATGCACAAAAAAACCTTGTGCATTACCACTGCAATGCTTAATAATCCAAGTTTCAAGTTACATTTCAAGTCTGAATCAGTGCGGGCTGCTGTTCAGTTAGAACAACTAATAGAAACATTACTGGAAATAGTGTGGTGTCAGTAAAAATAACTGTCGAGCTAGAGCTGCTGAAATTATTGTTAAAATGAGTACAGGAGCTATGCATTCATTGTAGAGTTGAGAGCTATCTGATGCTGTTTATGACAGAGCTGTGACTTGTCTGAAATGTCTTGCTCTTTTAAAGCATTTACTGGACCAAACTTTCTTTTGAATCAAAATAGTTACAGTCCAAAAGGAGGCCAGTCGAGGCCATGTTGGCTGTCTGCAAAAGCAACTAGTTAGCCCTACTCCCCTCCCTTTCCCCATAGTCTTATAAATTTTCAGTAAATGACAAACATGAGTAGCTGTGCGACACAGCTCCTGTGTTTATTTTAACTGCAATGTCAGCATCTCTGACTGTAGTTATTTTTAATGACTGACTGTAGTTATTTACAAATTTCAGTTCCTTGCTTTCAGGTGGGTGCACAGTCAGTATAGGATCTTAATACATATTAGCTCACTTGAGTGTTTTGTTGCATTTTTGCAATTATGTGCAAATTTGCTGAATGTGTTAGCATTTTACTGTAGAATTGACTTGTGTGGTCCCGAGGTGAATGCAAAAGCACTAAGGTTGAACATTGAAATTGAATTTTTTTTTCTGGGAGGATAAGAATCCGAAGAAGGGTCCTGTAATTATTTAAATTGCTGAGGGAAGAACAACCCAGAGGAATTTTTGTGTAAGTCACTGTGACATACTCGCATTTGTTTTGTTGCTTAAGCAATATGACAATGTGAATTGTACACATTGGTGTACGAGGGTCTGAAAACAGGAGGTGGCTGAGGCAGCGAATTGCAATAACTATAATTTTTTCAGTTTTAGTTCTCACTAAGTTGCAGCAATATTTTCCCAAAGTTCTATATTATTCCTGATTTAATTTTGACTGCATTTTACCAAAAAATCGACAAATTTGCCAACTCTGAAAATTTTCCCCAAACCACTTGTATTTTGTTTTGTGCACCTCTTTCAGATGCAGATGGAAATGACACCTGGTGTGACCTGTAGTGTTTACCCTTGTGCTCTCTCAAGTTACCATCAAATGATAAATTTTAAAAATAGTAACTCTTCAATTATTTCACACTGCTAATGGCCAGATACCAGGCTCCCTCTTCCCTCTTGGTCTTAACTTTATTCTTCCAACTATGTCCAACTGTGCTCCAGCAGCAGCTCCATCTAATTCAAAGCGAGTTCTGTAGAGAAGGAAGCTTGGAGGAGATTGATAGGAGGCCCTTTCAACTGGAGAAGTCACAAGACCGGAATTTGAATTTCCTGTCTAGTGTCAGTGGATTTTTCCCCCATAATAAACCTAAAACATAGGTTATACAGTAGTAAAATATTTATTTCTAATTTTTGTCATTGTAAGTAAAGTCATATCAGGAAAATTAAATTTTGTAGCCAGTGGAAAAGTAAGTCCGTACATTTTTAAATGTACCTGTTAAGCATTTTGTAATGTTCAATTTTCACTTGATTTTTACATGGAGGATGTCGTACTCATTCTCTCTTCCCATTCCCCTCTCCGTCAGATTTTACTTTTGTAAATAATAACTGAAAAATTCAGGGTAAATAGGGGTATAACAACAGGAAGTCAAGAGTCCTAGCTAACGTCTTTATGGTTTTATCCCTGCAGAAAATTAAAAAAACAAATCAAGTTTTATATTTTCATAGCCTCCTATCTTCAAAAATAATATTGTAGACATGTAGAGTGATTACATGGAGGGGGGCGGGGGGAATGCAGTGGCACATCCCAAAAATGCCAATAACTGCAAATGTAGCTTTGATCATGTGGAGAGTTCTACAATCACAGATGTTCCATCAAAGTTGTTGCAGTGTCATGGCAATTGTACGTTCAGTGGTCACCCCTTGCTCTTTGTCAGAGCTCAGGATGTCTGAACACTCCGTATCTGTATATATGACAGAAAATGTTAAGATCATGAAAGGTCTCCTTGCCCTCTTTTACACCCATGTCCCAAAATAAAATTCCCTAGTAGATTTTTTTCGAAAATTGGAAGGACATGAACTTGTCTGTAACTGTGTGTGCAAGAGCAACACCATTTCAAAATAATCACTGTTAGAAGAACTGAAATGAATCAAGTTCCCAAGTTACTGCACAAACTGCTATCTAAGATATAACTTATAAAATCCACATTACTATCACATTTAAGAATAAACTTTCAAAGTTACATCGAAGAAAAAGCCCTAAAATCTACCTGGCAAAAATTCAGTTTCAAGCCTGATTCATTTTAAAAGATATATTTATGTGGTGGGAACTGCAGTCAGAAACAATGCAGTTTGCTCACATAAGGTGTTGACTTTTTTTGTGCCAGAGGCATAACCAGAAATTAGTGGAGCAAAGCAGAGGTCAGATTCCTCGGTTAACAAAATGCACAGTTCTCACTCTTCTCAAAATATCAAAAAAAAAATATATATATCTTGCTTGAAATGGGGCGGTGGTGTTTGGGATGCGTGGTTGTGGTGGCAGCAGGGTGGTGTGGGTGATGGAATGAAATTATGGGACATGTGCCACTTTCAGATTAAACATTTTCATATATTTTGAAAAAATAAACGTTCATCCCCATTACAACATAGTCCTGTACAGTCATGGATTCTTATAATTAAATGGAATTTTTTAGTGAATAATGCCTAGAGTATCATAGATCATCAAATAAAAAGTAGTGCATTTAAAAGCTTGATATATGTAAAAAGTGATCCTGTATATTCTTATCTTTTCACCAGTGAAAACAGAAATGTACCAGCACAATTTTACAGGCTGCTGCTGCACAAACACACTTTATCTTCTGACGTATGCCGTCAGAATACGTGTTTTTAAAATGTAACAGTTTTGTAGCCATACTTAAGACACACTATTTGTATTTACAGTAGGACTCCATCTTGTTTTATTGAGCTATGTGGAAACATTTTGTGGCAGTTACAGTGTTTTGTATTATCATCAAGTTAGACCTTCATATTGGTTGCTGTGTAAACACTGTAAATATTAGAAGCTACGACTTCACAGCAATGTGACCTTCAACAAAAGCTTTTTGTATTCTGGGAGTTCTAGAAATCTAGTAGTACATGAGATTTGTCCTTGAAGGGGCACGTGAGACATTGTTAATGCTATGATAGTCTTTGCAAAAATCATTACTAAATATAATATAATTTAGCTTAGACTTCTTCCCGAAATCGCTATAAATGGATATGTTTTGGAAACTCTATGCCCACTATTATTTTATTCAGCAATAAGGCATACTCATTCCCCTTCATAGATGTGTGTTTGTCTTAAAAATGGATCTCTAATATTGATGTTATAAAATCAACATGGGGCGTTTTGAAATTTTACTCCTTTTCCTCTTGTGTGTGATCTTGTGGAACATATGCAGATATCTGCTGGCTGTGCCTTCCTGTGACAACAGTAGAAGGCACTCTCTCCAGCAGTGGCTCAGGTGAAACACAGTAAATGTTTGCAAGCTTTCCCCATGTTATCCTCATATACGTGAAATAATATGAGGATAATAGCCCATGTTTCTCTTTAATCTTGCATATTGTATTTATTTTTTGAGTGCAAGAATTTCAAAATAGATTTCTGTCTCCCCTTCCTTGGGGTCCAAATAACTTGGTGTTCCTTCATCATAGCTGGGTCAAAATCTTCAAACTCCCTACTGAACAGCATTGTGGGAATACCTTCACCACATGGAGTACAGCGATTTAAAAAGGTGGCTCCACGACCACCTTCTCCAGGATGAGCAATAAATGCTGGCTCCTCTGTAACTGTTCGGAGGTGTGTAAGGTACACACCTCCGAACAGTTACAGAGGAGCCAGCATTTATTGCTCATCCTGGAGAAGGTGGTCGTGGAGCCACCTTTTTAAATCGCTGTACTCCATGTGGTGAAGGTATTCCCACAATGCTGTTCAGTAGGGAGTTTGAAGATTTTGACCCAGCTATGATGAAGGAACACCAAGTTATTTCAAAGTCAGGATGGTGTGTGACTTGAAGGTAACAGTGTTCCCATGCACTTGCTGCCCTTGTCCTACTAGCTGGTAGTGGTTGTGGGTTTGATTTGGCTTTATATTATTCCTTCCCTTTCTCCTTACTTCCTAGCTCAAAAAGTGTGGAAATAGATTTGGAAAGGTTCGAAGAAGAGTGGTGACGTTCATTCCAGGTCTTAGACGTCAAGGGACTGAATGTCCGTGGTGGGCTTGTTATTACCTGCCTTAACTTTGGCAAAAAAACTGTGCAAATCTTAGAAAGGCAGTGTAAATGCCGGTTAAACCATTTTTCCAGGGTTTCTGCAGCTTTTCTGCTAAAGTTGCCACAGATGAGCAGAAAAACACCCACCCCCAGGATATTCATTCTCCATATTCTCAGGAAAGGCTCAAGTAACTAAACCTATTTTTACTGCAGAAAAAAGACTAACAGGAGACATAATTCAAGTTCTCACAACATACGGAAAGGAATGGATGAGGTTTAAGTAAGCAGTAAGCAAGCTATTAAATTGATGGGACAAAATTTAGAAGCCTTGATCAATGCTATAGATTTTTAAAAAAACTTTTCCACCTCAGTGTAGCGGACATAGAAAGAAAGAAAGAAATGAACTTGCATTTATATAGTGCCTTTCGTGACCTTAGGACATCCCAAATTGCTTTACAAACAATTAAGTACTTTTGAAGTGTACTCACTGTTGTAATGTAGGAAACACAGCAGCCAATTTGCGCGCAGCGAGATCCCACAAACATCAATGTGATAATGACCAGACAATCTGTTTTTTGTCATGTTGATTGGGGGATACATATTGGCCAGGACACCGGGGAGAACTCCCCTGCTCTTCTTTGAAATTGGGTCATGGGATCTTTTACATCCACCTGAAGGGGTAGACAGGAGGTCGGTTTAATATCCAAAAAACACCTCTGACACTATAGCACACGCTCAGTACCGCACTGGAGTGTCAGCTGATATTTTTGTGCTCAAGTCCTGGATTGGTCTTGAACCCACAACCTTTTAACTCAGAGGCTTGAGTACTATCAACTGAACCATGGCTGACCTGTAGAATTAGATCCTGAGAAAGTAGTTAATTTGGATCAATTGACATCTTTACAAGTGAGACAAATTGATATCTGCTGAAAAGAATGAGTGTGAGTTATAGAGCTATTAACAGCACTACTTGATTTTTTTTTCAGAGGAGGGAAGGAATATTTCATTTCTATTAAGGTTAAGGGATAAAAGGTTGGTGGTGGAGCAGTGTGGGAACTATCCCTGATGGATCAAATCATTTATGAGTCCTGGATGGAACAGGTTGGTTGAGTGACCTTTTCACACTTCAGACTCTCTTATGAGGAAGCATCTTGCCTCTATTTGCTGTCCAATAATAGCAGGGTTGAGATTGGGGAAATATCATGTTTGCAATCATGAGTGCAAAATGTTGCCAAGTTGCTAGGATACTGGAAATATTAAACAGTTTATAGAATCATAAAATGGTACAACACAAAAGGAGGATATTTAGCCCATCGTGCCTGTGCTGGCTTTTTGAAAGAGCTATCCAATTAGTTCCACTACCCTACTTTTTCCCCATGTCCATGTAATACTTTCCCCTTCAATTATTTATCCAGTTTCCTTTTGAAAGTTATTGAATTTGCTACCCCACCCCCACGTGCTCCATGACCTTCTGGTCAGCTATTCTGTGACCTTGTCCTATTTACACCTTCTCCTTTGTTATCTCTTGCCCCACCCCTGCTTTACTTGCTTATAACCATTTACATTTCTAATATTTGCTAGTTCTGAAGAAGGGTCACTGACCTGAAACGTTAACTCTGCTTCTCTCTCCACAGATGCTGCCAGACCTGCTGAGTATTTCCAGCATTTGTTTTTATTCCAGTCAAGCAGCAGCCTGACATTGTCATACGCACAAAATCATACCTTACAGATAATGTCCCAGATACCTCCATCACCGTCCCTGGGTATGTCCTGTCCCACCAGCAGAACAGACCGAGCAGAGGTGGCGGCACAGTACTATACAGTCAGGAGAGATTTGCCCCTGGGAATCCTCAACATCAACTCCGGACCCCATGAAGTCTCATGACATCAGGTTAAAGATGGGCAAGGAAACCTCCCGCTGATTACCACCAACTACCCCTGCCCCCCCCCCCCCACCTCAGCTGATGAATCAGTACATCTCCATGTTGAACAGTACTTGGAGGAAGGTGTCCTCGACAGTGCTATCAGGCGGTACTTGTTTAGCAATAACCTACTCAGTTATGCTCAGTTTGGGTTCCGCCAGGGCCACTCAGCTCCTGACCTCATTACAGCCTTGTTTCAAACATGGACAGAAGAACTGAACTCAAGAAGGGAGGTGAGAGTGACTGCCCTTGACATCAAGGCAGCATTTGACTGAGTATGGCATCAAGGAGCCCGAACAAAACTGTAGTCAGTGAGAATCAGGGAAAAACTCTCCGCTGGTTGGAGATATACATAGTGCAAAAGAAGATGGTTGTGATTGTTGGAGGTCAATCTGAGCTCCAGGACATCACTGCAGGAGTTCCTCAGGGTAGTGTCCAGGGCCCAACTATCTGCACCTGCTTCATCATGACCTTCCTTCAAGCATAAGGTCAGAAGTGGGGATGCTTGCTGATGACAGCACACTGTTCAGCACTATTTGCGACTCTTCAGATACTGAAGCAGTCCATGTAGAAATGTGGCAAGACCTGGACAATATCCAGACTTGGGCTGATATGTGGCAAGTTACATTCGTGCCACACAAGTGCCAGGCAATGACTATCTCAAACAAAAGAGAAACTAACCATTTCCCCTTGACATTCAATGGCATTAAAATTGCTGAATCCCCCACTATCAACTGCCTGGGCGTTACCATTGACCAGAAACTGAACTGGAGTAGCCATATCAATGTCATGGCTACAAGAGCAGGTCAGAGGCTAGGAATCCTGCAGTGAGTAACTCACCTCCTGACTCCCCAAAGCTTGTCCACCATCTACAAGGCACAAGTCAGGAGTGTGATGGAATAATCTCCACTTGTCTGGATGGGTGCAGCTCCAACAACACTCAAGAAACTCAACATCATCCAGGACAAAGCAGCCAGCTTGATTGGCACCCCATCCACAAACATTTACTCCCTCCACCACCAACGCATAGTGGCAGCAGTGTGTACAATCTACAAGATGCACTGCAGCAACGCACCAAGGCTCCCATGACAGCACCTTTCAAACCCGCGACCTCTACCACTTAGAAGGACAAGGGCAGCAGATGCATGGGAACACCACCACCTGCAAGTTCCCCTCTAAGCCACACACCATCCTGACTTGGGACAATATTGTCGTTCCTTCACTGTCACTGGGTCAAAATCCTGGAACTCCCTTCCTAACAGCACTGTGGGTATACCTACCCCACATGGACTGCAGTGGTTCAAGAAGGCGGCTCAGCACCACCTTCTCGAGGGCAATTAGGGATGGGCAATAAATGCTGTCCTAGTCAGCGACTCACATCCCATGAACGAATTAAGAAAAACAATCAAGTGACTTGACCATTTCCACTTGTGCTGTCTCCGATGTATCTCTAGCATCAAACGGCAGGACAGGGTGCCCAACACTTGTGTCCTCAACTTTTAATTTAAGTGGAATTAAGGGCGTGATTGAAATGGTCCAATTGCACTGGTCTGAGAAATTTTGCATGTATAGTTGTAGAATTCCTAAAGCTGTCTTAGTGAGCTGCAGTCTGGATATCATAACAGAGATGAGTAAATAATACACTATAAAGACACAGTAAACACCACTTTAAAATCTTGCAGTATTAACCTTGACACCTGGAAAGACACAGATACTGACAGACCACAATGGGTTTCATGTCTATCAGGTTGTTTAAATGACTGAGGTTGCAAGATTTAGCTACCAAACATCTGGCACACAAGGCAATTCATCAACCTAGCTCATCTGCCCTCCACAGTGATATGTCTGACTGTGTATGTGTGTCTAGTGTTGTGCGCTTCTCCCATCAGCGCATCCATGACAACTAAGAGTCATCCAAGACTCCATCAAGATCTCAAGCTCTTACGTGGTGTTACAGGTAATGATAATAGATCCTGATGACCCATTTTTCCTTGTACATTTAATTTCATTTTATTTTCAATTCCTGCTTAAGTTGCTTCTCTCAGTTTCCGTTTCTCCTTGCTCTTTTACTCTGGTATGTGTGTCCTTTTCCTTTTCTCAGAGCTGTTTTACAATGTTTTGCTCTATTGCTGAAACAAGATTGTTTTGCATCTCATTCTTTCTGGTCAGACTTTAGACTTCTTCCCTGTTGTTCACTTTCTCTGGACAGGTTGCAGACTCACTGATTCCAGCTTACAGACTCACTGATTCCAGCTTACTGTCTCAGGCTCAGTCTAACCTCTTCTCTGGCTCCCTCTCCAGGCCCTATTACTACATTGAATGGCTCCAATTGAATTCTATGCCCGACGTTCTGTGAAACAGAAAGAATGTATTTTTTTTCTATAGTGCAGAACCCTTTCCTGAGTAATGAGGGACTGGATAAGCTACAACTTCCATAGCATCAGACACATTTATTCACCTGGGAAAGGAAGCAGAAAGGGCTCAGCAAAACAGCTGATCAAAGGCACAGATCATCTGAGAAAGAGCTTGTGATTCAGAGGCACCTACAATAGTGATACAGGAAAGTTGCCCAACTGCACTCTGAGGCCAAGAAATATACAATGAATATCTATCCTGCAATGAAGGGTCTATATTGTAAAACATGATGACATCAACAGCAACATGCATAATAGAGTATCTTTAATGATAGAAAAATGTCTCAAAGTGCTTCACAGATGCATGAGGAAAATGGATGCCAATCCAGAGATCAGTCAAAGAGGTAGGTTTAAACAAGGGTCTTAAAGAAGGAGAGAATGGTAGAAAGGCAGAGAAGTTCAGGGAGGCAGTTCTATTGCTTGGGGCCGAGGCAGCTGAAGGCATGACTGCCAATAGCAGCATAAATGGAAAGGGAATGGATGCATAAGGCTGGAGTCAGAGTAAAAGAAAGTTTGGGCAGGGGGAAGGCTGTAGGCTCGTGGGGGTTATATACATGGGGAGGATGAAGTCGTGGAGGAAACCATGAAGCCATAAAATACAAGAATGAGAACTTTAAATTTGAGACATTAGGAGACCATGAACCAAGGTTGGTCAGAGAGGTCAGAGGTGTTGGGTGAGTGTGTTAGGATAAGGGTAGTGGAGTTTGGAATTTTATTCGGTCTGCCTTTGCTGGGGTACCCAGTTGGGATTGCAGCAGAAAAATTGTGGAGGGGTTGCATTGCAAATGACCCATCTTGGCCTGTTAGCAGGGAATTGACTGGCCTGCGCCTATAGCAGCTACAGGCTCAGATCCATGATTCCAGGAAAGGTCCAGAAATTCTGGAATAACATAAAAGGAGGGAGAGCTGGCAAATTTGGCCTCTGCCTCTTTTACCTTGCCTTTGAGCCCAGGGGTAAAACAACAACTTGCATTTTACATAGTAAAATGTTCCAAGGTACTTCATAGGAGCATTATCAAACAAAATTGGACACACAGCCACATAAATATATATTAGAACAGGTGACCAAAAGCTTGGTCAAAGTGGTAGATTTTAAAGATTGACTTACAGAAGGAGAGCAAGGTGGACAGGTTTCTTGAGTATCTGGAAAATTGTCCCTTTAACATTTAGTATTTTTGTTTGCAACCCTTTGTTTGCCTTTTGCCTTCATCAAAAAAGTGCAGGAAGCTTCAAAACAAAAAATTATGCAGAGACGTGTTAATGGGATCTATATAACTGTTAATAACTAATAGTTACATGACTAATCTCTAGAATGCTTCTAATAGGATTGCATCTGTTTTTCAAATTTGAAGTAAAGCTGTTCATTTTGCTCAGCAAGTAGGCACTAAGGAAAACATGTGCATTGAGTTCAAGTATGATGTCAAAATAATAAATTGTTGGGTAACTTCATTTAAAAGGAAAAATATGATGAGATTGCCAGGTTTTCATCCTAACCTGAAGACTGGGAACCAGACGTCAGTGTGACGATATCAGGCCTGATGGTAACATTTCCTCCAGTCACTTTGGACAAGAATATTTGAATGGAGCACAACAACCTTGATCACCCCTGATCAAGGTTGACTGGAGAAAGGCTATTGTGAATCAACTAGATATGTAAGGGTAGCATGTGGAATTTAGAAGCTGGGACAGGAGGAGAAAGAATGGTGTTTATGAATAAACATTTACATAGGATCTTGGAGAGAAAGAATAAAGCTTCTTCAGTGAAGTAATGGTGGCAGCAGGGTCTTTTGAGACCTCGGGGTGGTTATCCCTGCCCTTTTGTGAGTCACACAGCCCAGTTAAGGGTCCCATGCTCAGAGTTACAAGCATGGCCAATGACGGAACAGATGAATTTTTCATGCTGGTGGCGGAAGAGCTGGAACCTCGAGGGCCAATAGCTGCTTATAGGTGGAAGATACTTCGGGAAGAGGACTTGTATTTCCCTTAAAACACATGCGAGGAAGGCAACAGGAAACCACCTCATGTGCTTTTCTCCTAGTCATATTACTCATTTCTCATGGAAGATTAAGCATGGGACGCTCTTACGAATAATCAAAGAGGAAAGTGCAGGGCCGTGAGGTATGGAGAAATGAGCAGAGGACCTTCCCTTGGGCAGATCACCAACACGCTACTCTCTCATTGCATGATATCGTATTAGTCATGCCAGAAAGGACAGCATTAACTACTGTGTGATTTCTTTTCCATTGAGAGCAGTTTTTTTTTCCAGACTTCGTTCTTTCATCTAGTCACTTTTACTATGTCTCTTACATGTCATGAGTGACGAGTTTATTGGAAGATGAAAGCCATTGTCTATAGGGAGGCTAAAAAGATGGAACAAAACCTTGACTGGATGGTGTTCGTTGAGAAGAAGTTGAATGTATGAAAATGTCATTAGGATGGTGAAAAGATTACTAGATGAGAGTAACTGAGGTTCAATCAGCAGGTACTGATAGAAAAACATGTGTTATGAGGAGACTGCAATCTGAATATATAAGGAGAGAAAAATTCTTGTGCTGTAAAATACTGAAGTTGTTTTGAATCTGCAGTAAGTAGTATGGTAGCTGTATATTTTCTTGGGAAGCATGTTAAGATCCTTAGCAACTACGAAGAAGAAAAAGTTCAATAATGGTGGCAATGTTTTTATAAAATCCTGGATATATAAATCCAAGTTGCTCTGATAGCTGTTGCACAGTAAGCAGTGAATGGAAGGAAATCTGACTTCCTTTTCTGGAGGATCTGCAGAAGGATGGCGCAGTGGTTAGCACTGCAGCCTCACAGCTCCAGCGACCTGGGTTCAGTTCTGGGTACTGCCTGTGCGGAGTTTGCAAGTTCTCCCTGTGACCGCGTGGGTTTCCACCGGGTGCTCCGGTTTCCTCCCACAGCCAAAGACTTGCAGGTTGATAGGTAAATTGATTATTGTAAATTGCCCCTAGTGTAGGTAGGTGGTAGGAGAAGGGTGAGGATGTGGTAGGGAATATGGGTTAATGCATGTCCTCAGTACCTTGCTCTACGGCAGCGAGGCCTGGACAACGTATGCCAGCCAAGAGCGACGTCTCAATTCATTCCATCTTCGCTGCCTTCGGAGAATACTTGGCATCAGGTGGCAGGACTATATCTCCAACACAGAAGTCCTTGAAGCGGCCAACATCCCCAGCTTATACACACTACTGAGTCAGCGGCGCTTGAGATGGCTTGGCCATGTGAGCCGCATGGAAGATGGCAGGATCCCCAAAGACACATTGTACAGCGAGCTCGCCACTGGTATCAGACCCACCGGCCGTCCATGTCTCCGTTATAAAGACGTCTGCAAACGCGACATGAAATCGTGTGACATTGATCACAAGTCGTGGGAGTCAGTTGCCAGCATTCGCCAGAGCTGGCGGGCAGCCATAAAGACAGGGCTAAATTGTGGCGAGTCGAAGAGACTTAGTAGTTGGCAGGAAAAAAGACAGAGGCGCAAGGGGAGAGCCAACTGTGCAACAGCCCCAACAAACAAATTTCTCTGCAGCACCTGTGGAAGAGCCTGTCACTCCAGAATTGGCCTTTATAGCCACTCCAGGCGCTGCTTCACAAACCACTGACCACCTCCAGGCGCGTATCCATTGTCTCTCGAGATAAGGAGGCCCAAAAGAAGGATTAGTACAAATGGGTGGTTGTTCGTCAGCACAGACTCGGTGCGCCGAAGGGCCTGTTTCAGTGCTGTATCTCTAAATAAAATAAAAATGAGGCAACTTTTGGGATTAGAAATGACCAGGCACAGAATTGACACAAGGATATAGTTTGTCAGCACATGACTACAAAAATGCAGAGCATTTTAAAGGACTGTTTTGGGGAAAAGGTAAATATGGTTCCACAAGAAAGTTAAATGATCCAGCCAAGAAGTTCGAACATTAACTTTCCACTCCTGGAAGGGCCAACAATAAACAAAGTTGGCTTTGTCAACACGCTGACATTTGTTAAGGTGTATACTGAAGCTCCCGTCAAACCTGCTCCACTACATAGGCGGCTTCTTGTGCAGGCTTCATAGATTTTGTTTGCAATGAAAAGGAACTTGTAGCGGGTGATTTTCCATGGATACTTTAGGTACTAAAGAGCCTCCGAGGTGGCCATGTTGGCTCTTAAGCTGAAACATTGGTTTAACTCACATTTTGTGCAAGACGCCATCTTGGTAAAGGAGTTGAAGCTTGCTGTAGGAACTGCTGTTTGGAGGATTATTAAGCAGCTGATTGCCACTTAAATTTCCTGCTGGCGCTCATTAACGAGGCTGCATGGGATTTTGGTGCTCAGTACTTGAACTAACAGCCTCTCCTAACAGCCACCAGCTGATTGGTAGTAAACAAGTCCTCATGGAGGATTTTGAGCACTACTTTAAGGAATATCATCTTATACTGTTCGCTTGCTGTTGGAGGATTGAAGACCACTTTTGAAACCCATTGGAAGACTTTGTAAAGACTCCACCACTATTCTCTCAATGGTTATTCAGGAAATTCTCTGTGGATCTCAAAAAATGTAAAAGGCACAAGTCAGGAGTGTGATGGAATACTCTCTACTTACCTGGATGGGTGCAGCTCCAACAACACTCAAGAAGCTCGACACTATCCAGGACAAAGCAGCCCGCTTGATTGGCACCCCATCTACAAACATGCACACCCTTCACCACCGACGCACAGTGGCAGCAGTGTGTACCACAAGATGCACTGCAACAACGCACCAAGGCTCCTTAGACAGCACCTTCCAAACCCGCGACCTCTACCAACTAGAAGAACAAGGGCAGCAAATGCATGGGAACACCACCACCTGCAAGTTCCCCTCCAAGTCACACACCAACCTGACTTGGAACTATATCATCGTTCCTTCACTGTCGCTGGGTCAAAATCCTGGAACTCCCTGCCTAACAGCACTGTGGGTGTACCTACCTCAGATGGAGTGCAGCGGTTCAAGAAGGTAGCTCACCACCATCTTCTCAAGGGCAGTTAAGGATGGCCAATAAATGCTGGCCTAGACAGCGATGCCCACATCCCATGAATGAATAAAAATAATTGCTGTGCTATGCTACCTTATTCGACACCTTGTAGGAGTCACCGGGAAAAAGTGATCAGCGTCTTGCTAGGGGACCTCTTGATCTGTAGGAGGAATGGGAGAAGGACAGGAGACCAGGCACAGCAGCACCAGCTGCTGCAGGAGAGGGGGACTGGGGGGTGAGGTGGACTCCCTCCCCTTCTGGATACAGGACGTCACTCCTCTGGACCTCCAGTGCTACCTCTGAGAAGCTGTGTGCCCTCTTACTCAGTCCTTAAGCCATCCTGAAATGTGCTACTGTATGTCAGCCAGCACACATCACAGCTTCAGTGGAAGTGGGTAAATGCAGCCCACATATATTGCAGCTGACCAGTGTTTGAGTGCTAAATTTGTGGGTGTCTGTTTTAACAACCCTGGGCAAATTCAAATTATGGTAATCAGCAATTAGGACCAAACAAGTGTGATGCACACCAATTTGAAGATCTGGTTTTATTATTAGCAAGGTACCCATTTAGTGCCTGTTTTCACCCTTTTAACAAAAATAACTTATATGGTGCCTTGTAAGAGTTAAGTCCATTTTTAGTTTTTAATAGTTGAATGAGCAGTGACCCTTGACAACTCCTGATCCTGTGTGAAAGTTCTCCTGTAGTATAAATTTTGAAACTTGGTATGAGGTAAAATAGGAAGATTTTAGAATGTTAGATGCGCTATTTTCTTTTGGAAAACAGGTCCAATACCCAGGTCCAGTAGCTGGTCCAGTCTCTTCCCACCTATATCCGTGACTCTTCTGACGCCCTACGTCATTTTGACAATTTCCAGTTTCCTGGCCCTAACTGCCTCCTCTTCACTGTGGACATCCAATCTCTCCACACCTCCATCCCCCACCAGGACGGTTTGAGAGCTCTCTGCTTCTTCCTTGAACAGAGGTCCAACCAGTCCCCATCCACCACCACCCTCCTCCGCCTGGCTGAACTTGTTCTCACATTGAACAACTTCTCCTTCAATCCATTCATTTCCTTCAAGTAAAAGGTGTTGCATGGGTCCTAGTTATGCCTGTCTTTTTGTGGGATATGTTGAACATTTCTTGTTCCAGTCCTACTCAGGCCCCTACCCCCAACTCTTTTTCAGATACATTGATGACTGTATCAGTGCCATTTCCTGCTCCCGCCCCAAACTGGAAAAACGTTATCAATTTTGCTTCCAATTTCCACTCTTCTGTCACCTTTACATGGTCCATCTCCGACACTTCCCTTCCCTTCTTCGACTTCTCTGTTACTCCGTCTCCACGCATCTGCTCTGATGATGCAACCTTCCACTACAATGTCTTCCTTTTCCCTCAACCGAGGATTCTCCCCCAGCGTGGTTGATAGGGCCTTCAACCGTGTCTGGCCCATTTCCCGCACTTCTGCCCTCACACCTTCCCCTCCCTCCCAGAACCCCACAGGGTTCCCCTTGTCCTTACTTTCCACCCCACCAGCCTCCACATCCAGAGGATCATCCTCTGCCATTTCCACCACCTCCAACGTGAGGCCACCACCAAATGCATCTTCCCCTCCCCTCGCCTGTCAGCATTCTAAAGGGATCATTCCCTCCGCGACACCTTGGTCCACTCCTCCATTATCCCTGACACCTTGTCCCCTTTCCACAGCACCCTATGCAATCGCAGGAGGTGTAATACTTCCAGGTGAAGCAGCAATTTACTTGTACTTCTTTCAATTTAGTATACTGTGTTCGCTGCTCACAATGCAGTCTCCTCTACACTGTGGAGACCAAACGCAGATTGGATGATCGCTTTGCTGAGCACCTCCGCTTAGTCCAAAAGCATGACCCTGAGCTTTTGGTTGCTTGCCATTTCAACACTCCCCACCCCCCCCCACCCCCCCCCCCCCCCACTCTCATGCCAACATTTCTGTCTTTGGCCTGCTGCAGTGTTCCAGTGAACATCAACGCAAGCTCGAGGAGCAGCACCTAATCTGTCGATTAGACACTCTACAGCCATGTGGATTGAACATTGAGTTCAATAATTTCAGAGCAGACTGGCCTCTTTTTTAACATTTTTTTTTAACCATGTGCCTGCTTTTCGTATAGTCAGAGCTGCTCATTATTTCGCTGTTAACAGTCTCTCTGTACTAATGCTTTGTCTTTCACCACAAGCATTAACACACGCTTTGCCTTTGTCCGAGGACAGCTTTGTTATTTAATCTCCCTCTGCCCTATCAAACACCTTCCCCTTTGTTCTCTCCCGCACCCCCTTCCCCTTCACTTGCTTAAAACCTAATTCTTTTCCAACCTTTGCCAGTTCTGATGAAAGGTCACCAACCTGAAACGTTAACTTTGCTTCTCTCTCCACAGATGCTGCCAGACCTGCTGAGTATTTCCAGCACTTTTTGTTTTTGTTTCAGATTTCCAGCATCTGCAGTATTTTGCTTTTATCCAATACAATGCATGCTATAGGGCTGGTTTGCCAAGTGCATGCTTTTGGAGCCTCGGTAACCAGAAGAGCATGTTGGGAAACTGTAGGCGTGCTCCATGTAATTTTTCATCTATAAATGTAAAGAGAAAAGTTTGCATTATATGCAAAAATAATTGCAGTGATAATATTAGATTTTGGTCTCCGGTGAGGATGTGAGCTTAAAATAGGTATGTGAAAATATCAAATCTGATAGCAGTTATTAAAGCTGTGAATGAAGGAGTAGGCAACACTGACTGGGAGGTTGTTAGATAAGAAAATATCAATGGAACTATTTCAAAAGCAAACTGCAACAAGTTCAATTGAAATTAGTATCACCAATGAGTAGGAAATCATTTCAAGATTAATGTCAGTGTGGTTAAGTGGGGAAGCAGATTGGCATGATGAGTGTAAGTGTTTCAAGTGATATAGGATTGATGCCAGAGCAAAACATGAAAGAAAGTTAGAGCTTAATAAGATGAGAATTAGCGAGTAAAAAGGAAAACTTGTAAACAAATTGCCATGGACAATAAAGGAATGCTAAAAATAGCACATCAGGCCAGTTAGCATTTGACTCGAACCGAATTTGTATTCCCTTCATCAAGATCCACCCAAAACATGATTTTATCCTTCAACATCCTGACCAACGTGCTGTTTCTGTGTTTCTTTCAGATTTCAAGTGGTCTAATTTTTTCCTTTTTATATTACAACAACTTAGATTTATTTAACACCTTTAAAATAATAAAATGTCCCAAGAAGCTTCACAGGAGCATTATGAAACAAAATTTGTCACCGAGTCACATTAGATGACCAAAAGCTTGCTCAAAGAGGTAGGTTTTAAGGAGCACCTTGAAAGAGGAAAGCAACATGGAGAGGTGTCGGCAGGGTATTCCAGAGCTTAGGGCCCAAGTAACTGAAGGCATAGACACTGATTAAAAAATATTAAAAACAGGGATGCTCAAAAGGCCAGGATTAGAGGGCCACCGATATCTCAGAGGGTTGTGGGGCAGGAGGAGATTACAGAGATAGGGAGGGACAAGTCCATGGATGGAATTGAAAATAAGGATGAGAATTTTAAAATCAAGATGTTGCTTGACCAGGAGCTAATGGAGGTCACTGAGCACCAAGGTTGTGAGCAGACTGGCTTAATCTCAGACTGTTGCCAAGGAGAGGGATGGAGTTAGTAGGTAGAGAAAGGAGTTTGGAGTGAGGACTGAAAACAATGACTTCAGTCTTCCCAATATTTAATAGGAGGAAATTTTGGCTCATCCAGTGCTGGATACCAGATAAGCAGTCTGATAGCTGAGCAACAGTGCAGGAGTCAAGAGAAGTGTGGTGAGGTAGAGCCGGGTGTCATCAGCGTATTTGTTATAATTAAGACTGTGCTTTCGGATGATGTCACTGAGGGGCAGCATGTAAGTGAGAACTAGGAAGGGACCAAGGATAGATCCTTGGGGGATACCAGAATTATTGGTGCAGGAGCAGGATGAGAAGCCATTGCAAGTGATTCTCTGGCTTTGATTAGATAGATAAGAATAGAATCAGGTGAGAGCAGTCCCACCCAGCTGGACGACTGCAGAGAGGCATTGGAGGAGGATGGTGTGGTCAACCATGTCAAAGGCTGCAGACAGGACGAGGAGGGAAAGTTTACCTTTGATACTGTTACATAGGATGCCATTTGTGACTTTGGTAAGAGCTGTTTTGGTACTGAGGCAGGGGCACAAATCTGATTGGAGGGATTCAAACATGGAGTTCCGGGAAGGATGGGCACAGATTTGGGTGGCGACAACATGTTCAAGGACTTTGGTGACAAAAGGGATGTTAGAGATGGGAGGGTAGTTTGCAAGAGCAGTGAGGTCAAGGGTTGGTTTTGTGAGGAGAGGGGTGATGACGGCATGTTTAAAGGAGATAGGGGCAATACCTGAAGAGAGGGAGAGAGCCATTAACAGTATCGGCTAACGTGGAGACCAAGAGGGGAAGTTGGGTGATCAGTTTAGTGGAAATTGGATCAAGGGAACAGGAGGTGAGTCTCATGGACAAGATGAGCTCAAAGAGGGCATGAGGGGGAGATAGGAGAGAAACTGGAGAAAGATGCGAGCTCGGGGCTAGGGCAGGGGGGTTAGTGGTAGGGAGGGACGTGGCAGAGGCAGCTGATCGTATGTTATCGATCTTAGTGACAAAGAAGTCCATGAGCTCCTTGCACTTATTGTTGGAGATGAGGGTGGAAGGGACGGAGAGAGGGGTTTAAGAAGAAAGTTTGCAGTGGAGAAATGAAGCCGGGGTTACCTTTGCATTCCAAGATGATCCTGGAATAGTGAGCAGTTTTAGCAAATGAGAGCAAGATCCGATTGGGGAACGGGCAGGGTGAGAAAGAGTAATGGTTTTATTGGGGATTAGGGTATCAAAGGTGGAGGTGAGGGTGCAGTTGAGCCAATTAGTAGCTGCAGAAATGTTGTGGCAAACAAGAAATACTGTATCTGTAGAGGATGAACATTATAAAAACATGTCAGTGAACTGAAAGATCCTACTTAAAACCATTGATGAAGGACTCGAAAAGCAAAGGTAGATAATCTTGTGAAAATTGTTGATGAGACAATAATAAATACATCATTAAATGACAAGTAATCTGAATTTAGAAGATTAGGACAGACCTTTTTAGTTTAATTAGTATTCATAGGAGAAATTTGTGGCAATATACTAGTCTTTTCTCATTGAGAGCAATTGAATAATCTACCTAACAAAATGGTTTAATCCCACAGTCTGTTGGGTGATGTTCCTTCTATTTTAAAAGACTGCAGAGGTGTTAGTATGAAAGGCTCACTTTAGCGTGTCTCAAACTGAGAAGAGTTCATGTTTACTTGTGAACTGATTTATTAAATTACATTTGAATACAAAATAAACCAGGATCCTTTCTCAGAAAAAGAAAGTTCAATTAAGTGAACCTTTAGTTTACACAACATTCCAATTTTCAGTTGTTCAAACTGTCTTTCTGGTTGGGGGTGGGTGGGTGGCAGTTGAATAAGGGCTTGAGAAATTGAACTGAATTCAACATTTCCCAGATCAGTTTATTCTCGCATTTGTTTTCTATTGTTTTGGACACAGAAGGATTATAGATTCTTTTGCTCTTTTTAACATACTTTTCTTTAGAAAAGATGGTTGTAATCTGCTCTTTTTGCTTACTTGATCTGTAGCCTTTGCTTATCCCATCTTAATCACACCAAAAGGTTGTCCTTTTCTGCACAAGACTTGAACACTGCAGAAACTGACAAGGTCAAAGTTGTTTGGGAATTGTTTAAACCTCTTCATCACAATTGATTGCTTTGGAACATTAATATTGATTGGAGTAGGCAAACCCTGTGGTATAGTAACCTACTGTAGATGTGACTGGATACACTATTTATCTGTTACTGCAGATTTAAATGAATCACTCCAAAGAGAAAGGCATTTCTAAATGTCATTTATCCAGAATATTTTAAGTAGATCAAGGTTTGAAGTCTCTGTTGAAAATCGTTTCTTTTTAGTCTGATGGAAAATAACTCCCTCAGGAATTTGGAATGCTAGGTTTATTGCATAATATGGAATCAAAGAATGCCTTTGACATAAATGCAATTTTCTGCAACCTTTAAAAGCATTTTTGTTGTAAAGTGCAGCTGTGTATAACATCCTTACCCAGATGCTCCATTAAAATGATCATCGTGTGCAATTTCAAACTAGTAATGTTGAAGATAACTTGGATTTGTTGGCAATCGAAATGTTGGTGTCAGGATACACTTTGAGGCTCTAATAATTTATGCACTGACTTAGGAGCTAATTAGTCTGATTATTCAGCAGCCACATTTGTTGTGGGACAGAGGTTTTCCTCTCATTTTATGAAAAGGATTAGTGACTCGGGGAATGTTTCAAATTGAGATCTTGAATAGAAAGAGTGCTTTAATTTTTGTATATATTATGTACAAAAATCAGCATTGTTTGTTATCATTAGAACATCTATTACATAAGGAAAAGTTTTTATAAAACTAAAAGTGGGGTTAATATATTATTACTTTTGCTTCCTATACTGTAGGTTTAAAAAAGCAATAACTCATACAGTTTCTTAATTGCATAGATTTCTAATTACAAATAATATGTAAGAATTAATGGAAGAAAATAGAGGATTATTATCAGAGCAAAATAAACCTCCAGAAGTGCCTCGGATGCCTGACTAAAACAAATATTCGACCCCTTGAATTTGGTAATTAGAGGTCCAACACCTGTTTCAGGACCACCTCTAGAACTACTTAGGTTAAAATTTTTAGTTGGGTGGGAGGCCCCGTCCACTGGCTGATAAGTCCGTGGCGAGCCCGCCTCCACCGAGCTTGTGGAGCCAGACCGGTAATTTTTGCTGCCCAGGTCTTTAATTGGTCTTGGGTGGGACTTTCACCTCTTTTGAGGCAGGACCTCCTGCCTAATGGAGCCGCCCGCCAATCAGCAAGCCAGCAGCTCTTAGTCCCAGCAGCGCCACCGGGAGCTCAGTCATCACAAGAAGATGAAGGACGGCCCCAGAAAAAAGGTAAGTTTTTAGGGCCTCGCCGAGGACAATCGATCAAGCCCCAGCGAGGCAAGGGGAGTCGTTTAGAGGGGTGTGGGAGTGCTGTGTTGGGGGCGGTTGGGGCTTCAGGGGCGACCCTCCAAGGGTAAAATACCTGTGATAGTGGGTGGAGGCCCTTAAGTGGCAGTTAATTGGTCACTTAAGGGCCTTGATTGGCCTGGGGCTGGCAGGCCATTTCTTGCCGCCGTCCTGCATAAAGTTGCAGTGGGGGCGGGAATGGCCTTCCCCACCCACTCGTTTGGTGTGGGGGGGGGGGGAACCTCGGACATCATCTCTAGGTTCCTCTCCAAGTTACATACCAGCCCAACTTGGAAATAATTTGCTTTTCTTTCACCGTCACTCAGTCAAAATCCTGGAACTCCTACCAAACAGAACTGACCAAACTTCCCCTCTACACAGCCCTCCCTCTCCCCGCCCCCGCCCCCCCCCCCCCCACATACTGTTCTGCCTCCACCCCCAAACTGCCCTCCCTTCCCCGTCCCAAAACTGTCCTCTCCCCACCACCACACACTGTCCTCCCTCCATTTCCCCCCACCCCCCACTCCACCGATCGAGTGGGTTGCTTTGTCCTGGATGGTGTCCAGCTTTTTGAGTGTTGTTGGAGCTACACCCATCCAGGCAAGTGGAGAGTATTCCATCACACTCCTGACTTGTGCCTTGTAGATAGTGGACAATTTTGGTAATTCAGGAGGTGAGTTACTTGCCGCAGAACAGTCTTTCAGCAAGTGAAAGAGGGGAGAGGGAAGAAGAACAAGAAGGAAGGACTGCAAATAGAGTGCTAAATAGTTGTAGCTACAACTATTTAGCACTTACAACTATTTAGCACTTCATTTGCATTCTGTTCCACGACATCTGTTATCTAATCTCTCCCCTCTCTGTCCTATCACCGTTCTTCCTTCCTTGTTCTTCTTCCCCTCCTCCCCCCCCCCCGCCCCCAACTTTGCTGTGTTTGGCTGAGAACACTGTATGTTACCTAATTAAAATGGTTGTTGCTCCATATCTTTTTTTAAATAATCCCTCAAAGGTTTTTTAGCATGCTGCTCCCTCTGTCATTTTGCATTTGTACTGAGCTTTTTGCAGCTTTTAAAGTTTTTACTTTGGTGCTTTAAAGGACTGAGTTATCATTTAAATGATTCATGTATATTTCACAGTTTAGACACTTAGGTGGTTTGCTGACTTTTATTTTTAATACTTTAATCTTCAGATATTTTTCATTTCAGGAGAGTTCAAGAGTTTGCGACAAATGCCACCGATAAAATAATAGGCTAGAGGCAACATTGAATACTGTTTTATTATGTGTTAAGAAGCAGCTGCTCTGTAGAAATACTTACTGATATTTTGGATGACACGCTCACTGTAGAATGATGCAGCTCAGAAAGATGCCAGTTAGCCCTTTGGCCTGTGCCAGTTGTTTGAAAGAACTATTCAATTATCCACTCGCCCTGCTCTTTCCCCATAGCCTGCAAATCTTACCCCACATCTTAACTTTTGTTAAAGGGATGAAGATGAGGATAGCCTAATTTGCTTTGACTAGGCTAAACTTTTGTAGTTTATATAATGTTTTAAAAAACCATATGAATGGATTCTATTTGGTTTTCTGAATAAGGCAACCGTGCCCATTTCAATGCAGATTTATTTCATAGAACAAAACACAGACATTTGTTATGTATTGGGATTCTCCTAGAACATTTAAAACATGTATTCAACTTTTACATCTTAGTAGCTGTTCAGCTAAATGTGGCCGGAAGTATGAAAAAAATCACCTTGAAAGTATGCAGGTTGCATATTGTCAAACTGTGTGTTCCAGCTTTTAAATTTTTGTCAATCGTAATCTGAATCACCAGCACATTGTGAGTCGTGTCCTCTAGCTAACAAGCATATTTTTCTGCTCATCAGTTGTTAGTTTCTAATAGAAGTCTGTTTCTCCATTATTGGTTTCCACCACAGCAATTCATCAGAGCAGCAAGGATCAGCTAAACCCCCATTAACCTCCTCCAATATGACATCACGAATACTGCTACGACAGCAGCTCATGCGCGAGCAAATGCAGGAGCAGGAACGACGAGAACAGCAGCAGCAGCAGCAGGCAGCACAGTTCATTCAGCAGCGAGTGCCAGTCAGCCAGACACAGGCCATCAACGTCAGCGTCCCCACCAGCCTACCCACAAATACCCAGGTGCCAATGGAAGTCCTCAAGGTATAGCTAAATCCTTTATGTCTGTATTCCTGATCAGACTGTGTATTACCTGACATATCAGACGTTTTGAAGAGATGTTCATTAAGGTTATGAAGGGAATAATAATCTCCCTAATTTAGATTTAATCAGATGAGCAGCAGGAGAATTTTGCACAGTACAAATATTTTTCTCTACTTACAATTAATGAACTGTAACAATAAAAAGCATATATGCAGTCTCTACAGTGCATTGTAGTGCTAAATATTTATTGTCTTTGAAAACAATAACATGGTAAATTTGATTTAAATATGGCTGTTGCATTCATTTTAAAAGTTATTGTTTTAGAAAGTACTTTTTGAACATTTTATCAGATGCCTGGAATTGAAGCCCTTCACAGAAAGTACTGCACTATCTAATACATGCTGGGCTTTCAACTCTTCGCCAGTGGTCACATTTAATCCTATTTCATCCAATGAGTTGACGTCTTCTAATAGCCCCGATTCTTCTTCAGACAGGGAACTGCAGGAGCTTGTTAGTATCTCCCTATTATGGGGGATATAGTAAATACCTTCCTAATTACTGCAGGATCACGATTAGGGTAATACAAGAATTTTGATTTTTTTTTCTTGTTGTGAATCTGCATTTCAGTTCAAATATTTGAACTGTCACTTGAAGTGTTCAGACTTGGATCATGTATTTCATTTTCCTTATAATGCATAACAAAAGAACAACTATAAATTTGTTAATTTCACAGTGGTTGAATAATAGCTCCATTATTTATCTGCTCTGTACATCAGGTCTTTGATCAATTTTATGTTTGCTGAGGCTCGTCAAAAGATTGAAGTGCCAGAATAACTCCTTTCTAATCTCTTCGCTTCTTTGTTTAATAATGCTATTGAGTGGATTTTTAAAATTGATTGTTTCTAATTATGCAAAGATTCATTTTTTTATCAATAATATTTAGATTGCTTTGTTCCCATTGGTGTAAAACATGCATTCAATTTTGTAAAATCAGATGTAGTTTGTTCTATTTGAATGAATGAAGCTCAAACAGG
Organism: Heterodontus francisci; assembly: GCF_036365525.1. Classification (NCBI taxonomy): domain Eukaryota; kingdom Metazoa; phylum Chordata; class Chondrichthyes; order Heterodontiformes; family Heterodontidae; genus Heterodontus; species Heterodontus francisci. The sequence goes on along the minus strand of NC_090389.1, from coordinate 41,519,549 downwards.
TAAAGCAGCTTGAAATGTTTTGTATTTGATATTTTTGCTATATTTTCCATTTTGTTTTCTAGGAAAAGGTTCTGAATACAGTATAAATTGGGCATTATTTGTAATCCGAACTTCTTCAACAAATGTGTTGTTATTTCAGTTTCAACTGAAGTTGGTCACAGATTTTGAGTATCATTTTGTTCAGCCTCATCTTCATTGCCATCCTGTCCATGAATAGTAAAACCTCAACTATCTATTAGTTGAAAACTGATCATTTCTCTTGTTTCATAAACACTTTAATGGAATCAAAACAAATTGTTTTAGAGTCCGTGTAGAAAGGTTTGTAAGAGAGAGTTTGGTATCAAAAATCTTTAAAGATATCTACAATTGAGTTACAAAGCTATAATGCAGTCATAGGGGCTGGATTTTCTCTCTGGAGTGGAAAACAGGAGTCATCACTGCTTCCAGGTCCTGAATCTGCCCCCGGAGGGAAACAGTCACTCTTTGGGATTTTCACAGAGGCGCCCCCTTAATTGGCAAGGAGACGGGTTCCCTGTCCAATTCAGGGTGTCAGGCAGGCTCTTGAAGTTGGAGGACCAATCAGAAAACTTCCAGCACGGTAAATAACTGAGAGGGTGCTTCAACAAGGAAGCACCCTCTCACCAAGTTTTTAAAATGCTTCAATAAAAAAAAATACAGCAGCCAGACCATTACTATGGTTGGGTGGGGGAGAGGAGGGAGGGAAAATTCCATCTATAGGGAGGCCTTTGGCTGCACCCGCACCCAGGCAGGCAGAGAGGGCCAATAGGCCTGCCTGCAGCGCCTGCCCACCAATCAGGCCAGGAAACTGGAGACTGAAAATCTCAGTCAATGTCCTTTACTGTGGTTAACAAAGCCCTTATTGAGCCTATTTGGCTACTCGGATTGTGGTTGTGGGTAGCCCTGCTGGCCCCAAACATGTCTTGGCAAAAATGGCTAGCGCCAGGAACGGGGTTGGGAAACGCCAGCTGATGCTGGTATTTTTCAGGCCCCGTCCACTTCTGTTCCTGCCCTCGGTGGGGCCTGAAAACTCAGCAAGGGATCTGACAAATTTCAAGAACGGAACATGAGGTTCTTTTGGCTCAGTTGGTTCAGGCAATACATGGCTGCTCCACAATGATTGAGTGGTCCAGGTCCAATTTCTGGCCTCTTCTGAATTAGTTCATAGAACCATAGAGAAGTTACAGCACAGAAAGAGGCCATTCAGCCCATCATGTCTGCACCGGCTGAAAAAAATAGCCGCTCATTCCAATCCCACCTTTCAGCACCTGGTCCGTAGCCTTGCAGGTTACAGAACTTCAGGTGCAGGGCCAGGTACCTTTTAAATGAGTTGAGGGTTTATGCCTCTACCACTGATCCAGGCAGTGAATTCCAGACACCCACCACCCTCTGGGTGAAAAAACTTTTCTTCGTGTCCCCTCTAATTCTTCTACCAATCAACTTAAATCTGTGCCCTCTGATAGTTGACCCCTCTGTGAGAGGAAACCGGTCCTTTCTGTCTACTCTATCTAGGCCCGTCAGAATTTTGTACACCTGAATTAAGTCACCCCTCAGTCTCCTCTGTTCTATGGAAAACAACCCCAGCCAATCCAATCTTTCCTCATAACTGCAACCTTCAAGCCCCGGCAACAGTGGCGCAGTGGTTAGCACCGCAGCCTCACAGCTCCAGGGACCTGGGTTCGATTCCGGGTACTGCCTGTGTGGAGTTTGCAAGTTCTCCCTGTGTCTGCGTGGGTTTTCTCCGGGTGCTCCTGTTTCCTCCCACAAGCCAAAAGACTTGCAGGTTGATAGGTAAATTGGCCATTATAAATTGTCACTAGTATAGGTAGGTGGTAGGGAAATATAGGGACAGGTGGGGATGTTTGGTAGGAATATGGGATTAGTGTAGGATTAGTATAAATGGGTGGTTGATGTTCGGCACAGACTCGGTGGGCCGAAGGGCCTGTTTCAGTGCTGTATCTCTAATCTAAATCTAAACATACTTGTAAATCTCCTCTGTACTCTCTCCGGAACAATTATGTCCTTCCTGTAATGTGTTGACCAGAACTGCACACAGTACTCCAGGTGTGGCCTAACCAGCATTTTATACAGTTCCAGCATGACATCTCTGCTTTTGTATTCTATACTTCGGCCAATAAAAGAAAGCATTCCATGTGCCGCCTTCACTTTATCTACCTGTCCTGCCATCCTCAGTGACCTGTGCACATGCATTCCAAGGTCTCTCACTTCCTCTACCCCTCACACTATCCTCCTATTTATTGTGCATTCCCTTGCTCTGTTTGCCCTCCCCAAATACATTACCTCACACTTCTCCGGATTGAATTTCGGTTGCCACTTTTCCATCCTCTCAGCCAAACCATTGATATCATTCTGGAGTCTACAGCTATCCGCTTCACTATCAACTACTGTATTATCTGCAAATTTCCCAATCCATGCCTCCCACGTTTAAGTCTAAATCATTAATATATAACACAAACAGCAAGGGACCCAACACTGAGCCCTGTGGAATGCCACTGGAAACCACGTTGCATTCGCAAAAACATCCATCGACCATTACCCTTTGTTTCCTGTCACTCAGCCAATTTTGAATCCAACTCGCCACATTCCCCTGAATCCCATGGGCTTTTATTTTTCTGACCAGTCTGACATGTGGGACCTTGTCAAATGCCCAATTGGTGGTAAGGTACTATAGTTGGCCTTTGAGTTAGGCAGGGAGAAGTCAAGAGCTGCTGATCCATGTCCAGCACCACCTGTTTGAAGTGTATATGGGAAAATATCAGGTGAGGAGATCAGGCACACTCATGGTACAGTTCACAGTCAAATAGCCTACTGACACACAGTCTATACTCATGGATATTGGTTACTTAGAGAAGATATCAGAGAGCATCCAGTATGTGTGGAAATGTATTGCAGTAAGAAAGGAAGATGAGAGAACTGGAAAGAAAATAATGAAGGCCAAGTGCTTTAGGAAAGTTAGTTAGAGCTTCCAGGTTGAACAAAAATCTTAAAATTCACTTGAATGTTATGTAAAACGGATAGTTTTATAATAGGAATGTTTGCATGGTAAAGTTGTGTGATATATGTGGAAGGGTAGAGGAGAAATTTGTGATGTCTAACGTGGCAGTACATAGTATTGCATGATGATGACATTTTTTTTTTAAAAAACAGTAGTTTACAAATGAAGAAATCGACATCAGTGTGTAGTTCACTGTAGACAACATGTCTAGGTGTGTTTTTTCTCCCAAGGACTTCTGACAATTATACTCATTTCGTAGAGACACTTCATCAAGCAATGGCCTGATTGCTTTACGGTAAAATCATGTCAATTTGGACAGATTGTTATTCATTTGGCCAATCAAAGGTCACGTTCTTAGTGGATTTCTGCCCACTGCCATCTTAACCAGGCTCTTGTATTAGGTGGTCACTGCACTCACCTGACTCAGGCAGGAACCTCATTAATATATGCTATAGTGGGGCGAGGAGCAGGATTACTTCTCCAGGCCCACAAGGAAAGCTTGGGCTCCTACTGCCCTCGGTCTTCAACCTTCCCATGAAATGGCCCTGATTCCTACTCCTTTCCCCACACCCGCAAGTTACCTTGGTACGGCAGGCAGCTCCTGTGCTTTGTGATTTCTACCAGACTGTAGCTGACCAGATGCCTCTTCCACCTGTTTCAAGCAGGGAGCGGGCTGGTGGGATGTGCATGAGACTTGACAGTTAAAAGTGACCAAGGCACCCTATGGAGATTCCCAGGAAGGCTCAGTTTCCACCTGGCTTTTTGTCCAGGGGATAAAATCCACAACATTCTTTTTAATTCAAAATTGGGTTTTAAGTGTCTCTTTTAGTAATTTAGAGCTTTTACAGTAATGATGCTATTTCTGAAATCTGAATTGCTGTGCCGTACTGATGGTGCCATAGCCTTGCGCTGATTATTTCAGTAACCAGCTAGCCTAAGGAGACATTGACTTCTTTAGATCTGCTACCAGTTTAAAGATCAAGTATATATTCTCTATATATTATTACTATGCCTTGTTTCGTTTGAAAATGAATGGTGTGCGGTGTTTTGTCAAAATTTTTGTAATGGACACTGGCACATAATTATGGATTCATAAAGCTGTCACAACTTGGTGTTTTCTTTTTAAAAACCATGTGCTTTTCTCAAAATACAAAATACAAAATATTTCTACAAAATATTGTAATATTTGTGTGTGCCTAGGTTTGTTGGATTATTTACTGTCTTAAATACACTTATTTATTATACCTCTGAATCAAAAGGTGTAACATGATTAGCTATATTGCTTTCACATGTTGGAAAGTACTTCAACCATTATTCACTGATTAATGCTGACCGGTAATAGTGTTCAGTGATGATCAGCTGTGCATTTCTTCTTCCTCCTGTTCCATCACTGGGGCAGAGGCTTCAGCCATCTTGGGCCTGCTTGCTGTAATACCCTTCTTAAATGAGTCTGTCTTTAAAAGCTTCTTCAAATTCCACCTTTTCACACCTGGTAACCAAGTGCACTCTTAGGGAGGGGCTGTGATGGGGGATGGATTTAAACTATAAAACTCATTTCGCTGGCTTTGGCAATGTTGGAGCTCAGTAACATGCTGGCAATTTTTGCATCAAGCTTTGCATTGATGGAATTGTAATGCACGATTCCCAGCCTTAATTGCACAGGGCATGTCAACTTCTGGCAGAAAATACCAGTAATTGGCTGGAGCCAGAAAAATTATTCACCAGTTGATTTCACATCCTCATCTGCTCAAATATAACTCTAAAATGGCCAAAGTTATAGTGGAGAATTTTGCATACCACCTTTCCAAATGTTCCTCACTGCTGATATAGCAGTTTGTTCAGTTTGTTTGGATGAATGGTTCAGCCAGCATACTTAGACTTATAGTAACCTCATAGCAGATTTGATTTGCCAAATTTAACTGTGCTGCTTCATCAGCAACATTTACAAACAGGACCCAAAGTTCAGTGTTTTAAAAAAAAAATTATACCAAGTGGTGGATCTATAGAGACCAAGTACAGTACTAGAATCAGATTAGATTGTGGAATTTATTCAACAATAGCCAGTTTTAGGGAGTGGTGTCATCTGATCATTTTAATATTAGGAAAATATTGTATCTATATACTTCAACTTCAGTCCTGCAAAGTATATTGTAACATTTCTTTGTGTTTTGGGTGATTTGGGATTGATCCTACCTTGTGACCACATGACCCCACTTTGGCTGTGAAGCATTTTGGAACATCCTATGAAGCACTTCTGAAGTGCACTTACTGCTGGGAAATGTATGCAGCAAATTGGCACACAGCAAGATCCCACAAATAGCAATGAGGTTATGAACTGATAATCTGTTTTACTGATGTTGGTTGAGGGATAAATATTGGCCAGGACACTGGGCTACTCTTTGAAAAATGTATTGGAATCTTTTACATCCATCTGATAGGGCAGAGTGGACCTTGGTTTAACATATCATCTGAAAGATAGTGCTCCCTCAGTACTGCACTCAGAATAGACTGCAAAAGTCTCTGGAGTTGGACTTGAATTCACGACCTTCTGACCTTGACAGAGTAAACAAGTTTCCTAAATCCCCACGTGTGCCCCTTCCCCTATAATTTATGCCCATGTACGCTGCTGACACCCAGCTCTACCTCACCACCTCTTTCGACCCCTCCACTGTCACTAAATTTTTAAAATTTGTTTCATGGGATGTGGGCATCGCTGGCTAGGACAGCATTTGTTGCTCATTCCTAATTTCCCTTGTGACGGTAGTGGTGAGCCGCCTTCTTGAACCACTGCAGTCCATCTGGTGTAGCAATGCCCACAGTGCTGTTAGGGAGGGAGTTCCAGGATTTTGACCCAGCGACAGTGAAGGAACAGCAATATAGTTCCAAATTAAGATGGTGTGTGGCTTGGAGGGTAACATGCAGATGGTGGTGTTCCCACATGTCTGCTGCCCTGTCCTTCTAGTTGAAAGACGTCACGGGTTTGGAAAGTGCTGTCGAAGGAGGCTTGTTGAGTTGTGACAGTGCATCTTGTATATGGTACAGACTGCTGCCACTGTGCGTCGATAGTGGAGGGAATGAATGTTGAATGTGGTGGATGGGGCGTCGAGCTTCTTGAGTGTTGTTGGAGCCGCACTCATCCAGGGAAGTGGAGAGTATTCCATCACACTCCTCACCTGTGCCTTGTAGATGGTGGACAGGCCTTGGGGAGTCAGGAGGTGGGTTACTCACTGCAGAATTCCCAGCCTCTGACCTGCTTTTGTAGCTACAGTACTTATGTGGCTGTTCCAGTTCAGCTTCTGGTCAGTGGTAACCCCCAGGATGTTGATAGTGGGGGATTCAGCGATGGTAATGCTGTTGAAAGGAGTTGCTTAGATTCTCTCTTGTTGGAGATCATCATTGCCTGGCACTTATGTGGCATGAATGTTACTTGCTACTTTTCTGCCCAAGCCTGAATGTTATCAGACTGCTTGTTAGACATCATTACTGAATCAGCAGAAATTTCCTCCAGTTAAATTTTGGGAAGACCAAAGCCATTGTCTTTGGTCCGTACTACAAACTCGGTTCCCTAGACACCATCATTCTCTGGCAAATGTCTGAGGCTGAACCGGACTGTTTGTTACCTTGATGTCATATTTGACCTCGAGATGAGGTTCTGACCACACATTCTGCCAATACTAGTTCTAGTTCCACCTCTAACATCGCCTGACTCCGCTCCTGCCTCAGCTCATCTGCTGCTGAAACCCTGTAAACTTGACTCTTCCAATATGCTTCTGGCCTACCACATTCTACCCTCCATAAACTTGAGGTCATCTAAACTCTGCTGCCCATGTTCTTAGTTGCACAAAATCCCATTCACCCATCACCCTTGTGCTCGCTGCCGTACACTGGCTCCCGTTAAACAACACCTCAATTTTAAAATTCTCATTCTTATGTTCAAGTCCCTATACATCTCTGAGATATGTGTGCTCATTGTGTATTGGCCTCTTGAACATCACCGATTTTAATTGCTCCACTATGCTTTAGGCCCTGACCTCTGAAATTCCCTTCCTAAACCTCTCTGCCTCTCTTTACTCATTTAAAACCCTTAATAACTACCTCTTTGGCCATGCTTTTGGCCACCTGCCATAATATGTGGCTCATTGTCAAATATTGCTTTCTAATGCTCCTGTGAAGGGTCTTGGGACATTTTATTATATTAAAGGCATGATATTAATGCAAATTGTTGTTGTATTCCCTATTTGATTTCTTGGGTGAATATCTTGTTTTGACAGCCTCTAGTTTTGCTCTTCCCCACAAATGGAAACATACTCTCTGGGTCTACTCTAATAAAACTTTCAGAATTTTAAAGACCTGTATTAGGTCATCCCTCAGTCTTTTCTTTTCAAGAGAAAAAAGACCCAGCCTGTTCATCCACTCCTCTTGCGTAATATCCTGCAGTTCTGGTATCATCCTTGTAAATCTTGTTTTCACCCTCTCCAGTGCCTCAGTATTCTTTTTATAATAATGGTAACCAGAATTGTGCACAGTACTCCAAGTGTGGTCTAACCAAGATTCAATACAAGTTTAGCATAACTTCTGTACTTTTCTATTCTAGAAATAAACCCTAGTGTATGGTTTATTTTTGTTATAGCCTCATTGACCTGCGCCACAATATTTAGTGATTTGTGTACTTGTACTGCCAGATTCCTTTGCTTTTGTTCCCCATTTAGATTCTTAATTTCTCAGTAATATGTTACTTATTTTTTGAACTAAGATGTAATACCTTACCCTTATGTTTAGAAATTCATTTGCCAATTATATGAATATTCTGCAAGTTTATTAATGTCTTTTGCAATTTGTTGCAGTCCTCCTCAGTGTTGATACCCCATCCAGTTTATTGCCATTCGCAAATTTAGAAATTGTGTCATTGATGCCAAAGTCTGAATTGTTCATATAAATTGTGAGCAACAGTGGCCCCAGCACTGATTCTATGGGACCCCATTTTCCACCTTCTGCCACTCTGAATAGCTACCCCTTCCCCTTATTCTCTGCTTTCTGTCTTTAAGCCAGCCAGCTATCCATTCTGCTACTTGTCCCCTGACTCCACATTCTGACCTCGTTCATTGGTCTATTATGTGGTACCTTATCAAAGCCCTTATGGAAATCTTGATATATTACATCTCAAGGCTTTTTATATTTGTATGAAACTTTATCCAAGATTTACATTTGGACTAGGAGGCAGGTCCTAGTAGGTGCTGGGATCTGCTGTTTGCTCACTTGTTTGTTTAACATCAATCTTAAAGCCAACATGGAGCACATTGAATAAAGGCTCATTCCCCACTAAGACACTTTGGTGACATTAATGAAGCACTTTGAAATATTCATCACCATCATAGAGAAAGGGAGATTATGACTTGATACCTGTCTGAAAGCCACTCTGGAGCTTCCCAATCCTGGGAAACCACATTACACTCTCGAGGATTTGCATTGCCAGCTTGTAATGAGATTTAAAGTGGCCCTCAGACTAGTCTGAAGTCTCACTCATCCCTTGTCTGCAGTGGTGCTGCTTCAGAACACACAGGGTAATTCTCTGTAATTGGCATCATTAGAGTGACCTATCAACAAGGAAATAAAAGCAAAATACTGCAGCTGCTGGAAATTTGAAATAAAAACGCAAAGTGCTGAAGATACTCAGCAGGTCTGGCAGCATCTGTGCTGAGAGAAAGAGTTAACGTTTTAGGTCTGTGACCTTGCATCAGAAATTCTGTAAATGGCCTTTCCATCCCGGCGCCAATTGAGGCCCTTACTGGACAATTAATGCCGAATTAAAGGCCTCATCCCATTGTTTCCGCAATTAGCCGTGCGGCGGGCGGCCCTGTCGCCACACGGGAAGCACGGCACGAAAAACTGTGCAGGCTGTTTCCCGGCTCTGGAGGTGAGGACGGTGGGGTGGGGCTTTCTTGTTAAAAGGCACTTAGTGCCTGAATGAGGGACTGGCATTGGGGTTGTGCGGGGGGGGGGGCCCGCTGAGAGCCCCTCCCCAACAACCCCTACCCTTCCCGCCCTGACCTTACCTGTGGCCTGGGTCGCTTCTGGGCCTCAGGTAGGTACTCCACCAGCAGCAGTCACCACCTCTCTGGTGGCGCAGCTCTCGGAGGGTGGGACTTCAGTCGCTGGGGTCCTTGATCCCATGCAAGGCCCACCGCTGTCCACTTAAGTGCCTAATTGGCATTAGATTCAGCAGGCCTTCCACATAAGAGGCAACGCAGGGTTCTTGGCATCGCCTTTTCTGGACATTAGACCCCGTCCCTGTTGCCAGCATAAAATCGCGACTATAGTGTTTTAGCTTGGAGTTAAATATTATATCGTGAACTGTTGATAATTTGATTTTCAGAGTAATTTAGGAATTGTGATCTATATATTTCAATTTTTAATCAAATGATTACATTTTCTTAAAATATACATATCTTGAGTAAAGAACTTCTGTAAACAAGTGATAAAATATACAATTCATTAAGTTTCTTCAGTGTGTTTGCAATTCACAATTTAACTGTTAGTTCAGTTCAGAAACAAGTAGTGCTAATCTGTTCAGATAATAGATTCCGATTAATGTTAGCTGAATGTAGTAACGTGTCTTTGATGCAACAAAAATCGTAACTGATATCACAGCATTAGAAGGTAAGTGATTATAATACATATTCAAACTGCAGACTTTATAAATTTTAATCTGAAAAGATAAATAGTTTAGATTAGTTATATATAGATATCATTGACATTCCTATGCTTTATGTGCTACCAAAATGTACATTAGCTTATTCAATGTTTTGTGTCAATACTGATGCCTTTAAATATGATTTTGATAGCCCAAAATGAAAGTCACTGATAATTGCAAAAGCTATTGTTTTATTGAGAATGCTGTCATTTTTGAGCAATAAATTATTTTTCAACAATGTAAATGTATTCAGATGTAATAACTGATGCTATTTTCTAACTTCAGTACAATTTTTCACTAATCATGCTTTGTTAATGTATTTACAACTGCAATCATCTTTGCAGCATCAGTTATGACCATAAGAAAGATAATTTTAAATGGCAATTATGTAACCAATAACAAATTATTAGTTACAGTTGATAATTAAAAAGCTAGTAATTATATATTTAGCTAATTGGTAGTTTCCATTACTTAAATAGTGATGTTGAGGTCTTTTTGATGTCAATGTGACCCTTCCCTGTGTTGTATAGAACTCCATCCTTGAGCTATTCTTCAGAACTTTTTACCATACTGTCAGCAAGAGTCTTTGGCTTTTTGCCAACCAGTGGAAATATACTGTGCACAAGAAAAGTTTGTTGTTCAATGCAGTTTTAAATAATTTCCCTGTGGAATTTTTTTGTCTTGCGACAGTTCAAAGTCATTCAAGTGTAATTTAAGGACAATTTACAATTTAAAACAGCAATGGGCCCTCATAGTTGCCTCAGATACTCAGATTCTTTAATAATGTACTCAATCTGTGTGCTCAATGCTACAGCATGGCTCATTCAAAAAAAAGCATACCAGCATTGAAAAAAACTGATTGGCTAACTAACTTCGTAGGAAATCATTAGCTAGCTGCTAACCATCATTTGTCTGTCAGAGAAGTCAAAGCCTCATGTTTCATACTTCACTGATGGCCTGCACTTAGACATGTGGTATCATCAGTGATACCCTCATCCTGTTAGTTATGCCAACATCAGAATACTCCTCTGTTTTAAAGTAGCCCCTGTCAGTCTTCAACAGGACCTGGTTAATTTCTAGACTAAGGCTGACAAGTGGCAGTCAACATTTGTGCCACTTAAGTGCTAAATAATGACCAGCTCAAGCAAGAGAAAGCCCAGCCATTTCCCCATGACCTTCAATAGCTCTACCATCACTGAGCTCCCCTATCAGTGACATCCTGCAGGTCACCATCGACTAGAACTGGAACAGCTTCTCAACATTGTACTACAAAAGCAGAGAAAAGCTGTGTAATCTGCAGCAAGTGGCTCACCTCCTGACCCCTGAAAATCTCTTCATCTACAAGGCAGAAGTCAGGTGTGTCATGGAGTGCTCACCACACCCCTGGATGGGTGCAGCCACAAATACACTCAAGAAGCTTGACACCATCCAGGACAGAGCAGTTTGCTTGATTAGTGCCCTTGCCACTGGAGTCCATATCTACCACCAGCACACCGTGGCTGTAGAATGTATGATTTACAGAATGCAGAAACTTAGCAAGGTTACTTCAACAACATCTATTTCTATGACTTGGGGCCCCACCAAATTTGGGGTCAAATTTTACAAATTGCACAGTCACGGCATTTTAAGAATTTCACAATTTTACGTATTTAAATTGTAAATTTTTTATGGTGTTGCAACAAACCATTAAAATCTATTTAAAACAAAAAATGATGAGAGGTTTCTGGTTTCAAATGGCATTTATTGTATACTCAAAAACTATTGTAAAAAGCTGGCTATAAACGGGTCACATTCTTTACTCACTGAAGTCAGTGGTTGAGTGTGAGCATGGGGACTCACATGCATTAACCTGAGACTTCATTTTCTCACAATGTGTAGCAAAAGCCTTCAGTAGGTAGTCCTGTTGTAGTTTCTTTTCTCTTGGCAAGCAACCACTATTCTGCACATTACGTTGAATGAACACCTGCAGCTTTGGATGATCAGGTTTTTCCAATGATATGTTGGCACTTGCAAAAGCATCCGCAAGTTCCATTTGTAACCAACTGATGATTTTCTGAGCTCTGTTTCAACTTTTTAAACAGAGATGAAATCATTGCTGACCTTTTGGTCAGCTATGTGGCCTGGTCCAATCTACACCTTCTCCTTTGTTATCTCTTGCCCCACCCCCACCTCACTTGCTTATAACCTGTGACTTTTCTAATATTTGTCAGTTCCGAAGAAGGGTCACTGACCCGAAACGTTAACTCTGCTTCTCTTTTCACAGATGCTGCCAGACCTGCTGAGTGGTTCCAGCATTTCTTGTTTTTATTTTATATTTGAAATCATTGCTTTTTTTTTGAGTATTTGTTTTCTAGCAGTGCAGTGTCGGATGCTCTCTTTCTGCTGCAATGGCTTTCGGACTATAAGTGGTGCTGAACCGTTGCCCACCGTATGTGGTCCAATGAAACATTGCAGCCTGGACAGAACAGTTTTCTACCATTGGCATGCAGAATTTGGCTTCCAAATTCTTTCACTCAGTGTGCTGCAGTAATGGTTGTGGCTGTTTCTTATTTGCTCATTCTGGCATTCTATTTGTCTGCTAAAACTTAAGACTGCTTCTCTCAAAACTGAACCGGAATCCCTTCCTCATCTACCAATCGGCGAAGTGAGCCTTGTGTCAATCACGAAAATGCGCACAATATTTGCAACATGTCCAGCAATCAGTGAGGTGAGCCTTGTGTCAATCATATTTACGACCGGTGAGAAAGGTGTCTGGAGTCCCTCTCAGCCTTCAACTGGTCTTAGCGTAACAGGGTTTAATTTTAAACATACCGTGTTTTTAGTTCCCTCTTGGTGAATCCTTGTTCAGTGCTTTCCAATTATAAGGCAAAGAAACCAGCACAAACAGGTTTTCTTAGGTTTAAAGAAGAAAAGTTGAAATTTATTAAACTTGAACTTAAACTCTAATTCAGTTGATGCCTATGGATGCACGATGCGCCCATACTAGCATGCATACGTGATACACACATGCAAATAGAGACCAAAAAGAGCAGGAGAAAAATAAAGTGGAAAAGTTTGAGGCAATATCTGAAGAGTTTTTGTTACGGTTCTTTGAGCTCACTGTAGAGTCCTTGATTGTAGGTAGATCTTACTTATCGTTGGGGCCCAGTATTCCTTTTAAACCTTGTTTGCTGTAGGTTACTTTTCTTTCTTGGGGTTCATGTGTCTTCACTGGATTCAGAGGCTTGTGAGAAAGAGATGGAGACAGACAGGAAAGAGATCTTCTCCGTTCAGGAGCAAACAATCTTTGAGTTCAAACTCTCTGTGGCTAGTTCAAAAAACTGGAACAGCCAGTTAGTCATGAGACCAGCTGGTCAAACCAATCCTGGCCCCTGTGGATTGCATTACTCCAGCAGGCCTTTGAATGTGCTTCCCCACCCCCTCACTGTCCGGTGATCAACATCCATTGTGGGTTGAATGTGTCCGAAAATGGTCCTTTATCCTTCCAAGTACTGTCTGTTAATATGCAAATGTCTTTTCCAGCCACGGCTGGTCTGTTTAACAAGTCATCTCCTCGTTCCAGCAACAGTTAAAAATCAATGTTCATGACAAAATTAATATGCCTCATTCTTGTCAGATGGGGGCCCAGCATGACACCTCCACACCCAGTGGAATGAAATGTGATTTGAGAAAAGGCTTATTTCATTAAAAGGGTCGAGAGAAAATATAAGATACACCAAAAAAATGCATTTCTCTCAGCCATTCCCATTCATTCATAAATCCTAAAACTTATTACAGCCTGTCTTTACTTGGTACCAGTGCTGCTTTAATTTCCCCTTTTTTGGCCTCCCAATAAACATGTGACTTTTGGGGCTTTTCTTCAGTTTGCCCATTTCCATGACTGCATAGGGTGTCTTTGGTTAGATTTAATTAGCCCTGACTTGGAATTTTTTTTTCAGGAGTGTCAGTAGTGGGCGGGCCTGTCCTGAACGCTCTTTCAGTCCTTTGCTGAGTCGTGCAAAGGCTTTTGACTTTAGGGGGATGGGCAGTTCCTTTTATCCTGACTGTGGGGGAGGATTCTTTGCTCATCTTCCCTTTGCCCTCTGGGACAGTCCTGCCTGCAGGTATTTGTGCAGACTCCACTGCACTTCCGTGTGGCACTTCGACTAGGTGAGGCCTCACCCACACTGTTTCTCTGCCCCCTAGAGGTCTTTCTTTGTCTCGGCAGGTTCCTGTGAATGCTGTTAGCAACTCTGGTGGAGGGCTTCTAGTGTCTCCATTTACAGAGCAGGATGTGGGGTCTAACCTTTTACATTTTTCAGGGTTGGATGTAAGGGTTTTCATCCAGGATTCCTCCTGGACTTCCTTTAACCTGCCCTCTTGCGCACTTTTTCCCTATTCCCTTTGCAAACTTTTGCCAGCCTTGTGCCTGCCTGTCCCTTTTTGTTCTCACCGGGGGCCCCTTACAGTTCACCAACCCTCTGCTGGAGGGTCCTCCTAAAACGGGTACAGGACTTAGGGGTGCAGGTTTCACTGTAGGTTGGTGTTTGCCCTTAACCTGGCACATGTGGCAACTGCTGCAGTACTCCACCACATCTTTGTGGAGTTTTGGCCAGTCAAACTGCTCTCTTACGCGGGCTTTGGTTTTTTGTATACCGGCATGTACAGCCATTGTAGTCTCGTGGGCCCTTCTTAAAATTTCTCTCCGGTACCTCTGCGGCACCACTAACTGGTGAGCTACTGTCCACTCCTTGCCCTCAGATCTGTAAGGAGAACTCCATTTCCTCATCAGTACCTCATTCTTTAAATAGCAGCAATCCGGGACTTCCTCGGCTTCACTTTCAGACTGGACAGCCTGTGCTAACTCTCGCAATACTGGGTCAGCTCGTTGAGTCTCACCTAGGGAAAATCCATTTAACTCATTCCCTGGGTCTCCTAACTTTCCAAAGAAAGTCTCAGAGAGACAGACCTGGTCATCTGCCTGCAGTGTCAATTCTGTCTCCTCTGGGGGAGTTGGTTTGATCATAGCCTGATCCACTACACATACAGGGAAACTGCAGGGGTCCATCTCCTGCCACTGCCCTGTCTCTCTGACCTCCTGCGGTCTTTCTTTCACCCCTGCCAGATCAATACCTAGGAGCTGGCCAACCTCGTCCACAGGCAAACTAGGGACAATCCCTGTGGTCACTGGTCCCGAAACTAGGTCGGACTCCAGATGCACCCGGTGTACAGGTACAGGCATACACTGCCCTCCAATACCATTCACCACCATTCTGGAGTTCACTGCACACTCTGCGGGGGTGGGGGGGTGGGGAAAGGGATCTAGTGGCCCCTGTGTCCCTGAGAATTACTATGGGCTTGCTTGCCACACTCGAGGGGTATGGGGTTACTTTCCCTTCAGACACAAAACCCTGATGGCCTTCAGGAATCCTATTAGCTTTTCCTGCACTTGCCATAGTAAGCTTCCTGGGTTGCACTCTTACTGCAGTTAAAGCCACAGCTTGTTCGGCTGTGCTTTCCATCAGGTTTGCTTCTTCACTGACACTGAGCGGATGTGCCCTGATTAACCCAACAGGTTTTCCCTTTAGTTTCCAGCAGTCAGCTTTTAAATGCCCTGCTTTATTACAATGGAAGCACACAGATCTTTGAGTTTCACTCTTACTGCTCACAGCACCTTCCTTTTTGGCTAGAGGTGGGCCCCCTGTGTCTCCTTTTTTTCTCTCTCCCAGGACTGCTTAGGCTCCTATCACATTCCCACCCTTTGTCCTTTTCAGATTTGTGAGGGTGACTAGGAAAGGTTCTCCCCTGGGAGACCGACTTATAAATTAAAGCAAACTCATCAGCTAGAACGGTCGCTTGCCGGGCCCTCTGAACCCGCTGTCCTCTACATGGGTCTTTATGAAGAGTGGGAGAGAGTGTTTTAAATTCCTCTAACAGAATTACTTCTCTGAGATTCTCATAGCTGAGCTGTACTTTAAGAGCCCTCAGTCACTGGTCAAAAGCCAGCTGCTTACTTCTTTCAAACTCTAGATAAGTTTGCTTTGCTTGCTTCTTGAGGGTTCTAAACTTTTGGCGATAGGCTTCGGGTACTAATTCCTATACCCTGAAGATAGCATTTTCGGTCAGTTCATAATTTGATGAACTCTCATCTGGCAAATGGGAATAAATCTCATTGGCTTTTCTGGTTAGCTTGCTTTGTAGTAAAAGAGGCCAAATCTCAGCTGGCCATTTTAGCTGCCTTGCCAGTTTCTCAAAAGACACAAAAATCTTTCTACATCTTCCTCATTGAATTTTGGAATTAGTTGAGCTAGTTTTAACAATTCTGTACCCAGCCCTGAATTATGCTCCTCCATATTTGCCGTGCTTTCACTGGGGTTACTCTATTGCCCCCTAGTTAACTCAAGCCGACTTGGCTCCCTTTCTTTGGATTCCTTTCGGAATGTTATTTCTCTCTCTCTCCTGCCTTTCATTTTCTTCACATTCCTTCTGGAAGGCTCTTTCTTTCTCCCTTTCCTCAAATTCAAGTTTCCTCTGTTCCAATGGTATCTTTGCTAGCAATATTCTGTCTGGGTCTGCTTCTAACCCTGTTTCTGCTTCAGATTCAAGGGCAAAATGGTTGGCCACGAGCCTTAGGAGTTCAGACTTCTTAGCCTTGCCACATACAGTGATCCCACACTGCTCAGCCATTTTCCACAACTCCTCCATAGACAGTGCTTTTAACTTATCCCAAGTTACTTCACACTGGCTTGGGGAGCTACTAGCTTCATTCGCAGACATGTTAGTATTCAAGCACACAACCACAAGAAAACCTGTATTGAAATCTTGCTCTTTTTGATTGCGAACAAGTTGGCTTCCCACTCCCAATTTCTCTCATTTGTCTGTGGGTCAATTCCGGACACGAGCACCCAAATTTCTGTTACGACCCGGTGAGAAAGGTGTCAAGGGGTCCCTCTCAGCCTTCACTTAGTCTTATCGTACCAGAGTTTAATTTTAAACACACCGTGTTTTTAGCTCCCCCTTGGTGAATCCTTGTCCACAGTTTTCCAATTATAAAGCAAAGAAACCAGCACAAACAGGTTTTCTTATGTTTAAAGAAGAAAAGTTGAATTTTATTAAACTTGAATTTAAACTCTAATTTGGTTGACGCCTACGATACACGACGCACCCACGCTAGCATGCATAGGCGATACATGCGTGCAAATAGAGACAGAAAAGAGCAGAAGAAAAATAAAGTGATAAAGTTTGAGGCAATATCTGAAGAGTTTTTTGTTACGGTTCTTGAGCTCACTGTCGAGCCCTTGATTGCAGGTAGATCTTGCTTTCTGTGGTGCCCAGTATTCTTAACCTTGTTCACTGTAGGAGACTTTTCTCTCTTGGGGTTCATGTGTCTTCAGTGAATTCAGAGGCTTGTGAGAAAGAGATGGGAGCAGACAGGAGAGAGATCTTCTCAGTCCAGGAGCAAACAGTCTGAGTTCAAATTCTCTGGCTTGTTCAAAAAACTGGAACAGCCGGTTAGTCATATGACCAGCTGGTCCAACCAATCCTGGCCCCTGTAGATTGCATCACCCCAGCAGGCCCTGGAATGTGCTTCCACACCCCCTCACTGTCCGGTAATCGACATCTATTGTGGGTTGAATGTATCAGGGAATGGTCCTTTGTCCTTCTAAGTGCTGTCTGTTAATATGCAAATGTCTTTTCCAGCCACGGCTGATTTGTTTAACAAATCCTTTCTTCACTGCAGCAACAGTTAAAAATCAGTGTTCATGATAAAATTAATGTGCCTCATTCTTGGCAGGTGGGGGCCCAGCATGATTATCATTAAAATGCACGATGTTCGCAACATGCCCAGCAATCAGCGAGGTGAGCCTTGTGTCAATGAATAAAATGCACGAAGTTCACAAATGGCGATTTCGTGGAGGACCTGAGATTTCACTGATGACCCAGAATTTCATGGTCCGTGACGCGTTTTTCATGGCCGTGAATTTTGTAGGGCCCTACCTATGACCTTGAAGAAGAACAAGAGCAACAATGTTTTGGGTACACAGTCAGCTCCAAGTCATACACTATCCTGACCAGGACATACATTGCCATCCCATTATCGCCACTGTGTCAGAATCCTGGAATTCCTGATCTGACAGCACTGTGGGTGCACTATCACCACAAGAACTTCAGTGGTTCAAAGGGAAAACCCACAGCTACCTTCTCAGGGAAACTAGGGATGGACAATAAATACAGGTTTACCCACGTCCCCCACACTTTTTGATTAAAAAAATGACAAGGATTGTCCTGTTTTTATGAAGGAGTTTTAATATTTCTATATGTCAGAGTATGTTAGAACCATTGGTTTCCATTGCAACCCAAGAGGCACTAATCCATCAAAGAGTCTGATGTACGGCATTGGAAAAGAAAGTTTATACAAGCATTGTGACATTTTTCCCCATGGTTTTGGTCATTTATTGTTGTATAACTTCCATGTACAAGCTAAACATCTTTGAGTTAAGGCAAATATATTTTCAAAAGTTTGCAACAATACTGCACATATTCAAAAAGAATACTTATTTTCTTTCTTACTCTCTTCCTTCTCGATTTCCTCCCCCATTCTTATGTTTGGAAAATCCTATACTTACATTGTATGGTTCTAGGAGTAATCATGAACATTAGGTGCAGTGTCCCAGTGGTAATGGTACTGGACTAGAAGCTGGAGATCTTGTGTTCAAATTGAATAGAATAAATTGAATGTTTCTGGTGCTAACCGAAAAATTAATCATAAAAACTGTAAAAACCCAACTGGTTTGTTTTTCAGGAAAGGGAACCTGCCACCCCTGCCTCGTCTGGCTCAAATGTGACTCTGCTATGTGGTTGACTTTTAATATCTTAAAGGCACTAAAGATGGACAATAAATGCTGCCCTGCCAGTGTTGCCTACACCTCAAGGACAGCATCTTAAAAAAAAAAATGTGAGGTGGTCATTACAGCTTTCTAACCTCTTTGGTGGTGAAATTGGTCTTTGCCATGAGTACGAAACAGGCTCGTAATGAATTGGCAGCCATTTTTTTCATTGTGCTCAATATTCTTTTCACTGAAGTTCACAGAATGACAGTTCAAACTCTTTGGAGACTTGCTTCCTAGTCTCACTGTCACTTTTATGTGGTTTGAAATTAAAAATCTTGGCAATATTTTCCAAGTCAATGGAAAGTAATAACAGGTGTGATGAAAATTGTCTGCTGATTTGCTACGAGTCCATTTTGCGCTGCTAACAGACCAATCTCACCCCCTTAATTTTGAGCTTTAGATGTATTACAGTTGTTATACATAACTGATAATCTTTGGTATTTTGTTGGTCAGGCTTTTCACTTTACTGCACAGCCACAATTATTGGATCCCTGCATCTGCTCTTCTACTATAGCTGACAGCTACCTGTTCTTTGAATTTGAAATCTCTATCATTTGTCCCTTGCCGAGAGATTGTTCCTGATAGTATGAACAATTCATTGCCTGTTGCTGTGGCTGTCACTCCCAGATCTAGATACTCAACTTAGCACCGCCAAGCATGTTTTTCAATTGTAGACAGATGGGCCAATTTTACAAATGCATGTAATCATTTGGTAACCTTGCTTATTAGTGCATATATGGAAATCTAAGGGTGCACCCCATAAATAAATAATTAGGTCACATTCATAAAATTGGCCCCAGTCGGCCTATTTCATGAGACTGGGAAATCTCTCACCAACGTCACTATTTTCAAGAGCTATCGTGAGAGACCTATAAAGGTCAAGCCATAACAGTTAAAAGGATTCTCCTATCAGAGATTAAGCATACTGGCAAGATCCTTCTCACAAATGGGACCAATGACTGAGGAGGAGGGGAGTAATGAACAAAACAAGTAATGCTTTGAAAAGTCTCATTATACCTAGAGTTGTGAATCCAACATCAGCATTCACTGTTGAGCATGAAACTAATCTACATTGACTTCACTAACCTGTCAGCACTGAACTTCAGATCTAGTAAGAAACTAGAAAGTTGGACCAAAGGAAACCTGGCAATATAAATAATACTATCCCAAGGCATTACTCATAAATTTAAAAAAATATTTTATTTCTCCTATATTTTTGATTTCTCATTTGGTTTGTCTTTTATCTGATCATTTGTGCATTTGTTTTCCTGACTTGTACCTTTATGTAAAAAAAAAGCAGTATTGAGATCATTGCTACAGATAACCATATATTTCTAAACAAGTAATGACCTCAGCAGTAGCAGTAAATAATTGATTCCAAGTACAAAGAACCACCACAGAAATGACAGAGTATTTAATATAATGCGCTAAAAACTTCCAATTTTTTCTTAGGTTTTCTTTTTAAACCTGGCAGTCTGTCTTTCTGCAGAAAGCCAAATACTGGTGTCAAAATTTCTAAATCCCACTGTTCAAAAATTTGTGTCTGTAGTAGACATTCTTACAAGTTCAGCATCACTGGCCTCTCCCAAAAATGGACCCTGCATCCCTTACTGTTAGGAGTTTACCTTTAATGCTCAATATTTAGTTATACAATAGCATAATCTGGAGATTGTAACAGTGAGATCCCTTGCTATATGCATAGAATACTGTGGACTCACGTGCAATTCTCCTATCTTCTGAGAAGCAACTGATAAACACTGTAGACAGATCTAGCCAATTATAAACTAATATATTCTGCTCTAAAGACTGAAAAAAATAGTTTTCACTCAAGTTCAGTCTATTTTGTATTACTTCCCATGTGTGATTGCCTTTAAGAGTGATGTCCCTTTAAGATCTTCGTATGCGAATGAGCTCTGTGCCAGGATACAGTCATGTGACTACAAGCCAGACTCTCACTAACTGACACAAAGAGGCAAGACCTATAAATAGATAGCTGTTAGTAAACCTGTTTGAGATCTTCAATCAACTGAATGCCACACATCTCATTTATGTTGCCTGGGACAACATAAAAAGATTCTCATTACATGGTGGCAGCTGTGGTGAGAAGACAGAATCCAAGATTGAAGACCACAGGAAAACAGCTTTAAAAACTACCTACAGCTAAAAGAAAGTTTAAAAAAAATACAGGCCCAAACATGGAAATAAGAAAACACTCACCTTGAACTATAGAAGACAGAGCACAGAACGACAGGCTGCAAATCAATCACTGTAGTCAGATGAGTCACGAATCCCCATTGAGAAAAGCTCTGAGGTGCTTAGAAATTTTTTTTTTAAAGGCTCAGTAAAAAAAAAACTGGGGAAAACCTAATCCCTATCTCAGGCTGATTGATTGTTATCAAAGGCTCCCCCATACAGATCAGGTCCGTACCATTACAGGAGGTGCGGGAATCCTCCACCCATGCAGTTCGCTGTTAAACCATAAAAAGAAACCCATTAAATTGCTTGAATGCAAAAAGAAACCCATTAAATTGCTCGAATGCTGAAGAGCTTTCACTCACTCAGCCAGAGTTTACAAATCTCATAAAATCACTCAAGCATGAAGAATTGCCTCTTGAGCGGCTATATAAACAAACCCTAGTTCAAAAAGCACTCAATGCCTATTGCACAGCTGTGTAAACAGACAAACTAAAGTGCTGGAAGCTAGATAAACAGACAAGCTGCTCCTGTCAATCAAACCAGCCAGTCTAAAGAAGAGAGTTTTTTTTAAATGGGTGAACAGTAGAGTCACAGAACCAGCAAAATTTAAAGCAAAAGAACAGCAAAAAGATGGATACCAACTTTCCTAGCATAAACTAGAGCGCCTTGGATATCCTATCCGAGTTCAAACTGATCGAACAAAGAATGCAGTTGTAGTTTACAGACCAAGTAATTGCAGCAAAACAGGCTGTAAAAATAATGATAGAGATTGGAAATGAGGCATTGCACAGCATAAATACCTCTGGATTATCTGAATAGGGCCAGAAAGATCCCGTGAAGTTAGGGAAAGTGCTGAAAGATCAACTCCAATTGCAAGGAAATTTCAGAATTCACTACCTGGAATTGATGTCATACAAGCAATAGCCACAGGAATGAATAGATCAGTTTGTCAGTAAATGCCGAAATGAGGGCAATGAAAGTGACTTTTCAGACGTCGGGCTGGCAGACCGAATAATGGAGTTGGTAATTGTATCAACACCCATTGAGATTTTCAGAAGACCTCTTGGGGGTATAAAGAAAGGTCACAGCATTGATGCACTGCTGGAAGATGGTAGGAAATATGAAGCCATTGTAGTTGGACAACAGCACCTGCAAGCACGAGTTGCAACCAACAGTATCGGTACCATAACCAGGTCGAAAAGCGCAAGCAAACTATGTGTTAAGTGTGGTCTGCCCCACTCATGGTGAAATTGTCCTGCATTCCATGACCTGTGAAAGGCGTGTGGTGCAAGAGGACACTGGGTCCGCCTATGCAGGAATTTTGGCTCCAAAGATGCAGCCAGAAGTCATGGTCTGACATAAACGAACAGACAACAGGGCAACAGCAGCAAGGAAATTGCCAGAGACTGCATGCCTGTACATGAAATCCACGACAAAACAGACCTGAAACGAGACTCAGAGAAGTAGTTCTCAGACAGACGATGAACAGGCATTCCACATTGTGAACCTTACACATCCGTTGATGAAATCAAACAACTGGAAGCTTTCGCCACTATTAATATCACATGCCCAAAGAAATCTGGCAAGCATACATTCAAGGTCAAGATTGACACCAGTGCTCATACAAATATCTTACCAGTCTGTTATGACCAGGAGAGAAATGTGTCCTTTGCTGTCTTTACCTGGTCTTATTGTAACAGGGTTTTACTTTTAAACACACAATGTTTTGAGCTCCCCCTTGGTCAATCCTTGTTCGTCACCTTCCAATTATAAGGCAAAGAATTGAGCATAAATAGGCTTTCTTAGATTTAAAAAAGAAAAGTGAAATTTATTAAAACTTAAACTCTAATACAGTTAATGCAACGGATATACACTGTGCCCCATGCTAGCATGCATACTTGATACACACATGCAAATAGAGACAGAAAAGAGCAGGAGAAAAATAAAATGGAGAGGTTTGAGGCAATATCAGAAGAGTTTCTTTTTTTACTGTGCTTCAAGCTCACTGTAGTCCTTTTGTAAGTAGTCTTGCTTTTCATTGGGGCCCAGTAGTCTAAAACCTTGTTCCCTGTAGGAGACATTTCTCTCTTGGGGGTTCATGTGTCTTCAATGGGTCTTCAGTTCCGTGAGAAAGAGATGAGAGCAGACAGGAGAAGGTCTTTTCAGTCCAGGTGCAAAGAGCTTTCTGAGTTTCAAACAAGTTCAAATTCAAATATCCAGTTAGTCATGTGACTAAACTGGCCTGACCAGGTCTTCTATGTATTGGAGAAGCAAGGACTGGGTTCTTTGTTCCAACACTGCCAGTATGCAAAAAAGGTCTTTCCAGCGAGGGGCCTGGCAATTCCTTGTGATAGGCCCTCTTCCCCGCAACAATTTTAAGCTTTAATATTCATGTGGCGAAATAACGTGTGCTTCATTCTTGGCAGGTGGGGGCCTGCGTGATAACATCCACCAGTTCCCCTTTATCCACAGCACATGTAACACCCTCAAAGAACTATAAATTGGTTAAACATGATTTCCCTTTCACAAAACCATGTTGACTCTGCCTGATTACCTTGAATTGTTCAAAATGTCCTGCTGTAACATCTTTAATAACAGCTTCTAACATTTTCCCTAAGACAGATGTTAAGCTAACTGGCCTGTAGTTTCCTGCTTTCTGTCTCCCTCCCTTTTTGAATAAAGGAGTTACAGTTGCTATTTTCCAATCTAACGGAACCTTGCCTGAATCTAGGGAATTTTGGAAAATTAAAACTAACGCATCAACTATCTCACTAGCCAGCTCTTTTAAGATCCTAGGATGAAGTCCATTAGGACATGGGGACTTGTCAGCCCACAGCTCCAATAATTTATTCAGTACCACTTCCCTGATGATGGTAATTCTCTAGTTCTTTCCTCCCGTCCATTTCCTGACTTACAGTTAATACTGGGATGTTACTTGTAACCTCAATAGTGAAGATTGATGCAAAATACCTGTTTAGTTAATCTGTCATCTCCTTATTATCCATTATTGATTACCCAGACTCACTTTCTATAGGACCAACACTCACTTTGTTAACTCTTTTTTTTAAAAAAAGCCATAGAAACTCTTACTATCTGTCTTTATATTTCTAGCTAGCTTTCTCTCGTACTCTAATTTTACCTTCCTTATCAATCTTTTAATCATTCTTTGCTGCTTTTTATATTCTGTCCAATCTTCTGACCCACCTCCCATCTTTGCGCAATTATATGCTTTTTATTAAAGTTTGATACTATCTTTAACAGTTTGGTGGGTCCCACCCTTGGAATTTTTCTTTCTCGTTGAAATGTATTTATTTTGTGTATTCTGAAAAATCCCTTTAAATTTCTGCCACTGCATCGCTATTGACATATCCCTTAACCTGATTTGCCAGTTCACTTTAGCTAGCTCTTCTTTCATGCCCCCATAATTGCCCTTATTTAAATTTAAAATACTGCTCTTGGACCCATTTTTCTCTCTCTCGAACTGAATGTAAAATTCAATCATATTATGATCGCTGCTACCTAGGGGTGCCTTAACTATGAGGTCATTAATTAATCCTATCTCATTGCACAATACCAGGTCTTGTATAGCCTGCTGTCTGGTTGGCTCCAGAACATACTGTTCCAAGAAATTATCCCAAAACCGTTCTATGTATTCCTCATCTAGGCTAGCTCTGCCCATCTGATTTTTTCCAGTCTATATGTAGGTTAAAATCCCCCATAATTATCGTTGTACCTTTCTGACAAGCTGCCATTATTTCTTCCTTTATACCTGTCCTACAGTGTGGTTAATGTTAGGTGGCCTGTACACCATTCCCACAAGTGACTTCTTGCCTTTATGATTTCTCAACTCCACCCAAACTGCTGCTGCTTCCTGGTTTCCTGAACTTGGGTCATCCCTCTCTATTGCACTAATACCATCATTAATTAACAGAGCTACCCCTCCACATTTTCCTAGCTTCCTGTCCTTCATAAATGCCATGTACCCTTCAATATTCAGGTCCCAATCTATATCATCCTGCCGCCATGTCTCTGTAATGGTTATCGGATTGTACTTATTTATTTCTATTTGCGCTGTCAGATTATCTGTTTTGTTTCAAATGCTATGTGCATTCAGGTACAGAGCCTTTAGTTTTGTCCTTTTATTATTTTTGTAACCTCTAGCCTTATCTATTTATCTATTTATTTATTTAGAGATGCAGCACTGAAACAGGCCCTTTGGCCCACCAAGTCTGTGCCGACCAACAACCACCCATTTATACTAATCCTACATTAATCCCATATTCCCTACCACCTTCCCTCAATTCTCCTACCACCTACCTACACTAGGGGCAATTTACAATGGCCAATTTACCTAACAACCTGTGAGTCTTTGGCTGTGGGAGGAAACCGGAGCACCCGGTGGAAACCCACATGGTCACACGGAGAACTTGCAAACTCCGCACAGGCAGTATCCAGAACTGAACACAGGTTGCTGGAGCTGTGAGGCTGCGGTGCTAACCACTGCGCCACTGTGCCGCCCCTCTGTTGATTTACTGTTAGATTTGTATGCTGTCCCTTCGTGTCACAGTCTGTTCATCATTTCCCATATTAATACCATTCTCTCTTGCCTTGTCTCTAGTCCTTGAGTTACCATATCTTCCCAAATTTGATCCTTTGCCCCCACTATTCAGTTTAAAACCCTCTCTACTTCCCTAGTTATACAGCTTACTAGAACACTGGCCCCAGCACAGTTCAGATGTAGACCGTCCCAACGGTACAGCCACCACTTTTCCCAGTACTGGTGTCAGTGCCCCATGAACCGGAACCCACTTCTACCATGCATTTGAACCATGCATTAATTTCTTTAATCTTATTTGCCCTATGCCAGTTTTCACATGGCTCACGTAATAATCCAGAGATGATTACCTTTGAGGTTCTGCTTCTTAATTTGGTGCCTAGTTCCTCATACTGACTATGTAGAACTTCCTTCTTTGTCCTGCCTACGTTGTTGGTACCAACATGGACCACGACAACTGGATCCTCCCTCTCCCCTTTAAACCTCCTCCCTCTCAGCTTAAATCTATGCCCTCTAGTTTTAGTCACCCCTACCATGGGAAACAGACTCTGTCTATCTACCCTATCTATGCCTCTCATAATTTTACATACCTCTATCATGTCCCCTCTCAGCCTCCTTCGCTCCAGGGAAAACACACCCAACCTATCCAATCTCTCTTTACAACTCAAGCCCTCCAAACCAGGCAACATCCTTGTGAATCTTTTCTGCACCCTCTCTAGCTTGATCACATCTTTCCTGTAGTGCAGCGACCAGAACTGCACACAGTACTCCAAATGCAGCCGAACCAACGTAATGTACAACTGGAACATGATGTCCCAACTCTTGTACTCAGTGCCTCAGCCGATGAAGGCAAGCATGCCATACACCTTCTTCACCACCCTGTCTACCTGTATTGCCACTTTCAGAGAACTATGTACTTGCACCCCAAGGTGTCTCTGCTCAAGTACACTCCCCAGGGCCCTGCCATTCACTGTATATATCCTGCCTTGGTTTAGCTTCCCAAAATGCATCACTTCACACTTGTCTGCGTTAAATTCCATTTGCCACTCTCTTGCCCACTTTCCCAGTTGATATATGTCCTGTCGTAACCTGAGACAACCTTCTTCACTGTCCACCATACCACCAATTTTGGTGTAATCTGCCAACTTACTAATCATGCCCCTTACATTAACATCCAAATCATTAATATATATGACAAACAACAGAGGGCCCAGCACCGATCCCTGCGACACACCACTGGTCACCGGCCTCCAAACTGAAAAACAACCCTCCACTACCACCCTCTGCCTCCTATCACCAAGCCAATTTTGTATCCAATTTGCTAGCTCACCCTGGATCCCATGTGTTCGAACCTTCTGGACCAGCCTGCCATGCGGGACCTTGTCAAAGGCCTTGCTAAAGTCCATGTAGACAATGTCCATCGTCCTGCCCTCGTCAATCCTCTTGGTCACCTCCTCGAAAAACTCAATCAAATTCGTGAGACATGATTTCCCACGCACAAAGCCATGCTGACTATCCCTAATCAGACCATGCCTTTCAAGATGCATATAAATCCTGTCTCTCAGAATCCCTTCCAATAACTTTCCCACCACTGATGTAAGGCTCACCGGCCTGTAGTTCCCTGGCTTATCCCTGCTGCCCTTCTTAAATAAAGGCACAACATTAGCTTTCCTCCAGTCTTTCGTTACCTCACCCGTGGCTAACGATGATACAAAGATCTCTGCCAGGGCCCCAGCAATTTCCTCCCTTGCTTACCATAGCATCCTAGGATACACCTGGTCAGGCCCTGGGGATTTATCCTCCTTAATGCGCTTCAAAACCTCCAACACCTCCTCCTTTGTAATGTTGATATGTTCCAGGATATCGGTGTTCCTTCCCTTGAACTCACTAGCTTCCATGACCTTCTCCACGGTAAATACGGACGAGAAATTTTCATTTAAGACCTCGCCCATTTCCCGTGGCTCCACACGTAGATTGCCACACTGATCCTTAAGGGGACGTACTCTCTCCCGAGCTATCCTTTTACTCTTAATATACTTATAGAATGTTTTAGGATTCTCCTTTATCTTATCTGCCAGGGAAATCTCATGGCCCCTTTTCATCCTCCTAATTTCCTTCCTAAGTGTAGTCCTACATCCCCTATACTCCTCGAGGGACTCGCTCGATCCCAGCTGCCTATACCTGACATATGCCTCCTTCTTTGTCCTGACCAGACCCTCAATATCCCTCATCGACCAAGGTTCCCTAAACTTGCCAGCCTTGCCCTTCCATCTAACAGGAACATGCCGGCCCTGGACTCTTCCTATCTCACTTTTAAAAGCCTCCCACTTGCCAGACGTCCCTTTACCTGTAAACAGCCGCTCCCATTCAACTTTTGAGAGTTCCTGTCTGCTGCCGTCGAAATTAGCCTTCCCCCAATTTAGGACTGCAACCTGAGGACCAGTCCTATTCTTTTCCATAACCATCTTGAAGCTAATAGAGTTATTGTTTTTTTTATTGTTTAGAGATACAGCACTGAAACAGGCCCTTCGGCCCAACGAGTCTGTGCCGACCATCAACCACCCATTTATACTAATCCTACACTAATTCCATATTCCTACCACATCCCCACGTGTCCCTATATTTCTCTGCCACCTACCTGTAGTATGGGCAATTTATAATGGCCAATTAACCTATCAACCAGCAAGTCTTTGGCATGTGGGAGGAAACCGGAGCACCCGGAGGAAACCCACGCAGACACAGGGAGAACTTGCAAACTCCACACAGGCAGTACCCAGAATTGAACCCGGGTCGCTGGAGCTGTGAGGCTGCGGTGCTAACCACTGCGCCACTGTGCCGCCCCTGTGCCGTCACTGGTCCCAAAGTGCTCCCCCACTGACACATCAACCACCTGCCCATCCTCATTTCCTAAGAGGAGGTCGAGTGTAGCCCCTTCTCTAGCAGGGCCATCCACATACTGCTTCAGAAAACTATCCTGGACACACTTAACAAATTCTTCCCCATCTGATCCCTTAGCACTAAGGCAGTCCCAGTCAATATTAGGGAAGTTAAAATAACCTACTATTACAACCCTATAAATCCTACACCTATCTGTGATTTCCCTCCATATATGCTCCTCCACTTCCCTCTGACTATTGGAGGGCCTATAGTATAATCCCATCAAAGTGATCACCCCTTTCTTATTTCTAAGTTGTACCCATATGGCCTCGCTGGACATTCCCCCCGGGATATCCTCTCTAAGTGCTGCCATGATGTCCTCTCTAATCAATAGTGCAACTCCCCCTCCTCTCTTCCCTCCACCTGTGTCATGCCGGAAGGATCGGTACCCCGGAACATTGAGCTGCCAGTCCTGCCCATCCCTCAACCACGTTTCCGTAATAGCTATAATATCACAATCCCATGTACCGATCCATGCTCTGAGTTCATCTGCCTTACCTGTAAGGCTTCTTGCATTAAAGTAAATTCAGTTTAGCGTACCAGATCTTCCACGCTCCCTGTCCTGCCCCTGCCCGGTCTGCCTACTGGACTTGCTTGCTTTAACCGCTACATTTGCCTCAACTATCTCATCTGAGGGACTACTACTTTGGGTCCCACCCCCGTGCAAGACTAGTTTAAACCCTCCCGAGTAGTCTCTTACCTGCTTCAGCTGCGGCCACACTCTCCTGTCCCTGACCACTGACCAAATCAGAAGACCCTATCCTAAGGGGTGTGACCGCCTCCTGGTACAAAATGTAACTTAGGAAGGTAACTTTCCCCCTCCCTGATGTGTCGCAGTGTCTGCAGCTCGGCCTCCAGTTCAGTGACTCTGAGTCGAAGCTCTTCGAGCCGTAAACACTAACTGCAGACGTAGTGTTGCCCTGGATCAGACTGGCATCCAAGAGCTCCCACATGCTGCAGCCGTAACACATCACCTGTCCTGCCATCCTTAATGTGTTTCAATTAACTACTTAATTATTTTATTCAATTATTTATTTTATTTTCTTTTTAACATATATTTTATTAAGCTTACCACTGTCAGGCAAATCCCCCACCTGCCAAGACTGAGGCACATATTACTTTGACATATGAACAAAAACTTAAAATTGCAAGTTCTGACTGGAAGGACATTTGCATAGTACGAGACAATGTTGAAACAATGGGGACTCAGCAGTTATTTCCCCAATACACAGAAGTGGTCAGACCAGTTTTAGTCACATGAATAATTGGCTGCTGCAGAGAATTTGAACTTCTAACAAAGGATTTTGAAGAGACTGTTCCATATAAGGTGCCAGTCACATGACTAACCCGCAGGCAACCTGGGAGTTTTTTTGAATTTGAACTCTCAACAAAGGGATTGAAACAGACAAAGCCATGTGCTCATGGAGTGAAGAAGGCTGTGCTGCTGGAACTGAAGCAGAACCCTCTCTGTCTTCCTCCATCTCTTCCCACGGAACTGAATCTGGTAAAAACACGTGAAACTCGAAGAGAGAAAGGTTTCATATGTGAACAAGGTTTAAGATGAATATTGGGCCCCAACGAAACACAAGACCATATCTTCAATCAAGAACTGCAGCGAGCTCGAGAAACAGTAACAAGATATTGCCTCAAGCTGTTCTACTTATCTTTGCTTCTGCTGTTTTCTGTCCCTGTCTGCATGTTTATATCGCTTGTGCAGACAAGCGTGGTGTGTCGTATATCCGTAGGCGTGAACGGTATTAGAGTTTAAGTTTGAGGTTTAATAAATTTCATTTTTCTTCTTTAAACCAAAGAAAGCCTGTTTGTGTTCATTTCTTTGCTTTATAATTGGAAAGTTGTGAACAAGGATTCATAAAGGGGGAGCTCAAAACAGTGTGTTTAAAATTAAACCCTGTTGCAATAAGACCAGGTGAAGATAGTAACAGACCCCCAGGCACCTTTTGCACCTGGTCGTAACACTATTTTAAACATTAGAATTAGAATAGACCTTAACCTTAGAGCCACTTACCAGATACTCAACAAACAGGTAGCTTCCTACCTGCTTGCCTGTGATGTCACACTTGATTTTCTTGAACGAGCTTGTTCCACTGAACAGAGGATCTGATAGGATAGCCTCTCCCAGCACTCTTTTCAATTCTCTCTCTCTTTTTCCCAATTCTGACTAATTTAACAGTCATAGAGTGATACAGCACTGAAACAGGTCCTTTGGCCCACCGAATCTGTGGCGACCATCAACCACCCATTTATACTAATCCTACATTAATCCCATATTCCCTACCACCTTCTCTCAATTCTCCTACCACCTACCTACACTAGGGGCAATTTACAATGGCCAATTTACCTATCAACCTTTGGCTGTGGGAGGAAACCGGAGCACCCAGCGGAAACCCATGCAGTCACAGGGAGAACTTGCAAACTCCACACAGGCAGTACCCAGAACCGAACCCGGGTTGCTGGAGCTGTGAGGCTGTGCTGCTAACCGCTGCACTACTGTGTTGCCCTTTCAATTAGGCACAAAGAAAGAAAGAAAAACTTGCACCTATACAAAACTTTTCATGACCACCTGACATCCCAAAGCATTTAGAGCCAATTAAGTTTTTTTCAAGTTAGTCACGGTTGTTCTGTAGGAAATGCAGCAGCCAGTTTGCCCACAGCAAGCTCCCACAAAAATGTGTTCTTGACCAGATAATCTGGTTTTATTAATGTTGATTGAGGGATAAATATTGGCTGGGATAATTCCCCTGCTCTTCTTCAAAATAGTGTCATGGGATCTTTTACGTCCATCTGAGAGGACAAACGGTGCCTCAGTTTAACATCTGAAAGACAGAACCTCTGACAATCTAGTACTCTCTTAGAATTATACTGGAGTGTCAGCCTTGATTTTTGTGCTCAAGTTCTGGAGCAGGACTTGAACCCACAACCTTCTGACTCAGAAACAAGAGTGCTACCCACTGAGCCACAGCTGACACACAATTCAATTACTTGACTCTGAACTTCCCCCCCCCACCACCCCACCCCCAACTACTTTGTAAGATTGCATCTAATTCTGCTCTGGAATGTGTTCATAAACTCCATGGCCTCAAACACCAACAACAACAACTCTGAGTCATAGAGAGATACAGCACTGAAACAGGCCCTTCAGCCCACCGAGTCTGTGCTGACCATCAACCACCCATTTATACTAATCCTACATTAATCCCATATTCCCTACCCCATCCCCACCTTCCCTCAATTCTCCTACCACCTACCTACACTAGGGGCAATTTGCAATGGCCAATTTACCTATCAACCTGCAAGTCTTTGGCTGTGGGAGGAAACCGGATCACCCGGCAGAAACCCACGTGGTCACAGGGAGAACTTGCAAACTCCACACAGGCAGTACCCAGAACCGAACCCAGGTCGCTGGAGCTGTGAGGCTGCGGTGCTAACCACTGCGCCACTCTCTCATTTATATAATGGGCGGAATTTTATTTTAATAGACCCGCACACAACGGTGAGTTTGGTAGTGGGTCAGGAATAATTTTATTCAGGAGTGGCCTTTGCTGTGACTCTATAACTCAGCCACTGCAGTGGCATCCCGCTTCTCGGTTCCCAACCAGAGAGGACAGGTCTCTCAAAGGAAGGATTTCTAGTTATAGGGACCCTGGTAGGAGTCAGAATGGCTGAACTGTAAATTGAATCCTGAGGCTTCTGCAACCACAGAAATGGAAAGGTGATCTGGGAAGACAGCCCCTGGGGTCTCAGACTCTTATCTGGAGGTCCTGTTGTGGGATCTGAGGGATTGAAGTGAGTTGATCTTTTCCAAGGATAGAGGAAGATGCCAGCCTCTCCAACTAAGTAGGCATGGATGGAAGTTGGCGAGGCAGTGAGCAGCAGGAAGGTGATCCCTTGAACCTGGAGATAGTGCCCCAAGATGTTCAAGAACCTCAGGAGAGCAGGAAAGGTGAGTGGCATAACACTTGCAGATACCAAAAATCACACTTTGACTTCCCCGTACTCTCCTGCACAACACCCCTCAGACAAACACATCTTGCAGCTCCACTCATTCCTCTCTCTCCATGCACCTCCTCACATCCCCATCTGAACAGTTAACACTCAGACTGAGCCTCATCTTAGTGCTAGCTCACACCTATGCCTCAGTCACCTTTCACAAATGTTGTCCTTCCCTCCTCTCCACACAATCCATTCCTCACACAACTCCAGGGAGAGGCAGAGAGCCAGGGTTGGAAGCCCTCCAGTGATGACCACCTTGACAGCCATTGGCAATGCGTTCCCAGCTGGTCCACCAGGGAAAAGAATTGTTCTAGGAAGCTGCAGATGTCAGTTATGACTTGCTGTGAAAGTCTGAGCTCCCTGAGGCACTGGTGCTCAAACATGCTGAGTGAGCTTATCCTCTGCCTGTTTAGTCTGTGTTGGGAGTCTTGCCTCTATGGAGCTGGATATCTGTGTCCATCTCTGCTGCCTTGTGGAGCAGCATGTGGCTGAGGAGAAGGTAGCTGGTGCTGCTGCTGGTGTTGCTGCTCCTCTTGTTCCTCCTCAGAAGTCCAAGATAGAGCTGCATAAGCTGCTCCCATGCCACATTGGAGACTAACAGCAAGGAAGTGCACATCAAGGTGAGTGAAGTGCAAGACAGGTGAACTGACTTCCAAGAAGTTGTCAAGCAGCAAGAGCACTCTCAGAAGAAGTGCTCTGAGAGCACCAGCCTCTCACCTAGACATGGCTTCTCTTCCGCTTCCCAGCCTGTCCATTTCACTGAAGAAGCATTTGCTGCTGTGCTCCCGCCTGGTTGTCCCTGGTATTTCACAGTTCAGGAAACCTGTGCGGTGGCTGTTAAAGCCAAAATGCTGGGTTAAATCCTCAGGTAACTGGTGATTTACATATTGAGATTACTTACCTGACAGCTCCACAAGGTTTTCCATCCACCCTGCAGACCCACCCGGGTTTAACCCGGAAGTAGGCAGGATCAATCAGAGGCCACTTTTTGGAGCTCTCCTTGGCTGTTAAAATTCTGCCAGATGACTTTAACAAAGGCAAAAGGTTCCAACTTATATTTTACTTGAGGAACATAGTTCTGTTAGCCACTTCATCTAGTGCCAACTCCCGGATTGCACAGGCCCAGACAGCTTGTGTCTTGCGTGAATTTTAACTTCTTGTGCATTGAATTTAACTTAAGATATTCAGATATATATTCGCTTAAAATCTTTCCTGGGCCAAATAGGCAAAAATCTTAAAACATCCAGAAGAAGAAAGGAAGAATGGATTTCTCAGCTAAGAGAAACCAGAAAGAGATTGAGAATGATATCAGTAGGGACAGAAGTTTGAGGAGATCACGCCTGTGGTAAAAGGAGAGATGAGAATAATCAAGAGAGTGGATCTGTTAGACACAAGAGTGATGAGAAGGCACTATATAATAAATACAGAAGGAGATCTTCGAAGCTAGGATCACATAGATAGGGGGTCTTTGAGGTATGAAGTGAAAGGGAGGATATGATCTATCTCGTATTCACATCATTTTCAAAATTACAGGGAAAAAAAAATCAATAGATGATTTTTGCCACCTTTGCAAACTATTACTTTCGGAGAGGTAATATGTGAAAACAGAAGTCTTCTGATGGAGTTTTGTTTCTGAGAGAGATGGGGGAAAGCATGTACACATGTATTTGTGAGGAGCTGATGAGTGGATGTGCACTCCTTCTACTCCATCACGTCAGTAGATATGGGACAATTGCAGTTTTGTTTCAGTTCCACTTGAACAGCATTATGTGGAGCAATAGTTCAATTAGTGGCTCTGATAAAGGGGCATCGGCCTGTAACATTAACCCTACCTTCCTTTCTGCACAGATGCTGCCTAACCTACTGAGTGTTTCCAGTATTTTCTGTTTTTATTACATTTCACTTCAATATATAATATATTTTAAAGTACTCAACTATTTTTTTCTTTTTCAATAATTCTGTATGATTTATACCATAACAAAGTTGGTGGTGACAGATCACGGAAATTCTTGTCGTTCATTCTAGATTTTAGGAATTCATGATTGCAAGTTCTTATTGTCCGTAAGACAAACAAAAACTGATCATTCCTGCTCTGGATGACGATTTTAAATGGTATGCCTGTGACAAGATTAGCAGATGGCCAACAGTGATAAAAAAGAATCAAAATTAGATTAAGGGTACCAGGCTGAGCTTTTAAACCTTAAAAGTGAAAACATTTATCTTGGTTTTTAACATGATTGGTGCTTTAATTAGCTAAATGACCTCTAGCCTCGCAGGAATAAGTATGGGATAATTTTAGGGATCAAGACAAAACCTCCCAGAGATTTAGTGCACACCACACACTAATACATGAAGGAATGCTGATAATTAGCTTTGCTGCTTTCATTCTTTTGGCTGTTTTTTTTTAAAACTGGTTGCTTTGAAATAATGCCTACAGGTTCATTATCCACAGGTTTAAAGCTGAAATGTGGCTGTTAAACAAAAGCATATTGTGTCATGAACAGTAGTTTCCATGTACTGTATATAACGTGCAGACATGGACAAAAGTAGTTGTGCACTTCCTTTGTTTATTGAGGTATTGTACAATATTTTTCACTAGGAATCATTTGAAATTGTTAGTAACAATGTTAATTTGGAGACTGCAAATATGCTGTTAAATCTGAAGTCTACAAACTAAAAGTAGCTGCATTTAGTTGAAGTAGAACATTAATGTTATCAAATAGGAACTGAACTGTTTCATAACTTTTATGAAATGAATTGCATTTATGTGTGAACATTTTCCAGTAGAGCTTGAAAAGTTTTACAACGAAGCTGCCTCTTGCAGTTAATCTAGTGTTCTTTACTATGTTTAGTAAAGTGCTTGTTAATTAAAAAGTTAGTTGATTATTTAACTCAGTAAAGGTAATGGAAAACAAGTCTGTTTATTTTAATGATATTAGTTGCTTTTAATGCAAAAAAAGTTTAAAATCAAAACAAAGTTTTAATTCAACAGGCTGTCCCGTAGGTAAATGCACAACATGGTATGATGCTATGGTGCACAGACCAGGAAGGTTCCAGCTTTAGTCCATGATCTCTGCTGAGTTAGTTGATCTCAATCAGGGTGGCAGAACAATGCTCTAATTGAGCTTGGTGCCTCTGGAGTAGGTCAGAAGATTCAAGCAGGATTCCTTTTCCTAATTGCTAATCACTGAGCCTTATTGGAAAGTGTGCATGTCTGGGCATCGGATGAGAACAGTATAAAATTCAGCTGCGGTGCCACCACAGTCAAATAGTCTACAGATGCTTAGAGTTTAGGTTCACACATGAAAAATGGAAACTTGGGCAAGGTGCAGAAGGACTTCTGGCAGTAATGGAATTGTACCAGAACGTGAGGGACTGGCTTCAGAAGAGAAGAAAAAGTTTTAATTCTAGGTTAATTAGCACTGTCTTGGCAGGGTGAGCAAAACCACACATTGTGTTGCTGCAATGAGAAAGATGATCATGTTTAAATGCATATGCTTAAATTTATATTTCTATATCTGTGAGAGGCACTTCATTGTTGCACAGGACAGTGAGAATGTGTGGAATTGAAGTTGTGTAAGAAAATGAGAATTGGTGAGAGATTCATTAAACATTTTCAGATTTAGTTGCATTCGTTTCTGGATCAACTTTCATTTTTCTAGTTAAATTTATTAGATCTAAATTTTATGTTTCTACATTTGATCATTTTTGACAGGGATTGCATTTGTTGAAAAGTGACCTATTGTAACTAATATCAGTCAACTCACTATCACCTTTTATCCCCTATCTTGTACTGAATGCAGTATCATAGCTTATTTTGTCTGCTGAAAATTATTTCAGAACTCTCTCATATTTGGTGTGTTACAGAAATGGAAATTATACAAAACCAGCACATTTATAGAGTGATGAGATCTGCAACATCAAACTGCCCTGGGAGTAAAACTAACAATACAAAAAGATTAGATTCTACACTTGCCCAAAAAGATCAGTGAAATACCAGGAAAGACAGATCAAACATCTCGAGTATCAATATCGGGTGCAGCATAAAATACTCAAATATAATTCATTATAAGTAGTGATTGGTATTCAGCATGGTCCTTGAATTTTCCAACAGTTGATGAAGGTCCAAGATGCTGGCTGAAACTATTGAGTAATCACACTTTTATGATGGCGAGAAAAATGTTTGAAAACGGTACGGAGTACACAATGAAACTGATATGTGTCTTGTACCTTTAAGGGAAATTTGGACCAGTCTTTAAAGACATTTACTACTGTTTAGATAAACGCTGCACCCTGTAAGCAATTCACATGCTTCCCCCTGTCAGGGATTTAACTAAAAACCCTTAGGAATGTAATTAAGACATATATAAGTAGGCTTGGCATTTGTATTTTACTATACTAGAGAAGGTTTGTGTTTGTTGATCAAAACATATGAAATAGTCTCTGTCGCCTCCCCCCAAACCCCTGGCCACTTCCTGGCTCATCTTTGCCACGGTTTCAGTTTTAGCTGGGCTGCAGTGAAAATGCATAGGGTAAAAGCTGATCACTGCTAACTCAACAGTATTGCAATGAGGAGTTGAGATGACAAAAGTGAAGTTGTTTATCAGATTATCTCAATTGTGAGCAGTGTCATTCCTTAAATGATGATTTAATCAAGGATGTTGTTGATGCACATTAGATATCTGCTGTGCTGGAATTCATGGGATTGCATTGATTCATTTCTCATACTGGGAGATAATGAGAAATGATTCAGCAGTAAGTTCAAGTTTTTGAATTAAGGTGTAGTGTAGCACCATGTGCGGCAGTGACAATTAGTTTTCTTTCACTGCACTTCTAGGGAATAGCACATATATATATATAAAGAATACAGAGAATACTCAATGGCCACTTACAGCACAGAGCTGTTTTTTCAATGAGAAAGACTATAATAAGTCATGAGCAACAAAGTCAACTGAATTCTGAAGGCCTTCATCAGGATTAAGACCAGTTCCATGCTTCCAAGATCTTTTGGTGTATAGAGGATATTTGTAATAAGAAGGGCTCTTCAAGAGGAGGCACCAATTTAATATTTCTCAAATCATCTATTTTCAGAACACATTGCAGAATGGAATTACAGGGCTACATTGTGTTGTGCTTGTCGCTTGTTTTAGTGATCACACAGTTCAATGTTTAGAGGTTGATGACTGTACATAATTAAAATTCATTTACAGAATTGAAGCTGTAATTGCATACTATACATTAGCCAAAATTGAAAGGAATTTTTCTTCTTATCAAGTTGGAGTCTCGTCTTGGGTTTAGGAGTCAGTGCTACAAGATGCTGACTCTGTAAATTTCAGTCTTTAGTGCCACAATTGTGGCTTTCAAAATGGTTGCCAAAAAGCAGGAGGTGCCAGTAATGGATGAATAATTATATTGCATTTGTAATGTGCATGGTTTGCTAAAATCAAGATTTCACATTTGAGTGCTAGATATTAAGTATTTCCTAAATTCTAAAGTTATAGGTAAAGAGTTAAGAGCCATGGAACCATATCATTCTCTTCTACTTCTTAGGCAGTCCCTTGGGAACGAGGATCACTTTCTTTCACTCCAGGGTTGTGGGTCCTTAGGTGACTGAATCGTCCAATTCTGGATCCGCACTCTGCCACAGGTGGGGCAGGTGGTGTTTGGTGAGGCGGGTGAATGGGATACTCGAAATTCCAAACGCTCCTTCGGCTGTTTGCACTTGGTCGCTGCCTGGGCATGTCGACGTCATTCAAACTGGCTGGCACCGTTGCGGATGCTTCTTCTCCATTTTGGGCGGTCTTGGGCAAGAGATTCCTGCGAATTGGTGGAGTTGTCACATTTTTCGGGGAGGCTTTAAGGACATCCTTGTAGTGTTTCCTCTGCCCTCCTGGTAGTGTTTCCTCTGCCCTCCTGGAAGCCTCTTGCCATGACGGAGCGCAGAATGGAAAGCTTGTTTTGGGAGTCTTGTGTCAGGCATCATTCTATGGTTTCATTGGCTAACAGTCTAATGGTTCTTTGGTTTCATTGGCTGGAATCTTATAGTTCAATTGTTTGAAAACTTAATATGATTGCTAATGAATCAAATAATGTTTTAAATTATTTTTGTTTAACCTGCAATAAAGAGGTAGTATTAGAAAAATTAATTGGATTGAAAGTCGATAAACCCCCTGGACCAGATGGGCTACATCCCAGAGTATTGAAGGAGGTGGCTATAGAGATAGTAGAGGGGAATCTTCCAAAATTCAATAGATTCTGGAAGAGTTCCTGCAGACTGGAAAGTATCAAATGTAACCCCACTATTTAAGAAGGAAGCGAGAGAGAAAACAGAGAATGACAGACCTGTTAGTTTGACATCAGTAGTAGGGAAAATATTGGAATCTGTTATAAAGGATGAGATAGCTGGATATTTGGAATATAATGATATGATTGGACAGAGTCAACATCGATTTGTGAAAGGGAAATCATGTTTGACAAACCTGTTGGAGTTTTTTTTGAGGATGTTACTTGTAGCATAGATAAAGGAGAACAAGTGGATGTGGTGTATTTGGATTTACAGAAGGCTTTTGTTAAGGTCCTGCACAGGAGGCTAGTAAACAAAATTACAGCTCATGGGATTGGGGGTAATATACTGCTATGGATTGAGAATTGGTTAACAGATAGAAAGCAAAGAGTAGGAATAAATGGGTCATTCTCTGGATGGCTCAACTTCTGAAAAATCACATTGGTTGTCCGTACTTCGGCATCGACTGATAAACTGGTCTATTGATTCCTGTGGCGGTTGCCTGTAGGACATCAATTCCACACGGTGAATTCACTCTCAGCCGGAGCTGATCTTTCAGCACTTTCCATATCTTTGCTGGATCTTTCTGGTCCTGTTCAGATAATCCAGAGGTATTGATTCTATGCAATCCTTCATTATCATTATCATTATTTTTACAGCCTGTTTTTCTGGTTCTACAATTGAGGCATGTAAGAAGGGCACTGCAATTATCATGGGTGATTTTAATCTGCATATAGACTGGACAAATCAAATTGGTAAGGGTAGCATGGAAGACGAATTTGTAGAGTGCCTGAGGGATTGTTACTTAGAGCAATATGTTGCAGAATCTACCAGGGAGCAGGCTATTTTAGATTTGGTGTTGTGTAATGAGGTAGGATTAATAAGCGATCTCATAGTTAAGGATCCTTTAGGGGGCAGCAATCATAACATGGTAGAATTTCAAATTCAGTTTGAGGGTGAGCAACTCGGGTCTCAAACCAGTGTCTTCAACTTAAACAAGGGCAATTACAGAGGTATGAAGAAAGAGTTGTCTGAAGTGGGCTGGGAAGATAGACTACAGGGGAAGTCAGTAGATGAGCAGTGGCAGACTTTTAAGCAGATATTTCATAACACTCAGCAAACATTTATTCCAGTCAGAAGGAAGGACTCGAAGAGAACGATGAACCACCTGTGGATAACTAAGGAAGTTAAGGAGAGTATCAAATCAAAAGCAAAGGTGAACAATGCGGCGAAAATGAATGGTAGGCCAGAGGATTGGGAAGTTATTAGAAACCAGCAGCGGATGACTAAAAAACTAATAAAGAGGGAGAAAATTGATTGAGAGTAAATTGGCAAGAAATATAAAAACAGACAGTAAGAGCTTCTATGGGTAAATTAAAAGGTAGAGAGTTGCTAAAGTAAGTGTGGGGCCCTTAGAGGATGAGAATGAGGAATTAATAACAGGGAACAGGGAAATGGCAGAAAATTTAAACCAATATTTTGCATCAGTCTTCATGGTAGAGGACACTATAAACATCCCAACAATAATAGATGAACAAGGTGTAAATGGGAGGGAGGAACTTGTAACAATCTCTATCACATGGGAAAAGGTGCTGGACAAACTGATGGGACTAAAGGCAGACAAGTTGCCAGGACCTGTTGGCCTGCACCCAGGGGTTTTAAAAGAAGCGGCTGCAGAGATAGTGGAGGCATTGGTCATAATATACCAAAACGCACTGGATTCCAGTAGGGTACCAGCGGATTGGAAAACCGCTAATGTGACACCCCTAATCAAGAAAGGAGGGAGACAGAAAGCAGGAAACTATAGACCAGTCAGCTTAACATCTGTCATTGGGAAAATGCTTGAGTCCATTATTAAGGAAGGACATTTAGAAAAACATCATGCAATAAAACAGAGCCAACATGGTTTTATGAAAGGGAAATCATGTTTGACAAATTTGCTATAGTTCTTTGAGGATATCACAAGCAGAGTGGATAAAGGGGAACCAGTAGATATTGTGTATTTGGATTTTCAGAAGACGTTCGATAAGGTGCCACGTAAAAGGTTATTGCATAAAATAGGAGCTCAGGGTATTGGGGCTAATGTGATGGCATGGATTGAGGATTGGCTAACACACAGAAGGCAGAGAGTCGGGATCAATGGGTCTTTTTCAGGTTGGAAAGCCATAACTAGTGGGGTGCCACAAGGATCAATCCTACGGCCTCATTTACTATCTATATTAATGACTTGGAGGAAGGGACAGAGTGTAGTGTATCCAAATTTGCTGACAATACAAAAATAGGTGGGAAGGCATGTTGTGATGAGGACACAAAGAATCTGCAAAGGGATAAGTGAGTGGGCAAAAACTTGGCAGATGGTGTTCAATGTGGGAAAGTGTGAGGTCATCCACTTTGGTAGGAAGAATAAAAAGGCAGATTATTATTTAGATGGAGAAAGACTACAAAATACTGCAGTACAGAGGGATATGGGTGTTCCTGTACATGAAACACAAAAGGTTAGCATGCAGGTGCAGCAAGTAATTAGGAAGGCAAATGGAATTTTGGCCTTTATTGCTAGGGGGTTAGAGTTTACAAATAGGGAAGTCCTGTTACAACTGTACAGGGTATTGGTGAGGCCACACCTGGAGTACTGCGTTCAGTTTTGGTCCCCGTATTTAAAGAAGGATATAATAGCATTGGAGGCAGTTCAGAAAAGGTTCACTAGGCTGATTCCCGGGATGAAGGGGCTGTCTTATCAAGAGCGGCTAAACAGGTTAGGCCTTTATTTATTTGATTTTAGAAGAATGAGAGGTTATCTTATTGAAACATATAAGATTTTAAGGGGGCTTGACAGGGTAGATGTTGAGAAGATGTTTCCAGTAGTGGGGGAATCTCGAACTATTTAATACTGAGATGCGAAGGAATTTCTTTTCTCAGAGGGTGGTGAATCTCTAGAATTCTCTGCCTCAGAGAGTTGTGGAGGCTGGGTCACTGAATATATTTAAGGAGGAGGTAGATAGATTTTTGAAATCTCGGGGAGTCGAGGGTTAGGCAGAGCAGGCCCAAAAGAGAAGTTGAGGACTGGAACAGATCAGCCATGATCTTATTGAATGGCGGGGCAGGCTTGAGAGGTTGAATGGCCTACTCCTGCTCCTATTTTTTATCTTATTGGGTTCATTCATGCCTTTGTTGCCTCTAAACTTGACTATTCCAATGCACTGCTGACTAGTCTGCTACATTCTACTCTCTAAACTTGAGGTCATCCAAAACACTGTTGCCCATGTCTTAACTTGTACCAAGTCCTGTTCCCCTATCACTCCTGTGCTCACTGATCTCATTGGCTCACTGTCAAGTAGCATCTTGATTTTAAAATTCTCATCCATGTTTTCACATCCTCCATGGCCTCTCCCCTCCAGCCCCACAGCCCTCCGAGATATCTGCGCTCCTCTTATTCTGGCCTGATTGGTGGTCGCACCTTCAGTTACTTAGACATCAAGCTCTGGAATAGCCTCCCTATATCTCTTTGCCTCTCTACCTCACTTTCTTCCTTTAAGACATTCCTTAAAACCTACCTCTTTGACCAAGCTTTTGATCATCTGACCTAATATCTATTTTTGTGGTTTGGTGTCATACTTTGCTTTATACTGCTCCTTGACGCGTCTCAGGATATTTTATTACATTAAAGGCACTATATAAATATAAGTTGTTGTTTCTGAAATTGAAAAGAATGGTAGAAGTCAACGACAGCAATTGCTGAATGCTTATCTCTTCCTAAACTAGCAAGGGAGGAATGAGCAGGAAAATGGTTTGACCGTTTAAATGTGAGTGGGCACAAATTAGCAATTTAAAGAATGAGATTGATTTCTTGTATTTATATTTATCCCATTGCTGACAGTATGGCAAAAGCCATGAAAGAAAACTCTGATGATGATGTCAGTAAATTAGGGTGTATATGGTTCTAGCTTGCTGGCCAAGAATATTTTACTTGTGGAAGAAAACGCTGTCTGATTCTTTCAAACAGGAAAACACAAGTTCAATTTTTCTAAAAGCTGGTTGGACTCTTTCAGGAAATGTCATAAGATGTACAAGGAAAGATGGGTCTGCATTGACAAGAAACTTCTATTCAGAATCAGTGATTATGATCCACAGGATGGCCTTGATTTCCCAATGCAGTGTTCATTGGGTAGAACATTTGGCGGCGCAGTGGCTAGCACCGCAGCCTCACAGCTCCAGGGACCCGGGTTCGATTCCGGGTACTGCCTGTGTGGAGTTTGCAAGTTCTCCCTGTATCTGCGTGGGTTTTCTCCAGGTGCTCCGGTTTCCTCCCACAGCCAAAAGACTTGCAGGTTGATAGGTAAATTGGCCATTATAAATTGTCACTAGTATAGGTAGGTGGTAGGGAAATATAGGGACGGGTGGGGATGTTTGGTAGGAATATGGGATTAGTGTAGGATTAGTATAAATGGGTGGTTGATGTTCGGCACAGACTCGGTGGGCCGAAGGGCCTGTTTCAGTGCTGTATCTCTAATCTAATCTAATCTAATCTAACTGCAGCAGACATCCACTACAACCCACCCAATGCCATGCCACTGAACCAGATAGAGCATTTTCGGGAAGATAAAAGGGGTTAAAGTTAAACTTTGGCAGAGTTATACACGACTGACGTCAACAGAAGAGGAAGTCATGTATGGTGTATAACGGTCGGCCAATCCACGATCACTTCTGTTGCACATTGCTGAAATTATATATCACCCCCAAAAATTCTAGGAGTTTTCAGTTCCCTTATAATTTTGTCTTTTATCTAATGGTTAAGCGTTCTCATTTTGCAAGCTTCCTAGTTGTCTGAGTAATAGGGAGACAAAGCTTTTATCTGTTGACCTCACTCAGCTTGGCAAGAAGGCTTCTGCCTAGAGTGCTTTTCTCAGGGACTGTAAACTTGAAGTGAAACCATCCAGTGTTTCAGCTACTATAGATTTTTCTTTTACTGATACTGAAATGTCAGAATATGCGTTGAATGGATCAGTGAGATTCATAGAGCTGTTCAATCATTATTACATTTTGGCTGTTTAGATTTGTTCTGTCCAGTACCATTGCAGGAACAATATCTCTGCAGCATTTAGTTGGTTAGTTCTTTACACTTGACCTAATGAACTGGCTGAGCTTCCAGTAGATTTTTCACTTCAGTTGATGCTTGAAAGATTCTGTGCTTTCTAATCCTGC
Organism: Heterodontus francisci; assembly: GCF_036365525.1. Lineage (NCBI taxonomy): Eukaryota > Metazoa > Chordata > Chondrichthyes > Heterodontiformes > Heterodontidae > Heterodontus > Heterodontus francisci. The sequence goes on along the minus strand of NC_090389.1, from coordinate 41,475,773 downwards.
AGCTAAAAAAACAAACCAGCCTCTTACTTTGATCAGAAGTCATGCTTTCCACAGGTTTCACTTCTGCTTAATAAAGCAAACAAAAATTACATTTTTAAATAAGTTGTTCCTGCACTCCATTTATAACCTTCATTTTAACTTACTTAACCTTGAAGTTTCTGTCTTGAAGTTGCTGTCTCATGCTGGGGTGTAGTTCTCCATGTGTGATGGATGTCCAAGGATCTATGCTAATTCCCTGACCCCCTCTTATTTCTTATCTACATCTACCCCTTGGGGAAGTCATCCAAATGCACATCAGATTCCACGTGTAGCTTGCTACACCCAGCTGTACCTCAACACCACCTCTCGACTCCTCCATTGCCTTTGATTTGTCACGCTGCTTGTCTGACTTTCAGCATTGGGTGAGGCAGAAATTTCCTCCAATTAAATATTGGGAAGACCAAAGCCACCAATTCCATTCCTTTCCCTGACCAGTGTCTGATGCCGAACCAGATTTTTGGTCAACCTTGGCGTCCTATTTGACCCTGAGATGAGCTTATGATCACATATCCTTTCCATTCCTAAGGCTGCTATTTCCATATCTGTAACGGCTCCCATCTCAGCCCCTGCCTCATCTCATCTGCTGCCGAAACCCTTGTCCATGCATTTGCCACCTCCAGGCTCAACTATTCCAATGTTCTTCTGGTCAGCTTCCCATCTTGCACCATCTGTAAACCAGCTTTCTGAAAACTCTGCTGCTGGATCCTAATTTGCACCAAGTCCCATTGACCCATCGCCCCTGTACTTGCTGTCCTACATTGATTCCTGGTCCAGCAATTTAAAATTTTAATTCACTGCCACTTCTCTTCCAGGAATGCCTACCTTGAAGAAGTTCTGCTTTTTCCACAGATGCTGCCAGACCTGCTGAGTGGTTCCAGCATTTCTTGTTTTTATTTCAGATTTCCAGCATCTGCAGTATTTTGCTTTTAAAATTCTCATCCTTGTGTTCAAATTCCGCCATGACCATGCCCCTCCCTGTCTCTGTAACCTCCTCCAATCCTACAACCCTTTTAAGATCCCTGTATTCCTCCAATTCTGGCCTGTGGCACATCCCTGATTTTTATTGCCTCACCATTGACAGCCATGCCTTCAGCTGCTTAGATCCGAAGCTCTGGAATTTTATCCCTAAACCCCTCTCACACCACCATGAAGATGCTCCTTAAAGCCTACCTCTTTGACTAAGCTTTTGGCCACTTGTCCTTGTATCACATTATGTGTCTCTATCAAATTGTTGTCTGTAATGCTCCAATGAGGTGCCTTAGGATGTCTTACTACATTAAAGGCACTATATAAATGCATGTTGTTGTTGTTTTTGTGTGACCCTGGGCATTACAGCCAAGGCTGCTCCATCCTCAGCCCATGTTCACACATACACAAATTTTTAGCAAGCCACTAAATGCTTATCAGGAGATGGAATCGTTGCTAACTTTCTGTCTCTCCTTTCCCTGGCCCAGGGGCTGAGGCCAGTTATGGCATCCCTACCCCATTCAGTTAGATTAAAGATTGGACCTAGGACTTTCCTAATCCATGTGCCTTAGTTCCATTTAAGGAGTACACTTCCCAACTAGACTATCCGAGGCTTATTTTCTTCATTTCTGTACTTTACTGTTTGCAATACCTAATTTAAGCTCTTGGCAATAGAAAATATCTCCCAAAATGTTTGTTCAGCTTGTTAACATCCAAGAGATCTTTGTAAACTGTTGATACTCTACACATCAGTACAATTGTTTGTAATATTGCAATTATACCATCACTTCTGCATCAATGTGAAGTGGTCTGTGTCTTGTGCACAGTAACTAAAGATATATGAAAGCATTTCTTATTGGCAGTGTCGTACTGGTTGTAGTCAAACCAACGCTAAAAAAAAATGCTTTGACAAACCAAATCAACTGTGAACTTTTAAAAAACTTTGTATGAAATATTTTCAAGTTAAATGAAAATACACACTGCAGATCTCTCATAACATTAAATGTTAACCATCCAGGTGCAAACCTCTCCACATTTGTGGAAACACATATGCATAGAGCTTTGTCCTGACTGGGAGAGCTTGAGTTGAAACTGACCAAAAGTCAGGTCTGCTAGCTGAACACCGCCCTTAATACTGTACTTAAACTGGTGTTGGTCTTATCCATTTACTTTTATGGTTAAGATTAAAATACTCATTACAGTTATTCAGATGGTCCTTGGATTGTGAGGTAAACAACAACAGCTGTATTTGAAGGAAGCATTGCTTTAAAAAAAAAATAAGGCCCTCAAAAGTGAACCAAATGCTGTCTTTGTTCCAATCAAATTCTGTCAGCGCTTAATTATAAGGTGGAGGAATCCACAATGTTTAGAGCACTTTGCAGAGTATTAGCATAAACTCACAAGACTAGTTATAGTCAAGAAGGCCGACTGGGCTAGATTAGCTTTGGATTTTCATTCAGATTAATGAGCAATGCCTTGGGATCAAACTCTACTGTAGAATTCAATGACCATGTATATAATTCATAAACCGAGAACAAATTTTCAGAACAAATTGGTTTCTTGGTCTATAATTGAAAAGCAATTTTCTAGGTCAAATTGATTTGCTAAGTTTGCCTACCATTTGTTGAGACTTTTTTAACTCTGGATTTTCTATATTTGTTAAATAATATTGTTGGTATCACTTAGTGTGGAAATATGCTTGACATTATCACTCGAGGAATATGCGGATGATTGTTTAGCATTTTGAGTCACAACCTTGCCTCTCAAAGAATGCTGAACTAATGGAGATATTTCCAAAGTAAGAGTATTTGTTTAGAAAGTTTTTTTTTAAACAAATGTTCTTGTGATGTGCTTGATACTGGCAAGGTACTATTTATAACCAATCCTGAGTTGTTTTGAGGGAATTAAGAGTAAACCACCTAATGGTGGCTAGACCCAGGTAGTGGTGTCCCTGAAGGTTAATATTTGAACCAGTTCAGTTTTTACAACAAAAGAGCAACATCCATTGTTATTTCCGGTGCCACCCACAAATAGCCACCTTTATTGAATTCTGTTTCCCAACTTGCCATTGTGGGGTACAAACTCATAACCTCTGTGGTAACTAATCTAGTATTCTCATCAGTATATGGGAAACACAGAAGAAATTCAGATTTTACAAAGCAAATGATAACCCCAAAAATAGGATATTTTCCAACTATATTTAATGCACATTACTGAAATGTTTTTAAGCAATACGTATGCAACTGCACCAACCCAAGGCAATAGCACTATAGACATCTCTTCTGTCTGAACATTTTTGCTTTGAGGCTTAATACTTTCTTCATCATACATTGGATTTTACTGTATTAAGTCTCATTGTTGGCATGCTTGTTCGGAACTAAAAAACACCGAATGAGTCACATTCATCAAAGGCACATTAGATGAATTATCAAGCTGCACTAAGAGGCTCTAGTTTATTTATTATGAATACACAATGTTGTACTTCATAATGTTTGCCCAAAAGAAGAGTGTATGTTATTCTCTTGGTTATTCAGCTTCCATAGTCCTGTTGAACAATGCAATAAAGTTAACAATCTTTACAATTTACCACTTAACAGAATACATTTTTCTCGTATAGAAAAGATTCTTTTAAATGTACATGAGTTTTATTGCTCATTCATCTCCTTTTCACCCCAACTTCCGCACTGTTAGAAGTAGAGAGAGAATCATTCCTAAAATGTCAGCACGTGATTGCTGTGACAGAAACAAAGAGTAGGAATAAACCATTCTTTTTCTGAGTGGCAGGCAGTGACTAGTGGGGTACCGCAGGGATCAGTGCTGGGACCCCAGCTATTCACAATATATATTAATGATATAGATGAGGGAATTAAATGTAATATATCCAAATTTGCAGACGACACAAAGCTGGGTGGGAGTGTGAGCTGAGAGTAGGATGCAGAGAAGCTCCAGTGTGATTTGGTCAGGTTGAGTGAGTGGGCAAATACATGGCAGATGCAGTATAATGTGGATAAATGTGAGGTTATCCACTTTGGTGGCAAAAACAGAAACGCAGATTATAATCTGAACGGCGATAGATTGGGAAAGGGGGAGGTGCAGCAAGACCTGGGTGTCCTTGTACACCAGTTGCTGAAAGTAAGCATGCAGGTGCAACAGGCAGTTAAGAAGGCAAATGGTATGTTGGCCTTCACAGCGAGAGGATTCGAGTGGAGGAACACAGATGTCTTGCTGCAATTATACAAGGCCTTGGTGAGACCACATCTGGAGTATTGTGTGCAGTTTTGGTCTCCTTATCTGAGGAAAGATGTGCTTGCTATGGAGGGAAAGCAGCGAAGGTTCACCAGACTGATTCCTGGGATGGCAGGACTGACGTAGGAAGAGAGATTGGATCGATTAAGCTTGTATTCGCTAGAGTTTAGAAGAATGAGAGGGGATCATACAAAATTCTAACAGGACTGGACAGACTAGATGCTGGAAGGATGTTCCTGATGGCAGGGGAGTCCAGGACCGGGGCTCACAGTCTAAGGATAAGGGGTAAGCCATTTAGGACTGAGATGAGGGATTTCTTCACCCAGAGAGTGGTGAACCTGTGGAATTCTCTACCACAGAAAGCAGTTGAGGCCAAGTCATTAAATATATTTAAGAAAGAGTTAGATATAGTTCTTAGGGCTAAAGGGATCAAGGGATACAGGGAGAAAGTGGGAACAGGGTAGAGTTTGGATGATCAGCACGATCGTATTGAATGGCGGTGCAGGCTTGAAGGGCCGAATGGCCTACTCCTGCTCCTATTTTTCTATGTTCTATGTTTCCATGTGACACGTGCCCCAGGTGTGTTTGGTTTCAGGTCTACTAGGCTTAAACATTTGGAAGAAAATCTAAGTTTTGAGTAAAGACTTTAAATTTTTTTTTGTTCTTTTGAATCTATTACTTTACTGCCTTTCTGCAGTAAAGCTCAGAACTTTTGAGTATCCACACTGATGGCAAAAAATCCCACCAATCTTACTGAGTCATGCATGTGTCCAAATACAAATAAGTTAAATTTGGGATAATCCAAACAAGTTTGTATTTATCATGGGTTTCGGTAAAAATTGAGGCCTTAAGAGGACAAAAGTCCCTGACGCAATAAATGGCTAGTGCATTCTAAACTAGATAGCACGTACAGATCTCACTTTTCAATCTGTTTCCATCATGCTAGCTTTGGAAAACTAACATTAAGCTATTATTATATCCAACTTCCCAGCCAGTTGATATTGCATTAAGATAATTTCTAAAAACCAAGTGAGGAAATGAACTCACGTTGTAATGAAACAGAAACAAGGAAGTAAAACAAAGTGGAAAAGGGCAGTAGAAATACAATGAATTAGGATTTGGTTAAGACAATTTGCATGGTAACTAATTTGTAGAATTAATGGCAAAAGAATTCACACAGAAGTTAGATGAAGAAAAATCCAAGCTTGTTTTCTAACATTATGGTTGGAACAAAAGCTTCAACTTTTGGTATTAGGCTAAGATGGTACAAAATACATAAATTGTGTAGAGGCTAACCGAAAAAAATTGGTACATTGAAATCTGACAGTAATTATGGGGTGGGTTTTAACTGTACTTATCCAGAGGATTTGGACAGTTGGGCATTTATAAACGAGAGGGTTACTTACCCACTTGGAGGTTACCCAGTTCCCATCTGTCCCTTATGGAAAGGTTTGTACAGCAAAACATGTTTGACCACGAGTTCATCAGGCAGTGGTCTGCATGTAAGGTCCTCAAGGCCTTGTGGGAAAAGGAAATGGTGGATCCTGTCGGATGGTTCCCTGAGCAGATTGTCAAACTCATTTTGGCAGAATGCTTCATTGCCAGAACTTTCAAGCAAGCACTAAGGCTGGGATTTTACCGTGGGTGGGGGGCGGGGGGTGGGTGGCCGTCCACCGATCTAAAGGTCAGTGGTGAGCCCACCTCCAGCAGGCCTGGGCATCCAGACTAGATTTTATGCTCCCCAGGCCTTTAATTGGTCTTGGGCGGGACTTCCACCTCATTGAGGCAGGAATCCCACCTCATTGAGGCAGGAATCCCACCTAATGGAGCTGCCAGCAGATCAGCGGGCCAGCAGCTCTTAGTTGCGCAGCAGCACCACTGGGAGTGGTGGCCACTGCTGGGACTACACACAGCTTCAGGATGAAGATTAAGGATTGCCCCTGAAAAAAGGTATGTCTTTGTCCCCGGCGAGGCCCTAATCGGTCAGGCCCAGGCAAGGAGGGGCGGTTAGGAGGGCAGGGGGCGTATTGTGCGTTGGGGCCCGTGGAGCTTCGGGGGTGCCTCCCGTGGGGCATACGGTGCCCGATCTGGAGGGCCCCCTGGAGCCCACAAGAAAGCCACTTGGGTTAATCAGGCGAGCTTTCTGAGGCCTCAGCCGCGCACCTGCTACGCATAAAATACCCGTGGCGGCGGGTGGAGGCCCTTTTTATTTTCATTCAATGTTATGTTATTAGGAGTTTTACTTAGAAATTATGCTTACAGCCTTGTAAAAAGATGAGGCATTTGTCTTCACCAGTTGGGGCCTCTCATCCCACCAAACCAAGCAATGCAGACTTAAGTGGCAGGTAATTGGCCATTTAAGGGCCTTGCTTGGCCTGGGGCGGGAGTGCTGTTTCTCGCTGCTGCCACCTCACATAAATTGGCAACAGAGGTGGGAGCGGGTTGGAAAGGGCCCCCCATCCCGCCTCAGCCTCCCACTCCATTTTATGCCTGTCCACACCATCAGCCCACTGTTTTGGAGAGCGTACAATTCCGGCCTAAGACGTAGCTTGGCTGGTGGCGAGATGGACCCTCCCCGTCAGATCCTTCCTGCACATCCGGGGTCTCTCCGCCTCCGCACGCTGCCCTTGAGGTGGCTACAGTGGGGAAGAGACCATCATCCACCTCCTTCTGGAATGTGCCTTCGCAAAGCAGGTCTGGAAAGAGATGCAGTGGTTTTGGTTGCAGTTCATCCCAAACAGCTCCATAACGCAGTAGTCAGTGCTATACAGTGTGTTCCCAGGGACGCGCATCGAGATAAATATCAACTGCTGCTGGAGGACCATCAACTTGGTGAAAGACGTACTTTGGTCTGCATGAAGCTTGCTGGTCTTCCAGTGCAAAGAGTTGTTGACAACCGAGTGTTGAGAGTGTCCAGGACTATGTGCTGATGGATGCACTAAAGCTTGGGTAACCGCCACAAAGGCTCAGTGGGGAAAGGCTACTCTGTAAAGCCCTCCTATCATAGTATACCGAGCATGTTTGACATGAAGCATAAACGATGATTTGTAAATCTAACCTGTAATGGCAAGTGCAGTGAGGCACCTCATGTACTGTATTGAAAGAAACTGATCTGTATTGCACTTCATGTAATGTCAAATTTGAACTGTAATGTACTGTATTTTTACAAATTTTATGCATAAAGTATGTTTTTGTAAAAAAACAGTTCCCACCACTTGCCATCTTAATTGGCAGGGTTTTGCAGATAGCTGAATCTTTACAAATAGGGGGCTATTACATAAATAGGATCTTGATTGCATTTTAACGTAAGCCTGAATGGGGGATCAGCTGCAGCTGCCAGGTGAAATCAGGTTACAAGGATAGAAAAGACCAAAATGGTCAACAGCTGCTTTGCACTCTCTTACCACCTATTGGCATTTAAATGAGGCCCGGTGATTAAAATTGCTGTTGTCTTGCTGTATCCCTTTTTTGAGTTCTGGCCCCTGTAATTTGTCAGTAGGCTGCTTTTGCTGACAACACAACCACTAGGTGGCGCAGTACTGGCACATGCACAAAACATCACTGTCTGGGGCGTCTCAGGCAGCTGCAAAGATGGCGCTGCTCAATTTGTCACAAAAACAATGGCTGCGATCGCGCCTCCATCCCACCCCCAACAGTATCCTGCTCCTTCCTGCCATCGCGCATCTCTTCGCCGCTCTCTGCCGCGCCTGTCTGCTCACCGCTCACTCCCTGCCTCGCTGCTGCCTTCCCTCAGCCTCTCACTCCCGCCCTTGCTGCTTCACTCCCTCAGCCGCTCGCTTCCCTCCTTGCCGCCTCAGCCGCTTGCTCCCTGCTTCCCCCCCCCCCAACACCAGGGCATCTTCGGGCAGCACGGCGGGGAGCGATTAGACAACGGGGGAAGCGGCGAAGGCAGGAGCGAATTGCTGAGGGAAGGCAGTGGTGAGGTGAGGAGCAAGTGGCTGAGGGAAGGCCGAGGAGGGGGAAGTGGCAGGGTGGGATGCAAGCGGTGAGGACGGGAGCGAGTGGCTGAGGGAAGGCAGCGGCGAGGCGGAGAGCAAGTGGCCGAGAGTGGGAAGCAGCGTGGGCGGGAGCGAGCGGCCCAGGAAGGGGGGGAAGCGGGGTACTATTCGGGGGAATGGAGGCAGCGAACGCAGCTATTGAGGGGTAAGGACGTCATTGCGTGGTGACGCCAGTGCACGCCTGCGCGCATTCATTTATGGCAAGCTGGCAAATGTTCGCAAGCACTGATGACGTCCGTGATCGATCTGCGCATGCTTTGCTTTGTCAGGAGTCACTCCATCGTCAGTATTTCAGCTGTAATTCATAGGTGATTTTATTGAGGCCCATCAAAACCAATTTGTGTCAGGACCAATGTATAACATTTATATTTGATTGGTTTCGATAATTCCACAACCCTAAGTCGTGCCAGTAAACTAGCTTGATTTTAGGGAGTGGAGCTGAGTGCACCATCTTTTTTGAATAAAGCCTGCCAAGTTCAATAATTAGTGTTCACTCAGTCCGACTAGTTGAAACAAAGCCACATTTAGTACCACAATGCCTTAGTGCCTTATCTGTTACATTTGTTTCTACTAATTCTACTATTGCTGATCTGCATTTTTGTTGCTACCCATTAAGGATTTATCATGGTTAGGTAAATGTATTGTTCTTTCTAGAATTCTCACAAGAGCTATTTTACGTGAAAGAGATAATTGTTTGCCAATTTTAGTACTGTTGATGTCCACTGGCCAGGAGGCTGACAAGCTACACACAAATGGGACCTGGCAGTTAAAATCAACTGGGCCTTGCACTGTTGACGGTGTTTGGGTCCATTGCCTGCCTCACACTCACCCTGGCACCCTCTGCACCGATCCCTTTCAAATTGACTCCAGTGTGCGGCCTCCATTCAAACAATGAGCTTATGTGCTGCTTCTCTGATTGGTGGACTAGCACAGATGTAGTTTCAGCAGCTAATGTGGTTCTAATCCCAAAATGGAAGCAAAAGGGGATTTTTTTTTCTTGTTTTCTGAATTTTTAGTATCTGAGCAAAACATGTTACAACAGAAGAAGCTTAACTATGAAAACTAATAAGTGTAGTAAAAGCTCACCCTCATGGTAAAGAAGGAAACTGAACTCAGCAGTTTTGATGAGCTCACAGGAACTGGTGTAGGCTATTCAGCCTCTCAAGCTTGTTCTGATATTTAGTTATATCATGGCTTATCTGTACCTCAACTTCATTTACATGCCTTGGTCCTGTATCCCATAATAGAATAGAATCATAGAATAGTTACAGCACAGGAGCAGGCCATTCGGCCCGTCTTGTCCGTGCCAGCTCTCTGCAAGAGCAACTCACCTAGTCCCACTCTCCTGCCTTTTGCTTGTAGCCCTGCAAATTTTTTCTCTTCAGATAACTATCCAGTTCTCCTTTGAAGACCTCAATTGAATCTGCCTCCACCAGACTCTCAGGCAGTGCATTCCACAGATTAACCACTTGCTGCATAAAAAAGTTTTTCCTTATGTTGCTGCTCCTTCTTTTGTCAATCACCTTAAATCGTTTAGTTACTTTTAATACCTTAATACCTTAACTTAGATTGATAGATTTTTGTTAGGTATTGAATTTTTCAATTGACCTAGTCTCAACAGCTTTTTGGGGGAGAAAGTTCCAGATTTTCACTGCCTTTTATGTGAATATGTGTTTCTTGATATCACCTTTACTCTAATTTTGAGGTTAAACATCTTGTTCTAGACTCCATCACCAGAGGAAATAGTCTCTATCTATTCTATCAAATCCTTTAATCATCTTAAACACCTCAATTAGATCTTCTACACTCATGAGAATACAAACATAAGCTATGCAACCTGTCCTTAAGATTTAACTCTTTTATCCCCAGTATCATCTGGTGAATTTGTGCTATACCCCCTCCAAGGCCAGTATATCCTTCCTGAGATTAGATGCCCAGAACTGAGTGCAATATTCAGATGGGATCTCACCAGAGCTCTTTACTGTATAACATAACTTGCACCACTTTATGTTCCTTTATCTCCTTGAGATCAAGGCTAAGATTTCATCATCCTGTTAATTATTTTTGTACCTATCCACTAGCTTTTGATGATTTCTGCACTTGGACCCTTAAATCTCTCTGCTTCTCCACAAATCCTAGCTTCTCACCATTTAGAAAATACTCTGATCTATCTTTCTTGGGTTCAAAGTGGATGACCTCACATTTCTCCAAATTGAACTCCATTTGCCACAGTTTTGCCCACTCACTTAACCTATCAGTGTCTCTTTATAACTTTCTGCTCCATCTACACAACTTATTGTGCCACTTAACTTAATGTCGTCAGCTAACGTGGATATATGGTTCTTTTGTCCTTCGATAAGCAATTGATAAATATAGTGAAAGGTTGAGGCCACAGCACAGATCCTTGGGAAACACCACTAATCACATCCTGCTAATTGGAGTATATACCCATCATTCCCACTCTCTGTCTCCTACCTTGTAACCAATTCTCTACTCATATCAATAGGTTGCTTTCAAATCCATGGGTTTTAATTTTTGTTAACTATCATTTGTGTGGGCAAAAAGGCTTTTTGCAAACAGTGCAAATGTGCAGTGAGAAAGCAAATGTTTGGGATCTATGTGAAATAGTGTATAAACTAGTTTCCCTATAAAAGGCTTCCCCCAAAAATTTCTGTATAAACCTTTTGAGAATTCCAACCTAGTAACACAAAGGTTGATAATCTTGATTTTACTGAGAATAAAATGTAATGGTTGTGCTAATTCCTTTTTTTTCAAGAACAGTTATTTTTATTTAGCAATGAATTTTCACAAATGTGGTGATATGATTGTCAGTTTGGAACTTTCATAATAAAATGTATACTAGCACTTAATGCAAGGAAATAATTTTTATTAAGATCACTAAGATTAAGCTAAAGATGTGGTAGAACACTGTCACCTATGATGAGCAGGAATGTGCGATCTTTATTGCTTACATGCACTATCATGTAACAGTTTGACGTGAGTGCCTCCAGCTCCATGTCGTACTCATTGAATTAATGAAAGCTCCTTTGAAAGATCTTGAGCGTTTCTGGTGCCCAACATATTTGTGACGTCAAACGTCGAGACTGATCTAAGGTGGTGTTCACTGGTACCAAACCGAAAAGATAAGCTTCACTGCAGAAGAAAAGATCTTTTGTTTATCATTTTCTCACAGTCTCTTTGTGTGCCATTGCACGTTATTTAGAAAGTAAATATACTATTTTATCAGCATTATGGTTTCATTAAAGACATTTTATGAAGTTGAAGTGACATTACAATGGTCCTCAACAAACTCAAAGGAGTTATTTTCCCATATTTTGGTTAATTTTTCATTAGGTGGGAAAATGAGTGTTTGACTTACCAAGAGAAAGAGTACCACATAAAATCACTAACTATAAGGCAGTTTTTTTAAAGCAAATATTATGCTTTCTAATGGATATTGGGGAAAAAGTAGCACATTATTATGCCTGGAAATGAGCATACCATCCATGCTCCATGACATGCAGTCAACATAGGTGATTTAGTAATGCAACTAGGAAAAGTAGAAAGAAACTACAAGATGTGTAGCATTCTTAAGTCTTGCTTTGGGAGCTTGGATAAATCTGGTGGAGTCCTGAATGTGCAGTGTAGCAAAAATCATACAGCACAGAAGTAGGTCATTCATCCCATCCTGCCCGCACCAGAAAGAAAGAACTATTCAGTTAGTCTTCAGAAGCATTGTACCTTTTTGCATCCTAAATAATATTGTTCAGAAGTGTTTCTACTTCCTGCAACTTACGGGGATAATGATGATGCCAAAGATGGAATGGCCTACCCTCCCTGTATAAGGAGGTTGCATAGGAAGGAGAGGAGGGGTGTAAAAGAACCATCAGATTGTAGTCTTTGAAAGAAAGCACAGATTTTATCTGTGTCTTTTCAGTAAAACCTGCCCTGAATATACAATTAAGAAAAAGAAGTAGATTAGCGATAGTGCATACGGGCAGGTGGAAGTTGACTTCCCTACAGCTAATCCACCAATCAGAGGAAAATCCAACCAGTAATGAACTGCACTTGAAAGGAGTGCGGGTTGGCCGATGAATGTTACAGCATTGAAGCCCTGTCACCAAATTACAGTCTGTTTGAGCTTGAAGATTGGAGCATGGAATCACTGAAATTGCCCTATGATATGGAGAACCACCTAGTTTGTTAACCATAGAAGAAGTGGCCTTGAAAGCCATAAATTCCTGGCCACTTCCACAAGTCCTGAGCATTAGGTGGATTGCTTGATATCTCTAATGCAGACCACAAATACCATGCAAATTGGTCACATCCGCAAAATAAAAACCCAGAGCAGCTAACACAAAGTTCATGCGCATTAGGAAATAGAAGAACATTTGTATATTATTAAAAGCAAGGATTTATGTAAAATATTTTAGAATGGAAGATAAATGTTAGGTTATCACATTGTTCGGGATTACATACGAGTTAGGAGCAGGAGTAGGCCACAAATGAATTGGTTAACATTTAGCAGTATTGTGTCTTGCATTGTGTGGTTGGCTTTGGCAGTATCCTGTAAACATTGAAGTTACAAGTGTGAAGGCTTTTGATATATGAAGCTAAGTTAACCAATTGAAATTTGGTAAGAGCTTTTAAAGAATATGTGTATGAGAGAAATATAGTTTCCACTGGCATGTGCTAGATGATTTAAAAAAGATAATGGGTAGAGGGGCTGGAGGCATGATCTCAAGCAATCTCAGAATAATGTAAAGGCAGGAATGCATTAGAAGGCTAAAAATGTTGAGATAAAGTCATGAATTGCAAAAGTGAAGCATTAGCAGGTCATGAAAATTATCTCAGCTCCGAGATATGTTACAGCATTGTGCCATACAACAGGTCATCCTATTCTGGATCTAATATAGGGAAAACAAAAAATTCTCATGTTTTTATGCTTCATTTTCCACTTCCACTTTTAGTTTTGCTTCTTAGGATGCCCAAATGGTCAGCAGTACTTGGTCAGCTCTTACTTGTATGTGACATGATTAGGTAAGAGAAATTGTACCAGGAATCATAAGGGAGCTTGTTTTACTGGATGATACAGAGGAACACAATAGTCTCTCAATATTATTACTAATGCCACAACTGAAATTATGGAAAAGTTATTTATAGGTTACTCACTTTGGAAAATAGACCATGAGGTAACCCAATTGAGCTTTTCAAGTTCATGGAGGACACTGACAAAGTTGATTTTGGGAAATTGTTCACTCTGGTGTGGGTTCAAATATCAGAAGGGTCAAGTTAAACATTAGAAGGCTAAGGTTAAAAAAGAAAATCAGGCAAAATTATTTTGCAAAGAGTAATTGCTTTGGCAAATAGTACAGAAGTCTATTGAAATGACCAGTGTACATGGGGAGGCAACTAGATGTGGAGGGAGAAGGCAAGTGGATGGGAATAAGATAAGTCAGAATGATGAGTCAAATGATCTTTTCCAGAACTTTTGTACAAGTGGCATCCATGCCTCATTACAGCCTCGAAATTGCATGCTGGCATTTGTAGTGTTTCAGAGGTATGTCGGGGTTTGATTGAGCGTGGAGAGGGGGCTTGTGTCAAAATGAATTTTCAGTATGCTACATGTCCTTCATGAGTGATGCCAACATTCACACAGAGGTATTAACAGTTTCTGATATCATTGCTGCAGATCTACTAAGCAATAATCTTCAGCGAGCATTGGGAAATTCTATGCCCAGTATATATTTTAATGGTTTTAATTTCAGACATGACCTCCTTCAGACTGCCCAAAGTTGCGGAGATCTCCTATTGTGAGGAGCAAATCTCCATGAGGATGGTGCCCGTACTAGAGAGACTCGAGCCGCGGTTGGGTGAATCCTCCATGAAGCTGGAGGATGACAACAACAAATGCTGAGGTAGGCCCCATTTTTTCGGCAACTAATTGGGCTGAGATTTACTGGAGGTAATGACAAAAACTAAAGAAATGAATTCTAAAACCATAGAATTACCATATATCAGAAGGGGTTTTCCTACTTAGCTTTGGGTTGATTCTGAAGAGATGCTATCTGATAAAGAAATGGGACTCCATCAATGTCAACTCTGATTAAATTTGAAGGAAGTATACACCATGTTTTTGAAGGCTTTGGAAGAAAGGTCACCAATCAAATCATCAGAATAATTTGAAATTATATCCTCACACATACAAGGCCTTTAAGATAGCATGGTTATCACTGTCACAACTGAAAATGTCTGAGTGATCCACTGAAATTTTGAAACTTTTAAAATTTTATTTAGAGTTACAGCACTGAAACTGGCCCTTCGGCCCACTGAGTCTGTGCCGACCATCAACCACCCATTTATACTAATCCTTCATTAATCCCATATTCCTACCACATCCCCTCAATTCCCCTACCACCTACCTACAATAGGGGCAATTTACAATGGCCAATTTACCTATCAACCTGCAAGTCTTTGGCTGTGGGAGGAAACTGGAGCACCCACCGGAAACCCACGGGGCTAGTTAGTTCTCACAGGGAGAACATGCAAACTCCGCATAGGCAGTACCCAGAATTGAACCCGGGTTGCTGGAGCTGTGAGGCTGTGGTGCTGACCACTGCGCCACTGTGCCATATGTTAGAATGTATGTTATCATGGTGCATCTGAGTGATTCATAATATTCAATAATTAGCAACAGAAAGAGAAGGTAGCATCTTAAACATTAAGCTGGCTTCTCTGACCTTGATAACTTGGCCTCTACCGAGGAGAGAAGATAGGGATTTACAAACACCTGCCTATTTAGAAGCAAACTTTCCTCAGCAACAGCAGCTAGACTCTACGTGACATCACAAAGTACCTATTTATAGCATTTAGTCTTGCTGGCCTAAAAGGCACAGGTTAACTTAAACACAGCTCCATTTTAACATCATCACAGATATCCTCAAGACAGCTAGCCCCATTACGCTTTTAACGAAAAGGCTATTAAGTCATAAACACTTCACTCTTCATTATACACAGTGAGTCGAATTTTACTAGAGTGGGGCATCTCGTGGCATACTCTGTAGTTAGATTTTGTCCTGCACGCTTCATTTACAATACTTAGCACCTTAACTTGCTGGAAGTGCAACCTGATGAGGGATGGAGAAGGGAACAGGACATCTGGAAACTTAGTTAACAGTAGGACTAACAGTGTATTTCCTGAACAATGTGATTCAAAGATTGAAAGAAACAGAGGAACAGTGGAGAAGGAGAGAGAATTAGAGTTAATTCAGGTACAGAAAGAGAAATAAAACAAAGGAAAGGAAGATTGAATTAAGAGAGAGAGAAAAAGAGACAAAAAGGAAAAGTAAGAATAATTAAAATTTGACCTTTTTTATCTCTCTCATAACATGCAGGAATGAGATTGAACACTTTAAATTGGTCCTATTTTGGGCAATTACACAGTATAGTGCCCTAATCATTATAAAACAAAGTTATCGTATGACTTGTGTTGCACAATGCTATGTCAGATCTGTCAGTATTTTAAAAGTACTAAAATACTGCACATGGCATCAGAATTTCCAGTATTGTAATTCCTTTGCCTGCTCACCCGTGTGCCAATTCATCATGCATCACTTTGTGCACTCTGCTGCCTGTGTCATGCGAATTTGTTCAAGTTACTTCAACATACTTTCAAACTAACTAGCCCCAGTTTAGCATGATAGACAGAATTGGCAAGTGGGCCATGACTGAGCTGAAAGCATTTCAGTTGTTTGCTAGGTAACAAATGCTGCTGGGTTTTTCGTAGCTAAGCAATTATAATTCACCGTTAATTAAATAACGGACCAGGAGAGTTCAGCTTGTAAATTTCTAACATTTGTATTTTGACTTGCAGAGGTGTCTGTCAATACAGCAAGTTAATTGGAAAGACTGCACATGCCTGAGCCATGGTACACGCTTGTTTCTGTACTTTTCAGCTGTGTCTGCTTTTGGCAGTACGTAGGAGAATACCAAGCAGGAAATCAAATCACTAATGCTTGCACATAGTTAAATATAAGAAAGAAAATTTCTTCTACAAACATATAAGTACAACTTTGAGGATGATCTCCTTTTATGTTACAGTTACATTTTCATTGTGAACTTCCTCTTGTGACAACTTGATTGCCTTTGAATGTCCACACCTTTTGTGTAACACACTTTTCAGGGCAATATTTCTCAATGTTTCTTGCATTTTTCATTCTGCTGTAATAGTGCTATAGCATTATTGCCAAATCTAAAAGGCCAACAAGGGTTGAATCTGCGCTCCCAGAAAATTGTGGGCACACAGCATGTAACTTTTCTGCTCATTAAAATGAATGTAGGGAAAATGACAGCTTGTGCACCCGTGTTTCCTGCGAGTATTGCCCACTCATGGGATCCTGGAATTAGCTCTAATATGTATACCATGCTCGAGTATTCCAACTCTGCACAACAGTGGATTATATTTCAGTAAATTCTTTCTGCCAGCTGATTCTAAATAGCCTTGCTGTATTGACCAAATTCTGTAAAGTCCATTTGTCTTACATGTGCAGCAGTTTGGAAAATTTAATAGCTGTCATAATAGTGAGGAGGGAATGAATAAACTCTGGGAAATCTTCAGTGAGAAGGCTGTTAAAAAGGATTTGTGTCAGAAAAAATACTCCATATTTTAAAGAGAAACTGTTTGGGAGCATGATTAGCAGTTTAACTTGCAGGATTCAAGTGACTGTATATTGTTACAGCTTCACTTTCATATGACCCTGGGGTCTGTTGCAACCATGTGACACATTCCCAGCCATCGTCCAGTGGGAAGGAAAAAAGAGAATCACCTTCTTGCAAACACAGCCTTGTCTGTTATGCACAGTAAAGCTTTTTATGAAAGTTTCCCACATGTACGAGATAGTTCGCACAGTATTATACGTCATCTGTGATTAAATCTCTTATAAATAAAAAGCGCTATCATTTGGTTAAGATTTGAACTACTCAGATATTTGGAGCTTTAGCATGGGAGTGTAATGGAATATAAATTTTTTCCTCTTTGAGGTGAAGGACTTTAGGTACCCAGTGTCTGGATCAATCACTTGAAGTTGCCACGATATTGTGTGGTGCAGAGTAAAGCTCTCCTTACACCTAAAACTTGCCATAGCTATAACCTCTGAAGAGCATTCCCACACCAGTCATCCAATGGTCTCCCTAAATGAAGTATCTAAATTAATGCCAATTAAAGGTGGATTAGGGAAGTCTTATCCTGTACATCTGTACTTAGTAGGAAATAGCTGAGACTGAACATGATCTTAACAGCCAACAGATACAGGAGATTTTAATCCCATAAGATATTTTTGAAGGAGCATTATCTTTTATTTCTCATGGTCTGTATGAAAGTATCGACCATTTCTCACATTTTAAAATTAAAGAACTTGGCCCCCAAAATGCTTCATTCTCCAGTTTTTAAGGTTCACGAATGCAAACTAATTAAAATATTAAATAGGTCCTGCTAATTATGGGGATTGTTCCACACATAAAGCCACTAGTTTGTGCCAAGTAATATGCTATATGCCAATGTTAATGTGATAAATGATTAATAATAGACTGTTATATTGTATAGTAAGTTAAATCAATGAAGCATTAATTGTTGCTTATTAAGGTCAAAAAAAGTGCAGCACGTAATATTTTTGCACCAAAAACCCACTGTATTCAGTGTTTAAAATGCTATATTGTAAGTACTGTTTAACAATGATGTGTCACATCATTGCATGGGCAACACCATCCTTCTGCATGTTGTCTCTAGCCATATTCATATTGAACACAGCTTAAATAGCTAAACCCTAAAGCAGAAAAACTTTGCTGGTCATGGCATCTAATCTAGTTTTACTGCATTTTTTCTTCCAGTTACACTTACTATAATCATGTTAGTTTTACATATTATTTTCTCTAAACGCATGCTACACTGGAGAATTGAGAGATTTTATATCATCCAAAAGTTCTAAATACTATATAACTAAGGAATGGCTCCCAGAATGATTTGGCTCTCCAAGAGAATCCTAGTCCACTGTCAATGCTATTCTTATATTCATACATACAAGCTGGATGAGCGTGGTCAGTAGAGCCACGCACCACAATTTCCCCCTTTCTTCGCCTTTCATTCCGCCTTTCATTCCCACCTGAATTTTCCTACCCCTCTCAAGAGCAGCATAAGCTGTTTTCAACTGTTATTAGTCACAACGCAGGAAGTTTTCATCGACTCATCGTATTTAGGCTGAAACCTCTCACAACCGCCCAGAAATTCTGCACCATGTTATGCGTAATTCCAGTATATAATTGGGGCAAGTAATATTTTGGCAAGAAAATGTGGCAGAAGCTAATTACCCTGGTTTTCGTCCCTGTGATAAATTGCACCCCCTCCCCCCCAACTTCCCTTCAAATGAGCTAATTTACATGTATTTACACTGTCATGAGGGCCAGTGACGCTGCAGCTTCAAGTTTCCTACTTTTACACTTGCAGGGCTCTCTGAGTAATTTAGACATGGAGTTATAAAATGCATCTATTGTTGAGATCAGTTGCAACAGGTGGAATTGTGGAGTTTGAGACTGACAACACTGGATAGTTCCCTCCCCCATAGAATGTACAGGCAACAGAAGTCATATGAAGATCTTAGTGAGGAGATGTGTGTAAGAGTGCACTTCACCAGAAGCAATAGAGGAGTTCTGCCACGTACTGCATGAGAACCTGTAGTAATGATCATCAGCCCACACAATTATCTCAGGGACTGTGAAGGTGACATTACATTTTTTTTGGCACTTGGCCATTTAAGGCAGCCATAGAGAATCTCTGTAATATCAGGGTGCAATTTAGGCGTACATTCGTCAGGTGATAACTTTACAGTAGAACTGGAGAATTTGTCAACTTTGGTATCGTAGCAATGCAGCAGTGAGAAAGAGTCATCCAATTTTACAGGATTTCTGGCTTTCCTAAGGTCTGGGGTGCCATTGCTGGCACTGAAATCACTTTGTGCACTCCAACAGCGTCCAAGTTAGACTCCTTCGTGCACTGCCTGTGTGAAAACTTGCTGGCAGGCAGCTTAGCACACTCAGCATTTCCTGATGTAAAGCTATCAGCTGCTTTGAATAGTCTAGGCCCCCACAGTCTACATCTGAGTCCTCTACAGTGAGACTAGGATGTGATCTCAGCCTCTGTCAAGCTGGCTCCTGGCTACCCTAGCCCTTAGTCCTGCACACTTATGTCCAGTGATGCACTGCATAATGAGTCCTGCGCTAGCCTACCCTCTAAATTATGCGTGGTGCCAGTTTACGGTTCCCAACCATCCCAGAATTACTGGGAGTTTACCGAAATTGGAGGGTCCTATCCTGAGTGCTGGGGAATCGGGTGGGAGTAGGGACCAATGTTTCCCGAGGAATTGAGAGCAGCAGCAGCAATGTAGTGAATGGGAGTGATGCTGAGAGAGGAACAGCCAGTTAGGGGTGAGTGAAACATGGAGACTTTACCATGGGTAAATAGTAAAAGGTTATTTCCATTGATGGATGTATGGGGAACTAGGGAACAGATGTCAAGGACTTTCACAGGAAGAAACAAGGGGAGAAGGGAGGATTAAGGTTCTTGAACTGAAGTCATCAGATGATGGGATTCTTCACTACATGTGGCTATTGAGGTAGAAACAAACTTAATTTCAAAAGGAATAGGATGAATATTTGATTATATGTTATGTGTTCAGATGTCATGTGATCAGGCATCACATGGTTATATGCCATGCGCTCAAACCTCCAGGAAGGCCTCCGACCACATTCGGCAGTCCTATGCCAGTCTCGTAGCTGAACTATTGCTTGGTAGTAAGAACAAGAAATGCTGGAAATACTCAGCAGGTCTGGCAGCATCTGTGGACAGAGAAGCAGAGTTAACGTTTCAGGTCAGTGACCCTTCATCAGAACTGACAAATATCAGAAATGTAAAAGATTTTAAGCAAGTAAAGTGGGGGCTGGGGCAAGAGACAACAAAAGAGAAGGTGTTTATAGGTCAAAGTCACAGAGAATAACTGACCAGAAGGTCATGGAACAAAGGCAAATGGTATGTTAATGGTGTGCTGAAAGACAAAGCGTTAGTACAGAGAGGATGTTAATTGACTGAAAAGCACAAAGCACTCCAAGCACAAACATTTAAAAAAACAGAAACAGTGGGTAGGCACAGAAGAAACAAAATAAAAAACTAAAATAAAATAACCAAATAAAAAAGAAAAAGAAGAAAAAATAACTAAACATAAAAAGGGAGGGGACCCGTCCTGCTCTGAAATTATTGAACTCAATGTTCAGTCCGGCAGGCTGTAGCGTTCCTAATCGGTAAATGAGATGCTGTTCCTCAAGCTTGCGTTGATGTTCGCTGGAACACTGCAGCAATCCCAGGACAGAGATGTGAGCATGAGAGCGGGGTTGGGGAGGGGGTGTTGAAATGGCCACTGTTTCTGTCTTTTTTAATGTTTGTGCTTGGAGTGCTTTGTGCTTTTCAGTCAATTCACACCCTCTCTCTACTAACGCCATTAACATACCATTTGCCTTTGCTTCATGATCTTATGGTCAGTTATTCTCTGTGACCTTATCCTGTCAACACCTCTCTTTTGTTATCTCTTGCCCCATCTCCACTTTACTTGCTTAAAACCTTTTACGTTTCCAATATTTGTCAGTTCTGATGAAGGGTCACTGCCCTGAAACGTTAACTCTGCTTCTCTGTCCACAGATGCTGCCAGACCTGCTGAGTATTTCCAGCATTTCTTGTTTTTATTTCAGATTTCTAGCATCTGCAGTATTTTGCTTTTATTTTATTGCTTGGTGGTGTCAGTTCAAGTGATGTTGTGTCTCAGGAATGCTTTAGTCCTCCTCCTATGCCAAAGTGCCCTCTTCCTCTGCCACAGTGCCCTATACCTTCTCTGCACTGAACTGAAAAAGAGAGACCAGGATTAATGGTAAGCAGAGAGAGATGACTGGCTACTGAAATCAGCTGCAATTTGTCATGCACAGTATGTAGAGTGAGATAGAAGTGAGAAGAGAAAAAAGGGTGAGTTGTGAAGACACCATGAGGATCTTCTCTTCCTCCAGTGTTTCCATTCACTATGGTCATGACTTTCCTCCTGCCCATCATTGCCAGGGCCTGCTCCTGCAGTGGCAACATGATGTGAAGGCAGCCTTCTCCTCCAGTTGGCACATACAGTCTTGTTGTGTGCCCTTTTTTCTTGCTAGAGAGTGGTAGATATGAACACAAGAAATAGAAGCAGGAGTAGACCATTTGGCCCATCAAGCTTGCTCCGCCATTCAAAATGATCATGGAGATCTTAGGACTCAGCTCCACTTGCCCGCCCGTTCGCATATCCCTTGATTCCCTGAGACCAAAAATCTGTTCATCCCAGCCTTAAATGTATTCAACGATGGAGCATCCACAACCCTGTGGGGTAGAGAATTCCAAAGATTCACAACCCTTTGAGTGAAACAATCTCTCCTCATCTTAGTCCTAAATAATCGGCCCCTTATCCTTAGACTGTGCCCCCATGTTTTAGAGTCCCTGACCAGCGGAAATAATCTCTGTGTCTGCAATGTCCAGCCCCTTTAGAATCTTATGTTTCAATGAGATCACCTCTCATTCTTCTAAACTCCAGAGAATACAGGCCCAATTTACTTAGTCTCTCATCATAGGACAACCCCCTTATCCCAGGGACCAATTTAGTGAACCTTCGCTGCACTGCCTCCAATACAAGTATATCCTTTCTTAAATGTGGAGACTGAAACTGCACACAGTCTCCAGATGTGGTCTCACCAAAACCCTGTACAATTGTAGCAATATTTCCTTATTCCTGTACTCCAATCCCCTTGCAATAAAGGCCAAATGCCATTTTTTTTCCTAATTGCTTGCTGTACCTGTATGTTAACTTTCTGCATTCCTTGTACAAGCACACATGTGGGTCTCATCGTGTGGATGTGTGTAGGATGTAAGGTGTGGAGATGTGAGGGTAGGAGGTGTAAAATGTGTGAGCAGCAGCAGAAGGAGGTGGAATGAAGTGCGATGCTCTGATTGTAGCAGAGTGAAGGGGGAGGGGAGGTTTGTGAGTAGTGTGGCTGCAGGTTTGAGCAGAGAGTAATTGAGCTGAGAGCTTGGATGGTTACCTTGATAACACTGAGGTCATTAAACTCTCAGCATTGCAGCCAAGCTAAGCTCCTGACATTGACCTCCTAAGCCATCTCGTCCGCCTGTCTGTGCATGTGTTGCCTTGGAGGGCTTTCAGTCCCCCGAGGGAACAAGTCTTCTTCCTGCTCCTGCCGACTGCCTGACTAAGGATCTCCAGTGCCGTGTTGAGAATCAGGAGGTGGAAGGGGGTTGCTCCCTGCAATTGTTCCAGCCATGCGTCCGAGTTTCAAGCCTTCCTTTAGCCTACAGTCATAATGTACCTCCCTTTTAAGAGGTGCTGGCTGTTTTTAAGCGGCGTCAGTGATGCCCAGTTTACTCCTCTGCCAAAACATGTGCGCAACTCATAATCAGCACAGGCAGTGTTGCCTGAATGCATGACTGTGTCAGTATAATGAGCTGCTAGAATGGTCCCTATGGCCACATGAACAGGGGTGTGCCCATATATCTTTCTTGTCTGTTGTTGGGTGTGATCAACTTTTTAGGCCTTAATACTTAAACTGAAGTTAGAAATGTGCATTTCAAATTAAAAGATGAAAACAATGTGGAACTCGATGGGACATTTTCTCCATAAAAGGTTCTCTTAGCATAACTTTTCACTCCTAAAATAAGAATAATGTTCTACTGATGTACTTATTGAGTATCCTTATATTCAGAATTTTTTGGGGTGGGAGGGATTCTCATCATGTGGTATCTGAAATGCAGCTGATCAAAAATATGCCTCAAAAGGTTTATTGAAGTATTTTTCTCACACATAGATATCACATGCTTAAATCTTTATGACCTTTAGCATTAAATTTTGTATAAGTTAATAAAAGGCTGCTATTTATGCTGCATTCTAAAGTCAATCTGAGTATTTACTGAAATAATTATACTTTTTTATTGTGGCAATATTTCGTACTGTTCTTTGAATTTGGATGTTATAGTAGAATGTTGAATTTTAGGAAGCACCCCTCTGCAGCAATGCTTGTCAGATTGTCATTTATAAGAGAATTTTATTTCTGCAATTGTCACAGTGTGTGTAAACAGAGTGTAAAATTTGGAAATTTGAGTGTGGAAATTTGGTGCAGAGGGAAGGGGATGCTGCTTTCGCCTCTAGTAATTGGCTGTTGTTCATGTAAGCTTGAGGCAGTAAGTCTTTAAAACTTTTGTCCAGCACTTTAAGGCTTAATACAAGTTAGTGTATAGAAAAAAGAACTTACAAGAAGTTGGAAAGTAGATATAACTAATATAAGAACAAGCTAGAAAGTAGATATAAATAACATAACTAATCAGACTAAGATATGGCAGAGCAGGTTGTGTATCTGGACTGCAGTATTTGGCAGTTTGAGACAATGAGACTGTGGTAAGTGAACACATCTGGAGCAGATGTCTCCATCTTGAATCCCTCTGACTCAGAGTCATTGAACTGAAGTGTGAGCTGGAGACACTATGACACATAAGCGAGGGGGAGAAGTTTCAGAATGGAGTTGGTATGACTGATAGTGTGCAGAGTAAAGGGAACCCAGGTGGGATAAAGAATAAGAATGATGATCTGCAGAAACTGATCCTATTCAACAGTTACAATGTACTTGCTACCTGTGAGGGTAAAGATAAAGACTGTTGGAAAGACAACCAGAATGTGGACCATGGCACCTTGGATTAGGAGGCTGTTGGAAAATTTGGGTGTGGCGGGGTGGACGAGTGGAGAGAGTGGGGGAGGAGGAGAAGTGTAATGTGGTAGTTGTAGGGAATTCAATAATTAGGGGGACAGATAACGTCCTTTGTAAGCAGGAATGAGTGTTCCACATGGTATGTTGCCTACCAGGTGCCGGGGGGAGGGACATCTCAAACCATCTTGAAAGGATATTGGAAAGGGATGGGGAGAATCCAGTTGTCGTGATCCATGTTGGGATCAACAACATAGTGTTACGACCAGGTGAGCAATGTCTAGGGGTCTTTTGCTATCTTTACCTGTCTAAGTGTAACAGGGTTTAATTTTTAAACACACTGTGTTTTGAGCTCCCCTTTGTGTGATTCCTTGTTCACAGTTTCCAACTATAAGGCAAAGAACTGAGCACAAACAGGTTTTCTTTGGTTTAAAGCAGAAAGATTAAATTAATTAAACCTTAAACTTAAACTTTAATATTGTTCACGCCTACAGATATACGACGCACCCATGTTAGCATGCACATGCGATATAAATATGCAAAATAGGGACAGAAAAGAGCAGAAGAAAAGAGAAGTAGAATGGTTTGCGGCAATATCTTGTTACTGTTTCTCGAGCTCGCTGTAGTCCTTGATTGAAGTTATAGTCTTGTGTTTCATTGGGGTCCAGTAATCATCTTAAAACTTTGTTCACGTGGCCAAACTTTCTCTCTCTGAGTTTCATGTGTTTTCACAAGGTTCAGTTCTGTGGGAAGAGATGAAGGCAGACAGGAGAGACTGTAATTCTTGCTTCAGTTCCAGGAGAGGTGTTTACTCCATGAGCACACGGCTTTGTCTCAGTTCAAATTCCTTTGATGGGAGTTCAAATTAAAAAAAAGACTCCCAGGTTGCACTGCAGGTTAGTCATGTGACTAGTTCCTTATATGGAAAAGTCTTTTCACATCCTTTGGTGGAGGTTTAAATTTCTCTGCCACAGCCAGTTAGCCATGTGACTAAAACTGGTCTGACCACTTCTGTGTATTGGAGAAGCAACTGCTGGATCCCCATTGTTTCAACATTGTCTGTTACTACGGAAATATCTTTCCGGTCAGGGCTTGCAATTTTAATGTTCATGTGGTAAAATAATGTGTGCCTCAGTCTTGGCAGGTGGGGTTTTCCTGACAATAAGGAAGAGTAGGCAAGAGGTCCCTGTTTGAACAGCACCAAGAACTAGGAATTAAATTGAAGAACACTGCCTCAAGGGTTATAATCCCTGGATTATTATCCGAGCCACATGCAAATTGGCATGGTGATAAGTAGATGGGGAAGGTGGCTAAAGGAGAGGTGTGGAAAAGAGGCGTTCCATTTCATTGGACACTGGAACCAGCACTGGGACAGGAAGGAACTGTACCATTGGAACAGGGTCCACCTGAACTGGGCTGGGACCAGTGTCCAAGAAGAGAGGATGAATAGAGCGATCACGAGGACTTTAAACTGATGAATGGTGTGGAGGACTTGGGTGACAAAGGTAATAGAAACAATGGTTTGAAAACTAATGAAAGGGAAAAGAGTAGAGTAATAGTTAGAAATGGTGCTTTAGGTACTACAGGTAACGGGAAAACTAAAAGATGAAAAGCTATTAAATCAGAAGAAAGAAGTAAGAAACATGTGAGTAAAACATTAGAGCAGAAGGACAGGTTGGGGTGTGTAGCTCAAATATGCAAATGCACCAAAGTATAAGAAGCAAATTAAATGAATTACAGGTGCAAATTCAACTTGGAGGGTATGGCATGATAGCCGTTACTGAGACATGGATTCAAGGCAGACTGTCAACTAAATATACCAGTTATAAGGTCGACATGAAAGATAGGGAAAAAGTTAGAGGGGAGGAGTAGCTTTAGTGATTAAGGATGACATCACTTCAATGATAAGAGAGCATATAATGAGAGGTAAGCTTGTGCTGCTGGGGGGTGGGGGGGGTGCGGTCCTCTGAAATTAATAAATCAGGAGGACCCCTCCCCCCGGCCCACGAGGAGACTGCCAGATATTACTGGGCAGCCTTCTCAGTTGACGAGATGCCCGTTTGCTGCTGGTAAGATACCAGCGGTGGAGGGAGGAGGTTCTTAAGTGGCAATTAATTGGCCACTTAAAGGCCTCCAGTAGCCTGAGGCAGGCAGGCTATTTGCCACCTCCCCCACTGCTGGTAAAGTAGCAGCGGGGGTGGGTAGGCAATGGGCATGGCACCCCCTGCCTCCCACTTGATTTTACCACCACCCTGCCACACCTAAGGGGTATAAAATTTGGGCAAAGGGTGATAGAAGTTTGGAACTCTCTTCCCCAAGTGGCAATTGATGCTAGATCAATAATTAATTTTAAATCTGAGATTGATGGATTTTTGTTTACCCAAGAAATTAAGAGATATGGGACACGGCGGCTGTATAGATTTGGTTTGCAGATCAGCCACGTTGTCATTGAATGGCAGAACAGGCTCGGGGATAAATGGCCCGCTCCTGTTCCCATGTTCCTATATCCCCTAGTTCTGGCCATATCATTAGAGAGCCAATAGATTCAAGAGCAACATGTATGTAGTAAATTGTCAGGAATGGCTAACCAATGAACTAAAGAGCACAAATCCATGAACAGCAATGGGAAAATAGCAACCAATCATGATGGATCTGCAATAATTTTCCTTTAAATATTTTCAAGCACTTCATGAGTCATTTAACAATCATAAATCTTCCAAACTTCATTAATGCAACTGTAAGAAATGGCTACGAACCTGAATAGAGAAAACCCCATTTGCCCTCAGGTGGACGTAAAAGATCTCATGTCAGTATTTTGGAGAAGAGCAGGGGAGTTCTCTTTGGTGTCCTGACCAATATGTATTCCTCAACCTACAGCACTAAAACAGATTATCTGGTCATTATCATATTGCAGTTTTGAGCTGGCTGTTTGCAAATTGGCTGCTTGCATTACAACATTTACTCACTCGGCAATGAACATGATCAGGATCGTTGTGTCAGCCCTTTCCTTGTCCTCAAGAATGTTTTAAAGTTCAGCTTTGGCCTAGAAATTTGGGTGTGTCTATTTTTGGACGATGTGCCAGTTGTTTGGCCTGTACCAATATGGTACACTTCTGGCTCATTGGAGGCTTATAAGACTGTTTATTGACAAACGAGTGCTGAATGACCAAAGTCCTAGGCCATTGATTGTTGATACCAGTAGCAATATCTGCCCAGCAATATGATCAAACTATTTGATTTGAAACATTTTTTTAAGTTGCTGTGTAGATCAGACTTCCAAGTATTGATTATCCCAAAATAGTCACAAATCTTTGTCAAGAATCTATGTGGAAAGCAATGTTGTTTGGATGAGATACAAGGAGAGTCAATTTTAGTTGTGGGGAGCTTGCCTTGGATTCCCCAGTGAGTGCTTTCATTTAGCAAGGCACCAAGGCAGGAGCACACATTTGCACCTGTGTATATGTAGTTTCATATTCGTATAACAATATTTGAACTAAATCCTCTATTGACATTTTTCATAATACAATAAACCTGATGGACACATCAAAATACTGTACACAGAAATATAAAAACAAAATACTGCAGATGCTGGAAATCTGAAATAAAAACAGGAAGTGCTGGAAACACTCAGCAGGTTAGGCAGCTTCTGTGGAGAGAGAAACAGAGTTAATGTTTCAGGTCTGTGACCTTTCATCTGAACACAGTAGCACACAGTAATCTAGTTGTAGTCTCACTAAGGCCCTATATAATTTCAGTAAGACTTCTTTATTCTTATACTCCAGTCTCTTTGTAATAAAGGCGAACATACCATTTACTTGCTGTACCTACATGTTAACTTTCTGTGGTTCATGTACAAGGACACCCAGGTCCCTTGGAATGCCAATATTTCCCAGTCTTTCACCTTTCAAAAAATATTTTACTTTTCTACTTTTCCTACCAAAATGGATAAATTCTCATTTCTCCATGCTATATTCCATCTGCCACGTTCTTGTTCACTCACTTAACCTGTCTGTATCTCTTTGCATCCTCCTCACTGCTTACTTTCCCAGCTAGCTTTGAGGCAAACTTGGGTACATTACACTCAGCCCCCTCGTCTAAGTCATGGACATAGTGTTATGGATGGGTGCGAGATGATAGGGATGATTTCCCCTTTATAACCTTTCAGCTGACGGTGTGTTTTTAAGAAGCGTTTTAACCTCTAAACGTTTTAATGGTCAACAAGCAGACAAATGACAAGTTTTCTCATAAGTTTAAGGGAACGATAAATGTTTATTATACAACACCCAAAATGTACACAACACCCAATTTCGCACACATACACTCAAGAAACGATAGAGATTTATAAAGATAACGTGTTGGGTCTGATGATTTGTAAAGAATTCTGTTAAACTTGTTTTTCTCCGGGAAGAAAACTTGAAATGGTGCAGGCATGTAATATTTTCCCTTGCTCACTGAAGAAAGACTTGGGAGGCTCAGAAAGGCAGATGCGCTGTTGTAGACTGCTGTTGTAATATTCCAGCCAAAGGTCAATGGTGAAGTCCTGGTACAATTTCTCAGGTAGGGAGTTCAAGGCCAAATTCTAGTCCCCGTCTACGTGCAGGTTAAAGATGATGATCCTAGGCAGAGTCCTTCCTCTTCACTGGAATAGATGGAATTTTTTTAGTATTGAGAGATGTGGGCATCGCTGGCTAGGCCAGCATTTATTGCCCCTGAGAAGATGGTGGTGAGCTGCCTTCTTAAACCGCTGCAGTCCTTGGCATATAGGTATATTAACAGTGCTGTAAGGAAGGGAGTTCCAGGATTTTGACCCAGCCACAGTGAAGGAACAGTAATTTGGTTCCAAGTCAGGATGGTGTGTGACTTGGAGGGAAACTTGCAGGTGGTGGTGTTTCCATGCATCATCTGCCCTTGTCTTCTAGGTGGTAGAGGTTGTGAGTTTAGAAGGTGATGTCAGAGGAGCCTTGGTGAATTGCTGCAGTGTATCTTGTATGTGGTGCAAACTGCTGTCGCTATGTGTCGGTGGTGGAGGGAATGAATGTTGTAGGTGGTAGATGGGATGCCAATCAAGCGGGCTTCTTTGTCCTGGATGGTGTCGAGCTTCTTGCATGTTGCAGCTGCACCCATCCAGGCAAGTATTCCATCATGCTGCTGACTTGTGCCTTGCAGATGGTGGACAGGCACTGGGGAGACAGGAGGTGAGTTACTCTCCACAGAATTCCAAGTCTCTGACCTGTACTTGTAGCCACTGTATTTATATGGCTGGTCCAGTTCAATTTCTGGTTAATGGTAACCCCCAGGATGTTGATGGTGGGGGATTCAGTAATCCTAATGCCATTGAACATCAAGGGAAGATGGTTAGATTCTCTCTCATTTGAGATGGTCATTGCCTGGCATTTGTGTCATGTGAATGTTACTTGCAACTTATCAGCCAAAGCCTGGATGTTGTCCAGGTCTTTCTGCATTGGACACTGGCTGCTTCATTATCTGAGGAGTCGCAAATGGTGCTGAACATCCCCACTTCTGACCTTATGATGGAGGGAAGGTCGTTGATGAAGCAGCTGAGGATGGTAGGGCCTAGGACACTACTCTGAGGATCTCCTGCAGTGTTGTCCTGGTACTGAGATGATTGACCTCCAACAACCACAACCATCTTCCTTTGCGTTAGGTATAACTCCAACCAGCGGAGAGTTTTGCCCCTGATTCCCATTGATTCCAGTTTTGCTAGGGCTCCTTGATGCCATACTCAGTCAAATGCTGCCTTGATGTCAAGGGCAGTCAGTCTCACCTCACCTCTTGAGTTCAGCTCCTTTGTCCATGCTTGAACCAAGGCTGTAATGAAGTCAGGAGCTGAGTGGTCCTGGCGGAACCTAAACTGAGAGTCAGTGTGCAGGTTATTGCTGAGCAGGTGCTGCTTGATGGTACTATCGACGACCCCTTCCATCACTTTGCTGATGATTGGGAATAGACTGATCGGGCTGTAATTGGCCGGGTTGGTTTTGTCCTGTTTTTTGTGTACAGGACATACCTGGGCAATTTTCCACATTGCCGGGTAGATGCCAGTGTTGTAGCTGTACTGGAACAGCTTGGTTAGGGCCATGGCTAGGTCTGGAGCACAAGTCTTCAGTACTATTTTTGGAATGTTGTCAGGGCCCACAGCCTTTGCAGTATCCAGTGCATTCAGCCATTTCTTGATATCATTTGGAGTGAATCAGATTTGCTGAAGATTGGCATCTGTGATGCTGGGGACCTTAGAAGGAGGCTGAGATGCATCATCTGCTCACACTTCTGGCTGAAGATGGATGCAAATGCTTCAGCCTTGTCTTTTGCACTGATGTGCTGGTCTCCCCCATCGTTGAGGATGGGGCTATTTGTGGATCCTCAATTTTGAATTAATAACTGAATTAACCAATACTGATTCCACTCTGATTGTTCCAGAATGCGCTGCCATAATCCTTTCCCCTGATTGGTCAGTTTGAATCCGGGCCGCTTTGGCACGCCTCAACTTAGTTTGGGTTTGTTTCATAAGTTCATTATAGTTCATAATTTAGTCTTGCATGACCGTGACAATAGGTTGTAAATAGTTTAGACCCAAGCACTGATCATTGTGTTACCCCACTAGTTACAGCCTGCCAACTGGGGTTGATGACCTGGTTATTCCTACTCTGCATTTTCTGTCATGTAACCAATCCTCAGTCCTTGGTAATATATTGCCCCTAATCTCATGAACACTTATTTTATGTAATAACCTCTTGTGTGGCACCTTGTCGAATGCTTTTTCAAAATCCAAATATGTGACATCCATTTGTTCCTCCTTATCTACCCTGCTAGTTACAACCTCAAAAAGATGAGAAGAAATTTATTTACTTAGAGGGTTGTGAATCATTGGAATTCTCTACCCCAGGGGTAGAGGGCTGTGGAAGCTCAGTCATTGAGTATGTTTAAAGCAGAGATTGACAGATTTCTAAGTACAAATGATATAAGGGGATATGAGGATAGTGTGGGGAAAAAGGCATTGAAGTGAAAGATCAGCCATGATCATATTGAATGGCAAGGCAGGCTCGATGGACTGAATGGTCTACTCCTGCTCCTATGTTAACAGATTTGTCAAACACAATTTCCCTTTCATAAATCCATGTTGACTCTGCCCAATCATATGATATTCTAAGTGTCTTGATACCACGTCCCTAATAATAGATGTTAAAATCGAAATGTAAATTTCAAAGTAAATCCATACCACCAGTCTTTAAAATGTATAAAGCCAAACGCTTGTTATGAAAGTACAGTAGTTTTACTGAAAACTCTCACTTTCAGGGGCACAATCTTTCATTGAAATGAACATACTCTTAACAACGATATTCCCACTCTCGCACCAATACCAAATAACAACTCCAGGTACCTTAGTCACACTCAATCATTCAAGTCTTATTTGCTCTCGTCCACCTGAAAATATTAATTCCTTGTTATGTGTTGATTAACTTAAGTTGTGAACTAGAGATTGTTGACATAGTAAACATCACTAGTTTTCTAAAATAGCCAGCAATAGAAAAGCAGTGTTCATAATTTGATAATTTGGTCGGAACTCAATCTTTAAATTCAGGTTTCAGATCCAGAAATAGATATGGAGGGAACAATAAGCAATCATACTCACAGACTAGATTATGTTGCTCCCAAATCACGTTAGAGACTACAGAGGGTTAAACTGCTTTTTGTTCTATGAAACAGCTGCAACATGAAATAGCACAAAGGACAATACATAAAAAAACAAAATAAAGTCTGTTAGCGTTTTATTTCTGTCCATTTTTTTCTCATAACTTTAATCTCTGACATTTGCTGTCGATTTTTAATTTATTTCTCTTCCTAAAACTTTTTTTCCTCTTCTATGTATCAAAGGAATTTTTACATAAATGTTTTCCAGCCTTTGTGTGCTGTGAAAGGATTAATACAAACTTCTTGAGCTCCTGCACAATTTCTTTCCGCCTTCTCTGTTGGCAAAGGAAGGGGTGTATTGGCATAGTCGATGTAAGGCAGATAGCACTGGGGAGCTAATCAAAAGTCTCAGTAAATTTCTTGGTTACTAGATCATTACAACTGCTGGTCTCAATCCTGCAACTTTAAGACCATTTTTACCCCTTTCACGATTCCCCCTTTCATTCTCAGTTTTGAGACAGTCCCGTTCTACAGAAACTGAATGCTTTTGAACAAGCTACTGATGCTTTTTGATCAACAATCTTATCTTTAAATTGCTGGATGTCCTTCTCTTGTGCTTCCATTTCTAATGGTTTCTGCATTAATTTGTTTCCTTTCTCCTTTACTGCTTGTGAAAACATTTTATTTTGCCATACAGGGCTTTGGCCACAGCAAATACTCTGCAGTTCAGAGTGGTCTCAGTCTTGTTGTTTTTGTGGAGCTCCATTATCTCACCCTGAGAATCAGTTTATTCCATAAGATCTCCAATCTTTCGAGGTCCACCATTATGCTGAGCAGGATATTGGTCGACATATTTTCCTAATTGTTCCATCATTCAAATATGTGAAATGAACAAATCTATTCCTTCTACTACCATATGAGTTGTAATTGGAGCTGGCGATTCCAAGATTTGACAAACAACTACTAGACTTGGCGATCACCAGCAGTTGCCAAATTGATCAGATAATTCCTTCTTTATCCTGTTAA
Organism: Heterodontus francisci; assembly: GCF_036365525.1. Lineage (NCBI taxonomy): Eukaryota > Metazoa > Chordata > Chondrichthyes > Heterodontiformes > Heterodontidae > Heterodontus > Heterodontus francisci. Next base: position 41,443,005 of record NC_090389.1, on the reverse strand, counting down.
CAGATTTGTTAAGCTCAATACAGTAATATATCTGAGAATGAACTTAATTTAATCTTGTTTCAAAGTAGTAGTGGCAGCCATCTGTCCTATTGAAAGACGATGGACTGTTCCCGGGGTTTATGTCACTTCTGAGTTAACCATTGCCTGTTGTGACTGTAGAGGCCGCCTCCTGAGTGGCAATCCCTTCCACAGCTGGCACAGATGAATATCGTTGGCCTGAAGTTGACTGATGATTTTTCTTTCCGTCAAGCTCTCTTTTTCGCCATCTGGTCCTTTCTTTTGTCCTCTGCTTTTTCCACCCCCTTCCTGACTGCGATTTTCCAGGAACTCTGGTCAGCAGCAAAGACTTCCCATGCTTTGACACAGATCCTGGTCAACTTGAGGTCTTGCTTGCAGACATCCTTTTTTTGCAGATGTGGGCGACTTGCTGGTCTCATGCCAATAGCAAGCTTGCCATAGAGCATGTCTTTGGGGATACAGCGGTGATCCATTCGGTGCACATGACCCAGTCAACGGAGTCACTACTGACTCGAGGGCAAACATGCTGGGGATCCCTGCATGATGGTATACTTACATATTCGGCATTCTGTCCTGCCAGGAGATACCCAATATCCATCTGAGGTAGCAGAAGTGCCTCAGACACTGATTGTTTCAAAACAATTCATCATAAAACTTCATATGAAACAGTACACATTAACCTTACGGTTAAAGCATGTGTGCCGAGTACTTCGTGGGAATCATGAGTGTGGCTTAACTAAGCTGTTCACACTACTTCTTATACTATTTTCTTTTATTGTTTAGATCTTGCTGGATTCAACTTTACTGGGTGTTTTATGAGCCTTAGTTTAAAGGCCGGCTTGAGTCTGCACATGGAACCCAATCCGAGCCGGACAGAACCACATCCGACTCGAGCCATACCCGGCCCGAGTCCTTTCATTTTTTTGCCTGCTCCCGACCTGAACTGAACCGACCCGACCCAACCATCAGTTAACCTAGCTTCCGTTTTTTACTTTGTTGCTTATCTGCACAAGCTTAAAAAAACTGTAACTAAACAACGTACATTAACATTGAAGCCATGTACCGGAGGTGGTGATAGAGTGTGTCCAACCTGAGCCCGAATGCCAGACCCGGAAGAGTGACCCGACCCGAACCCGACACATCGTCGGGTCCCGTTAGGTTTGGGTCGGGTTGCCATGCTCTACCTTAGATCATTGAACAGATTGCTCGATAATGATGGGGCATCTTATGTCTTGTTACATAGTACCTTTGCTTCTTATCATTGCATTTCCCAAATAATGGATTTTGTTGCACAAGCCTTTGTCGTCTTATCTGTTGCAATCTTGCTAGTAAAAGGAACCTATTTTTTTTATATATATATATATATATTGCCGTAATTTCCTTTTTTTAGATTCCTCCTGCTGTGATCTTAAGGCTATTTTAAAAGCCTCCGTTTTAACTTAAAAACCTTTTTAGCTCCATATTATGTCATTAATGACAACTAACTTATTTATTTCATAACCTATATGACCTCAGCCCTGAAATTCATCTTTTGCATAACTATCAGCACCATTGTGATAAAAAGAAAGGTCTTGCGAGCATACAGTTTAAGCCAATTCTGTCTACATTAGCTGTTCTGTCTTTTGTTCTGTATTAGAACAATGTAAAAGCATATATATAGTATTGTGTTTGTTTTGGGGTATTGTCACCGAGGGGCAGCATGAAAATGAGAAATAGAAGTTGGCCAAGGATAGATCTAACTGTTGTTAGAGATAACACCCCTTAGTAGTTTGTTCATTGATACTCTTTCTTCCACCTGACTGTCTTCCAGCCTGTCACACCTGGCTTTTCTTTTTGGAACTGCTGGAGTGACATCATTGAGGTGATTTGAATTGTTTGTATTTTGATTATTATGATAGGCTTTATATTCTGAGCTAAATTATATATGCTTCTCAAACTCTGTGCTAGGATTCTATTGATTGATTTTGAAGTGAACAAAAATAAAGAAAATGAAGAGGAACATTATATAAAATGATTTTTTACTTCCATTTTAATGGTTGTTTTTCCATTAATGTGACACTCGCTTCTCCCCCGTGACCCTCCAGTTCTAACCACCAGATAGGTCTGCGAGCAGGCAATGCAGAACAATCCTTAGCCTCTCAAAGACAGCTATCTTGCAAGTGAGTTTTTTCAACTTTGTTAAATAAAGGAACCCCTGCCAACTCCCCCCCCCACCCGCCTAGACACACACACACCAGGATAAATATGGATCTTGACCAAGCAAAGCTCAAGTCCTGCTCCTCCCGCTCAACTACTAGACCTGGCAGCATCTCCCCACCCCAAGTGAGTGTTGAAATAGCACCTGCCATACTTCAACAACTCTCATCCCCCTTCCCACTCAGCAGCATAACACCGACATATACAGAGCAGTAGAGAGAGCTACTCCCTCCCTCCACTGAGCAATTAAGTAGGACCTATCCCTCTCCTCTTCCCCCTCATTTTCACCTCCACCCTCCCTCCTCTTCTCCACTATTCCCTCTCATGTGCCTCCTTCCCTTTCCCACCCTTTTCATTAGGGTTAACTTGTCCTCCTCACCTCTAACCCTTCACCACTTGAAGAGTACACGTTTTTGTGTCTCATTGGGATGAATTTTATGGGTCGGGTTCGAAGGCGGGGGTGCCCATAGAATTGTGACTGGGGGGTGGGGGTGGGTGTGGAGGAGCTCTCACCTCACTGTCATAACGCAATTTTGTCAGAGGCGGGATAGATCAAAAATGGCTTTGCCACCCAGAGGCCAGTTGTGGTCCTTCATTGGCCTATTAACGGCCACTTAAGGGCTTCTTCCTGCCACTGCTGGGATTTAATCAGCGGCGGGGGGAGGTGCCCTTGTTGGGAAAAGGTCATCCCTCTGCGCTAAATGCCCACCCACTTTCCACTGCCTCAGCGGGACCTGCCATTCTTGTCCGAACAACCCTGCCTCACTTACCTTGGATTTGGGCTCCAGCGCCGGGCCTGGGTCCAAGGTCTGGTGCAGTACCGGCAGTGCCCACTGCTCCTGGTGTCACTGCTGATACTGCTGAGCCACCGGCTGTGTGATTGACTGGGAACTCTTGGAGGAGGGATCCCCATCTTTAAAGGGACGGGGATCCTGGCATCAGGCTTTTAATTGGCCTGGCACCGTACAAACGCATCAGCGGGGTGGGACTCCAAAGGGCTGAGGTGGGATTCCCTCCACCGTTTTGGCCAGGAGCCCTGCTGTGGGCACAAAGTTCAGCCCGTTGTTTGCAATGCCTTGGGAGATCAATTGGTAATTTTAAAAAAGGAAAGCATCAGTACGGAGCTGATATAGGGGTAGGTGTACATCATTCACTGTGCTTAACCAATACTAAAAGTCCCCTCGAATAGAATGGAAATAGTGATTTAGCATTTCTGACACAACTTCCCGTCCACCAAGAATAATTCCTGCAACAGGAACTTCCTGTCCTCCACATGATATCTTAAAAATAGCACAAGTAGCCTGGCTATCAAACATCTGAGGGGCTTTGTCCATTTTTAAGCAATATGTTTTCCAGTTAGGTTTCTTGCCATCATAAGTTAACATTTTCAGCTTATCTATAACTGTACATTTTACTTCTTGAAAAGCCAGTGACTGCCATTCTAAACTTAGTTGTTTTTGAAGCGTCCAGAATCACAAATACTGACAAGTCATTATTTTGCCGAAGCACCACCTGCGTTGAACAGTCTGGGGTGAATAAAGGACTGTGCTTTTTTAAAGTAATTTAAAGACAGATAATGCTATCCTTGTAAAATTTAGGATGTAGAATTTTCTGTTCTGATAGAATAGCTCTGTATTAAAGAGCAGAAGGTGCATTATTAAACTTTTATTTTGGATAGTTTTAACAATTTGTTTCTCTGAAAGATTTATTGAGTGAAATGATTTTGCATTGGGCTGATATATAATTGAAAACTAAAATCCACAGCATGCTCCAACTGTAGTATGGAAATTTCTGGAATGGCCTGTTGGGATTGAGCCTCTGCCTGCGCTGAGCAAGGTTTTAAACACCGGAGGCGGTGGAGACTCCCAATGTTGGGCACTCCCACATCTTCAACCCTCACTTGGCATTTAATTGATGAGCCAATGCACAGAACTATGTCCTGCCAGGAGGAGCCAGGCCACGATCTTCGTCTAGACCCTCGAAGAGAAAAGACCATTTAGTTCTTACAAAGTGGGCTGTTGGGGGCAATCTGTGTTTCTTCCAGGGCATCCAGTGAACCACCTCCCTCACAAGTTGCCCATTCAAGTTACTACTTGCTGGCTGCTTAGAATGGTGGGTGCCTTAGATTGTATCCTTAGTGGCTTGGCACCTGCCAGTGGGATGTCAAAAAAGGGACCTGGCACATGTGTCAGGATGTCCCCCTTCCACCTGTACCAATGTTTGGCCTACAGGTGTGCTGGAGCAGCAGCACTAATCAAGCAATTGGGTATTGCAGAGTGGATGATCAGACCTTAGGTCTATTGTTCACTCAATTCACCTTGAGTACCATTCAGAGACCATCTCTTCACTGCAAAGGACTTGTGCACTTTTGGTTCAGTATCATCAGTGAAGCCTCAGAAAACAACCTTAGGATCCTACTCGTATTTTTCACCAAGGACACACTGAAGTCATTGAGTACTTGTTCAGTGAAAGCATCTTCATACATTTGGATATTGCAATTTAAAATGGGAATTCATTATTATCTATGCAACTTTATTTACAACAATATTTGTTGACAGTATGTATTTTGATATGGAATTTGCTGTTGGTTTTGCTGTGGTATCATTTTTGACATTAATCTTAGCTCCCTATTTTGTATCTGTAAAGTGTTGCTAGCTGCAGATTCAGTTGCTGCAGCTACATTTCTGAGGATGGGCATTCTTCTGGATATTCCTCCCTCTATTTTATAGATATGAAGAAGGAAGGGGCGTATCTGAAGAGTTATGACTGAAAGGCAGATTACATCTGAAATGGGCTTACAGTACCTGCTTTTCACGTCATGTCACGTCATCCATGTCATGTCTACAGCTCAATGACCACCTACTTAGACATGTCTAAGGAGATCTGCCTTCACCATCTATATGTCATGAGGGAGAAAGATGCAGAAATAGGCTGTTTCCTCAAGACAGATCTTTAGATACATTTTAGGACAGGAATCTCTCTCACTAGTTGTCAAGATGACAACTACCTTGAACTTCAATGCAGTTGGTTCCTTTCAGGAAATATGTACAAAGCTTCATAGGTAGCATTGCATAAAGTAGGTGATAGATACCTTGGGCCAGAATTTTTCGTTGAGCCGGAAGCCCCGCCCACTGGCAAAAAGTCAGGGGCGAGCCCGCCTTCACCAGGCCTGGAAGCCACGCAGTGACATTTATGTGGCCCAGGCCCTTAATTGGCCTTGGGCGGGACTTCCACCCCCTCGGAAGTAGGAAATCCCGCCTCCAAGAGCTGCCGGACAGTCAGCGGGCTGGCAGCTCTCAGTCCCAGCAGCGCCACTGGAACATTGGCCACTGCTGGGACTAGACTCAGTGAAAGGAGCAGCAATGGATGAGGCCCCGAAATCAAGGTAAGTGTGTGGCGCCTCGCTGGGGTCAGTTGGCCATGCCCTGATGAGTCAAGGGGGCTGTGGTTGAAGGGTGCGGGGGGAATGTTCTGTAGTGGGGGTGGCTTGTGCTGTGGGGGGGCACCTCCATGGGACACAGAATTCTCTATCAGGAGGGATTTCCCCCCCCCACCCCCCCCAAGCCAGCAAGGAGGCCTCAGGTTTTACTGGGTGGCCTCCTGGGGGTCCTGAGTCACCCGCCCACCACTGGCTGTATATCAACAGCGGTGGGAGGAGGCCCTTAAGTGGCAATTAATAGACCACTTAAGGACCTTAGTTGTCCTGGGGCGGGCAGGCTGTTTCCAACTGTCGTCGCTGCCGCTCGTAAAATTGCAGAAGGGGTGGGAAGACGACAGGAACGGCAACCCCTGCTTCCCACTCAATTCTATGCCCCCCCTCCTCCAGCCCGCTCCTGCTGGGTTTGTAAAATTCCAGGCCTTGTTACCCAGAGCTAACTCCTTAATTTAATTCCCAGTGGAGAGGAGCCAACAGCATTAAAGTAATAAACTTTTTCACCATGTCACTGAGTCCACCAAAGTGGAGGGAAAATCTGTGTGTGGTTATCTGAACAATTTCTGTTTGTTAATATTTCCATTTCTGCTGCCATCTGACATTCATGTTTTTCATGTTCACTGTTAAATGCCATGCTGTCTTAACTGAGAAAAGGTGCTTTTTAGGGTTGCATTTCTCATTCTTCCTGTCTGTTGTTGTCTCTGGTCATGTTATGGATTATCAAAACTTACAAATAGTAAATAGCTGAGATTTGAATTTGGATCCCTGGCATAGGAAATCTAACGAGACTGTGCTCCTGGAATGGAACCACAGTTAACAGGAGTACGAGTCACGGGCTATAGCATTGATTATTGGAATGCACAGCTGTGCCAATTTGAATTGCCTTATACAGCATCCCTAAGCCAGGTAGTCACCTGTTTTTAGTTCATATTGCAAATGGTACATTGGGCATTCTTGGTGTCTGAATAAAGAATAAGTAGCCTTTCTTCATTTACTCAACTAGTTCACAACACTGTGAAGAGAGCATCTATGAAAACACAAAGCCAGAGGCAGAATAGAATAAATAAGTTCTTTGAGTGGATCTGAACTGTGATTGAACTGATGTTATCAAGCTTTTCTTTATATGTCATTAGTTAACCTTTCGTTCTTTTAGTGCAGTTTGTGTTCTCTGTTCTTTATACTTCTGTGATTTGGTTTCTACTTTAGCAGGTTCTGCTAAACACTGCCCTTTAATGGAGCTAGATGAGGGCATCATGTTCAGTACAGAGTGGCGTTCCGAGGAATGGTCAACATCTGGAATGTCAACTTCTCTGTTTTCTGGACATATACTGGCTGTCCTGCGAGTATATCCAGAATGTTCTGTTCTATTTCAGATTTCCAGCATCTGCAGTTGTTTGCTCTTTGTTTTGTCCAGATTGATTATTCACAAAAGCCAAGGTTTGCAATCTTAGATTCATGAACCCTAGGGGATCTTCAAGGTGACCTAGGAAGCCAACAAGGTAATTGGCCAAGCATACTGTTAGGACCAGATGAGAAAGGTATCTAGAGGTCCCGTTCAGCCTTCACCTGGTCATATCGTAACAGGGTTTAATTTTAAACACACTGTGTTTTTAGCTCCCTCTTGATGAATCCTTGTCTATCGCTTTCCAATTATAAGGCAAAGAAACCAGCACAAACAGGTTTTCTTTGGGTTAAAGAAGAAAAGTGGAAACTTATTAAACTTAAAATCTAATTTGGTTAACGCCGTTGGACACACGACGTGCCCATGCTAGTGTACATATGCAATACACACATGCAGATAGAGACAGAAAAGAGCAGAAGAAAAAAAAGTAAAGTGGAAAAGTTTGAGGCAATATCTGAAGAGTTTTTGTTCCGGTTCTTCGAGCTCACTGTAGAGTCCTTGATTGTAGGTAGATCTTGCTTTTCGTTGGGGCCCAGTATTCTTCTTAATCCTTGTTCGCTGTTGGAGACTTTCTGCCTTGGGGTTCATGTGTCTTCACTGGATTCAGAGGTTTGTGAGAAAGAGATGGGAGCAGACAGGAGAGATCTTCTCAGTCCAGGAGCAAACAGACACTCTCAGTTGTTATGATCCCGTAGTTTTTTTTCAGGAAGAATGTGGTGTGCCTTTAAGGCTGGAAAAGGAGCTGTACTGCTTTAAGAACCAGCAAGCCTCAGGAGTTCGAGAAAGTGAATTTCGGTTGCCGTTGGATGCAACCATACGGAGAGGGAACCAACCAGCTTCAAAGAATGCATCCTGGTTACCTGGCAACAGCCATTCAGCGACCAAGGACCGGATCTACATGGTTGCAATTATCTTTTGAACTGGCCTCTTAGTTGAGACAGACTGTTCTAACAGAGGAAACAGACAGACAGTTGTGTGTTAGCATCTGAAAGGAGTGCTCTCAGACCATGTAAATGGAAGGAAGAGAATTTAGTCTGTTTATTTATTGTTTGCTCTCAAAATTCTAAAAAGTCAAGCCAAAACAGAGCTCGCTGATAATTTAAACTGAAGGAAGGGAAGTTAGACTGTGACAATCCTTTATCCCTCAAAAAAGGTCAAATTGGTTCATTAAAAAGTGTTTGCAAGTTGTTAATTGTTGAAATTCATCACTGGAGAAGGAGCATCAATTTTGACTTCTGAATTAGATTATGAACTGTTCTACTGTTGAAGAACTTTTTGTCCCCATCGGACGGCTGTGTGGACTTAAAGCAACCTTGGACTGTTACATATCCGGCAGGAGAGTAAATCTGCAAGGACTCTAATTTTTTGTATTTTTAATTTTGTTTATATCTTAGTAGTGTTTAAGAATTCAGTTTTCTTAATTAAACAGTTAATTTGTTAATTTAAAGACTCCTGATTTGGTTAGCCTCATTCGGGGGTTAATAGAGGGTACAATTTGACTGGGTCTTTCTTTAATTTGGAAAGTTTAAAATGATATATTAGGCGATCTGTGGAGGGACAAGATTGAATTAACAGTGTGTTTCTCCCACCACAATCAGAATCGTATATTTTGATTAGGGACTTTAACTGGACTGTTAAAACTGTTTGTACAATTCACACCAACTAGTCTGACCACGTCTTGGATTATATCACCTTAGAAGTCTTTGGAATGCTCCCCTTACACACAATACCTGGTGATCAAAGTCCATTGTGGTCGAATGTGTCAGGGAATGATCCTTTGTCCTTCCAAGCCCGACCCGACTATCTGTTAATATGCAAATATCTTTTCCAGCCACGGCTGATCTGTTTAACAAGTCCTTTCTTCACTCCGGTAACAGTTTAAAATCAATGTTCGTGACAAAATTAATGTGCCTCATTCTTGGCAGGTGGGGGCCTAGCGTTAGAGGCCTGCTACCCGACCTGAACCCGACGACATGTTTCGGGTCGGGTCGGGCCCGTCTTTCAGGGCCGGCTTTCGGGCTCGGGTCAGGTTGGGCCGAGTCCAGATCGCGTCAGCTCGGGCCGGACGCGCACGGTAAGTGCTCTGCTGGTAAGTATTAAAAATAAAAAAACTTACCTGAGCTGGGAGTCCGGGACGAAACTGAGTCTGCGCAGTGAGTGAGTGACGTCACTATGATGTCTCGTGCATGCGCTGCAGCTTCTTACAGGTTCGATGTCAGGAACGTAAGTAAAGGGATGGTCGGGTCAGGCTCGGGTTGGGCCGACTAGTGGCGAGTTCGGGTCGGGTTGGGCTCACGGCAAAGTCGGAGGGACTCGGGCCGGGTCAGGCTTGGGCCCACTGTGGTTCGGTCAGGTTCGGGTCGAGTTCATTTTCCCGACCTGAAGCAGGCCCCTACCTAGCGTGACAATACCAAATGCAGCAGAAACAGGTTCTTGAGAATTTTGTATTCTATGTCTTTGACTTCCTAGCATGCTATTTCTGTTGCTGTACAGTCAAGAAAAACCTGCTGCAACAACAGCACTGTTTTTCCACAGCTTGCTGGTAGATCCCTTTACTTACCTTCCTGACACCAAACCTGCAAGAAGCTGCAGCGCATGCATGATGATGTCATAATGACGTCACTCGCTCACTGCGCATACTCAGTTTCGTCCCGGACTCCCAGCTCAGGTGTTTTTTAATTTCAATTCTTACCAGTAGAGCACTTACCATGTGTGCCCAGCCTGACTTGACCTGGACTCAGCCCGACCTGACCCGAGCCCGAAAACCGTACCCTGAAGATGGGCCCGACCTGACCCGAACCCGACACATGTAGTCTGGTCCCGCCGGGTTCGGGTCGGGTAGCAGGCCTCTACTTGCTGGCACTGGGTCTCACTACTTGGGACAGGGGATCTCCCACACAGAAAAATTTAAAAGCTTTTGAGAGCAGGCCAAACAGAACGATTTGCATCAAGGACTGTTAAACTCGATTTTCTGAGTTGTAGTACACTTGCATTATTAATGTGTACAGTAGATGGTAACCACATGAATAATGATCAGGATCCAAGATACAAAACACTAATAAGAATAGCATATACAAACTGATGTTTGTACAGCTGTGCTTTGGAAAACCTTAAAGTCAAACAGCTGCATTATTGAGTTCAGCATATCTCATGCAACTGAATTATCCCCTTAAGTCACTAATATTTTACAGTAAGAAAGTCAGCAGAAAAAGCTGATTCTGGAGGGGGAAGACACTATTGTGTCTAGAGAATTTAGGGTTTAGGTTCGATTCTGGGTACTGCCTGTGTGGAGTTTGCAAGTTCTCCCTGTGTCTGCGTGGGTTTCCTCCGGGTGCTCCGGTTTCCTCCCACAAGCCAAAAGACTTGCAGGTTGATAGGTAAATTGGCCATTATAAATTGTCACTAGTATAGGTAGGTGGTAGGGAAATATAGGGACAAGTGGGGATGTTTGGTGGGAATATGGGATTAGTGTAGGATTAGTCTAAATGGGTGGTTGATGTTCGGCACAGACTCGGTGGGCCGAAGGGCCTGTTTCAGTGCTGTATCTCTAATCTAATCTAATCAAATCCAGCAACCTTGTATCATTCTCACCTTGGCGAGATGTACTCAATAATATGCATTTCTGTTAAACTCTGACCTGGAATTGATCTCTTAAATAGTGAATTACCTTTAACTGTGAATGTAGATCACCCCACCTCACCGGTCAATTTCTAAAACATGGGCAGACTTTACTAGAATACTGTAGTCCATCATGTTCAACTGGATTGAGCTTGATTAGTGTTGCACTGCTTCCAGCTTTGTCTGTTTAAATATAAGCGGTAGCAAGTAGCCATACAGCAAATTACATGATTTTCATACAGCGAATGAGGAAATATGCATATTGCCCCACGAGTGATATATTAGCAACCTTTATAAAAACTTTGGATTGCGTCAATGAGCTCTGTAAATATACTGAATGAAGGTTGTTCCTGCACAGCAAATTTAGCCTATTGCTTCCTCTCGCAAACCCTTGGTACGTAGTGTGTACTTCAGTTAAGGTCTGATATTGACCCTATCATTCTGATCAGACATCAGCTTTCAGGAGTATATTGTTTCTAACACCTGTTTTTAAACCAACCCAATTATATGTAGAGATCCTCAGATTCAAAGAAAAGACTTGCATTTATATAGCCCCTTTCACGACCATAGGATGTCTCAAATTAATAACTTCATAACTAATGAAGTACTTTTGAAGTCTAGTCACTGCTGTAATGTGGGAAATGTGGCAGCCAATTTGTGCACAGCAAGCTCCCACAAACTGCAAGGTGATAATAACCTTAGGCGGCACAGTGGCGCAGTGGTTAGCACCGCAGCCTCATGGCTCCAGCGACCCGGGTTCAATTCTGGGTACTGCCCGTGTGGAGTTTGCAAGTTCTCCCTGTGTCTGCATGGGTTTTCTCCGGGTGCTCCGGTTTCCTCCCACAAACCAAAAGACTTGCAGGTTGGTAGGTAAATTGGCAATTATAAATTGTCACTAGTATAGGTAGGTGGTAGGGAAATATAGAGATAGGTGGGGATGTGGTAGGAATATGGGATTAGTGTAGGGTTAGTATATATGGGTGGTTGACGGTCGGCACAGACTCGGTGGGCCGAAGGGCCTGTTTCAGTGCTGTATCTCTAAACTAAACTAAACTAAACCAGGTAACCTGATTAATGGTGTTCATTAAGGAATAAATATTGGACAGGGCACTGGGAATAACTTCCCTGCTTCTCTTCAAAATAGTGCCATGGGATTTTTAAATCTACCTCACAAGCAGAGGGAGCCTCGGTTTAACGTCTATTCTGAAAAACTCAACAATACCTTGTAGGATTAACAATAGAATTAGATGCCACAAATATAATATCCAGGAAGGTATGAACATCTTGCTTGCCTTAATTAAGCACCAAAATCACCACAATTTAACAACTCTTTTCACTTCAAAGGAGAAGTAATGCTAATTAAGTGAAGGAAATCAAATTGATCTGTCGATCAAAGACACAATCCGATCTTTATGTAAATAAAACAAGCAATTAAATTCTAATTTTTATGCAAATATCGTAATATTAAAATTTCAACAGTTGTCTTCCTTAATGTTTCTGAAGAACTTTGGTTAAGGACCAAGCAGTTTCAGCAAACCTACCGTGGAGGTAGTGTTAGTGACATCAAGGAAAACTTAGCTCAGCTTATATTTCACTTAAAAACTTGCGGGCAGAAAATATTCTGAACTATAAGGAAGAACATCAACGCCGGAAAATGTAAATGGCAAGTGAAGAGATTCACAAATGCAGATTTAACATGGATTATGTACTCCATGGGAACATACTGGAAGTATCAGACTAGCACAGCAATCAAAATATTGGAGTGGAGGTCATTAATACCATCAGTCTAGTCTTTTCAGGAGGTATAAAAAGCAAATAAGATTTTTTGGCTGCATAGCAAAGGGTATTGTGTTTTACATTGCCGGTCATTGTTTTTGGAAGCCCAGTATGTGTGTTAGCATTTGCTAACTAAACTCTATAGACTAGCCCCTTCTTCCTTCACTGCTGGTTCTACCAGTAATTGAAGTGGTTCCAGCTTCTCCATAGAGTGCTTGGGAATCCTTATGAGTGTAGGAATTCCCAACTACAACGTGAAGCAGCTGGAATCACTTTGAATTACAACCCTATCAGGGACAGGAGGGAAAATGAAGGAGGGACAGGAGAGTGTGGCTGCAGCTGAGGCAGGTAAGGGGACCAGGAGTGCAGGAGCCTCAGCCTTTGCGATTGTCCAACAGGTTTGAGGTTCTTTCAGCTTGTTTGAATGAGAGTGGGGGCTGGGGGTGGATAAGCAACCTGACCATGGCACCATGGTACAGGAAGCTATTCAAGTGGAGGGACAAAAAAGGAATGTAGTGGTAGGAGGGGACAGTATAGTTAGGGGGATTGACACTGTTCTCTGTAGCAAAGAGCAAGCGTCCGGACAGCTGTGTTGCCTGCTCGGTGCCAGGGTTAAGGACATCTGCTCGGGGCTGGAGAGGAACTTACAGTGGGAGGGGGAGGATCCAGTCATCGTGGTCCATGTAGGTACCAACGACATAGGCAGGACAAGGAAAGAGGTTCTGCATAGTCAGTTGGGACAGTCTACATCTGAACCGTGCTGGGGCCGGTGTTCTAGCGAGCCGCAGAATTAGGGAAGTAGAGAGGGTTTTAAACTGAAAAGTGGGGGCAAGGGATCAAATTCGGGAAGATATGGTAAATCAAGGAGTAGAGGCAAAGCAAGAGAGAAAGGTATTAATATGAGAAATGATAAACAGACTATGACAGGAAGGGACAGAGCATACAAATCTAAGAGTAAATCAACAGATAAGGCTAGAGGTTACAAAAATAATAAAAGGACACAACTAAAGGCTCTGTATCTGAATGTCCATAGCAGTTGAAACAAAACAGATGAACTGAGAGTGCAAATGGAAATAAATAAGTACAATCTGGTAGTCATTACAGAGACATGGCTGCAGGACGACATAGATTGGGATCTGAATATTGAAGGGTATATGGCATTTAGGAAGGACAGGAGCTAAGAAGAGGTGGAGGGGTAGCTCTGTTAATTAATGATGGTATTAATGCAATATCGAGGGATGGCCTATGTTCAGGAGACCAGGATGTAGAAGCGGTTTGGGTAGAGATGATAAATCATAAAGGCAGGAAGTCACTTGGAGTGGTGTACAGGCCACCTAACATTAACCACACTGTAGGACGGGGTATAAAGGAAGAAATAATGGCAGTTTGTCAGAAAGGTACAGCGATAATGATGGGGGATTTTAACCTACATATCGACTGAAAAAATCAGATTGGCAGAGGTTGCCCAGATGAGGAGTATATAGAATGTTTTCGGGATAATATCTTGGAACAATACATTCTGGAGCCAACCAGAGAGCAGGCTATACTAGACCTGGTATTGTGCAACGAGATAGGATTAATTAATGAGCTCATAGGTAAGGCACCCCTAGATAGCAGCGATCATAATATGATGTATTTTACATTCAGTTTGAGGGAGAGAACAGTGGGTCCAAGACTAGCATTTTAAACTTAAATAAGGGCAATTATGAGGGCATGAGGGCAGAGCTAGCTAAAGTGAACTGGCAAATCAGGTTAAGGGATAGGTCAATAGAGATGCAGTGGCAGACATTTAAGGGTATATTTCAGAATACACAGAATAGATACATTTAAATGAGAAAGAAAAATTCCAAGGGTGGGACCCACCATCCGTGGTTAACTAAAACAGTTAAAGATAGTATCAAACTTAAAGCCAACCAGGGGCGATGCCACATTGGATTTGGTACTGGGTAATGAACCCGGCCAGGTGTTAGATTTAGATGTAGGTGAGCACTTTGGTGATAGTGATCACAATTCGGTTAGGTTTACCTTAGCGATGGGTAGGGACAGGTATATACCGCAGGGCAAAAATTATAGCTGGGGGAAAGGAAATTATGATGCGATTAGGCAAGATTTAGGATGCGTAGGATGGGGAAGGAAACTGCAGGGGATGGGAACAATCGAAATGTGGAGCTTATTCAAGGAGCAGCTACTGCGTGTCCTTGATAAGTATGTACCTGTGAGGCAGGGAGGAAGTTGTCGAGCGAGGGAGCCGTGGTTTACTAAAGAAGTTGAAGCGCTTGTCAAGAGGAAGAAGAAGGCTTATGTTAGGATGAGACGTGAAGGTTCAGTTAGGGCGCTTGAGAGTTACAAGCTAGCCAGGAAGGATCTAAAGGGAGAGCTAAGAAGAGCAAGGAGAGGACACGAGAAGTCATTGACGGATAGGATCAGGGAAAACCCTAAGGCTTTCTATAGGTATATCAGGAATAAAAGAATGACTAGAGTTAGATTAGGGCCAATCAAGGATAGTAGTGGGAAGTTGTGTGTGGAATCAGAGGAGATGGGGGAAGCGTTAAATGAATATTTTGCGTCAGTATTTACAGTAGAGAAAGAAAATGTTGTCGAGGAGAATACTGAGATTCAGGCTACTAGACTAGATGGGATTGAGGTTCACAAGGAGGAGGTGTTAGCAATTTTGGAAAGTGTGAAAATAGATAAGTCCCCTGGGCCAGATGGGATTTATCCTAGGATTCTCTGGGAAGCCAGGGAGGAGATTGCAGAGCCTTTGTCCTTGATCTTTATGTCGTCATTGTCGACAGGAATAGTGCCGGAAGACTGGAGGATAGCAAATGTTGTCCCCTTGTTCAAGAAGGGGAGTAGAGACAGCCCTGGTAATTATAGACCTGTGAGCCTTACTTCGGTTGTGGGTAAAATGTTGGAAAAGGTTATAAGAGACAGGATTTATAATCATCTTGAAAAGAGTAAGTTCATTAGCGATAGTCAGCACGGTTTTGTGACGGGTAGGTCGTGCCTCACAAACCTTATTGAGTTTTTCGAGAAGGTGACCAAACAGGTGGATGAGGGTAAAGCAGTGGATGTGGTGTATATGGATTTCAGTAAGGCGTTTGATAAGGTTCCCCACGGTAGGCTATTGCAGAAAATACGGAAGTATGGGGTTGAAGGTGATTTAGAGCTTTGGATCAGAAATTGGCTAGCTGAAAGAAGACAGAGGGTGGTGGTTGATGGCAAATGTTCATCCTGGAGTTTAGTTACTAGTGGTGTACCGCAAGGATCTGTTTTGGGGCCACTGCTGTTTGTCAGTTTTATAAATGACCTGGAAGAGGGTGTAGAAGGGTGGGTTAGTAAATTTGCGGATGACACTAAGGTCGGTGGAGTTGTGGATAGTGCCGAAGGATGTTGTAGGGTACAGAGGGACATAGATAGGCTGCAGAGCTGGGCTGAGAGATGGCAAATGGAGTTTAATGCAGAAAAGTGTGAGGTGATTCACTTTGGAAGGAGTAACAGGAATGCAGAGTACTGGGCTAATGGGAAGATTCTTGGTAGTGTAGATGAACAGAGGGATCTTGGTGTCCAGGTGCATAAATCCCTGAAGGTTGCTACCCAGGTTAATAGGGCTGTTAAGAAGGCATATGGTGTGTTAGCTTTTATTAGTAGGGGGATCGAGTTTCGGAGCCACGAGGTCATGCTGCAGCTGTACAAAACTCTGGTGAGACCGCACCTGGAGTATTGCGTGCAGTTCTGGTCACCGCATTATAGGAAGGATGTGGAAGCTATGGAAAGGGTGCAGAGGAGATTTACTAGGATGTTGCCTGGTATGGAGGGAAGGTCTTACGAGGAAAGGCTGAGGGACTTGAGGTTGTTTTCGTTGGAGAGAAGGAGGAGGAGAGGTGACTTAATAGAGACATATAAGATAATCAGAGGGTTAGATAGGGTGGATAGTGAGAGTCTTTTTCCTCGGATGGTGATGGCAAACACGAGGGGACATAGCTTTAAGTTGACGGGTGATAGATATAGGACAGATGTCAGAGGTAGTTTCTTTACTCAGAGAGTAGTAGGGGCGTGGAACGCCCTGCCTGCAGCAGTAGTAGACTCGCCAACTTTAAGGGCATTTAAGTGGTCATTGGATAGACATATGGATGAAAATGGAATAGTGTAGGTCAGATGGTTTCACAGGTCGGCGCAACATCGAGGGCCAAAGGGCCTGTACTGCGCTGTAATGTTCTAATTCTAATTCTAAAGAAAAAGCCTACAACTACGCAAAGATGGGTGGCAGGTCAGAAGATTGGACAGAATATAAAAAACAGCAAAGAATGACTAAAAGATTGATAAGGAAGGTAAAATTAAAGTACGAGAGAAAGCTAGCTAGAAATATAAAGACAGATAGTAAGAGTTTCTATAGATTTTTTTTAAAAAGAGTTAACAAAGTGAGTGTTGGTCCTATAGAAAGTGAGTCTGGAGATTAATAATGGATAATAAGGAGATGGCAGATTAATTTAACAGGTATTTTGCATCGATCTTCACTATTGAGTTTACAAGTAGTATCCCAGTACTACCTGTAAGTCAATAACTGGACGGGAGGAAGGAACTCAAGAAAATTACAGTCACCAGGGAAGTGGTACTGAACAAATTATTGGAGCTGCTGGCTGACATGTCCCCGGGTCCTGATGGACTTCATCCTAGGGTGTTCAAAGTAGTGGCTAGTGAGATAGTTGGTGTGTTAGTTTTAATTTTCCAAAATTTCCTGGATTCGGGGAAGGTTCAGTTAGATTGGAAAATAGCGACTGTAACTCCTTTATTCAAAAAGGGAGGAAGACAGAAAGCAGGAAACTACAGGCCAGTGAGCTTAACATTTGTCTAAGGGAAAATGTTAGAAGCTATTATTAAAGACGTTATAGCAGGGTATTCAAGGTAATCAGGCAGAGTCAACATGGTTTTATGAAAGGGAAATCGTGCTAAACCAATTTATTGGAGTTCTTTGAGGGAGTTATATGTGCTGTGGATAAAGGGAAACCAGTGGATGTATTTTACTTAGATTTCCAGAAGGCATTTGATAAGGTGCCACACCAAAGGTTATTGCAGAAAATAAAAGCTCATGGTGTAGGGGGTAACATATTGACATAGATAGAAGATTGGTTAGCTAACAGGAAACCAAGAGTAGGCATAAATGGGTCACTTTCTGGTTGGCAAGATGTAACGAATGGTGTGCCATAGGGATCTGTGCTGGGGCCTCAACATTTTACAATTTATATCTATATATGACTTGGATGAAGGGACTGAAGGTATAGTTGCTAAATTTGCTGATGACACAAAGATAGGTAGGAAAATAACTTGTTAAGAGGACATAAGGAGGCTTCAAAGAGATATAGATAGGTTAAGTGAGTGGGCAAAGACCTGGCAAATGGAGTATAATGTGGGAAAGTGGGAAATTGTCCACTTTGGCAGGAAGAATAAAAAAGAAGCATATTATTGAAATGGTGAGAAATTGCAGAGCTCTGAGATGCATAGGGATCTGGGTGTCCTAGTGCAAAAGGTTAGTATGCAGGTACAGCACATAATTAGGAAAGCTAATAGAATGTTATCGTTTATCGCGAGGGGAATTGAATACAAAAGTAGGGAGGTTATGCTTCAGCTATACAGGGCATTGGTGAGACCACATCTGGAGTACTGTGTACAGTACTGGTTCCCTTATTTAAGGAGGATGTAAATGCATTGGAGGCAGTACAGAGAAGGTTTACTAGACTAATACCTGGAATGGGCGGGCTGTCTAATGAGGCAAGGTTGGACAGGCTAGGCTTCTATTCGCTGGAATTTAGAAGAGCAAGAGGTGACCCGATTGAAATGTATAAGATCCTGAGGGGCCTTGGATGTGGAAAGGATGTTTCCCCTTGTGGTAGAATCTAGAACTAGGGGTCACTGTTTAAAAATAAGGGGTCGCCCATTTCAGACAGCGATGAGGAGAAATTTTTCCTCTCAGAGGGTTGTGAGTCTTTGGAATTCTCTTCCTCAAAAGGCGGTGGAAGCAGAGTCTTTGAATATTTTTAAGGCAGAGGTAGATAGATTCTTGATGAGCAAGGGGGTGGAAGGTTATCGGGGGTCAGTGGAAATGTGGAGTAATCAGTTCAGCCATGATCTTAGTGATTGGTGGAGCAGGCTCAAAAGGACGAGTGGCCTACTCCTGCTCGTAATTCATATGTTCTTATGTTCATAAAGGGAAAAGGGAAGAAGTCGGAAGCAGCAAATTGAGGGAAGGAGGAGGAGAGTGAAAAAGTCTTGAGTATTGCCTGGGGGGAAATATTAACTAGGTCGTGCGGGGGGGTGCGGTGGTGTGGTTGGTGGGGGTTCGTGGTGGAGAGATGGAGGTGGGGAGAATGCAATATTAACTGAAAGGGGGGGGGAAGTATCAGCATTAACTGAAGGGGGAGCAGAGTGGCAGCATTAGCTAGATGTGATTGGGCGTGGCATGGGAGAAAAATGGCATCATTAACTGTTAGCGTAATCCAAACTAATAAACAAGGGGAAGGTGATGTCAGCTTAAACAAGATGAGGAGAGGAGGTTTGTTAACTTGAACTGTGTTGCAGGTGATAAGATGTCAGGTTGAATTGAGGACAGAGAGGGAGAGGAGGGTTAGTATGAACTGGATGGGGGTTGGAAGAGCAGAGAAAGTTTGTTGAATGGATCAGGTGTTGGTAGGGGGTCCAGTGCTTCTGTACTGGAGATGGGGTTGAATATGAGAGAGTAACTGTCTAGTTGGTCACAACTAGCTGGGCCTCGCAGCCCAATTCTCTCAACCTGAATCCCTTTTCATTACCAAGTTCAGATGGGCATGTTTGAGTAAATCAAAAGCTTTTAAACAATACATGGAAATGAGTTAGCTATTGTTATGACCAACCACTGAAGTCAAAGCCCCCAATCAAAATATACGATTCTGATTGTGGTGGGAGAAATGCACTGTTCATTCAATCCTGTCCCTCCACAGATTGCCTAACATCATTTTTAAAACTTTCCAAATTAAAGATCCAGCCAAATTTTACCATCTATTAACCCCCAAATAAGGCTAACCAAACCAGGTTAGATCAACAAATTAACTGTTCAATTAGAAAAACTAAATTCTTAGATACTACTAAGATGTAAACAACATTTAAAATAGACAAAATTAGTATCCTTGCATATTTACGCTCCTGCCGAATGTGGAACAGTCCAAGGTTGCTTGAAGTCCTCACAGCCGTCCGATGGGGAAAAAAATGGTTCTTCAACAGTAGAACAGTCCATAGTCTAATTCAGAAGTTGAAATTGATGCTTTCCTTCTCCAGCGATGAATTTCAACAATTAACAACTTGCAAACACTTTTTAATGAATCAGTTTGGCTTTCGAATTTATTTTGAGGGATAAAAGAGTGTTACAGACTAACTTCCCTTCCTTCAGTTTAAATTATCAGAGATCTCTGTTTTGACTTGACGTTTTAGAATTTTGAGAGAGACTAATAAATGAACAGACTAAATTCTCTTCCTTCAGTTCAAATGGTCTCAGAGCACTCCTTTCAGATGCTAACGCACAGCTGTCTGTCTGTTTCTCTGTGTTAGAACAATCTGTTTCCACTATAAGCCAGTTCAAAATTAAATTGTAACAAGTGTATCTCTCGGTCTCGGCTCCTGAATGGCTGTATCCCGGACAACAAGAATGCAGTCTTTGACTCTCAGTCTCCGAAAGGCTATATTCCGGGGCAACAAGAATGTATTCTTTGACTCAGTTTTTAGAGCTTGCTGCCTTAAAGCAGTACTGCTCCCTTTCCAGCGTTAAAAGCACACCGCATTCTTCACGAAAAAAAAAACTACAGGATCATAACACTATTAATATCACAGACCAGAGCACATTTTTATTTGTGACATAATTATTGTGCAGGTTAAATAATTTTGCTTGAATACAGAAAATACCATTCTCACGATTAAGTTATTGTTGATTGAACCATTAGACCACTTACAATATCACTCCACCCTCAATTTAGGAAATATTATTGATCTTATGTAATCAGAATCATCTTAAAGTTTATTTCTGTGAATTGTGACTGCAACCAAGGTACAATCTTTAAAACAGTTGATCATTTGAGACGGTTTTCAGTTACTTTTCCCTTGGCTTTGTTATTAGAAGAGCACCATCTTACAGGTTGCACTCTAGCTTCTTGAAATGGACATTGATAAATAATGCGGTGTCTTTATCCTGCAGAGGGTGTTGGTCTAGCTCTAAGGAGACAATTTTAAAATTATTTGCAAAACGCAATTTTCCGTAAAACAGCTCAGTGATTTTTCTCTTCTTCAGTATAGAACTCTTGGGCTGCAGCATAGTTGTGGAGCTTTAACAGACTGGAGTGAAAGCAAACTGCTACTTTCAATCTACAGAATTTCAAGACATTCTTTATGGCAATTTCTTGTCATAAAAAGATTCTTGTTTAAGATTAAATAGAATTTGGTATATTTTTTGATGGAACCATTATTTCAAGTCCCTTTCCCATAGTTAAATAATTTATAATACCATGTCGGAAAGTTGTAGCACAGAAAGTGGAAAATCTCTTCACAACTGTCCACTGTCCTATGCATAGACTGGAAAACTATGCAGTGAAATGAGAGCAGAAAGTGCTGGAAATACTCAGGAGGTCTGGCAGCATCCGTGTAGGGAGAAACAGAGTTAACGTTTCAGGTCTGTGACCCTTTATCAGAACTGCTCCAGATCTGTTGAGTATTTCCGGCACTTTCTGTTTTCATTTCAGTGTTCCAGCATCCGCAGTAGTTTGCTGTTAGGAAAATTATGCCCCCTTGTGGTTTCAGTAGTCATATTCTGACAGCAACAACGACAACTTGCATTTATATAGCATTTTTAACATAATAAGTTGCTTCACAGAGGCATTATAAAACAAAGCATGAGACCAAGTCACATATTAGGGGAGATAACTAAAAGCTTGGTCAAAAAAGTGGGTTTTAAGGAGTGTCTTAAAGGAGAAGGTGGTGTAGAGAAGTAGAGAGGTTCAGTTGGCGAATTCCAAAGCGTAGGACGTATGCAGCTGAAGGCACTGCCATCAATGGAGGAGCATTTAAAATTGGGGATGCTCAGAAGGCCAGAATTAGAGGAGCACAGATATCTGAGGTTTGTAGGGCTGGAGGGGATTACAGAGATAGGAAGGGGCCAGGCCATGGAGAGATTTGAAAGCAAGGATGAGAATCTTAAAATCAAGATGTTGCTGAACCAGGAGCCAATGTAGGTCAGCGAGCATGGAGGTGATGGTTAAATGGGATTTGGTGTGAGTTAGAACACAAGCAACAGAAGGGCAAAATGTGGGAGGCTGGCCAGGTGTACGTGAGAATTATCACATCTGGAGGTAACAAAGGCATGGATGAGGGTTTCAGCAGCAGAAGAGCTGAGGCAGAGTTGGCGCTAATAATGAGGTGGAAATGGGCGATCTGGGTGATGGCACAGATATGTGGTTGAAAGCTCATGCAGTCAAACATGACACCAAGGTTGCGAACAGTCTGGTGCAGCCTCAGACAGTTGCCAGGGAGAAGGATGGCGTCAGTGGCGAGGGAGCGGAGTTTGTGGTGGGGACCGAAGACAATGGCTTCAGTCTTGCCAATATTTAATTGAAGGAAATTTCTGCTTTCCAGTACCGGATGTCAGGTAGGCAGTCTGATAACAACAACCAACAGTGGAATCGAGAGAGGTGGATGTGAGGTAAAGCTGCTGTTGTCAGAGGACATGTGGAAACTGACATTGTGTTTTTGAATAGTGTTGCAGAGGGGAACATGTAGATGAGAAATAGGAGGGGGAGGCAAAGGATAGATTATTAGGGGACTAGAGGTAACTATGCAGGAATGGGAAGAGAAGCCATTGAAGGCAATTTTCTGCCTGCTATTAGATAGATAAGAATGGAACCAGGCGAGTGCAATTCGACCCAGCTGGATGATTGTGAAGTAGTGTTGGAGGAGGATGGTGTGATCAACTGTGGTAAAGGCTGCAGACGGGTCGAGAAGGACAAGGAAGGATTATTTGCCTCTGTCACAGTCACATCGGGTGTCATTCGTGACTTTAGTAAGAGCTGTTTCAATACTGTGGCAGGGGCCGAAACCTGATTGGAGGTATTCAGGCCTGGAGTTCTGGGAAAAATGGGAATGAACTTGGGAGGCGACAACATGTTCAAGGACTTTGTAGAGGAAAGGGAAGTTGGATATGAAAACCAACCTATATACCAGATTAGCAACTTGCTTCTAATGTTGGGACTTGTGGATTAGATTGTCCAGTGTCACACAGTGGTTTAGTTTTCAGAGCCACTGCCATTTATCCTGGATTGAAATTTATGGTGCAATTTCCTGCTGTAAAAATCAGTTATTTTTAACATTGGAGGTATGTTAAGAGCTGTCTGCATATCCATTGAGAGTGAACAAAAGGCTTGTATTGGTAAATTAACACTTGTTCTCAACAATTTATTTGCCAAACCGCAGTACTGGTCTTGCTTATGGCTACTACTGTTTATTTCTTTTTTATTTTTCCAAACAGCGGTGGTACAAATTTTTGACATTATATTGTAAAGGCAAAGAGGAATACATTTTGCTGTAACGTGCATATAGTGAAAGTGAAGTCTTCTGCCTTCTAATCAGATGGGCAGTGCTTCAAGCCACAGGTGTCTGTTACTTGGATTATTCTTGCTCATCTATCTGGGTGATTTTCCTTTTGCCCGTTCAGACCAGAGTTTTAAGGTGGATTGACAGGGAGAAGCAAAGCATTTTTCAGGCAGAAAGAAAAGCTGATGTTGTCCAGCTTGCCATACTTAAGTCATAGTCACTGAGTTCTGACAAAATCTGCATCTCAGACTATCCTATCTACTCACCAACAGAG
Source organism: Heterodontus francisci (assembly GCF_036365525.1). NCBI lineage: Eukaryota > Metazoa > Chordata > Chondrichthyes > Heterodontiformes > Heterodontidae > Heterodontus > Heterodontus francisci. The sequence goes on along the minus strand of NC_090389.1, from coordinate 41,419,686 downwards.
CGCTTGTAATGGGAGGAAAAACTGGGGAAAATGGGCTGAGTAAAGTAAAAGGAGAAATAAAAGACTTAACAGATATTTGCATATCTATTTGTACATTTCTCATAACATTTGGATCTTTCCCCAACTAACTCCATTACAGCACTTTCTTTCTGTAAAAGGCTTCTTTGTGAGCCTTGTTCACTTTTCTACTTACAATGTTGGGACTGGAATGAAAAAGTGAATTAGCCTTGGAGCAATTATCAGTCAAGAAAATCATGGTCTCCCCATGAAAGGACCCATTTTATGCATAAAAACAGTGACGTCAAAGCTATGTAAAAACACCTAATGGCAAATAATTTTAATTTATGTGGCTAACTACCATAGCATCTTGAAAGCTGCTTCTGTGTGCTGTTGATATCTTTATATGCATAACTAATTAAGGGACTTTTTTTTTTTATAAGTCCAACCGATTTGATGCCATTTTATTTAGGCCACTGGTAAACCATATTTGGATCATAGTCGACAGCTACCAATCGTCTTAAATTTTGAGTGGAGTAATCGTAGTCACACTTCCAACGCTTACTGGTTAATTTACTTTAAAACACTAGTAAATGTTTCATCATACTTGAGATGTTGGAACTTAATCATTATAAGGTACGTTTTACTGTAATTGGTCAGTATTTAGTTGGTTGCTGAAGCAACAATTTATTATCTTTAATTATGAATTAATTAGGAAGAGAAGTTTGATATTCTTGACTTGATTATCTTTTGAATATACCTATTGGGTGGTCTGTGTTGCAAAGATTTCAGATTGATGCAAAGAAATAACCAATAAGACTTCCAAAAGTTATAAATAGTCTGCAGGGATCTCTTGAATGAACTGCTTATCAATGCTAAACAGTTACTTGCAATTAAATTATCAGCAAAAGGGCATTTGATTGAATTTAAACTAATTTTGTAATTTAATATGTGGTAATTGGCTTCAGGATTGTGAAAATTGTATGATTTTGTAGTTTAAAGGCTCTTCGTTATCCCATTGTGAAAACAGCTTAGGAAAACAGTAAAATCATAGATCTATTACAGATTTGCAGCCTCACTTACAGCTCAACTACAGTAAGCTAATTGAAAGTGTGATGCTCTTCTAAAATCTTGCATAAACGAGAACATTTCAAGGCTTCTTCCGACACTACTTTTGTAAAGGGGAAGTGGTCTTGTATTTCTCTCGCCATTTTGGATGCTTTCTATTGTTTCATTTGTTCACAAGAAAGTCTCGCTTCTTTGCCAGGAAGAACTTCATAATGACACTCAGGCTTTCATTATACTGTGCATGATGTTACGCTTTAATGATAGCGACTAATAAGAACATAGGATTGATGCTTTTTTTTAAATTCTGTTCTACATATAGGTGCAAACCCACCTTGAAAATCCAACCAAATACCACATTCAGCAAGCCCAAAGGCAGCAGGTAAAGCAGTATCTGTCAACCACCTTGGGCAACAAGCTGACAAACCAGGCCTTAAGCATGCCCTGTTCTAACCAACCAAGCGATCATGCCATGCCTCCAGGAACTGGAAGCAGTGCACCTAACAGCCCAATGGCCATGCTAAACATCAGCACAAACTGTGAAAAAGAGGTAATCCTAGAATTTTTTGTTTGGATAACATTGAGTTAGAAGTTAAAAGTAAATAATTACACAAAGTATGATCAACTTAAAACATGAAGCTCAGTGGGTTTTTTCAATTCAGCTTTTAAAATCTGTTCTGCATACTTCAGGTAAAATTACTTTGATCATTTTGTACTTTTTTGCTGTTTGATAAAATGGTTGTGACTTTTATGTCAGTTAATAGTATTTTGTCTATTTGAACTTCAAGCATGAGAATGTTGTGAAAGGTTAAAATCAAATTTGTACATTTGTGGAGGCACAAAGGTGAAGATGACTCTTTTATGGAGCAGCATAACTCAATATATTACAGATGTAATCGCTTAGTGAATGTAGTGATTCTACTGCTAGCAAAGTAAAATAATGAGCATATGTTATAAGAACAAAATTATGTTAATTTATGTCAAATGTAAAAAAAAAATAATTATTGAAACTGCCTCAGGATTTTAGTCACCTTGAAACATTGTGACCCTAACCCATCTACGTTGACACTGTTATCCACACACCAAATCTCACAGGGTTACACATGATAAGTTTACTGTTACTATTATGTCTGTTATTGTGCCAGTACTGGCACAATTGACTGCTTGAGGGTGTGACATTACAATAAATTACATTATTTATAAGTCTATCCTCACGAAATATAAGAGTATAGTGTAATTACTCTTTACATCTCACCATGATTTACTGTTATCTGACCAACCCATTCCAAGTACTTCATCATTGCTGTAGCATGTGGGTAGTCCAAGCTGACTTGTGCCCACCAGTCTATATTTTTTTCAAATTATAGGTGCAAACACATTATAATCACTTTGCAGAACATTTGCCAGTGGAGTTTACTTGTCCTAAGATGAAAATGGTATTTTTGGAGGCCTAACATTTTCACAATTTAAATCTAAATATGATATTTATCAATGTGCTGAATATTTCCATCAGAAAATAATGCATCCTTTCTAAGGGCAGCCAAAAATGAGATTGCAGATTACGTTCTAATCTGGTCCCCCACTCCCCAATAAAAAGCGTTCTCTGCAGTATTTAATCTCTCTTGTAGTAACAATTGCAAATAATAACTAAGCCTAATTGCAACCAATAAATTATAAAATGTAGACTAACAATGAAAATGTAATCCATTGTGTTTTTATGGGAAAAGCAACATATACATGTGTCAAGTAGTATTGTTCGTGAGAAATGAGTGAAAACGGATGATGAAAAATGGCAGATTATTAAAAATACAATATCCATTCTGTTAATCTAAATACACAGAATGTTTAACATTTTCAAGAAGTAAATTAATACACCATGTCCTCCACGGCTAGTTTGAAAATCAAAAATAAATGTTTTGTTACAGTACAAAAGTGCTTTTGTATCTTAACTTAAAAATACTGGTTATTAAGTGCTTACCAGCACAGGCATCATTTGGTGCCGATAGATATGCTGTCATCTATGAAATATGTTGTTCTTAATCCAGGACTTGTAACTTGGGTAGCACCCCATCTGAAGACGGGTAGTGGCATGAAAACACTACTATCGGGGATTTACTTACAATATAATTGAAGCCAGTGCTAACTTTACCAAAAGTCATAAATGGCCTCATAGACCAGTTGACATGACACAATATATAGTTTAAATCAAATGAACAGAAAGGACTGTTTTGTGCAACAGGTGCAAGCCAACAAAGATTAGAACCAGAATAAACAAATTGAAAATGCTGGTGAGGATCCTTTATTTATTTATGGATCACCACTCTACACTTTTCTGCACAAAGATGGGTTTGGTGTCTGAAGACCCACTCCTGCACTATTTGTGGTAGGTGAGTGTAGTGTTTATTTCAAACTTGTTAATGTTGTATCATACTGCAACATTTAACAGGAATTAACACAGCTTATTCAGATTCATTTATACATGCAATCGGCAATCCGGGTGCACATTGCACCCAAAATTGCTCCAGTTTCTGGAAGTGTTCTTTTTTTCCTCAAAGTCATTTGCATAATGTTGAATGTGAAATCTGCCATGAACCAGCAGAATCAGGCAGAGTTTTAGGACATAACTTTAAAAAAAAATACATCTTTGCTTTAAAATATATTCCTTGATGTATTCCATATGAATGGTAACTTGGTGCAGTTTGATTACTGGAGCTGCAAATCACAAAATAAGCATTTTTAATCAATGTCTAGTCTACCAACTATGAGTATTCAGATTGAAAATAGCTGAAAATTACTTTAAAAACTACACAGAACCATTTGCTAGTTACATCGATGTACATTAGTCAGTTTCCTAGTAAATTTTTTTAAATCTTCAACATATTTTAAAACATGTCTATTCCTGTTCCTGTGCCTAAAAATAGGCTTAAATTTAAGAGCTTCCTTGAAGGCCCGGAAAGTGGGGCAGTTAGTAGAAACTCTCAGTGGTGATTCATCTAATCTGGGGGTGTGGCTAGGTTTGTGAGTGGGACCAGCCTCGAGCACAAAAGATTGCAGAAACTTGATTTGTGCTGGGTATAATTTCTTGATCTTTTGCGCTGGTTTGGCCAATTATTGAAGAATTGCTTTGAAGACAGTGTAACTTAGCAAAAACTCCAGACCATAGTTCTCGTTGCTCATAGCACCACAATTGTGCAGTGTATGGACAAATGTTACACCTTATCCACTGCTCTATTTTCCTCTGTGTATCAAAAATGTCAGTTTCTTCATGCTTTCTTAAAATTAAGCATTATCGTAGCTCCTGAAGTGACACATCAGAAAGTAGGTTACGGTATTGTGTCCTCAATTAGTCATCTCCTTTTAAAAAATAATTTAATGCACTCATTCAGTTCCTCTGTCCAAGGCTTCTAAAGGATTGTTTATACCTTTATTGTGTTGAGCTTTATTTCTTGGAAGTCCTGCTAGGGACTATTAAACATCAATTATCTGAGTTTGTACTAGAATCTAATTATGCATCATTCCTGGACAAGGCACACACTCTTTAGAGATTTTGTGGAATACCTAATATTTTTCTTTTTTTTTCTTTTACAGGTCTGGTTGCCAGAAATGAAAATGGTAATAAAAAGAAACTTGCAAACACTAATGTTTCACTGATGATCTGTTGCATTGCATTGCATGAATTGCATTGTACAAATTTGTTAAAATCAATAATTATTTCATTTTTGCCATTTCATATCACAAAGTATATATTGTTAAAAGAAATAACTATATATGTGATAAAAAACAAAGTTGGAAATACTCAGCAGCTCAGCCAGCATCTGTAGGAGAGAAACAGAGTTAATGTTTCACTGATGATCTGTTGCATTGCATTGCATGAATTGCATTGTACAAATTTGTTAAAATCAATAATTATTTCATTTTTGCCATTTCATATCACAAAGTATATATTGTTAAAAGAAATAACTATATATGTGATAAAAAACAAAGTTGGAAATACTCAGCAGCTCAGCCAGCATCTGTAGGAGAGAAACAGAGTTAATGTTTCACTGATGATCTGTTGCATTGCATTGCATGAATTGCATTGTACAAATTTGTTAAAATCAATAATTATTTCATTTTTGCCATTTCATATCACAAAGTATATATTGTTAAAAGAAATAACTATATATGTGATAAAAAAACAAAGTTGGAAATACTCAGCAGCTCAGCCAGCATCTGTAGGAGAGAAACAGAGTTAATGTTTCAGGTCGATGACCTTTCATCAGAACTGTTGATTGTTTCATTTGGGACTGATGTTGGTTTGGCAGCGTATATTGGATGGGTGGTGAATGGGGCATCCATGACTGCCGCCTGATAATGTCATCAAGAAGCCTAACTGATTTTCATGATCAGGCCACATTTCAATATCAAGGGCAACCTGTCAGCACAATTCATATTTTCTGTCATGAGCTCAGCTGTTGGGAGGGTGGGAAATCGTGGGTGATCATATGTTTACGAATGTGATAGGTTATTTTTTGAAAATGTACAGATTGGGGAAATCTGGGTTTGTGTTGAATATTGTGGTGAGACTTAGGGACTGTGCTTTAATATTTGTGTGGTGGTGCAGAGTTGCCCTCTGACCAGATGTATCTCGCTTTGAGTTGGAGGCCATGGGGCAGGGACCACTCATGACTGGATAGGATACAGAGGATGGGAGACCAGGACAGCTCAGATTGAGCATTTATCAATCCGTCGCTGTGAAAGGCTCTGGCCTCTGACCCTACATTGACTCCTGATGCTTCAAACAACAACAACTTGTATTTATATAACATCTTTAGCATGACAGGAGCGTTATAAAGTGAAATCTAACACTGAGCCGCAATAGGCTATATTACGCCAGATGGCGAGATGCTTAGTCAAAGAGGTAAGTTTTAAAGAGTGCCTTAAAGGAGGAAAGAGAGTTAGAGAGGCAGGGAGGATTAGGGAGGGAATTCCAGAGCTTTGGGCCTAGGCTGTTAAAGGCACATCTATCAATGGTGGAGCAATTAAAATCAAGAATACTTAAGAGGTCAAAATTAGAAGAATGCAGATATCTTGGAGGTTGTGGGGCTGTTGGAGAGTACAGACATCGGGAGGGGTGAGGTCATGGAGGGATTTGAGAACAAGGATGAGAATTTTAAAATCGAGGCATTGCTTGATTGGGAACCAATGTAGGTCAGCAAGCATGGAGTCGATGAGTGAACAGGACTTGGTGTGAGTAAGGACATGGGCAGCAGAGTTTTGAATGACCTCAAGTTTACAGAGGGTAGAATTTCAAAATAAAATGATTATCCTTGTCTTTTAATTCCACTGTGGCCATAACCCTCCCTCCCCCTGTAATCTTCTACAACTCCTCTATGCACTCTGCTCCTCTCACTCTGGTGTCGTGCCTTTCCCTTCCCCACTCACCCCACCCCTTCCTTGACTTGACTTGTCCCAGTCCCTGGAATTTCCCGTTCTGCTTCACCATCTTTTTTTCCTCACTTAAGACGTTCCTTAAAATCCACCTCTTTCATGACAATTTGGTCACCCTTCTGAATCTTCCTTTGGCTTAGTAGCAATTTTCTTTTACCCCTCTGTGAAGTACCTTGCGATAATGCAAGTTGTTATCATATAACAGGGGGCTGGGTGTTGCCTTTTCGGACCAACTGACCCATTTTCAGCTGTTTTCATACACCTTCGGCTTCATAGTTCAGGTTTGAAAATTACCTACTACCGCCTTTCACCTTTGGGACATAAGTTTGAATCTAGCCCAGACTGAGAATTAAATTCTCTGCCAGTTGAAATCAATGGAATGAAAACTGGTCAAATTCTATTCTAGTTGCTGACACAGATTATTGTGGCAAAGATGAAAATCTATCCCATGTTTGAAACTCACTTCACCATCACAGTTTTTTGCAAGGAGAAAAGTAGCAGTTTGTTGGGAATGCTGAGCAATAATGATTTTGCAAACCCTGATGACTGATACGCCATGTTAAAATTAGATTTAATGTTTCAGGTCCATGTGACCTTTCATCAGAATGCATTTAATCATCTGATGAAAGGTCACACGGACCTGAAACTGTAACTCTCTTTTTCTCTCCACAGATGCTGCCTGATCTGCTCAGTATTTCCAGCATTTTCAGTTTTTGTTTCAGATTTCCAGCATTCGCAGTATTTTGCCTTTGTGTTAAATTTAGATTTATAGTCTTCTGCTCATGAAAAGAACACTAATGTGACAGATGGCTGTGATGGTGATAATTTTAACGAGTTCTAAGCTGAGAAAAGGAGGTTTAGTGTGATCTCACATTTTTCTCCCAAGGCTATAATTGAATCTGCTAGAACAATGATATTACTATGAATAAATCAAAGACGTTTAAAATTAAAAATCACTATGTCGAGGCAGATCTGAGGCCCTTTGCTTCTGTTTGTTTCTTACACTTTTTTTTCTGCTGGCTGTCATAGATGGATGATGTCATTGATGACATTATTAGCCTGGAGTCAAGTTATAATGATGATATACTTGGACTGATGGATCCAGGAATTCCAATGGCTAATACGGTAATTTTGTACCTCTATCAATTTTGATTCTGATATTTTTTCCCTCTCCTTTTCTGTAACTTTTCCCATGTAGCTCCCTCCCTCATGCCTACTTCTTCCTCTCAGGGTGAGTAGAATCAAGGAGGGTCAGTCTAGATTAAAAAAAAAATGGTGGAGTTATCAGAACTTTTTTCTTAACTGTTTCATGTGTAGAATTCACTAAGCTAAGATTGGGCCAGTTCTGTTGTGTCTGTGAGCTCACTCTAAATTTCTAATGTGTATGTAACCCCTGTAATTTTTTTCAATACTTCTTTTGTCTCCAAAATATACTTTATTCATAAAATCTGTAAGAAAATACATTACAAAACAATTCAAAACAGCACCAAGTTGACATTCCAGAAAGTGCAAAGGAAATTAGTTTTCTTCAATACAGGAGTGAGTTGCCTCACAACCCTTCCATTCCATTTTACATGCAATATACATTTTACAGCAAACCCATATTTGGTGTATACAGCCTGAGGGATTTTCCATGGGTTCAGCCTTTTGGTTCACGATGGCAGGAGGAGCTTACACAGTGGTCTTTCCCCATTGAGCTTTTGCAGCGGCTGCCCCAAGCTTTGTGCGTCCCTCAGCACGTAGTCCTGGACCTTGGAATGTGCCAGTCTGCAACACTCTGTCGTGGACAACTCTTTGAGCTGGAAGACCAGCAAGTTTCGGGCAGACCAATGAGCATCTTTCACCGATGGTCCTCCTGCAGCAGTCCCTGGAAACAGCCCATAGAGCACAGACTCCTGTGTTACAGAGCTGCTTGGGATGAACCTCAACAAAAAACCACTGCATCTCTTTCCACACCTGCTTTACAAAGGCACATTCCAGAAGGAGGTGGGCAGCAGTCTCTTGCCCACCACAGCCACCTCGAGGGCAGCATGCGGAGGCGGTGAGATTCCGGGCGTGCAGGAAGGATCTGATGGGGAGGACCCTTCTCACCACCAGCCAAGCCACATCTTGGTGCTTGTTTGAAAGTTCTGGTGATGAGGCATTCTGCCAAATGACTTTGGCTGTCTGCACGGGGAAGCATCCTACAGGATCCACCATCTCCATTTCCCGTAGGGCCTTGAGGACATTCTGTGCAGACCACTGTCTGATGTATTGGTGGTCAAAGGTGTTTTTCTGTACAAACTTTTCCACGAAGGATAGGTGGTACGGTACGGTCTAACTGGATGGAGTGTTCTGCGGAAATGTGGCCAGACCCATCCTTTGCAACACCGGGGACGGATGAAACCTCAACACGTAGTGACACTTGGTGTTTGCGTACTGGGACTGTACGCACAGCTTGATACAGCCGCACACGAAGGTAGTCATCAGGATGAGGGCGACGTTGGGTATGTTTTTTTCCCCCTTTATCCAGAGGTTTGAACATCGTGTCCCTCTGGACACGGTCCATTTTGCATCTCCAGGTAAAGCGGAAAATGGCACGGGTGACTGCCACGGCGCAGGAGTTGGGTATGGGCCCGACCTGCGCCACATACAGCAACAACGTGAGCGCCTCGCGCCTGATGACCAGGTTCTTACCCACAATGGAGAGAGAATGCTGCTCCCACATACTCAGTTTAAGGTGTACCCCGGCTACACGCTCCTTTCAGGTTTTGGCGCGTGCCCTGGCCCTTCCGAACCATATCCCCAGCACCTTCAGGTAGTCTGACCCGACGGTGAGGGGGACAAGGGATCGGTTGGCCCAGTTCCCAAAGAACATGGCCTTGCCTTTGCTGTGATTTAATTTGGCTCCCGAGGCCAGTTCCAACTGGTTGCAGATGCTCATCGGTCTGCGAATGGACAGCAGATCTGAGCAGAAGACCGTGACGTCGTCCATGTACAGGGAGGCTTTGACCTGAGTGCCTTGCTGCCTGGGATTGTCACTCCTCTAATGCCCGCATCCTTCCTAATGGACTCAGCCAAGGATGCGATACAGCAGACAAACAAGGCAGGAGAGAGAGGACAGCCCTGTCTAACTCCAGATTTGATGAGGAAACTTTTTGATTCTGACCCATTGATTGAGACTGCATTATTGATGTTTGTGTAGAGCAGTTTGAACCAATTGTCCCAAACCCAATTTTGGACAGCACGCCCATCATGTCTGTGTGCGATATCCTGTCAAAAGCCTTCTCCTGGTCCAAACTGATGAGGCAGGTGTCCACCCCCATGTCACGTATATAGGTGATTGTATCCCTGAGTAGCGCAAGACTATCAGGGATCTTCCTGCCGAGTACAGTACAGGTCTGATCGGGGTGAATCACCAACTCCACAGACTTGACCCGACTTTGGACAGAATCTTGTAGTCTACATTAAGCAGTGAGATGGACCGCCAATTTCTGATATCCGCCCTCTCCCCTCTTCCGCTTGTAGATGAGGGTGACGATGCCTTTCCTCATGGATTCTGACATGCTGCCAGCCAGAAGCATACTCTCATACACTTCCAGCAGGTCTGGGCCGATCCAGTCCCACAGAGTCGAATACAACTCAACTGGTAAGCCATCGCTTCCGGGAATTTTACTCATCTCGAAGGACCTGACGGCCTTTGTCAGCATCCAGAGTTAGTGGTTTGTCCAGACTCTTCTGTATGCTGTCATCTAAGACCTCCGTGATAGATGACAGGAAGGACTGGGAGGTCATGCTGTCCATGCGCTTCACGTCGTACAGCCCAGCATAAAAGGATTTACTAATCCTTAGTATGTCAGAGTGCGAAGATGTTACCGAGCCATCCTCTTCCTTCAGGCTGCTGATCACAGAGCTCTCTTCGTAACTTTTAGAAGAAGTAATGTGAGCACATCTCATCCCGTTCAACAGAGCGGACTCTGGACCGGAAGATGATCTTGGAGGCCTCCATGGCAAAGAGTGAGGCTGGCTGCTGGCTGTTCAACTCTTGGAGATACTCCTTGACCTCGACCCCCATCAACCACAGCCAGAGCAGAGGTTGCATTCTTTTCTGGAGTCGGGACATTCCCTCTGTCTCTCTGTTGCCCTCTGAACACCTTTGAGGATAAAGAACCTTTTGATGTTCGCCTTGATCACTTCCCACCAGTGCACCGGAGACTGAGAGGGGTTTCATGATTCTCCAACCTTTGTAATCCCTTTTGAGTTCTTCAACGTTCTCCATGGTTAGCAGTGTAACATTCAGCTTCCATGTCCCCCTGCCAACCCACTAGTCATCCTGTAAGCGAGAGTCGGCCAGTAAGAGGCAGTGGTCAGAGAAGAACGCCGGCTTGATGTCGGTGGATCTGACCATGGAAGCATGGGACACAAACAGGAAGTCAATCCTGGAACGGGCAGACCCGTCCAGTCTTGACCAGGTGTATCTACGCTGCGCTCCGTCTGCAGGTTTGCTGAAGACGTCGTGCAGCTTGGCATCTTTTACTGTTTCCATTTGGAATCTGGAAGTAGTGTCCAGTTTGTTGTTGTCACTGCCGGATCGTCCAGCTGCATCAATGATGCAGTTGAAATCACCGCCTGGAAGTCGCCAGCAGCAGTGGGAGATGCTGGAGGACGGTCAGCTGCTCGCTGTACTGAACCGGGGTGTACACGTTGATTAACCGGAGCAGAGCATTGTTGTACATTACATCTGCTACGAGGAGGCAACTGCCCACCACCTCCTTAACTTCGGAGATGGTGAAGTCGCCTCCCCGTAGCAGAATACCCAGGCAGGAGGAACTGGAATCATTACCCCCTGACCAGATCGATGACCCGTGCAACCACCATCGCGACCATTGCCTGTAAGTGCTGAGGTGCTGAGGATTCCACACTCCTGCAGAAACAGCAGGTTGGCTTTGACTCACGAGGTAACCCAAGGTTGAAACACATTGTGTAGTGGATTTAACGCTACGCACGTTAATCGAAGCAGTCTTTATACTCATTTTAAAGTTGGGTGTTGCTTACCACACCAGGTGTCCTTGCTAGTCCCAATCCTTGGGTATGTTCCTGCATACCCATAGTGTACACAAGCTGTTTCACATTCGCTGGGCTCAGAACCCCCCCCCCCCCGATTTCTCATGGGGTTTTTGTGCCGCTGGGGTGACATCAAGGGGGTCTTGTAGACATCAAGATTTGGGCTATCCTCTTCTGATGGTGTCTTTCCCCTCTGTCCCTTCTCAAAGACATCACTGCTCCTGGCTTCCCAGAGCTGAAGTGTGCTAGACGCTTCGCTGCTCTCGGTCTCCCGGAGCTGGGGTGCACTCGGCATCTCACTGATTTCGGCGCTTTGGGGTTGGGGCAGGCTGAGCCCATCACAGCTTCCAGTGCCCTGGAGCTGGGGGAGCTTGCTCTTCCAGCTCCTTTGAGTTCTGCCACTTCTTTTGCAGGTGCTGTCTTTTTGGCCCGTCCTTGTCCAATGAGGAGGAGCTGCCGTAGTCTGTCTCAGACGGTAGCCTCCGCTTGCCACTGGTTTGGGTGGTGACCTGTTCCTTTTTTGGAGGCTTCTTATTTGGGGTTTTCCTTTGTACCACTTTCCACTGACCAGTTTGTCCATCTGCTGCCTCCTCTTCCATTGATTCTGTCTTTAGAGGAGGAGTTTCTGGGCACGGGGTAGGTGTTGGGTGCAGCTACCTCCCCTTCTCCTTCTCATACAGACATCCTCGCTGCGGGGAGGATTGGTTGTCTCCCTCTCAGCACCAGACGCATTCACCGTTCCTTCTCCCGGCCTTTCCTTGGACCTTGCCGCCTGAGCCTAACTGAGCCAGCGTTTATGGCAGGTTTTGTAGAGGTGACCTGCCTCACCACATGGGTTGCAGCACTTACTCTGTTTACAGTCCGTAGTCTGATTGCCTTCCTTCTTGCAGTTCTTGCAGACAACTGTGCTGCAGTTTGCTGCCACGTCACCAGATTTGTCACAGGTGCGACAAACTCTGGGCTGCCTCACATAGACCAAGAAGCTTCGACTTCCCCCATTAGCGAAGATGGAGAGAGCGTGGATGATGGCTCCATTGGCATCGACCTTCAAGGTCACCTTGACCTGCTGCTTGCTGATCCAAATTCCAAATGGGTCCCTGACATCAGTACTGCTGCCGGCCACCTCGACGTACCTGACGAGGAAGGTGAGTACATCCATGACAGGAACATGGGGGTTGTAGAGGTGAATTGTCACCAACTAGTCGCGTTGCGACAGCAGCGTGAAGAGTAGCTCCACTGTGAGGATGGACAGCAATGCCTGGTCTCCCCTCTCCTTGAACACCTTCAGGAACTTGATGCATCCCACCACATTCTTGAACATCACGTCGAAATATCCACTGCTGGGGAAGTCCTGTAGGCAGAAGATGTCTGCAGCTTGGAATCCAAAGCAATCAGTAAGGATTTTCTTAATGAAGAAGGTATGGTCAACAGGTGCACCTCCTTCATTATCCTTCACGACCACCCGAACGGTGTTACGCAGTCCCTGGCCTGAAGCTCTAGAATTGGTTCGAGCCATTTTACTCAAAACTGACCTGGAACAGGATCAAAGGCTACTGATCATGTTCTCTCCCCTGCCAGGTAAGCCGTGTAATATTGTGATGTAAGCTGCATGTTACATGAAGCTACAAAGAAGTACCACAGTCATAACCTTCCAGGCACGCAGCCACATTGCACAGTATGGTGAATCTGATCACTAAGGATACTAACCAGTTCTCCCCATAATAACTTCTGAGGCGAAAATTTAAAATATATTGGCTTTTGAACAAACTTCTTCAAGAAGTGCATCAACAGTACACATAGATGCTTGAATACAATTCTTTCATTACTGTGGAAAGATAAGATCAAGAAACGAAGAATCAATTATTTAAATCTTGTGGAATTGATAACTCTTACAGTATCTCAAGATTGTACTTGTTCTCATTTCATGACAATTACAGTGCAGTAGCAGCAGTCTGAGGTACATAAATATTAAGGTGTGATTGCCAGTTAATTGAAGAAACATACTCCATTACAGTCCCATTGCACAGGGCATGCACATTTTGTTACTTTCAAAAGCAGTAAATGTTAATAGTTTAAAAATGGCAATGACCTTGATAAAGCCTTATGCAAAAATATATTATCTGCTCGTTTATCTTCAATGCTGTTTGTGGGATATTACTGTCTGCAAAATGGCTTCTGCTCACACCTCCACAATGGCAGTGACTGGACTTCACAACAATTCCTTGCATCTGAAATACTCTGGGGCACCTCTGAAGTGATGATAAGGGATTAAGCAAGTGCAAATTCGCTTTTGCTTGCTGTGAAAGGTTTGTTGATGTAGGTAATATGTAATTATTTGAAACAGCTAAGATTTGTAATTAACAAAGCTGCATAAATTCTGCTTAAGCTTGGAAAGCCCACTTCATCATTATTATTACACTAAGTCCAGTTTATAATGCCAAGCCACCTTTGGAAGCAGCTCTGTACATTGAGGTTTGCCTGTCTGTCAAAAACAACCCCTTTAAAATGTGAGGTAGTTTCACTAGGGTGAAGACATAAGTGTCAGCCAAAATCGATGGCCATTACCAGCCTGACCCCACAATTCACTTTATTACCTGAAGATCTACAGAGAAAGCATGTAGCAGTAAGTGCTGATAAACCTGCTGTTAATGTGAGAGGAGCAGAACAGCTTGAGACAGTTAGGCTGTTGGCATCCAAGCTATTTGGTTGCCACCATTATTTACAGACGTAGGAAAATAAAATCCAAAGCCACTCTAAGTGCCTCCTAATGCCAGACAATCACCACGAACATATTTTTGAGTTCATATCATTTCCAGCAAACTTTGTATTAATGCAAGCCGTAAAATGGAAAATAACTTTCCTGAAAATTAAAGTTATTAAACATACAGCATTTATTATAAATTAAATACAGATTTAGGTTTTAATGAAATGTAAATTATTTGGAAATAATGCCACAGCCTTCACATAGAAAAGCTACACTTGCACAGTGTGGTCCGTTATTATAGAGTGATTTAATTTAAATCATCAACTCCCATCAAGGTTTTCCTTTATGTCAGATAGTTACTAAAAAGTACAAATATTAACACTGGTGCCAGAACACTGCCACCATCAATCATTTTCTTGCATCCATAGGCTACCTAGTTGAAGTAAAAGTAAATATGAATCATCTCAGCCAACAGCTCAGAATGCTGGAATTGGACCTTTTCAATATGTTACTCATTCATTTCTTTCATTCACTGAAAATTGTTCCAAATTGAATTCATTGTTTTAATAGTAATCTTTCTAGGTTTGAATTTGCTTTATCATTCAGATGTAACCCAAAGTACTCACCAATCGTTTTTTCCTCTAGTCTGTTCTTCTGGCACAGTATTAGTAGTTGTAAATAGAATTGAGATTGTTTGAAGCGCTGTTGAAACTCACAAAAACAGAATTTGGCTTTGCCATAGAATCAGAAGCACAGTGATAGAAATGTAAAATATATAATAAAACAAATTCCACCAAGTCCGTAATCTAAAGTAGTACTCGGAGGTGCACCTGTTTATTTCTACATAGATGTCTACATCGATTCTCATCCATTTTGACCGAAGAATTCCTAGTTTTTTTTCTGGGACTTTTTGGGGTGTTTTTTTTCCTGAAGATCTAACTGCCTCATTAGAATCATAGATTGATACAGCACAGGAGGCCACTTGGCCCATCGTGCCTGTGCCGGCTCTTTGGTAGAGCTACCTAAAAGTCCCACTCCCGCTGTTCTTTCCACATTGCCTTGTAATTGTTTTCCCTTCAAGTTTCCTTTTGAAATTTACTATTGAATCTGCTTCCACCACCCTTTCAGGCAATGCATTCCAGATCACAACAACTCACTGCCTAAAAATAAGTTTCCTCCTGTTGCCTTTGATTATTTTGACAACCACTTTAAATCTGTTTCCTCTAGTTATTGGCCCTTCTTCCGGTGGAAACAGTTTCTCCTTGTTTATTCTATGTAAACAGTTTATGATTTTGAACACTTTTGTCAAATCTCCTCTTAACCTTCTCTACTTTAAGTACAATAACCCCAGTTTCTCTAGTCTCTCCACATAACTGAAGTCCCTCATCCCTAGTACCATTCTAGTAAATCTCTTCTGCACCTCAATGTTTACTACATTTCCAAGTTTTATATCATCTGCAAACTTTGAAATTATACCCTGTTTACCCAAATCCAGGCCATTAATAATAATACCAAAGAAAAGCAGAAAATGCTGAAACTACTCAGCGGGTCTGGCAGCATCTGTGGAGAGAGAAAGAGTTAACGTTTCAGGTTGATGACTTTTCATCAGAACTGGGAAAAGTTAGAAATGTACTAGGTTTTAAGCAAGTGATGGGAGGAGGGTGGGAAGAAGAACAAAAGGGAAGATCTGTGATAGGATGGAAGACAGGAGATATTAAATGACAAAAGGGTTGGTAGTGTAAGGCCAAAGGGAGTGGTAATGGGCCTTCTAAAGGAACGAAAGATGTGTTGAGAAGAGTTATGAATGACAGAATGATGAACAGCTGCCGTCCGAAAGCAAAAAAGAGAGAAAAACAATAGAATGAAACCAAAACCAGCCAATAAATGGAAACAAAGTATGGCAGAGGTTATCGTCTGCAATTGTTCAACTGAATGTTGAGTCCAGAAGGCTGAAAAGTACCTAATCGAAAGATGAGGTGCTGTTCCTCGAGCTTGCATTGAGCTTCATTGGAACACTGCAGGAGGACGTGGACAGAGAGGTCAGCTTGGGAGCAAGATGGAGAATTGAAATGAAAGACGACCAGAAGATCAGGGTCACACTTGCAAACCCAACAGAGGTGTTCCGCACACAGTGTCTCCTCAGTGTAGAGCAGACTGCAATGTGAGCAGTGAATACAGTATAGTAAATTGAAAGAAGTACACGTAAATCGCTGTTTCATCTAGAAGGATTGCTTGGGACCTTGTATGGTGAGGAGGAGGTAGTAAAAGGGTAGGTATTGCATCTCCTGTGCTTGCATGGAAAGGTGCCATGGGAAGGGGAGGGTGTGTTGGGCGTTTTTGAGGAGTGGACCAGGATGTCACGGAGGCAACAGTCCCTTCATAATGCTGAAAGGGGATTGAATGATGTCTTTGGTGGTGGCTTCATGCTGAAGGTGGCAGTATTGGTGTAGGATGGTCTGTTGAATACGGAGGTGGTTGGGTGTAGGGTGAGGACAAGGGGAACCCTATCATGATTCTGGGAGGGAGAGGAAGGGGTGAGAGCAGAAGTGCAGGAAAAAGAATGGACATTGCCGAAGGCCCTGTCAGCCTCGGTGGGGGTGAGTCCTCGATTGAGGAAAAGGGAAGCTGGTATGGAAGGTTGCATCATCAGAACAGATGCGACAGAGAAACTGGGAGAATGGAAAAGAGTCCTTACAGGGAGCAGGCTGCGAAGAAGTGTGGTCAAGGTAGCTGTAGGAGTATGTGGGCTTATAGTGAATATTCGATGAAAGCCTATCACTAGAAATGGAGACAGAGAAGTCAAGGAAGGGAAGGGATGAATTGGAGATGGGCCCTGTGGAGGTGAGAGAAGGATGGAATTTGGAAGCAAAGTTGATAACATTTTCCAGTTCAAGGGAAGAGCAGGAAACAGCACTGATATAGTCACCAATGTACTGGAAAAATAGGTGAGGGAGGGGGTCTGAGTAGGACTGGAACAAAGAATGTTCCATATATCCCATAAATAGACAGGCACAGCTAGGACCCATGTGGGCATCCATAGCAGCTCCTTTTATTAGGAGGTGTGAGTGGAGTTGAAGAAGAAGTTGTTCAATGTGAGAACATGTTCAGCCAGGTGGAGGAGCGTTGTTGTGGATGGAAACTGGTTAGGCTTCTGTTTAAGGAAGCAGCAGAGAGCCCTCCGACTGTTCTGGTGGGGACTGGAGGTGTAGAGATTGGACATCCATGCTGGTGGAGGTTAGGGCCAGTAAATTGGAAACTGTTAACGTGACGGAGGCCATTTAAAGAGTCATGGATATAATTGGGAAGAGACTGGACAAAGAGAGAAAAAATGGAGTCAAGACAGGAAGAAATCAATTCAGTGGGATAGGAACAGGCTGAAACAATAGGTCTACCAGGGCAGTCCTGTTTGTGGATCTTGGGAAGAAGCTAGAAGCGGGCTGTTTGGGTTTGGGAGACTATGAGGTGGGAAGCTGTGGAAGAAAGATCTCCAGAGGAGATGAGGTCAGTGACAGTCCTGGAGACGATCGCTCGAAGTTTGGTGGTGGAGTCATGGTCCAGGAGATGGTAGGAGGAAGTGTCAGAGGGTTGGCATTCGGCCTCTGCAAGGCAGTGATCAGTTCACTAGACGACGAGCACCACCCTTGTCAGCAGATTTGATGACAATATTAGTGTTGAACTTGAGACAACAGAGCACAGTAAGTTTAGAAGGAGACAGGTTAGAATGAGTGAGTGGAGCAGAGAAATTGTAATGGCTGATGTCACACTGGTAGTTCTCAGTGAAAAGATTGAGAAAGGCTAAGAGGTCAGAGGAAGTGGTCCAGGTGGAGGGTGAATACTGGAGACAGGTAAAAGGGTCCACTGTGCAGGGGGAAGACTCCTAGCCAAAGAGTTGGGCACAGAGGCGAAGGCAATGTAGGAAGAGCTCGGCATCTTGCCGAGTTCACAATTCAGGTTATTAATATATATTAGAAGGGGCAGTGGGCCTAATATTGACCCCTGGGGAACACCAGTGTACTCTTCCTTCCAGTCTAAAAAAGAACATTTCACTGCGATGCCTTTTTTCCATAGCCAAATTTGTATCTATGCTACCATTGTCCTTTTAATCCCGTGATCTTTAATTTTACAAAATGTCTATTATGTGGTACTTTGTCAAATGCCTTTTATAAGCCCATATACACATCAACTGCAATACCCTCATCAAGCCTTTACATTACTTCATCAAAGAACTGAAACAAGTTAGTCAAATACAATTTGCCTTTAACAAATCCAGGCTGAATTTCATTTTTAGCCCATAGTTTTCCAGATGCCAATTAATTTTTCCTTTCTTAAAATAGTGAGTAGTTGTAATAAATATGAATAACTCATTATTCTTTTATATTTCAGTTGCCTGTGCCTGGTAACATGTTAGATGTCTACAACAATCCAGGAATGGCAGCACCTGCCATTACCATCAGCAACTCCTGTCCAGCGAACCTGCCCAACATTAAAAGGGAACTCACAGGTACAATGCAGCCCATTTCTCCATAAAAATCGACACCTCTAATATTGATCTTTTTTTATGTGTATGTGACAATAGGAATTATATGGAATCAGAATATTTATGCAAATAAAGTTGGATCAGTAACATAACTAATTCTCACAAAGTGTTAGACGCCAACATGAATTAAAAACTATTAAAATATCAAGAATGGTTTTACCTGTGCAAACCTGTTTGAGTTCAACAAACTGCACTCCAGATAATATTCACTTGCTGGTATAATTGTGCAGAAACAGGACAGCAGACAGGTGGAGAACAAAATTTGAAGTACTGGTTTAAATGTTGGTAAAAGTAGAGGTGAATGGGTTACATGTTCCTATGCTGTACAATAGTTTAAAATCCAATTAATGCAGCTAACGTTTCATGACATGGGTGAACTGAGCTCATGCGGCATTTTCAATGTTACTCCAATGTGCCACCCACAAGACCAAACTTGTACTGGTTTTCTTTATAAAAACATAGAATAAAAGATTCTATTTGTGAGAGTTAGTACTTTTGTTTTTAAACCATGTAAGGATAAAAAAAAAATCACTAAAAATATGATAGGCTTAAAAATTCTTGACCTATCCTTTACTTCACTGAATAAATATTGGCTGAATTTTACAGACCGCCCCCACCGTTGTCGGGGATCATGGCGGCTGGGGGGCTGGAAAATGCCTCCGGCAGAGGTTCACCACAGACCTTGATGCCGGGAAGGACTGGCCCAATATTGCTGGCAGCAGCGAGGCCCCCTGGCGGCCCCCGCCCCTCCACTTGGCGAGGGGTGCCAAATTTGAATAAGTAAAATAATTTAAATGAACGAATAAATTACTTTCTCACTCCTGCCGTCTGTCCCGAAGCGATATTGGTGCCGGTGGCCGGCACTTCCATACCTTCAGATCCCCATCCGGGGATCCGAGGTGGAACACCGGTGGGGAGGGGGGAGCGGGTATGTTTTTCAGTGTGTGGGTGGGTGGTGGTGGTGGGCAGTGGCGTCAGAGTCATTTCATTGGTGTAGGGGATGGTGGGAAGGGGTAAAGTTTAAAGTTTGTGAACTTTGCAGGGGAAGGTCAGGTGCACAAAGTAAGTGTTTTGAGGGGGGAGAGGGCAGGTAATTAATACTATGGTTATGGGGGACGGGGTGGGAGAGGGTCAGGATCAATTTATTTAATCTTTTAAAATCACTATCTCTTTAAATATTTAAATTGAAATGTAGAGCTCCGAGCCCTTTAAAAATGGCGTCAGCGCCTGTGCAAATGCAGCTGACGTCATTGCCGGGGACAGACATTGGGGTGGGTGGTCCACCCCGGCTATTTAAATGAGCTACCACGTTTAATATCGCAGCGGCTCCACGTCATACATCCCGCGCAGGCAAAATCGCCATTGTTTACATCAGCATTTGATATTTATCAAATAATTTGTGTAAGAATTGTGGCAGCTAAAGAGATATAAGTTTCAAATTGTGAAGGTTATGCAATTCCTTTACCTATTGGATTACTCAGTAATTGAACATTAGTTGAGTATCCTCATCCATGCTTTTGTTACCTCTAGACTTGACTGTTCCAATGCTGTCCTGGCCATTCTCCCATCTTTCATCCTCCATAAACTTGAGTGGATCCAAGACTCTGCTGCCCGTATCCTACTTGTTCCAAGTTCTGTTCACCCATCACCTCTGTGCTCACTGACATTGAAAGTTTTCATCCTTGTCAAATTGCTCTCTGGCTTCGCCACTCCCTATCTCTGTAACCTCTGCCAGCCCAGCAACCCACCAAGGTCTTTACGATCCTCCTTTTCTAGCCTCTTGCACATCTCCGATTTTAATTGCTCCACTATTGGCGGCCATGCCTTCAGCTGCTTAGGCCCTAAGCTCTGAAATTCCCTCCTTATATCTCTCTGCCTCTCTACCTCTCTCTCCTTCTCTTAAGATGCTCCTTAAAACCTACCACTTTGACCAAGTATTTTATCATCTGACCCAATACCTCCCTACGTATCTCTGTGTCCAATTTTGTTTGATAACCCCTGTGAAGCGCATCGGGATGTTTAACTACAATAAAGGTGCTATATAAATGCAGGTTGTTATTGTTGTTAAATATGCTTTTGAAGGAAATCTTGAGATCATAAAACAATATTTGCATGATGTGGGAAAAAGTGTCTATTTTTATCCTTGAAGAGATGGGCTCTGGATGGAAACGGCCAGTGGATTATTTGTACACGTTGATTGTGGTACACAAATTGCAAACTGCAGCAAGTAACTAATTCACGGTTTAATAGCTCATAGAGTTTTCTGTAAAAGGACAAGTGTAATCATGCTGCACACTGAAGAAAATGGACTTCGTCGGTATTTATTTGCCTCTGATTAAAATCTAAAGTGATATGCTGCTCACTAAACATTGCGCCAGCCATCTTATAATTCAGGTTGGATTTCTGTTCTGTATTTCCAAAACATTTAGCCTCCTGAAATAGAATCGAAGGAGATCTGAAGGCTGCTTCCCAAATACATGCTTTGTCTCAAGAACCTGCACAGCAGTTTTGGGTCAACCCTTTTGAGCTTTGATTCAAGATGGTGATTTCTACACATTTGGCTGGATGCACACTTCATCTGTCATCACACCATCCTACATCCTGCACAATTATAGGAGAGAAGTGGAGTCATTCCAAGTACCCAGACTAGCCATCAGTAATATTCCAGTAGCATTTTACAGTAGGATGTGAGTAATTCCAGAGTAAAAGCTCAGTGCACAGGACCTTCAGACAGGCCCCAGAAAAAAGCAGAGACAGCTTTAGAAATGAGTTTTTGGACTGAACTGTCACTGAAACCAATCAAAGAGCACCTAACCCTGGTCACTGGAATTACAGATTCTGCATTGCTATGTTTATTGGCAAAATCAATGTCATTGTGCAGTTTATTTTGTCAGTAAACATCACTCTGCAGCTTTCAAGTAATGAGCTAATTCACACATTTCTACTCAATTTGCAGTCTCTCTATTAATAATACCTACCTGTAGGATTATTTCTTGGTTGAATTGACTTCCAACCATTTGCCATTGCCAGTATCTTTGGCAAAGAAAAATCACTAGTTTTCAAAATTTTGCTCTTCGTAAAACATTTTTGTTCATTCTGAATTTTCCTCTACTGAAAATATCAGGTGTACATATCAAAATATATTTTTCACTCTCACACATTCATTAAAAAACACAGACTTTTCTCTTTTTAACCCATCAAACATTGGTCAACTTTTGCTAAGGGCAAACTTGAATGCAAGTGTTAAAATCGAAGTCAGCTCAGTGATGTCAACAGGGCCTGATCTGTAAAGAAAGAGCTTCCAGTGGGTGTCCCACAGCAGGTTAAAAGTTTAACTGCTGAAAGGCAGCAGGAATGGTTGGGGTTGGTCACTATGGCTATTTTAACAGCCCACCTCCCCAGTTTCCACCAGGTGGGCAGTGTTAAAATTGGTTCTAATTGTGTTTGGTTAAGTCATATGCTGAATACAGACTAGGAACAGATGTTACCAAAATCACAAGAACATGATGAATATTAAATATTGCCAATTAGCAACTTTTTCTACATTTGCTGTTTCATTTTAGCTCAGATAAAAGATGTGGGAAAAAGGTCTATTTTTATCAGTAAAGGGACAAGCTCTGGATGGAAGTGGCCAGTGGATTATTTGTACACATTGATTGTGGTACAAATTGCAAACTGCAGCTATCAATAATTCAAGGTTGTATTGTGCATAGAGTTTTCCTGTCACATCCTGCAGATTGGTTTCTGGCAAGTATGAAGCAACAACTCAGCAAAATGCACCTTTGTGAACATTCGTGATGCAGCAATGAACTTAAAATTTTCAGCAAAATATTAAAGCTTTCAGGTGGCACAGTTAGGAGCACTCGTGCCTCTGAGTCAGAAGGTGTGGTGCTTCGTGGAATTCAAGTCCCACTCCTGGACTGAGCGCCATAATCTAGGCTGACACTCCAGTGCAGTACTGAGAGAGTGCTGCACTGTCAAAGGTGCAGATGAAACGTTAAGCCAAGGCCCTGTCAGCCCTCTCAGGTGGATGTCAAAGATCCCATGATATTTTTGGAAGAAGAGTAGGGACATTATCCCTGGTGTCCTGGTCAATATTTATCCCTCAGTCAACATCACAAAAAAAAGAACAGATTGCTGTCTGTGGGAGTTTGCTGTGTGCAAATTGGCTGCAACATTTCCTAAATTACAACAGTGACTGCACTTCAAAAGTACCTAATTGGCTGTAAAGTGCTTTGGGGGTGTATGGTGGTTGTGAAAAGCATTAGATAAATGCAAGTCTTTTTTTCTTTTAACTGTCAAATTCCATACTGCAAGTATGTGTGTGTGTGTATATATATATATAATGTATGTGATATGTTTACTTCACATGTACGCTTACGATTAGCAGAGGAAATTTTTTATTGTATTTGCCCGTGAGCAAGATTTATGTATTTCGACTCAGGTACTTTGCTTAACAAATAATATTAGGTGCACAAAAGTTCAAAGTTAATATTGAACAAATGGAAAAGTAAAGGTAAGTACTGAAGTTAAGAACTCAAGTGTTGCTGAAGTGAGATATATGGGTTTTCTTTTTAAAATCAACTAATTCAGCAATTTTAAAAAACCTACACAAGCCAAAGGTCACCAACATAATTAAGCATTTATCTGATGCCATAGCACGTAAGTGATTGGAAGAACCATTGCTGGAACCTTCACTCTTTATATAAATCATTATTATTGTTAAATGTATCAAGTGTCAGTCTTGGCTCAGTGGCACTATTAATAACTTAAAATAAAATAAAACCTCTGCTCTTTCTTGATATTTCCAATTCTAACTAAAACCTATCAAAACATCTCTTCTTTGTCATTGTGTGCTAGGTTTGTGTATATGTGTGCACAGTGTAATGCACTGAAGTTCCTGCCCGAGCCATTCATGAAAAGAAAAATGAGGGAGAAATTCATTTAGGCCAGTTTTTGGGTCTCAGAAGGTCAGCATGCTCGCAGTGAAGCAGAAGGTTAGACAAGGGGATCAGGGAATATCGGGGGTGATGGGAGTGTGGAATTCGAAACACAAACAGATCAGCCATGATCATATTGAATGGCGGAACAGTCTCGAGGGGCTGAATGGCCTACTTCTCCTAATTCGTATGTTCATATGTTATACGCTCCAAATTGAAATTGACATTCAAAATTGGGGTTTGGGTCTCCTCTGAATAACTCCAGAGAGTTGCGGGCACATGTTGGGATCATAAGACAGCTCGCCAGTCTTCTAAATAAAACTAGAATATAGGAGCTGAGTGTGTTCATAACCCAACCAATTTTCTGCAGTAGATCAACTTCAGCATCATGAAAGGAGTTGAAATTCACAACTCTATGACTCAGGTCATGCCATAGTAATCTGCTTAGTTAATTGATGCAGATTCAATAGGCCACAGGCTGTGCCATCTCTGGGGCCCTTGATTTGCATTAAGGGTAGCTGCGGCATATTCAAATTTATTATGCAGGAATTTTGGAATAAAATCACAATGGGAAGATCGAGCACAAGACACCATAACATACGGCTCAAATTGCAGGTTAGGTCATGGCATGAGATTAGGGGGATTTTCAAATTTCAAAATGTATTTATTGGCCCGGAAATATTTTGAGATAGCTGAGGACGTAAAAAGCACTATATAAGTACAAATTATTTTTTCATACAGAGATGAGTGTCCCTAAACCAAAGTTCAGTAAGGATACCAAAAATAATGTAGGCATCTCTACACTGTAATCCAAGGTTTACCTGAATCCTTTGATCATGCAATGAAAATCTGTCAATTTCATTTGGCATATTATAAAAATTGTTCATAATCTCAACAAAATTGAATCACTGATATACTTAGTGATGTCAAATTCAAGTAATCTTCAGTATGCTGGTTATGAGGGTTCTACATAAATTAAGAGTCTATCAGAACATTTAAAAACTTTGGGCGAGAAATTTAGCTTTTTAGCCACTGTTTTCTGGACACTACAGGTGCCCTTCGGGTTCCAAAATGGCATTTGTGGCATGCGGGCACATTTGTGGGGTGAATCGCACTGGACTCCATACTGGTGCACACTTTAGTGCACATGCAGTGAACATCTATTAGAAGTATGCAGAGCAGGCAGATCATAACATCAACATACAATATACAATGCTGATTTGACAGCAGCGGTGTCATTTTGGAGCTCAGCGCTCCAGCCAATGTCCTCTTTTGCACAGCTGAACATGCGTTCAGCAGCAAGAATCAACCCCTCCCCCCCCCCCCCCCCCCCTCAAGCTCTGCCACACTAGCACTACTTACATCAGCTACTTACAGATTGGTTGCTGGTTGATTTCTTCTGGCTTTTGCTAGGATTCAATTTGTGTTTGGTGCTTTCTATAGTTGTTTCAAGTTGCAGAAGTTTACACGGAGTGGTACGGTAGGTGCTGAAGGACTTTTTGCTGACTTGAAGTCTCTGCACAAAGCAGTTGCTCCCAGGTATGGGTGCAGTAGTAACCATTCCTTTTGGAGTGCAGCATGACTTACATCAAGACTTAGAAAATGAACAGAGGCCACAAAGAGCAGGACAGGTTGCTGGATGTGGGGGCGAAGGGCTCTCAGCGGGAGGCCATAGCCACCAGGGGCGGTCTGCTACTGAAATCTCAAGGAGGAACAATGTGTGAGATATCTGCACTTCAGTAAGGATGTCCTCACTGAAATCTGCCACCTGCTGCAGCCACATTTGCAACCTTGGAGGAGGACGACAACTGTATTATTAGTGGTTCTGAAGGTGACCTTGCTCATGAAATTTTATGCAGCTGGCTCCTTCCAGGCTGGAGCAGGCGACATTTGCAACATCTTGCAGCTTGCCATCCACTTTTGTGTAAGGGAGGCCACTGAGGCTGTGTGTTCAAAGAGAGCTAACTATGTTTCATTCTTTCTTGCCAGAGCCAAGCAGGCAGAGTGAGCACGCAGCTTTACTAAGATCACTGGCTTCCCCATGTTGCAGAATGCCATTGACTGCACACACATTGCTTTGTGGGCAGCACATATCAGCTCTAACCTATACCAGACCCAGTAGGGATTCCACTCCTTCAACATCTAGCAGTTGTGTGACCATAGGTAGTGAATAATGTAGGTCAATGCCTGATATCCTGGCAGAAGTCATGATGCTTTCATTTCTGCAGTAGACCGCTGTGCCAGCTGCCTTTGAAGCACCATGGCAAACCAAAGAATGGCTAATGGAAGATAAGGACGTGGATGATGACTCTGGTACACAACCTACAAACACACATGCAACATGCATACAAAATGTCATGCTGCCACATGAAATACGATAGAACAGACTTTGGGCATGCTGAAACAACGCTTCTGCTGCCTGGACCATTCTGGAGGAGCCCTCAGTACTCTACAGAGTAGCTGGCAGTGTGTACAACTTGAGATGTGGTGTGAATCTTGCAGCAGTGCTAAGCATGTGAGGGTGAAGTGAAGCATATGAATGTTAGGCATGAGCCTTGATAGGTGATTAGAAAGGATATAGTGATTTGAGTAGTGTCAGAGACTAGTAGTGCAGTTGATAGGATATGACGTTTGAAGATGCATTCACTGACCTTGACCACTTGGGGCTTGACTCCTGACATTGACCTCCATGCCTATCTGGTCCCACAATGTTCTGAGAGTTCATCTTAAGGGCCTCCTTTCCACCCCCCCCTCCCCCCCCACTCCCTGCCGCTGCGAATACAGAACACCGAACATCTCTCCTCCTTTTCACCTCCTCCACCAAGTGCTCCAGTGCAGTGTCTGAAAACCTCAGAGCCTGCTGTCTCTCTCTCCTATTGTGCCATTCCTCACTCTTTCCCAGGACACATTCTGTTCAACCATGACTGTTTTGGGGGCGATCCAATTTAGCCACCTTTGTATTCAAAAAAAGTACCTTTTAAGGTTATTTTCACTTTATAAGTGAAGGAAAAATGCTCCAGGGAACTGCAACAGTTTCAACAAATGGTAATGTTTACTAAGGTCCTTACCTGTAACATTTCCGTCTAGAAATATGTTAGAATAATTGTATAATTCATTATTACATTGAAAATGACCTTAAATTAGAAGACCTAAAAATTGTACAAATTGTCACTACCCTGCAATTTATTTGTAAAACAGTCATTTCAATGACTACAAGGTAATAAGAGTCAATCATATTAGGGAATTAGCAGTACTGTCTATTCGTGTTACTATAGTGTCCCATCTCACTGCTTCATTCAGTATAGATTGCTAAAATAGCCCTATATTATTCAAATAGTAAAATGTTATTTGTAGTATAAATTGTTTTCTATATAATTCACAGAATCAATGGTTGCAGGAATGGAACTCCATTTTAAAAGTCCCTCTATGAAAATGCATAATGCTCTATTACCAGGCAAGTTCTGATACACAGAATTTATTTCAATCATTCAACACTTCAACAGCCATTACTGTTTGTGTGTGATCAGGAAAGACTGCTGATAACATTTTTAATTCCATGGTACTGTTCTTTAAGCTTAAAAAGTATATATTTTATTGTGTAGTCCAGAATTATTTGATGCACTTTTGCCGATGGGAATCGAACATTGCGATAACTTAGAACAAAAGGCAGTGGTTGCCCCTGCATAAGCCATCAGTTCAATCTTAACTTGAAGTTTTTATTTTCAGAAGCTGAAGCCAGAGCACTTGCAAAGGAAAGGCAGAAGAAGGACAATCATAATTTGAGTATGTTTTCAGATAATTTCAGTTTTACTGGTAACATTGCAAAATAATCATAAATGTTGGGTGCCTAATAGAAAAAAATACTTAACTTTAAAAACAAAAAATGAGGATATGCAGCCTTCCATTTTTCTCCCTTGTGGAGAGGTTCGTCAAGGAGACCTGCTTGAAATATCCTTGAGGCAACCTAATTGAGTTTGGGAGCTATACAGTGTGGGTATCAAACCTGTGTCTTGCTATTGCTGTGGGGCATTGCATTGCTCCTTCAATGTTATGCACCAAAGCAGTCACATATATTATTTCTGAATAACTTAATTTCCATTGGACTAAGTTTCTTTGTTCTTTATTCTCTAAGTTGAAAGAAGAAGGAGGTTCAATATCAACGATCGTATAAAGGAACTGGGTACATTAATCCCAAAGTCCAATGACCCGTAAGTACAGCTTCAGTTAAATTTTAAAATGTTGTTTTCATTTATTTTTTGATAACTTTGGCTAGTTATCTTATTAGCTAATGTCTATCTTGAATCTCACTAGTACATTTTCTGATCGAATGGAATAATTCATTTTTGGACAGAATACAACTTTGCCACTAAATAATTGGGTTTTCTATCTTGCCTGTTTAATTCCTTGCTTTTCATGATCTAGATTGAAATTGCAAATCTTATCAGAATGTAGAAAAATACAGACAGAAACTTAGAACACCTGATAATTGTAACACACCATCATCTATTTGTGAAAGCAGGCTCAGCAGGACTAATATTCATCTCATTACTGCAAATTACAAGAAAAAATACATAGTAATCACCTGTCCCAATTTCAGGGGACCTCGATTTAGGCAGCCAGCGCTTCCATTGGAAACAGATAGGGTGTAATTAAAATATTTACTTGCCAATTTCAGCCAAAGTCACTACAGCCCAGAATTTCTTGGTCTCTGACTGCTTACTGGTTGCAACGGGATATCAGCAACATTAGTCAGTCTGTGAAAAGGAAAAGATTAGCAAGGACAAATGTGGGTCCATTAATGGCAGAGACAGGAGAATTTGTAATGGTGAATAGGGAAATGGCGGAGAAAATAAACAATTACTTTGTCTCTGTCTTCACGGAGGAAAATACAGAAAATCTCCCAGAAATACTAGGGAACCAAGGGACTTGTGAAAATAAGGAACTGAAAGAAATTAGTACCAATAAAGAGATAGTACTCAAAAAATTAACTGGATTAAAGCTTGATAAATCCCCTGGACCAGATGAGTTACATCCCAGAGTATTGAAGGAGGTGGCTATAGAGATACATTGGTTATCTTCCAAAATTCAGTAGATTCTGGAAAGGTTCCTGCAGACTGGAAAGTAGCAAATGTATTACTACTATTTAAGAGAGGAGGGAGAGAGTAAATGGGGAACCACAGACCTGTTGGTTTGACATCAGTAGTAGGGAAAATGTTAGATTCTATCATAAAGGATGAAATAACCGGACGCTTGGAAAATAATGATATGATTGGGCATAGTCAACATAGATTTGTGAAAGGGAAATCATGTTTGACAAACCTGTTGGAGTTTTTTTGAGGATGTTACTTGTAGCATAGATAAAGGAGAACCAATGGATGTGGTACAGTTGGATTTTCAGAAGGCTTTTGACAAGGTCCCACACAGGAGATTAGTAAACAAAATTAGAGCATATGGGATTGGGGTAATATACTGGTATGGATTGACAATTGGTTAACAGACAGAAAACAGAGTAGGAATAAATGGGTCATTCTCAGGATGGCAGGTGTTACTAGTGGGGTACCATAAGGATCAGTACTTGGGCCACAGCTGTTCACAATCCATATAAATGATTTGGATGTCAAGACCAAATATAATATTTCCAAATTTGCTGATGACACTGAACTAGGTGGGAATGTAACTTGTGAGGAGGATGCAAGGAGGCTTCAAGGGGACTTGGACAGGCTAAGTGGGCAAGAACATGGCAGCTGGAATATAATGTGAATAAGTGTGAAGTTGTCCACTTTGGTGAGAGGTTGGGAAGTGTTGATGTCCAAAGGGATCTGAGTGTCCTTGTTCATGAGTCACTAAAAGCTAGCAAGAAGGTGCAGCAAGCAATTAGGAAGGCAAATGGTATGTTGGCCTTCATCGCAAGGAGTTTTGAGTACAGGAGTCAAGAAGTCTTGCTGCAATTGCATAGTGCCTTGGTAAGACCGCACTTGGAGTATTGTGTAGTTTTGGTCTCCTCATCTAAGGAAGGATATACTTGCCATAGAGGGCGTGCAATGGAGTTTCACCAGACTAATCCCTGGGATGGCAGGATTGTCCTATGAGGAGAGATCGAGCAAACTGGGCCTGTATTCTCTAGAGTTTCGAAGAATGAGAGGTGATCTCATTGAAACTTACAAAATTATTACAGGGCGTGACAGTGTGGATGTCGATAGGATGCTTCCCTTGGCTGGTGAGTCTAGAACTAGGAGACATAGTCTCAGAATAAGGTTAAGGCCATTTAAGACTGAGATGAGGAGGAATGTCTTCACTCAGAGGGTGGTGATCTTTGGAATTCTCTACCCCAGAGGGCTGTGGAAGCTCAATCATTGAGCATGTTCAAGACAGAAATCGATAAATATCTGGATACTAATGACATCAAGGGATATAGAGATAGTGTGGGAAAGTGGTATTGAAGTAGATGATCAGCCATGATCCAGTTGAATGGTGGAGCAGGCGTGACAAGCTGAATGGCCTACTCCTGCTCCTATGTTTCTATGCAGTCCATGCTTGCATTAAGCAGATGATGGATGCCATTTCATCATGCTCACCTTGCTCAGCTGCAGATACCTTGCTGTGCGTTACCTGTAGCCTTCCCATCTCCTATGCTGCATGTCCTCCCTCTAACAATGATGTCAATGGAATCAAAGTTTGAAACATGGCTGGACCTCTTCCTGTTCTTGAGGTTTCCTTCTGAGTGTGTGCCAGTTTTGCTTGCAAAAGTGGGAGTAGAATGGTGTCTTCCCCGTTGAAGTCTTGTGAGGATGGGTAAGGCAGCTTCAAATAGCTTGTATGGTGAGGGAAAGGAGAAAGGAGCAGAAAGTGTGGGCAAGAGGGGTAGGTCATTGTGTGGGCAGTAGCTGGTCTTGAGTGTGAGAGTGAAAGCAGAAAGAAGTGTAGTGAAGTGACCAGCTGTTTCTAAAGTAGTTGAATGGAATTTGGTGTGAGTAAGGACACAGACAGCAGAAATTTGGATGATCTCAAGTTTCCAAAGGGTAGACTGTGGGAGACCAGCCAGGAGTACGTTGGAATAGTGTAGGATGTAAATGGTACAGGACTGCATTGGAACTGAATGAAGTTATAGGAATTCAGCAGTTGAGTATTAGTAATGTTGTAACTAGTGGTCGTAATTGCATTGGCAAATGGACTGCACTGGAAAACTGATTTTTAGCTAAAATGCATGCTTTATCAACTAAATGGTCAGTGTCTTCCCCTTCCTGTTCCTCCCCTTTAGTTTAGCTCTGTGAAATCTGCAAGAACAAACACTGACCTTTTAGTTCATATTTTGTTTTATAATTTTAATTTCTGTGCAATTCCTGTTGAAGACTTATTAGCTCCATATCAGCTACAACTAATTACCTCTTTTTTTTTAACTGGCTACAGCTACTCATATTAAAATTAGTGGAGCTACTAAACAAAACAAAAAAAGACAACGGATGAGAGGAATGCAGTCTTATGTCTTTATCTGAAAAGAAATAGGAAGACCGGTCTTGTAACCATTCCTGTTAGTAACAGCTAAAAACAGCACAGACCCCATCACTGATACTGTCCACATTTAATATCAGTCAAAAGGCAGTAACCATTTCCCTTCCATTATAGTAACTTACAAAGTTGTACTTGTAGTGTGTTAAGTGCATCAAGTATTTTGGGCAAAAATGGGTGTTCACTCATTTGTTCGCACCTCATGAGGGTGCAGTTACTTTGTAAACTTAATCACCTTTAACTGATGTCAAGTTGCACCTTACATGGCTCAGCACTGTCTGCAATGCAATAACAAAGCAAATTGCACTTCATTAAGGGTAGCCAAGGTACCCGACAGATATCTTTCACCTTGGCTGTATCACTTTCCTCACTGCCTATCCTTAGAACTGGTCTTCATAATTTTCTTTTCAGGGTTTTCCCATTATACATTACAAAGGAATATTCTAAAACATATTGCTAGTTTTTACAAAGAAATAGCTGAATCCTGATTTTAACGAGATATACATAGCCACCATCATTTTAACATTAAATCTATTTCTTTGGGGATAAACCATCCAATACATACAGTGGGCAAAGCAGATTACCACCAACATGCCCACTATAAGTTGGGGACTGTACTGGTAACAGCATGGCAAGGACTGTGCACAGGCCTCCTGTCTCGTGCAGCCTTCCATTCTCCAAATATGTAGAACTTAATTTATCCACCTTGAGATATTGAGAAGTTGAATGAACGTTGCCAGAATTTGAATTCAAGGCTCCTGGCCTTCAATCCGACATTCAACTAATTGAGTTATAAAGTGCTCTAACCTTCTATGGAAAGGGCTTTAACTTTATTTTATACCTTACATAAGCATGATATAACATTGAATCAACATGTTGTTGAAATATTCCTCCACCCGGAATTTCTATTTATTTGTAATGTTTCTTGACTATCTCTACAGGACAGAGCCTGGGTTGTTTCAAATCACATACTTGCCAAAAACAGATTCTGTCCTGTAACATAAACATTTGTTGGATTATTGCTGGATGAACCATGTTTGGTAGGATAGGAAATAAATTTAGTTGCTGCAGATATTTAGAGGGAGAAATTTATTCGCCCTCCTAGGCTGGCACAAACTGATTGCAAGCATATGATCCCTTCACGCAAGCAGATAGGCCCAAGACCTGATAGAAATTGAAAACCATGAAAATGGACAACTCGGGGACCCTGCCATTTTTTGCATAATTTAATGTATTAGTTTATTAGTTCAGCTATTGTGCAATTAGCAATTTGGAATTATATCCTTATGAACATAAGCAATAGAAGCAAGAGTAGACCATATAGACATGGGGATAGTGTGGGGAAAAAGGCATTGAAGTAGATGATCAGCCATGATCGCATTGAATGGTAGAGCAGGCTTGATGGGCTGAATGGCCTACTCCTGCTTCTATGTTCCTATATGGCTGCTTGCTCCTGCTCTGCCATTCAGTATCATCATAGCTGATCTTCTGCTTCAACTGCACTCTCCCTCTCAGTCCCCATATCCTTTGATTCATTCTGAGACCAAAATTCTGTCTATCTCAGCCTTAAATATACTCAACAATGGGGCATCCACAACCCTTTGGGGTAGAGAACTCCAAGGATTTACACCCTCTGAGTGAAGAAATTTCTCCTCATCTCAGTCCAAAATGAATGACCCCTTATCCTGAGGCTGTCCCCCCACCACCCCCCCCCCCCCCACCCATGTTTTAGATTTGCCAGCCAGCGGAAACAACCTCTCAGTGTCGATGCTACCCAGCCCCTTCAGAATCTTATGTTTCAATGAGATCACCTCTCATTCTTCTAAACTCCAGTGAATATAGGCCCAATTTACTCACACTCTCATCCCAGGAACCAATCTAGTGAACCTTCACTGTACAGGTATTTCCTTTAAATATAGAGACCAAAACTGCACACAGTACTCCAGATGTGGTCTCACCAAAGCCCTATACAATTGTAGCAAGACTCCCTTGTCCTTGTACTCCAATCCCCTTGCAATAAAGACCAACATGCGTCTGCCTTCCTAATTGCTCTCTGTTTGTACCTGCATGCTAGCTTTCTGTGTTCCTTGTACAAGTGCACCCTACACCCAAGTGTCTCTCAACATTAACATTTAGAAGTTTTGCACTTTTTAAAAAATATTCTGCTCTTCTATTCTTACGACCAAAGTGAATAACCTCTCACTTTTCCACGTTATATTCCATCTGCCACCTGGTTCCCCACTCACTGAACGTGTCTATATCTCTTTGCAGCCTCTGTGTCCTTCCCACAGCTTACATTTCCACCTAGCTTTGTATCATCAAGTAAGTTTGGATACATTACTCTGTCACTTCATCTAAGTCATTAATATAGATTGTAAATAGCTGAGGCGCCAGCACAGATCCTTGCGACACTCCATTAGTTACAGCCTGCCAACTTGAAAATGCCCTGTTTCTCTCTGCTTCCATACTCTCTGCTTCCTGTCTGTTAACCAATCCTCCATCCATGCTAATATATTACCCCCGACTCCAAGAGCCCTTATCTTATGTGTTAACCTTTTGTGTGGCACCTCATCAATTGCTTTTTGGAAATCCAAGTATACTACATCTGCTGGCTCCCCTTTATCTACCCTTATAGTTACATCCTCAAAAAAAAACACTAATAAATTTGTCAAACACAATTTCCCTTTTGTAAATAAAAGCAAAATACTGCAGATGCTGGAAATCTGAAACAAAAACAAGAAATGCTGGAATCACTCAGCAGGTCTGGCAGCATCTGTGGAAAGAGAAGCAGAGTTAACGTTTCGGGTCAGTGACCCTTCTTCGGCCCTTCTTCCCTTTTGTAAAACCATGTTGACACTATCTGACCATACTTTGAGTCTGCGTTTGCTGACAACACAACCACTAGATGGCGCAGTACTTGCACATGCACAAATGCAGGCTCTTTTTTTTAAATTAATTCATGGGATGTGGGCGTCGCTGGCCAGGCCTGCATTTATTGCCCATTCCTAATTGCCCTTGAGAAGGTGGTAGTGAGCTTCAACTGGAATGTCAGTGTCTGCGACGTTTAGGCAGCTGGCAGGATTAAAGATGGCGCTGCTCAATTTATCACAGGAAATGCTTATGGCTATATCGTTCGAGCAAACCAACCTTACATTAACTTTGATGGAAGCCCAGTAATATGCTACTATGTAATTATAGGATACTAACTGTAATCCTCAGATCCATTTAATATTCCAGTAATCCTATTAAATACAAAAGGAATTTTATGATTGAGTTTCCATTGGAAGATAGCGAATTGTCACCCCGATCGAAAATCGGGCAGAGTATAAAATGTGCTGCCAATTTGTTATTGTGATTTGTTTATATGACTGACCAGGACTGATTTCACCCGAACGCAGCCACTAGCTCCTACTCCACTGGCCGCTCTCCCCCCTCAGTAACTCGCTTTCTCCTCCTCCCTACCAGCCACTTGCTCCAGATCTCGCTGCTCCCCCCCACTCCCCTGTCCGATTGTTCCATGCTCGCGCCACCCTGCTCTCCGGTCATTCACTCGCTCCCGGCACCCCAACCCCCCCCCCCCCCCCACCATCTCTCCAGTCGCTAGCTCTGCGACGCACCGCTTCTCTCCTCTCGACCACTCGCTGCCACGTTTGATCAGTCTCCACACGCGGCCCGAAGAAGCAAGGCGGGCCGCAAGGAGTGACGTAGGAGCGAGTGGCCGAGAGGAGGGAAGTGGCGCCGCCCAGAGCTAGCTGCTGGGGGGAGGGGGGAGTGAGTGGCTGGAGGGAAGGGAGGGGGGGAGCAAGAGGCCGGAGTGCGGGGTGGCATGAAGCGAGGAACACTCGGCTGGGGTAGGGGGGGGGGAGTAGCGATGTCTGGAGCGAGAAGCTGAGGGGGGGAAGCGTCGAGGTCTGGAATGAGTTGCCAATGGAGGACAGCAGGACTGCATGCGCGAAGATGGACCAGGCACGAATACGCAATGACGTTAGCACTACATGATGACATCATCCCACGCATGCACCACTTAGGTTCTGGCAAGATGTAACTGTGCATGTGCGCATCTTGGCGCACTCTGACGTTAGCGGACCGCTGCGTTGTCAGGAATCACTTTGTACTTTGATTTTCATTGTTAAGACTTCCTTAATAATAGATTCCAGCATTCTCCAAATTTATTTTATTTATTTATTTATTTATTTAGAGATACAGCACCGAAACAGGCCCTTCGGCCCACCGAGTCTGTGCCGACCAACAACCACCCATTTATACTAACCCTACAGTAATCCCATACTCCTTATCACCTACCTACACTAGGGGCAATTTATAACAGCCAATTTACCTATCACCTGCAAGTCTTTGGATGTGGGAGGAAACCGGAGCACCTGGAGAAAACCCACGCAGACACAGGGAGAACTTGCAAACTCCGCACAGGCAGTACCCAGAATCGAACCCGGGTCCCTGGAGCTGTGAGGCAGCGGTGCTAACCACTGCGCCACTGTGCATGATGTGTCAGGCTAGCTGGCCTGTAGTTCCCTGTTTTCTCTCTCCCTCCTCTCCTGATCAGAGGTGTTACATTTGGTATCTTCCAATCCACTGGAACCATTCTAGAATCTGGGGAATTTTGATGCATTTTAATGAAATGTTGTACATTCGTCTGCATTTTATGAAAAACAAACAGGAAATACATGTGTAACACCATAACAGTTTACATGATGAATTACAACTAAGTATGTAAGTCCCCCACAGTACCCTTTGGTGTATAATTTGCTGGTGATTACTCCACTTTAATGTACTCTGATTTAAAGCCAAAAATTAAAATGTCTTTTTGGCATCATCTTACAGCTAAATTGAAATGGGCATGTTTATGCTATGCATTTCATTTTTGACAGCTGTGTTGTTTACAGTTAGTAAAATCTAGCACAACTTACTGATGCCAAATTTTGCTCTGCTCTAAATTTGCCTCAAGCATCTTTTGCCTAACTTGTTTTGATCGTTTTAACAGGGATATGCGCTGGAACAAAGGCACTATTCTGAAAGCATCCGTGGATTATATTCGAAGGCTTCAAAAAGAACAGCACAGAGCAAAAGACTTTGAGTCACGACAGAAGAAACTAGAGCATGCAAACAGACACTTACTGCTGAGAATACAGGTTAATTAAGATAACTTTTTAAATTTTACTTCCTTCCTCCATGCATTTCCCACTGCTTATGCCAGTCACCATTCCCAACAGCAAAACTGAAATCCTCTATTTCCCCAGGTTGTTTCCAATTTTGCTGAAATCTGTATATTTAAAGTATATTTGAATGTTGAAATCGGTTTTGATCATAGAACCGTAGAATGTTACAGCACAGAAACAAACCATTCAGCCCATCAAGTTTTTCTCTTGAGACCCTTTAATGTACCTCTTTCCCAAGCCATTTTCTAATTCCTTTTGAAAAAAATCATGGATTTTGCTTAAACAGTTGTTTATGTCAGATAATTGCACATTCAAACGACCCTCTGTGTAAAAAATTATTTTCTAATTTGTGCCCTCTTACTACCATTTTACTAAACAGTGGAAACATGTATCACTGTTTTCCTTAACATAGCTTTTCATCAGCCTGAAGACCTGTATTAAGTCACCCTTAACCTTCTCTGCACTAGTGATAAGAGCCCTAGCTTCTTAAGTCTCTCTTCATAATTGTAACCCCTCATTTCAAAGTTATGTCCTAATGATAGTGTGCTGCAACTTTTCCATTGCTATTACATCCATCATATAAAGGGTGACTAAAATTGTATACAATACTCCAGCTGCAGGCTAATTAAGATCTTGTGCACATTCAACATTTCCTTCTTGATTTTGTATTCTCTACCTCTAGATTTATCTTTAAGGCCTTATCCACTTGTATCACTTTAATGATGAGTGTACCAGCACACCAAGATTCCACTACTCCAATTTCTTAATCTCTCACTTCCTGACTCTCAATAGTAAACATGAGCAGTCCCAAAACAGACCTCTGTAGAACTCCATTCACCTCATGGTTCTAGTCTGAGCACTTCCCCTTTACCATTTGACTTTGGTTCTTGTCCTCCAAATGCTGTCTTTCCATGTGGTCACATTCCCTTAATTCCATGTGCTACTACCTTTGGCATGTGTTAGTATTCTGTTCCCTGATTCAAAAGGTTCAGAGTTCAATCCACACTCCAGGGAGTTGAACACATTATCTAAACCGACAATACAGACGAGTACTGACCACACTTTTATAAAGTGGGCGATTAATCATTACCATACTGATTCACTGAGAGAACTTGTATAATGAACGACCAAAGAAATTCAAAGAATCTGGGAACTGAACTTCAATCCACAATTTTAAGGCGGTTGCATTGAGTTAGAAAAAAAATTAAACTTCATATCCCGAAGTGGGAGGGTGAACAGCCAGCAGTCATGGTCCACATCGGAATCAACAACATAGGTAGGAAGAAGGATGTGGTCTTGCAGTCAGAATTTAGGGAGCTAGGTAAGAAATTAGCAAGCAGGACCTCAAAAGTAGTAATCTCGGGATTACTCCCAGTGCCACGTGCAACTGAGTATAGAAATAGAAGGATAAGACAGATGAATGCATGGCTGGAAAGATGGTGCAGGAGGGAGGGCTTCAAATTCCTGGGGCATTGGGACCGGCTCTGGGGAAGATGGGACCTGTACAGGCTGGACAGGTTGCACCTGAACAGAGCCGGGACTGAGTTCCTTGCGGGACGTTTTGCTAGAGCTGTTGGGGAGGGGTTAAACTAGTTTGGCAGGGGGATGGGGACTCGAGGGTAGACTCAGCTGGGACAAAATCAGAAATCAAAATGGAAGGCGGAAAATTAATGGATAAGTCTGGAAGACAGAGGAAAGGAGGGTTAGAAAATTTAAAAAAAGAGTTTGGCAGTACTCAAGGGTATCTATTTCAATGCAAGAAGTATAGCAAATAAAGCAGATGAGCTGACGGCACAGATAGGCACGTGGCAGTATGATATCATAGCTATTACAGAAACATGGCTTCAGGAGGGACAGGAATGGCAGCTCAACATTCCTGGTTACAGGGTTTTCAGACGCGATAGGGAGGCGGATAAGAAAGGAGGGGTAGTGGCAACTTTGGTCAAGGAAACTATTACAGGTGTGAGGAGGAATGATATGTTGGCAGGGTCATCAAATGAGGCCATATGGGTTGAGCTAAGGAACAAAAAAGGAGCAAACACACTGCTGGGAGTGTACTATAGACCCCAAACAGTCAGACGGAGATAGAAGAGCAGATATGTAGGCAAATTTCTGAGAAGTGCAAGAACAATAGGGCAGTAATAGTAGGGGATTTTAATTATCCCAATATTAACTGGGATAGTTTTAGTGTGAAAGGATTTGAGGGAGCAGAATTCTTGAGGTGCATTCGGGAGAACTATTTTGCCCAATATGTAGCAGTCCAACAAGAGAGGGTGCAGTTTTAGACTTAGTTTTAGGAAATGAAGATGGGCAGGTGGAAGGAGTGGCAGTAGGAGAGCATTTTGGTGGTAGTGATCATAATTCAGTCAGTTTTAACATAATTATGGAAAAGGACAGAGATAGAACAAGAGTTAGCATTCTCAATTGGGGCAAGGCCACTTTTACTAAACTGAGGAGTGAGTTAGCAAAAGTGGACTGGAAACAGCTACTTGAAGGTAAATCAGTGTCAGAACAGTGGGAGGCATTCAAGGGGAGATTCAAGGGGTTCAGGGTAAACATGTTCCCACAAAGAAAAAGGGTGAGTCGGCCAAATCTAGAGCCCCATGGATGTCAAGGAGCCGACAGGGTAAGATAAGGCAGTAAAGGAAAGCTTATGTCCGACATCGAGAACTCAATGCTGCAGAAAGCCGAGAGGAGTATAGAAAGGAAATTAGGAAAGCAAAGAGAGGGCATGAAAGAATATTGGCAAGCAAAATCAAGGTGAACCCAAAGATGTTTTATCAATGCATTAAGAGTAAGAGGATAACCAAGGAGGGCCCATAAAAGACCAAAAAGGTAACCTATGTGTAAGAGCGGAAGATATTGGTATGGTTCTCAATGAATACTTTGCGTCTGTCTTCACAAAAGAGGTGGGGGGGGGGGGGGGGGATGTTGCAGATATTGTAGTTAAGGAGGAAGAGTATGAAGTATTGGATGTGATTAACATAAGGAGAGAGGAAGTATTAATGGGATTAGCATCCCTGAAAGTTGATAAATCACCAGGGCCAGATGAAATGTATCCTAGGCTGTTAAAAGAAGCAAGAGAGGAAACAGCAGAGGGTCGGACCATCATTTTCTAGTCCTCACTCGATACAGGTGTGGTGCCGGAGGAACTGAGAATTGCTAACGTTATACCTCTGTTTAAAAAGGGAGCAAAGGATAGACCGAATAATTACAGGCCAGTCAGTCTAACCTCAGTAGTTTGCAAATTATTGGAATCTATTCTGAGACAGGATAAACTGTCACTGAGAAAGACACAGGTTAATCAAGGATAGTCAGCATAGATTTGTTAAGGGAAGATCTTGTTTGACCAACTTGATTGAATTTTTGAAGCAGTAACAAGGAAGATAGATGAGGGTAGTGCAGTTGATGTGGTTTACATGGATTTTAGCAAGGCTTTTGACAAGGTCCCACATGGCAGACTGGTTAAAAAATAAAATCCCATGGAATCCAGTGAAATGCAGCATGTTGGATACAAAATTGGCTCAGTGGCAGCAAACAAAGGGTAATTGTTGGGTGTTTTAGTGACTGGAGGGCTGTTTCCAGCGGCATTCCGCAGGGCTGAGTACTGGGTCCCCTGCTTTTTGTGGTGTATGTTAACGATTTGAACGTAAATGTAGGGGGCATGATCAGGATGTTTGCGGACGACACAAAGATTGGCCGTGTGGTAGATAGCGAGGAGGATAGCTGTAGGCTGCAGGAAGATATTGATGGTCTGGTCAGATGGGCGGAAAAGGGGCAAATGGAATTCAACTTGGAGAAGTGTGAGATGATGCATTAGGGGAGGTCAAACAAGGCAAAGGAGTACATGATTAGTGGGAAAATACTGAGAAGTGTAGAGGAAGTAAAAGACCTTGGAGTGAATGTCCACAAATTCCTGAAGGTAGCAGGACAGGTTGATAAGGTGGTTAAGAAGGCATATGGAATCCTTTCCTTTAATAGCTGAGGTATAGAATACAAGAGCAAGGAGGTTATGCTGGAACTGTATAACTCATTGGTTAGGCCACAACTTGAGTACAGTGTGCAGTTCTGGTCACCTCATTAGAGAAAGAATGTAATTGCACTCGAGAGTGTACAGAGGAGATTTACAAGGAAGTTGCCAGAACTGGGAAAAATGCAGTTATAAGGAAAGATTAGATAGGTTGGGGTTGTTCTCCTTGCAACAGGGAAGGCTGAGGGGAGATCTGATTGAAATGTACAAAAATTTGAGGGGCCTGGATAGAGTGGAGGTGAAGGTTCTATTCACCTTAGCAGAGACGTCAGTGTCGAGGGGGCATAGATTTCAGGTGATTGGTAGAAAGATTAGAGGGGAGATGAGCGAAAACTTTTTCACCCAGAGGAGGGGGTGATGGTCTGGAACTCACTGCCTGAAAGGGTAGTTGAGGCAGTGACCTCAACGCATTCAAAAGGAGTCTGTATATGCACCTCAAGTGCCGTAAGCTGCAGGGCTACAGGCCAAATGCTGGAAGGTGGGATTAGAATAGGTGGATCATTTTTCAGCCGGCACAGACACGATGGGCCGAGTGGCCTCTTTCTGTGCCTTAAACTTTCTATGATTCATTAGAATCAGTCTGTTTTTGAATTTGATTATTGTGTTTAACTCTCAGGAACTTGAAATGCAAGCCCGTGCACATGGACTGCCACTGGTCAACCCTTCTGCCCTCTGCTCACCTGATCCTACTGGACGGAACATTAAACTAGAACCATTAACCAATGAGTGCCACAGTGATAGCTTACAGCACCATTCGGATCTTTCCCGCACTACTACGCTGAATCTTGCTGATGGAACTCTCACCTTCAACGATAATCTTGTACATGCTGGCACCTACAACGCTCCTGCAAAAATGGGTTCCAAGTTAGATGATATTCTGATGGACGATACTCTCTCTCCTGGTGAAGCTACTGACCCACTCCTATCATCTGTGTCACCTGGCGCTTCAAAGACAAGCAGTCGGCGAAGTAGCATGAGCATGGAAGATAGTGAAAATGGGTGTTAGCAAGAAAAAAGTCTTTTTTTTTTAATCTCCATCTGGTACTTAACTTTCCTTAAAGTTCTCTTTGTGTTTCTTATTTAGCTTAAAAAAAAATCCTGTGTTGTAACAGTAAACCTATTTATCAGTCCAATAACGAGTTTAAGTCAGGGGAGTAAATAGAAATAAATGGAAGCATTGGAAGAGCAGAACTGTATCTGTCTGTAGAGAGGCAGGAAACTGTTACACTGATCGACACAGCAAACAATGATGGCACCCAGAAAGTAGAAGACAAAGTAGCTCTTTGGGGACAGAGATGGTTGATTTTATTCTGAAGGCACCCAAGGCCTTTGAAGTAAATATAGGAAAAAAATCAATGTACCTTTTAATTTGGGAAAATATTTTCTATTCTCTGTTTCTTAACTTTTACATTATATATTTTAATTAATTTTTACAGTTGGTTTTGATTTTGCATGGTCTGTACTCATTGATTTGTTTTCATGCTAGTCCTTTGAGATTTTTATTTTTATTTGAGTATTTAGTTGTATGAATGTGGATATACTGAAGAGTTATTGGTATTCAGTATGACAATACTTAATAGTCCTTCAGTATGTATTTAGTGGAGTGTTTGGTGCATTGGCCACAGACACTTAAGGAAGTCAGTGCAAGATATTTTTAGTGAAATGTCTGCCTATTTTGTATATCTAAACTCAATCTTATTTAGACATGTTTTTAAATTAACTTTGAAAATAAGAGCATTACTTGTTCAAAAAACATGATTGTAGTTTAGTATATCTAAAGTGATGCTTAAAGTAGCTAACATGATGTGCTATTTATTTTATTTTTTAAATGGTAAGAGTGTAACTATTAGAAGAAAATGTGCGGTGTGTAATTGGAACTCTACCTTTTTTATCCTCTCATGATACCTCTTCTGGTAGTAGATCTACATGTTGAGTCCTTGAGCACTGCAGCATGCTAAAAATGAAAACAGCTTTCTGCTTATGGAATTATTACTTGATAATGTACATGCTCTTGAGGTTATTCAGATGATATTGCTGATTTGTTTGATGTCTGTCAAGGTGATGGCCAGTTCAGGGCATTTGCTAGCTACGTTGATCATAGTGAAGGAAGCGGAGGAGATAGTATGTTGCATTGTGAGGCAAAGTGAGGTTGGCGGGTGATAGGGGGGAGCGGTGAGGGGGGGGAGGAAGAATTAAGATGAGACACACAGTTTGTCCTGTGGGTGAAAAATAATTTCTAATTCACAGGTGATTAAGCCTGAAATAGAGGTAGATGGTCTTATTCTCGAGCAGGATAAATTGTGTGTCCCACTCTTGATTCCTTTATATTGCATTCACAATTTTGCAATTGTATAATTTGTAGCACATAATATAATGTACAGAAATGTTTGGTGAGAATGATTATTTACCATTGTGTATTATGACACAGTCCCCTCACCCCTGCCAAAGCACATTTATAATGATGATCGAGAAATGACTAGCATTTTGTCAGGGCAATCAACTGATCAACACTATGATCAGAATAACCCTATTTTAACTACAACAGTGTTGTAAGAGTAGAAATATGATGCTATATCATCTACTTTGTTGTAGATCTATGCAATTTCAGTAGATGTATTTGCATTGAACTGTGCCTAGGTAATTGTTTTACTCTCATACCATTAGTTGTGTGAAAGGTGTGAAGAGAAGAATTTTTAAATAGGTAATTTATGATGTACTGTATGTGGCAGCGGAGCATGATGAATTCAGAATGAAGTGCCTTAAAATCGATCGTTAAGTCTTTTGGATATGCACTGACTGAAGGGTGTAATATGTGAGGGTTTGGCCTGTGTATGAGTATATATGACTTTGCTTGCTGCCTGAATTCAGAATGTGAGCTTCCAGCATCTTCAATGATATGATTCAAAGTTTTATTGACATTGTGCCACCCTTCTGTGTAACTAACCTCAAGAGACTGCTTTTAAGTTTAATCTGAAGGGAATTGACTACTCAGCCTCGTTCTGCCAAAATCCTGGGACAGGAAAAAAGTATGCAATACTATAAATGTTAAGTTGAAAGCAATAATTCTTGTTAAACCTTTTCAAAACAGCAAGTGGAGAAAATAGGTAAAATAATGAAAGATAAGCACAACAGCCATGCACTTATGGGGATGCGATTTGAAATAAAAGATGCACTTGATAGATTGGAGACTGTTGTTTTAGCTGTTAACAAACTATAAAACCTGTGTTTCTTGAAAAAGTAGCTTAAAATACTGCCTTTTGATGAACTAATTGGTACTGTAATATGATATTCACTTGCTGACAGATGCAGCACAATTTGTGTTTGGTCCACTGGAATGTAAATCACAGACCATAATTGCTTTTCTGTTATGACCCTGGCCTCACTACAATAGAAGATACACAATTATTGGCTGTAGTTTATGTATTTTATACCATAAGGAAACCTGACCACTTAACCAATGAGCACCATTGCTCATTTATTGTAGTGGCCAGCTTCATATGTGGTTAAAAATCATACACCCTACAATTGAAGATGATTATGGTTGTTGGAGGGCAAACATCTCAGCCCCAGGGCATCTCTGCAGGAGTTCCACAGGGCAGTGACGTAGGCCCACATGTCTTCATCTACTTCATAACTGACTTTCCCTCCATCATAAGGACAGAAGTGGGGATGTTCACTGATGATTGCGCAATGTTCCATTCCATTCACTACTCCTCAGATACTGAAGCAGTCCGTGCCCACATGCAGCAAGACCTGGACAACATC
The DNA here is from genome assembly GCF_036365525.1 of Heterodontus francisci. Classification (NCBI taxonomy): domain Eukaryota; kingdom Metazoa; phylum Chordata; class Chondrichthyes; order Heterodontiformes; family Heterodontidae; genus Heterodontus; species Heterodontus francisci. Next base: position 41,375,495 of record NC_090389.1, on the reverse strand, counting down.
CAGGCTTGGGCTGATGAGTGGCAAGTAAGATTCATGCCACACAATGCCAGGCAATGACCATCTCCAACAAGAGAGAATCTAACCACCTCCCCTTGACATTCAATGGCATTACCACCACTGAATCCCCCTCATCAACATCCTGGGGTTCACCATTGGCCAGAAACTTAACTGGACCAGCTGTATAAATACTGTGGCTGCAATAGCCAATTAGAGGCTAGGAATTCTACAATGGGTATCCTGACTCCTGACTCCAATACTTGTCCACCATCTACAAGGCACAAGTCAGGAGTGTGATGGAATACTCTCCACTTGCCTGGATGACTGCAGCTCCAACAACACTCAAGAAGCTTGACACCATCCAGAACAAAACAGCCCGCTTGATTGGCACACCATCCACAAACATTCACTCCCTCCACCACCGACGCACTGTGGCAGCAGTGTGTATCATCTACAAGATGCGCTGCAGCAACTCGCCAAGGGTCTTTTGACAGCATCTTCCAAATCCGCAACCTCTACCACCTAGAAGAACAAGGGCAGCAGAAGCGTGAGAACACCACCACCTGCAAGTTCCCCTCCAAGTCACACCGCATTCTGACTTGGAAATGTATCACCGTTCCTTCACTGTCGCTGGATCAAAATCCTGGAACTCCCTTCCTAACAGCACTATGGGTCTACCTTTACCACATCTACTTCAGTTCAAGAAGGCAGCTCACCACTACCTTCTCAAGGGCGATTCAGGGTGAGCAATAAATGCAGGCCTTGCCAGGTATCTCCACATCCCGTGAACAAAGAAAACATAACTGATAGTTATGTATCTTCTTTATATTATGGCTCATTTTCATATTTATGCCACAATTATTGTGCCATGAAAAGGTCCTTGTGAATCTTTAAATCATATGCATTCAATACAACTGTACACTGGCTATCTTATAACCGAGTAATACATCATAGAACTGCAGAATGTGTTACCCAGGTTTACATGCTGAGCAATAGCACATGTCTGATTCCATTACTCAATGTTTCTGGGTATTTGTATTGGTCTGCCTTTGAGAGTGAGCACTCACATAAAAACATTACTAAATTGAAATAAATCAACACTTTCCCAAAAAATGGTCTGAAGTACTGTTGTTTGCCTGTACTTTTGTGTAATGAAGAAAATACATTGTGTTTGTTTGTGAAGTATGCAAACCCTTTTTGCTTTACAGCTTTGTTGCTTGTGGGTTAGGAAATCAAACCACTTGAGTACTATTTTCCGTATCACAAAGACAACCATATGGATCCCTCCATACCTTCAGAAGCCAGAGCTATAGTATACATGATGGCTCTTGTGGACTCATGAGTGTATTCCTATTCGGAATATATATTTCTATATTGTGGTTTCTATCTGGAATTAACTCTATAATAAGTCCAAAAAATATTAAATATTGTTAGTTTCAAATTGCACAAAATAGAGTAAAAAGCACAGTTGCCATTTATGAAGAAAAGTTTGAAAGGCTTCTTTGTAGCTTCAGCACCTGGATATAGATTCCAGGTTCAGAGACTATTCTCTGAGGTTCTTCTGTTACATAAATTATAAGCAACACATTGTGACAACATTTAATGAACCTGCAGCTTCTGATTGTTACTTTTGTAAATATATTTGTAAGTACACTTGATGGAAGAGTACCTGTGGTTAGTTTTTAAGTTTCAAACTTTTTACTTTTTGCCAAAAAATTTTACATTCTTATTGTATAGAATCGGTTAATAACATAGCTACCAACACACTTAAATAAAGGGCATCAAAAAGATTGCTTTTCTCTTCTGTGTTCATTTCTGATATTCTGCATTCAAATGTTTTTTTCTATTGCAGTGGACCAAGGCTTTCTATTATGAGGCCAGAGCGTTTTTTCTGGTTTCTGTGTATAATATAGTTGCATGTCTAATTCAGATTTAGTTTGAGTTACAGTGATCTAAATTCAATTTCCATGTACTTTCAGTGTCACTTTCCTAGTCTAAATGGGGCCTGTACCCAGCACAAGGCCTCATGTCTATCCATGGTAGATGTCCCCGATGGCAGTGATGAATCTTAGAAAACAGACTCTTCTGATTACTTTTACAGCCCTCTAACTCCAACCTCCTGTGTGAAATAAAGCAAAATGAAATCAATTCAGTTTAGGTTGTTGATTTATTTTCCACGGGATTTCTCGATTAGGACAAGTTCGGTTATCCAGTGGGATCGATCACTTTATTATGGTAAAGGAGCTGCAAGTGATTCATTTTAAAAAATTAATTTAGCAATGTTCATCTGACTTAGGGCTATGACAGGCTAGACCAACTGATTTTCTGGCACACTCCAAACTCTGTCTTCTGGCAAATGGACTTGAAGGCCAGAATTTTACGCCCTCATGCAGGTGGGTGTGGGGGCAGGGGAGCGTGCCCTTTCAATCACCATCGCCGCCCCTGCTGCAATTTTACAAGGGGCGGCGACGGTGAGAAACATCTCACCCGCCCGCCCCAGGCCAATCAAGACCCTTAAGTGGCCAATTAAAACCTGGCGGCCTCCTTGAAGGCTGGTGGGGGCCTCCTGATTGGGAACCCTGTGCCCCATGGAAGGCCTCCCCACCCCCAAACGCTCCCACTGAACTACATTTCCTCCCGCTCCCAACGGACATCCCTTGCCTCATCGGGGCCCGGCTGATTGTCTCCGGCGAGGCCCCACAAACTTACCTTTTCTCCGGGGCCAGTGTCCCTCTCCCTGGCTGCAGTCAAGAATGAATGTGCTTCCACCACACTCTCAGGCAGTGTGTTCCAGATCGTAGCCACTTGCTGCGTAAAAACGTTTTTCCTCATGTCGCTTTTGGTTCTTTTGCCAAGCACATTAAATCCGTGTCCTCTGGTTCTCGACCCTTCTGGCAATGGAACAATTTCTCTTTATCTACTTTAATCCAGACCCCTCATGATTTTGAACTCCTCTATCAAATTTTCTCTCAATCTTCTCGCAGGAGAACAGTCCCAGCTTCTCCGAGCTATCCATGTAACTGAAGTCCCTCATCCCTGGAACTATTCTCCGATATCTTTTCTGCACCCTCTCTAATGCCTTCATATCCTTCCTTAAGTACAGTGCCCAGAATTGGACACAATACTGGAGTTGGGGCCAAACCAGTGTATTGTGAAGGTTCACCATAACTTGCTTTTGTACTTTGTCCCTATTTATAAAACACAGCATTCTGTATGCCTTATGAACCACTTTCTCAACCTGCCCTACCACCATCAACAATTTGTGTACACGTACCCCCAATTCCTCCTGCTCCTGAACCCCTTTTAGAATTGTAACCTTTATTTTATATTGCCTCTCCTTGTTCTTCATACCAAAATGCATCACTTCACACTTCTCTGCATTAAATTTCATCTGCCACTTGTCCACCCATTCTACCAGCCTGTCTATGTCCTCTTGAAGTCTATCACTATCCTTCTCATAGTTCACAATACTTCCAAATTTTGTGTCATCTGCAAATTTTGAAATTGTGCCCGACACACTCCAGTCACTGTAGGTAAAATGGCGGTCCTAATACTGACTTTTGGGAAACCCCACTATATGGGGCTGAATTTTATTTGGGCGCCGCGCTGCACATTCAGCGGTCGCCGAGGAGCCGTTGTGATATTTCGCGTGGGGGCTCATTTAAATAGTGGGGGCGGACCTTTAGTCTGTGCAGAGTGATAGGAGAGTCACAGTTAGCTTTAGTAGCCCTGAACTAGGGAAGGAGAAAAAAAAATAGCCAGAATTCTTGCTCCTGATCGCCTTACGTTTTCTCCAGGGCAGGGAGTTGGAGCAGAGTCTGCAGAGTGGACAAGCTCTTCATCATGCCATCTGCCAAGTTGGAGCTGGACTCCTCCATGCTCCTTGACAGTGACAGGAGGCTGCCTGACAGGCTAGTCAATGCACCCAGCATTTTGGTGTGCATGTCTATTCAGCACCCTGTCAACATCCTCATCTGAGTTCTCTGCAACAGTACTTGTCTTTCACCTTGCCTTCTGATGAGCTGGCACATGGACTATCTTTTACCCCTGGCCTGGTTGCAGTCCTCTCAAGCCCGATGACTCTCCACCTGCTGATCTCAACTCTATACTATCTTCCAAGGTAAGTGCGGTGCCAGTATCTGAGCTGGTGGCTGCGTGCCAGATCAAGTGACGGGGCCTCATCATCACTAATATGATATTACTGTCTCTGTTCCTCCTGGGGCTGCTGCAGCTGGGCAGGCAGAAGTTCTTGGATATATGAAAGCAGGAAATCGGAAGGTGAGAGTGAGGGAAGGGGGTGGGGTGGAAAGCAAGCGGTCCACTGTGAAACCATCAGCAGCTTGCTCATCATGCCAAATAGTAGGATGAGGGTAAACTTGGATTTGTGGAGACATAAGGCAGGAAGATGCCTTCAGCCTCGTTGTTCTGTTTGATGTTGGATGCTGCGGGCCCTGTTGCAGCCGGCGCCATGATACTGAGAGCCATAGGGCTCAGGAGATGCAGGCGTCCTTGTCTCCCACTGGTTCTGCTTGGCTCCTTTCTGTTGTGTGTCTCCTTGTCCTGCAAGAGACGGCAGAATATCAGTGATTGTACAGCGCTGTGTTTGGATGCTTTCCTGCCATACTGAATAGCTGGGACTATGTGTAGGCAGCGAGAAGTTGGTGTGAGGCTGGCAACATTGGTAGGTGTATGAGGATGAGGTGGAGTATCTGGATGTTGGGCATGAGTCCTTCGTACCTGGTGGTGCTGTTGGATGAGTGATGGGGGAGTGGTGCATTGAGCAGCGTGAGATGCTGGTGTTGTGGTGGATAAAAGATGTCACGTGAAGATGCAGTCGCTGATGTTGACCACCTGTGAGAGGTCATTAAACCTCTTGTGGCCCTGCTGCCACGTCACTGGGTCCAGACTCCATGAGTTGACCTTCCTCGCCATGTGCTCCCACTCTCTCCTGAGGGTGGTTCTTGAGGGTCTCTTAGCCCTCCATAGGACCGTGGCATTTCTCCTCCTGCTCATTTGCACCACTAATGCCTCCAGACAGAGGGACAGGCCTACTGAAGGCAACTTCTTGTAGGCATTCCTAACATTTATTAACTAATATTATCCGTGTTTGTTACACAGAATTGTTTATACATGTGTTATGTTATTAGTGATATTTCAGTGAAGAAGAAATTGTTTGGAGAAATTGATTGGTTCATTGGAAGCTGTTTCCCACTATCAAATTTTGATTGAATCTATTATTAAGGAAGTCTTATCAATGTACTTAGAAAATCATATTATGCTCAGGCAAAGACAACATGGTTTTAACGAAACGAAAATCGTGTTTGACAAGTTTATTAGTTGAGGATGTAACTAGTAGGGTAGATAAAGGGGAACCAGTGCTTGTAGTAAACCTGGATTTCCAAAAGGCATTTGATAAGTTGCCACAAAAGGTTAATTGGCAAGTTAAGGGCTCATGGAGTTGGGGGTAATATATTAGCATGGATAGAGAACTGGTTAACAGACAGGAAGCAAAAAGTAGGCATAAATGGGGCATTTTCAAGTTGTGACTAGTGGAGTGCTGCAAGGATCCATGCTGGGGCCTCAGCTATTCACAATCTATATTAATGGCTGAGATGCATGTAATGTATCCAAGTTTACTGATGATAGAAAGCTAGGTGGGAATGTAAGCTGTGGGAAGGACACAGAGTCTGAGAAGAGAAATGGACAGGTTGAATGAGTGGGGAACGAGGTAGCAAATTGAGTGTAATGTGGGGAAGTGTGAGGTTATTGGCTTTGGTCGTAACAATAGAAGAGGAGGATATTTTAGAAGAAGGTGCAAAACTTTTAAATGTTGTTCAGAGAGACTTGGGTGTACTAGTACAAGGAATACACAAAGTTAGCATGCAGGTACAGCAAGCAATTAGGAAGGCAAATTGTATGTTGGCCTTTATGGCAAGGGGATTGGAGTACAAAAATGAGTATGTCTTGCAGGGCCGCAAGGGCTTTGGTGAGATCACACCTGGAATACTGGGCAGGATTTATTGGAGCTGGCAGGGCTCCCGGCGCTGTGCTGAAAAGGTGGTGGGACAACCACCTCGGCCATTCGGAGCCACCCCCAGCTCTATTTAATGGCACTCAGGCAATGCTATCTCCAAGAACTGCCAGCCAATCAGATGGTCAGCAGCTCAGTAGTATCAGTAGCGCCACTGGGAGCAGTGGCCACTGGAGGAAGCCATAGGAACCAGGCCCAGCGGTGGAGATCCAGACTCCAGGTAAGTGTGAAGCAGGGTCGCTGGGGCCAGTCTAGCAGGCCCCGGCAATGGGCGGAGGGAGGGTGGGCATTGAGCAGGGGGTGAGGCATTCAGGAAGGTGGGGTTCCACTGGGGGATGTCCGTGGGCCATGGATCGCCCATGGAGGAGGGCCCCTCACCCAAGCCCGCAGAGAGATCGCCTAGATTTACTTGGCAACCTCCCCACATGGCGGTGGCCCACCCGCCACTGGCTTAATTGCTAGTGGCAGGGGGAATAGGCCCTTAAGTTGATAATAATAGGCCGCTTAAGGGCCTTAATTAGTTTCTGGGCGGGCGGACCATCATCAGCCTATCCCACCCCTGATTTAATTATGGTGCAATGGGAAGGCGATGGGCCTTCCATCCCCCCTGCCTCCCATCATAATTCTATTTCCCCCCCCCCCCCACCTCCTAGCCCATTTCCAGCGGGGCCATTGATTGCAGCCAACTATGTACAGTTTTAGTCTCCATATTTTAGGAACGATATTCTTGCATTGGAGGCTGTACAGCGAATATTCACTGGATTGGTCCCCAGGATGGGAGAGTTGTCCTGTGATAAGTGGCTGAGTAAATTGGGCCTATATTTTCTGGAATTTAGAAGAATGAGGTGATCTCATTGAAACTTATAAGATTCTGAAGGGGTTTGATAGGGTAGACAATGAGAGGTTATTTCCCCTGGCTGGGAAATCTAGAACATGTGGGCACAGTCTTAGGATAAGGGGCCTATCATTTAGGACTGAGATGAGGAGAAATTTCTTCACTCAAAGGGTTGTGAATGTTTGGAATTCTCTACCCCAGAGTTTTGTGAATGCTCTATTGTTGAATATATTTAAGGCTGGGACAGACAGATCTTTAGTCTCTCAGGGTATCAAGGGATATGGGAGCAGGTGGGAAAGTGGAGCTGAAGCCCAAGATCAGCCATGATCACATTGAAAGGCAGTGCAGGCTCGATGGACTGTGTGATCTAGTCCTGCTCCTGTTTCTTAGGTTCTTATCATTTATAGTTTTTGAATTTCATGATTCATTTCTACAGTTGCTGATTTGTATATTTGGTGAATTTTCTATCTTTTCGGTTGTGATTTAGTACCGTTTTATCAATTTCAAGTTTGGGCGAATCAAGTAAATTTATGATAGAAATTTGCATGAATTATAGTGTGACACTGAAGTGAAACACAGGAAGTGTGACAGCAGAAGGAAATGTATGCAGTTGTATTCCTTTTATAATATTAGAAAATCTTGTGATATTCACAGTAAATTGAATGATGCCTTCTTTAACAAGGACCATGTATTTTGGTGCCTTTAAGGAGACAAAGTCGAATTACTTTTACGTAAACACTGGATAAGGTTAGATTTTAGTTGTTCTTCAGGTTGCAAATCACAATCCTGTCTTTCTTTCTTCTCACTGAAAGAATATAGACATTATTCCCAACACTTTTGGAAAGGAGTGGGAGAGACCGAAAGCAGGTAAAGAGCACAGCAATGTTGGGGAAGCGGAGCACCTGCTGAATTTAATGACAGGGCCTCATTATAATTTTTTTCTTCTGTTTCCAACTGGGGCCTGGTCGGGCGGACAGGTTGGCTGTCTCCTGGGTGAGAAAATCACTAGCAGGAGGCCACAGCAGGGGACTCTTGGTGATGGTCCCTGGCAATCGGAAGGTGGGCAGACTAGAGATTGGGACTTGATGGGGTTAACAGGGGGAAGATCACTGATTTCTCTGGAGAGAGAGAGAGGGGGCACGATCGGCAGAAGGCAGGCCGAAAGCTTCTTTGAAGGGCTGGCGGGGGAGCCCTGCTACTCCTCCTCACCCACAAGGAGTGCTGGGAAAGGCAATTCTTTCCTGAAACCGGTAGCTCCCACCTTTATTTTGCTGCTGGTTTCCCAAGCCCTGGGAAACACAGCCGTTAGCAGTTAAATTTAAATCAAGCTCAAATAGCGCAGTGGGAGCCTAATTTATATATGTTAATGAATTGTGTCCCACCTCTCCAAGTAATAATAACGGCAGGTGTGTACGCATTGGGTGGGGGACACATTTTGCATCTATTATGCTTTAACCCCCTCCCCGACCTCTTCCTGCCCACTGTGTGGTTAATATCAAGTCCCATGCCAGATAATGGAGAGAAAATGCCTGCTAGATGCATTACTTTTATACTAATCTCATAGATATATATATATATCAATCTCTATACTGGATATAAATAATGTTAGCATAGGAGCAAAGGAGCAGGAATAGGCCATTCAGCCCATCGAGCCTGACCCACCATTCAATACGATCGTGGCTGATCTTCCACTTCAATGCCTTTTTCCCACACTATCCTCATATCCCCTTATGTCATTTATACTTAGAAATCTGTCAATCTCTGCTTTAAACATACTCAATGACTGAGCTTCCACAGCCCACTACCCCTGGGTTAGAGAATTCCAAAGATTCACAACCCTCTAAGCAAATAAATTTCTCCTCATCTTTTTGACGTTGAGGAAACGTCTTAGATTTAAATAAAACGTGTTAAAGTACATTGCACCTTTAAGCTATTTTTCATATTTTCCCTTTAATAATCATTGGGCTCCCTCTGGAGGACAAAGATCAATTTTCTTTCCCTGGGTAAAGCAGATAAATACCAACAGTAGCTTTGTGAACTCCTCCCTGCCCAAATGCTCATCTTTTTGAACATTAACTGTAAACAGAGATTTTTATTATGCCAATATTCTCATGTGATCTACTGCACAAAAAAAGCTTAATTTGAGCTTCAGACTTGTGTGTTACAATAATTTCTCCATATATTGTAAAAACAGGAGTGAAGTTCTCATCTGAATTTATATGAAAGAATTAAATATTCTGATTACTTAGCAGTTTTATTTTTATTAAATGTGTGCAGTATTTAACAAAAAGTAGAACAGTAGATTTATTAAAGTTAGACTAGTTAGTCTAACGTCAATTTTGGGCACACTCTTAACCCATAATTTGAGATAAAATTAGTGAATATTGAGAAATGCATGAGTTACTCAAAGCTAAATAGCAGACGTTTGTTAAAGGCAAATTGTTAATAGAGTAATTTATTTGAAAAAGTAACTATATATAAAGGGAATCTGGGTGAAGGATATGTATATTTAGAAGGTGTTCTTTAATGTATATCAGATGAGGATTGTTTGAAAAAGGCCTAAGACCTATACTATTAGGAAGAAATGTTGCAGTATGGATAGAAATTTGATTCATAGGCAGGAGACAAAGGAATGTGGTTATTGGGTGTTGCTCAGATTGAGAAGGGGTGTCCAGCACAAGATGCTTTCCATCCCAGGATTTTAAAGAAAGTAGGTAAGAATATTGCAGATGTCCAAAGTTCTCTCAATTCAGGAACTGTTGCTTTAGATTGGAAAATTGCACGTGTCACATAAAAGAAAAACAAAGGTGAGAGAGGGATACCAGAGAATTATAGAACAGTTAGTCTAATATCTGTTTTAGGGTAATTACTACAGCCTATAATTAAGAATAAAGTGACTGAACACCTTGAAAATGTTCAGCTGATCAGAGAGAGTCAGCATGGATTTGTAAAGAGTAGGTCATACCTGACAAAACTGATTAAATCTTTTGAACAGGTGACTCTAGTAGTGGATAGGGGAATGTCTATGGATGTCATTTATATGAACTTCCAGAATGCAGTTAATATAGTTCGGTAAAGTTAAAGCTCATGTAATTGAAGGAAAATTATTGACCTGGTTAGGAAATTGGTTGAGTGAAAGAAGAAAGAGAGTAGGGATAATGGACAGGTATTCTAATTGGCAGAGTGTGATTACGTGGTGTTCTGCAAGGATCTGTGTTGGGGCCTCCACTATTCACTCTATTTATTAATGACTTAGATGATGGGATCAAAAGCCACATATCCAAGATTGCTGATGAAATGGAGTGCGGGGGGTGGGGGGGGTGGGGGGTGGTGGTGGTGGGGGGAGGCGTCATTTAAGCAGTTTAGAAGGAATCATAAAATTGTAAAGATATGGTTTAACTGAATGGGCAAAACTGCAGCAAATGAATTTCAGTGTGGGCAAAGATGAGGCCATGCCCTTTGAACCAAAAAAGGATAGAACAAGGTACTTTCTAAATGGTGAAAAGCTAGAAATAGTGGAGATCTAAAGAACCCTGGGCGTCCTTGTACATAGATCATTATATTGTCATGAACAGGTGCAGAAAATGGTCAAAAATGCTAATGGAATGCTGGCCTTTATATCTACAGTAATACAATACAAGGGGGTAAAAGTTATGCTTCAGCTATACAGAGCCCTGGTTAGACCACACCTGGAGTACTGTGAGCAGTTCTGGACACCTTAGGAAGGATATATTGCCTTTGGAGGAGTGCAACGTAGATTGACCAGAAAGATACCTGGATGCTAAAGGTTAAATTACAAAGCAAGATTAAACAAACTAGAGTTGTATTCCCTGGAATTTAGGTTTCAGAGGTGATTTGATTGAAGTTTTTAAGATATTAAGGGGAACAGATGAGGTAGATAGAGAGAAGCTATTTCCACTGGTTGAGGAGTGTACGACTAGGGGGTATAGGCAAAAAAATTAGAGCCAGACCTTTCAGGAGTGGAATTAGGAAAAGCTTCTATATGCAAAGGGTGGTAGAAGCTTGGAATTTTCTTCTGCAAATGGCAATTGATGCTAGATCAATTGTTAATTTTAAATCTGAGATTGATAGATATTAATCAAAGATATTAAGGGATGTGGGCAAAGGCGGGTACATGGGATTAAGTTGCAGATCTAGAAGTAGAATTAGGTCAATTCACAGAGGTTCAATTTTCGTTTATTATGGAGCAGATCTTTCTTTTCGTCTCCTGTGCTAAAAAGAACAGGCTGTCGTCTGTCTTTTTGGACACGAGTCCACGGAGCATCCACACTTGCAGCCACACATCCTCCAGAAACTCCACCACTTTGGCAACATTGCTGTGTTTTGTCCAGTTCTTCTTGTTCTTGTTGATCATCCTGCATTGGAATAGCCTTGAATGGTTAAATGGCCGACTCCTGTTACTATGTTTCCTTAGTTGGCAGTGATGTATCCCATGGCTTAGTGCTGGGTTCATTTCTGTCCTCGATCGATAGATGATTTGGACTTGAGCATAGCGAGTATGATATTGAAATTTTCTGATGACAGAAAAGTAGGCAATCTGGAAACACTGTGGTGGACTGTGAAAGATTTCAGGAAGACAAACACAAATTAACAAAATGGGAAGACAAATTTTGGGTGGAAAAATAAGAGATGGAAATATATAATCAATAGAAAGACCCTGATAGTTCTGGATGAACCGAGACACTGAAGGGTTCAAATACATATCTCTTTGAAAGTGCAAACGCTGATAAATAAAGCCATGAAAAAAGACCAATAGCATTGGGCCTTTCGTTAATAGGAACATAGAATACAAGAGCAAAGTTGCAATGATCAATCTGTAGAAAACATTAGTTAAGTCACAGTTAGAATACAGTGTGTAGTTTTCAGAACTCCCTCATTATACAAAGGCCATTAAAACCATAGAAAGTCACCTGCATAGATCCATCAGGATGAGGATCCAAGAAAACAGACCTGTGACAGACCTGAAACATTAATTCTGTTTTTCTCTCTGCAGATGCTGTCTGACCTACTGAGTATTTCAGCAGTTTTTGTTTCAGATTTCCAGCATCTGTAGTATTTTGTTTTTGTACTCATCAATGTAAACTTGTCTCAAAGAGAGCAAGGAGAGATGTTGGGTGAAATATATTTACTCAGAGCAATATAGGAGTATGGACTGTATTGCCATGGGAGATAGGCAATGACCATTGCATTTTGAGGTATAAGCAGAAAAACATTTGCAACAGTGAAAGTCACAGGGTAATTGGAAAAGAGTTTCAGGTTACTGTGTGGTTCATCAGTGGTATGGGATTGCTTGAAGTATTGCAGGAAGGAGATGGGGTTTTCTAGCCAGACGCTGTATGTTACTGTATCAGTCCTGAAAATGAAGGATGCCTGGAGCAGCAGGGATTGCGTTTTGGTGGAAGGGCACAAATGGAGCAAGGACTGAAGCATTTGTCAGGCAGATATAGTCGAGGCTGGGCAGAGTTAGCAAAATGCCTGGACTTGAGGATTAATGGAATGGTGAACTGGGAGCTCACTGGGTGGCTGAAAAAGGGTTAATTGGTTTTGCACCAAGCTGCCTTTATTGGCATTACAGTTTTTGTTCCCAGGAATTCTTCGAGCTGATATGTTTAAAGGAAAAGGGGAACAGTGAAAGGATACCAGGCAGCTAAGGCTGCCTGAGAGGATAGCACAGTAATGGCAGTGTCTCGGCCCGTACTACTCATGCTTTGTGGGAAGGTTGAAGAAATGGTGGTAGCAATGCGAGCTTGGATGAAAATGACAATGCCAGTTGATTCCTATTTGAATATTTTAATTCGGGCCTGCCAGTTTCCAGCGTGAGTGCTGGCTGCATAAATTAAAGTCCACCTAGCCATTGGAACTGGCAGATCTCTGGCAAGAAGTCAGTAATCCAGAGGCCCAAGCCAATGCCCTGGTTTTTCAGTACCGTCCCATCAATAGGTGTAAGCAGGACCATAGCTGTTGTAGGACCACCTTCAGAGGCTGTAAGTGAATGTAATTGAGGAAGTGTTGTCACACATGACCAGTGAGTTGGGTGTAGCCCGACATAGTAAGGCGGCACAGTGGCGCAGTGGTTAGCACCGCAGCCTCACAGCTCCAGCGACCCGGGTTCAATTCTGGGTACTGCCTGTGTGCAGTTTGCAAGTTCTCCCTGTGTCTGCGTGGGTTTCCTCCGGGTGCTCCGGTTTCCTCCCACATGCCAAAGACTTGCAGGTTGATAGGTAAATTGGCCATTAGCTATTGCCCCTAGTATAGGTAGGTGGTAGGGAAATATAGGGACAGGTGAGGATGAAGTAGGAATATGGAATTAGTGTAGGATTAGTATAAATGGGTGGTTGATGGTCGGCACAGACTCGGTGGGCCGAAGGACCTGTTTCAGTGCTGTATCTCTAAAAAAAAAATGTATATTGATGTGCTTGTGTTGTAGCTGTGTATATATTCTTCTTTTCTTTGGCCTCCTTATCTCGAGAGACAATGGGTAAGCGCCTGGAGGTGGTCAGTGGTGTGTGGAGCAGCACCTGGAGTGGCTATAAAGGCCAATTCTAGAGTGACAGGCTCTTCCACAGGTGCTGCAGAAAAATTTGATTGTCGGGGCTGTTACACAGTTCGCTCTCCCCTTGCGCCTCTGTCTTTTTTTCCTGCCAACTGCTAAGTCTCTTCGACTCGCCACACTTTAGCCCCGCCTTTATGGCTGTCCGCCAGCTCTGGCGAACGCTGGCAACTGACTCCCACGACTTGTGATCAATGTCACAGGATTTCATGTTGCGTTTGCAGACGTCTTTAAAGCGGAGACATGGACAGCCGATGGGTCTGATACCAGTGGCGAACTCGCTGTACAATGTGTCTTTGGGGATCCTGCCATCTTCCATGCGGCTCACATGGCCAAGCCATCTCAAACGCCGCTGACTCAGTAGTGTGTATAAGCTGGGGATGTTGGCCGCCTCGAGGACTTCTGTGTTGGAGACACGGTCCTGCTACCTGATGCCAAGTATTCTCCGGAGGCAGCGAAGATGGAATGAATTGAGACGTCGCTGTTGGCTGACATACGTTGTCCAGGCCTCGCTGCCATAGAGCAAGGTACTGAGGACACAGGCTTGATACACTCGGACTTTTGTGTTCCGTGTCAGTGCGCCATTTTCCCACACTCTCTTGGCCAGTCTGGACATAGCAATGGAAGCCATTCCCATGCGCTTGTTGATTTCTGCATCAAGAGACAGGTTACTGGTGATAGTTGAGCCTAGGTAAGTGAACTCTTGAACCACTTCCAGAGCGTGGTTGCCAATATTGATGGATGGAGCATTTCTGACGTCCTGCCCCATGATGTTCGTTTTCTTGAGGCTGATGGTTAGGCCAAACTCATTGCAGGCAGCTGCAAACCTGTCGATGAGACTCTGCAGGCACTCTTCAGTGTGAGATGTTAAAGCAGCATCGTCAGCAAAGAGGAGTTCCCTGATGAGGACTTTCCGTACTTTGGACTTCGCTCTTAGACGGGCAAGGTTGAACAACCTGCCCCCTGATCTTGTGTGGAGGAAAATTCTTTCTTCCGAGGACTTGAACGCATGTGAAAGCAGTAGGGAGAAGAAAATCCCAACAAGTGCGGGTGCGAGAACACAGCCCTTTTTCACGCCACTCAGGATAGGAAAGGGGTCTGATGAGGAGCCACCATGTTGAATTGTGCCTTTCATATTGTCATGGAATGAGGTGATGATACTTAGTAGCTTTGGTGGGCATCCGATCTTTTCTAGTAGTCTGAAGAGACCACGTCTGCTGACAAGGTCAAAGGCTTTGGTGAGATCAATGAAAGCAATGTAGAGGGGCATCTGTTGTTCGCGGCATTTCTCCTGTATCTGGCGAAGGGAGAACAGCATGTCAACGGTCGATCTCTCTGCACGAAAACCACACTGTGCCTCAGGGTAGACGCGCTCGGCCAGCTTCTGGAGCCTGTTTAGAGCGACTCGAGCAAAGACTTTCCCCACTATGCTGAGCAGGGAGATTCCACAGTAGTTGTTGCAGTCACCGCGGTCACCTTTGTTTTTATAGAGGGTGATGATATTGGCATCGCGCATGTCCTGAGGTACTGCTCCCTTGTCCCAGCACAGGCATAGCAGTTCATGTAGTGCTGAGAGTATAGCAGGCTGTATATATATGTACTGGTTAAGTTAGAAGAAAAACCCACCTATTCTTTGCATATTACTTGTAGTGCTGTGAGTCTTACATAGTTCGCAGACCAAAAGAACAAGTAATATTTACATGGTGGCAACGTTTGGGATATATTTTTCTGAAGACCACCAAATATTACATCGTGGCAATGTTTGATTTTGTTTGAAGAACACACTGAGAGAGAACAAGGAACAGCTAATTGCCTACCAGGAGTGGCTGAAGATTCAGGCAGAGAGCAGTTGGCTTGAGACTCTACAACAGTGCAGCGAGTTCGGACTGGAGACAGGACCCAGGAGGTGTTGAAACTCTATGAATACAGCAGGCAAATTGCCCGGAGACTGGAGCAAGGGGAGACAGTGGTGTAGTAGTAATGTCACTGAACAGGTAATCCAGAGGGCTCAAGCCAATGCCGTGGGGAGCTGGTGGAATTTAAATTCAATTAATTAAGAAAAAAATCTGGAATTGAAAACTAGTCTCAATAATAATGCCATGAAACTATCATTAGTGTCCTTTAGGGAAGGAAATCTGTCATCCTTACCTGGTCTGGTCTCCATGTGACTCCAGACCTACAGCAATGTGGTTGACTCTTAATTGCCCTCTGAAAGCCACTCTGTTGTCAAGGGCAATTAGGGATGGGCAACAAATGCTGGCCTAGCCAGCAATGCCCACACCCCATGAAAGAATTTTAAAAAACTAATCTGGCAATGGGTCGAAAAATTTATAAAGTAATAGTACAGCCATAACTTCTTTAGATGTCCCAGTTTTTTGCTTTGTGGGCAGGGCCTAAGCTGAAAAGAGTGGGAAGAGGTCAATGGCGTTACTGGATGTCCAACACAAAGTAAAAGACTGACTGTGGCAGCTACCAGTACTGCAGAGAGAGAAACCTGAAAAAAACTGCTCTCTTTTTTAAAAAAAAGCAAACCAGCCTGTGCAAACAAAGAAAGCAGTTGTCATCTCAATCTTAAAGGGGCAAGCCTGCAGGAAATGAATCTGTCGAACAAGAAAAAAAAACTGTACCTGTAAACTGGAAGGCCTGTAAAGCAGAAATCCTGTGAAATATGTGTGCCTGTGAAAAAGAAAACCTGTAAAAAGTCCTATATTTTTAAAAATGCAGGTTCATCAAGAAAATGGTTTTCAAGTATCCAACGATGGATTGGAAGGCTTTGGACATAGCATCTGATTTAAACTGTTTCACCAGCGAATGCAACTGTGTTTCCTGGATCAAGAACTGAGTGAACCAGAGAAACAAGCAGTGAAAATCAAGATCGCACTGGGCAGCAAGGGCCTGCAACGGATCAACACATCAGGATTGTCAACTGAGGATCAGAAGCAAGCTATGGCCAATCCTAGAGGAGCAACTCAAGGTGAACGTAAATTTCCCAACATAGGCTTGAGCTTATGACCTACCGGCAAAGGCAAGATGAGTCCATTGACCAGTTTGTTGCTGAGACAAAGCTTAAAAATGTGACTTTGCAGATATTGAATTGTTGGAACAAGTTATAGAGCTAGAAATTGCATCTACTCCACTACAGACCTTTCAAAAAGATTTGCTGGAAAAGAAGAAAGGACACATCATAGATGCACTACTCAATGATGGAAGGAAATTTGAAGCCATCATGGCTGGGTCCCAACAGTAACAATCTTTGTGGGTAGCTATGGCAATTGTTATGGTAACCAACGTTCAGAGGTCTGCTAAGCCTTGTGATAAATGTGGCCTGTCTCATCCAATTCGCAGTTGCCTAGTGTACCAGGACCAGTGCAAAGCTTGTGACATGCTAGGACATTGGTAAGGTAATGCAGAAGGCCGAGCTCAGATACTGCACACAGGAATGGTGGCAGATCACATACAGAGAGAACATTTGCAAAATGGATAGCAAATGTAACAAATGTTATGCCAACACACAACAAAATCCCAAGCAGGTACATTAGGTCAGCAGACAGACAGATTGCCAGGAGGACACAGATGAAGAATACACTTGTGCGAACAGCATGCAAACGTTTCACATAGTTAATTTGAATCAACATATCAATGCTATTACACAATCTGAGGCTTTCGCCATGATTTTGATTATATGTGCACAGAGGAGTGGCAAACATAAGTTCAGAGTAAAAATCGACGACGGAGGAAGTGAATATATTCTGCCCATCTGTATACTGAAGGACATGTACTTAAAGAAATGGAATCTCTGGTGCAACCCATCACAGCTAGGCTGTCTACCTACAATGGTTCTCCAATAAAGTGCATTGGAACAATAACTTTTCAGTACAGAAATGGGAGCTCTGAATGACAACCACAAATGTTTTATGTTGTAGACACAACTGGACCAACTGTTGCAGGACTTCCCGTACTTCGAGATTTACAAATCGTTACAATACATGATTTCAGTAATTCACTGAAGATGGTAGGAAATACCCAGGCCGAGCGTATCGGGTCAGTCCATGTAAATGACGACACAAAGGCTGGGAGTCTTGACACGAAGAGGTGATATGACCAAGAGTCTGTCCTCGGGCTTCAGTTCATTGCAGAAAGTAACTGGAGGCCAAAGGGATTGCCGGTGATTGGTGAAGTTGCCAGTTATCATCTTTTTAAGCTTTCTGAACAAGGGACGATGAAGGCATCGTATGACAGGCAAGCAGGACCAGAATTGGCTCGATTGCAAGTAGGACAGAAGGTCGGCATCCTCAATCATGTGTTGGAAACTTGGTATCCTGCAGAGGTTGCGAGGAAATGTGACCAGACCAGATTGCATGAGGTCCAGACACCCATTGGTGTGATTCTCAGACAGAACCAAAGTTAGCTCAGAGATGTACGACGACACTACACATGAAAACCTTATGGCATCATGGACAGGTTCAAAGATAAAGGCCGGAATTTTTCGGCCCTCGGCGACTCCTGGGCAGACAAGGCGAAAGCAGCCGAGTAAACCGAATCCGTTCCGTGCCTCCCGCTCACCGGCATCACGTGCGGGGCAGCCAGTTAGCGGCCCCGCGGAATATTCGGCACCTGAAAGAGCGGCTTAGTCATCAGCTTTGGGGGCGGGGCAAAATCCAGGAATGGATATGGCAAACCCTTTAAAAAGGCTTACAGCATTGAAATTGACCAGCTGCATAGAGGATTTGAGTGATACTGCTGAAAGTCTCGAGTTCAACAAGTGTTTGTTAATTCTGGAAATTAAAGAAGTCTGGCAGTTCCCAGGAGCAGGAAAAGACAAAAAATTGGAACAGGCTGTAGAACATATCCTGAGTCTTAGAGGGGAGAATTTTCAGAACAGCTCCCAGATTCTCGGAGGAATCTCTGCAGGTCCTCCACCAGGTAGTAGAGGAGAGGTGTGATGTTATATTCAACGCTGATGGCAGAAGAAGGCCCTCACAACTGACCAAGAGGGCCTGGCTGGAAGTCACGGAAGAGGTCAGCAGCCGCGGTGTGGTACGGAAGGCATGGCTCCAGTGCCACAAGCGGGTCAATGACCTGCTTCGCTCTGCCCGGGTAAGGGGTACTCCTCATCAATCTCATTGTGAATGTGTCAGCAAAGGGTCTGTCTGTCCTAATGATGCAAGGTTGAAGCCAGCAATGAGCAGTCCTTGCCTGCTGCATTGTATTGGGACGCAAGATGAACAAGTCTGGGATGCATGGTGATCCATAGGTGTGCAAATTGGGCACTGAATTGCAGTAGCAGTGAAATGCAACAGCAAACCCAATGGGTGAGTGTGTGAGATACCAAAAAAGATGTCTAAACTAGGTGTGTTTGTTTAAATAGGAAAAGAGGGCACATAATGCCTGAGAGAGGTCCCAGACCAGTGGAGGCGTTGGCAATCAGGCATACCTAAGCAGGATGGAGCAGGATGCCTTGATGCTGGCAGGGGAGGACGGAGGACTCACCATTGCGGATGGCGAGGTTGGCGGACCTGGCCTTCAGAGTGAGTGACCTATTATGTGGTGGGAGGGAGTAAAGTGGGGGGGGGCTGTTGTCGGGGGGCCGTTGAGGTGATGATTGCCTCCTGTACTGAAGTGTGCTAATAAAAGTTGCATTATACAAATGTGACCAAAATGCAGTAAGGTACATGTCCTTAAATCTGCAGTGCTGATCAAACTGATCAATCTGATTTTCCCTGCAGGTGAAACATAGCAGCGGCCAGGAGGGGTCTCAGTGGCTCAGCAGTCCATCTCTGAGGATGGGGAGATCGCCTCAGAGGATGTACTGTCACATCACACTTCCCCAAGCGCCAGCGCAGAGACTTCCACCACGGTTGGGATTAGTGTGTCCGCGGAAACGATTTCACTGACAGGTGTTAGCACATCACAGTTGCCGGACCAGCCACCAGAGGCAGAATCGGCCAATGCCTCACACAGTCGGAGGAGTGTGGGAGGCCAGGCCAGTGCAGAGCTGCAAGCTGATGACGAGCCTCCGAGAACATCTATTAGATGGGAGATGTTGCAGGTACAGCATGTGGTGCATGGACATCTGGCGGAGTTGCCAGAGACACTGCGTGCTATATGTCATACTCTGGAAATGTCCATCCAGGGCATGTCAGCTGCAAACTCTCAGGCATTTGTCCATCTGGTATCCTCCAAACAAACAAAGAACAGTACAGCACAGGAACAGGCCATTCGGCCCTCCAAGCCTGCGCCGATCTTGATGCCTGCCTAAACTAACACCTTCTGCACTTCCAGGGCCTATATCCCTCTATTCCCTTCCTATTCATGCATTTGTCAAGATGTCTCTTAAACGTCGCTATCATATCTGCTTCCACCACCTCCTCTGGCAGCAAGTTCCGGGCGCTCACCACCCTCTGTGTAAAAAAACTTGCCTCACACATCCCCTCTAAACTTTGCCCTTCGCACCTTAAACCTATTAAACCGTTGAGAGATTGGCTGCTGTAGTGGAGGGGCCAGTACTGGAAGCTATTTGTGATCACGGGGAGTGTAGCCTCCCTGGACCAGGCTGTCATAGTGCAAACTCAGATGCGTATGCAGCAGGTCAAGGCTGCTCATCCCTCTGAGGTCAGCTTTGAGGACCAGTCAAGCCTCAGGAGGGCACAGGGGCAGCAGTCGATAGCACGTGGGAGCTCCTCTCAGGGCACTCCTGATGCATCATGCAGCTCCTTGCTCCCTCCGTTATTGACATGTGAACCGCAAACTCCCAGGGTATTAGAGGGTGCTCCTGGTATTTCTCATGAGCACCCTGATATGCCACAGCCTACACGGCCGTGAGAAGGCAGAGGACATCGGCCAAAGTCATCAAGAGCAGGGCGGCAGCCGGATCAGCCACCTGCCTCTGATGAGTCTGGTGGCGAGGGATCGTCCACACGCAGGGGCACCCGCAAACGTATTAAGAAATCACATCTGGTTCACTGGGTTACATTCCAATTATTTATTTGAATTGTACATGAGATAATTGTAAATAAATTTGTGATTTGATAATTAAACTTTGCATAGCTCATCCATGAGGATGCATCAGACATCGTTGAGTGGCTCAATAGGTTATTTTTGTGATGTCACACATTTGGGTTGGTTTCATCGTGACATGGTGGTGTTCTTAATCAGATCATCTCTTCCCTTGTTTGTGTGTGTTTTTCCCCTCTCGGAATCCAAAAATGACTCATTTCGTGCCACAATGTCAGATCTTTGCATGTAGTGATCCTCTCAAGAGAAACGCCTGCCTCTTGGGGCCTCCCGGGTCTCTCTTGCACTTATTTCCAGAGGACATTCTGCTTCCTCTCCCCTTCTCATCAGAATCTCCATCTTCATCTGATGACGCCTCACGATTACCTTAAACCTCCTCAATGGCGTCTCCCATTTCCATCGCAAGGTTGTGCAAGGCGCAGAAAACGACTATAATCCTTGAGACCATGCTGGCGGGTACTACAGTGATCCACCTGAGCGGTCCAGACACCTAGATCTCATCTTTAATAGGCCAATCATTTGTTCGATTGTCACTCTGGTGGCCACATGACTTTCATTGAAGTGTTCCTCAGCATGACCTTTGGGATTCTCACGGGTGTCATCAGCCATGTCTTCAAAGGACCCCTGTTGCCAAATATCCAATCTTCCAGTCTATCCGGGGACTCAAAAGAGCAGGCACCTGAGAGTTTCTGAGAACGTATGCATCGTGGCAACTCCCTGGGTAACGTGCACAAACCTGCATGATTCTCTTCCGATGATCGCATACAAGCTGAACGTTCAATGAATGGAAGCCTTTTCAGTTAATGAACACCCATGAATGACCTGCTGGTGAGCTAATTGCCACATGCGTACAGTCTATCACGTCCTCAACCATTGGGAACCCAGCTATTGCACTGAATCCTCTTGCTCTTTCAGCCTGGCTGGTGTTGTCCGTTTTGAAACATATGAAATTGTTAGCACGTCTGAACAATGCATCAGTCACAACCTTTATGCAGTGATGCGCAGCTGCTTGGGAGACTCCGCACAAGTCTGCCGTTGAAGCCTGGAAAGAGCCACACGCAGAAAAGTTAAGAGCTATGGTCACCTTTAGAGTGACCGGCATCGGATGGTCACCGAGGCAGTTTGAGGATACATCCACTGCCAGCATCTCACGAAGAGATGTCACAGTCTCACGTGACAGATGCAGCCTTCTTCTGCACTGGCATTCCGACAGGTGCAGGTAGCTCAGACACGGCCGGGATACCCTACCTGTTGGTTAGGTGCGTCTCCTGACGTGTTCACTCTCGGTCGACTCTGGCACCTGCTCTCCCTCCCACATAATGAGGAGCCACTTGACCAGCTGCTTGTGCATGCCCATGCCCAGCAGTCCTTCTGTTCCTGATTGGGACATGGTCCTCCTCCTCTGAAGAGCTGCCTCCAGAATGCACAATTCCCATCGTTGGACTGGTTACCAGATTCAATGACAAAATCTCTTAAGTTCCAGCTGTCAGGACAGGCACACACAATCCCCTTCCTTCCACTCACTTACTCAGTACAGATGGGTCCCGAGCTGCAGTGAGTCAGACTCAGCTGGACCCCTCTACACAAGCTACACATGTCACAAATTATATAAAACACAAAAACTCTCACACCTAATAAACACCAAAAGCTTTAACCTCCAACACCCTCACTGATTGCCTGCCTTCCACCATTTTAAAGTTGCCGGGTCCCCGACACGTTCAATTACCCGATTTACAGCCGTATAATCAGACGGCCAATGTAAATTTGCAGTCAATTGTTTTTGCAATGACTTTAATTGCCTTTTAATTACTTGTAATCAGGCGGCGAGCGGCGACTTGATCTCACCCAATTTCCTGGGTCCTGAAATGGCATCAGTGCGTCATGACGTCGGGGACCCGACCAGACGTCATCGGACGTCATTTCATCTCCCAGCTGCCTCCGACGGGAGCCGATTCCAGAAGGTAAAATTCCGGCCAAAGTCCGAAGATGAACGTAAATAGACTACGAGCACAGAGGAAAAACATGCTAATCAGAGTTCCGAGTCACAGAATCTCAGAGGAGTTGTCAAGACAAGCTCAGCTCTGGGAATAGAGGCCTGCTCAAGTCGGGAAAGAAGAACCCGACCCGAACCCGACCGAACCACAGTGGACCCGAGCCCGACCCGGTCCGAGTCCATCCGATTTTGCCCCAAGCCTGACCTGACCCAAACCCGCCCCGACTCCACCCGACCCAACCATCTCTTTACTTACCTTCCAACTGCGAAGCTTCACGAAGCTGCAGCGCATGCGTAATAACGTCATAGTGACATCACTCGCTCACTGCGCAGACTCAGTTTCCTCCTGGACTCCCAGCTCAGGTGAGTTTTTAAAATTTCAATACTTACCGGTAGAGCACTTCCCATGTGTGTCCAGCCCGACCCGACCCGACTCGACCTGAAGTCAGCCCGACCCGACTCGACCTGAAATCAGCCCGACCCGACCCGACCCGACTCGACCTGACGTCTGCCCGACACGACTCGACCCGAGCCCGAAAGCCATGCCCTGAAAATGGGCCTGACCCGACCTGAACCCGACACATGTCGTCGGGTCCCGTCGGGTTCGGGTCGGGTAGCAGGCCTCTATCTGGGAAGAGGTTTATGATTAACAAGATCGGGACAAATAAGCAAACCTCCTCTATGTTTTAGAAAGTGTTAAACTTGCTTACTTGTAAATTACGTTTTGTTTTCATCATGTATGGTTAGTCCAACTGCAACATCATTTTACGTTGTATGTGGTTTTGGAAAAAAGAAGGATGTTGTGGGACCACCTTAAGAGTCTATAGGTGAAAGTGACCGGAAGAAATGATGTTGCATCACTCATGACCAGTGAGTTGTGGGTGTAGCCCAACAGAGTGAGATGTGTATAGATGTGCTCATGTCATAGCTGTGTATTTGGCTGGGAGTGGACTGGAGGCGAGGGGATGGGCGTAAAATCAAGTGGGAGGCGGGGGTGCCATTCCTGCCACCTACCCGCCCCAGCTACCATTTTATGAGCAACAGGGCAAGTTGAAAAAGGCCTGCCCCAGGCCAATTGTGGCCCTTAAGTGGCCAATTAATTGCCATTTAAGGGCATCCTCCCGCCGCCAATAGTATATTACCAGTGGCGGCTGGGCACTTCACCACCTGGGGAGGCCGCCCAGTAAAACTACGTGATCTTCTTGCAGGCTGGAGGTGGGGGTGTGGCCCTCCTGATCGGGCTCCCACTGCCCTCCTAATCAACCCCCACCTGCCTCATCAGGGCCCAGCCGATTTCCCCGATGAGGCCCGATATTCCACTCACCTTTCAGCACCGGCATCCATGGTCCTCTTCTAGCTGGGTGCAGTCCCAGCAGTGGCCACTGCTCCCGATGGCACTGCTGGGACTGAGGAGCTCTAGCAGCTCCTGGAGGTGGGACTTCCTGCCTCAGTGGGTGGAAGCCCCACCCGGGACCAATTAAGGGCCTGGGCCATGCAAAATCAGCCAGTGGGTGGGGCCTCTGTCGCCATATGAAATTCTGGCCTGTATGTTCTAGAGTTAAGTTATAATAAAGCCACATATTCTTTGGATATTACTTGCAATCCTGTGATTCTTGCAGTATTCACATACCAAGAGAACAAGTAATATTGAAGTAGTGAGATGAAATTTTCCTCAATGTGATAATAAGTGGATAAATACAGTTTAAAACAGAAATCTTGAGACACTTTGTTCACGTGGTATGGATTTTCTAGCCCAAGAAAACAGAAATCTGATGACCTCGTGCTCACAATCGGTCCTATTCCTCCCTCCCTCACCTCCTCCCCCTGTTTTTATTTCTGGTCTCTTTCTTTCACACTGATATTTCTCACACCATTTCATTTTCTCACTCTATCTGTTTCCACACATAGGGCTGGATTTTGTGGCAAGGCCGCAGATCCTGGCAGTGGGACCGAAAGCAGGTGTGCTTCCGTTTGGGAATTCAGTGGCACGTGATCTCATTGCTACCGGCCGATTAACTCCAGATAGGTGCAGGGTCCGTCCAGTTGAACTGGAGAGATGGGAAGCGAAGAGGTGGCGAAGGCGGAGTCAGGTGACACTACAGCAGGTGGTGGTGCCATATTTAAAGGGCTGCCAGCCCTGCATTCACTGCTGACTGCTTTGAAAGAGCCTCTGCTTGCTTATCTGACTGCTGTGAAGGTGCTGAACAGAAGGTTGCACCGTGAATGGCAGAAGGAGGACCTCAGGTGGTGCACAGTTCAGCGATGCCTCATTGCAGGTTCTACCTCCAGGCTGCAAGGGCAAGGTGGGAGGTCCTCTTCCCGAGGGGCAGGAGGAGGAGAGCAGCACGCCTGGCCAAGCAAGCCTGGACGGAGATTGAGAGGAGATCACTTAGAGAAGCACGTAAATGACCTAATTGACCACCCATCGTTGGCAAAGTGGTCAGGCGTATATTGACAGAGGCTTGGCTGCATCTCAGTGAGAGGTGCCCGTCTGTCATTGCTGACCTCCATAAGGTCCTTCAAGAATGGCTGTATGCAGGAGGCATTGGTGTGTCCCCCGTCATGGACCGCTGGGCTCCATTAGTATAGGCGTTGTGTTTATCTCCATGGGGAAACTAAGAGTGTTCATTTTTGTGCTTGCTGGAGAAGATAACGCACAACAGCAAGGAAAGTGCCAAGACCACCAGGGGTGCAATACCTACACATCCTGACCCCCATGGAGGAGGAAGCCTTGGAAATAGGGCACCAGGGCAGCCACGCTATCGCTGATGGCAAGATAACAGTGTCCACTCAAGAGGGTGCGTGAACGAGCGGAGGGGCTCAAGGGTGCATCTGGCACACGTGAGGCATAATGCTCATGTGTCCACCATTGGACACATGGTGTTCCACAGCAGGGATAGTTGGGATGAGGAAATGGGAAGCTCTTAACCCTTCAATATATCTGTTCTCTCATGCAGGTCAGAGTCATGCTGAACTCCCGAAAGCTGGAGAGACCAGGGGCCAGGCAGCCGCCCCTGAGGAGAATGAAGGATCCTCAGAAAGTGCACCATCACATCATTCCCCCACACCCATCACCAGCACAGATATTCTTACATCATTGAGTATCTGTTAGAGCTTAGATTCAGGGTCACAACAGTAGACTCTCTCCTGGGGATAGCCTCTTCTGTACACAGGAGGCTGTTGGCATGCTCCTCTGTACAGTCTCCTGCCTGCCCACCCCCAGGATGGCTGTCTTGTTGGTTCTGAGATTGCTGATGTGCCCCCACCGGTGCCTGAACTTCCCTCCCTCTCAGCTGCTCCTCCTCCTCAACGGAGGCCCTGAAGCCTGGATTGATGAGGGCCATGGCAGGTGAACTCTCCCCAGTCCTAGGCCTTCTATCCAGATGGCACCCCTCGTTCCTTTAATCACTCCTTTGGAAAAAGTGCCCTCCTTTAATCACTCCTTTGGAAAAAGTGCCCCCCTTCTGCTATTGTATGGCAATGCCTTCTGTGCACCACCTGCCCTGTCATAGCACACTAACTCTCCCGATGGCTAGCTGAGGCCAACGCTGACCCCCCACTTCATTGCTGTCTCCTTTAACCAGGTGAGGTTCTGAAGCCCTGTGGTTCCCATGAGCCATCATTAAGATCAGAAATGTGCATTAAAATTCCAGTTAATTGGCCTTTGAAATTCCTTAATTGCTCTCTCGCCACGTCGATGTGCGAAGTCCGCCCTCCATGTCAGCCACCAATGGTACAATCCAGAAATGATGTACAGAAGTCGGACTTCTGGTTCAAGTGTTCCATCTGGATTTTCCACCCCCACCACCCCCCCCCGCCCCACTGCACCAACCCATCCCCACTCCCCGCCCCCCGGCTTCTGATCACATTCCAAGCGACCCCGTTAAAATCAACTTCTTTCAATTTTGTTGCCCCATCTTAGCATCGAATACTCCAAAGAATAAAATGCCCTTTATTCAGTTCCACCAAAATACCTCTACCCTAACTTCAAAAGTCCTCCCAATGTGATCTTTTTCCCACTTCTCAACCATTCATCCTTAAAACTCTTCTAAGTGAAAATACTAATCTAAGGCTAGTTAATCCAGAATTTTGGGTTATTTGTATGGTAGGCTGGATTTGCATTATAATTTCCCAAATTTATTTGGTCTGGACACCTAAATTCCAGCAGATTAAGGAGAGTCTCATCCCAATATTTTGGGGTTGATTTAAACGCAACTTCCAGAAGTGAAAAAGCATAATTCAAACCTATTATGCCATCCAGTTTCTGCTATTGTCTTGTTTACAAGATGGTTATTTCATAAATCTGGTGAGCCTGAATCCAACATACTTTAGACCCACAGCAATGGTTAACATCTGTTTGTCCCAACTTCACTGAGATGAATATTCACTTATGTTACTGTATAACTTTAACACCAGTATGATAATGCCATGGAGATTTTAAATATTGTATGATCTCAGCAGAAATATTAAAGGAATAGAGGGATAATGGGATTGCAAGACACTGGAAGCGAGCTCACGTCAAACAAATTAGTTCTGGTACATAAAACAAAGCATTAACAATGATGTGAAACCAAAAAGAATTAAGAGGCCATGCATAATTTTCATCTTTTTCACTAGAATACAAAACATACTTTTTTGCTTTATCCCTTCCTAAAGGCATTGCTGTAAAACTGATGAAAATTGATCATCCATTTTTATATAATTATCAAGGGTATATGGAGCATCAACACATCTTTCCTTATTCTTACTCAAATCTTATAATGGATGGCTACTATTGTAGCTGTTAAGACTAATTCTGTTGCTGATTTCTACTAGTTTTCCTTACATTGCATTTCAGCCTTAGCCCAGTAGTAGCACTCTCGGCTGTGAGTCAGAAGATCAAAGGTACAAGTCCCATTAAAGATTTAAGGTACGTAATCTAGGTACGAAACTTCAGTGCAATGCTGAGTTGCACCATCTAACATTCTGTTTTTCAACTAATACAAATATATTCTGTTATCTATCTCATCGCTATTTGTGGTGTGCATATCGATTACCAGGTTTGCCTACATTACAACATTATTGACTATGAAATTCTTTGCGATATTTTGAGGTCATTATTACCCCTTCGATTTACTCCCATCCCCACCTGAAAACACAATTTCATGTTTGGATTCAACGTCAGCCTGAAGGCTCTATCCAGTGGGCAATATATATTTTTGAAACTAGACAGCAAGGGTTGGAGATCTGTTCAGCTCCAGGGCCACATAACCAAGACTGTCCTGCATTCACCCACTGACCACACAAGTATTACTGCCCAGACTAGCCATTGACAAAGCATGGCAGGACTGAAGATTTGTATAAATCCAGGAAATGATTAATTGTATTTGGCAAATAAACTTTAGGTAACCCCAGGTCAATGGTACTGGATAGTTGTAAATTATGCAGCTTTATGTTATGAACTGGCAGGTCAATAACCAGCAGATAAATTGAACTGGTCCCAGGCCAACATTAAAGAATTTCTATAGGTCTTTATTTAATCCTTATCTGGCTGTATCTGCACTTTCATATAAGGTACACATTTTGTGTATTGGCTCCAAAACTATAGTGAGCCCACTATCAATTTTGGCACGACTTTGATTTTAAGTAATATGGATCGATAAATGAAAAGTAAAATAATATTACTTGCCTTCTAGTTTATTGTTTTGTCTTATCTCGCTTTTTTGCCTCCATGTATGGTCTTTACCCACCCATATCTGTTACTCACTAAAATAAAAGCAAAATACTGCGGATGCTGGAAATCGGAAATAAAAACAAAGAAATGCTGGAACCACTCAGCAGGTCTGGCAGCATCTGTGAAAAGAGAAGTCAGTGACCCTTCTTCGGAACTCCAGCTGAGGCCTAACCAGTGCTTCACTTTGCTTTTTTCAGTGTCAACCAGGTAAGTTCACAACAAGGACTGCTTCTTCAATGAAACTGACAGGCTGGGAAACCTTTCAACAGTGAAACTAAAGAACTCCAGCTGTGCCCAGGTGAGAGGCTGCTGTTCACAGCAATTCAGCTCTCAGAGTGCTTTCACTGCTGCCTGGGTGATTGCCAACTTCTTGGAACTCAGTTCACTTGCCCAGCAGTTCCCTTACTTACAGCTGCATTTACCTGCTGTCAGCTTTCACCATGACTTGGGAGCAGCTTATGCAGCTCCACCTTGCAACTGATGAGGAACAAGAGGAGCAGCAGCAGCAACACCAAAAGCAACAGAAACAGCACCAGTGGCAGCACCTTCTCCTCAGCCACATGCCACTTCACAGGGCAGAGGGATGGAGACAGAGATCCAGCTCCAAGGAGGTGGGACCCCAACACAGAGTCTACAGACACAGGATCATCTCTCTCCACATGTCTGACTAGCAGTGCCTCAGGAGGCTTAGGTTATCATGGCAGGTTATGCTGACATTTGGAGCCTCCTGGAACAAGACCTCCTTCCCAGTGGAACAGGTGGGCACGCATTGCCAGTGGCCGACATGGTAGTTAACACTGGAGGACACTCTCCACAGCCTCGGTTCTCTGCCTTTCCCCGAAGTTCTGTGCTCTCTTCTCCCACAAGGAGAGAAAGTGGAGTACTATGAGTGTGAGAAATGGATTGTGTGGTGAAGAGGGAACATTCGTGGAGGGTGACTGTGAGGCGTGGGTGTGAGATGGCACAAAGATAAGGGTGAGTGTTGGTGTTCAGATGGGGATGTGAGGTGCTTGGAGAGGGAGTAATGAGTGAAGCTTTAAAGGTGTGGTTCTCAGGAGTGCTATGCAAGAGCATAGTGGGAAAGACGGAGTGTGGGGCTTGGCACCTGAAAGTGTTATGCTACTCACTTGCCATGCTCTCCTGAGGTCCTTGATTCTCTTGGTGCACTGTCTCCAGGTTGGAGGGAACACTCCTACTGCTGACTTCCTTGGCTGCTTCCATGCATGTCTGCTTGGCTTGAGAGGCTGGCTTCATCCACCCATCCTTGAGCGAGCTCACCTCACTACAGTCCCTCAGATCTCACAGCAGGAACTCCAGGTAACAGTGATAGACTTGTGGCCAGCCTTCCTAGGTCTCTTCTCCATTTCTGTCATTGCTGCAGCCTCAGGAATCCATTTCCAGTTGCCAGGGTCCCTTTAATTAGAAATCCTTCCTTTGACGGATTCAGCACGTCACCCCGCCTGCCCTCTCTGATTGATTGGGAAACTCGGAAGTGGTATGCTAATGCTGTGGTTCAGTTAAAAAGCCTTGGCAAAACCTGCTGCAACAGCAATCAGGTTCCCAACCCACTTCAGGTACCGTTGGCCAGGCACAATCAGTTTAACATTCCACCCAATGGGCTGGATTTTGTGAGGCCCCCTGAGGCATGGTTGGAGGCAGGGGTTGGGGGCAGAGGGGGGGGGGTGCACTGAGTATCGCGACAGGTGGCGGAGACAGGGCCCATTGCCTCCCTGTCACCCAGCAATCTTCCCGGGGGCGGCATCGGCCGACAACGGCCTTCCCACCCAGAAGCCAATTGAGGCCCTTAACTGACGTATTAACAGCCAATTAAGGGCCTCTTTACCCACCCCCCTCCCCCACCCACCCGCCACTGGGATTTTACCGGTGGCAGTAGGGGGAGCTCTGCCACATCGGGAGGTTGCCCTCCCTGTGGACTTGGGGGGTCCCTCCTTCATAGGCAATGGAGGACCCCCACCGGGGCCATTTCACCCCCCTCTCCCCCCAGGACCCCGTTCCCTCAGACTGCAAGACCACTCCCCAGCCCTCCCTCGCCAGATCCTTCCAGAGTGGCACCAGCGACCCCACCTCACCTATCTCTTGTCTGGATTTCCAGCGCTGGACCTCGGTACGAGGCCTCTGCAGTACCAGCAGTGGCCACCACTCCTGGTGGCACTGCCAATACTGCTAAATTACCAGCCCTCTGGCTGAGAGCTCAGGGAGGCTGGATCCCCATCTTTAAAGAGACAGGGGTCCCGCCTCCTGAATGTTTGATTTAAAAAGACCAGAGGATCACTCCAGGGAGCGCGAAAGGCAGAGGTGGGGCTCCCACACCCCCTCACCCCGCCTTATCACTCCGGTGCTGGAAGCCCCACCTCCAGCACAAAATCCAGCCCCATGCCAAGGATTCTGTCTGCCTTTTAAACAGCCTTCTTAATTTGTTCTGACACCTTCAAAGATTTGTGTACATGCATCCCCAGGTTTCTGTGTCCCTGCACCCTGTTTAAAATTGTACCATTTCGTTTATACTACTTCTCCATATTCTTCCTGCCAAAATGAATGATCCAAGAGGGCCTTCTGTTTTCTCCTTCATCAGTTTGTACCACATGGTCACAAGTGACATGGTCACTTTTCTCAGTGACCGTAGTCCTCCAGTAACTGGCTGAACTTGTTCTACTTTGAAGAATTCTCTGTTATCTTCACTCACTTCCTCTATGGGCACCAGCATGGCTCCCAGCTATGCCTGTCTTTTTGCAGAACATGTTGAGAGTACACTATTGCAATCCTACTTGGGTTCCCTCCCTGTACTAACAATTTTGAAAGACAACATGCAGCATATTTTACAATACTTAAAAGTAGCTATCAGGAAGGAGCTAAGAAGTATCAACAACTTCCTTGCCCAGCAAAACCCAAATTGTACAGAAACTCGAAAAGTATGTTTAATAACAGGAACTGAAGTGAACAAGCCTTATTAGCAGTGCTTGTTTCTATTGAGTGCTGCTTCTGTTTCCCAATAATATTGTGGAGAGGACTCTCATTAACACAAACCTTCATCTCCATTGTCTGGGCAGTAATCTCATGGGATGATTTACCCACCTTTTTAGAACCCACCTAATTTTCATTCCATTGATTTCAAACCATCTCTCCCAGATTATGACTCAGGTGGTAAATATAAAATTCTACTCAGACAAATCTTTTGCACAGTCTGTTTGCAGGCTCCAAGCCCACGCTGTGCATCATGGACACATTATTAAACATTAGGGATAACAGACTTGAAGTAGGCCTCAGAGATTTACACCCGATAAAATTGTGAATAGGTGGACATCAGCCCACCAGCCACTGACCATTTCATGTTGACTCATATGTTTTGTACACGTCCTTATTTCTATACACAAGGTATGCCATCTTTATATATTGTCATGCTAGGCCCCCACCTGCCAAGAATGAGGCACATTAGTTTTGTCATGGACATTGATTTTAAACTGTTACTGGAGTGAAGAAAGGACTTGTTAAACATATCAGCCGTGGCTGGAAAAGACATTTGCATATGAACAGACAGTGTTTGGAAGGACAAAGCAGCCATTTCCTGACACATTCAACCCAGAATGGACTTTTGATCATCAGACGTTGAAGGTTGGGGAGCTCGCATTCCAGATTGACTGCTAAGATGGTCGAATACACAAACGGACATGGTCAAACCACCTAGTCACATGACTAGCCTGCTGGGCCATTTATACAAACAGTTTGCTCCTGGACTGAGATGATCTCTCTCCAGTCTGCTCCTATCTCTTTCTCACAAGCCTCTGAATCCATTGAAGCCACCTGAACCCCAAGAGAGAAAAGTCTCCTACAGTGAACAAGGTTTAAGAAGAATACTGGGCCCCAACGAAGAGCAAGATCTACCTACAATCAAGGAGTCTTCAGTGAGCTCGAACAACCGTAACAACAACACTTCAGAAATTGCCTCAAACGTTTCCACTTTATTTTTCTTCTGCTTTTTTCTGTCTCTATTTGCATGTGTATATCGCGTATGCATGCTAGCGTGGGGCGTATTGTGTATCTGTAGGCATCAACCGAATTAGAGTTTAAGTTTAATAAATTTCAACTTTTCATCTTTAAACTTAAGAAAGCCTGTTTGTGTTGGTTTCTTTGCCTTATAATTGGAAAGCGGTGAACAAGGATTGACCAAGGGGGAGCTAAAAACACGGTGTGTTTAAAATTAAACCCTGTTACGGTAAGACCAGGTGAAGGCTGAAAGGGAACCCTAGACACCTTTCTCACCTGGTCACAACAATATATATAAAGACTGTAAATTATCCCCTGTCCAAAGTCCTCCCTCATTCCTATCCAGTTTTGTGCTGGAGGGAATGGAAATAATAACATGATACTCACATGAACTCAGACATGAGGGAAGAGACACTTTGCAGTGATTACCCCTGTGTGCAATTAATTCTTAAAGAAATTAGATGAGGGGGATGTAGAAAGAGGGTCAGGTTTTGATCCATTTCTCACGTCCACTTCCATTACTGCATTTAACATATACAAATTGTTCACATCTGTCTCCGAATCAATTGTACTACATCACTGTTGCTGAATAAAGTTTCTAAAGCAATCTTCTAATGTGAAACAGATGCTAATATTCAATAGATGTATTTGTATGTTTAAGATTTTAGAAGTCCTGCTTCAGTCAGTGAATTTCCTGCACCATGAAGCAATCTTTTAGAAACTGTTCTAATGTAATGCAAGCATACACAAATTATAAAGCGAAATCTTCATGTGCAGGATATATCCACTTCGACATGACATATTCTGGTATATAGGTGTATAGGAAAGATTCTGCAGGAGTTCATCAATTGGTTTATAAAATTCAGATGATCCAATTAGGTAATCAATTATCCAGATTAGTCAATTATCCAATTAATTCTCTGCTTTGATGCCAATGAACTGTACCATGAAGCGGTTTCTAATTGAACTTTCAGTGCACCACTCTATTGAAATTTTGATGCAGATATCTTTTATTGTTAACGAGCTGTGAGGATTTAATTTAAACTGGAAGAACTCTCTGTTTTGATGCATCATCAAATCGATGTACAGTGCAATTATTTTTTAAGTGACTTCAGTGAACAGCATTCGACTGAAAGCTTAATGAAAATAGCTTTTACTGTTAATTAAATATGACAGTTTGATTTAAACTCACTGTTGTGACTACAGCACTATATTTTGCCAGAATGCTTCGATCCAGTGGGAAAAGCATTACTTTGTTTCACTAGAATCCCTATTTCCTCCTCCTATAGCTTTATCTCCCCTCGCTTATCATTTAGCCATTATCTTCTCAGTCAGGAAGATGGAACTAATCAAGACTTTGAGGCCTCTAGAAATGTCATAATTGATGTTCCTTCAACAATCTTCCAAATGTTAAAGAATATGGGAATTGATCCTGGTCTAGTTTCTCCTTGTACCAACAACCAGCTGAAATTTGCAGAAGGTCTTGAGTTCAAGTTTCATGCCAGTGACTTGAGCACAAAATCTAGGCTGACACATCAGTGCAGTACTGAGGGAGTGCTGCACTGTTGGAGGGTCTGGTCTTTTGAATGAGATGCCCTGCCTGACCTTTTCAGGTGGACATAAAAGATCCCATGCACTATTTCAAAGAAGAGCAAGGAAGATCTCCCCAGTGTCCTGGTGATATTTATCCCTCAACCAATATCACAAACAGATTATCTGGTCATTAACACATTGTTGTTTGTAGGGCCTTGCTATGTGTAAATTGGCTGCCATTTTTCCTACATTACAACCGTGACTGTACTTCAAGAGTATTTTATTGGCTGTAAAGTGCTTTGGGACATCCTGAGATTACAAAAGACATAACATAAATACAAGTCTTTCTTTTTTTCATTCTATCTCTTCCAGTGAAGCCAAACTACCAATGTAACATTGAGACTGGAATTCAAACTAATCTCATCATAGTTAGTCCACACACTTCTGATTTGAGGCTACTAAGAACATAAGGTATGGACTATGGAAAGACCCCTTAAGCTTATTCACTCATAGGAGCAAAATCTGGATAAGTAACACAATCAATCATCTAGAATTTCTTTTCGTGAGCCTTACGGATAAGCAATTAAAACCCTGGACTATTAATTTGCCTTTACAATTCTGCACCTGCTAAATTTCATTCATTTAGAATGATATCCATTTTAATTTTTACACATCTTGTTCTTAAAAACAAAAGCAGCTCCATAGCTTTAACTGGATTTGTGATCAGTCACTTTCATTCTCAATCCTAACATTTTCAAATCTTGACAGCTATGCAGCCCACACTTAAAACTCTGACCTGCTGCATTCCACCGTTGACTTGTTCATGATCACAGTAGTCTGTGCATCAATATGTTCCAAAGAGTATTCCACTATCTGTGTATCTGTTCTCATGTTTATCCTTAAAATCTTCACACCCTTTCTTAAACTGATATTTATCCAACCCTTTCTTCAAGGGATTAATTGCTACATTACTGCTTTTGCTGAGAAACCACTCTACACATCTGCATGCTGTGTGACAGTTAGAAACTCTTTTCATGTTTCATTTCAGGATTGTTCATTTTTTATTCATGTTATCTGGTTCTATGATCACAGCCCAAGTTAAATAACTTGCTTACATCCACCTTATAGATGCCACTCATCACTTTAAAGACCCGAATCACATTCTCTCTCAAAATCTTTTTACTAATGAAAACAAATTCCATTTTGTGCGTTTTTCATCGTAACTTAAACCCTTAAGCCCTGGAAATAATCATTCACTGCTCTGTGCATCTTTTTTCAGGCAATAAATATCCTTTAGAGTATACCTTCCCTAAAATTTGCATTTAATAGGTAAGAACTCTTCTTATCATATGTAGAACCATCAAAAATGCACTTTTAGATTTGATTAGAGATAATGAACAGAGATTGTCACAAGTAATGTTATATATAGTAAATTTCTAACTTTATATTGCTATGTTATTTGATATATGATCTCAAGATGCATCATAGCTTTTGGTTACTGTTACAAAGAGCTTCGCATTGAATGAATACTTTTAGCAAATAATGAATCTTCGCACCTATTTACAGTGCATATTTTTTTTATATTTTCTGTTTTGTTGTTCCACTTAATACTAATATTTGGGCTTTTGAAGAATCAATATATTGTGTAATATTAATTGGGCTAAAATGCCAAAAGCGGGAGTGGTGGTCTGGGACAAGTTTTGGAAGAAGCAGAGAAGTGGGTTGATGTGGTTAACATTCTTTCCAGAGCCTGTAGGAAGAAAATTAATGTCCTTCACACTAGATCTACTCCAAATCATATTTTCTATTGCAAAAATTAGATTTCAGCACATTCTTACCTATTGATGGGATTGGAGGGCATATTCTTTGTTCCATGTTTCTGGTCCTACTCAGTAATCAGAGATTTAAAAGGACAGGGTATTGGCCATTGATGAAGAGATCCTACATGTCAGAAAGCAGGTGGAATTAAGAATGACCTGGTAGGCCACCAGTATATAGAGATCTAGGTGGGTCTCACAAAAAGAAGCTAGTAAATGGTGTTTGCGGCGTGTTAGTGCATAGCTGTGTCATAACTGATGTAGTAATCTTACACCGAAGCTAACATTAAGCTGCTGACTGAGAAGATCCCAAACTACAGATACACATACATGTTGATGAGAGGTTCTAAGCTTTCCTGTGCTAATTATCAATGTGTCAGGTCAATTGCTAAAACCATGGAGGGCTGTTCAAAGTACAATGTATGAGTTATTTGACCTTTGGCATTCCAATCCAAAAAAACAGTATTTTTTGCTTGCTGTTTTGAAACTCATTGGCCTGGAGGTTTGAAAATGGCTGTCCTGAGCACTGTTATCTGATTCGTGGATAAATCCTAAATCAGAGCACAGAGAAATGTTAATATTTTCAGCTTGTAGTGTACCCAAATTAATGGGAATATTGATTTAATTTTTACATGTGATCCATGAAGGTCTACTGTAAGATCACAAGGGCTAAAAGCATGGGTAATAGAGTAAGAGTGAGCAGGTGGGAGAAGTAGGGTTTGAAAACAAATTGTGGTAGTTATGAAGAATTACTAACACTAATATAAAATGGTGACATTTTAAGAACATGAAAATGCAGGACTGAAAGATGGTCAATAAGCCCATGTGGCTTGCTTGGTCTATCATCCAGATCCTGTTTTAGGACTCTGGCTGGCCATTTTTTTCCTATCTTTTTCTTCAAGCCAAATCCATGTTACTCTGTTATCTGATGTGTCATGAATTGATTCTGTTCCCTTCTGAATACTTCAACTGAGTTGGTATCCTGCAATGGATATCAATCTATTCTGAATGTCAGTGATTAATAGGGCTGGAATTATCGATTCTTGTTGTTATTTAAAATCTTTTTATCGCCTATTTGAGATGGCAGGAGATGTAGAACTGGATTTAATGTGTTTCAAGTTTATAAAATAAATTGTACTGAAGCTTCAGGTGCAGAATATTTCCCTATTCCAGTACCTCTTGGATACAGGTTTGGAATTATCCCTTCATATTTTTATTTTAACCTTCTGTAAAATATGTCCTATTATGAACAGAAAGTTTTAAGTTCAGCTTTTTCCACTGTAAAATCAATGCTTATTTTCTGCAGTTGCCTTTATGGTTACTTTTTATATTTTAAATAAGCTAAACAGCTTGTTGAATTAAACTTGACAGAACAGAGTTATCCCTGTCTAAAGCTTGGCCTACTTGGATGCTGCTCCGCCCATAAGTGACCCTTTGTACCCTGAAATTTTTGTGCACTCGGCATAGTGATATGGCTCATTAAATCTTCATATTAATGAAAGAGCAGGCATTTTGTCTGCAGTTATTCAGCTTTTATACATTCATTTATTTATACATATTACAGAAAGCACAATTCAGGGAAACAGGACTTTAGTGCCGAAATAAGGGATAGCATTTATCTTTTGAGCCATGTGTAAAATTAGATACTTCAGATCAGGTAAGAATGACCAAGTAAGGGATATATTATTTTCATATGTTCGTCAGAACAGGAAAACTGGCATATTGGGTTTAATAAACAACAGTGAATCAAACTGTCAGTAAATAGAATCATTGATGTTTTTACTAGTTGTTTCTTGATGTAATCACTGTCAGTTTGAGTTATGTTATATGTTTGAAAGTATTGAACCTTTGTACTTTAACCTGCAATTTACTTTTCAAACTTCTCTTCTTACTTTACTCTGTAGGGATGAAGAAACATCCTGCTCGCTTAGTTTTTGAGAATAACCAGAATCTAATCAGTCCACTGCTAATGTCTTAAAAACCTCAAGTCCTTCGACCTAATCTCTGGAAATATAAACCATAGGCTAAGCACAGCATGTCCAATTCTGTTCATAAATATAGAACACAAATGGGCTATTTGGTCTATTGAGCATGACCTCGATTGGACAGCGTACAATTTAAAATACCATAAAATCTGCTCAATGTACCTAATTACTATGGGAAGTGAATAATGACAAGTAAAATCCAAAGGAATGGCAGAGAACTCTCTGTGAAATTTTCTCCCTGACTAACAAAGATGTCCAGCAAGAAATTCAGAATATGCATAAAACACATTAATTTGCACTGTTCCCACGATGCCAAAGGATCTATATTTTTCCATGCAGTATTTGACCATCGATGTCTCTATTTACCCTCCTTTGAACAAAGGGTTTTATACTATTAACTATTCTTATTGGTGACTTTTCTAACAACTCCATAGAAGTTTGCTAATTTTGTATGCCTATCTTCTAATACTGCGATCATAATTCAAAAAAGCTCATCGTCATCGATATTATCAACGTTTATAAAAACATTTTAAGGACCTAATGTGCCCCTTAACCTTCTTTAGTGAGAACAAAGTGAATTCTGTGAATGTATCCCTGTAATATAGTCCAGGAGAAGTACACAGAAGTCTACTGATGCAGTCCTCCAAGCTTTACTTCAGGTTAAAGGCAGAAGGCACAGACATCTGGATTCACATTCCATCAATATAACACATGCTAACTGGAGGGAGGTGGCACTGCCAATAAGGACCAATTCCCTTACCCCCAGGACTCGAGAACAGTGCAGCAAAATGTTCAGTGAACTGATCGGGGTGGCAATCAAACTTACTGAACACATTCTCCATTCTTCTTTTCCCACCCTGGGCATCAGTACATTCTTCACCCTTTGAAAACAACACTTACACAACTTAACATCCTCACTGTACTCTGGTTGCAACAAATGTTTCAGGAATAATACATTCTGTGTAGATTTTAAGAACATTCTCTTAGGTTAGCAACTAACGTGTGATTGTTGAATCTACTGTAACAAAATCACTGAAGCCTTGTCTTCCTTGTATGCCCCAATGCAGCAAGTGACAGCTGCAATGAACCCCTCAGCAGGTCCCCAGATAAGAGGCAGCAAGGGACCAGTTGGTGTCTGCACCTCCGTGGAAACAGATTCTGCAACTTTGCAATAGTGAACAGATTGGAGCATGGAATGAATCACAGCTTCCTGACCATGATGACTGCTTTGTTACAGGGCTTTCAGGATCTAATAGCTGCCATTAGACCAGCCATCCCAGTAATCAGTGAGACTACAGTGAACTGGTAATAGCTGGAGTCCATCTGCCTGATTCTGTCATCTATCAGAACTATAGCACATGACAGATCTCTGACCTTGTGCCTCAGAACACCATGTTAGTGGACCTTGGGAGATGATACAAGCCTGCCCAGGAACACCCTCCAGCGATGCAGCCAGTGGCGTGTCTTTACCAAGAGCCAGCTGCCAAGAGATGAGGGCTATCTCAGTCCCATGATCCTTCTGTACAGCACGTGGAGACAACTAATATATATAATCCTGACCCACAGGTGACACTTAGAAAGAGCAGTAGAATAGGCCATAGAAAGGACTGGCTTGGCACCTGGTGAAGCACCGTGTTAGATGAGACGAAGGTGACCATTTGTTTGCCCTTAGCAATTAATGTACTAAAATAAAATGTAAACTTATATTGTACTTTTGTATTCATGGAGGTTACAGTCATACAGGGAGTAGGGATTTTTTTTGCTGACCTTCAAGCAGGTAATGATCATTGGCAAAGAGGGCTGATGTGTTTTCATGTGGAAGAATATGCATTCAAGGGGGAAATGAGGTCGAGCTGTGGTGTCCTGGCAGCCTAAATCATGAAAAGAAGACTTCTGAGAGTTACTGTCTTTAAAGCCCCTTGCAAATTGTTCGTGAGGACCTCTGAATGGATGTTGTGCTGATGTTCTGCTCTCTGAAGTTCAGCATCTTCCCAAGCCAGTGCCTCCTCTTAGGAAAATTTACATTCTTTGGTGGGGTTTATATCTGGTTGCTGGACTCTATTTAACTCTTGCCTGTGCTAATCTTGCTCCTCAATAATAGTAATGGCATAGAGTGTGCAAATCCATGCCTGCTCCTCAGTTGTTCTAACTGCAGGGTGGGGGTATTTTCAGGAGTCATTCAGTACTCTGACCTAGTAGCAGGCAATCAGAAGTCTGCACTGCAGTAGCAACAACTAAAAAGGAAATTGGAAAAAATGCTTTCAAACTGCTGAAATCACTATGCAAATTTTCCAGACTCTTCAAAGTTTGCCAACTCCTCACCTCTGCCTTGATCGGATGATATAGGAAGCTCTAACTTACCTCAATTGCAATTGCAAAATTAAACTGGGAAACTTAGATCTGCAGCCCCACTTTGGCCTCAGTGAGCAAATCATAGGCAGGTTAAAAAGTACAAAGAGCCGTTCAGGAAGTGTTTTAAAGGTGCACAAGTGACAGAAACTACTTCTACCTGAACTTCCTCATTAGTGGTCGTTCCACTGCTACTAATGCACTGAAAACATTATGGAAATTCACCCTGTTTGACTCTTGAAATTATCCATATTGAACTTTTCTAAATTCTCTCCAACAGAGAAAACAATTCTCTAACAATTAATAGACCCATTTCCTTTTAAAGATAAAAAATTACACATCTCAATTGTGATCTCACAAATATTGTAGAAAAATTAAGTTAATAATTTAAAACAATAATTAACCATGCTCCAAGGTACATCCCAGCTCTTGCTTGGCTATGTTGACTACATCTTCACCTTGACTAAAGACTCTCTGATCAATAGGGCACACAAATACTTTTCCTCCTTCATTGGGGGATGTTCGTGTCCTGCTTTCTGTACTGACAAACATTTAATAGTACATTCAGGAATATAATAAATGTGTTTCATTTCTTGTTGCAGGCCATATGTATAGGCTTTTGTCATCCACAGGATGGTGCTGCTTGCACAGCTGATGCAACATTTTGTTCCAGTGGATAGTTTGCCATCATTCTTATCAAATGAGATGGTCAGGGCTGTTTGTCTGTGATCTGAATATAGGCATTCAAAGCTCCATTCTTTACTAGATGTCTCTTTTTGAATTGTACACTGAATAGTTAAAGTTTACCATGCTGATCTTCCTTTCGAACTGCAGAAATAGTGGTGTGAAGGAGCAGAGCATGGCGCTCCACTTCTAAATGATATCACTATGGGTTGGACACATGTTTCTGCATGGTTTGCTTACAGTTAGTTAGATGAGATTTTATTTTTAAGGCTGGATTGGGGGCAGGAAGGTGTTACCTTATTGTCTTCATTTCATGTACCAGATATTTAGTCTTTTTTTAATCTTGGCTTTGCTCACATTAGCTCCACTTTTAAGAGTTAGATTTATGTGGAACACTCTTTACAAATAGATGATTATTTTTAACAAAAAGACAAAATTTCACTGAAGGTTCAAATTAATATCTAAAGAAACTCAGGCCGAAGGAATAAAATTATAGATTCAAAAATGGCTTTGTTGCTCATTGCTTTTTGACAGCTGTAATGATTATATTTTACAGCCTTGTTATAGCATGAGTCAAAAAACTTAATTAATAAGGATTATTAAGAACTTGAAAGTTACTTGTGGTCTTATGATTGAAACTTCAATAGCCATTAAAATGTTAGCAGAAATTAATAGTGATTTTGCTTAGCATGGATGAGATAAACACAATTGTTTGCTGGTTCTCTGGGGAGATTGATTCACATTTGATAACTGAGCCTTCAATCATTGTGACAGTTTAACAATACTGAGCTTGTTTTGACTTTTCAATCATATTCTTTTTTCATGAACTCCTAGTTATCTTGTATATATGTATAGAGATTTTACTTGGTATGCAATGTTTGCCTATTGTGAATGCATATGTGAACATTTAAACTTTCTAAAATAACTTGGATATATACTATATACAGACACATTTTAAAAAAGGCATCGCAGGCCACTTGAACACAATTTAATTCTAAATCTAGTTCCAGAGGAACCATATTCTCAGTATCCTATATGATAGTACTAGCTATTGTTCAAATTTAAAGCAGGAGAGATTGTGGTATTTTTGTATTTATATACCTTTAAAGTATTAATCCATTCCATATATAGTTTTAGACATTTTTGGTCTGGAGTTGTAGCTTTCATAGACTTAGAATATGCTATGTGCATTTTTAAATAATGGAGTAGATGATGGAAGCAAAAGATGCAAAATTTAAATCAAATTAAAGGATTAAATAGGATTTTTTTTAAAAACAGAGAACACTACAAATTAAACAATCTAAAATAATATTTTATAACGTTTGATTTAATACTACAAGGCCTATTGTCATTTTGGTGTAATATTTATTAGCCTGGCCTTCTTAGGTAAATACCATTTTACGGTCAAATCAGTGTGGGTTATGAGGTTACATTACACAGCCCAGACTTGTATTCTCTTGGCCGGCAGGACTGCCAGTAAAATCCACCTTGACAAAGTCAAGGACTTTGTGTTGTGTGTTGAACAGTGCGAATAAATTATGCATGAAATTGCGCTGCTGTCTCTTGTGTGCGGAATTGCTCCTTTGATATGAAAGGTTAATTCTGAAAGGAGTCAGAAATTGCTGGAAATTGCTGGGATAAGTAGGCAGTATTCTCTGCTATGAGCCGTTATTACCAGAAATTGCATTTCCTTTCAAGTCTCCCCTGGGATTCAATTCAAGCGATGCATATAAACTGTATTCAATAGAATGGTGTTTGTAAGTATGAAGAGTTTCTGTCCATAAGCTCCTGGAAAGTGCTTGGAGTGTGGAACAAAATGTTCCAGTGACCATCCTGTGCACATGCTTGTCATACTGTGCAAATATCTGGATCCAGTTGGAAACAATCAAACAGCAATTTTTTTCTCAGGGGAACGATACATTACTAAATTGTCTTAATTTGTCCAAGATTTTTTACAAGTATAACTTCTTAAATGTACAGGTCAATAACCATGTTTCAGATTTCCGCCTTTTTTAAAGCTGCATGCTCCCTATCATTTATATCTTTCTACTCAATGACATTCTTTAAAACAACTAAGTTCCCCAATCTTTGAATTCAACAATGGATTTAATTTTGAAAATATAAGTTTAACTTGAGAATTGGAGTATGATTGAGGAGGTAAGTGTCCAAGGGTTAACAAGCTTCAACTGAACACGTCTTGTCTTCAATCAACTCTCTTTTC
Source organism: Heterodontus francisci (assembly GCF_036365525.1). NCBI lineage: Eukaryota > Metazoa > Chordata > Chondrichthyes > Heterodontiformes > Heterodontidae > Heterodontus > Heterodontus francisci. The sequence continues at coordinate 41,332,750 of NC_090389.1, read as the reverse complement.
CATGTAAATGATGTAGTTAAGCTTTCTTGTGTGTGATTATACACTGTCCTAGCCAATCAACATATAAATAAACCATAATCATATTTTATTATCATGTTATATAATGAAAATGACCCTGTAACACCAGTGCAAGTGATGTTTTTATAAAGCTACAATCTTCAAAAAGTAGCACAGATACTGATTGTTTCTGGTCATGTTACCATGGTATTGTTGGATACCATGCCATCTCTGTAGAAGTGAATACCCATACCTGTATTCAAAAAGAAGCTGTTAAATAAGATGAAAAAACGTGGATTTCTTTGTGCTTTTATTGTCTAAACAGGCTAGCAAACAAATCTATTGAATTCCAGACTACAAAAGAAATGCCACATTGCCAAAAAAAAGAGCAGGTTTTAATCCTGCTGATTTAATATATGAGTTATTACTTGTCCTGGCCCTTGGAAAGCTGAACAAGTCCTTGCAACATGGAAAGTCCAAGATTGTTCACTAAGCCAACTATCATCCAGGCTTTTTCCCCCAAAAAATATACTTTATTCATAAAAATCTGTAAAAACAATTATGAAATAGTTCAAAACAGCACCAAGTTGACATTCCAGAAAATGCAAAGGAAATTAGTTTTCTTCGATACAGGAGTAAGTTGCCTCACAACCCTTCCATTCCATTCGACCTGCCATGTACATTTTACAGCAAAACCATATTTGGTGTATTCAGCCCGAGGGGTTTCCCATGGGTCCAGCTCCTCTGTTCACTATGGCAGGGGGACCTTACACAGTGGTCTTTCCCCATTGAGCCTTTGTGGTGGCTGCCCCAAGCTTTAGTGCGTCCCTCAGCACCTAGTCCTGGACCTTGGAATGTGCCAGTCTGCCACACTCAGTCATGGACAACACTTTGCACTGGAAGACCAGCAGGTTTCAGGCAGACCAAAGGGCATCTTTCACCGAATTGATGGTCCTTCAGCAGCAGTTGATGTTTATCTCCGTGTGCGTCCTTGGGAACAGCCCATAGAGCACAGACTCCTGTGTTACAGAGCTGCTTGGGATGTACAGCGACAAAAACCATTGCATCTCTTTCCACACCTGCATTGCAAAGGCACATTCCAGAAGGAGGTGGGCAACAGTCGCTTCTCCACCAAAGCCACCTCGGTGGGCAGCGTGCAGAGGTGGTAAGATTCCGGGTGCACAGGAAGGATCTGATGGGGAGGGTCCTTCTCACCACCAGCCAAGCTATGTCTTGGTGCTTGTTTGAAAGTTCTAATGCTGAGGCATTCTGCCAAATGACTTTGGCAATCTGCTCGGGGAACCATCCGACAGGATCCACCATCTCCTTTTCCTGTAGGGCCTTGAGGACATTCTGTGCAGACCACAGCCTGATGTATTGGTGGTCAAAGGTGTTTTTCTGCACAAACTTTTCCACGAAGGATAGGTGGTACGGCGAGGTCCAACTGGATGGAGCGTTCTCCGGCAATGTGACCAGACCCATCCTTCGCAACACCGGGGACAGATAGAACCTCAGCACGTAGTGACACTTGGTGTTTGTGTACTGGGGCTCTATGCACAGCTTGATACAGCTGCACACAAAGGTGGTCATCAGGATGAGGGCGATGTTGGGTACATTTTTTCCCACCCCTATCCAGAGGTTTGAACATCGTGTCCCTGTGGACACCGTCCATTTTGCATCTCCAGATAAAGCGGAAAATGGCTCAGGTGACCGCGACGGCATAGGAGTTGGGTATGGGCCAGACCTGCGCCACATACAGCAACAACATGATGCCTCGCACCTGATGACCAGGTTCCTACCCACAGTGGAGAGAGAACGCTGCTCCCACATTCTCAGTTTATGATGTACTCTGGCTACTCGCTCCTTCCAGGTTTTGGCGCATGCCTCGGCCCTTCCGAACCATATCCCCAGCACCTTCAGGTAGTCTGACCTGACGATGAAGGGGACAAGGGATCAGTCGGCTCAGTTCCCAAAGAACATAGCCTCGCTCTTGTCGTGATTTACTTTGGCTCCCGAGGCCAGTTCGAATTGGTCGCAGATGCTCTTCAGTCTGCTAATGGACAGCAGAAGATGGCGACGTCTTCCGTGTACAGAGAGGCTTTGACCTGAGTGCCTCCGCTGCCTGGGATCCATCTAGGCTTTTTTTTTATTTCCAAAATATACTTTATTCATAAAATCTGTTTTAAAAAAAAATACATTACAAAACAATTCCAAAAAGCACAAAGTCAAACAATACAAAGAGTGCAAAAGAGCCTTCAATACAGGAGTGAGTTGCCTCACAACCCTTCCATTTCATTTGACATGCCATGTACATTTTACAGGAATCCTGGGAGAACTTATTTTTTATATCCAAAATATACTTTATTCATAAAAATCTGTAAAAAAAAAAAATACATTACAAAACAGTTCCAAACAGCACCAAGTCAAAAAATACAAAGAGTGCAAAGGAGATCAGTTTCCTTCAATACAGGAGTGAGTTGCCTCACAACCCTTCCATTTCATTTTTCATGCCATGTACATTTTACAGCAAACAAATATTTTCCGGATACAGTTCGAGTGGTTTTCCATGGATCCAGCCCCTCAGTTCAGCTTGGTGGGGGGACCTTACACAGTGGTCTTTCCCCATTAAGCCTTTGCTGCGGCTGCCCCAGGCTTTAGTGTGTCCCTCAGCACGTAGTCCAGGACCTTGGAATGTGCCAGTCTGCAACATTAGGTCATGGACAACTCTTTGTGCTGTAAGACCAACAGGTTTTGGGCAGACCAAAGGGCGTTTTTCACCGAATTGATAGTCCCCCAGCAGCAGTTGATGTTTATCTCGGTGTGCGTCTCTGGGAACAGCTCGTAGAGCACAGACTCTTGTGTTACAGAGCTGCTCGGGATGAACCTCGACAAAAACCACTGCATCTCTTTCCACACCTGCTTTGCAAAGACCCATTCCAGAAGGAGGTGAGGTCCATCCAGGCATTGTGCTGCTAGGACTGGTTCAATGCCAGAAATCTCACAGGTGTCTATTTTCATTGTGGAAAGCCATAGGAAATAACTACACTTCTAAGTGATGTAAAACTAAAACCAATACAAGATATTAGCCCTCAAGTGTTTTATAGCAGCTACATTTCAGGTGATATCAAACAGAAAGGTGGACAGAAAATGGCTATCTGGCCCATCAAGTCTGTCTCATTGAGTCATGTTGATATTGAGCAACATGACTCCCAATAAATCCCACCAACTAGCAGCCAGGTGACCTCAGAGGAAAGGCAAAAAAACAGCATTGTCATGATTCTTCAGTACAAGATGTTGAACACATTACGAGCATACACTTTGGTGCATGCCTATTTGGGAAGATACATGGTATTTAAGTTGTACTTTAGCATTACCTTAGCAGCTTTCAACTTGGCTGCCATCTTCTTCCTGGCCTGTGCCCAGATCTGTTGAGTTCAACAGATGGCGTATGCTATCTCAACAATTAGTTCTCAAGCCTGTGTAACTGTGACAAAATAAAGGGCCAGAATTTACTATAAAAATATTTGTGAGGTTAACAGTGCTCAATGTTATTAATGCACAAATCAGACAGAGAATTCAGGTGAGTGCAGATGTATAGTTCAATACAAAACTCCAGAAGTTGTTGTCTAAGATGCGCCACTCCTGCATAAACTGTGTGCAAACTGCCCCTCACTGTTCTGATTCCCCATTTCACTGCCTCGAATCTCCTAAAGTTCCTGTACTTGCATTATAGATATGGACTAAACTCGCCACAGAAGTAAGTGCTTGACTATTTCAGTCCAAGTACCTTTTTCAACAGTGTAATAAGTCATCATTACTGTCAAACAATCTTTCTTGCACTGATAATTAACTTTTACAAGTTTGAAATCTCATTCCTTCAGCTTTTAATCATCAGAAATTTAAAAAAATATTTTTAAAACTTTTCCTTTCTGTCTCTTTTATTTCTCTCTTAATCCTATCTTTCTTCCCCCTTCTTTATTTCACTTTCTGTACCTGATTTGAATTGAATTAACTATTCTGACTGATACTTGGTTAAGATTCTGTACTGTTCATTAACAGTTCTTCAAACTCACTGGTTAAGGAAATAAACAATTGCTTCCCCTATTCACACAGGTCCCAAATGCCCGTAGAAAGTGTTGCACTTTTAGGATCTCTAATTTACAGCAACTTGCAGTGCAAATGTTCTCAGAAACTAAATGGCCAAGAACAAATCTAACTAATGGTGGATGCTGTCTAACAACTACAGTAAGTTCGAGCCCAAGAACCTCTGCTTTGATAGGTTTACATAATTTTGAAAGTCAATAGTGGCTCAGTTTAAAACGGTGACTATTGCTTCTTTAATTATTAAAATGGCAACCCAGAGACAATGTACAAAAAATGCAATTTTGAAAAGTAGATCAGGAATTACTTATGATAAAGGCTCTCTTTGATTGGGTCAGTACACTTGATTTGCTATTTTTGGTATTTTCTTGCGGGTGGAATGTTGCCATGGAATTTTCGGGCCTGTAAATTAAGGCAGGAGCCATTCCAGCCAGGTTTCTGCCCCACGAGCAATGCACTCCAGTTTTCAATTGCTGTTTGGCCCTCCTGGCAATCTGCTTACCGAGTCCCTATATTTATGTAAATGAGAGCTAGTGACATTAGCGCGTCAAAATATTACATGTTACATTTGTTGTGCACCCAGGGTAACTTGAAGTAGGATAAGTAAGCTGTATATGTTGCCAGGATCAGCTGCAACTGGCAGATGAGGAGCTCTTGAGCCTGAGACTTACAGAAACCTCCATCACTATATTGGGAAAGAGTCTCTGTAATATTTTTTGTGTGTGGAGGGGATGGGTGGGGGTCACCCAGCCATTTCTTGGCTTTCTTCTGACTGAAGAACTGCAAGACAACTTTTGTCTTGTGATATTTTCAACCCTACCTACCATGAGAGTTTGTCTGTACCAGATATGTGATTGCCAGTGAACATTCCTTTGCTTGGCATGGTAATGAAGCGGAGAAGGCGACAATGGAGGAAAGGAAATTTAGGCAGAATTTGCAGAAGATGTGTCTTGAAGATCTTAACCCTCCCATAAAGAAATTTACAGGCCATGCAGGTCCTCTGAAGATCTTAGTTAGGAGCGCAGTGTTAGAAATGTGTGCTTCACCAAAGAGGCAATAGAAGAACTGACTGCCCTACTGCATTATGACCTGCAATCAAAGTCATCTTCCCAGACAGATCTGACTGTGGTCACAGAATTAATTACAATACTCAATGTTTATGCCATGTACCTCTTCAGGTCCTACTGCACCTCTTCCAGCACTGGTGAACAGTCCTGAGGTTCTGAGAGGTGACCCTCAGTGCTACTGCTACCCTACCTCACTGAAGATGACATGCAAAACAACTTATTGAGTTTTCTTCCCATGGGTGCAAAGTAATCTTTCTTACTCAAGCTATATCTCAGGCGGGTTTATACATTGCTCTCTGTAAAATTGTGAGCTCTTCTTCACTGCTTCTTTGCAACACTCTGCCCTCTTCTTCAGGTGCTTCTGGTAGGTCCTACAATTGAAGACATCCTTTCAGTGTGATACAAATTTACACACGAACCCTCCATGACATATTACTGCCAGTGGCTTTAGTCTGGTGAAAAAAACTACTTACCTTCTGCTCCCTCAGGTTGATGCTGCAATCTTGAGCTAATACTGTGACTTTTTAAAGGCTGCACTCTTCATTTCCAAGCCACCCAGTGCACTACTCATACTTTACATGGGATTTGTGTGAATGAACAATACAGTTTTGGAGTTGATCGCACAATTTATGGTGGGGACAGCATTGAACTGCATCAATGGACAGCAGTCCTAGTTCAGGGATGCAACACTGATGTAACTGACCCTGTAAAATTTCCAGGGTTGTATGTTTAAAATGCAAGTGGAAAGCTGCAGGGTGTGAACAGACAATGATTAAAGGGCAATTTGTTAACAAGTGGTGTTTACCTCACCCCCTTTGATACCACCCTATAAGTCTTAGGATTTTATAAGTGCGAGGTTATTATTGAATAACAACATCACAGAGGCCCAACTGTAAGTGATTCTACAATATAAATGGAAAATTAAGTTCAACTTGCTCCAAACTGCCAGCTATCTCTTGTAACCTTCAAATGCTTTAGCATAAACAATAGCATCATCTCAGTACACTAAACCCTGTAAACCTTGTACACCAAAGGAGATCCTTCAATCTCTGGGCCACAAGGATCTCAAATATTTCTCAGGCATTCTTGTTGCTAAAGCTGGATATCCAGCTATTTTTTGATTGATCATCCACAGCAGTTCTCATTTGCCAGCTAAATGATATCCATCTAGTGCTTCAAAAGAATTATTAATCTGAAATGGATGTGACCTTTTATTATGACATTTCAACCTTAACCAAGGCAGTGGGCTATGCCTAAGGACTTAATGTTCAATAACTACATGGTCCAGTTGCTATTCAATATTCTTCTCTTCATCTTCCCACAACAGTTGAAGTAACATAACCACTGCTGTGACAAGAGCAGTGACAGCATGATCAATGTAGGGAGAAAAACAGTAGTATCAGCAGGGTTATTGCCACAAAATATATTGGTATCCATAATAGATTTACCCCTTCGCTCATGAACGAATCTGGTAAAGATTGTCCTCCCTTGAAATAAACAATCCCCTTCAACAACAAAAATTGTCTTCACGATAAATTCACCCAAATCCTAAACCTAATCCCAAAGATAACACTATTCCCAAATCCAGTCTTAACTATCAGAATTGCTTCCCCCAGCCATATCCTAAGAAGATGTTAGTGCTGCTTTTAAGATGTGGGGGCAGATTTCTTGCTCTACACCAATGGGAAGAGAAGCAGGCTCAGTAGCAGCATGATCAGAAGCAAGGTTGGTAGAACCAGCAAAATATATGGATGTAGAAACAAGGTGCAGCAGGTAGAAAGTGCTTGGGTTTGGCAGTGGCAGCAAGAAATCAGAGTTCTCAGCATCAACAGCAAGAGAAGGTGGGTGGATCTGACAATGAGAGCAGCAAGAGAGTGGAAGGATTTCGTGGCAGATAACTGATAGAAAATATGAAAAAGAAATACATTATTTGCATTAGTTATGAGATACCAGTGGTCTGAGAGTGGTTGTGTAAATCTGAAGAACAAATTTGAAGCAGGTGTGCAAATGTTTCTTCCCAGTTTCATGAGATTTGACAGTCAATGAAGAAAATGCCAAATTTGGAATTCTTCTGAAAAGATCATGAAAATATCCAGTGATAAAAACATCATGCCAGCTTACTCTTTTTCCTGTGAGCAGCTCAGCTCAACTTTAGAAGTTGTATCACTGCACTTTGAAAGGTTCCTTCAACCATCTGCAACAATTAGTTTCTGTAATATTGCATTTTAATCTCAGGAAACTATGATGAAAGTTTGCATTATTGGGCACCAAACAGTATGACATTTTGATGTTCACTTTAATCAGGCTTGATGGACTATCCCACCTTCAAAGAAAATCAGAACTGTACCCAAATCCGGCAGTGTTCTTTTTCAGTCTGAGGATGTTAGAATGAAGAAACACTGAAACAAAAACTCTGATTTAAAATACCTTTTTCTTTGAAGATGGGATTTCATGCTAGACTGACTAAATTGAAGAGAAAGTGACAATGCTGTTCTGCTCACAATAATGCAGGCTCTCATAAACATGGTAATTGAAGACCCTGGTCTAAACAATCTAAGACCCAAATCATAAGATGTGCAGCTCATTTGTGGAAAGTCTGGTATAATCTTTGAAAGAGAAATAGGGATTGAATTCCTGTCTAATGCCTTTGGGACCTAATGGTACAGGATGGGGTGAAATATTCATCTTTCCACTAGTTGCAGCCCTAATCCCATCCTCATTTTCTAGCATCAAGGGCATTTACATGGATCAGCAGATGTCTGCACCTTTAACAGCATAACTAGAGCACACACCACAGAAAACTTGACACAGAGTCCAATTGCAGCGTAGGTCATTGCCAGACGTAAAGTAAAGAAAAAAATATTGGCTTTTGTTTTGAGAGGCCATTTTCCCTCCTGCAGTCTAATGCTCTGTGATCATTGGCAGCAGGGAAACTGGCCTTTTTCAATATAAATGACTCTGCTGCCCTAGTGATGTTGTGCTCCAAAAACATACGTGTCCCATGCAACCAGCATTGCGAAGTTGCAAATGCAACAATTGTACAACATTATTCCTACATTTTCATGCTCCCACTCCCAAATGGATTGGAAACAGACTGAAATAGATGTGGACACCCATAGTAATTATCTCAATCTTTGCCATGAATTTGACTTTATTACACTGAAAGTTCAGCGAAAAGTAAACCCTTTCTTGTTTAAAAAACATGGACTATAACAAAGAGTTTATATTCATGATTAGTAATATGGCAAGTTTCAGAATTCATTCATACTATCAGAAAGGGGTGAAGTAGGGGCTAAACATTCCATCACAGAAAAAGATGGAGATAATATTGGAAAAAAAATTACTCCAAGTCCATCTTGTGTACTCTGTTGCAAGAGCAATATTGGGAGAGAAGGCTTCATGCTTACCAACCTTCTCAGACAGTGAATAATGCAGGAAAAATTAAAAGTTATAAAAGAAGCTGAAAATTGCAATAAAATGCTGTTCAAGAAGTCAAGTGCATTAGCATGGAATAATCTTAAATCTTTTATATCATAGAATCATAAAAACTTATAGCACAAAAGGAGGCCACTTGGCCTGTTATGCCACTGCTAGCTCTTTGAAAGAGCAGCATGCCTAGTCCTACATTCCCACTTTTTATCCGTCACCAAATAAGTTCCTCATCCTGAAGTATCTGACCAACTGTCTTTTCAAATTATCTATGGAATCAGCTTCCATCACCTTTTCAGGTACAACGTTCCAGATCCCAACAACTCTGAGTGAAAAAAATTCTCTTCATTGACTCTCTAGATCTTTTTCCAATAATTTTGAATCCATGATCTCTGGTTATTAACTGACTCACCTGAGGGAATATGTCTTCCCTACTTTTTCTATCAAAACCTCTCATTATTGTGCAAACCTCCCTTAGGTCCCTCTTAACTTTCTCTGTCCCTCATACCTGGTAACATCCTGATCGTCATCCTCTGCACTCTTTCTAATGCCTTTACATCTTTTCTGAAGTGTGGTGCTCAGAATTGTCCACAACACTCCAGCTGAGGCCTAACCAGTGATTCATAAAGTTCTAGTATGATCTTTTTCTTTCTATATTCTGTTTCGCTATTTATAAACCCAAGTAACCCTTGTGTTTTTTTAACCATCGTATCAACTTACTCTGTCAACTTTAAGGATTTGTATATATGGACACCAAGGTCTCTCTGCTCATCTGTACTTTTCAAAATTGTGCCATTTATAGATTACCGTCTTTCCATATCAGTCCTCCCAAAGTGCATTACTTCATACTTCTCCACATTGAACTTCATCTGCCATGCTTCTGCCCATTTCACCATCCTGTTTATATCATCCTGAAGCCTATAGCTATCCTTATCATGATCTACTACTTTGCCAAGTTTTGTATCATCTCTAAACTTTATAATGCTGCTCCCTACACATGAGTCTAGGTTATGTACAAAAATTGATAAGAATAAAGGATCCAAAACTGACCCTTGGGGAACACAACTGCAAACCACTGCCTAGTCTAAATAATTCATCCACAACCACTGTTTTCTTCCTGTCACAGAGCCAATTTTGTATTCATGCTGTCACTTTCCCCTTAATTCTATGGGCTTCCATCTTCTTAATAAGCCTTCTATGTGGCACTTTGTTGAATGCCTTCTGAAAGTCCATATAAACAACACGTACTGCATTACTGTGATCAACCTTCTCTGTTACCTCATCAATTAAGTTAGTCAGACATGATTTACATTTAACAAATCCATGCTCGGTCTCCTTGATAAATCCATGCCTTTCCAAATTAAAGCGTATTTTGTCTCTGATAATGGTTTCCAATAACTTCCCCATCACCAATGTTAGGCTTACTGGCCTGTAGTTTCCTCTTTTATCCCTCTTCCCTTTCTTAAATAGTGGTATAACATTAACAATCCTTCAGTCCTCTGGCACCACTCCTGCATCCAATGAAGATTGTAAGTTTGGGACCAATGCTGTTGTAGGTTTTTGGTAGTTATGATTTTTCAGATTGGAGGTGGCGGTCATTTTCAGATCTTTGCTGCAGCAAGCTGAAGTGTAGAATTAGTAGCAGGGCTACTTCCTTGCCTGGCTGGACCTCTTTCGACAGCCACTGGCTGGACTGCTTTACTGCTTTTCTGTGATCTCCCTCTCTCTCTAGAGGGTTACCTTTTAAGATCACAATTCATCATTAACATTTCTCTCCCCTGGTGTGACCACACAATGGATCAGGATTTGGAATCCATGGTCATCCATTAATGTCTGGATGAGTATAATCCTGTTTTGATGTGGTTACTTCACACGTTCTTTGTTTCAGAAGAACCCATTCAATTCAGGAATGTCACTTGGTTTTCAGGATGGGTGTAATTGACACCTCTTAGCCTGGAATGTATTCTTTTGTCCTTAACAGACAGTGAGACAACACGCAGGGCCGGGTCATCAAACCTTCAGTGGTTATCATTTGCAGCCTTTTTTTAAAAGGTGAAGTCAATTTTATAAAGAGCCCACCTTAAACATTGTTCATATCTTAAAAGTAGGAAAAGTATATGTCTTTACTGGGCATGACAATTTCATGCCTTTGCCATGTCCTCTGCCTCTACATGAAGGTTTCCCTTTGGGTTCCTATTAAGCACAACCTTTTCCCTACCAAACTGTCTACACTTGATATGTTTATAAAATATTTTAGCATTTAATTTAATGTTACCTGCTAATCTTTTCTTGCAACCTCTCTTTGTCTCCTGCATTAACATTTTCAATTCCCTTCTCGAGTACCTGTCCAACACCCTTTTAAAATTATCTATGGAGTCAGCTTCCACCACCTTTTCAGGTAGAGCATTCCAGATCCCAACAACTGTTTGAGGAAAAAAATTATCTCGGCCTCCTCCCCAAATCTTTTTCCAATGCTTTTGAATCCATGATCACTGGCTATTGACCCACTCAATAGAGGGAATATTTCTTCGCTATTTTTTCTTTCAAAATCTCTCATTATAGTGAAAACCTCAATTAGGTCACATCAAGTTTTGACAGGTGCTAGAGGATGAGGAATTTAGTTGGTTATGGACAAAAAGTGAGGATTTTGGACTAAGCCGCTGCTCTTTCAAAGAACCAGCACAAGCATAATGGGCCAAATGGCGGCCTCCCTGTATTATAAGTTTCTATGATTCTATATGATTCTATGAATTTTGCTCCTGACATTTGTCATAATACTCCTTTATCTGTTCCATTTTAACTTTTATTTCCCTTGTAATCTAGGATAAGTGTTAGTATTAGAGTTAGGGATTAGCTTTGAATGCTCCATCTTTTCCCTTCAAAGAAATATGCCTAGTTTGTACCTGAGCTATCTATTCCCTGAATGCCCTTCACTGCTTCATCATTGCTTTACCCTGAAATCCCTTTTTTCAATCTACCTGTACAAGGCCCTTTCTGAAATCACTGAAATTAGCTCTTCCCTACTTCAGTATTTTTACCTTTGACATTTTGTGCCTCTCTCTCCAAGTTACTTCAAAAGAATTAGCTAAATGATCTACTGTAACGCTTCCCTACTTAATTTCCCAGAACCAGATACAACACTGCTTCCTCCATATTGAACTGGAGACTTATTGATTGAGAAAGTTCTCCACGCATATATAGAAATTCTTTGCCTTCACTTCCTTAGCACCATGTATTTCCCAGTCTAGCTTAGGGTAATAAACGTCTGCTAACATTACAACTCTATTTTTGTTACATGCCTTTGAAATCTGCTGACAAATTTGCTCATCTAGTTCCTTCTCACCATTTGGAGCTCTACTAAAACTCCCATCAATGTAACAGTTCCCTCTCTATTCCTTAACTCAAGCCAAATTATAGAATCATAGAAATTTATGGCAGAGTTGTGCCAGCCAACAAAGAGCCATCCAGCTTAATCCCACATTCCAGCTCTTGGTCTATAACTGTGTAGGCTACGGCACTTCAAGTGCATATCCAAGTACTTATTAGATGTTATGAGGGTTTCTGCCTCTACCACCCTTTCAGGCAGTAAGTTCCAGATCCTCACCACCTTCTGGGTGAAAACATTTTCTCTTAAATCCCCTCTAAATCTCCTACCTCTTCCCTTAAATCTATGCCCTCTGGTTATGGACCTCTCAAGTAAGGGTAATCGGGCCTTCCTATCCACTCTAACAAGATCCCTCATAATTTATACACTTCAATTAGGTCTCCCCACAGCCTCCTCTGTTCCAAAGAAAAAAAACTCTAGCCTATTCAATCTCTCCTCATAACTAAAATTCTCCAGTCCAGGCAACATCCTCTAAATCTGCACTGTACTCTCTCGAGTGCAATCATATCTTTCCTGTAGTACAGTGACCAGAACTGCATGCTGTGCTCAAACTGTGTCCTAACTAGTGTTTTGTAGAGTTGCAGCATAACCTCCCAGCTCTTATATTCTATGTCATGGCTAATAAAGGTAAGTATCCCGTAAACCTTCTTGACCACCTTATTTACCTATCCAGCCACCTTCAGGAATCTGTAGACATGCACCCCAAGGTCCTTCTGTTCCTGTACACTTCTCAGTATCCTAAGATTTATTGTGTATTCCCTTGCCTTGTTAGCCTTCCGCAAATGCATCACCAGATTGAACTCCATTTTCCACTGTTCCACTCACCTGACTAGTCCATTGATATCTTCCTAAGTTTACAACTTTCTTCTTCATTATCAACCACATGGTCAATATTTGTATTGCCTACAAACTTCCTAATCACACCCTCTACATTCAAGTCCAAATCATTGATATACACCACAAAAAGCAAGGGACCTGGTACAGAGCCCTGCAGAACCCCACTAAAAACAGCCTTCCAGTCACAAAAACACTTTACTTCCTGCCGCTGTCTCAATTCTGGATCCAACTTGCCACTTTGCCTTGGATCCCATGGACTATTACTTTTGTGACCAGTCTGCCATGATGGCCCTTATCAAAAGCCTTGCTAAAATCCATATAGACTACATCAAATGCACTATCCTCATCGAAGCCCACTACCGCCTTTGTTTCTGACTGAAAAAATTCTGTCAGGTTAGTCAGACAGGACCTTCCCTTAACAAATCTGTACTAACTGTCTTTAATTAATCTGTGTTTTTCTAAAGGAAGATTCATTTTGTCCCTTAGAATTTTTCCCTGATAATTTTCCCACCGTCGAGGTTTGGCTGGCTGGCCTGTAATTACTTGGTCTATCCTTTTCTCCCTTTTTAAACTATAGTACAACATTAGCTGTCCTCCAGGCCTCTGACTCCACATCTGTAGCCTGACAGAATTGGAAAATGATGATCAGAGCTTCCGCTATTTCTTCTCTTGCTTCCCTTAACAGCCTAGGATAGATTTTGTCCAGGCCTGGGGATTTATCCATTTTCAAAGATGTTAAATCCCTTAATACTTCCTCTCTCACTACGTTACTTTCATCTAATATTTCACACTCCTGCTCCCTGATTGCAATGTATATATCGTCCCTCCCTTTTGTGAAAACCAATGCAAAGTATTCATTAAGAACCATACCCACGTCCTCTGTCTCCACACATATGTTACTCTTATTGTCCCTGATAGGCTCTACACTTTCTTTAGTTATCCTCTTGCTCTTTATATACTTATAAAAAATCTTTGTGTTTTCCATGATTTTACTTGCCAATATTTTTTCATGCCCTCTCTTTGCTTTCCTAATTTCCTTTTTAATTTTACCACTACACTTTTTATACTCCTCTTGGTTTTCTGCAGTATTGAGCCCTTGGTATCTGTCATAAGCTTCCCTTTTTTTCTTTATCCTCTCCTTTAAGCCCCTTGACATCCAGGGGACTCTGGATTTGTTGGTCCCACCCTTTTTCTTTAAGGGAAGATACTTGCTCTGAACCCTCACTATCTCGTTCTTGAATGCCTCCCACTGATCTGCCACTGATTTACCTTCAAGTAGCTGTTTCCAGTTCACTTCAACTAAATCACATCTCAGCTTAGTAGAATTAGCTTTTGCCCAATTAAGAACTTTTATTCCTGATCTATCTTTGTTATTTCCCATAACTACCCTAAATCTAACTGAATTCTGATCACTTCCACCAAAGTGCTCCCCAACTGATACCCTTCCACCTGCCCAACTTCATTCCCTAAAATTAAGTCCAGAACCGTCCAATCATCCAACCGCCCCCTCTCTTGTTACATACTGGCTTAAAAAATTCTCCTGAATGCACATTAAGAACTTTACTCTCACTGTGTCTTTCACATTGATTCTATCCCAGTTAATATTACAGTAATTGAAACCCCCAATTATTACTGCCCTACTATTTCTGCACATTCAGAGATTTGCCTACATATTTGCTCTTCGGACTGTTTGGGGGGGTCGATAGTACACTTCCATTAGTGTGATTGCTCCTTTCTTCTTGCTCAGTTCAACCCGTATGGCCTCATTTGATTCTACAATATCATCCTTCCTCACAGCTATAATTGTTGCTTTAATCAATATTGTGATTTCCCCCCCTTGATTTTTATACCCACATCTCATCTAAAAACCTTGTAACCATGAATGTTGAGATGCCATTCCTGCCCTTTCAGCTATGTCTCAGTGTTAGATATAATATCATACTCCCACCTGTCAATCTGTGCTGTCGGTTTACCTGCCTAATTCTCTAGACTTCTTGTATTGAAGTATATACCATTTAGCACTGCCAATCTTGTTTGTTGTTTATTTTCTGGATTTTGTTTCCTATGCCTTCCAAACACATACTAATTTTCTGCCTTCCGTTTCCAACTTTTCTTTTCTCCCTTCTGAATCTACTCTCAGGTTCCCATTCCCCTGCCAAGCTAGTTTAAACCCTCCCCAACAGCACTAGCAAACCCCTCTGTGAGGATATTGGTCCCAGCCCCAACCACCTAGTATATCCTTTCTATTTAGAACTGTACATCATCCTTAATTAACATACCACATCCCTTCCTCTTTTTTTTTCCTTCTCTTACATTCTTGAATACTTGGTAGCCAGAAATATTAAGAACCCATTCCTGGTTTTGTTTGAGCCAAATCTCTGCTAATGTACCTCTCCATAATGCCATGTAACAATCTGTAGCTCAACAGCTTATTAGTTACACTAGAGACATTGACACACATATAATTTAATACCTCTTCGTCACTTTGTTATTTTTCTCAATCTGGTCCCTACAATTTTTGGTGATAGTTCCAATTTTACTGCTGTTTATAATGTCTCTCCACATTGATCTCATTTCTTCCACTCTGCTATTTTTTGGTTCCCGTCTCCCTGCTAAATTAGTTTAAATCTTCCCAAAAGTACTAGTTAACTTCTCAGCAAGATTATTGGTCCCGGCTCCGTTCAGAGCAATCTTGTAAATGTGCCTCTTCCCCAGAGCCGGTCCCAATGCCCCAAGAATCTGAAACCCTCCCTTCTGCACTACTTCTCTAATCGCACATTTACCTGCACTGTCTTTCAATTTCTGAACTCACTAGCATGTAGCACTGGGAGTAATCCTGAGATTACTACCTTTGAGGTTCTGCTTTTTAATCTTTTTCCTAGCTCCTGAAACTCGTCCTGAAGGTTCCCAACACATTTTCTACCTATGTCACTGGTTCCATTATGGACAATGACTTCTGGCTGTTCCTCTTCTCTTTGCAGAATATACTACATCCGCTTGGCACCAGGGAGTCAACATAACATTCGGGAATGGTATGTCCAACCGTGTACTTGCTAGCTTAGACTATATCTCAACAATAAACTTTTTGAATTAATTTTGTTATTTTTAAAATATCCTGTTCATGAATAAATTGTGAAAATAACATGGAGCACCTCTAATGTTTACAATTCATTGTATTTAAAATTTCATCACAAATAACTTAGAGGCCACATTTTTGCCAAGCTGTGGTGTTTGCAAATTATTATTAAATCAGAATTTTAAAAAAACTTGTTCTAGCTGACTGACTGTGTAGACCTGATATACTGAAGTTGAATATGTATGATTTGCAGCGATGAAGTTTGAAATAAAGGCTCGAGAGTCAAATGTGTTGATGTAGCAATTTTCCTTTTTTTGCTTGCTACAAATATGAATGGGTGAATATTGCTGAACCTTATATTAGACTAAAACATGGACACTACCTTTTTCTCATTCTACATCTTCATGTTGCCACTTATTAATAATCTTCTAAAATACTACCATGGTTTGTGTCTCTTCCTGTATTTTTTCTTTTGCAATTATGCTCCAGAATGCTGAAACAGAGAAACTCTCCTATGGATAGGAAGCTGAGAGATAGAACTCTGATATTTTCAAAGTATTTTGGTAAACTTGTGAATTCTAGTCCTCGATGTGTTGCTGCAGAGGATGTCTTTAATATCTAGAAATCTATCGCTCTCTGTCTTGAACATATTCAATGATTGAGCATCCACAGCCCTCTGGGGTAGAGCATTCCAAAGATTCACCACCCTCTGAGTGAAGAAATTCCTCCTCATCTCAATCCTAAATGGCCTACCTCTTATTCTGAGACTGTGTCCCCTGGTTCTATACACCGCCCCACCCAGCCAGGGGAAAACATCCTCCCTGCATCAACCTTGTCAAGCCCTGTAAGAATTTTGTATGCTACAATGAGATCACACCTCATTCTTCTAAACGCTAGAGAATATAGGCCCAGTCTCCTCTATCTGTCCTTGTTGAATAATCCTGAGATCTCAGAAATCAGTCTGGTGAACTTTCGTTGCATTCCCTGTATGGCAAATATATCCTTCCTTAGATAAGGAGACCAAAACTGTACACAATACTCCAGGTGCAGTCTCACCAAGGCTCTATACAACTGCAGCAAGACTTCATTACTCCTGTACTCAAATCCTCTTGCAATAAAGACCAACGCACCATTTGCTCACCATTTAAGAAATACTCTGTATTTCTGTTTTTTCTAACAAAGTGGATAATTTCACTAGAAATTTGCATTAGAGCCTGTTTCCCCTCCCCCCTCCACTGCACTAAAAATCATAAGTTCTCCCCTTCCCTACCATGGCATGCCTGCTTTTCTTGGATGGGAAAGTGAATGCGCTTGAGTGCCAGCCATTGCTCGGAAGATCGCGGCCCAAAGGTGAGATCGCTGTTGATATTATTTAAATATATTAATTTCTTTAATTTAAATATGTTAATCTGGGTCCCATTGCCAACGCGACTGCCACAGAACCTGGCTGCTGCCGGGAAGATCGGGCCCAGCACTCCCAGCGTCAGGGTCCATGGTCGGCCGCTGTTGGAATGATCTTCCGGCCCCCCACGCCATGGAGCACGATGTCAGGATCTCCATAAAATCCCAGCCCTTGTGTCTGTCTTCATGGAGGAATATACAAAAAAATCCCAGAAATACCAGAGAACCAAGGGGTTAGCAAGAATGAGGAACTGAAAGAAATTAGTATTAGTTAAAAAGTAGTACTGGAGAAATTAATGGGCCTGAGTTGATAAATCCCCTGGACCTGATGATTCACCTCCCAGAGTGTTGAAAGAGGTGGCTGTAGAGATAGTGGATGCATTGGTGATCATCTTCCACAATTCTATAGATTCTGGAACAGTTCCTGAAGATTGGAAGATAACAAATGTAACCCTGCTATTTAAGAAAGGAGGGAGAAAGAAAACCGGAAACTATAGAGCTGTTAGCTTGACATCAGTAGTAGGGAAAATGGTAGAATCTATTCTAAAGGATGTGATAACTGGACACTTAGAAAATAATGGTAGGACTGGGCAGAGTCAGCATGGATTTATGAAAGGGAAATCATGTTTGACAAACTTATTGGAGTTTTTTCAGGATGTAACTAGCAGAATAGCTAAGGGGGAACCAGTGAATATGGTGTATTTGGATTTTCAGAAGACTTTCGATAATGTCTCACACAAGAGGTTAGTAAGGAAAACTAGAGCACATGGGATTGGGGGAAATATACTGGTATGGGTTGAGAATTGGTTAATGTACAGACAACAGAGATTAGGAATAAATGCGTCATTTTCAGGTTGGCAGGCTGTGACTAGTAGGGTACCGCAAGGATATCAGTGGGGACCAAATGTAATATTTCCAAGTTTGTTGATGACACAAAACTAGTTGGGAATATGAGTTGTGAAGAGGATGCAAAGAGGTTTCAAGGGATTTAGACAGGCTAAGTGAGTGGGCAAGAACTCGGCAGACGGAATAAAATGTGGAAAAATGTGAAATTATCCACTTTGTTAGAAAAAACAGAGATACAGAGTATTGCTTAAATGGTGAGCAAATGGTATGTTGGTCTTTATTGCAAGAGGATTTGAGTACAGGAGTAATGAAGTCTTGCTGCAGTTGTACAGAGCTTTGGTGAGACTGCACCTGGAGTATTGTGTACAGTTTTGGTCTCCTTATCTAAGATATATTTGCCATACAGGGAATGCAATAAAGGTTCACCAGACTGATTTCTGGGATGACAGGATTATTCAACGAGGACAGATAGAGGAGACTGGACCTATATTCTCTAGCGTTTAGAAGAATGAGAGGTGATCTCATTGTAGCATACAAAATTCTTACAGGGCTTGACAAGGTTGATGCAGGGAGGATGTTTTCCCCTGGCTGGGTGGGGGGGGGGGGGGGGGGGTGGGT
Source organism: Heterodontus francisci (assembly GCF_036365525.1). Lineage (NCBI taxonomy): Eukaryota > Metazoa > Chordata > Chondrichthyes > Heterodontiformes > Heterodontidae > Heterodontus > Heterodontus francisci. The sequence continues at coordinate 41,313,993 of NC_090389.1, read as the reverse complement.
GGGGCAGTGTATAGAACCAGGGGACACAGTCTCAGAATAAGAGGTAGGCCATTTAGGATTGAGATAAGGAGGAATTTCTTCACTCAGAGGGTGGTGAATCTTTGGAATGCTTTACCCCAGATGGCTGTGGATGCTCAGTCATTGAATATGTTCAAGACAGAGAGCAATAGATTTCTAGATATTAAAGACATCAAGGAATATGGGGTTAGTGTGGAAAAATGGCATTGAGGTAGAAGATCAGCCATAATCTGGTTGAATGACAGCACAGGCTTGAGGGGCTGAATGGCCTACACCTCCTATTTCCGATGTTCCTAATTGGCTGATAAACCTTAGATACATTGCAGGACCATCATTTCAACTAAATTTCCCATTTTTCATAGGCACAGCAGTCTGTTTTCAAATTGAAAGCTGTTGAAAATGTTGATTCACAATCAATGGCCTTTCCCCCCCCCCCCCCCCCCCCCCCCAATATGACAATATTATCTGGAGTGGAAGTTTCACTCCTATCTGGGCCTGATTGAGAAGTACTGTTTATTTGTAATAGCTTAAGAACTTTGTTAAAATGTCACACAAAAAAATATGAGATGAGCATGTTAACCACTGCATTTAAATTAGTGCACAGAAGGACTTCAACCCCAGCGGAGCAGCAGGAAGGTTTTTATCATTAACTGCACTTTATACACAGTGTTTATTTGTTAATGGTTAATTAAGGGAACAGCTGTCCTGCTGAGAATTATAATCCAATGCAATAATCTGAGTAGATGTACGGTGTCATTAAAAGTTGCTATTGGTGATATTAGCAGACAAATGCTTAAAGTGTTCATATACCATTCCTTTGTCTGCTATTTTAGTGGGGACATTAACCAATTTAAAATAAATAGCATAATGACCTGCAGGAAATAATGAAGAAACGATTGTCATATGAATGCATTAAGTATCTGTGCATTAATATTGTCAACAGTAATTTCTATGCTAGTAACTTCTTACATTTACTGAAGAAGAGGATCCTTTTCCCTTCAGAGGTGGATGTTGTTCTGTGGATCCAGCTCCTTTATGACCTGCAGAGGACAATTAATCTTTAAAGATCTATTTGAAGAGTTGTCAACTTTTAATTAAAAGCTACATTTTTGTAATTAGTTGTCTAGATCTCAAAAGTAATTAAAAGTAATAGATGATCTCAATTGCATCAGACTGTATTAGCCTATTGCATGTTGCTTTACTTTTAGCCTATCCATGTGCTACTGCAATATAACTTGCTCTCTACTTGTTTTTAGTTGACAAAAAGGGGTTATTTTTGCATCCAAAAGAATGAAAAAGTGTACTTTTTTCTAGCTTTTAGATAGAGGTTGTCGCTTCTCGCTCCCAATTTAGAGCCATTTATTTTTCCACAGTGGCGCAGTGGTTAGCACCGCAGCCTCACAGCTCCAGCGACCCGGGTTCAGTTCTGGGTACCGCCTGTGTGGAGTTTGCAAGTTCTCCCTGTGTCTGCGTGTGTTTCCTCCGGGTGCTCCGGTTTCCTCCCACATGCCAAAGACTTGCAGGTTGATAGGTAAATTGGCCATTATAAATTGCCCCTAGTATAGGTAGGTGGTAGGGAAATATAGGGACAGGCGGGGATGTGGTAGGAATATGGAATTAGTGTAGGATTAGTATAAATGGGCCGGTGGGCCCAAGGGCCTGTTTCAGTGCTGTATCTCTAAACTAAACTAAAAACTAAAAGGTAGAAGCTATGGGCTGGGGGAAGGGGTGGGTGGAGTGGGTGGGTTGGAGTCATAAATGGGCAAGGGAGAGCATGAGGTGGAATATCCGTTGCCTTCCCACTGCCAACTGGGGGTCGAGGATGGCCTTCTTGCCCAGAGGCCAATTGAGGCCCTTAGTGACCAATTATTCGGCACCCTGTGGCGCATGCAGGGTCCCTCAGCGGCAAAGGCTGTCCCCTCGTGAAGAAGCACACCCGCCCTCATGACCAACATCTCCGCCACCCACCTCACCACCATCTAACTGGCCCCAGCCTGCCCCGCAAGCTTACCTTGATTCCAGGGCCTCTTCCATGCTGGCTGCTCTGGGCCTGCTGCAGTCTCAGCAATGGCCACTGCTCCCACTGGCACTGCTGAGACTAAAGAGCTGCCAGCCCTCTGAATGGTCAGTAGCTCTTGGAAGTCCTGGTGTCAGGCAGTAAATTGCCTGAGTGCCAAAAAAAGTGGCTGGGGGCCCCTCGAATGGCTGAGGTGGGGTTGCCCCTGGCTTTCCAGCCCGACATATGGGCCACAGCCATGCCCACAAAACACAACCCCAATGCAACCCAATTGCTTTTTGGCTCTCCATTACCTCACAACCTGTCATTGTAATATTTCTTACCAAATTGCTTTCTGGCCAATAAAGCATTTTTGAAGGACTTTTGCTGATGTAATGTGGAAATGCAGCAGCCAATTTGTGCACAGCAAGCTCCCACAAATAGCAATAAGATAATGTCCAGATAGCCTTTTTTTGCTGATGTCGATTGAGGGATAAAAATTGGCCAGGACATTGGAGATAACTTCCCAGCTCTTCTTTGAATAGTCCCATGGGATCTTTTACGTCCACCGGAGAGAACAGTCGGGGCCTCAATTAGCCAGATTATTATACAATTTGCAATATTCTAATTTATGCCAACAGTTTTGACTTTTGCCATGAGGATCTCCACTAGCATTTCATCAAAGTTATGTCAAAATACGTAACATTCATCCAGTCTGTGGCATTCTTAAACACATTCAATAAATTTGTGAGGCATGACCTGCCTTTCCTGAGCCTATTTTCGCTCAAAACTGTTGCCTTTATTCTTATTAAGTATACTTGAAACGTTTCCATTATACCAGGCACTAATGTTATTCCTACAATAGATGTCAAACACAGTCCTACAAATTTGCGAGATCATGCTTCTCATCTTACTAAAAAAGAACATTAGCTATTTTCCAATCCTCTGGTGACACTTTTTTTTTTAGTTCTTTCATGGATGTGAGGATCGCTGGCAAGGCCAGCATCTGTGGCCCATCCTGAATCGCCCTTAAGAAGATAATGGTGAGCTGCTGCCTTGAACTATTGCAGTCCATGTGGTGCAGGTACACCCACAGTGCTGTTAGGAAGGGAGTTCCATGTTGATGTGCTGAAGAACAGGGGAATTCTCCCTGGGGTCCAGGTCAATATTTAATCCTCAATCAACATCACTAAAACAGATTATCTGGTCATTTAACTCATTGCCGTTTGTGGGAGTTTTTGTGCACAAATCAGCTGCCACATTTCTTACTGTACAACAGTGACTACATTTCAAATATACTTCATTGGTTGTAAAGTCCTGGGGTCATGAAAGGTGCTATAGAAATGCAAGTCCTTATTTCATATTGGTGCTAATTATATTAGTTATTTTAAAAACCTGACTCCCTTTTCATGCAACCTGTCAGCTGGTGACTGTCGTCTTTATCTTAAATATTGCTCTCAAATGGACAAAACGTGAGTCAGTTTTATACTTGCAGTTTTATTCATTTGCGTCAGTTTTCTATATCTATTCCCTTTATTCTTTTTCCTGGTTTTAAACACTGTCATAGTTGGGAATGGGAATTTGAGTCGGCCACAAATTACCAAAGCTCTGATGTCACGGCAAATCACTTACATTCTACAAGTAATTTAAGTCCCTTCTTGGTTTCAAATACTGTGACCTCCAAATCACCCTGATAGATGCAAAGTTGAAACATTTTTGAGACTGGGTTACCTGTTTAATGTTCTCATGATCACCTTTCCAGGTGGTTGATCGCAATACGCATCGAAGGTTAGATTTTGCTGCTCTACTGATCTGTGATTTCACATTTAGGGGAATCTACGTATGTTCCTCTGCTGCAGCTGCATTTCCTTTGAGTGACATTCACACAGGTTCAGATTTGGGTGGACCCAGACACACCTGTGGCAACCCATGGTTAAAATATGCATGAAACCTTGAGTGAAAATTCCAACTTTGAACTTTGCACCAAGTTTAGTATTAATGGCAAATACAGGGTAAAATGAAAGCTGCTGTTTTTAAGGCAGTCATTAAACACAGTGGGACTATAACACAGTACACTTTCTGCATTTTATTGCATAATTATTTACATTGTTTTTTTCTGATGAAACTTCCTATAAAAAGTTTAATGTTCACAGTGAACAATTAAATGTTTATGTACCCCATGTGGATGCTAATGTTTAGCAGAATGATTTTGCTTCATTTTATTTATCTCCAAAGGAATCGTGCATTGCTGGGGAATGGTTTGACAAGATTGCCATTGATGCAGAGAAAGTAGCTACATCAACGACTACAAGTTCATCATTGGCAACGATCTCCAGAGATTCAGTGGCATTATCTGCATGAATAATATTTTCTTCGCAGAGAAAACCGATCTCAAGAACACTGACGTAAATGGCCAAGCACTGAGAAAATGCAATGAATTGGTTCTGCATGACTCAGATGTAGAACAGGTAAGTTAGAATAATGAGGGAGTATTACATCTCCTGTGTTTTCCAATTCAGACATTAGTATAATATAACTGATTCTTATTTTAAACAGACTTAAAATCCAAAACATCATGTAATCAAGTTTTGAACAAATGCCATTCTTGAACAATTGAACTGTGTAATTGAATGAACAGATTAATTTCCACCATTAGGGCAGTGTCATTCTGAGCCCTGGCTTCAAAATGCTGTCCTAATGGGAACAATGAGGCAGTACATAGAAAATTCAAAGTGGGATAATGACAAACAATTTGCTTTACTATGCTTTTGACTGCATCATAATTTAAAAAATACATCAAAAGAAGACACCATGAAAAATTACACCATGCAATATGAATGTACCAATCCTTACTGTGTTTGTTTGAAAATCCGACCTCCATTATTTTAACAGAGGTGTTTATTCATTTATTTTAATTCGTTTCGTGCCGATACTAATACAGCAGGGAGGGGAAGGAACTTTACCCAAACATGAGGTTTTTTCCCCCAAAAATATACTTTATTCATAAAAATCTGTAAAAAAAAAATACATTACAAAACCATTCAAAACAGCACCAAGTTGACATTCCAGAAAGAGCAAAGGAAATCAGTTTTCTTCAATATAGGAGTGAGTTGCCTCACAACCATTCCATTCTGTTTTATATACAATGTACATTTTACAGCAAAACCATATTTAGTGTATACAGCCCACAGGGTTTTCCATGGGTCCAGCCCCTCAGTTCACTTTGGTGGTAGGACCTTACACAGTGGTCTTGACCCATTGAGCCTTTGCGGCGGCTGCCCCAAACTTTAGTGCGTCCCTCAGCACGTAGTCCTGGACCTTGGAATGTGCCAGTCTGCAACACTCGGTCGTGGGCAACTCTTGGCACTGGAAGACCAGCAAGTTTTGGGCAGACCAAAGAGCGTCTTTCACCACATTGATGGTCCTCCAGCAACAGTTGATGTTTATCTTGGTGTGTGTCCCTGGGAACAGCCCATAGAGTACAGACTCCTGTGTTACAGACCTGCTTGGGATGAACCTCGACAAAAAAACACTGCATCTCTTGCCACACCTGCTTTGCAAAGGCACATTCCAGGAGGAGGTGGGCAACAGTCTCTTCCCTACCACAGCCACCTCGAGGGCAGCGTGTAGGAAGGATCTGATGGAGAGGGCCCTTCTCACCACCAGCCAAGCTATTTCTTGGTGCTTGTTTGAAAGTTCTCGTTGGGTACACTTTTTCCACCCTTATCTAGAGGTTTGAATATCGTGTCCCTCTGGACCCGGTCTATTTTGCATCTCCAAATAAAGCGGAAAATGGCTTGGGTGACCGCCATGGCGCAGGAGTGGGGTATGGGCCAGACCTGCACCACATACAGCAACAACATGACCACCTCACACCTGATGACGAGGTTCTTATCCACAATGGAGGGAGAACATCGCTCCCACATGCTCAGTTTATGGTGTACCCTGGCTATTCGCTCCCTCCAGGTTTTGGTGCATGCCCCGGCCCTTCCGAACCATATCCCCAGCACCTTCAGGTAGTCTGACCTGACGGGGAAGGGGACAAAGGATCGGTCAGCCCAGTTTGCAATATAGAAGTAACAAGCTTATGCAACAAGTCATACATAAACAGAAAATCTATATCTTTAAAGAGACATCAAGAAATGTCAAAGTGTCCTGCATAAAGCTTGGTAACTGGTGATGGTCCTGCAATGTCTGACATTGACAGCTATTTGTTGTTGGAAGTCACAGTGTTGGGGTGGCACAGTGGCGCAGTGGTTAGCACTGCAGCCTCACAGCTCCAGCGACCCGGGTTCAATTCTGGGTACTGCCTGTGCGGAGTTTGCAAGTTCTCCCTGTGTCTGCGTGGGTTTCCTCCGGGTGCTCCGGTTTCCTCCCACATGCCAAAGACTTGCAGGTTGATAGGTTAATTGGCCATTATAAATTGCCCCTAGTATAGGTAGGTGGTAGGGAGATATAGGGACAGGTGGGGATGTGGTAGGAATATGGAATTAGTGTAGGATTAGTATAAATGGGTGGTTGATGGTCGGCACAGACTCGGTGGGCTGAAGGGCCTGTTTCAGTGCTGTATCTCTCGAAACTCGAAACTCGAAAAAATGGTGGCTTCATCACTGTCACATTAAACATGGTTTGCACGTTAAATGTTGTCCTAGTTCAAGATAGAATCAGTGTACCAAGGATTTCAGTATAAAGCTGAAACATACTCTGAGCTTCAGCACAAATTGAGAGTAAAATTATGATTTCTGGTCCCGCATTTGGCTTCAAAGTCTATTCCGGCATTTATAAAATATCATGCTTTCAGAGAGGGGGCTTTTTCCGTCACCGGTAGATATGTGACAAGAACAAAAGACAGTAAGGGGAATAAGAAAAGTGATAGGCAGAGAAATCAAGGGCCAGAATCAAATAGGGCCACAGTAAAAAAATAGTGGGAAGGGGACAAGTAATGTTAAAAAGACAAGCCTTAAGGCTTTGCGCCTTAACGTGCGGAGCATTCACAATAAAGTGGTTGAATTAATCGCGCAAATAGATGTAAATGGGTATGATAGAGTCGGGATTATGGAGACATGGCTGCAAGGGATGGGAAATGAACATCCAGGGATATTCAGTATTTGGGAAGGACAGACAAAAAGCAAAAGGCGGTGGAGTTGCCTTGCTGGTTAAAGAGGAAATTAACACAATAGTGAGGAAAGATATTAGCTCTGATGAGATGGACTCTGTATGGGTAGAACTGAGAAACACAAAGGGGCAAAAAACATTAGTGGGGGTTGTATATAGACCCCCAAACTGTAGTGGTGATGTTGGGAATGGCATTAAACAGGAAATTAGAGACTCATGTGATAAAGGAACATCTGTAATTATGGGTGACATTAATCTGCATATAGATTGGGCAAATCAAATTAGTCACAATACCGTGGAGGAGGAATTCTTGGAGTGTATGGTTTTCTGGACCAATACGTTGAGGAACCAACTAGAGAACAGGCCATCCTAGACTGGGTATTGTGTAATGAGAGGAGAATAATTGACAATCTAGTTGTGCGAGACCCGTTGGGGATGAGCGACCATAATATGATAGAATTCTTCATCAAGATGGAGAGTGACATAGTTGATTCTGAGACTATCTCTAATTTCCCTTGTAAGCCATGGCTTGGCTACCTTTCTCATTTTACTTTTGTGCCAGACAGGAATAAACAATTGTTGTGGTTCATCCATGCACTCCTTGAATGTTTGCCATTGCCTTTCCACCGTCGTCCCTTTAAGTAACGTTTCCCAATCCATCATAGCCAACTCGCGCCTCATACCTTCGTAGTTTCCTTGACTAAGATTCAGGACCTGAGACTGTAAAAGTTTCTATAGGTATGTGAAGAGAAAAAGATTAATGAAGACAAATGTAGGTCCCTTACAGTCCGAAACAGGGGAATTTATTATGGGGAACAAAGAACTGGTTGACCAACCAAATGCATACTTTGGTTCTGTCTTCACAAAGGAGGACACAAATATCATACCAGAAATATTGGGGAACACAGGGTTTAGTGAGAGAGAAGAACTGAAGGAAATCAGTACGAGTAGAGAAATGGTGTTGGGGGCTGAAAGCCAATAAATCCCCAGGGCCTGATGGTCTACATCCCAGAGTACTTAAGGAAGTGGCCCTAGAAATAGTGGATGCATTGGTGGTCATCTTCCATGATTCTATAGACTCTGGAACAGTTCCTACAGATTGGAGGGTAGTTAATGTAACCCCACTATTTAAAAAGGGAGGTTGAGAGAAAACAAGGAATTATAGACCAGTCAGCCTGAAGTCGGTAGTGGGGAAAATTCTAGAGTCCATTATCAAAGATTTTATAGCAGAGCACTTGGAGAACAGTGGTAGAATTGGACAGAGTCAACATGGATTTACGAAAGGGAAATCATGCTTGACAAATCTACTAGAATTCTTCGAGGATGTAACTAATAGAGTTGATGAGGGGGAGCCACTGGATGTGGTTTATTTGGACTTTCAGAAGGCTTTCGACAAAGTCCCGTTTAAGAGATTAGAGTGTAAAATTAAAGCGCATGGGATTGGGGGTAATGTATTGCGATGGATAGAAAATTGGTTGGCAGACAGGAAACAAAAGGTAGGGATAAATGGGTCTTTTTCCGAATGGCAGGCAGTGACTAGTGGGGTACCACAGGGATTGGTGCTAGGACCCCAGCTATTCACAATATATATTGATGATTTAGATGAGGGAACTAAATGTAATATATCCAAATTTGCAGATGACACAAAACTGGGTGGGAGAGTGAATTGTGAGGAGGATGCAGAGAGGCTTCAGGGTGATTTGGACAAGTTGAGTGAGTGGGCAAATGCATAGCAGATGCAGTATAATGTGGATAAGTGTGAGGTTATCCACTTTGGTAGCAAAAACAGGAAGGCAGATTATTATCTGAATGGCTATAAACTGAGAGAGGAGAATATGCAGCGCGACTTGGGTGTTCTCGTACAACAGTTGCTGAAGGTAAGCATGCAGGTCCAATAGGCGGTAAAAAAGGCAAATGGAATGTTGGCCTTCATAGCGAGAGGATTCGAGTACAGGAGAAGGGATGTCTTGCTGCAATTATACAGGGCCTTGGTGAGGCCATACCTGGACTATTGTGTGCAATTTTGGTCTCCTTATCTGAGGAAGGATGCTCTTGCTATAGAGGGAGTGCAGAGAAGGTTTACCAGACTGATTCCTGGGATGGCGGGACTGACATATGAGGAGAGATTGAGTCGGTTAAGATTATATTCGCTGGAATTCAGAAAAGTGAGGGGGGATCTCATAGAAACTTATAAAATTCTAGCAGGACTTAACAGGGTAGATGCAGGAAGGATACTCCCGATGGTGGGGGAGTCCAGAACCAGGGGGTCATAGTCTAAGGATACGGGGTAAACCATTCAGGACTGCAATGAGGACAAATTTCTTCACCCAGAGAGTGGTGAACCTGTGGAATTCGGTACCACAGAAAGCAGTTGAGGCCAAAACATTGAATGGTTTCAAGAAGGAGTTAGATATAGCTCTTGGGTTTAAAGGAATCAAAGGATATGGGGCAAAAACGGGAACTGGTTACTGAGTTGGATGATCAGCCATGATCATAATGAATGGCAGAGCAGGCTCGAAGGGCCGAATGGCCTACTCCTGCTCCTATTTACTATGTTTCTATTTTTATGCCCCTTCTCAATTCCCAGCACACTGCTGTCTGACATGATGAGCAAGCTGCTGATAATGTGACCATGGACTGCCTGCTTCCCACCCCGCTTCTCACTTTCCTCACTTTCTTCCCCTTCTGAGTTCCTGTTTTCAGACATCCAGACTGCTGCCTGTCCAGCCACAGCAGCCCCAGAAGAAAGAGAGGGAGCAGCAGCACACCACTGATGAAAAGGCCCCATCACTTTCAGCAGACACTTGCAGCTACTAGCTCAGATACTGGCATTGTATGTACCTTGAAGGCGAGTATAGAGTTGGGGCCAACACATGATGAACCATGTGGGCTACAGCTAGACCAAGGTTAAAGGATGGTTTGTTTGTCAGCTTCCCAGAGGGGGTGGCCACAGATGAATACTGCTGCAGATGAGGAACTTGATGGAGCAGCATACAGGAAGAGTGCTGAGTGGGTATGCACACTGAGGCTAGCCTGCCAGGCAGCCTCCTGTCACTGTCAAGGCACATGGAGGAATCTATGTTGGCAGAGGGAATGGTACAGAGCTTGCCCTCTCCACAGCCTGTGTCCCATCTCCTGTCATCTTACAGACCCAGAGGTACTGCCACTGCTACGCCCATACCTGTTGCAGTCTTTGTGTGGACAGGTCACCAAATCCCCTTCCCTCCCATTGAGGATGCAGCAGAACTTCCTGTCAAATACAGGAACTCACCACGATACCTTCAAAAACACTTTCAGACACTTTGTAATTGAAAAAGTTCTTAAAAAAATTACCTTACTTGCAATTTGGGTACCTTGGCCCTTTCAAGAATGCTAGCGCAGGGCCCATCTTGCAGCTTCAGACTTATTGTTTGCAAAGTGATCTATGAAGATGCTGCTTAGGCCTGCTTTGCTCAGATTTGGAATCCTGGCCCCACATCAGCCGGTTTGGCTGTGTGACATCAGGATAGTGCCAATTCAAAGCCTTCTGGCACAGCAGGGCACACTTCCACATGCACCCTTCTCCTCACAGAACACCACACAGCTGCACAGGAAGCAGTCGACAGTGCAGGGCACGCCACAAAAGTGGCACTGGAACTCGAGCTCCACTGGAGGCAGCGCTACAGAACCCAAATCTGGGTCTGATATATTTTAGATATATGTAGGTCTGTGTTTGTGTGTGGTTATGTGCTGGAGAATTTGAGAGTTGGTGAACGCTGACATAACTGATAGAGAGCAATATTAACATTGTTGTAAGGTGCACATGAAAGGAAACGGTTTCAAGGCTTGGCTGCTGAAAGCAAGACTACCTCTACTACAATACCCCTCTCTATCCTTTAATGTTTAGTATAATTGAGAGTGGTGCTGGTCTTAAATATCTGAACTGCAACGATAAAATATTCAAAAGTCACTAAAATTAACTGTGCATTGCTCTCAAGTCAGCCTGTTTGCAATGCAAGAAATTAAAGTCCCTTCCATATCTGTCACAAACACGTGCTATGCCAAATGATGATTTTTTTAATCCATCGGCTGGAAACTTGAATTACATTTTATTTTTAAAGGGAAAAGGAACAGACCAAAAGGTGACTGCTAGCAGCTAAATTGGCCAGCGAAATTTGCATCAAAATCCCCTCCATTCCAATGCATCGAGGGGGAGTCGAATTATCTGGTCAGTCTCCTCCAGAAAAATAACTCGAGAAGATTGGAATGAATCACCTGGCCAGTCCCCAGTAACAGGACATTTAAAGACAACCATTTGGGACATTAAACTGGTGGAGACAAACCACTCAAAGGTAATCACTTGAACGATGGGACCCTGATTGAAAGAAGGGAATTCCTGAACATGAACTAATTAAGTTGCAAAAGGGAATACACACAGCCATCATGTGACAGGCCCACCAACTGTGTGTTGTAAGCTGGCTGTTCTCTCTCTGCAGCAGACAAGCAACAGGACACTGATCAGAAGAGACCTAAGTGGGGTCCCTCTCTCACTCTCTCTGTCTCTCTTTCTCTCTCCCCAGTCCGCCTGACAAGTTTAGAACCCTGCCTGCTGGCCGTAACCACTTCACTGATACCACGTGAAGGAATTCATCCATATCGCTGTTTCCAGGAGGACCACCGAATCTGCTGGCCACACTTACAAGCCAGAAGCCTCAGGACCACCAAGTTTATCTGGAAGCCAATCGAGTCACCAAACTCCACAGACTGTATGCCCCTTTTTTATTGCTCCGGACTCTAATCCAACCAATCTATCCTTCCCCACTCTGTAGCCTATTTGTATGTGTGTGTGACCCTCGAGTGTGTGTGTGTGTCTGTGTGAAAGTTGGAGTGTAATTTATTGTTTTACTTAGATCGATTTAAGCACAATAATCTTTCTTTGTTAAACTCAAGAAAACCTGTCCAATTGGTTCTTTTGTGATCATAGCAGGTAAATAGTGAAACACTCACTGAATTGCTAGGCACATTCACTTTAAAAAAAGAAATAAACCCTGTTGTGGTCAAACAAGGAGAGGGACAAGAGGGGAGCCCTTTGACCCCTCCTCACCTGATTGTAACGATATCACATATTGCAGCCATGAACTTCTGTGTTTTTTTTCTGATCTAGGCTGTAATTTCGAAAGGAGACCAATGGAATCCTAGTGAAACAACTGACTGGAACTTATGTACTATTGCAGGACTCTAAAGGGTAGAAATTGCTATATGTTGTGCCTGTTTCTCAGGCACAAAGCGAGCCAATTTAGCAGTGGGATGGCCTACAACCAATCTCTGCAGGTGTTGATCCCACTGATAAATTCATGGGCCCCATTTTTAGGCATCCTAGGTGGATACCACGGCCTACATATGGTTTAACCACTTAAAGGTAAGTTCCTTAAAATATTTTTATTTGAACGTGGAGCCAGTAGTGTTCCTTATTGTTTCACAGCATTTCCAAAGATGGTTGCCAGTCCTAGCTTGGCCTCCTTCCAACCAACTCCTGGTGCCACCCACCCCCTCCGTCCCCACCCGTAGCAACTAGAAATTGATGTCCGCTTCATTGCAAGCTGACGAGGGAATAGCTGCTGATGTTCACAGATTGCTGGTTCCTACCTGTCCTGGGATTATTTCCCATGCAAATTCACATTGGCAAGCTGACGCTATCCAGTGTCTATGCCGGAGAGTCTTTAACTGCAAAATACTAGATGAACACAAAGAACTCTGTGGCAAGCTACTTCACTAGTGTCAAGATTATATGCCACAAGTGAAACAAACATGTTAAATAGCCCAACCATCAAAAAGTGAAATTGTCTTCAGGTATTCAAGTGAAACCATTTGGGGTTTCTCATGGGATCCTCACTCCCTACAGTTTTTTGCAGTGGGAACTTCTTTAACCCTCTCTGCTGTTCTTTCTGATCCCGATGATGATTATAAAATCCAAGTAAGATTTGGTAAAATGGATCCTATTATATTGGATTGGGCATACAGAATTAGTTTTAGAACACATTTGTTTCCAGTGTCCCTCAATCTTCCAAAATAAGAGAGGCTAACTGTCAGAGGATAGGAGAATTCCAGATTGGGCAAGGAAGCAGCCTTTGACGTCTGGCTTTATAAGGAAGAAAGAAAAAATGTTTAGAACAAAGAACAAATTTATATAGTGCCTTTCATGACCTCAGAACATTGAAACTGCTCCAAAGCTAATCAAGTTCTTTTGAACTAGCTATCTAAATGATTTACACGCAGCACAAACCCACAGCCAGGAATGAGATAAAGGACCAAATAACCTGTTTTAATCATGCTGGTTAAAGAATAAAACTGGGCAAAACACCAGGAGGACTCCCCTCCTCTTCATGAAATATCGCTATGGAATGTTTATGTCCACCTGAGAAAGCCAACAGGCTTTGGTTTTACATCTCATCGAAGAGACATTATTTTTGATGGTGCAGCACTTCCCTGCAATACTGCACTGATATCAGCTTGGATTATGTGCTCAAGTCTCTGTAACGGAGCTTGAATTGACAGACCTCTGGCCCACAAACAACATGGCTATCACTGAGCCAATATTTCCTACAAATGTATCTTCATTTTCATAAACTCAACAGACACCCAATAATTCATCCTTGGTTCATTGCATCACTTATTAGAAAACTAAAAGTAAAAGTTAATATTATTATGTCTCAATCTTTATTGCTTAAATAAATTTGTCACAGTTCTTGTTGATTTAATTAACAGTGATTCAGAAAAGTGATTTTTACTCTTCTGCCAAAGGAAGGGGTGTCGAGAGATGACATATTCTGTGCTCTGCATAATCATCTGAGACTTGGTGGAAAAGCACTCAAAGTAACATGAGGAGGTCAGGAAATCAGAAGAGCTTTTGTGCACACTTAGAGAAACTAAAGCTACAGTCACTAACATAGATTTGACACTAGAAAAAGCCATGCTGACATATTGGGGCTTCAGTCAAAAGGGATTTGTCTCTTTTATGCCAAGCTTGTCAAAGTAAACATATAACTAATACATTTAATTTAGTCAGTAGTTTTTTTTTTAAAAAGGTTTTTGTATCTGCAGGGCTAATTGAAATGAGCTAATTCACATATACCTCTCTTACATGATGATTGCCTCCCAAAGCAATTATTACGCTCTGATCATTATTACCATACCACCTGAGAAAATCATTCTCTTGTATTGTAGAATTGTTAATCATTTTATCTTATTAACTTGCAAATTTTGAACCATTCAGATCTTCATTTCTTATTGATATTTGCAATGTGTAGCTAATTTTTGAAAAGTCTTCTAAAGCTTTGGTTTTAAGGAAGAAACATTAATCCACATATGGTAAACAGTGAAGAATTGTGGGAAAATGCCCAAGCTTGCATATTATTAAAAATGGAATAAAGATGTAAAGTGAGAATATAATATATAACACTAGGAGTAGTATATCCATTGATTTATCGATCAATAAGCAATCTATTAGGGAATGCATCACAGCATGAAAAACTGTGAGTAGCGTTACTTCCATAGTGGAAGAATCTGATCAACTCGAAGACTAATCTTCAAAAGAGTGCCTTGGAGTTTCACTAGTTTTTTCAGACTGAAAAAGCAATGCTCTGAATGAGATGTTCACACTTCATTGTTTCCAGACCTCATTACAGCATTGGTCCAAGCATGGCTAAAAGAGCTAGTTTCCAGAGGTGAGGAGCGAGTAACTGCCCTTGACATCAAGGTTGAGTGTCGCATCAAGTAGCCTTAGCAAAATTGGAGTCAATGGGAATCAGGGGGAAAATTCTCTATTGGTTGGAGTCATACCTAACGCAAAGAAAGATGGTTGTGGTTGTTGGAGGCCAATCATCTCAGCCCCAGGCCACCCCTGCAGGAGTTTCTCAGGGCAGTGTCCCAGTACCAACCATTTTCAGCTGCTTCATTAATGGCCTTCCCTCCATCATAAGGTCAGAGGATGTTCATTGATGATTGCACAGTTTCATTCATAATTCCTCAGATAATGAAGCATTCTATGCTTGTATGCAACAAGACCTGAACAACATTCAGGCTTGGGCTAACAAGTTGCAAGTAACATTTGTGCCACACTAGTGCCAGACAGTCATTGTCACCAACACGAGAGAATCTATCCATCTCCCTGTGGAGATGCACTTCCGCTTACGCCCTTTTTGCCGGTTCCCATGCGATTATAATGTCAAATTTAAGTTCTGGCAGCGGCCAGGGGAGACACATGCGATTAAGCGGTGGGATGGCTTTTCAGCAGTGGTTCCCACCGTCATTCTGCAAAGCACCATTAACAGCATGACTATAAATTACTCTGTATTGGAGAACCAGCAGCTTAGCCAATTTTCCAATTGATGCAGACATTTCTGTTATTTACCTTTAATCCTTTGAATTTGTGAGCCACCCTCGTCCATTTGTCATCCTCTTCCACACTATCAGCACCTCCGTTTATTTATTTATTATCTTTTCATCACCATCACCATAATGGCAGCCAGTAGGCAGGGTCCAGCCCCAGGGTTCAGTGATGCTTCCCTGCAGGTGCTCTTTCAGGCCATTAAGGAAAGGCTGGATGTTCTCTTCTCTGCAGATGGCCTCAGAAGACCTTCCTACCTGACCAAGGCTGCATGGACGGAGATGACAGAGGAGGTATCGAACCATGGGGTCACATGCCAAACCTGGGTACAGTGTCGGAAAAGGGTGAATGACCTGCTCAGATTGGTGAGGGTAAATGATCTGTCTGAAGCTTTAAAATGTAATCTCATGGTCTTCGTTAACATTTTTGATTGTCAGTGGGCACCCATGCCTTGCATTCGAATGCATGAACAGCCTTGGTGGCATATAGCAATTGAGACTGGAGAATGTGCAAGTCATGTATATGGTAGTGCTTGGATGGAGCATGCGACTGACAGGCCAGAATGAGTAATGTTGCTGCATGTAGACAAAGGGTGTGCAGCATCACTTGACATGCCATTAAATCAGGACTTTCTCACACATCAGGACAAGCAGACCCACAATGAAAGAGAACGCACCAAGACAAGGGGTGGTGTCCTGGATCTCAGACTCCTGACCCCAGCAGAGGAGGAGGTAGTGCAGATTGCTGGAGAGAAGGGAGGAAGAGCCATTGCGGACGGTGAGTATGGATTGTCAAGGAATAAGGATGAAGTGTTAACCTTACTGTTGGTGCTATATGAATTATGTGAAAATGTGACGAGCTAATGCTGCAATCATGCTTAATGTGCTTCTGCTTGTTCTCCACTGCAGTTGCCTGTGCTCGCATGATGGGACGCCAGCAAAATGGTGTCTCTGCCTCTGGGGAAGATGAAACCAATTCCCCAGAGGGTGCACCATGACCTGCCTCTTCTGCAACCTCCACCAGTGCTGTTACATCTACACGGTCCACAGGGAGTTTATGCTTAGAATCAGGGTCACACTCTGGTGGGCATGACATTGACAAGTCCCAGCAGCTGAGGGAGCATATTAGAGCTGGGTCCCCTGACATTCAGAGGCCTGTTGGGGACCAGGCCCCTGTTGAGCCCCAGGCTGATAATGATCCTCTATACAAGGCCACAAGATGTCTGCTGGAAATGCAGCAAGCACATGGGGAAAATATGTCGGAGATGCCTGAGGAATGCACGTGCCATGGAGGACTCCATGCAGCCATGACGTCTGCCATGTCCCAGGCATATGAGTGTATGGCCTCCTCCACGGAGAGGGTGGTGACTGCCATGGAGAGCCAGGTTGAGCACTCAACCCATATGCGCTCTGACCTGCATTTCATTGTGGCAGCCATGGGCTCTGTGCAGCAGTGGCTAAGTGAGAGGGGGACGAGGCAGCTGGCCCTCCCTTTGGGTGCCGCTTCCCCTCAGGGAGACAGGCATCTGCCATCATGCATCTAGATGGAGGAAGAGCGTGTGCCAGCTGCCTTGGGGCCTTCCTCTCAGGACATCCCTGTGGTAAGTGGTGTCTCCTCTTCCCCCACCCTCCCAGCCCGGCATTGACACCCTTACCTCCAGTAGGGGAGCCCAAGGAGGATGCTCCTGTATCCAGTAGGATGGAGCCTTCAAGGCCCCATACATCCAGAGGATGCCCACCAGGGCAACAGCGTAGCGTATTGAGCAGATTGCCTCTATCTCGGTTGCTAATGTCTGGGTTGCACTAAGACGTAGTGGCAGAAAAGAGAGGTAACAGTTATCTAGTTTTTCTTCTGACCTCCTGGCAGACCCATGTGCAGATTCCAACCACCTGCCTTCTGGTCCAAAAACCAGCATATTTTAACAGTTCAAAGTGAAATTAACTTTTCCAAGCAAGTCTCATGCTAAGTCATAAATTCTGTCTTGTCACAACAAAGGGTAGCTCTTAGGTCAACACCCCCTGCTATGTTTACTGGCAATCATATGGATTCCAGAAAAACCTGTTTACAGGTGAACCTTCTTTAAAAAAAACAGATTCCAAGTTTTAACCAAACAATATATGGGAATTCCGTAACACTTGCATAGGAGTTTTTCTGGTTCCATCACAATCCGGATCCTTTAGAAGGTGCAGGGATATTCAAAGTGATATTATGGTCTAGCTGCTTCTGATTGAGGGATCATGGCTGGATGCTAAACATTTGTTCAAGTGTGTCCAGGTTTCTCCAAATTCAGAATTTAATATTCTGTGCATTCAGCACAGTTCCACTCCACGTGCACTTGTCGATGGCAGAGGATGCCTGCTTTTAGATCGGAGCAATGGTTAGGCTGACAGGGGTAGGTGAGCATCCCAGGAAGGTTAAGTAATTGTTGCATTGCAACTGTAACCATGTAGGTGGCTCACTCTTGGCTAAAACGTCCAAATATAAGGTTATCCCTGATGTCCCGTGCACATCTCTCCATGGGCCCGGCATCCATTAAAGGCTCATTCACATTAATGGCCTCCTCCTCAGGCGCATTCAATTCATCCTTATCTGAGGAGGAGTGGTTCTCCTCCTGTTCCTCCTTCTGCAAAATATGTCTGCATTGCATTGTCAGGTTGTGTGTACTGCAGAGCCCCTCCAGACCATCAAGCTAGCAGAAGCGCATTTTCAGCAAGTCAATGGTATGTTCAGTGATGGCTCTGGTGGAGGCGTTAGCTGCATTGTATTGCTCTTCAGCTGCACTTTGGGGATGCCACACTGGTGTCATTAACCATGTCCAAAGTGGGTAACCCTTGTCTCACAGGATTCAGCCATCAACTTGGGCTGGTGCTTAAAAAATTCCTGGTAGTGTGAGTTTTGCAAAGTGTATGCGTCATGACAACTCCCTGGGTAACACGCACAGACCTGCATGACTTGTTGCAAACCAGTTGAGCGCTCAAAGAGTGAAAGCCTTTGCAATTTATAAATGCACCAGGCTGGTCTCAGGGAGCTCTAATGGCCACGAGTACAGTTGATCACTCCATTCACCCTAAGGAAACGAGCAATAGTGCCGAAGGCCGCTGATCTTGCTGCCTGGCTGTTCTCATCTACTGAGAAATAGATGAAATCATTGGCATGACATAATAGGGCACAGGTCACCTCTTTTATGCAACTGTGAGTGGCAGCCTTAGAGGTGCCACATATGTTGCCCGTTGAGTCCTGGAAAGCACCACTCGCAAAAAATTTGAGTGCCGCAGTCACCTTGAGGGCAATTGGCATGGGGTTCCCACTGGAACCACATGGTTGCAGGTCCTGCTGTATTATCCCACAAATCTCAGTGATCATTTCATGTGACATCCTCAGACATCTCTGGCATTGCCTCTCCGACATCTGAAGGTGATTTGTCTTTGTCCGGAGGATATGCTGATGTGCCAGTGCCCATCTTCTATAATGCCTTCCCTGGAGGGCATCATTCTGAGCAGACTTCCTCTCTCGTGCTGCCTGCTGCTGGTGTTGCAGCATCAGCTGCTGTGTGACAAGAGTCCTCCTCAGTCTCATCCTCAGCTCTTGTTACCGAGGTAGCAAAAATATTGGGTGTATGAGATCTATGTCATTGTAGCTTTGCAATTGTTTGAATGAGATGAGCATTAAACTTAAACTGTTTGCCCACAAAGCTCAACCATTAAACTTATGAGAAGATAACCTATATGCGCCTACCGTTGTATATAGCCGCAAATCCACCCACCCAACTCTGGCCCCCTCCTACTTTAAACTGCTTTCCTGGCATGCCCACATGATTTCTCGTCTCTTTTTGAACATTGGTACTCATCAGGTTCCAGGAAAGTTTCCCCTCCTTCCACCCTCCTACCATCTTCCAGCCTGCCTCCATCACTCTTGACCCACCCAACATTACATTGACCCTTCCCTCTGTTACCCTTGAACCACCCCCCTATTACCATGGACCGCATCATCACTGGCGTCTAAATGTCATCTCTCCCCCTGGTGCCTACATCCATCACCATCGATATGCCCATTCGCACCCTAGATCCTCCAGCTACCTCAATGTGATTGCAGAATCTCATGCCCCTGTCTTTGATTCCATTCAATACCTGACTCTGGATCTGCCCCCCTACTGAATCCAACTGCCCCCTGTGACTGTGACCATTTCCTCCACCAGCCAAGACCCTGAGTTCGCCCCACAGGACCCCAAAGCTGACAGCACGCACCCCTCCCTTTCGGCCCGTTATGACCATCACATACATTATCTGCTCCAACCCTACCCCTCCCCCCGCCAACAGCACCATCTAGTCCACTCCCTGAATGCTACACCATTCCCTTCTCCGCACGTCCTGGCACCCGAGATCCCACCCTCTGCCCTCCTGGCTTTCCTCCTCTGCACCTCCATGCACCCCAGACCACCCCCTCCCTTGCTCTCCCTAGCTTCCCTCTCCGCACCTCCACGCACCCGAGACCCCACCCTCTCCAACCCACCCCCACCAAAAGAATCGCATTTGCTGGTCCTGAGCCTGGCGCCAATCTTCCATTCCAATGTTGGCCTTCCATGTGCCGAACAGTTCAAGAAAGAAAACCACTGACCTCAGACACAACTGCACAAAGCCGACTGGTGCAGACCACCTTTAAATGAATGTGAACCGGATGGCATGAGATTCCAATGTGCCGCGGACTTAATCTGGCAGGTAGGACTTCATTTCAAATAATTATAAGGTGATGAGAATTCATTACATGCAAATGTATGAACATTTGGAACCCGCCACTTGATGGCGTGAGGCCCAAACTGCCACAAACACGCCACCAACTTAATCTCTAAAATTGAACCCGCCGTCGGGATTGCGATATATCATCTCCTGCCTAACTAGTCACCCTGCCCACCACGGAAGCCGCTCTTGCAGGCCCCATAAAATTCCCCCCAAAGAGTGAAACAGGATTTTGATCCTGGTGCATCATCAATAAAGAAACACAACCAATATGGATTATTGGAATGGAAAATGTCCAATTTCCTTCCCAGGACCAAATGGAGTAAAGTGTGCACCAGAGGATATGATGGTTTCCCTATCCCATAAATTCAGCATATACTGCTTTGTCTTGGCTGCTAAAAATAAAGATGACCTTGTTTAAGAGGGGCAATGACTATATCATTGGTGAGCTGTGCACACATTATGTTATATTAATTCAGAGGATGTGGGCATTGCTGGCAAGGCCAGCATTTATTACCCATTCCTAATTGCTTTTGAGAAGTTGGTGGTATCGTGCTCATGCAAGGAGAAATTATGAACTATATAATGAACTTATGAAACTAACCCAAACAGTTTGCTCTTCATCACTGTATCAGGGAGGTCATCAAGGCTGTCAACACCAGGAAGAACACCAACATCACACTACCAACGAATGCAGCAAAGCTGGGTGAGTGAGTAGCAGGCTTCACTTGCATAGCAGGCTTTCTCAGGATGAAAGGTGCAATATAATACCTTGCATATCCCCCATTACCAGTCTCGTATCATTTATCTCAGTAGAAAGTGATAGCACTCCCTTAATGTGCAGCTCATTTGCGACCATAAGGTTTGTGAATTGTTTCTCTGCAGCAGTTATAATTCATTCATCCTGCACCAGTTCTCTGTGCTACCTTTATTCCAACCAGTCTACAATGTCACGGCCTGGTTACTTGTTCACATGGGATATCTCCTTTGGACATGGCTCATAGCTCCTGTCAGGAACCCAAATGCTGATGCAGGGTTGGCCGACAAGAAGAGTCGCGCTGTGCCTAGAAATCTCATTGGGCATATCACTGGCGTGCTGAAGCAATGCTTCCGCTGCCTGTACTGTCCGGGTGGAGGGAGTTGGGTGGAGGGAGTTGGGTGGGGGGCGGGGGGGGGGGGGGGGTGCGGCGGTGCTCTGCAGTACACTCCTAACTGTACTTGCAGATTTGTGGTTGTGTGCTGCATACCATTGCTAGACTGTGATAGCAGCCCTTATCATCACCTGGGCAGCAAGGAGGGTAGGAAGAGGTGGCAGAGTGGCCTGAAGAGGAAGCCCTTGCTCCTATGTGCTTATGGCCACTTATTCACCACATGACAACTGGTCACCTAACCTACCCTCGACACTATACTTTGTGCCAGTTTCTGAGCTGGTTCATATTAATAGACAAAAGAAAGGATTGCATTTATATAATGCTTTTTATGACCATGGGATGTCTCAAAGCACTTTCCAGCAACTGAAGTACTTTTGAAGTGTAGTCACAGTTGTAATGTAGGAAACATGGCAACCAATATGCACATTACAAACTCCACAAAGAGCAATTGATAATGACTAGATAATCTATGTCAATGATGTTGATTGAGGGATAAATATTGGCCACCGGGGATAATTCCCTTGCTCTTCTTCAAAGTAGTGCCATGGAATCTTTTATGTTCACCTGAGAGGGTAGACAGGGCCTCAGTTTAACTGAATGCAATACTCCCTTAGTACTATACTAGAGTATCAGCCTTTATTTTTGTGCTCAAGTCCTGGAGTGGGACTTAAATCCAAAACCCTGTGGCTCAGAGGTGAGAGTGCTACCAACTGAGCCACAGCCATGGTCTGATTGAGTGATGCTGCAACTTTAAGAAGGCTGGCCTTCTCATCCTGAACTTGCACAGGAACCACAACATTTTTAGCACCTGAAACGTGAGCAGGGATAGGCACCAACATGTTGCACCATGGACATTTGACAAAATTATTGATTCAGCCATGGATATGGGGGCATTAATCTGCATATAAAGTAAATATCTAATCTAATGCCATCAAAACACAGTCCAATTTCTCCCTATAAATAAAGTAGCTAAGCATACAAATATCAATGGAGAGCAGCATAACTGTATTAACTAGCTAGCAAGCAAAATAGTATGCAATACCAATGCGAATTACTTTTGAAATTACTTTTGCTGCTTGGCTATCTTAAAACACGAAGTTAAAGGCTTGAATCAGGGGCTCCCAACATTTTCGCGTGGGGGCCATATTACAATATTTGTCTTACACAGGGGGCCGGGGAGACAATTTTGGAAAGATAAAGGCATTAAAAATTTGTCTTACTTTTAATCAAAACAACAACAACAAAAAAAATCTGAACCAGCTGGAAAACCCCGAACTTGTCCGAGTTGGAAGCGCTGGTCCTGCTCCAAACACGTCAGCTGTGAAAGTGACAGCTGTGATTTTTTTTTAAACTGACTGGTTGAAAAAAGAAGCCAATGGGAAATTTCTCATCCCTGAACTTACCAGTCACGGACCCCAAAGTTTTTATCACGGACATTGTTGTCCATGTGTGGACACGTTGCCGACCCCTGAACGCAAGAGAGGGACAAGAGATAGTTAGCTTTTAGTGTGAAGGGAGAGATGAAAGAGATGAGTGGTTGCTTAAGAAATCTGCAGTTAGTCATGCTCAGCTTATTGGGTGTGATAGAGGTTGAAGGGAAATGGAGAGTCAGGTGTGAAGTGACTCCATGCATCACCTTCACCAGCCTTGCCAGTCGCCACAGCCCATGCCCATCATCTCAAGCATGTCTTTCTCCAATGGGGAGAAGTCGTGCAGGTGGGATGGTTCTCCTCCAGTTGCTACCCGCTGTCTCATGTTGTGTGCGACCTTCTCCTACAAGAAAGTAAGTAGTATGAGTAACAGCTTGTGAACTGTATTGAGAATGTGTCTGCCATTGTCGAATAGTGCAGATGTTCTACACAAGACGTGAGGTGTGGGGAAGTGAGAGTTGCTTTAGTGGTGAGAGGTGGAGGTGCCGAGGGTGAGTAGTAGGAGAAGCAGGTGAAATGATGTAGGAGAGTGAAGGGAAGCCAATGCGGGGACTGTTGTAAGTAGTGAGTCTGCAGGTGTTCGGCCAGAGTAAATGAGGTGAGAGTTGGACTCTTACCTTGCTAACTCTGGTGAGGTTATTAGACTTCTTTTATTGTTGCAGCCGTGTCCTGGCAGCTAAGTTCCTGGCATCGACCTGTTCTGTGACCTTCTCCTTCTGGTGGTGGAGGGGTTGCCTGAGGCCTTTCTGCCCTTTACTTCCCCTCCCCTACCCATGCCAGAGGAGAACAGGTTCTACTCTATTTGCCCACTGCCAGTACCAGACCCTCCAATGTTGCATTGGAAAACCATGTTGCCCTCTCTAGATCTCTTAAAGCTAATTTGCACTTTTTAGCGTTTCCTGCCATTTGCAGCCAGAACGCACCTCCCCTTCAAGATGGCGCAGGTTGCCTTTATATAGTTTTACCCTACTGCCAAACAGGTGTGCTGCCAATAAGTAATAGGGGTTGTGCTGTCTGCACACCTGAAATGTGATAATGAGGTCCCAGCACAGATTTTGCAAGGTCCCTGCACGCACGTGAACAGCCACACACAATGTACGCCCAACCCCCTATGCGCCCATTCTCAGGCACAATCAAATTTCTAGGCCATTAGTTACCATCTTTTGAATAAGGTGAAAGTTTACCTTTAATTGTTGTAATGAAATGGAGGAAAAAGAAAATTATTTTGGCATAACTTTGCCATTTAACATATCTGTAGTGAACTTGTCCTAAATCATTTTAGTGTTAAGTTCATTCAGTATACAAAAGTTTGGAAAGAAAAAAGTTTAACATTTTTGGAGGAAGGTTGCCTAAGCTATAATAGTATTCAAAATTCCCTTTAATGTATTGAGGTCTCATCACGTTAGATTTCATTGAATAGTCAATTATAAGGCAAAAAATGTTTTTAAACCAGACAAAAATGTTGGCCAATTAGTACAATATCCCTTCATGTTATTGCTGTCGTATCTTATTACAATCATTGAGAACTTGTAAGATGGGTAAGTTACATGAAAAGAAAAGCTTTCTAGATGTTTACTGATTACAGCTATTGGATGGCCTGATAAATGACCGGCTTCTCTTTAAACTGAGCTGAGACTGTTAGGAATTTGACATTGTGAACTGTCCTGGTAGTGAACCAAAAACCTTTTAGTATTCTAATTGTAACTGTTTGGCTACATCAAATGCCTATTGAGGCCTGTAACAAGTGATGTCTAAGTGAATGTGGTTAACAAAAAGTCACTGGATCAAAGTAATTTTAAAAAATCAGTCAGACTACACAGACAATGGAAATTCAAAGAGATAAAAGGTCATATTTGTACTACACTGGTGAGTGTGCTGTTAGTATTAAATGAGGATAGTAGATTTTGGGGCAAAGTAACAGGAGTTCATTTACAGGGGTCTTATCTCTAAGGCATCTACACTAATACTGAGCAACAAGAGGTTCAGACTCGTGATGATGTTTAAGGTCTATATGCATAATCTACCCAGCAACAGCTTATGCACATTATACTAGGTCTCCCCCAAGTCTCTGACTTCATTCATCAGGTCTGTAAGGCTGTGGGGTTCTCACGACTCTGCCATAGCGTGTTCGTCTTTCACTTGTTTGGGGTATTGGGTCTTTTGGTTCTTCTTCCTCAATTTCCTGTGGGCGAGTGGAACTATTGGATGACTCAGGTTCTCTGTTTTCACTGTCGTCTGGGTGATCTGTTGTTGGTTGTATCACTGGTTTATCAATTCTCTCTGGTAGCTGATTCTCTTGATTTATAATCATCTCTTCTGGATGGCATCATCTCTGCAAGATGGAGGCGACCCATAACCCTCCCTTTCATGTGAGGGAGGTCCTCTTGAGTCACTTCCTCTCCCCCCCCCCCCCCCCCCCCCCCATTCCTCCAGTTTGCATTGGCCCCGAAGGAAGGGGCCTTTTAGGTGGTGGTACATTCCTCTTAAGGTAGCACTGTTCTTTCTCCTGAATCCATTCATCATGTTCACCTTTTTGAGGGGGACCTCTCATTCCTCCTCGAATCCTCCTAGGAGGACCACGGCTTCTTGGGGGTGGAGGTGGTCTACGTTGCCTACTATTTTCAAATGCTAGTCTAATAGCTTGCTCTAATTTAATGGGTTTTCCATCCAAAGGCTTCCCATTCTTATCCCTGGCTGCCTTCCTCGCATTTCCTGGACTTTCAAAGGTGACAAAAGCAAAACCCCTCAACTTATTTGTTTCATGAACTTTCATCAGCAGGACTTCTACTGTTCTTCCATATTTGCCAAACACTGCTTCAAGTGCCTTTTCATTTGTTCCAGTATTCAGACTGTCATGCGTTTTTTTGCATTATCTTAAGCAACACAATGAGGTATGTGGATTCTAGTTCCTTGAAGATCTCTAGAGGGTTTATTAACAGTTAAACTAGAGAAAAATAGGTACAGAACCTTTGTTTAGGGTGTTCCAGTGCAGAGTGAGAATGGCTTCTAGACACTTGACTACATCCTGGTACTTAGCTCATTAGCATACTGAGATCTGAAAGGGACATCACTCTTCAAGCGATCATACTACATCCCCTTTCTTTCCAAAGATAGACTTTGTACACTACAAGTAAAAATACATAAAATTGGATAATGTCAAAATTAGTTATACAGGGATAGAGATTATAAAATTTACAAATATAAGGATAGGGGTTGTGAAATTTACAAGTGCAGCAGCTTAAGAGCCCATATATCATTTTGGTAGATTGACAACTCTTCCAAATCTTGTTACAGTATAACCTTCTGGAGATGAGAATTTGACTCTTGGTTGTTCTTGGCTTGCAGACATGTTGTCAATGTATTGGTTGTTGTCCTGTTGTTCCATCACATCCTCATAATTGGAGTGTGTTCTTTTGAGTCTGCTGTGCACAATTGGAGTATTACACACTTCTCTTAATTGGCTTCAGTTCCTCCTCAACACTGCTCCGTTAGATGTTGTAACCTCATAAGACCTAGGCTCACTGCATATTTTGTATACCTCTGCGGGTAACCATGTTCTCATTGTGGTGTGTATAACCCTGACCTTTTATCCTTTGTGTAGTTGAGGTACTTCTGCCCCTGCATATCAGTCATGCACCATCTTCATTCTCCCTCATTTTTCGAGCTGTGTCTTATGCATCTCGGAGAATTTGGACAGATGATGGCTTGGCAGAATTTTTCTCACTTGTCTGTCAAACATGATCTCTGCTGGTGATGGTAAGCCCATATCCATATGTGTAGCTCTGAGGTCTAACATGGCAACATGAAAATCTTGTCTCATTGTCCTACACTTCAGGATAAGTGATTTAACTGTGCAAATCATTCGCTCGACAATACTGTTAGATTTAGGGTAATGTGGTGAGGAAGTTGCATGGTTTCGCCCCATTTGGCACACATATCCCTGAAAGGTCTGTCCGTATACTGTGGCCCATTGTCAGAAACAATTTCTTCAGGTGCACTGAACAGACTGAATATGGCACTCAATGTGTCTGTGACAACTGCGCTGAAGTGTCTTTTACCTGGAAATTTGGAGAAATAATCGGTGATAAAGAATAAAGTCATTGCCATTCCCGATAAATAGATCAGTGCCGATTTTGGACTTAGGGACTGACGGAATCTCGTGAGGGTGTAGAGGTTCTTTACGTTGTTGTGGCTGGTGGCTCTGGCATACCTCATGCATCCTCACCAACCTTTCGATGTCACCATTGATCTTGGCCAATAAACAGCGTCTCGTGACAGTCATCTTATTAGCTCTATACACATATGGTCTTGGTGAAGTTGTGACGAGATGTCCTATCAGAGAGCTTTGGGCACAATCACTTGCTTTCCTTTGAAGGTTATGCCTGTTGAGATACCGAGTTCATTTCTATAAGGCCAAAAGCATCTGACGGTTTCTGGCACCTCTTTTATCGTATCAGGCCATCCTTCAATGATGACTCTACACAATGCCTTCAGTTGTGGGTCATTGGCTTTCTGATTGCAGTTGGTCAAACTTGTGCTGAACAAAATGCCGTAAATCGATTTTGAACACATCTTCCATCTCGATGTCCATGCTGTCTACTTGCATATCCAGTAGAACTTCTTCAATTTTGTTCAGATTTGCCAATCTGCTCAGCATATTCAAGGTGACTATTTTGGTACCTGGTTTGTAGCAGACGTCGAAGTTGTACCCTTGAACTTTCACTAAGAGCTGCTCTAGCCGAGGTGGTGCACTTGTCAATGGTTTGCACCAGATCATCTTCAGTGGTTTGTGGTCAGTTTCCACAGTGAACGGCTTACTGAACATATAGGTGTGGAATCTTGTGATCCCAAACACCAGAGGAAGTGTTTCACACTCTGAGTAATTGGATAGTGCTGAGGACAAACTTTTGGATCCGAATGCAATTGGTTTGCCATTCTGCAGGATGCATGCTCCTTGCCCTTTCTGTGAGGCGTCGATTTCCAGGATTGTCGTCTTCTTGGATCGTAGTTCTGCAGAGTACAGGTTTCTGCTGACATTGCTTGTTTGAGAGACTGAAACATATGCTGATGGTTCTCCTGTCATACAAGTGGTATGTCTTTCTTCAAGAGCTCTCTCAGTGATGATGCTTTGTCAGAAAAATTTGGAATGTATGGTGCCAAGAAGTTGAAAAATCCAAGGTATCTCTGTAGATCTTCTTTGTCTTGTGGGGTAGGCATATGCCTTACATCTTCGACTTTGCCTCGGTCAGGATGGATTCTGCAACCTGAATAGATGGAGCCAAAGAAATTGATCTGATTTACGTTCACTTCTTGCTGTTAAAAACAAGCCCTTCATGATGAGCTACTGCCATCAGTGTGTGAAGATTTCGATCATGTTCTTCTTTGGTTTTTCCCATTACCGCAATATCATCGGCAATGCATATACATCCAGGCACATTTTCTATAATTCTGTCTATATACTCCTGCAACAGATCTTGACTGACAGATAAGCTGAAGGGTATTCTCTGGAAGCAATATTTTCCAAATGCTGTTCCGAAGGTGGTGACTTCCTGAGATTCCTTAGCTAGGTGTACCGACCAATATCTATGTTTAGCATCCAACTTGGAGGAGAATTTGGCACCTGTGAAATTGGGATTCAATTCCTCTAATGTCAGAATCTTGTGGGGGCATCTCTTTCGGGACAGGTTCAGACCCCTCGCGCCTCTGATCTAGACATACTCTGATTGTTCCATCCTTCTTTAGTACGCACATAATTGAGCTGCACCAGTTTGTGTGATGCTGCACACGATGGATGATGCCATTGCATTCCATGTCATCCACTACGCGTTTGAGCTTTTCTTGTATGTGCACGCTGAACTTTCTGGGAGGGTCGATTGACGGAATTGCATCCTCTCGGAGGTGTAGTATAGCATTGCCTTTGAAATCTCCCATGGCATCAAACCTGTCCGGGTACATTTGTTGTAAGTCCTGGACTGACTCAATGCAGGTACCCTTGGTCTCTTCTGCTGTAATGGGTACCTTGGTGATCTCATCGATAGACATGATATTGAGGTCCTTACACGCTGGTAGTCCTGCCACTGCTGGTCCGCTTGTGTCTACCAGGTAAATTATTTGTAGTTTCCATGCTGACTTGCCATAGCTGCATTGCATTGTTAGTGTGCCACTGCAAGCGATGGGTGACCATTGTATATCGTTAACTTTGCAGTTGTTGGTTGTATCATTAATTTCCAATGACCCTGGTACATATCCTTCAGGATTCGGACTGGTAGGATATCTGCTCTAGCTCCCATGTCAATCTTAGTCCTGAGTGTGTGATTGCCAACTTTCCTTGGGCACATGATATTAATAGTATCAGAAGCTTCCAGTTGTTTGACTTCATCAGCACAATGAGTCAGGTTCACAATCTGCAATGCCTGTTCATCTTCTGGCTGTGAATCACTCCACTCTGAGTCTTGTCTCAGGTCTGTTTCGCTGTGGACTTTGTGCATCAGCTTGCATTTATGCAGGTCTCTGGAGCTTTCCTTGTTGCTGCTGCCCCTGTCTTCTGTTTGTTTGTGTCCTATTGCGACTTCTGGATGTGTCTTTGGAGCCAGATATCTTGCACAGGCGGGTGCAGTGTCCTTTTGTACCACACCTCTTGCACAGATCTTGAAATGCAGGACAACTTCCCGGTGAGTGGGAAAAACCACAGTTACCACACTCCTTGCTTGCTTTTTCTGATCTGGTTACCGTGCTGATACTGTCAGATGCACTTAGTGCTTCAGATGCTGTAGTCCAGCTACAATGACTTTGTATTTTCTGCCATCTTCTAGCAGCGCATCAATGCTGTTATCTTTCTTTATCCCCAAGAGCTCTTTTTGAAATGCTTTGATAGGTGTTGAGACAATAACCAGCTCCATTATTCGCTCTGATAGCTCAATTTCTGAGAAGTCTCATTCACTGCCCTTACTATAGCATCTACTGGTGAATTGATCTATTGATTCCTGTGGCTATTGCCTGTAGGACATCAATTCCAGGCGATGAATTCTAAAATTCACTCTTACCCTAAGCTGATCTTCTAGCACTTTCCATATCTTTGCAGGATCTTTCTGGTTCCCTTCAGATAAGCCAGAGGTATTGATTCTGTATAACCCCTCATTTCCAACTGCTATCAGTATTTTCACAGCCTGCTTCTCTGGTCTGTAGCTGCTTGGTCTATGAAGAATAACTGCATTCTTTGTTTAAAAAGTTTGAACTCGGATAGGATAACAATGGCCTTCCAGTTCATGCTGGGAAATTTGATACCCATCCTTCTGCTGTTCTTTTGCTTTCTGCTCTATATTTAACTTTGTTCAGCTATGTGTGTACCTTCAGCACTGTACTTATTATGACTTTTCTATTTGTGGTTTAAAACTTTTGTTAAAACTTATTCTATTAACTCTGTGCTGCTCCCCCTTTAAGAAATTCTTTTTTCTAAGCTAGCTGCTTTGGCAGTGTTCTCTGTTCAACCTCTTTCAGCAGCTTTGCTTGTATGTTTACACAGCTGTTCGATAGGCAGTTCAAGTGTTTTCCCCTTTGCTTTATCTACTTCAAGTTGACAGGCTTAATGATTTTTTTTCCAGCTTTGGCTGCATAAATGGAGTCTCTGCTGTGTTCAGTGTTTCCCACACTTTTTTTGGATGTCTCCTGTAATGTCACCAACCTTGATCAGCCTGAGAGAGGAATTGGGTTTTCCCTGTTTTTTTCTCCATTCTCTCAAGGAGCCTTTAAAAAAATAAATAATTATCAGCACTTCAAAGCTTTTTTTTAAAACCGGGATTCCTCGACGGTTGGCACAATTACTCACCCGATCACAGAATTTATTTGCAGCCTGTCGTTCAGTGCTCTGTCTCCCACAGCTGGTGGTAAGTTTTTCTTCTTTCCACTTTTCTTTGGGCCAGTATTTCTTTTGAACATTCTCTCTTTTTTCTTTAGGAAGGGTTGCTTTCATGGCTGTTTTACCCATGGTCTTCAAGCTTATATCTTGTTTTTCATCTTTGGAACAAAATGGCCACTAAATTTGTAATGCAGCATATAAGGCACTTTCTCCTTGATCGCTGTACAAAATTCCATCTGAAACAAGTACTTTAAAACAACACATTAATGTTTATTTGACAGCATAAAATAGCAGACAAATCAAATGGGCAAAATTATGTTCTGAGACATTGCAAGGCATAATGAATGGTGAAGAATAAAAAAATAGTTATTTTCTTTCTGAAGTCACTTAATGTCAGCCCAAGAATAAATGAACGATTGAGATATGAGTCTTTCAAGAAGACATACCCTCTGTAACAATTTCCTAAACACAGACTATGAAGAAAGAAAGTACTTGGATTTATATAGCATCTTAACACATCCTCAGGATGTCACAAAACACTTTATAACAAATGGGTTACTTTGTAAGTGTAGCAAATGAAGCAGCCAATTTGCATAAAGCAAGGTCTCACAAACAGCAAATGAATGAACGGATAATCTGTTTTTGGTGGTGCCAGTTGAAGGAGGATTGTTGGCTAAGAAACCAGGAGAACTCTCTACTGTTCTTTGAATAATCCATGGGGTCTATTATATCAAGCTGTGCAGGCAGAAAGGGCCTCAGTTTAACATCTCATCCAAAACCCAGTACTTCTGATAAAGGAATGCTTCATTAGTACTTAGATTAGATGCGTGTGTT
The DNA here is from genome assembly GCF_036365525.1 of Heterodontus francisci. Taxonomy (NCBI): domain Eukaryota; kingdom Metazoa; phylum Chordata; class Chondrichthyes; order Heterodontiformes; family Heterodontidae; genus Heterodontus; species Heterodontus francisci. The sequence continues at coordinate 41,282,496 of NC_090389.1, read as the reverse complement.
CTACTGTGGGGCCTGAAACATCACCACCACCAACAACAACTACTTGCATTTATAAAGCACTTTTAAGGTGGAGAAATATCCCAAGGAGCTTCAAAGCATAATTAAAAGTATGAATGCTGAGCTTTCTGATTCCGAGGTAAAATTGCTACCAATTAAACCAAGCTGATGTCTGTACTCATTGTAGATTGCTTTTGATGTAATTAAGATTTCTTTTAATTTAAAAAGGGCAACTTTGTCCTGGTTTCATGAAACAAACAGAAAGCATGTCATTGGGGAAAATCCTTGACTACCCAACCATGTTGCCTGACTCTATCTCTGCTTTCCTTATACATGAGAGAAAGGCAGTACACGGTAAGCAACAATGGAATTAAAACACTTTCTATTACAACCTGATTGCTGTTGTTTGCACTGAGAATATTATTTCTATTTCCACTAAATACACAGAATAGCCAGAACTCATGTTTAAAATGTTATCTTGCTAATGCTTTTAATTTCATTCTACTGTCATCCTTATCAATTTTGTTTCATTCTCTTATGGTATCCTATTGAAGATTATGGTAGAAACTGCATGTATGCTACACATCCAGATTTATCATGCTAGGAATTACAAGTGTGTTCATTGCACCTGTGTTTCGTTACCATACCTGGAATTACAGTGATCTATATGTGAAATCATTGTGTTTAGAATTGCATGTATGTTACATGCTCAAAATGATTTTACCAGGTTGAAATTCAGCGGGGCGGTGTGAGGCGAATGGGCTCCGAAAGATCTTGACCAGAGGCCAATTCGAAATTGGGCTTTGGACCTCATCTGCATTAAATCAGAAAGCTGCCGACACCAGTCAGGTATTCTGAGGCATCTCGGCAATCGGGACCTTAATAATTTAGCTGGCTGTGTAGGTATGTTCTGGGAGTGAAGGTCAAGTGGACAGAGGGTGGATGGGAAGCCTGAGCCGGCAGCAACCTGCAAACATATCTCCCCAGAAGTAAAACTGCTATAATGTTTGTTTGCCCTTTTGTGCCCTCCAGCAGTTCCTTTAAGAGTTGGTTCAGGCTGAAGATCCAGAACAACATTCTGGAGCATGCATGACACATGCCCTGCCCATTTGTTTACTTTTCTAGAAGCCAAAAAACATATTAGCATACAATTTCCACTGATAAACGAGTGAACATATAAAAATGTCAGACAGGATAACACAGCTGGTCCTTTGAGTCTACACCACACAGTCACGATGTCTTTAGCTTGATGATCTATTTGTATGGAAACAAATTTCTGCCAGCAGAAAATGAGGCCTCTTAAATTTACAAATTTGAATACACGTCTGTACCATTTTATGCCATTTGACATTTTTGAATGACTTTCACAGCCTTCTCTATTGCCATTATTCACAAAGGCACTGCTCAAATTCCCAGTTTACGTTTTACTTAACAATCTTAATTGAGTGAACTGAATTTTAAATTTTGGGGTGGAATATATACATTTTTACAATTGAATGTACATACAGACTTTACCACAAGGTGGTGCTCCATTCATAGTGTTTTAATCTCAGCAGCAATAGTCAATGTGAATGAAAGTATTTTTAATTGTGCAACATCTTCTGTCATTTGCATGCTTTGTTCATTGTGTTGTAGAAAATAGCACAAACAATTCACTGTTTGTTAAGTACTGAAACAGATCCTAACATCTTGCTAGCTGAAGCACTGTGATGCTGACATACATGCATTAACAGGGCTGTTTAAAAAAAATTAATGGGTGGTCTAATGGTAAGTAAATAAATATCACAGATCGGATTAGAAATGATGAATAATGTAAATATTTTCTTTCCTTCTTATGTTCAAAACATGACATCTTATATATTAATGATAGATGTCACCATGGGGTGGCACTATGGTCTAGTAACGTTTGGGTCTGATCAATAAGATGAAGGTAAAACATTTAATTAACAATACAAAGCCTTACATATATTATAGAGACAACTGCAAAAAAACTGCAATTGCTCAAAATCTGAAATGAGAAGTGCAAATGTTGAAAATGCATAGTAGGTCAGTCAGCATCTGAGAGCAAAAGGCAGGTTAATAAAGGCCTGCTCGGGCCTGCAAATGAAACCTGACCCGAGCCCGACAGAACCACATCTGAAACGAGCCCGACCCGGCCCGAGTCCTTTCATTTTTTTCCCATGCCCGACCCGACCCAACCACCGGAATGAAGTTCATTATATTAAAGAGGTTATGCTCTACCTTGGATGCAGACTAGTGCGGAGTGTTTCCTGCCTTGATGTCCTGGCTGTCACTGTGTCCGACCCAGCCCAACCCACCCAAGCCTGAATGCCGGACGCGGAAGAGCGACCCAACCTGAACCTAACACATGGCGTCGGGTCTCGTCGGGTTTGGGTCGGCCAGCCATGTTCTACAAGTTAATGCTTTGATTAGGAACCTTCATCAGAATTGTTATTAATCCAAAGATAATTACAAAATACTGCAGTAAACACATTTTTATTATTCAAATATTTTATTAATATGGCAAGATGATGTTTTCTTTCATTTTTCCTTTCAAACAACTCTCAAAACTACTCAAACAACTTAAATGATAGATGCTACAGAAGTGAATTTAATTTTTACATTCTGAATAAACAGAGATCAGAATGACTACATTTTGTAGTTGCCCAATACTACTGTCACAGCCATGAAAGCAGTTTTTATAATCTGCATACAATTATTCATATTTGATTATAATTTGCAGTGAATAAATTAGTTGCTTAAACATTTGAATTGATGTACAAACATATGGATATGTCAAAAAGTGAAAAGGTGGTCTTTTTTTACTGAATAGAATTGAAATAAAGTTTTAATGTTTCACCTTACAAGAGTGCTCTTGCTTGATTAGGCCCTTGTGCATAAACCATTTATAATGAAGACAGTCCTGCAGGATAGACCTTGGGTCCATATAGATCAGTTAACAGAAAATATTTGCATATTCTGAAATGCTGCCTCTTTCATTTCCAAATTCCCTCTTAGACTAGCAATTAATTTTAATCCTAATTGCAGGTATACAGTCTGTGGCAGTTGCAGCAGATGAGGGTAAGCCCGAGGATGTGAGAAAAATGGTTGATACTGCTGTGGTTAAATGGGGCACACTTCACATAGCTTGCAACAATGCAGGAATAAACATGAACTCAGCAAGGGAAAAGACGCTGTCGGCAGACTGGCAAGACTTTTGATGTCAATCCGTGAGGAGTAATTATGGACTGCCAGGTGTGTACAATGCATTAGCCTTTTGTGTGGGCTAGAGGTGAAACCTTTTTCTTTGCCCCAGGCACCACACCTGTGGAAAAGTACAACTGAGTTTAATAAACTTCATTTTTGTTACGCTCAAAACTTAATTGGATTACAATTCAAGTTATTACAAGAAATGTTAAATGAGATGAGCAATTTTAAAGACTCTGGGATTTCAAATGCTAAGATTTATAGTGATTGGTACCCACAGATTACTACAGAACATTATTCATTGCTGTCTTCTGAATGTCTGCAGTGTACTAAAGGGCCTGAGATTTCAGCTGCCTGCTATTACCTTATGGTAAAGCTTCAAGTTTTATGACAAATTCTTTGGACTCATCCAAGTGAACGTGTTGTTAGGAAACAGGATTTGGTGTAAGAATGAGCACGCTTTGTCAAGGACAGCACATATTGAAGCTGTCTGTGTTCCACCTCGATATGGTGCTTTAACTCCAGTCTCCAGAAATGCACTTGTACTGCACAAGTCTGATATTTCCAAAAACTCTGCCGCATGCATCCCGCCCTTTATTAAATCCCACTCTTTCATCATCCCTATCCTCACTAACCTATGTTAGATCCTCAACCAAAAAGGAATTAAACTCAAAAGCCTTGTCCTCATTTATAAATTCATCCATGGCCTTGACCCACCAAATCTCCTCAAGTCCTATATCCTCTTCCAAATTCTCCATTCATCTGAGCTAAGACTTATGTGCATCCTCTTTCCCTCTTTGGCTTGCCATTGGTGAAAGAGCATTTCGATTGTCTTAGTTCTATTTTCTGGAGCACCTGCCTAAATCCTTCTACTCCTCTCTTCACCTTTAAAAATCTCCTCAATTCCCATCCCTTTGACTGAGCTTTTTGTCACCCTTTAATCTCTTCCTTCCCGCCGTGGCATCAGCTTTCATTGAAACTATTTGTTAAATGCCTTGAGACGTTTTATTTACATGAAATGCTGTAGTTGCAGGAGCTTTTCGAAAAGCAATGGCTTCTTTCATTAATAGGATGATACTTGCTGCCAACTGTGCAGTCTAACAAACCGCATTTTTCATTAGGCCTCTGTAACTAAATTTGTAAGCCTAGCACTCTCTATCCCACAACTCATGAGAATCGATACAACAGCTATAATAAAAGATCTGACAGATTATAATAATCACACTTTCTCTATTTAGGCTAACAGACATGTCTTTTGCACACTGGAAGAATGACTGGGAAATGGATGATATTGGGGTGAATTTCAACCTCGGCGAGATCATACATTGACTGCCCTTCATGCACCTTGTCCCATTTCCCTCCCTGTTGACTACAATGGATAGAAAAATCGTCCAGGGTGTATAATAGGTGGCAGATTCACGCCATGGATTTTCTGCCCTCATCAAAGCTGAATTTCATCTTCATTGTCTTCCTCAGTGTAACCAAATGCTAAAGATTTCACGTAGGAGCAGCTCGATGTTTAATATTTAACTAAGTCAGAGTACATCTAAGAAAAATAGATGGGCTAAGAAAGATTAACTGGCAAGAAGCTGGGAAATGTGGAGGTGCAGACAGATTTAAGGGTCCAAGTATTGAATCACTAAAAGCTAATGAGCAGGTATAAAAATAATTTAAAAGGCTAATGGAATGTTAGTTTTTATCTCAGTAGGGTTGGAATACAAAGGGATGGGAGTTATGTTACAGTTATGTAGAGTTCTGGTTAGACCCCATCTGGAGTAATGCATTCAGTTCTGGGGACTGCACCTCAGGAAGGATATTTTGGCCTTGCAGTAGGTACAGCACAGATTCGGCAGAATGATATCTGGGCTAAAAGGGTTAAATTATGAGGACAGGTTGCTGAGACTAGGTTTGTATTTCCTTGAGTATGTAAGATTAAGGGGTGCTCTAATTGTGGTGTTTAACATGATTCTAGAAGTTGATAGGGTATACAGAGAGTAACTGTTTTCTGTAGTGGGGAAATAACCTTAAAATTAGAGTTATGCCATCCAGAGCTGATGTTAGGCAGCACTTCTTCACACAAAGGGTAGTGGAAATCTGCAACTTTCTCTTCCAAAAAGCTATTGAGACGAGGTCAAATGAAAATTAAAAAAACTGCCATAAATAGATTTTTGTGAGGCAAGGCATTAAGGTTTATGGAAACATGAAAGATAGATGGAGTTAAGATACAAAGCCACCATGGTCTAACTGAATGATGGATCAGGCTTGAGGGGCTGAATGGTCCACTCATTTTCCTATGTTGTTTGTCCCTATTTACATGAAGAACTGTGACATTCAGCTTCTACTATTGACACAGTCTGTCCTGCAAAGATGGTTATGTCTTTGCAAAGCTGCAATTCTGCCAAACAATATATTGCAAGTATTAAAATATATATAGCTAATTTTTTTTTTATTTGTTCATGGCATGTGAGTGTCACTAGCAAGGCCAGCATTTGTTGCCCATCTCTAATTGCCCTTAAGAAGGTGGCAGTGAGTTGCCTTCTTGAACTGCTGCAGTCCATGTTGTGTAGGCATACCCACAGTGCTGTTTGGTGTTAATTGTATATCAATTGTGTTTAATTATATGCAGGTGGAGCGCATTAATTGGGGTTTCACTTGAATGCATATAAAGAGACACTTACTGAAACTGTAGTGTGGTTGAATAAGGAGGTGTATGCTTGTAATGTTTCACTCTGTAAATAAATGTTGGATTGAGTAAAGATTGGCTCCAGTACTGTCCTTTACCAACTGGCTTTTTGGAATATAACATTAGGAAGGATGTTCCAGGTTTTTTGACCAGGTGACAGTGAGGGAATGACGATATAGTTCCACGTCAGGATGGTGTGTGACTTGGAGGGGAACATGCAGGTGGTGGCATTCCCATGCATCTGCTGCCCTTGTTCTTCGAGGTTGTAGAGATTGAGGGTTTGGAGCATCCTTTAATTAAAAGATTAATGAAATAAATAGATCAATGTTGCGTAGATGGAACTAAAATACTTATCAACTCCACTGCCTGTCCCCTCCCAAAAAAAAGCCTTTCTCGTATTCTGGTTTAGCTTGTGAGAGCAGAAAAGTCTTGTCTCCAGCAAATTTCCAGCCACAGCCAATATTGCATCATACTCAACTATTGAGAAATCTCTTAAACAGATGAGACAAACTAATTTCAGGGTTCAAAAGAAGAAAAAAGTCCTATACTTCTGACTGTCATGCCACACTCCAATGAATATCAATATGCTGAAGAATTAGCAAAACTTATCCTCAAACAGCTCTGGGATTTGGACTTGCATCCATCATATGAGAAGGCAATATTTCAACAATAGGCTAAATGGGCACCAGGCTCAATGTGCTTAGTTTTAATTTGTCTAAGTCACTACAAAATAGATGTACCAAAAATGGATAGTTTTGGGTTATAAACATAAGTGGTTAGGTTGATTCAGTAAATAGTAGTTTTAAAGTGACCTTCAATCTTGGGCTATAAGCTCAATGGATTACAGTGTGGAAGTGGAATGTTCAGTCCTGGGAGAAATAATCACCAGAAGAAGCTATCAGTTTAATGTAGAATAAAAAGTACAGATGTTAACTGTAAATAAGGTCACAATGCAATTTAGTTCAACAACACCCCCCACCACCACCATCCCCCACCCCCCACGCGCAACCAGCTAAAGGAGAGCAGTACAAAAGTGGGAATGTAGAGTTGGAGGAAAAATGATAAAAGATTATTTACTATTTTACTTGGAAGAAATTAATAGTTAAGATCCAGCAACATGATGCCTGTGCCTGCATTTGACAGAAAGACTGAAGGGTATGTGGTAGTACAGTAGGTGCTTTCCTTACACAAGAGTATAACCCAGCTGAAGAGGGTGGACTGTAATTTGTTATCTTGTCAATATTGGTATGTTCGCGAAGCAATAATTTGTCTTTGCAAACCCTCTGTCAGAGGCTGCAGGACGTGTTATGCTGAAGCAAGGATATGGAAAGATAATTAACACTGCATCTTTGGCAAGTTTAATAGGTAGGTGCTGAGAAACTGTTCTACATAATTTACCTTCTTGACTTAATATTAATTACTGCTGAGCATTCAAATTCTTCAAAATCAAGAATAGATATTGTAGTTTATTGCAGAATCATAAGACATCAGTCAAGATAATTTTACTCTTTTTAATATGTTCTATGAACACCTGTTGGAACAATCTAAAAATGCCTATTTTCATAAAAAGCTGAATGGTAATTTAAATACAGGCAAGTTTCCTCTCATTGTAGAATTCAGACACATTGGGAATAATTTTAACCTCACTCATTCATTAGGAAACTGATTGAATTGGGTGCACCATTGGTTTTAAACCCAGCCCGAATTACTCTCCATTGAAATCAATATTGGGCAGGGTGTAAAATCAGCGTTCCGCCTGATTCTGTGGGTTACCTGCTGGCGAGATCTTCTTCTTCTTCTTCTTTGGCCTCCTTGTCTCGAGAGACGATGGGTAAGTGCCTCTAGAGGTGGTCAGTGGTTTGAGAAGTAGTGCCTGGAGCGGCTATAAAGGCCAATTCTAGAGTGACAGACTCTTCCACAGGCGCTGCAGATAAAATTGGTTGTCAGGGCTGTTACACAGTTGGCTCTCTCCTTGCACTTCTGTCTTTTTTCCTGACAACTGTTAAGTCTCTTCGACTTGCCACTCTTCAGCCCCGCCTTTATGGCTGCCTGCCAGCTCTGGCGATCACTGGCAACTGATTCCCATGACTTGTGGTCAATGTCATAGGGCTTCATGTTGCGTTTGCAGACGTCTTTAAAGTAGAGACATAGGGGGCCGGTGGGTCTGATACCAGTGACGAGCTCGCTGAACAATGCGTCCTTGGGGATCCTGCAATCTTCCACGTGGTTCACATGGTCAAGCCATCTCAAGCGCCGCTGGCTCAGTAGGGTGTATATGCTGGGGATGTTGGCCACCTCGAGGACGTCTGAGTTGGAGATACGGTCCTGCTACCTGATGCCAAGGATTCTCTGGAGGCAGCGAAGATGGAATGAGTTCAGATGTCGCTCTTGGCTGACATACGTTGTCCAGGCCTCGCTGCCGTAGAACAAGGTACTGAGGACAGAGGCTTGATACACTCGGACTTTTGTGTTCCGTGTCGGTGCGCCATTTTCCCAAACCCTTTTGGCCAGTCTGGACATAGCAGCAGACGCCTTTCCCAGGCGCTTGTTGATTTCTGCATCGAATGACAGACTACTGGTGATAGTTGAGCCTAGTTAGGTGAACTCTTGAACCACTTCCAGAGCATGGTCGCCGATATTGATGGATGGAGCATTTCTGATGTCCTGTCCCATGATGTTCATTTTCGTGGGGCTGATGGTTAGGCCAAATTTGTTGCAGGCAGCCGCAATCCTGTCGATGGGTCTCTGTAGACACTGTTCTATGTGGGATGTTAATGCAGCATCGTCAGCAAAGAGGAGTTCCCTGATGAGGACTTTCTGTACTTTCGTCTTCGCTCTAAGATGGGCAAGGTTGAACAACCTGCCATCGGATCTTGTGTGGAGGAAAATTCCTTCTTCTGAAGGCTTGAACGCATGTGAGAGCAGCAGGGAGAAGAAAATCCCAAACAGTGTAGGTGCGAGAACACAGCCCTGTTTCACACCACTCAGGATAGGAAAGGGGTCTGATGAGGCACCGCTATGCTGAATTGTGCCTTTCATATTGTCATGGAATGAGGTGATGATACTTAGTAGCTTTGGTGGACATCCGATCTTTGCTAGTAGTCTGAAGAGACTATGTCAGCTGACGAGGTCAAAGGTTTTGGTGAGATCTATGAAAGCAACATAGAGGGGCATCTGTTGTTCGCGGCATTTCTCCTGTAGCTGGCGAAGGGAGAACAGCATGTCAATGGTGTTGATAGGTCAATAGGTTACAATTATCCCTATTATGCCAAGAAAAATCTGCCTATATTTAAATTACCAGTGCCTTGTCGAAAATTATTGTATTTTCAGAAGCTTAATACTTTTAGTTAAACATATTACTTATTCTCTCTGTGATTAATAATGGTGCTGCCCTACAATGCACTACTCCAAAATAGTTAACACATAAAAGGAGATCTGTATAGCAAAAAATTCTGAAATTGAAATTAAACTTACCAATTTAGGCAAACTGTAGTCTAACAGTTAAGTTGTTCTACAATTTATGGTTGTGAGTTCAGGGTCCAATGTTTACTGGCATTGCGTGTGCAGACAAATTAGCTGTCAATGAGCTTGTTGGGTGAGATCTGTCAGCCACCTCCCGGATGTTCCATGCAGGAGGAGTACAAAGGTGGAAAAATTGGATAAGGCCATGGATCCTGATATACGATTAACCCATATTGGTTCATAGCACTGCAGCAGCGTGCAAACTTTGTGCTGCCTGCTGAAATATTGATAGTAGTGGGCAGCCCAGCACCAAGCACGCTGCTGAGTGGCTGCACCCTTCAGCAAGAGGCCCAAGTTTGTGCAAGGCTAGCACCACCTAAAGCTAACATACGAACTAGGGGCAGTAGTAGGCCATTCGGCCCCTCGAGCCTGCTCCGCCATTTAATAAGATCATGGCTGATCTGTTTGTGTTTCAAATTCCACACTCCCATCTACTGCCGATAACCTTTGATTCCCTTGCCTAACAAGAATCTTTCTATGTCTGCCTTAAAGTTATTCAATGACCCCGCCTCCACCATCTTCTGAGGCAGAGAATTCCAAAGTCGCACAACCCTCTGAGAGAAAGGAATTCTCCTCATCTCCGTCCTAAAAGGACGACCCCTAATTTTCAAACAGTGCCCCCAAGCTCTGGACTCACCCACAAGAGGCAACCTCCTTTCTTAACCTGCACAACTTGAAGCCAGCTGCACCTCTTAAAGGCGAGGTGCATTTTGGCTGGAGTACCTGGTGGAACTGATTAAAGAGGAGTTTATGAGCAGAAAAAGAAGTGGAAATGGTGCAATTGGCCAGAGACCGTACCCAAGGTTCTCTGATGCAACACTGGAGGCCTTGGTGCAGGAGGCGGATGGAGGAGAGAGGTCCTCTTCCCTCAGAGGTCAAGGAGGCCATCTAGAAAGATATTACAAAGGCAGTGGGAGCAGATAACTGACAGTCAATGCTGGCAGTCTAGCGCCGTAGGTTTGGTACCGTAAAAATTTCAATGACCTCACATGTGTCAATGTTAGTGAATTCATCTTCACACGCCATATTGTTGCTATTAAACCACTAACCTCACACACTGCTCTGTTCACCACACCCTCCTTCACTCACCCACCAACATTTTCAATCAAGAATGATTTGTACACAACATTCCTTGCCTCACCTCACCCTTTCACTGCTGTAAGCCTCACACGCATATCTCACAGCTTGTACACACTGACAGCTATTCAACTGTGGCAGGCACATCACTCAAACATTTTGCAGCACACTCACTGGCATGCTTCCCTCTCTCTTGCAGGACAAGATAGCCCATAATTGGTGGGGAACAGGCACAGCTGCATGTCCTCACCCCAATGGAGGAGCTGATACTGGCAATTGTTGGAGTGGCCATGACTGAGGCTTTAGCCAGTGGTGGGGGAATCAAACTGGAGAAGATGACAGAATCCACCTTCTCACATCCCCCTCCCCCCTCATCCCAAAATATCTTCTGATTTATAAGCTGCAGATGGTGTAAACATGCACCTCTTACTTTTCCCACCTTGCCCCACCCCAATCTTACTCATGTGTCTTTCTCCTTTCAGGAACCCTCATAACATTTAAGAAGTATTTAGATGTGCACTTGAAATGCCACAGCATACAAGACTACGGGCCAAGTGCTGGAAAATGGGATTAGAATAGATAGGTGCTTGATGGCCGGCATGATAGGCCGATGGGCCTGTTTCTGTGCTGTATGACTCTATGAGATAGTCAAGAACTGCCAGCTGGTCAAATACTGCTCCTGGAGCCTGAAGTCCAAGAGGAACAAGAGACTGATAAAGAAGAAACACCATCACTCGTTCTTACACTCGCAGCCACCAGCTCAGATACTGGTACATCGTGAACTTTAGATGGCAGTGCAGAGGCAGGACCTGCATGTGGTGAGTCACTGGGCAAAAGTGGGCTGCAGCCAGGGGACAGGGAGAGGATAGTGTTGGTCCCAGCTCCCCGTGAGGGCAAGATTGCACATAGGTTCTGCTGCAGAGAACTCAGGTAAGGTGTCTGATGGCCAATGTCTCAGCTTCCATTGCAGCACAAGCAGAAGCCAACCAAAGTCTGTGTGCTGCAATGGAAGCTCAAACTGAAACCACAAAATCTCAGCTCGCTGCTATGCAGGCTTGGACTGCTGCCATCATGGCTGTGGATACGAGTGTTCAAAGGGACTTTCAGGGTCTCACAGCTGTCCAGCAATGTGCTCAAGCAGATTACTAGGATTGCTGTGGCAGCACCCTGCAGGAGTGGCAGTGGCTCCGTGGAGTACAAACCTGCTGTCCCCTCAGGAGGACAACATTTGTCCTCCCACCACCGCCACTCAGTCAGTGCCCCTGCTGTTGCCTGTTAGCCAGATAGGCCAGACTGCTGCTGCTGATTCCAAGGTCTGATGCCGGGCCTTCTAGGCCCAGAGCTGCTCTAGGGTATCCTACAAAACTATCTGCAGTCTCCACCACTGAGAATCAGCAGCCTACCACCAGCCATGCTGCAGCCACTGGAGTAGGAGCAACTAGGACAGGCAAAGGCACCTGTAAGACAGGAACTAAGGGAATGCAGAAGGGTGATTTGTTGACTTTTGTATGGAATATTGAATGATTTGTTGGAGAAAGTTGATCTGAAATTGTTGTTTTGTGGTGGCCTTTATCTTTGCATTGTGGCCAAGAGGATACTGTGTGATGGATTGTAACAGAGGGATTATAATGGAGATTTGGGGTCCTGTTCATGGGAACCATCAGCGAATAAGGCAATCACAGATAGCACAGCTAGAATGGGGATGTGCCGACCATACGGCCCATCATGCCTGCTCCACCATTCAATATGATCAGGGCTGATCTTGGGCTTCAACTCCACTTTCCCGCCCATTCCACATATCCCTTGATTCCCTGAGCTACCAAATATCTGTCTATGTCAGGCTTAAATATATTCAATGATGCAGCATCCACAACTCTCTGGGGTACAGAATTCCTAAGATTCACAACACTTTGAGTGAAGAAATTTCTTCTCATCTCAGTCCTAAATGATCAGCCCCTTATCCTGAAACAGTGTCCCCTTTTTCTAGCTTCCACAGCCAGGTGAAACAACATCTTACTATCCACCCAGAGAACCACAGAAAGGTTATGGCACAGAAAGAGGCCATTCAGCCCATCGTGTATGCGTCAGCTGAAAAAACTAGCCGCCCATTCTAATCCCACCTTCCAGCCACCTGGTCTGTAGCCTTGCAGGTTACAGCACTTCAGGTGCATGTCCAGGTACCTTTTAAATGGGTTGAGGGTTTCTGCCTCCACCACTGATCCGGGTAGTGAATTCCAGACACCAATCACCCTCTGGGTGAAAAAGTGTTTCCTTATGTCTCCACTAATCCTTCTACTAATCACCTTAAATCTGTGCCCCCTGGTAATTGACCTCTCCACTAGGGGAAACAGGTCCTTCCCGTCTATCTAGGCCACTCATAATTTTGTACACCTCAATTAAGTTCAGCCTCCTCTGTTCTCAGGAAAGTAACCCTAGTCTATCCAATCTTTCCTCACAGCTGCAACTTTCAAGTCCTGGCAACATTCTTGCAAATCTCCTATGTACTCTCTCCACAGCAATTATGTCCTTGCTGTAATGAGGTGACCAGAACTGTACGCAAAACTCCAGCTGTGACCTAACCAGCATTTTATACACTTCCAGCATTGCATGCCTGCTTTTGTATTCTATACCTCGGCCAATAAAGGAAAGCATTCCATCTGCCTTCTGCACCACTTTATCTACCTGCCCTGCCACCTTCAGAGACCTGTGGACATGAACTTCAAGGTCTCTCACTTCTTCTACCCCTCTCAAAATCCTCCCTTTTTTTGTGTATTCCCTTGCTTTGTTTGCCCTCCCCAAATGCACTACCTCACACTTCTCTGGATTGAATTCCATTTGCCACTTTTCCGTGCACTCAAACAAATCATTGATATTATTCTGGAGTATACAGCTATCCTCTTCACTATCAACTACACGGCCAATCTTTGTGTTATCAGCAAATTTCCCAATCATGCCTCCCACATTTAGGTCCAAATCATTAATGTATACCACAAACAGCAGGGGACCCAACACTGAGCCCTGTGGAACACCAGTGGAAATCGCCTTCCATTTGAAAAAACATCCGTCGACCATTACCTTTTGTTTCCCGTCACTGAGCCAATTTTGAATCCAACTTGTCACATTCCCCTGTATCCCATGGGCTTTTATTTTACTGACCAGTCTGCCATGTGGGACTTCGTCAAATGCCTTACTAAAATCCATGTAGACCACATCCACTGCAATACCCTCATCAATCCTTCTTGTTACTTCCTCAAAAAATTCAATTAAGTTAGTAAGACATGACCTTCCCTTAACAAATCCATGTTGACTGTCCCTGATTAATCCATGCCTTTCTAAGGTCAGACTGGCTGATCTATAATTATTTGGCCTATCCCTCGCAACCCTTTTTAAACAATGCTACAACGTCAGCAGACCTCCAATCCTTTGGTCCCTCACCTGTATCCAGTGAGGATTTGAAGATGATCATCAGAGCATCCACTATTTCCTCCCTGGCTTCCTTTAACAACCTAGGATACAATTCATCTGGCCCTGGTGGTTTATCCACTTTCAAGGATGTCAGACCTTTTAGTCTGACTCACTTCCTCTCTCATTATGCTTATCGTATCTAATATTTCACACTCCTCTTTAACTACAATGTTTGCATATCCCTCTCCTTTGTGATGACAGAGACAAAAAACTCATTAAAACCCTGCCCACATCTTCTGCATAAGTTCCTTTGTACATCTCTGATAGGCCCTACCCTTTCCTTAGATATCCTCTTGCTCTTAATGTACTGAGAAAATATTGTTGGGTTTTCCTTGATTTTACCTCCCAATAATTTTTCATGTCCTCTCTGCTTTCCTAATTTCCTATTTTTACTTCACCCCTGCGCTTTCTATACTCCTCAAGGCTTTCTAAAGTATTAATTTTTTTGTGACCGTCATAAGCTTTCTTTTTCTGCTTTATCTTACCCTGTATGCTTCTAGATAACCAGGGGGCTCTAGATTTGGCAGTACTCTTTTACTTTGTGGGGACATGTCTACACTGTACCTGTAGAATCTTGCTTTTGAATGCCTCCCACTGGTTTGCCACTGATTTTCCTTCATTAACTGTATCCAGTCCACTTTGGCATACCACCTCTCAGCTTCGTAAAATTTGCCTTCACCCAATTTGGAGCTTTTGCTCCTGTTCTGTCTTTGTCCTTTTCCATAATATTGCTAAAACTAACTGTGTTATGGTCGCTATCTCCAAAATGGTCATCCACTGCTACTTCATCCACTTGCCCAGCTTCATTACCAAAGATTAGATCTAGAATTGCAACCTGTCTCATTGGGTTTATCACATGCTGGCTAAAAAAGTTCTCTTGAATGCAGTTCAAGAATTTTGTGCCCTCTGTGCCCTGCACACTGTTTATATCCCAGTTGATATTAGGGTAGTTGAAATCCCCAACTATTATTGCCCTATAGCTTTTGCACTCAGACATTTGCCTACATATTTTTTCTTCTATCTCTCTCTCACTGTTTGGGGATTTACAGTACACACCCATTAATGTGGCTGCCCCTTTTTTTTTATTTCTGAGCTCAATTCATATGGCCTCATTTGATGATTCATTTAACATATCATCCCTCCTCACAGCTGTTATTGATTCCTTAACCAATAATGCTACACCCCTCCTTTTTTATCCCCCCTTCCTATCCTGCCTGAAAATTCTATATCCAGGGATGTTGAGCTGACATTCTTGCCCCTCTTTAAGCCAAGTTTCTGTTCTATCAACAATATCATGTTGCCGTGTGTCGATCTATGCCCTCAGCTCATCAGCTATATTTGCAAAACTCCTTGCATTTAAATAAATGCCTTTTAACACTGCCAAATTCTGTGCTGCACACTTTTTAACCTTTGCTTCTTCTGTCTTTCAGAGTCACTCGCTAATTTTCTGCATCCCATTCCCTGCCCTGAATTTGTCCTATCCGAAACTGCCCTCAGGTTCCCATCCCCCGCCATTCCCAACAGCACTAGCAAACCTTCCTGCAAGGATATTCATCCCAGTCTTGTTCAGGTGTAGACCATCTAGCTTGTACAGGTCCCACCTTCCCCAGAACCTGTCCCAATGTCCCAGAAATCTGAAACCCTCCCTCCTGCACCATCTCTCCAACCATACATTCATCTGGTGTATTCTATTTCTATATGCACTAGCACGTGGCCTTTAATCTGGAGATTACTACCTTTGAGGTCCTGCTTGCTGACCTGTCTCCTAATTCCCAAACTCACACTAGCAAGCCCCTTCATAATCTTGAATGTTTCAATGAGATCACCTCTCATTCTTCTAAACTCCTGAGAATATAGACCCAATTTACTCAGCCTCTCATCATAGGACAGCCCTCTCATCCCAGGGACTAATCCAGCGAACCTTCGCTGTACTGCCTCCGAAGCAAGTATATCCTTCCTTAAATATGGAGACCAAAATTGCACACAGTATTCCAAGTGTGGTCTCACCAAAGTCCCATACAATTGTAGCAAGACTTCTTTATTCTTGTACCCTTTCCTAATTGCTTGCTGTTCCTGCATGCTAACTTTTTGTGCTCCTTGTACAAGTACACGCTAGTCTCTATGAACATCGACATTGACAAGTTGCACGCCTTTTAAAAAACATTCTGCTCTTCTATTCTTACGACCAAAGTGAATAACCTCATACTTCCCCACATTATACTCCATCTGCACCTTGTTGCCCACTCACTTAACCTGTCTTTTTGCCTCCTCATCACAGCTTGCATTCTCACCTACCTTTGTATCATCAGCAAACTTAGATACATTAGTTTCTGTCTCTTCATTTAAGTCATAGAGTTATACAGCTCTGAAACAGGCCCTTCAGCACACCGAGTCTGTGCTGACCAACAACCAGCATTTATACTAATCCTACATTAATCCCGTATTCCCTACCACATCCCCACCATTCTCCTACCACCTACCTACACTAGGGGCAATTTACAATGGCCAATTTTCCTATCAACCTGCAAGTCTTTGGCTGTGGGAGGAAACCAGAGCACCCAGCAGAAACCCACACAGTCACAGGGAGAACTTGCAAACTCCGCACAGGCAGTACCCAGAACCAAACCCGGGTCGCTGGAGCTGTGAGGCTGCAGTGCTTGCCACTGTGCTGCCCTATATAGATTAATATAGATTGTAAGTAGCTGAGGCCCCAGCCTCTCTCAACATCAACATTTACAAGTTTTGCATCTTTTTCTAAAATATTCTCCTCTTCTTGTTATGACCGACCGCTCAAGAGAAAGCCCCCAATCAAAATATATGAATCTGATTGTGACGGGAGAAACACTCTGTTGATTCAACCCCACCCCTCCACTGATTCGCCTAACATATAATTTTAAACTTTCCAAATTAAAGAAAACCATAGCCAAATTGACCATCTATTAACTCCCAAATGAGGCGAACCAAACCAGGTGTCTTTAGATCAAAAAATTAACCGTTTAATTAGAAAAGCTACATTCTTAAACAATACTAAGATATAAACAACATTTTAAAATAGAAAAATTAGGGTCCTTGCAGATTTACACTCCTGCTGAAGTTGAATCTTCCAATGTGGAACAGTCCAAGGTTGCTTGAAGTCCTCACAGCCGTCCGATGGGGGGGTGGGGGGGGGGGGGGAAATGTCCAACATTCAAAAACTCTAATTCCTCTTTCATCCAGCGATTACCTCAGTCGATCAACAACTTGCAAACACTTCAATGAATCAATTTAGCTTTAGAAATTGAGGGGTGAAAATGTGATCAGTCTAAAATTCACCTTCCTTCAGTTTAAATTATCAGTGAACTCTGTTAGGTTCATGCTGGTCCAGCTGTCTGTGTGTCTGTTAACTGTATCTCAAAAGCCAGTCTTTTCAGCGAGCTTCAAAAGTCAATCAGCAGCAATGTATATTTAACCTCAGTCTCTGAGTGGCTGTATCCTACCGCAACAAGAATGCATTCTTTGACTCACAGTCCTTGGAACTTGTCGCCCTTAAAGCAGTACTGATCCTTTTCCAGCCTTAAAAGCACACCACATAGTTCCCGGAAAAGAAAAAAAACTACAGAATCATAAGATTCTTTTGTTACGACCAAAGTCAATAACCTCACACTTCCCCACATTATACTCCATTTGCCACCTTGTTCCCCACTCATTCAACCTGTCTTTATCACTTCTCAGCCTCTGTGTCCTTCCCACAGCTTACATTCCCACCTAGCTTTGTATCATCAGCAAATTTAGATACATTACATTCATCTAAGCCATTAATATAGATTGCAAATGGCTGAGGCCCCAGCACAGATCCTTGCAGCACTCCACCAGTCACAGCCTGCCAACTTGAAAATGCCCCATTTATGCTACTCTCTGTTTCCTGTCCCTTAACCAACCTCTATCCATGCTAATATATCACCCCAACTCTATGAGCCCTTATCTTGCGTATTAACTTTTTGTGTGGCACATTATCAAGTGCCTTTTGGAAATCCAAGTATACGACATCTACTGGTTCTCCTTTGTCCAGCCTACTAGTAACATCATCAAGACACTCTAATAAATTTGTCAAACAGGATTTCCCTTTCATAAAACCATGTGACTTGTTCTAATCATACTATGCTTTTCTAAGTGCATTGTTAAGTCTTCCTTTAATAATAGATTCCAACACTTTTCCAATTACTGATGTCAGGCTAACTGGCTTGTAGTTCCCTGTTTTCTCTCTCCCTCCTTTCTTGAATAGCAGTGTTACATTTGCTAACTTCCAATCTGCTGGGACTATTCCAGAATCTAGGGAATTTTGCAAAATTGTAGCCAGCTCATCCATTATCTCTGCAGCTATCGCTTTTAGAAGTCCAGGATGTAGGCCATCTGATCCTGAGGATTTGTCAGATTTTAATCCCTTGAGTTTCTCCAGCACTTTTTCCCTTCTAATATTAGTTACCTTACTTTCCTCACTCTTATTAGTCCCTAGGTTACCTTCTATTTCTGGTATGTACCTTGTGTCTTCCTTTGTTCAGAGAGAACACAATGCACTCCCCTCTCCTGGCGTAAAGAGCATCTGTCACCTCTCAGATGCAGCAGTGGACAGTGAACTGCAGTACTAGTGACCACGGGTAGTGATGTCATATTGAACTGTAGGGTCACCCCGAGCTTTGCCCCTTTTTTTTTCATTCATGGGATGTGGGCGTCATTGGCCAGGCCAGCATTTATTGCCCATCCCTAATTTCCCTTGAGAAGGTGGCGGTGAGCTGCCTTCTTGAACCGCTGCAGTCCATGTGGGGTAGGTACACCCACAGTGCTGTTAGGAAGGGAGTTCCAGGATTTTGACCCAGCGACAGTGAAGGAACGGCGATATAGTTCCAAGTCAGGATGGTGTGTGACTTGGAGGGGAACTTGCAGGTGGTGGTGTTCCATGCATTTGCTGCCCTTGTCCTTCTAGTTGGTAGAGTTCGCAGGTTTGGAAGGTGCTGTCTTAGGAGCCTTGGTGCGTTGCTGCAGTGCATCTTATAAATGATACACACTGCTGCCACTGTGTGTCGGTGGTGGAGGGAGTGAATGTTTGTAGATGGGGTGCCAATCAAGCGGGCTGCTTTGTCCTGGATGGTTTCGAGCTTCTTGAGTGTTGTTGGAGCTGCACTCATCCAGGCTAGTGGAGAGTATTCCATCACACTCCTGACTTGTGCCTTGTAGATGGTGGACAAGCTTTGGGGAGTGAGGAGGTGAGTTACTCACTGCAGGATTCCTAGCCTCTGACCTGTTCTTGTAGCCACGGTATTTGTATGACTACTCCAGTTCAGTTTCTGGTCAATGATAGTCCCTAGGATGTTGATGGTGGGGGATTCAGCGATGGTAATGCCATTGAATGTCAAGGGGAGATGGTTAGATTCTCTCTTGTTGGAGATGGTCATTGCCTGGCACTTGTGTGGCACGAATGTTACTTGCTACTTATCAGCCCAAGCCTGGATATTGTCCAGGTCTTGCTGCATTTCTACACGGACTGCTTCAGTATCTGAGAAGTCACAAATGTTGCTGAACATTGTGCAATCATCAGCAAACATCCCCACTTCTGACCTTATGATTGAAGGAAGGTCATTGATGAAGCATCCGAAGATGGTTGAGCTTAGGACACTACCCTGAGGATCTCCTGCAGTGATGTCCTGGAGCTCAGATGATTGACCTCCAACAACCACAACCATCTTCCTTTGCGCTAGGTATGACTCCAACCAGCAGAGGGTTTTCCCCCTGATTCCCATTGACCTCAGCTTTGCTAGGGCTCCTTGATGCCATACTCGGTCAAATGCTGCCTTGATGTCAAGGGCAGTCATTCTCACCTCACCTCTTGAGTTCAGCTCTTTTGTCCATGTTTGAACCAAGGCTGTAATGAGGTCAGAAGCTGAGTGGCCCTGGCGGAACCCAAACTGAGCATCACTGAGCAGGTTATTGCTAAGCAAGTGCCACTTGATGGCACTGTTGATGACACCTTCCATCACTTCAGTGATGATTGAGAGTATACTGATGGGGCGGTAATTGGCCGGGTTGGACTTGTCCAGCTTTTTGTGTACAGGACATACCTGGGCAATTTTCCACATTGCAGGGTAGATGCCAGTGTTGTAGCTCCCTTTCCTCTCCCTCCCTCCCCATCCCGAGTGTGGAACTGGAATTGTTAAAAGCAGATACCCGTGAGGAATTAATGTTACTTATAAATGGACGCAATCATGCAAAGTCAATCAAGTACCATGGAAGGACTGAACTCTTTACAGACAAATTTGATCAGGGCAATGTTTCCCTCCATCTAAGCAATGCCAGTATCTCTGATGAGGATATATACAGATGTATCGTGCACTCCATTTCCTGGGTAGATGAAGGTGTTGCAGAACTAACAAAGAAATTCAGGGCCACAGTCACCTTCCAAGCCACTGGCAGCGCCGTCCTTGCCCTGCTCTGAGGTTGCAGAGCTAGTTGCAAGAAGTGGCAGAGTTCTGCGAGCACCTCCTTCTTAAAGCACAGACAATGTGCACACTGCTGCTGGCTTAGCTGGGGGTAAGAGAAATGTTCCCAGAAGACCCTAGCTGCATAAGGCCTCCTGCTAAGAGGCCTTCTCCCCCTCTTCCTTCTTCCTCTGTGAGCAGCTTGCTTCTTCTTTGCTGCCTCTGCTCCATCTCCTTCTCATCCTGCAGCACAAGGGGGATTGCAATTATGACTGGGAACAAGTGGTCTGACCAGAAACCTCGAAGTCACAGTCAAGGCCTTCTCCACATGCAGCACCACTCCCTGTTAACTTCATCAACTTCAACCAACTTTTCAAATCACCACGCACTTCCACAAACTCAAAACGAGCCAGTTAAGGTTAATCAGCAACTAATCTGCAAATTGTTGATGATCCCTTTAAATAGCACTAATGGTGGGGTTGGGTTCTTTTTGTTGCTGAATGCATGTTCAGCTGTGCGTGCTTAAGAGAGGGTATTAGCTAGAGCAGCAAGGTCAAAAATGGCGTTACACACTGATTTAAGTGACGATCTGCCTCCTCTGCATACTTCTGGTGCGTGGTCCTATCACCTGGGCTATCGCTCTCACCAAGATGGCGCTCAGCATGGACTGTGCTGGAAGTGTGCATGTGCGACGCAGGCACCATTTTGGTACCAAAATGACACAAGCAGCTTCGGAACTACAGGCACCATGGAGCTCAATTTTACAACAAAGAGTCTCCCTGTCACCAGTCAAAACAAACCATGTGCATTAAAAGTAGAAATTAAATTTTAGAAAGTTATTTTGTGGTTATTCTACACTTTACCAACCTTTATTATTTTATTTATTGAGTGGTTACCTTTTAACAAATTGATTAAAATAGAATAAAGTGGACTGCTGCCTAAGGATCATTCACTTACTGATTTTTTTTATTACACAGGAGAAAAGTCTATTTATGACAATTTTCTGTTTAATTCCAATATTTAATCAACTTGGGGAAGCTGAGCGCATCGATTCTTACCTCACCCTGCTGATTACAGAGGTAATGCTTGAAGTTCTATTGTGTGAATGAAACTTCCTAGTCTTTAGCCTCACTGAAGTTCAGGTGCAGCAGGAAACAAGCTCACTTTTCTGGAATTCTATTCCAATTTTTGAGCATTAAAAAAAAAATTATTCTCACTGAGACCTACACTGTACTTTCTGTATCTTTGAATGCATTTTTATGGCACAAGTCACATTAAAAATGTAAAACTGTCTGATTGCAGGCTCTTAAACATTTTGCCCCTGATGTGCATGAATGATGGTTATATGAGTTGAAACTTAAATTTTCATACTTTAAGAATAATACTGTTGTGGGTTCTGCACTTTCCTTGGGCCCTGATTGTTTAAGCTGATTTCCGCCCATTTATGTCCACTTTACATTCAGGCCTGTGCCGAGTCAGATAACTGCCTAAACAAAGTAGCTTAGCTCTAATCTTAGAAGAGCACCCACAGAAAGAGGAAGTTTGCATTCCATCATTTGCACTGGATTCAAACAAGGTTCCAGAGGTAAATCCATAAAGTGCTAACTTACTGCATTTGGCCAGTCCCTGTGTGGCTGCTTTTAATAGGGAGAAGGTATCTGTTGATGCGATAACCTGCACACCATTGTATATAAATGATCTTTTGCTTCTATGCTTAGCTGAGCCTGAAAAATAAAACTAAGAGTCAGAAAGATGAAAATGCTGCAGTAATGAAGACCATGGTTTCTTTAATTTATTTAATCAGATTGGTCTCCTATTCTGCAGAAGAAGAATAACTACACATTCATATGAATGATTATCCTCAAGAAAATATTTTAATTTTCATCCCAAGGTAAAGTATTCCTTTCAAACTGCACTTAGTCCTGTCATCTCATTTTACATCAAAATGTCAGTCTAGGCAGATAGTTGGTAAAAAAGGCCATTATCTACATTCAGAGAATACCTGCCATTATATTGTGTAATAGTAGACTGTAGCTGGTATTGTTGACTTAGCACACCAACATAAGAAACTCCTTGATCCAATTTCTATTTGTTTCTATGCCAACTCAAGTAAACAGTCACACAGGCCTGTGTGACCAGTGTTTTTCTTCACTTGGCTGGATAAAAATCTAAGCTGTTTGATCTAGCTCGCAATCAGGGTTCTGAAGTTATTTAAGAAGAGCCTATTTGGATACTGTTACGACCCTATGCAACTCCCAACAGAACCGTGATAACTATGAAGCTATTATCTATTCTCTATTGTCCACTTTGAGCAGTGCAGCAGATGGAATAATGAAATCTCTGATAACTCTCTTGGAACAGATTGTCAGAAAAATGACAATCTGAGAGCACAGTCTAATTGGAAGAAAGGTACCCAATGGAAGACAGATATACTAGTGTTAACATCTTAGATGTTTAGCAATAATTGCATTGCATGTTGCTGCTTAGTTTGTATAGTCATATTGTATGTAGTATCTTGAATCAGAACAATTATATTTTTGTCCACCCATCATTTATTTCGATACGGTTCAGAAACATTAGCACAAAGAGAAAATATGTGGAGAAAGTACTTTTCTTTAGCAATATGAATAACTGGTTAATTTAAAATCAAATATACATAATTTACAGGTATGTTTCAGTGTACCAATGATGGCATTGCCTCACTTTTTCTGTGGAAATTGGAACATTAGTGATTTACGTTGGTCGTCTTCTTGTTGTGTCACGACACTTTCCCTTGTCACTTTTCCACACAGGTTCTGGCTCGAGAGTTGAACACCTTCAGATTTTCAGAGCTGTGTAGCTCTGGTAGTAGAAGGAATTCTAGGAGCTGTTTCATCATTTGGGATGCCTCTCCACAGTCACCATTGACAGAATTCGTTTGGCTTCATCCCCACTTCTATAATAAGGGCCTTGTGGTGGCCAAGACCAGTCCTGAGGCAATTGACACACAGCCAAGTAGGCCATATTTCATTGGATCTTAATGGGAGGGACTCCTCTGGGTCATTGGACAACTCGTGTGCCTATGTCTGTAGATATGAAGACAGCAGCTGTGGGGGGTTACAGTCTTGGGCTGGACAGTATGTAAGAAGCTGCCCATTGACTTGAGTCTTTTTATTGCTGACTGTTTCTGGAAGAGAGGATGACTAGGGTCACTGGTCTGCTTTGTCCATTCTACTCTTGATGTAACCTGCCTCCTTATGGTGGGTGAGAAATATCACCAAGTATGTACAGATTGTCCACTTTAGTAGGTTTCAGGTAGCCAGATGCGTTGAGGACAGGAGCCAACTTCTTAACATGGGGAGAGCATTCTCAGACTGGGCAGGCACATTCAGCTGCTGAGTAGCGCAGGGCAAGGGCAGTTGTTCGTAATGTTCTCGGGTCAGTTCCCCATTTAGAGTTGGCCAGCTTTTATAAGATGTTTCTGGCTGCCACCTTCGCCTTTACTTTGATAACATGTTCTTTGATGCTTAGCGTTTACGTGGTGTTATACTGAAACATCACTATGAGCAAATTTTCTTGACATTTACTCTCCTGAGATTGTCCACTGAAAATCCTCCGCTACTCATTTACATAATTCCAGCTCCAGCAACAAAACAACTCACGCGAGTTTCCTTGATTTAGGCAAATGATGCGCTACACCTAAGAATTTAGATGCAGCATAGCCCAAACTCCATTGATGTTGGCGTAACTGAGATCTCTGGAATTGGATAGAAATTGTCTTCATGACTTAAAAATATAATTTTTATCGAGACCTGCATGATACGTAACCAAAGCGACGTCAATCTCAATGCATCCAAAATCTTTCAGACCGCTCTCTAACATACACACACATTCATTCAGAAGGACTGTTTGCATGGAACAATCTGGAAATATTATCATAGCTTTCACTGAATCAATAAACTCAGAAAAAACCTTTAATGGTTGAGTTTTCATTGACTTGAAGAGGTTCTAGATACCAAGCATAAACTTA
Source organism: Heterodontus francisci (assembly GCF_036365525.1). NCBI lineage: Eukaryota > Metazoa > Chordata > Chondrichthyes > Heterodontiformes > Heterodontidae > Heterodontus > Heterodontus francisci. The sequence goes on along the minus strand of NC_090389.1, from coordinate 41,258,087 downwards.
CATTCCTTCTGTTTTTGCGTATCCAATGAAATCAATGTTTTTAAGTGTATTTATGCCTATCTGTATATTTGGATGTGTAGAAGAATTTATTTAAATTGAAAGTGATGTTTACAGTATATTAAAATTATGTAAAGGAGCCTATTTAGGTCACTATTCAGGCAGCTGGTAGAAACATTTATGACAATGCAGTATTTAAGGTTGTGATAATTTCTCACATGTGATAGACATTTCTCTAATCTCCAAACTCTGTGCAAATGAGCCACTTTGTAAAATCTCAAAAGGATGAGTTGATGAAGTATCTTCAAGTTGTTATACGTGCAATAAGAGTTTTTAAATTATCCTGTCAGATTATATTTAATCGTGGAATCTTGTTGCTGTTTCATTGTTATACTTGCACCATAATTTTCAGAGTTAGTTTGTCATAGGTTGACTATTTTTGTCAATTGCCCTTAAACAGACATTGGGATTTCCTCAGAACTGCTTATGCTGGACCAATGTTTCCTCCGCACTTCCGTTAAAATTGCAGCACCCAAACAGGAACATTTTTGAGCAAATTTGCAGATTATCATCCTTTCCATGAGCTTTCAGACAGGTTCACTTTCTGGAACAGCCAGTCGGAAGGTCTAAGGAGCTGCTTTGTGCCAGGTTCATAAGTTAGGGTATCCAATTTTTAAGTAAACAAAATGAACCAGTTGGTGAGGAGAATGTAAATTTCACAGTTACCATTTAACGGGCAGATCTCCATTGTGGGCCGTTGAACTGCTTTCAACACTCCAATTCACAACCAAGGAGCTTGGACACTGGGACTATACTAGAGTGCCAGCAACAGACACAAAGAGGTGAAATTTGTCTTGGCAGTTATGCAAAATGGACAGTAGTGAATTGGTAGCTTGTTTTACACTCAGCCTGATATTTGTTTCCATTGGAGTCAATGAAAAAAAACCCCTTCCAAATTAACAATGAAGTAAGTCAAACTATGGAGGGCAAATGCAGTGAGCTGGAAGCTGTGCCACCAAAGGCAGAGGCACTAATGAACCCATGGCTTAGTCCCATCCAAACATTACACTGACCCCTAAACATTTTAGGGTCATTGAAAGGAAAACAGTATCTCTCCAGCTAAATCCTGAAAGTTCTTGCTACCTTAACAGTTGCAACATTGGGTTTAAAGTAGGGCGCAGTGGGTAAAACAAAATTAATTACTGATCGGGAAACTTCAATTTCAAATTGCCTATGCTTCTGGTTTAAGTAGGAAGTGTGATGGTGACTCGTGGTGAATGAATATACAGAAGTGAGGAATGCGGACATTTACATTCACTAAAATTGCAAAGACCATCTTAGCCACAAATAGAGTCAGTCATTGATAAATGGCTATAAAGAAAATTCAAAAGTCTCAAAAGGTTAACCACTTGGAAGAGTGTCCTATTTTAGTTAAATATCCTTGCTTCCTAATCTTAAAGTAAGAATAATTTTCTGCACTTTGGTAAAACCCAGTTACCTGTGGAATTTTCATTCAATTATAATTCTGAACATGACCAACAGGTGTCTCTGCTTTAATAGTGAACTTGGTCAGACTTCTGCAGTGCTTTTAAGTGGCAGATGGACAATTGTGACATATGGGCTGGATTCCCAACCGCTGAGATAATCTGGAAACTAGTACCATGCTGGTAAACCTCATAGAAAGGCCAGTGTAAAAATTGATCAATTACCCACATAAAGCATACTCCTTCAGGACCTCATATACCAGCCAGGACATCTGTTACTACAATACTGGTTGCAAAATCAAATGATGCCTTATTTAGTTTGAAGACATTAATTTTGGAGATAGTTAAGTAAAATATTTTGAAGCTATAAAACGATGCCTATCTCAAACTGTACAATAGTGGTTCCATATCCATCTGTTAAATATAACAGTTAGCATTTTTATTGTCCTTTGAGAGGGCAGTTAACTTGTGTTCAGTGGAGTCTGTATTTTATTCCTCATTATTTATAGTGATCAAGAAGCGCTATTTTAGACTTTGTTAAGTGTACACTTCTTGGTCTTTTATATTTCCATCTCTTTTGAGATTTTACTTTGATTTTGTTGATAGATCATTGAAATGTATCTTTTCTTTGCAACTTGTTTACAGATACATCTTTTCATGCAATAATATTCACTTACATGGTCAATAGTTGTAACACTGCAATTAGAAAGTTAGTATATTTCAGAACTATCATGATGTTTTGAAACTAATACTTTTCATCTATGTATGACTCATGTATCATTGAAAAGATTTAATGCATCAATTTACGGCACCTGTCTCAGATGAGCCACTGGTTTAAGAATTATTCACTCTTGTCACATTATTTGTAGAAGTTTGTACCTTTGCCATTCTTGATATCATGGTGCAGTGATGATTTAAAAGTTCAGCAACATTATGAACTGATTTCTAGATGGCATAAGTGTCAAGAGTACACAACACAGTTATCAATCCCAGTAGCACAAGGAAGAGAAGAATTCTTCTGGTGAGTTGTGGGAATTATTACTTCCAGAATTCAAAAAGAAAATGATGTTTTACCAATTAGTAAATTAAAACATCTTTAAACTTATCTTTGGAAGAAAGAAATGGCTAAAACGTTTAGTCAGGGAAAGAACAAAATCTACTGAGAAATATACTTGAAGCCTTCCGTCTCCGGTGACCATTGCAGGATATTGGTTGTATCACTGATCATGAGGTTCAAATTTTAGTTGAGATAGGCCACTTTTAATAGTGATGCCTTCCTCTGCAAGAGGACACTTCAGTGTCTATTTTAGTTCAGTGGCATTGGGTTGATCTAGTGTCATTCCATTGGCCAATTTGAAATAGTCCTGTGCAAGTTGTTCCGTGGAGTTTCATGATGACTAAACACTGATACTTTGCAATCTTCCATGTTTATTTAAGATTCTTTTATTATATGTACTCATATTGTCTGGATTTTGGATTGTGGACTTTCTAATTTATAGTGAGCATATCAGTCAGCATATCACTTAAATTGAATAAAGAGAAATTATAACAGTTAACCGAATGTGGTTACTTCTAGCTTTACTTTGTAATGCTACATGATGGAGGAAAGAAGCAACATTAATTTTCCTCACTTTAATTTATATTTAATGAGATTCATTAAATGGGAGGGAGGAGACTTTAAATTGCAAACTTCTAGTAAGTAGATGTTATGTTGGTAGCAATTGTCCTGTGAGTTTTTAAATAATTCAGTCTGAGATCTGTTGGTCCTCAATGCTATAATTTCTCAACTCCCTCTGCTCCTCTACCTCTAATTTAACTCACCCTCAAGCTGCAAGGGTTCATTTTGCAAACTAGCTCCACTGTCTCTAGAGACCAAAGATGCATTCTAAAGAGTCCTTTTCAATTTCACCTTATCACGCACAGTTCAGCCACATACTCATCATGGCTACATGTTCACAATGTGACACAACGAGTATGTTGTTGTCCTAAAAAAAACTTGAGAATGACCAGTTTTCCCGTTATCATGAAATGCTGGTCAAAGTGATGAGAAGAGATAAAAAGAAAATGGAGCATTCGTACATTATTCTACTTGATGGTCCTGCTCTGCAGGCGGCAAGACGACATACATCACATGTCCTATGTAAACTGGAGACTTTATAATTTTTTATATCCGTGTTTTATTCTGTTCAGACTTCTGTGCAAAATGTCCTAAAATCTATTAACTCAAGGTGCAGTCTGAGTTTGTAACCTTTTTGACAGAATATTCTGAAATTCCCAAATTGTTACTTGCCGTGTTGTTCAGGGCATATTGGGCCAAGTGCAGCATTTGAAATAGCTCTTCTCCAACTCAGACAGACATTTCAACCAAAAAAGAAATATCGTGCTACTCTCTGACTTTGGAGCTGAAAAAAATAAGTAAGCCAAAGTTTTCTCAAAGACCAGTTTCAAATGACCATCATCCACATCTCCAGCCTATATAGAGATGCCAGATGGCAAAATTGCCCTGCTTTGACCAGCATAGCTTCATCTGTGTTCTGATGAAAAGTCACGACCTGAAACATTAACTGTTGTTCTCTCCACAGATGCTGCCTGACCTGCTGAGTATTTCCAGCATTCTCTGTTTTTTGTTTCAGATTTCTAGCATCCGCAGTATTTTGATTTTGTATCTTCACCTTATGGGCTGGATTTTATTTTTGCGGCAGGCGAAAAAAATGGCAATCTTGAGCGAGGTGGCTAATTTAAATATGCAGGGTGTGCCATTCCCCCCAATTGCATAGCAGGGGTGGCCTTGGCGACACTGTGACTGGCATCAGCTGTCTTTGTGCAGACGCTGCTGCCAATTTTAAAGAGCTGCCAGCCATGCTCAGAGAATGCAGAGTTGCCCCCTATCTCCCCCCCCCACCCCCCAGCACACACTACGTCAAAAATAAATGGTTGGCCCGCCCCCGTCACCCCCTAATACACTGAAATTGCAGAGTTAACCCCTCTCCCCCACGCAACTGCATAAAGTGCAGAGATCACCCCTTTCCCCACCCCTCACACTTCCCACTACACTAAAAATGCTCTGATCACCCCTTCCCCACATTGGTGGCGCCAGCTTTCCCTGGATGGGAAAGTGAAGGCGCGTGAGTGCCGCCTGTCACACTGAAGATCCGGATCTGATAGTAAGATCGTGTGGAATGGATTTATACGAATGCATAAAGTTAATTTCAATATTTAAAGTCAGGGCCATTGCCAAGCGATGGGGGAGGGGCCCGACATGGAGCGTTGCTGCCACCAGGCGGATCGGATCTGGCAGTCCTGGCGTTGGGATCCGTGGCATGCCGCTGCCGCTGCGGCTGAATTGTACTGGCCCTTCGATGCCGCGGGTTGCGGCGTGGGGGCCGGTAAAATTCTACGGGGAGAGGTCTGCCTCTATCCGTGAGGTCGAGAAGAGCCCACTGCATATTACCGGTGGCGAGAGGTCCTTGATGCAGCCCCTCCGCCACTTGGCGATGGGCCCTTCATCAGCATATATAAATGAGCATTAACAATATGTAAATAAACTTACCTGCAGGCGGCGGCCACCCTCGCCAATATTACGACCGCTGTTCGTGCTTTGCGCGCCTTCGGAACTCCGTACGGGAACCTGGTGGGGAGGGGGGAGGAGTAAAATTTTCAGGGCGGAAGGGGTGGGGGAGCGGGGAAAACAATCTTGATTGGATGTGGGGATGGTGGGATAGGGTTGAAGTGCAAAAGTTTGAAGGTTGGGGGGGATAAAGTTGGGTAGGGAGAACAGCATGTTTTTGTTATCCCGGGCAATTAAATGACCATTGTTTTCATGTAATAAAATTTTATAAATATATACCTTTAAAAATTAAAATTAATTGTAAGGGCTTGAAGCCATTGCTGGGGACGCGGTGGCCACCCCCTCTATGTCATCGGGGGCAGCCGCTCTGCCCCCTCTATTTAAATGAGCTCCCGCACATAATATCGTGGGGGCTCAGGAACGGTGCATCTGCATGGGATGCACACTGCCATTAGAGTGTGCCCCCGCAAACTGCGGCTCACTCATAAAATTCAGCCCTATGTATGTGATTTTAGTAAAATGTACTGTGGAGCAGATGGAGGTGAAGGAGGAAAGAACTTGCAATTATACAGTACCGTCCAGATGTTCTTGATGTCCCAAAGCACTTCACAGCAATTAATTACAAGGCCTCACAAAGAGCAAATGAGATAAATGGGTTGATAATCTGTTTTAATGGTGGAAATTGGGAGAAATTCTCTGCTCTTCTTTGATTAGTGCATTCACCTGGAGGCAAAAAGGCCTTGGCACCTCCATCCTTACAGCACTTAGTCAACACTGCATTGAGGTGTCAGTCTGCAGTTATGTATTTGAATCCTGAAGTGAGGTTAACTGAGCCAAGCCAATACCTATGCTTATTGTGCAGTCAAATAATATCTGAATCATGACCATGGGCTAAACTTGGAGAATTGTAGGCCAACTGACTGATGTAGTCATGTTAATGAAATGGCACAAATTATGTGAAGCCCCCATTGTGGATTTTCTTTACTAATTCTTAGGATGCAGTCAGCTTCATTGACATTTATGTTTCCATGAGTTGACATTTTTAAAAAAATTTTCATCTTACACAGCATGATGAAAAAGGAAGACTTGTATTTATAGAGTGCCTTTCATGACCTCACGTCATCCCAAAAGATTTTACAGTGAATAAAGTACATTTTTGAAGTGTAGTCACAGTTGTGAAGCGCAAATTGAAGCACAATAAGCAACGCAACAACTCAATTATCAACTTTAAACAAAAATAAAGAACAGGCATTCTACTTCACTTTTTTATCTACCGTTCTTTTTCTCCTGCATTGCCTCTCTCTCCTATTTTAATTTGGATTTTTCTAATCCCTTTATCATAACCCATTATAATAACTAACTTGAAAGCAGATTTCCTAAATTATTTTATTTCCTCCTGGCCTCAATGTTGGAAGTAGGTGCAATTTACAAAAATTGTAACTTGCTGATTATTGGATTGCAAGCATTAAGAAATTTGTGCATTCAAAATGGAAAAGCGGACTATTTAACTACTGTAATTGAACGTTTGCTTTCAGTACTTTATAATGTAAAATCAAGAAGCGATGTTAAAATGTTACATTAAAATGTTGGGTTATGCTGATACTGTGACAGTAATGGTTTCTAATTAATGTCACTTTTAAAGATGTTTTAAAAGCAATTTTAATTTTATAACATAAAAGCATGCAACATAATAAGCTTGTTGTGACCTCTCAATTCTGTTGAGCTAAATAATGTAATCAAAGTAGAACCTTAATATTGGAACTCTTTTGGATTTATTCTGTTCAACAGATATTGTGCCAAAGCCCAGAAATGGTTCTGTGAGCCTCAGTTACCCACAATTCTATATTTTGAGCAGTTTGCAGACTGCAAAAAGACAATCATATGTTAAATCATTCAGCCATTATAATAATTTCATAAATTAAATAATTAACTGAATATTATTTCTGTAAACCTGCAATGACATTCCAGCTGTTAATCTTCTTACGTGTACGTTGTCATGAGTAACAGAATTGTTTTTTGAAACCATTCTTTGTAAATGAGCAGAAACACATTCTAACGTTTTCAGATGAATTTCCTTTAAATACAACTGTAATTTTTTTTTAAAAGTTGGACCATCTTAAAATAAGCAGGTTACTCAATACCTCTGTTAAAATAATGCACTGTTTTTTTCCAGATAAATCCAATAACTGTCTACATGCTAATATTCACATCATGGAGTTCCAAGGCCTAGATGTGCAGTGATGGCTGACATCAGCACTGTCTTGAACTGGCCATTAGAGACCACAAAAAACTTCATGATACCCCTGTGAAAAATGTATGTCGTGTACATTTTCAGTGTAAACTGGTACCTGAGAATGGAAGCAAACTCCTTGTAAAACTTATACCAATACCAAAATTGTAATACTGGAGGGATCAGGAAAATATATCCTGGAAATACATTCAGTAAACTATATCAACCTTCAGGTCCTATAGTATCTCAACAAGCATGCTAAATGGAAATAAAAGAATGTTTAATAAATCTCCTTAGAAGTATGTAGGTATGATATAAAATAAATGCTTTAAACTGTGTTAGAAAATATAATTCAATAATTTGCTTTTTGTAGAGGATGGGCTATTCTACTGATGAAGAATAAGCATGAAATGTTTGAGCTGCACTCTGTGACAACATTTGAACCCCTCATTGAATTATAACTTTTTTGTTACTACCAAATATCTTTTGTTCTGTATCATTTTCTTTTGGAAAAATGCTATATTTATAGAGTAATAAAATAGTAGAGCAGTTAACAGTGGTACAGGATACATAATTAGAAGTGGTGTGCAAGAACAAGAAAAATACATATTTTAAAATGGGGAATTGAGTTTACAGTGACATTGGATTTCATTTTGCATTGAATGTGTCATTATGACAGGTTTAAATGATTTCCACAACCTTTTTCATCGGCATCTTTCGTGGTGAGGGGGATTAATATTGCCCAGATTTCTAGTTTAGTGATTGAATTAATGCACACATGGGCTGAGGAAAATTATTGCAGATTTTTCATTTTAATGTACAGCCTATATAAATCTTGATCCAAGCATGATCCTGATCTAAGCATAACATTTCTTTGAAAACTAGTTATGCATTTATCAGGATTCAATAGTGTATTGTATCAGATACAAAAAGCTTAAGTGTTTAAACCTAAGAGATAAGCATGCATAATCTTTTCTGATTTAAATAAAATGAATATCTTGCAAGATACCTTATGTTAAATTTAATTCGGAGATTTTAAGCATTTTGTTGTGAGTTGTAGCTTGTAATGTTGATGTACTGCTGAATTATGCAAACCATATTAAATGCTTCTTGCTGCTTGCAGAGCCATTTAAAATAATCTGCGCACAGTACATAAAAACAAAATTAAATTTTCATCATCCATTTTACATTCTCCTCTTCAGGAAAACATTCAAAAAGACAGCTTGCTGTATAAACAAGCATTGGGGTGAAGAATGCAAGGCATATTGTTTCATTTTTCCAGAAGCGTGCGGTGTACTCACAGATCCCTGCTGCTGGGAGAGCATAAATTTACAGTTTACTTTGGAAAATAAATGGGGTCGAAATTAAATCCACGAACAAAGCTACATTCAAACGCTTTGTTCATTTGTATTTATCAGTGGCTTGTTTGCCTATTTTCATTAGCAAAAGCAATTCTTCTACTAACTGGGTGCCTCTATGGGCTGGTGATTTCTTTGAAGTGACAGTCTGTAAATATGCATAAAACTGGATGCAATTAGCTACTCTGTGGTTCATTGCAGTCTGATTTCCATTGGCAAGTTTACATACAGTGTTGATAAGCCATATTATCTAGGAAATTGGCTGCTGAAAACACCACCTCTGATTGCCAGCAAAGGTTCAAGATAACACGGTGCTGAAGGGAAATATAATTGAGGTTGAATATGTTAACCAAGGTGTCACATGCTTCTTGAAATGCTAATTTATCAGAAATTTGGAATTTTTATTAATGCTTAGAATGTATTTATGCCACCTTAATGAACAGGATTTGGCAGCTTGAGACTCTGTCATTGTCATGCCTATGAATTTTAAGGTAATTCCTCATTAGACACAGTTGTGTGAATATGTTTGTTCAGGGATTGAAATAAAAGATGCAATTTGTGAATTACAAATTGCATAAAATGCAGAATTATTCCTGCTGTCAAACAAAACAATGACATATCAATAATGGGACAGGCTTTGAAAATGCTGCTAAGTAAGAGCAACATTCGGGTGCTTTCACTTTTAACAGAATGTGTGGGACTGTGGAAGCAGCCCTCCAGTGTTCATCTTGCATGCACTTTTTCAATATACATCGCAGTGATGCTGTAGAGAAGCCTGTTTTACTGAAAAATCTCCTTTTCAAAATATAGTCAAAGCATAGCCATTCTCTGATGTTACAATTCGTCTCAGTTGTGTTCTACTTAAATTGGAGGTGTAGGCAAATAAGTGCATTTTGCAGTTAATGCCCCATTTCTGATCCAAATCTCAATGGGAACTAAATTTGTTGGTGCTCAAAATCAGGCATGACATGTGTGCCAAGGACACACCAGAACACAAAGGCCAAGAACTCTCCTAAATTGATCCTCAGGCCTCATTATTATAGTTTCAGCCAGCTGCAGGCATCAATTAGGAATCCAGATGCAGCTCTATGTTGAGGCTCTGACAAATTTCGGACAACTCAGATGCCAGCTGAGGCCCACAGGTAAGCGTGGAAGTGGGGAGGTGATCAGGAGCAGGAGAATGATTAGGAAGCAGATAACTGTGGACCTGCAGTGGCTGCAGTCTTAATGGACTCCTACTCCTTTTGGCTCTACGTTAAGGTGAGTTTAAAAAATTCTAATTGCACCACATAAGCTCCGATCAGTTTAAACAAATTTTTGGGAATGAATCCTGAATTCAGTATTGAAGTGAGGTCTGTGCTCATTTTAGATGGCTACCTTAGCCTCCTAAATAGAAATGCCTTGCCGAATTTAGCAGTGGCTATTGCATATATCATACAGAGTATAGTTTCAGCAGGGAGATGGATTTGTCTCTGTTTTTTAAACACCTACAGATTGACGCCAGCAGGGCCCGGCCCGATCCTCCTGGCGGTGGTGAGGCTTCATGGTGGCCCCCCTGCTGCTGGGCGATGGGACCTCAATTAACATATGCAAATTAATAAATTTAGTTATACTTACCCGAGAACTTGAGGGCCTGCTGCGATCTTCGATGTGGCGGCTGCACTCCCGTGCCTTCAGATCCCTGTCTGGGGAAAGGCGGCATGTCACCGGTGGAGAGGGGGGAGAGGGTCAGTTTCTCAGTGCAGGGGTGGGGAGAACGGGGTCAAATAAACGTCATGGGTGTAGGGGATGGTGGTAAGGGTTGTACTTTAAACTTTGTGCAGTTTGAGGGGGGGAAAGTCAGATGTTAAAGGTAAATGTTTTTGGTGGGGGAAGGGCAAATAGTTAATGTAATTGTTACTGGGGTGGTTGGGAAAGGAACGTTGGAACTTTATTTAATTTTGGGAAGATATTTCTTTAAAAATGTAAGTATCATGGCAATAATGGCATCACTCCTGCGCACAGCCAGCTGACGCCATTGCTGGGGATGGACAGCCCCTCCCCTCCATGTGATTGGGGGGAGGGGTTGGTGGTTGGGCAGCCCTGGCTATTTAAATGAGCCACCGCTCGAGATTGCAGCGGTTCTTTGGCGTGTGTCCTGTGCGGGCGGGCCACCATTTATTGAGCTCGCTGCCGAGATCAGCGGCTGTCTCCTAAAATCCAGCCTATCATCTTGCTTAACTGACACAATTCGTTGAATCTAGTCTTTATGTTCTGTGTGCTTCAGTGCCACACTGGGCAGTGGGTTTGGAAGATTGATTTTCAACATTTATTTTGCAACAGCATCATGCATTTATTTATATATCAAAGTCATTTGTAAAATAAAAATGACAGCACCAAGAACTTGCATTTATATAGCACCTTTAGCACAGAAATGTGTTCCAAGCCCATCGAGGAGGCAGTGCTGGCCATTATTGGGATGGTCATTGTTGAGGCCGTGGCCAATGGTGGGGCAGAAAACAACGCCGGTGGCGGTAACCTCATGCCTAATCCTCCTTCCCTCTTCACACCACCCCCTCATTCCACTCTCTTCTGATTTACAAGCTACAGATGGTGTAAACATGCAACTCTTACTTCCCCCGCTCAGCACCTCAACCTTACTCTTGTGCCTTTCTCCTTTCAGATATCTTTTTTTTTTCCAAAATATACTTTATTCATAAAAATCTGTAAAAAATACATTACCAAACAGTTTCAAACAGCACCAAGTCAAAAAATACAAACAGTGCAAAGGAAAACAGTTTCCTTCAATACAACCATGAGTTGCCTCACAACCTTTCCATTTCATTTCTCATACCATATACATTTTTACATTTTACAGCACACAAAATTTTCTCGATACAGTTTGAGGGGTTTCCCATGGATCCAGCCTCTCAGCTCAGCTTGGTGGGGGGACCTTACACAGTGGTCTTTCCCCATTGAGCCTTTGCTGTGGCTGCCCCAAGCTTTAGTGCGTCCCTCAGCACATAGTCCTGGACTTTGGAATGTGCCAGTCTGCAACATTCGGTGGTGGACAATTCTTTGCGCTGGAAGACCAGCAAGTTTCGGGCAGACCAAAGGGCATCTTTCAGTGCAACCTTGCTCGGAAATGGAAGAACAGCAAGCAGGCAGTTATGATGAAGACACGCCGGGCTGATTTTTACCCACCCCTCGATGTCGCCGGTTGAGGTGCGGGGCCCGTAAAATGTTTTGGGGAGAGGCCCGTCTCGACCTGCAACATCAAGAAGGGCCTGCCGCATATTACCAGCGGCGGGGGGATCGCGGTGTGGCTCCTCTGCAGCCTGGTGGTGGGCCCTTCATCTGCATATTAAGATTGACAGTAATGATATTCAAATGAACTTACCTGACGTCCCACGCTGATCTTATGACCTCCATTCAGCCTTCACACGCCTTCGGAACTCCGCATGGAATTCCGAGGCGAGAACCTGGTGGGGAGGGGGGAGTAATAAAAATTTCAGGGTGGGAGGGGTGGAGGAGCGGGGAAATCAATTTTTATTGGATGTGGGGATGGTGGGAAGGGGTTATAGGCCAAATGTTAGAAGTTTAGGGGGTAAAGTACAGGTAGGGAAAAAGGAATGTTTTGGTCATTTCGGGCATTGAAATGATCATTGGAGGGTTGGGGAAGAGCCATCCACATATTTCATAAAAATTTAAAGTAATTCTAAGGGTTTAAAGCCCTTTAAAATGGCGTGGCGCCTGTGCGGTGGCACCAGACTCCATCGCCGGGGATGTGGAGACCAACCCTATACGTCATTGGGGGTGGGTGCTCAGCCCCCACTCTTTAAATGAACCACCGCATGAAATATCGCGGGGGCTCTGCGGTGGCTGCTGAATGCGGGCACACCGCCGAGTTCAAAGGGCGCCGCTCAGACACAGACACTGCATGTTGTAGAGGCAGAAACCCTCATCGTATTTAAAAACTACTTGGATATGCACTTGAAGTGCTGTAACCTACAGCGCTATGGACTGAGAGTAGGAAAGTGGGATTAGGCTGTATAGTACTTTTTCAGCTAGCACAGACACAATGACCTGAATGTGCTGTAAATTTTCTATATTTCTATTGCCTCCACCTTATCTGCCATGTGATCTCCTGAAAAAGGTGAAAAACAAGACAAAAACTCTGACCACTTTGGAAGAAAAATCTGGAAAAGTCCTCTCTGACCCCACCTTAGGCAATCAATACGAGCCCAGGAGACCAACATCATCCTGATTAGTGTTATACAGTATCTACCTGTTGTGCAAGGACATCTCTATCCTGGCCAGAAACATGTCCATCTTTCATTTGAAGGAATTCAGTGAGTTAGCACTCACCCCATGAGCCGGCAGCTTGTTCCACAGGTCCACTATTCTCTGGGAGAAGAATAACCTCCTGACATCTTACCTAATTCTGGCTTTTACATAACATGAGACTGTAGAGATGGGAAACAAAACACTCTTCTACCATCAAAAATCATAGATACTTTTGCTATGAAAGCATAGCCAAGAACTGGCAAAAATTGCTCATGGAGAGCAGGCCACTTTGAATCATCGAGTTGAAGCTGAGATTCCAAATTTCCAACCCTCATTCAAGCTCCCAGCATGAATTATAACAGGTACGCAATGTCATGTCCTGGTTTCAATATTTAAGAGTCAAATCTATTTGGCATGTTACTGAACCATCTCCCACAACAGCCAAAGTTAGTCTTCGTGTGGAACCCTTTCAAGATGATCTTCGGAAGGACTATACAAGAATTGGTAAGCTACGCGTTCAACAGACTCATTTAACGTTTTTCTTATCAAGCCTTTCGTGCTGAGCCTCTATTAATGAAATTGGAAAACCATCCTGAAATCCAACCCCATATACTGATAAAAATTAACTGGTTAGATACACTTGTCAAGTTTTGTATAAAATTTTATTTTAAATTTTTTTGAACAGAAATACAAATAGAAGTCCTTAATTAAAAATAGAAATTCTTTCAGTCATCAAATATTCATTGTAACCGTAAATCTCTTATGGTTGAAATTGCTGTGTGATATTTGTAACAAATGCTTTGCCATGTTTATATGCAATTTCTCCGTGCACTATTTGAACTTATTTGTTAATATATTTAAAATAACACGTGTGCTAAGAATGTTGCTGAAAGCAATCTGACCCCTTAAACACCAGACACAAGTTTTTAACGCATTCATACTGCATTTCTCTGTGCTCTAACCTGAGACATTTTAATCTAAACTGGTTACCACATGCTTAACAATAGTTCAAAAGGGAAGCTCTATCCATTTGTGGTTGAATTCCACCAATCAGAAAATATCCCCTTTTAATTATTTTAGCCTGAAACTTCATAGAATCATAAAATGGTTATAGTACAGAGGAGGCCATTTGGCCCATCGAACCTGTGCCAGCTCTCTGCAAGAGCAATTTGGCTAGTGCCACTCCCCTATTCTTTCCCCATAGCCCTGCAAATGTTTTGCTTCATATGCTTATTCAATTCCCTTTTGAAAGCCTGGATTTTTTTTAAACAATGTCTAGTTTTTGTAATTGTACAGCATATATAATTTTCATAGTAGGAAAGCAAAATACTGTGGATGCTGGAAATCTGAAATATAAACAGAAAATGCAATTAATACTCAGTAGGTCAGGTAATCCCTGTGGAGAGGTTGATGACCTTCCAAAAGTTAGAGATGTAACAGGTTTTAAGCAAGTAGAGAAGTAGGGAAAGGAGGAGGGAGGGAAAGAACAAAAGGGAGGGCCTGTGCTAGAATGGAGACAGGAGAGATTACATGACAAAATGGATGATGGTACAAGGCAAAAGGAGATGGTAAGGCTACAAGAAAAGAAAAAAAATTCGTCTAGAGGAGTTGTAAATGGAAAAAGCAGAATCATCACCAACAGCTGCCATCCAAAAACAAACAATAAAAAGAGGGCAGTGGTTATGACCTGAAATTGATGAACTAAGTGTTAAGTCCGAAAGGTTGTAAAGTGCCGAGTCAAAAGGGGAGATGTTTTTCCTCAACTTATGTTGAGCTTCAATGGAACAGTGCAGGAGGTGAGGATAGGAAGGTCAGAGTACGAGTGGAGCGGAGAATTAAAATGGCTGGCGACTGGAAATTTGGAGTCATGCTTGCATACTGAAAGAACATGCCTACAAAGTGGTCACCCAATCTGTGTTTGGTTTCCCCAATGTAGAGGCGGTCATATCGTGAGCAGGAAATACAGTATACTAAATTGAAAGACGTACAAGTAAACCTGGAAGAAGTGTTTGGGGCCTTGGATGGTTAGAATGGAGGAGGTAAAAGGGTAGGTGTTGAATTTCCTGCACTTGCATAGCAAGGTGTCATGTGACTTTTCCTAGCTTCATTTGGCAATTAATACCAGCAAATACTATTGTACATCAGTCTTGGGGTATAACAATGCCAAATCTTTTCAGGAAAGGATGAAAGAATCTCAGATTAAAACCAACACAGTTATAGTAGCATTATCTCTTTAGCTTTTCGATTGTGCAGCTTTTGAGGAAGATATTCAACGATTGTATACTTTATTTTAATTTATCTGTCTGGGTTGCTGCACTTTGATTTTTTTGGTGCTTCACTGTGGATTTTAGATGAAATTTCAGCAAATATGGTTCTCAACAACTTTTTCCTGCCAAATGATACCACCTTTCTCAAGGGAAGGATACCGGTGCCAGGGGTCAATGTTGAAATCAAATTGACTACCTTACACCAAGTCCTTGGATATATTTAAAAGTAATGAAGTTTCAGACACGTCTCAGATTTACACTTCGGGCAAGCTGATGAGATGGCTGATGGAAGTATGATTGCCTGTCACTTTGCCAGACTAATACTACTCATCTACCAAAGCATTCCAACTTTTGTTCAGTTGTGTAGCAGGTTCATCCTTAAGCCAGGTGAGTGAATTAGTACTATTTGGATATGATGTAATGTCTTCAGATTGGTAGATGGTTTGCCAGTCTAAGAAAAATTACATCCTGCTTGAGACTGTTCCAGTTGTTCTTTTCTTACAAAGGAATCCTAGAATAGGGATACCTTTCAGTAGAGCTTGGATGCTGACCAGCTGGCAGTAAATGTGCCTGTGGTATTTCCAGGTGAAACAATCGAAGTCTAAGTAGAGATTACTGCCAGCTGGAGAGTCAACTAACTGAGTGAGGCCATTAGCAACTACAAAGGAGGATGTAATGCAAGATTTTTTTATTTATCATTGTTTTGCCAAATGTTACAAAGGCAATGAAAATTTCTAATTAGGGGAATAATGCACCTAAGTGCAGATGATCACATTCTGTTGCTGTTATCTGATAAAAAGGTGAATATCTTCAGCAGATGGTGAAAATGATTGCTGTCAAAGGGGTCATTCAGTTGCTTATTGTCTAATAACGAGCCCAAAATTATGGGTTCCCTAGGGCACAAACTGTGTCTTGAAAAAAAAATTGCAGATCAGCATAAAAGCTTAGGCGATACACTGAGAGTATTTATTTAGTAGAAGACAGGCAGACTGGCCAAAGTTTCCATGCACTGTGGTATTGTACTTGCATATTGTTAACCGAACATAAATGGCCCTGTGATGGGAGTGAGCACATTTTAGCAATCACACTCCAAGGTCTCTCATATATTGCTTCTGTTATTCTTTGATTGAGTATTCTTGAGGCTTAAAATTAAAGCAGCCAGTTAGTAACACACCAATTTGAGCGCTTATTTGGACATAACAGTGGTGACAAGGATAAAGGACAGTGCAGTGTCAGAGTGATTGAATATTGGAGATCTTCCCTATTTTGATAGTGGTCTACCTTGTCACTGAACTTTTTTATTATGTGGTCATTAGTTGGAAAAATCAGACAGTACTGAATGGGGTTGAACTGGAGTGTGTTGAAAGACATAATTATTAAGGCAAATGAATTTGCAATAGTTGCCAACAAGAGCAGTTTTGCTTACTATCCATGGACTTGCAAAGGACACATTAATTAAGAATTTGATCGCTTGTGCCCAGCATAAAGACAAAACTTATGATAAGTTATTTCAAGTAGTCAAAGAACATCTGAGCCCAAAGCCGCTTATTATTCAGAATGCTTCAAGCTTGACCAGAGGAGGCAAAGTGGTGATGATACTTTTTCTCAATTCATAGTATAACTGAGAAAACTGTCTGAAACATATGACTTTAGTGGATTTTCAGAGAATTCAATAAGTTTGTCCGCAATTTGAAGGAAATGTTGATACAAGGGAAACTGTTGGGAGAAGATAGACTCATGTTTACTACAGCTGTCAGGATAGCACTTGGGATGGAGACTGCTGCCAGGCATAACAGCGAGTTGCATGTCCCAGAATTCAACAGTGCGTGTTGCTCAATCATGTTGGAGATGTGGTAAAAATTATCGTGCAGGCAGATGTCTTTGTGAAATGGTTAAATTCCATAACTACAATCAGGTCATTTAGCAAAATGTTGTCCGCAGGCAGTCGGTTTCATCTCAGCTCTCTCCAAAGGTTTCAATTACATCCCTATCTCGTCGATAAAGCAGAAATATCTAAGAGGAGACCATGAAGAGTATACAAATATTGGGCAAATGACTGACAAGTCCTATCCTACATTCATAGCTCAGGCTTATTTCTTTTTAACAGCGTACATATAGGCGCCATAGCTGAATTCTACATTAACATAAGGAGTCCACGTTCACTGTGTACATCACGACAAAACTGTACTTGACCCATTTCTAAAGATCTTACAAAAAGTGCACTAACTTTCACTTAATACAAAAAAAAAAATTTTTGTCATTCCACCTTTTCCCATCAAAGTCAGAGGAGGAATATTGATCTTGTTATTTTATGTTTACTGGTTTATCTGTTGCTTTAGGCAACACTAAAAGCTTCCAAAGCCCTTGTATAAGATCATCTGGTAAAGGCAATGTTTGGCTGATCCATATATGCTATAAAGTCCGAGGTTCAATTTTGCTGAGTTTGCTGATCTCAGCTGGGTTGCATCTTGTGTTGTAGATTGTTAAGTAGACCTGTGCTATAAAGTGTAGATGTGTGGGTTTAGGGTGAGGACAGGCTCAGGCTTGGTTGTATGCCCAATGGCCATGCTGACATTCATTATTTAGAGTCATATATGAAGAATGGCCACTTGTGTGATGTGCTGGAGAGTGACTTACATTTGTGGAATTGCACCTCAATAAGTTAGGTAGAAACCAGGAAGAGAATGCAAAAAATTGGGGAACTCAGTTGCATACAAAATCCTGGTAAAGCTTGTTACAAAGCAAAGAAAGTCCTCATTGCAATAACCAATCAGCAGGAAGATGCACCCCCACTTCTAACAAAGTTAAAGCTGTACTGCAGCAACTGTAGACACAATTCAAGCTCATTGTAAGCATAGATCTCCAGTAGATATCTGCAAAGCAGGCACATCGAATAACTTATACAGCATAACCAAACAGAGTCTCATCGACAGGTTTGCAGCTGCCTGCAATGAATTTGGCCTAACCATCAGCCTCAAGAAAACGAACATCATGGGGCAGGACGTCAGAAATGCTCCATCCATCAATATTGGCGACCACGCTCTGGAAGTGGTTCAAGAGTTCACCTACCTAGGCTCAACTATCACCAGTAACCTGTCCCTAGATGCAGAAATCAACAAGCGCATGGGAAAGGCTTCCACTGCTATGTCCAGACTGGCCAAGAGAGTGTGAGAAAATGGCGCACTGACACGGAACACAAAAGTCTGAGTGTATCAGGCCTGTGTCCTCAGTACCTTGCTCTACGGCAGTGAGGCCTGGACAACGTATGCCAGCCAAGAGCGACGTCTCAATTCATTCCATCTTCGCTGCCTCCGGAGAATACTTGGCATCAGGTGGCAGGACCGTATCTCCAACACAGAAGTCCTCGAGGCGGCCAACAATCCCAGCTTGTACACACTACTGAGTCAGCGGCGCTTGAGATGGCCTGGCCATGTGAGCCGCATGGAAGATGGCAGGATCCCCAAAGACACATTGTACAGCGAGCTCGCCACTGGTATCAGACCCACCGGCCGTCCACGTCTCCGCTTTAAAGACGTCTGCAAACGCGACATGAAATCCTGTGACATTGATCACAAGTCGTGGGAGTCAGTTGCCAGCGTTTGCCAGAGCTAGCGGGCAGCCATAAAGACAGGGCTAAAATGTGGCGAGTCGAAGAGACAGAGGCACAAGGGGAGAGCCAACTGTGCAACAGCCCCGACAAACAAATTTCTCTGCAGCACCTGTGGAAGAGCCCGTCACTCTAGAATTGGCCTTTATAGCCACTCCAGGTGCTGCTTCACAAACCACTGACCACCTCCAGGCGCGTATCCATTGTCTCTCGAGATAAGGAGGCCCAAAAGAAAGAAAGAAAAGAATAACCAAACATTACTATTTGGATTTAGCTGCAAAACAGGTGATATACAGTTTTGCTGAGCTGCTCTAGCCTCCAATGTCATCCCAAAGAAGATAACTTTCCTTTAAATATGCTAATTAAATAACTATCAGAGGTATAAATTGAATGAAAAACAATAATTGTGGACTGCTTTAACTTCAGTAATTATTCATGAAGTGACAGAAAGTGCTCTTAAAGGACCAGACTTTCTAAAACTGTGCTAATTAAAACATAATTATTCATTCATGGGATGTGGGCATGGCTGGCTGAGCCAGCATTTATTGTCCATCTGTAATTGCCCTTGAGAAGGTAGTGGTGAGCTGCCTTCTTGAACTGCTGCAATCCATGTGGCGTAGGTACACCCACAGTGCTGTTAGGAATGGAGTTCCTGGATTTTGACCTAGCGATAGTGAAGGAACGGCGATATAGTTCCAAGTCAGGATGGTGTGTGGCTTGGAGGGGAACTTGCAGGTGGTGGTGTTCCCATGCATCTGCTGCCTTTGTCCTTCTAGGTGGTAGAGTTTGCAGGTTTGGAAGGTGCTGTCTAAGGAGCCTTGGTGCGTTGCTGCAGTGCATCTTATAAATGATACACACTGCTGCCACTGTGTGTCGGTGGTGGAGGGAGTGAATGTTTGTAGATGGGGTGCCAATCAAGCGGGCTGCTTTGTCCTGGATGGTTTCGAACTTCTTGATTGTTGTTGAGCTGCACCCATCCAGGCAAGTGGAGAGTATTCCATCACACTCCTGACTTGTGCCTTGTAGATGGTGGACAGGCTTTGGGGAGTCAGGAGGTGAGTTACTCGCTGCAGGATTCCTAGCTTCTGACCTGCTCTTGTAGCCACAGTATTTATATGGCTACTCCAGTTCAGTTTCTGGTCAATGGTAAACACCAGGATGTTGATAGTAGGGGATTCAGTGAACGTAATGCCATTGAATGTCAAGGGGAGATGGTTAGATTCTCTCTTGTTGGAGATGGTCATTGCCTGGCACTTGTGTGGCGCGAATGTTACTTGCCACTTATCAGCCCAAGCCTGGATATTGTTCAAGTCTTGCTGCATTTGTACACGGACTGCTTCAGTATCTGACGAGGTGCGAATGGTGCTGAACATTGTGCAGTCATCAGCGAACATCCCCACTTCTGACCTGATGATTGAAGGATAGTCATTGATGAAGCAGCTGAAGATGGTTGGGCCTAGGACCCTGAGAAACTCCTGCAGTGATGTCCTGGAGCTCAGATGATTGACCTCCAGCAACCACAACCATTTTCCTTTGTGCTAGGTATGGCTCCAGCCAGCAGAGAATTTTCCCCCTGATTCCTATCGACTCCAGCTTTGCCAGGGCTCCTTGATGCCATACTCGGTAAAATTCTGCCTTGATGTCAAGGATAGTCACTCTCACCTCACCTCTTGAGTTCAGCTGTTTTGTCCATGTTTGAACCTAGGCTGTAAAGAGATTTGGAGCTGAGTGGTCATGGCGGAACCCAAACTGAGCATCACTGAGCAGGTTACTGCTCTGCAAGTGCCACTTGATAGCACTGTCGATGACATCTTCCATCACTTTACTGATGATTGAGAGTATACTGATGAGGTGGTAAATGGCCAGGTTGGACTTGTCCTGCTTTTGGTGGACAGGACATACCTGGGCAATTTTCCACATCACCGGGTAGATGCCAGTGTTGTAGCTGTACTGGAACAGCTTGGTTAGGGGCGCTGCAAGTTCTGGAGCACAAGTCTTCAGTACTATTGCCGGAATGTTGTCAGGGCTCATAGCCTTTGCAGTGTCCAGTGCCTTCAGTCATTTCTTGATATCACGCATAGTGAATTGAATTGGCTGAAAACTGGCATCTGTGATGCTGGGGACTTCAGGAGGAGGCCGAGATGGATCGTCAACTCAGCACTTCTGGCTTAAGATTGTTGCAAATGCTTCAGCCTTATCTTTTGCACTGATGTGCTGGGTTCCCCCATCATTGAGAATGGGAATAATTGTGGAGCCACCTCCTCCAGTTAATTGTTTAATTGTCCACCACTATTCACGACTGGATGTGACAGGGCTGCAGAGCTTAGATCTGATCTGTTGGTTATGGGATCGCTTAGCTCTGTCTATCGCATGCTGCTTACATTGTTTGGCCCGCAAGTAGTCCTGGATTGTAGCTTCTCCAGGTTGACACCTCATTTTGAGGTATGTCTGATGCTGCTCCTGGCATGCCCTCCTGCACTCTTCTTTGAAGCAGGGTTGATCCCCTGTCTTGATGGTAATGGTAGGGTGGGGGATATGCCGGGCCATGAGGTTACAGATTGTGGTTGAGTACAATTCTGCTGCTGCTGACGGCCCACAGCACCTCATGGATGCTCAGTTTTGCATTGCTAGATCTGTTCAAAATCTATCCCATTTATCAAATCATCATCCTTAAAACATAGCGAATAATGTATGAGGACTATGGTACCAAGGGCTTTAATATTTTTTTGAAGATTTAAATTTATGGCATTTAAACAAAGTCAGAAGTTCCATTGCCGTGTGTTCTCAAAAGTTAGCAGGATGCATAAAATCAGATGATTATAAATACCATTGTCTGTTAAAAGTTAAAAGCTTCATTTCTGCTATTATGTATAGACCTGCCTAAATAACACCTGTGTTACAATATATGTGTAAATGCTGCCAACAGTTTTCAATTTATATTGAAATGGGATTGCTCAGATCACAACTAAGTGGTACTCTGGGATGCTGAGGCATGCACTGTGCCTTTTTAAATTAAGTTGAAGTGTTTGAAGTTTTACAAGTCATCTGTATTGATGTTTTTGTATTTTGTGACAAAGACAGGTTAAGGTGCTTGGTATGAACAATAGATGGGTTTTCACACCTGTGGTACACCTGTAACATGCTAGTTTTGCCATTTTGGCTCCCTTTGTAAAATAAATCATGCAACAAGTTATTGATTTGCATCTTAATAATATGCATTTTTAAAATTTATGTGCACAAAATACTTTTAAAACCAATTATAAACATGTTGCAGGAGTAAGATTGAGATAAAATTGTTATGGTTAGTGTCACTTTACTGGAGAATGATATATATTGGGCAACAGTTCATTCTACAGGTAGATAATAAATCATAATATACGAGTGCAGAGTATATGAATAGGTTATGAAGATTTTCATCCTCAAAGGTGTTCAGAGGGCGAGAGAGAGACAGAGGGAAATGTCCTGACTCCAGAAAAGAATGTAGAATCAGCTCCTGCTGCAGTCGATGGGGGTCGAGGTCAAGGAGGATCTCCGAGAGGTGAAGAACCAGCAGGCCACGCTCTTTGCCACGGAGGCCTCCAAGATCATCTTCCGGTCCAGAGTCCACTCCGTTGAGCAGGATGAGATGTGCTCGCGTTACTTCTTCCAAAAGGTACACAGAGAGAGCTCTGTGATCAACAGCCTGAAAGAAGAGGATGGCTCGGTAATGTCATCGCAATCTGACATACTAAGGATCAGCAAATCCTTTTATGCTGGGCTGTACGACGTGAAGCCAATGGACAGCACAGACTCCCAGTCCTTCCTGTCATCGATAACAGAGGTCTGAGATGACAGTATGCGGGACAGTCTGGACAAACCACTAACTCTGGACGAGCTGAGAAAAGTCATTCGGTCCTTTGAGATGAGTAAAACTCCTGGAAGCAACGGCTTACCAGTTGACTTGTATTTGACTCTGTGGGACTGGATCAGCCCAGACCTGCTGGAAGTGTATGAGAGTATGTTTCTGGCTGGCAGCATGTCAGAATCCATGAGGAAAGGCATCATCACCCTCATCTACAAGCAGAAGGGGGAGAGGGCGGAAATCAGAAATTGGCGGTCCATCTCACTGCTTAATGTTGACGACAAGATTCTGTCCGAAGTCATCAGCATTCGGGTCAAGTCTGCTCTGGAGTTGCTGATTCACCCTGACCAGACCTGCACTGTACCCAGCAGGAAGATCTCTGATAGTCTCATGCTACTCAGAGATATGATCGCCCATGTACGGGACAAGGGGGTGAACACCTGCCTCATCAGTTTGGACCAGGAGAAGGCTTTTGACAGGATATCACACACATACATGATGGATGTGCTCTCCAAAATGGGGTTTGGGGATGGAATCTGCAATTGGATACAACTGCTCTATACAAACATCAGTACTGCAGTCTCAATCAATGGGTGGGAATTGGAAAGTTTTCTGATCAAACCTGGAGTCTCCTGTCTTTGTTTGCTGTATCGAATCTTTTGCTGAGTCCATCAGGAAGGATGCAGGCAATAGTGGGGTGACAATCCCTTACATTGACGATATTGCTGTTGTCTGCTCGGACCTGCTGTCCGTTCGCCGGCTGATGAGTATCTGCAACCAGTTCAAACTGGCCTCGGGAGCCAAAGTAAATAGCAGCAAGAGCGAGGCCATGTTCTTTGGAAACTAGGCTGACTGAACCTTTGATCCCTTCATCGTCAGGTCAGACTACCTGAAGGTGCTGGGGATATGGTTCGGTGGGGTTGGGGCATGCGCCAAAACCTGGAAGGAGCGTGTGGCCATGGTTATCCATAAACTGAGCATGTGGGAACAGCATTCTCTCTCCATTGCGGGTAAGAACCTGGTCATCAGGTGCAAGACACTCACCTTGTTGCTGTATATGGCGCAAGTCTGGCCCTTACCCCACTCCTGCACCGTGACGGTCACCCGAGCCATCTTCTGCTTTACCTGAAGATCGAAAATGAACCATGTCCACAGGGACATGATGTTCAAACCTCTGGATAAAGGGGGAAAAAATGTACCCAACATTGCCCTCATCCTGATGACCACCTTTGTGTGTGGCTGCATCAAGCTATGCGTAGAACCCCAATACGCAAACAGCAAGTGTCACAATGTGCTGAGGTTCTATCTGTCCCTGGTGTTGCGAAGGATGGGTCTGACCACATTGACGCAGAATGCTCCATCCAGTTGGACCATGCCGTTCCACCTATCCTTTGTGGAAAAGTTTATGCAGGAAAACACCCTTGACCACCAATCCAACAGGCAGTGGTCTGCACGGAATGCCCTCAGGGCCCTGTAGGAAAAGGAGATGGTGAATCCTGTCGGATATTCCCCCAAGCAGACTGTCAAAGACATTTGGCAGAATGCCTCAGCACCAGAACTTTCAAACAAGCACCAAGATGGTGGTGATGCGAAGGGCCCTCCCCATCAGATCCTTCCTGCATGCCTGGAGTTTCACCACCTCTGCACGCTGCCCTCGAATGGCTGTGGTGGGTAAGAGACTGTCGTTCACCTCCTTCTGGAATGTGCCTTTGCAAAGCACGTCTGGAAAGAGATGTAATGGTTTTTGTCGAGGTTCATCCCAAGCAGCTCTGTAACACAGGAGTCTGTGCTCTACGAGCTGTTGCCTGGGATGCACACCGAGATAAACATCGACTGCTGCTGGAGGACCATCAACTCGGTGAAGGACATTCTTTGGTCTGCCCGAAACCTGCTGGTCTTCCAGAGGAAAGAGCTGTCCATGACTGTGTTACAGACTGGCACATTCCAAGGTCCAGGACTTTGTGCTGAGGGATGCACTAAAACTTGGGGCAGCCGCTGCAAAGGCTCAATGGGGAAAGGCCATGATGTAAGGTACTCCTGCCATTATGAGCTGAGGGGCTGGAACCCGTGTAAGACCCCTGCGGCTATATGCACCAAAAATGTTTTTGCTGTGTAATGCAAATGTACATTGCATATAAAATGGAATGGCAAGAGTTGTGCAGCACCTCATGTTCTGTATCAAGGAAATCTGATCTCTATTGCACTTTCTGAAATGTCAAATTTGAACTGTTTTGTAATGTATTTTTTTTACAAATTTTTATGAATAAAGTATATTTTTGGAAAAAAAGGTCATGATCTTTATTAAAAGTGGAATAAATGATATGTTTCATCATTTTACATTTTATACTTTGATTATATCCTGATTATATCCTAGACACAAATAATTAAAATTCTGTATGTGTCAAAACTCAACGCAGAGGACAATTTAATATTTCTTGTGCTATTATGAAACACCTAACTCCCCCTTCCCCAATATCCCCCCCCAAACCATGATGGCATTATTGAGACAACAGGAGAATAACTGTGTAAGCCATATTTACTTTTCAGTAGTAAATTCAATTTGAATCATGTCAAGCCAAACTTGATTCACTAACTCTGAATTACTTGCTGTTTACAATCAAACCTTGGGCTCTTGGCTAAATTGAAGTAGGCAGCAAAACTGCACGCATGTTCTACTGATGTGGCTTTTAGCCCAACACGTGGCAGGCCTGAAGATTTAAAATTTAATTGTAAATGTTTGATACTGGAAAAAAAAAGCATCTGCTTGTATTATTGAAACAACAATATTGTTTATTTTTCTCTACATAAATACTTTTGTTTATGAGGAAATATTTTTGCATGGAGAATATGCCAGCCAATAATTTTAAATTTATAATTTTTCAACATATATATCGCTACTCTGTATATTCACACATAACCCAGAAATAGATGGTATGATACACTTTTTAAAATCCATTGGATGGAATGAGATACAGGTATAACAAATGTACTTTCTGCGACCGTAAACATAGAATAACACACACTGTGCTGTGTGCTACAAGTTAGGAATTCTTCAAAAGGTTGAGATGACAATCACAACAGCAAAGCTGAGGCTTCATGGGCATCTGTATATCCTCCATTTCTGTGACTAAACACTGGACTAGATATACTGGGATGACATAGGTCAAGGAATCTCCTTAGAACATACCCAGTGTTCTATCTGTGAGTGCAAACAGTCCATTTGCAAATCATTTCTTTTTCTTGGCTCTGTCAAGCATTTTATCTGCTTTAAACTCTAGGGCATTGGAGAGATAATGGCTGGGATGGGGGGATGGCAAGGACTTTGCATCGGTATTCACCGAGGAGAGGGACATGACGGATGTTGAGGTTAGGAACAGATGTTTGATTACTCTAGGTCAAGTCGGCATAAGGAGGGAGGAAGTGTTGGGTATTCTAAAGGGCATTAAGGTGGACAAGTCCCCAGGTCCGGATGGGATCTATCCCAGGTTACTGAAGGAAGCGAGAGAGGAAATAGCTGGGGCCTTAACAGATATCTTTGCAGCATCCTTAAACACGGGTGAGGTCCCGGAGGACTGGAGAATTGCTAATGTTGTCCCCTTGTTTAAGAAGGGTAGCAGGGATAATCCAGGTAATTATAGACCGGTGAGCCTGACGTCAGTGGTAGGGAAGCTGCTGGAGAAGATACTGAGGGATAGGATCTATTCCCATTTGGAAGAAAATGGGCTCATCAGTGATAGGCAACATGGTTTTGTGCAGGGAAGGTCATGTCTTACCAACTTAATAGAATTCTTTGAGGAAGTGACAAAGTTGATTGATGACGGAAGGGCTGTCGATGTCATATACATAGACTTCAGTAAGGCGTTTGATAAGGTTCCCCATGGCAGGCTGATGGAGAAAGTGAAGGCGCTTGGGGTCCAAGGTGTACTAGCTAGATGGATAAAGAACTGGCTGGGCAACAGGAGACAGAGAGTAGCAGTGGAAGGGAGTTTCTCAAAATGGAGACGTGTGACCAGTGGTGTTCCACAGGGATCCGTGCTGGGACCACTGTTGTTTGTGATATACATTAATGATTTGGAGGAAAGTATAGGTGGACTGATTAGCAAATTTGCAGACGACACTAAGATTGGTGGAGTAGCAGATAGTGAAGGGGACTGTCAGAGAATACAGCAGAATATAGATAGATTGGAGAGTTGGGCAGAGAAATGGCAGATGGAGTTCAATCAGGGCAAATGCGAGGTGATGCATTTTGGAAGATCCAATTCAAGAGTGAACTATACAGTAAATGGAAAAGTCCTGGGGAAAATTGATGTCCAGAGAGATTTGGGTGTTCAGGTCCACTGTTCCCTGAAGGTGGCAACGCAGGTAAATAGAGTGGTCAAGAAGGCATACGGCATGCTTTCCTTCATCGGACGGGGCATTGAGTACAAGAGTTGGCAGGTCATGTTACAGTTGTATAGGACTTTGGTTCGGCCACATTTGGAATACTGCGTACAGTTCTGGTCGCCACATTATCAAAAGGATGTGGATGCTTTGGAGAGGGTGCAGAGGAGGTTCACCAGGATGTTGCCTGGTATGGAGGGCGCTAGCTATGAAGAGAGGTTGAGTAGATTAGGATTATTTTCATTAGAAAGACGGAGGTTGAGGGGGGACCTGATTGAGGTGTACAAAATCATGAGAGGTATAGACAGGGTGGATAGCAAGAAGCTTTTTCCCAGAGTGGGGGTTTCAATTACTAGAGGACACGAGTTCAAAGTGAAAGGGGAAAAGTTTAGGGGGGATATGCGTGGAAAGTTCTTTACGCAGAGGGTGGTGGGCACCTGGAACGCATTGCCAGCAGAGGTGGTAGATGCGGGCACGATGGAGTCTTTTAAGATGTATCTGGACAGATACATGAATGGGCAGGAAGAAAAGAGATACAGAAGCTTAGAAAATAGGCGACATGTTTAGAGAGAGGATCTGGATCGGCGCAGGCTTGGAGGGCCGAAGGGCCTGTTCCTGTGCTGTAATTATCTTTGTTCTTTGTTCTTTGTTCTAGTAACCAAATCAGGAGTTAAGATTGGTTACACAACTGTAGTGCCAAAGATTTGGTAGATGCTTGCCCTTTTATTTTGCTAATGATGTATGATGGAAACAAGCTAATGTTCTTCAATGGGGAATTATAACTTTAGCCTTTTTAAAGAATTAAGATATATTAAAGCTTTTTAAGCAGTCTTGCTTAATAAAATAAAAACAGTAAATGCTGGAAACACTCAGCAGCACTGGCAGCATCTGTGAAGAGTGAGAAACCGAGTTAACGGGCTAGATTCTATAAATGGTCAGAGGGTGGGTGATGTGCAAGGGAGGTGTTACAGGAGGTGGTGTGTTTGCTGGCGGAGGTCCTCCGCGGGCCACAGATTACCCATGGAGAAGGTCTCCTCCACCACAAGCCCGCAGGGAGGTCACCTCTTTTGACTGGTCGACCTCCCCACGTGGCGCAGGACACCCCTGCCACTGGTTTAATTCAAGCGGCGGTGGGAAGAGGCCCTTCAGTGGCTACTGATTAAATGCAGCCCACAGTGTGCCATCCATTAGTGAGGGTCTGCATACACTCGCTTGATTGCCATATTTTATGCTTCTTACAGGTGGTCACTCTTTCCATGGACAAAGACATCATTACAAAGGCCTGCGATATCATGCCACTCATACTTGAGACAGACTCCTTGACTCACTCTGCAAATGTGCACAGTGTGGCTGGAAAGCCTGCCAGTATCATCACACATTCTCTACTGTTACTCCAGAAGTTTCCTGTTCATCAACGGCCCCCAAGGTACAGCATTTGCGTCCTGCACTCTGTGACGTGGACTCTCCAATGCTGTCCCCGTCTCCACCAACTGCTGTTGCTCACTTGTAATATATGCGTCATCAGGTGAAAACGCAACTATCTGCCTTACTGGTCCCACTAAATGTGAATATCTGAGCTTGTACATGGTCTGCAGGAGTCCTGTGATGGTACACACTTGGTGCTTGACCTCCTCAGTCATTGTCCACAACCTGGACTACCTCCTGCAGGATGCTTGAAAGCCCTTTGGGAGATAAATTACATGAATTAGAACTGTCAATGTAAGAATATTTGAAGTTATCATTGGACATTAGATTCACTCGCCGCTGATATCAAGTCAAAACGAGTGTTGTATGACAAGTGGCTGTCTGATATTTAATTCTTTAATCAGAGCTGGGAGGCCGCTCTCTCTCCTTCTCCAATGACCAGGCTTGCTTCCACTGTCTGCTCCTCTGCGCTTGTTAACTGTGAGATGACTGGAGGGCTACCTTTGGTTCTCTACCTCTCCCTTTTGTTCTGTTCTTTCTTCTCCTGCAAGGAGGTAAAGAAGAGTCCTATGAGTGAGAGTAATGAGATATGTTGAACAGTTGGATGGAGAGCATATGTTGAGGGTGAATATGAGGAAGAGGCGTGACATTGCATAAGGATGAGTGTCAGTGGTGGATGGACAGATGGGGGTGTGAGGAAGTTCATAGGGAGGGAGGGATGTGTGCACCTATTAGGAAACTTGGTATGAAACATGATGTGCTGGAGAAGGTTTGAGAAGGCAGAGCGAGGGGGTTGGAATGATACACACAGCAGGATGGAGGTGAATGTGCCACTGTACTCGCCTTTCCTGCCCTGCTTAGGTAATTGAACCACTTCCTGCATTGTATCCAGGAGCATGTTACCATGCTTCTGCTGCTGAGCTCTTGTGCCACCACGAACCACACCTTCTTGGTGTGCTTCCATTGGTCAGGAGCAGTATATATCTCCAGGTCCTCTCGGCTGCAGGCAGCCCATCCAGGGAGGCAGGATGCAGCCTTTGACCCTTTATCTTCCAGGCCAAGACTTTTTTTTTTTCTCCTTCTCACCTTCAACTATTTCAACTTGCAAATTTGGAATGTCGCTTTAAATAGCGGAATTGAAATCACGTCACACAGCTTGTCGTCATGCCCATTGTTGCTAAATGGTTGGGAAACCTAGAAATCATATGTTAATGCAGTGACTGTTTAAAAAAAGAACATTGACAGATATGCTTCACATACTTCCAGGTTTGCCATGTGTTATCGCTACCCATGTCTGCCCCATCCCCACTGCTGCTGGCGCATCTGAACATTAAAATCCAGGCCACACACTCATCTGCAGACAGACCCACACACACACAACCTCATATGCAGACCCACACCCTCATGTGCAGGCAGACACACAGACACCTTCATATATACAGACAGACACACATTCACATTTGTGTGCAGACAGCGAATGCAAAAATATTGTGCAACACTTACTCAATTCTTCTTTCGATAATGCAATCAAAAGTAGCATAAAATGATTGGAAACTATATTTATATGCAGCACATGCTCCAAATATGTCTTTGTTTCTAAAGTTTTCATTCAAGCAAGTACAACTGCAACTATGCAATGGAAACAAACAATAGCTATAAGATATTGGAGTCAATAGAAAATTTGAATGATTTAGGGCCTTTAAATGATTAGACCTCACGTTGAAAATTATTTCTCAACCTTGTACATTCTATCATACAGTAATTTTCCTTGGAGGCTGGAGTTTATCATTGATTGATCTCACCAGGTGGCAGTAGAGTAGTGTCAGCATAGTAATGTTACCCCTCAACTGCAGCAATGTGGCACAGAAAGTATTGCATTACACTAACCCAGTTATTGCAAACACAGTTTGAGGATTTGAAAGGAACTATATAAATGCAAGTTGTTGCTTTCTTGTAACAGGTGACATTAACAAACAAATACAGCAAACTGAATGTATATAGGCCCCAAATTTGTGCATGTCTGTGATCCCAGCATAAGTCAGGATGGCTCCCTGGGAACCCGTACTTCTAACTGTGTGAGCTCAGAGAGAAGTTCCCTGCTTACTTTTTTACTCTTTTCTGGCAGGTGCACTACAGATGTACCTTCAACACCTGCCATTGTTGGGGATAGGGTGAAGGTGCAGAAAGTAGTGCTAGAAAGCCACTTCCTAGGAAGCTAGGAAGACTGTGCTACTAGTAGAGGACAACATTTGTGGCCTTCACTGGCCCCATTTATAAAGGGACTTAAAAACTCACCAAATGCTGCTATGTCTTCAGGGATTTGGGCCAAGTTACAGACCTGAATCCCCAGGTGGGCCCCATCTCCACAAACTGGAAGCCCAATATCCTCCTTCTCACCAGTTCCTTGTTCCCAGTTCATGACCCCATCAATATCGGAAGTGCAGTATTATTATTGAAATGAACAGGCCTTGGGAAATACCAGGAGGCATCTTCCAAGGGCTAACGATGCAACATGTTCTGGCTTTGCAGTCAGTGAAGCATCCCCTCTTTAATTCCCATTTAAATTTAAAATCACATCAGACATTGTGGAGGACATTGGTGGTTAAAAAAAATAATGGTTTGTTTTATAGTGGCTCCATCTGCATGTAACCATTTTGGCTCTGGTTGTACCTGAGTGCTGTATCCAGTTTTTATGAATTTAGTTTTAATTAATTGCTTAATCTGTAGTCTGAACGGAATATATGATCCGCTGTATCCTAGTCACAGTGTTACCGTCACTGTTAACTTTTTCACTTGTGAGTTAACAAGACCACCCTTCTCATGGCATACAAATCAGGCTTCAGACAATCTCAGTTTGTATGCTTGATAAACGAATAAAACACAGACGTGGAATTCTGAAGCAAAACTAGAAAATTCAGGAAACAGTCAGAATGACTGGCAGCAACTGAGGGGAGAATAGATGTCAGCCTCATTTTAACCTAACCTGCCTAGCAAGAATGGGGCAGGCTCAGGGTGGACAGAAGAAGCAAAGGTTAAAAAGTATGCAGCACAGAAATTTGGCAGTCTTAAAGGGTATTTATTTAAATGCGAGGAGTATAGGAAATACGTTGATGAGCTGAGGGCACAGATAGACACATGGCAACACGATATCATTGCTATAATGGAAATTTGGCTTAAAGAAGGGCAAGAATGCCAGCTCAACATCCGTGGATATAGAGTTTTCAGGCAGGATAGAGAGGGGAATAAAAGGAGGGGGTGTAGCATTATTAGTTAAGGAATTAACAACAGCTTTGAGGAGGGATGACATGCTAAATGAATCATCAAATGAGGTCATATGGGTGGAGCGCAGAAATAAAAAAGGGGCAGCCACACTACTAGAAGTGTACTCTCGATGCCCAAATAGTGAGAAGGAGATAGAAGAACAAATATATAGGCAAAGTTCTGAGTGCAAAATATATAGGCAAAGTTCTGTAGGGCAATAATAGTTGGGAATTTCAACTACCCGAATATCAACTGGGATACAAACAGTGGGGAGGGCACAAAGTTCTTGAACTGCATTCAAGAGAATTTTTTTAGCCAGCACGTAACAAACTCAACGAGAGGGGTCGCAATTCTAGATCTAATCTTTGGTAATGAAGCTGGGCAAATGGATGAAGTAACTGTGGGTACCATTTTGGAGATAGTGACCATAATACAGTTAGTTTTAGCATAATCATGGAAAAGGACAAGGATAAAACAGGAATAAAGTTCTAAATTGGGGGAAAGCAAATTTTACGAAGCTGAGAGGTGACCTGGTGAAAGTAGACTGGATACAGCTACTTGAAGGAAAATCAGTGGCAAACCAGTGGGGCACTCAAAAGCGAGATTCTACAAGATTTTCAAAGAGGAAATTGTGAGAGTTCAGAGCCAACATGTACCCGTTAAAGTGAAGGGTAGGACTAGCAGGCCCAGGGAACCTTGGATGTCAAGGGATATAGAGGATTGGATCAGGAAAAAAAAGGAGGCTTATGGCAGATCCCAAGCGCTGAAAACAGCGGAGGCACTAGAGGAGTATAGAAAGTGTAGGTGGCACTTAAAAAAGTAATTAGGAGAGCAAAGAGAGGACATGAAAAAACACTGGCGGGCAAGATAAAGGAAAATCCTAAGGTGTTTTATTAGTATATTAAGGGTAAGAGGATAACCAGGGAAAGAGTAGAGCCCATTAGGGACCAACGTGGCAATCTTTGTGTGGAGCTGGAGGACAAAGGTGAGGTTTTAGATGATTACTTTTCATCTGTGTTCACTATGGAGAAGGACGATGTAGGTATAGAGATCAAGGAGGGGGATCGTGATATACTTGAGCATATTAGCATTGAAAGGGAGGAAGTATTAGCTGTTTCAGCGGGCTTAAAAGTGGATAAATCCCCAGGCCCAGATGAGATGTATCCCAGGCTGTTATGTGAGGCAAGGGAGGAGATAGCAGGGGCTCTGACACAAATTTTCAAATCCTATCTGGCCACAGGAGAGGTACCAGAGGACTGGAGGACAGTGAATGTGGTACCATTATTCAAGAAGGGTAGCAGGGATAAACCAGGTAATTACAGGCCAGTGAGTCTAACATCAGTGGTTGGGAAAATATTGGAAAAAATTCTGAGGGACAGGATTAATCTCCACTTGGAGAGGCAGGGATTAATCAGGGATAGTCAGCATGGCTTTGTCAGGGGGAGATCGTATCTAACTAACTTGATTACATTTTTCGAGGAGGTGACAAAATGTGTTGATGAGGGTAAAGCAGTTGATGTAGTCTACATGGATTTCAGTAAGGCTTTTGATAAGGTCCCACATGGGAGATTGGATAAGAAGGTAAGAGCCCATGGGATCCAGGGCAATTTGGCAAATTGGATCCAAAATTGGCTTAGTGGCAGGAGGTAGAGGGTAATGTTCGAGGGCTGTTTTTGCGATTGGAAGCCTGTGACCAATGGTGTACCACAGGGATCAGTGCTGGGACCCTTGCTGTTTGTAGTGTACATTAATGATTTAGATGTGAATACAGGAGGTATGATCAGTAGGTTTGCAGATGACACAAAAATTGGTAGTGTTGTAAATAGTGAGGAGGAAATCCATAGATTACAGGGAGAGATAGATGGGCTTGGAAGATGGGCGGAGCAGTGGCAAATGAAATTCAATCCTGAAAAGTGTGAGGTAATGCATTTTGGGAGGACTAACAAGGCAAGGGAATATACAATGGATGGTAGGACCCTAGGAAGTGCAGAAGGTCAGAGGGACCTTGGTGTACTTGTCCATAGATCACTGAAGGCAGCAGCGCAGGTAGATAAGGTGGTTAGGAAGGTATATGGGATACTTGCCTTTATTAGCCAAGGCATAGAATATAAGAGCAGGGAGGTTATGATGGAGCTGCATAAAATGCTAGTTAGGCCACAACTGGAGTACTGTGTACAGTTCTGGTCACCACACTATAGGAAGGGTGTGATTGCACTGGAGAGGGTGCAGAGATTCACCAGGATGTTGCCTGGGCTGGAGCATTTCAGCTATGAAGAGAGACTGAAAAGGCTAGGGTTGTTTTCCATGGTGCAGAGAAGGCTGAGGGGGGACATGATTGAGGTATTCAAGATTATGAGGGGCATTGATAGGTTAGATAAGAAGAAACTTTTCCCCTTATCGGAGGGGTCAATAACCAGGGGGCATAGATTTAGGGTAAGGGCAGGAGGTTTAGGTGGTATTAGAGGAATTTTTTTTTCACCCAGTGGGTGGTTGGAATCTGGAACACACTGCCTGAAAAGGTGGTGGAGGCAAGAAGCTTCACAACATTTAAGAAGTGATTTAGATGAGTAGTTGAAACGCCATAGCATACAAGGCTATGGGCCAAGTGCAGGAATGTGGGATTAGAATAGTTGGGTGCTGGATGGCCAGCACAGACATGATGGGCCGAAGGGCCTGTTTGTGCTGTATAACTCTATGACTCTGTAGGCACAGTGTAGGCATGTCCCCATAAAGATAAAGGGTGGTACTGCCAAATCTAGAGCCCCTTGGTTATCTCGAAGCTTACAGGGTAAGTTAAAGCAGAAAAAGAAAGCTTATGACGATCACAAAAAACTTAATACTTTAGAAAGCCTAGAGGAGTATAGAAAGTGCAGGGGTGAAGTAAAAAGAAATTAGGAAAGCAAAGGGAGGACATGAAAAATTATTGGGAGATAAAATCAAGGAAAACCTGAAGATATTTTACCACTACATTAAGAGCAAGAGAATAACTAAGGAAAGGGTAGGGCCTATCAGAGATGTAAAAGGGAACTTATGCATGGATGCAGAAGATGTGGGGTTTTTTGTTTCTGTCTTCGCAAAGGAGAGGGTTGATGCAGACATTGTTGTTAAAGAGGAGGAGTGTGAAATATTAGATATGATCAGCAGAATGAGGGAGGAAGTACTTATCCATGAAAGTGGATAAATCACCAGGGCCGGATGGATTGCGTTCCAGGTTGTTAAAGGAAGTCAGGGAGGATGCGCTGAGGATCATCTTCAAATCCTCACTGGATACGGGCGAGGTGTCAGAGGATTGGAGATCTGCGAACATTATGCCATTGTTTAAAAAGGGTGTGAGGGATAGGCCAAATAATTATAGGCTGGTCGGTCTGACCTCGGTGATGGGTAAATTATTAGGATCAATTCTGAGGGACAGGATAAACTGCCACTTAGAAAAGCACGGATTAATTAGGGATGGTCAGCATGGATTTGTTAAGGGAAGGTCATGTCTTACTAACTTGATTGAGTTTTTTAAGGAAGTAACAAGGAGGATTGAAGAGGGTATTGCAGTGGATGCGGTCAACAAAGATTTTAGTAAGCATTTGACAAGGTCCTGAAAGGCAGACTGGTCAATAAAATGGAAGCCGATTGGATACAGAGGATTGTGGCAGGTTGGGTCCACAATTGCTCAGTGACAGGAAACAAATGGTAGTAGTTGACAGATGTTTTTGCAAATGGAAAGCGGTTTCCAATGGTGTTCCTTGCTGTTTGTGGTATATATTAATGATTTGCACTTAAATGTGGAAGGCATGATTGGAAAATTTACTGATGACACAAAAATTGGCCAATTAGTTGATAGTGAAGAGGATAGCTGTATACTCTAGAATGATATCAATGGTTTGTTTGAGTGGGCAGAAAAGTGGCAAATGGAATTCAATCCAGAGAAGTGTAAGGTATTGCATTTGGGGAGGGCAAACAAAGCAAGGGCCAACACAATAAATGGGTGGATATTGAGGGGTAGAAAAAGTGAGAGACCTTGGAATGCATGTCCACAGGTCCCTGAAGGTGGCAGGACAGGTAGATAGAGTGGTACAGAAAGCGTATGGAATGCTTTCCTTTATTGGCCGAGGTATAGAATACAAAAGCAGGGATGTAATGCTGGAACTGTAAAAAATGCTGGTTAGGCCACAGCTGGAGTATTACATACAATTCTGGTCACCACATTACAGGAAGGACATAATTGCTCTGAAAAGAGTACAGAGGAGATTTACAAGAATGTTGCCAGGGCTTGAAAGTTGCAGCTAAGAGGAAAGATTGGATAGGCTAGGGTTGTTTTCCTTAGAACAGAGGAGGCTGAGGGATGACTTAATTGAGGTGTACAACAATATGACGGGCCTAGATAGAGTAGACAGGAAGGACCTATTTGCCCTAGCGAGGGGTCAATTACTGGGGGCACAGATTTAAGGTGATTGGTAGAAGGATTAGAGGGGACATGAGGAAAAACTTTTTCACCCAGCGGGTGGTGGGTGTCTGGAATTCACTGCCAGGAATGGTGGTGAAGCCAGAAGCCCTCAACCCATTTAAAAGGTATCTGGGCATGCACCTGAAGTGCGTAACCTGCGAGGCTACGGACCAGGTGCTGGAAGGTGGGATTAGAATGGGTGCCTAGTTTTTTCAGCCGGCACGGACACAATGGGCTGAATGGCCTCCTCCCTTGCCCTAATTTTTCTATAGTTCTATGGCTGTACCCATTTTATACCTTATCTGGTATTCACTCCAGTGGAGTTATTGGAGAGTAAATTCGTGTTGCCTCTGAGTTGACTTTTCAGGTGTGCAATCTTTATGAAGAGTGAAGAATCAACTTGTGTCCACTAAACCTGATATGTACTTATGACCATGTTTTTCATGTGTAAGAAATTTATTTAATAAACAAATGGCATGAAATGAAATTAAGAACATACTAGGTGCGTATTTTAAGTAGGAGGGAAAGAATTACACTGCTCAGTATTGGGAACCTATTCTCATTCTTCTTGGTCACATCCACAAATTTACTCTTTTGATGTAAATAAGAAATTGTATCTGGACTCGTGCTGGATTAACTGTATTGAATTATCCCCAGTAACATGTCTCCTAGGTCCCTCTCCTGAATTGATTTGAGATGCATGCAGGAATCAATTTGTTAATATATTACCAGGCATAGCCTGCAGATGTCTTTGACTGTGATAGAAAGGACCCGAATCTCCCTCCCGTCAGAGTTAGTTAATAGTATTTTGGGTGGATTCTTTTCTAGTGGCTGGTACATAGCTTGCAGAAACAAACGGATCTGTTTTTATTAAAAATGCTATCCTTTTATGGTAGCAATTCATGTTCAGCTCTTAGCCTATTTCATTGACCTCAATGTAGTCCGCCACAGTCCAAAATGATAACTGAATGTGAGTTGTAATATATTGTGAGTAGTGGCCAGACATTTTCATAATCTGAATAATTAGGAGACATTTAACTTATTATTTTCAATTCATCATGAGATGGCAGGGAACAATAATATGAGGAGGTATTTATACTTGCTAAATGCAGGGACTGGAATATTGAGAAGGTAATTATTATGTGATATTGTATCTACTTCGTGCTCTGCATGGTTTCATTAAAATTGTTAAATCTTTTTCTGTCTCTCATCTTCTTTAAAAAGCTAAATTTAAAGATGCATAACTGCTCTCTGTGCTGATGTCAGATATGGTGGTGTAGGGGAAGGAAGATGGGAGGACGAGTCATCCCACAGCGCTGTCATGAGCCATCTAATTGGAGGCTCAGTGTCATTTTGGTATAGGTCAGGGAGTATGTTGTTCTCTCTCCCTCTTAGCTGCAGGTAATGGAGGTCAGTGGAGATTGGAGGACTGGGGAGGAAATAACGGGATTGTTAATGCGATCAAAAAAAGAAATAAACCTAAATATTTTATGAGAATCTGCCCAAGTCTTGTTATATACATTTAAATAAAATCCCAAAATCTAATACAACTTTAATTGGGATAAAATTTGGCAAAAATAGTCATAGTGATGTCTTCCAAATTCTTGGTGATCTGCTGTGCCAGTAGAGTAGTGAAGTGGAACCTCCATCCACCCTAATCCAAAGTTGGAGACTCCATTCCAAATCCTTGGGATGGGATAATTTGCATAATTGGGGTGGATGCATCGTTTCTGCAAGGATGCTTCATCGCGTCCCCTGAAATTGGCCATTTTGCCTGGGGTGTCTAAGAAATACGAGAAAAAAAATCTTTGTTTCCAGAGGAGCCTTGGCCTCCAGTACTGAGTGCCTTATTCTAGTAAAGGTTTGGGGATTCTTTAAAGGCCTCATTGGTACTCTACTGAGGGTGTGAAGTAATTCTCAAAAAGCCTGAGAATTCTCTCAGACATGGCCCCTTGAAGTGAACAGGTGGAATATCTGCACATAACAGAATTTAAAATTAAAGGGGCATATCAGTTGCTGTGGAACAATGCACTGCTCCAAATTTCTGATTCCTTGGAATGGAAATCAGGCTTTCTACCCTCCCTGGCCCCAGGGATTTTGGAACTCATATCTTCACGAAGCAAAGCTTTGAATAATGAAAAAGTTCATTCTTAGGAACCCCACAAGGTAAAAAGTATAAACATGCAAGTGATTGAAGCAGAGACTATGTCGAATTATGGGTTATTTAAGTGATTAAGGAAAAGGGATAAAAGGATATGGGTACAAGTTGGGTATGTAGGACGAGAATGACTTCTCATTTGGAGTATAAAAACCAACATGGACTGATTTGGACTTTCCGTGTTATATTTTCAATATAATTCCTCGTAAGTAAATTATATAAACAATCACTATTCAGCACAAATCTATTCATTTAATCAGGGGAAAGATCTAACTTAAATCAACTTGTCCTGGCTAATTCTTGCAGAAATGCAGCTCAGTGATATGGAGATCAATATGATCTGAGGCAGGTTACACTTAGTGACCTTGAAATAAATCCATGTGATGGCTAGTTAAATAAATTAAACAGGTCCTTGTGGATGTGGCCTCATAAAACAACACTGCCCCTAATTTAGTACTGAACTGGTTTTCTCACTCTGAGAGGTCACAGGACTGGTGTGGGAAATGAAAATGCCACACTGTCACAGTGAGGAGTGTTCTGAGGTTGGGGTGAGACACTTTTCTGTGACCATATAGAGGGACTTTATTCTTCAGCAAATTGTGTTATATCTGACCTTGAAATGCTTAATGTTGACAATGAGTGCCCAAAATAGAAAGTGTTCCAAGTGTTCCATTTCCCTACAATGACATCTCTCACCTTGTTGAGCACAAAATTCGTATAAAATAAGTTTTAAAAAAAACTTGATGCTGCAATAAACTGAATAAAAACAAAACACAGCATTTTATGACAATCATTTGTATAAAGCTGCATCAGTTGCCTTTTCTACCCAGATCTATTGAAGTATGACCAAATTTGTTTTTACTATGGGGAGAATAAACTTTTTATAATTTTGTGCCTGATATATAATCTAACATCTTTGACTTTTAAAATGAATAGCATGTAAACCATATTGCGCTTATTGCTGGTGCAATGCTGTTGGATACAAGCAACAGTTTTGAATTTAGAGTTGTACTTGCTTTTAAAGTTGAATGCTATTTGAGAATTCAGGGAAGGGGTATATTGAAATTTCATGATGGGTTTTGGTTTTGAAAGTGTGCCAAAACTGGGTCATTGTGTCTTCTCTAGTCTGCTATGACAGATCGATATGGAAACAGTACATTTTCATTATTTATTTATCCACAGTGTGTTCTTTTGAATCTTCTTGGATGTCTCAGAGAATTTTTTTTTGGTGGGGGATCTATAATAGTAGTTAACTCCTATCAAACTCACACTCTTTTTAGTATCTGGTTCAGAAGTTGTACTGTCAGCGACATGAGAACAGGTTGTCTATTTGTGGGGAAATGACAGACATGAAGAAGGCAGGGAGAAAGGTAATGCAAAATATTCAAAAAGAGGGATTTTGTTAAGGTGATATTCGTGAAAGATCAGTTATGAATAAATGTTTTGATATAAATGGGTCACTGCTACATTTGCCTGGCATAAAAACATTTAAAGCTTTTTTTCCTGCTGTGTTTGGTATTTAGATAAATGCAAATTTCTACTAGGAAATCAGCTTCTACACATGCTTTCGGAGCTAGAAATACTTTTGTTGCACCATGTGCCCAATTACAGAATGAATGTGCATCTGTGACTTTAATTTATTGTTCAGCATCGCCAAACATGATCTGATGACAAGCCTGTGTTTCAACCACGTGATACATAAACACTGCCTGCTTGTGTCATTTTACTCAACATTTCTCATCAGTTTCTTCTCAGTTTGCTTGAGAGTACCCATTCCTTTTTGAGGTTTGTTTTTGTTGTTGATATTTACTTTTGCAGTACATTTGAAAGAAGGGGGGATTTTGTGACAGAGAATAATGCATTAACTATAAAGAATGTCACTTCTTATACTTGGATTGTAAGTTTTCTTTGCAACCTTCACCTTCCTAGTACAGAGATGGTAAAGAAAAAACGATTTCAGATTCCATTGACAGCAGTGTGTTGAACGCAATTCAGAAGGCTAAATTCAGTGTTTTTGCTGTGGCGAATAAGCTTGATGAAAAGTATGAGCACTGCACTACACTTCAGTAATATGCATTCAGAGAGAAGTAGTTTCCAAGCTTCTTGTAGAAATCTGTCATCAGAAGAGCTGCCTTGTTCCATGAACATTCTTCATTTTTAATCTTGGAAGAATTATAGCAATTTTAAGTTCGAGTTAGAAAATGAATTAAGAATCCTATCTATTGCTATGACCAATAGAAGTACTTCTAGATTGTATGTCAAAACAAGATGCTCACCTGTGTGGTGTTTTTAAAGATAAATCTTTTGCCATACAGAATCTTACATAAAGTAAGGCACTAAGACTGGATCCTCTGAAAACCACAAAACCTCCAGCAGTAAATTTCTGCTCAATACTTGAGTTTGTCAGTCAGCAGTACTGTGAAACTGCCTCCCAATATACTGTGCATGCTATTTGTTAACCCCTCCCATGAGCCACCTTGACAGCATGCTGTTTGATACGACCCTCACTATCTGCACGAACACTTAATGAGCAGAACCTCCAACTTCAGCAGGGGATTAATGCAGTTAGTGGTGGGTTGGCTGCCCGTTATGCACCTCTCACATTTTTCTTTCCATTGACTTCACTAATTGCAGCAAAAACAGGGCAGTTAGCCAAATTATTCAATTTTAATGGAGACCTTGCCCCATTCCTACTGGGCAACGTGGGTTAAAATCCATCTCCTGAGTTTGCTACCAAGATCCCATGATTATGGACTATGCCCTTTCTACATGGGTGTGTCACAGGTACCTTTGGCACCTCTGCTTCTCTTCTCCAGAGGCAGCAATGGCCACGCAATGTCACACAAGAACACAAGAAATAGGAGTAGGAGTAGACTATATGGCCCATCAAGCCTACTCCATCATTCAAAATGATCATGGCTGATCTTAGGATTCAACTCCACTTTCCCGCCTGCTCACCATATCCCTTGATTCCCTGAGAGACCAAAAATCTGTCTGTCCCAGCCTTAAATGTATTCAACGATGGAGCATCCACAACCCTCTGGGATAGAGAATTCCAAAAATTCACAGCCCTATAAGTGAACTAATTTCTCCTCATCTTAGTTCTAAATGATCAGCCCCTTATCCTGAGACTGTGTCCCCGTGTTTTAGATTCCCCGCCCAGCAGAAACAATCTCTCAGTGTCTACACTGTCCAGCCCCTTTAGAATCTTACATGTTTCAATGAGATCACCTCTCATTTTTCTAAACTCCAGAGAATACAGGCCCAATTTATTTAGTCTCTCATCATAGGACAACCCCTTTATCCCAGGGACTAATCTAGTGAACCTTCTCTGCACTGACTCCAGTGCAAGTATATCCTTTTTTAAATGTGGGGACCAAAACTGCACACAGTCTCCAGATGTGGTCTCACCAAAACCCTGTACATTGTAGCAATACTTCCTTATTCCTGTACTCCAAACCCCTTGCAATAAAGCCCAACATGTCATTTGCCTTCCTAATTGCTTGCTGTACCTGCATGTTAACTTTCTGTGTTCCTCGTACAAGCACACCCAAGTCTCTTTGAACATCAACACTTACAAATTTCACACCTTTTAGAAAATATTCTGCTTCTCTGTTCTTATGACCAAAGTGCATAACTTCACACTTCCCGACATTATACTCCATTTGCCATCTTGTTGCGCACTCACTTAAACTGTATATATCTCTTTGCAGTCCCACTGTGTCCTCCTCACAGCTTGCCTTTTGACCTACCTTTGCATCATCAGCAAACTTAGGTACATCACTCTCTGTCTCCTCATCTAAGTCATTGTTACCCCAATGTGTTTTGTTGAATGATAATTTTATTTGGTCCACTGACTGGAGATCTAAATTTATATTTTTTTAAAAACATTTTTAAAAAGACAAGCTGCCATCAAAGTCATCCTTTCAGCATAAGATGATCACCTGGTTTGATACACTGTATCCTACATTGCAAAGGACTGTGAGGAGAGAGATAAAATGTCTACTAATATCCTAGCAAGAACCAAGACCCAGGAAGTTTAAAGGAACTTGCTGTTCTCACAGTAAGCAGAGAAATACTGCCAACTGCTGTGTTTGAGTCACTGAGTGACTGTAATGTGACAAGCCCCTCCCCATCTGTGGCTTAAAGCTGGTGTTTTCTCTGCAGAGATGAAAAACAACTGGCCTCTGACATGAGCAGACCCTAAGTGGGGGGCGTCTCTCTCTCTTTCCATTCCAGCTTGAAAGCTTTCAAATCCTGCCTGTTGACTGACCACCGTTGCATACTCCAGCTACAATCAGATACCCTGTTGGAGGAAATCATCCGCATCGCTATCTCCAAGAGACCCACCGACCAGTCATCTACCTCTTCAAATTAAAAGCCTCAGGACCACCAAATTCAGATAGAAGCCAGCCAAATCATCAAACCCCACAGTCTGTATACCCTTTTGTTTTTTGGACTCTAACTCAACCAATTTACCCTTCCTCACTCTGTAATCTATTTGTGTGTGTGTAAACCTCTAGTATGTGTGTGTGAGAGTGAAAGTTATTTTATTAGTTCAGTTTAGGTACAATAAAGTTAACCTCTTTCTTTGTTAACCCAAGAAAACCTGCCCGATTGGTTCTTGTTATGATCATAGCAAGTAAGTAATCAAACACCTACTGAATTGGTCAGTACATCCACTTTAAGAAAGAATTAGACTTGTTGTAGTCAAACAAGGTGAGGAAAAAGAGGGAAGTCCTCTGACCCCTCCTCACTTGACCGTAACATCATTAATATAGATAATATATAGATCAATATAAGTCACCTACTGCAGGGCAGGACAATTTA
Organism: Heterodontus francisci; assembly: GCF_036365525.1. Classification (NCBI taxonomy): domain Eukaryota; kingdom Metazoa; phylum Chordata; class Chondrichthyes; order Heterodontiformes; family Heterodontidae; genus Heterodontus; species Heterodontus francisci. The sequence continues at coordinate 41,214,977 of NC_090389.1, read as the reverse complement.
CAGAGAGAGCTGTTTCTATAACTGTGAAGGCCACTACAATATTAAGATTCTATAGAACAGGTTATAGGTTCCCTCTGAACCATGTAGGATACCAATCTCTTGTCTGTACAGTTGACATGTGGGTGTAGGATGTAGAACGGTCAAATCTTTCTTTGACCTCTCTTGCCACCTTCATTTGCTCCTACCCACTTGTGACTTGTGATTCTCCTCAAACCCAATATTTCTCAGGTTGCTAGTCTTTCAGCTGTACACTGCATTCTAGGAAATGCCAGGGTTGGTGGTAGCACTTTCTCTGGACTTCGGAAGAACCTAAAAGGCAAGAACAGAAATAAAATTGACAATGGATTCCCCCAAATGGTTTTCAAAACAGGTAAGATCATAAGAGTTGTGTGTCATGCAGCTTTGCAAATTTAAACCTGCTGTGAGGATTTAGGAAAGGTTTTGCATATGAAGGATGTTACAATTGCAGTATACTTGTGGGATGCTGGCACCATGCTCCCAGATTCCCCTTCCAACGTCCTCTTCATAATCATGGTCAAAAGGCGGGTGGGTCATATTCTCAAACTCTGATAGCTGTTTTGGTATGGTTGGCCCACCACCCATCCGGCTTCTCTTCGATGGTCATAAGCAACCTTGGCCTGAAAGTTACATGTATTAGTGAAGACACTAACAAATTCCTAAGCAAACCAAACAACATCTGTGTCCTGACTATTGTCCTTCCTGTGCTAAGTCTTTTCACATTAATCTGCATATTTTTCCTGTCATTACTCCTTTCTAGGTGACCTGTAAAATGCAATGTGCGTGGTATTGTTGGCCCCTGGTGTAAGTGCCATTTAGTTTCTGTTGACTGAAGGACTGTTGCAAAGAGGGGGTCAATACTCAGGTCATGTATTGCAACTTACTTCCCTGGGATGCACAGAAGGTAAAAATTTACAATGAATCCTTACTTTGCATGATGGAAGCATATTTATGTAGACAAAGGTTCCGACGTTTACCTTGGAATTCTTCCTGATGCCACTGAACTTTTATTCTGAATTGGTTCTAAGTATGGCAGACCTGAGAGGCTCAGTGAGCTCCATTCATGCAGGTTGCACCTGGGATTTTATAGGTAAATACTCTGGATCCTCCTTTGCTTCACCACCATCCAGTCACTACTAAAAACAGGAAACTTTGGCCTCATCCTGCACACGATGGTGCTCCCTCCAGCTGCAACTATTTAAATGATAAACTGCAGCCATTTAATAGCCTCCAGATTGCTCAGCTTTCAAACTTGCAGCCAACCAGCTTCCAGGCCTGGTTCCCTGTGTGCATTCTGCTGTGCACAGGGAGTCTATTTAAATGAAGGGGGGAAAGGGGGGGGGGTTCCATCTTAATGTTTGGTGACACCAACCCTCCATCCTATCAAAATTGGTGTGCCTTTACCATGGCCGCACACAGCCTGAATTTTGCCACACTTAGAAGGTCAAAGCTTTGTTGTAAATCTGTCAGCTGCTCCCATCTGCTGCTCCCCAGTTCAACAGCAGCAAAATGGAGTTGGGGGAGGGAAGAGAGTTGAGACTGATGATTCAAATGGACAGAAAATAGTAACATAATTACAAAAGAGTAGGGAGGATCCACTGGGAATGTAAAACAAATTAATTAGTGAATTGTTTCTGTTTTAAAACTCCAATCAAACATCACCTGTTTAACTTTAACTTTATCAACTTTGCTTCCAATTTCCACCCTTCTCTCACCTTTACATGGTCCATCTCTGACACTTCCCTTCCCTTCCTCGACTCCTCTGTCTCCATCTCTGGGGATAGGTTGTCTACTAATATCCATTATAAGCCCACCGACTCCCACAGCTACCTGGACTACACTTCTTCACACCCTACCTCCTGTAAGGACTCTATTCCATTCTCCCAGTTTCTCCGTCTCCGATGCATCTGTTCTGATGATGCTACCTTCCATGACGGTGCTTCTGATATGACCTCCTTTTCCCTCAACCGAGGATTTCCCCCCACTGTGGTTGACAGGGCCCTCAACCGTGTCCGACCCATTCCCTGCACCTCTACCCTCACCCCTTCCCCTCCCTCCCAGGACCGTGACAGGGTTCCCCTTGTCCTCACTTTTCGCCCCATCAGCCTCCATATCCAAAGGATCATCCTCCGCCATTTCCGCCACCTCCAGCGTGATGCCACTACCAGTCGCATCTTCCCCTGTCAGCATTCCGAAGGGATTGTTCCCTCCGCGACACCCTGGTCCACTCCTCTATTATCCCCACCACCTCGTCCCCGTCCCATGGCACCTTCCCCTGCAATCGCAGGAGGTGTAATACCTGCCTATTTACCTCCTCTCTCCTCAATATCCCAGGCCCCAAACATTACTTTCAGGTGAAGAAGCGATTTACTTGTACTTCTTTCAATGTAGTACACTGTATTCGCTGCTCACAGTGTGGTCTCCTCTACATTGGGGAGACCAAGTGCAGACTGGGTGACCGCTTTGCGGAACATCTCCGCTCAGTCCACAAGCAGGACCCTGAGCTTCCGGTTGCTTGCCATTTCAGCACTCCCCCCTGCTCTCATGCTCACATCTCTGTCCTGGGATTGCTGCAGTGTTCCAGTGAACATCAACGCAAGCTCGAGGAACAGCATCTCATCTACCGATTAGGCACACTACAGCCTGCTGGACTGAACATTGAGTTCAATAATTTCAGAGCATGACAGCCAGCCCCCCATTTTACTTTCATTTTTAGTTATTTTTTCTTCCTTTTTTTTACATTCTTTTTTACATGTTTACAATCTTTTTTTTGCATTTATTTCATTTCATCTTAGTTTGTTCAGTTTGCTTACCCACTGTTTTTTTCAGGTTTGCACTTGCTGCTGTTCAATATTCAGTATATTAACACCTAATCTGTACTAATGCTTTGTCTTTCAACACACCATTAACATATTGTTTGCCTTTTGGTCAGCTATGTGGCCTGGTCCAATCTAGACCTCCTTTGTTATCTCTTGCCCCACCCCCACCTCACTTGCTTATAACCTGTGACTTTTCTAATATTTGTCAGTTCCGAAGAAGGGTCACTGACCCGAAACGTTAACTCTGCTTCTCTTTTCACAGATGCTGCCAGACCTGCTGAGTGGTTCCAGCATTTCGTGTTTTTATCATCTGTTTAATTTACAGTATATTTATTGGTATATAGAATGGTTCATTTACTTTACAGATTAAATATCTGAAATGCCCAATTTGAGACAATCTTCAGTGACCACAATTGATGATTTATGTTCAAATGTAATAGTTGATGTCATTATCTACAATATGATTCACTTAAAAAACAGAAAAATAGATACGTAAAGCGCAATGATCCATTATATTTTAATTAAGTTGTTTCAGTTATTCCCTCCCCTATTTTAACCCCTGCACCACAAACTATTCTTGTACCATTCAAGAACATTGGCAGGCGACATGCTCCCAAAGCTTCTCACTCTCAAGCTTCTTATTCTCGACGTAGCTGGACCCTGGGAGTAGTATGAAAGCAGCTTGAGTAACTGTAATTTTCCCCTTCAACCACTAGCTATTCCCAAGCCTCTGCTCAATACTTCCCCTTGATCAGTCAATCAAGATCAACATCTCGAGTAATGTGGAATCACTGGCACCAACTCTCATCCTTTCACTCGCAGAATAGCATGTTGGTGCTTTGAATCAACACATTGCACTGTCTTCCACTTACAAATTGTATGTGAATTTTATTTTATGATGTGGGGCAGGAAAAAGACAAATGTGTCATAAAGTTAATTTTTCAGGAAGTCATTTTGCCATTGATTACATTTATTTATTTATGTCGACTTATTTATGTTTTACTTGTTTGCACAACCCCTGTAAATCCTCCACTTGTTAGCAGTTTTCAAAAGTGATGTATTAGGGAGAATAGTGTTTTCCCTTCATGTAGTACCATTTTTCTTCCAATAGATCTCACTACTGCACTTTAGTGACAGAAAACCAATACTACACAAATAAAAATCAAATCATTTTTCCTTCTGTGTCAAGCTACCTAAAGATTGCTGGCAGGTAACAGAAATCAGGCAAGGTTCATGTTCGAACATCATTAACTTAAAATACACATTAATAACTGGAATGTCTGAAAACAATGAAGAAGTCTAATTTGTAATGAAAACCTCTCATACCTATTCAATTAAAAAGTGAAAATACCACTAGACTATGGTGAGCAGGTATATCACTGCCATAATCACCACTTAATAGAATAAAACTATGTACACTTTAAAAAAAATACAGGCGGCATATTTTCTCTGAGGGTTGAATTCATCAAAGTCTGAATTAGAAAGGGCTAGAGTGATAATTATTAATCAGAGTTTAATGTATATTTTTTGCCACAGGATTTAGAAATTGTCTTTTTTGATATATTTTTATAAGTGGAATACCTTAAAACATCTGAATGAAGAAAATCCCAGTTACAATTTTTGATTATGACCATACCATCCTTCTTGTTGGTATGCTTTCAGTATTTGATACCCTATGAAAGATGTAGGCCCTGTGATAAATACTAATGCAACATGGGCACATCAAGCATCTGTACTACCAACTCTTTGATATAAATCTGTAGGGTTTTTGACATTTGTTTGCCAGTCACAGGTTTATTTTCTTTCATGAGGGGAGCTCAGACTTGACACATCAAAGTACTTATCTGTACAATATGCCACTGAGCAATACTTCAAACATTCAAAGGAATGAATCTTCAAACCAGTACTTCTTCTATTAGACCACATTGGCTGGAGTGAATAAACCTTGCTAATGTGGAAAAATGAGCAGCTGCTGGACTTTGTGAATTTATTCCTGCAATTGAACGCTGTACCAACAAGACAAGCTTTTCTAATGAGTCAGATGAAATAAAGATATACTGAAGCTGGGAATATATTGCTATGTGTTAGTAATGCTGATGAGCATTGGATATCAAAGCTTTTTGTGTGGACATGATGCACAGCATTGCCATCATCCTCTGGGGAAATTCCAGTGGTGCTGAGGATGTGTGCGTCAGGCATATAGTAGACTCATTAAGGCTGTGAAGATCAGATAAATGATCTGATGGGCCCATAATGCGTTTGCAGCACCTGAACAGCAATGCAGATGTTGCCAACACACAGAAAACAGGTACTGCATGGTAGGCTCATTCAGCCATGTGAGGTCGTCTTTTTAAAATGGAGTCTAATCTACTCGGTGGTTGTGGCAAATAGTTATATGTTGAACCTGTGCTTATTGACTGAACTTTTTTGCTTCAAGTACTGATCATAACCTGACTTTACAGCAGCACCCTATTTCACATTGTGTTTTTATTTACTAAGAGAATTGTAATTGTGTACAGCCCTATGTGTACCCTCCTGAGTATATCATTATATTAGCAGGTTCTGAAAGTGGAAGCAGAGATCGACGAAGATCTTGTACAGTTACATTTAAGAAGAAGCTGCCCTTATGCCATTGCCAGGGGCCATCAGATAATTTACATAACCTTTTTAATGAAAATAGCACAATCCTGGTGTGCATGCCCTCAATGTCACAGGTTCTCGTGCCAGACCTAAAAAGTATTTCCAGGACAGGGACTACTATTTAATAGCTACCAAGGTGACCACTGCCTTGAATCATTATGGCACTGGATCCCTCCAAAACATCATCAAGATCAAATCTTACAATCTGCATTTTACAGTGGCATCATGTGTTCTATTCTGGAAAGCAAGTTGGCGAAGGATGATACTGGAACCAATCTTTACTCAGTTTTGTATTTATTTACAAAGTGAAATATTACAAGCACACCCCTCCTAACTCAACCACCCCACAGACCGGAATTTTACGTCAGGGTGCAGTCCCTGCCCTAAAGGTTGCTGGTGGGGAGGGGGGGTGGGGGGGGGGGGCAGGTGCCATCTCCTCCAGGCCTGGAACCCATGTCATAATTTTACATGGCTCTGGCCCTTAATTGGCCTTGGGCAGGACTTCTGCCCCTCTTAGGCAGGAGGTCCTGCCTCCAAGAGGCTGCTGGCCAATCAGAGGGCCAACAGCTCTTCAGACCTAGCAGTGCCATCAGGAGCGGTGGCCATGGCTGGGACTGCATCTAGTGAGAGGAGCAGTAATGGAGAAGGCCCTGGAATTTAGATACATGTGTGGGGCCTCGCCGGGGACAATCGTCTGGGCCCCGGTGAGGTGGGGGGGGGGGGGGGTGTTGGTCGAGGTGGGGGGAGGTGCTCCAGTGGAGGCAGCTTGTTCCGTGGGGTGTGGGGGGGCCTCTGTGGGGCACAGGGTGCCCGATCAGGTGGTCCCCCCTAGCCCGCAAGCAGGCCGCCAGGTTTTACTGGGCGGCCACCTCAGCTGGTGTAGTGCCCGTCCGCCACTGGTAATATAGCAGTGGCGGTGGGAGGAGGCCCTTAAGTGGCAATTAATTGGGCCTTAATTGGCCTGGGGCAAGCAGGCCGTTTGTCACCTCCCCACTGCTCGTAAAATTGCAGCAGGGGCAGGAAGGCAATGGGAATGGCATCCCCCACCTCCCACTCAATTTTATGCTCCCGCCCCACCTCCAGCCCGGGCGGGGGGGGGGGGGGGGGGGGTGGGTGGGGTGCCTGGTGACATAAAATTCTGGCCACAGTTTCAGTAAGTGTCTCTTTATATGTGCTCAAGTGAAACCCGAATTAATACCCTCCACCTGCATATAATTAAACATAATTGATATACAATTAATATCATGCAGGTAAAAACACCAACGAACCTTGGATATTACTGCCTAGTCAGCTTCCCCAAAATATCAATAGCATGCTGGATCCTACACCAATGCTATCACTCTCGTCAACAGAAAACAAGCTCTACTCCATGATAGTGCAGTCGATTTGTGACCATAGGTAGAACTATTCACATTAATGCCTGTTACCTTGGTAGTTGTCATGATTCTTTTATTTTATAGCAATTGATGTTGGCAGCATGAATGAATAGTTGCTATCAATCGGAAACCTGGCTTGTGACCCTTTACCGAAAATTGGGCAAGACATGAAGAAAGATATAATAAGGCATATGCAAGTGCCCAGGTCTTGGCAGAACATTGCTTCTGAATGATAATGCAAAGTTTCTAATGTATAGACTGACTGTGGTGAGGCTTACAGTAAAGGTGGGTCAATTCCACTGACACTTGGTCTTCCTCCCTCAATGCTTTGTGCTTCACTAAGTGCTCTATCCTGCAACTAACTGACTCACTAACTAACTCTTTCAGAATGGAATATCTGTGATGGTGCTCTCCATTTTAGGAGTGGGCAACATCAGATACTCAGTCCAGGCAGGGCATTAGATTCAGGTACCTGCTCCTCATGGGCACATAGAAGGGCAGAAAAACATATTTGACAATGCTGGCAGTAAGGCAATAGTAAAGACTGCTCTAGTGAAACACAACCATGGCCATGTCTTTGAAAAGGACAAAAACATTTGCCAGAGTGCTACGCATTCTCACCCCGTGATGGTCCACTAAGCTGGCAGTGACACTTGTTAAAATGCAACATTATACAATTAAACAATTCATCAGCATACTTACCTTAAAAAATCTTTCTGAGACCAGAAAATGTTTTCCTCACCTATTCTCAGCTCAGAACACAGTTGTGATAATATTTCCTGTTTCTGCTACTGCCATCCAAACTGCTCTGCCACTGCTTTTATTTAGAGAATGGCCTCTGTTCCAAAAAGGACATCCATCTCTGCAGGCATTCCAAAGCTGCTCCACTGAATGGTGTACTTATGACACAATGACCTTATCTCCAGCCATTTTGACACCTCATCATTAGCGGGCATCTTTAAGGGATGACCAATAACCCTATAATAGCTGCTAGCCTTGGTCAACCCGTACTTTGACTCTAGGGTCAGTTCACTGCACTGTAGGTGCACAGTGTCCAAGGAGCACCAGTCTCACCTGCTCTGTACTTAGATCACACTGTTGGCCCTTGATGGAAACTTGAGGTGTATAATTTATAATATATGGGTGGTCTCAACAGGTAACTCACAAGTGACAGTCGTAAGTGAATTTTGAACCACATAAATAATGGGATATAAACTGTATCAAAAGTATATTTATAATGTATTCCATGTATGCTGAACATATGAAAGAAAAATATGTATATATATGTGGAATGTTTCTGAAGGAAAGAACATGAGCAGTGACACAATCATCAACCCAATTTGTTGTGGCAATTACATTCAAATGTGCATGTTATTTCATCAGGAAAATTCACAAGAATACCAATGTGAGGGAAGCAACAAATTTATACTGTATGAGAAGAGAGTGCTGATTGGTTGTCAAGTGGATTCTGACTGGTAGAGGCATTGCCATGGAGCATGCACCAGTTTATGTTAGCTGACAGTTAACTACCAAACTTGAAATTTAAACCAAGCAGCTTGACTCTGATTGGTCAAGGCATTGCCCTGGGGAATGAACCAGCGAATGGCTGTCACTTATTTTGTTTAGCTGAAACAGGTGCAATGTGTGTACATGTTCTTTCTGTCTGCAAAGAATAGGGCCCTGTGTATTAATATATGTAGCTTCCAGTATGCGCAAATTCGCAACACTGCCAGCCCAACTGTCAATCTTAAATTGGTTGTCAGCCTAATTCTTAGCACATTGAGGATTATTTAGCAAATGTTGTCCAATCACGAAATCACATCTAATGTCTCTATTTTCAGCAATACTCTAGTTCTGTGTTACCAAACGGCTATTATTTCATATTATTGGGCTTAGTAATCTTTCCAAGATGGTTCCTGTAGCGATATCATCAATATAAGCAAATATATTTTAGAAATAATGAGCATAGGTAGATAGAAGACCAAGAGTTAAAGTTAATCATAATACATTGCATTACCTTTCACTGGTGCAGCTTTAAGAAGACTAACAAAGAGATGCAGTTGTCTCAAATACTTACATCTAAAGTTCTTACAGCTTCTAAGAATTGAAAATCTGGGCATTATGTAATTCCTCCCAAATAACAATTTTCAAAAATGAAATGGTGGCTATTAAAGAGCACAATGAGAAACAAGAATGCATGTGACAAATATCAGTTTATAGGGTCCTCTGAATGAATGGGAAACTTTCTATTATTCTCTTATGACTGTCATCCATAATCATTATAATGGAAAAAATTAAACTTTTAGTAGTATTTGATGGTCAGATAGCTCCAGTTGAATTAATATTCAAAATGTTCAGTTTAAATCTCATTGGCATTCAGACACTGTTGTAAAGCACGAGATTGATTGACTCATAATAGTGCATAGTCCACTTCAAGGATGGACAAAATCTATGGGGAATGGGAGTTCCATCCTTCTAAGCATACTCCGTTTTAGAAAGCAACAAAACAGCAGTCATGGGGTCATCCACAACCCAGTCTGCCTCAGCTTCTTTATGAGGAAGACAGTGACATAAGATTGAAAAAAAGAAACACTTACCTTTGCATAGTGTGAATTGGTCATGATATTGAAGGGAACAACAGAAAAAAAATCTTTAGTAGAGAAGCTTGCAGTTTGTGAACAACAATGTTGGTGAGAACTTGGCATTCTAAAATGCTGCTGTGATTTCGGTTACATTTGTTAGCTACATCACTATTTACTCCTTTATGAGTTCATTCATGGTTTTGTCCATTATTTCGTCAGGTTTTCTTGAAAAATAACTTTTTGTGTTAGTACACTGATATTCCAGTTAATTTTTACTCTCAATGTCAGTCTACTCTAACTTGCAAGACAGAAAACAAAAACAATCTAATTTTATCTCATTTTGATTAATGAAAATTAAAGCCAGTTCTATATTTCCAAATAATTTGCATTGCTGCATTACATCAAAAAATTGCAAAGTATATTTTCTCAGATGTAACATCAAAAAGGGGTAATTAAAAACAATAAAAACATTCAATACTTGAAGGGCCAACATAATTAAAATACATACAAAATCTCAAGGGCATGTACCTCCTTAAAGGGGTTATAATTAGCACATATGCCATCATCCTGCTCTTGAAGCAATCCTCTGTTCCTAAACATGGTATTTAGAAAGTCCTTGTGCAACATTACACTTTAATACCTTTGGATGTGCACATGTTAGAAGCAAACTGTAAAGAGCATAGGAAAACATAATTCATAAAGTTCTTTTTTAATGTTAATGCTGTTCTTAATGATGCTGAAACTGATGGAAAATGCAACAATAGAAGAAAAGGTGAACTGTTGGAAAATCAGATTGAATGATGCCTCACAAAAGATGGCAGTTATGTGGAAGCTTAGCGATTTGAACTGTATTGTTTTAAAACTTTATTAAAATTTAAAGTTGTACAAGAACTTTATAAACAGCCTGTAGATTGCATGAAAATGAGGTAAAAGAAGCAGCTTTGAGCCCATTACAAAGGAAGCTTTTTCTTGATGGACTAGTTCCAATGTAGCTCTCATTTACATCTTTCATAGGGCCTCAGTGTGCCTCATGATAGGTTAGTTAGCTTTTAACCTGGTTTTAGTTTTCCCCATCCCATTTCCAAACAGCTGCTTATCATTCATTGAACAGTAGCTCAGCCACTAAAGTCCTGGTATCATTAGACAACCCAAACACACACAATTAAACATTACAGCAAAGTGAGACTGCCTAGGATGAGATTCTTTACATGCAGCAAAGCTACTTATGTATTGAGTTAGTCATATTTTCAAAATTTGTTACAATCGTTTCATTTAGTTTGCTCAATGTTTCTGAAAGTTTACAATATGAATATACCATTATGGTTGTATCGTTGACAAACTCTTTGGGATATTGGGTGACTGGAAACCTGCTTTTCTAACTTCCTGATCTGGAACAGAGATTGCGAGAAATCAGTGACACTGGAAATGGCTGTTTAAACTGCTCTTTGGACCAATTCCTGCAAAACGAATAGGCTATATCTACCCTTGCAGCTACTGAAGGTAGCTTCCAGAGTTCTTCATGATGTTTGCTATCTTATCCTCAATTAATGTCAGCATTTGATGTCTTGGAAAACCTCCCATTAGTCAAAGTAGTGCTACAATTCAATATCAATGTACCTCTATTAGAAAGCCTGGTTTTACCAATATCTCAGAACTGGTGGGCTGTGGATAGAGGCCTACAGCCTTGTGGAGCAGTACATTTGTTGAAGGCCAGTGAAAGGGAAGTGGCTGCAAGAAGTACCATTGTTGTTTAACATTCTCCTTCTCTTGTCTGGGACTCCAAGATGTTGCAAATATACATTCATCACATAGTATGTACTACAGTCAGCTGAGAAAAATGTCAATACAATCAAACCTTATAGTCCTTTAAATGTAATAACTTGTGAATGGACAATTATTCTCAACATTATTTCTGTTAGTCATTTTATGATACATATATATAACAATTCTAATTCCTTATATTCTGTGTCAGGGTTTCAAATTTGGTAAATTCCTATATTCCAATTAAAGCATTCAATTCTAGCATTACTTCAAAGAAACTGTTCAATTTGCAACTAAACATGCAAAAACATTATGATAGTGAGACAAATGAGAACATGAGCAGAAATACTGCTGTAGAACTCAGAAAATACAAGGTAAGGTATTATAATTCTATATATGTCAGGGAACTGGTAGATCAAAAAATCTTTTCCACTACATTAAGAAAAAAGAAAAATAATCATATAACTGCATTGCACACTTAGGATAAACAGAATAAGTAGTAGCTAGCTGCTTATTTTTAACACTGACATCTGTAATGGAATCCATATGTAGAGTGCAACTATACTGCTAATAGATCTACATTATATTAAATCAAGATGAACATGGCAAGCAACCGTAACAAAATATTTCTTAGTCATCTGTTCATTGTACAATTCTGTAAGCAAACCTAAAGCAATTTAATTAGGTTATAAATAATGGTAAGAAATATGATAGGGATCAGGTCCCAAATAGACTCCAGGCTGGTTATAGTACTTGAAGTGGAATTTTGTTTTAAAAAGTATTTGTTTTCTTTAAAATTTCTGGGATAAGCTTTGCTGAAAATTTATGAGGGTGATAGCACATAGGTGTCTGTTTAGGATGATACTTAGTGCCAAAATAGTTGACTCCTACAGGATTCATTTTGTTAAGTTCCATATAGTCATTCTAGCAAATATAGTAATAAGAAATCAAATAACTGTTTACTTTTATAAACATATGCTATGGTTGTTGCTTCCAGAACTGAACCTGAATGAGGTAACCACTTGTCAGCTCCAATCAGTTGTCGTCACTTTGATGGGTGAGTGCTTTGGTGCTTTTGATAGACTGGAGCAACTGAGCTGAAAGAGCTTCACCTTCTGATTCAACAACATTTCTTTTTAGATCACTAGGATGTTGTTAATAAAGAATCTCATATTTGCGATATTTTTCAGAACATGCATTGGAGGCATCTTGGAGATGGGACTTGGGGGTAGAATTAATTTCTTGCTATCACATGGTCTGTAAAACTGACTTGATCCTCACTGTTGAAAATCTGTACTCAGCAAACATTACCCCATAATTTGATAAAAGTGTTGCCTCTAGACCATAAGATTATAGTTTTAGGACTTCCAGTTGAGGGAACCGAGCACATATCGAGTATAGATATCACTGTTTAGCACTCACATGATGCTACACCATTGGAAATAGTAGATTTTGGTCTGGACCCACTATTGAACCCAGACTCAGTGCTGCATAGGCACTGTGCGCCCGAAATGAGAGGCCAGAAGATCAATGGAAATTGGTCCTCCGACCTCATCTGCATACTTAATGCAAGCTGTCAGTACTGTAAGTACCTCCACAGGTAGCTTGCCCACATGAGGAGATGAAGGTTGGGCTGTCTACCTCACCAACAGAATTCCAAGGGTAAATCTCAGGTGAAGGGGCGTTGTGGTGAGGGGAGCGGCATTGAAGCGGGCTACAGTATGGGTGGAGGCAATTGTGACTCTTTTGGAGTCAGGGGAGCACTTCTCCTACACCAGCTGAGCAGAAATATTTATTTTATTAAGAATAATTTTCACACTGGAGAAGCAGACTCTTTTACCTTCCCTGCTCATTGACAAAAAATTGCTGGGGTCCAAAAACAGACGCTGGCCCTGAACTTACATACTTAAGGGCGTAACTCTTAAAATGTCCCCCCCCACTAATTTAGCAATGGAACCAACATCTGCGAAGATCAGGTGCAGGCTGTCCCATTGCTAAATTGGTTTGCTTTGTGCCCGTTTTAGGCCCAGAAATGGGCATAACACATACGAATTTCTCTCTACCCTCCGCTCCTTGGGTGACACTGAGGTCCTACCTAGCTGTGCTGGGTTATAGATGCTAAATATTCCATGCCACTAATTCCATAGAGTACGAATTAACCCTATTGCCCTCAGCAAAGTGTTTAAAACAGAAGACAGATGCTAATTTATTTTAGTTCTTGTAATGTACAGTAATGCACTTTAGTGGGAATGATCATGACTAAATGTCCCTGCAGTTTAGTGACCTAATATCCCTTCCTCCCCAAATTTTGTCCGATTGGGGTCTCAGAGTAAACTAGACAGCAGTCGTGTTCAAATATTCTCAGTCCCATACTACTGTCATATAATTTTTCATCCAATGGTTTTTATTCTGATAACTTACATTTCAAAATTGAACCCTATAGGGGTTAATTTTACCTTTGGGGAATAGTGTAAAACATACAATAGCGGCTTGACTGCCTCTCCCAATTTTCATTTCCATTGAATATCAACCGAAGTCAAAAATCCCTTCTATGTATGCAAACTATTTGATCCTTGTTCAAATATAACGTAAATATGTCCACTATGGCTACAGAAAGCATAGCCCTGCAAGATGTATTTGGGCCACTGTACACCACAAGATTTTTTGTAACTCTATAAAGTTGAGAATTAACAATATTCTTAATCTTTACCTTGTGGAATAAATTAATAATTGTACAGCCAACACTCAAATTACCTACTGTCACTTTCACCAGCACTTTAAAGGTAAAAGCCATTACGAATTCAAAACAAAATTATTGTTATTGATTTAAAACAAAATGAATCAATGCATTAAAAGAAATTCTAACAGCTTCTTCAGAAAAATTAATCAATTTGTCCATTGTATAAAGCAGATTGTGTATTATGGATAAATACATTTGCATTGGAGAAGCTGCCCTGTTATGGATTATAAATGGATGGAGGAAGTTGACATATTAGATGTAATAGATTTCACCCTGTAAAAATGAATCATATGCCCTAAAACAGATTGTAACAAATTTCTAGCCCAATATAGAGTTTCAGATGACAGAAATATAGATAAAGTTTTCAAAGGCAGAAGAGCTGAGATGGGGCAGAGACAGGCAATGTTGTACAGGTGAAAATAGTGATGATATGATACAGGGTTTGATGCTAAGCTTAGACTCAAACAGAAAACCAAGGATTTGCATGGTCTGAATGAGTGGCTGATAAGAGGATGTAATTAATCGCTGGAGAGTAGAGATTATTACGGGAAAAAATACAAATAGCTTTGAACTTCCTGATGTCAAGTTGGAGGAAATTGCGGCATATCTATGACTTGATGTTCGAGTGGTAGTCTGACAGAGATGGGATCAAGAGAGGTGGTGAAGAGGTGGACCTGTGCATCATGAGATAGAAATTTGTCAATCCTTGGTTTCAGGCGTGAAGGAGGTGATGCGATCATTAGGCTCACTCAAACTGGGAGGCCCGATGCTGTCTCGTAAATGGACCTCGTGCCTCATCTCAATAATTGGGGTGAGATGCCAGGCCCCATTGCACCTCCACAGGCAGCTCACCCAACTGGCAATTTGAATTGGGACCTCCTGCCCTGCTGGTAACAACCCTCAGATAAATGCCAGCAGTGGCTGGCAAGAGTCCTGTTCCTCCTGGTTTCACATGAATTAAAAAAAAATCAATACTGTTTGGTCATGGCTGATTCCTAAGTCACATTCACGCAAGGAGAAGCAGGCCACGCCAGGCCCGGATACTAATTTCCAGAGGAGTCCTAAACTCATTTAACATACATAAAGGAACTTACACTTGTTTCAGGCAGACACTAAGGATCCCTGAAAATCATCTAACCTAATTTTGGGTTTGACATCTTTCATGTCCTTGGGGTGCAGTATGTTGGCCCCAAAGGTTCGGGTGGTAGAACCATCAGCGTACATATCAAGTTGATCTTCTGCCTATGGATGATGTCACCATGGGCTAGCATGTAGCTATATTAAAGAAGGAAACAAGGTTTGAACTGTGGGGATTCTGGAGGTGACAGAAAAAAGTGTAAGGCAAACACATTGGGCTGAATTTTGTTTTCCCGCTGCCAAAAAAAGGCAGCCCCCACGCACAGGCCATGCGCCACTCTGCAGCGATCTTGAGTGCGGTGGCTCATTAAAATATGCAAGGTGGGCTGCTGCCCCTCCAATCATGTGGTGGGGTGGCTTTGGCGATGCCATGAACAGGGCCAGCTGCCTCTGAGCAGGCGCTGGCACCGGCGCCATTTTTAAAGGGCAGCCAGCCCTGCTCAGAGACTGCAGAGTTAAACCCCACACCCCAACCCCCTCCAACAACACCGAAAATAAATGTTGGCCCCGTTCCCCCCAATACACTGTAATTGAAGAGTTGACCCCTTCTCCCCAAAACTGCACAAAGTGCAGAGGTCACCTCTTTCCCACCACCCCACCATCTCCTTCTACTTTAAAAATGCAGAGTTGACCCCGTTTCCCCCCCGCATCACAACACGAAGAACCTTGAGTTCCCCCCTACCCACCTCGGTGGCAGCAGCTTTCCCTGGACAGGAAAGAGAAGGCGTGTGAGTGCCACCCGTCACATAGAAGATCAGGATCCCATGGTAAGATCACGGGTAATTCAATTTAAATGTATTCATAAAGTTTATTTAAATATTTAAAGTCAGAGCCCCTCGCCGAGTGGTAGATGGGCCATCATAGAGCCTTACTGCCACTGGGAAGATCGGGCCCAGCCCAACGTCAGGAGCTGAACAAAATTCAGCCCATTGTTGGAGATGTGCTCACTGCTGGAAGTGGAACCACAGAAGGCAGTTCTCGCAAAGCTGGCCAAGGAGAATGACATGGTTCACTGTGCCAATCATTGCAGAGAGATCCAGGAAGACAAGGATGACTTGTACACCAAACTCACAGTCACAGAGAATGTCATTAGTGACCCTGGTTAGGGATGTATTAGTGTTATGAGTAGGGCATAAACAAGACTGGAGGATCTGATTCGGGGGTTTTGAGAAAGATGGAGTGGAGCTGAGTGGAACTGACACATTTAGGAACCTCATAGATGAAAAACTGATTGGAGGTGTGATAGTTGCAGATGATAGGTGGGTTGAGAGTGGGATGTTGACAACGTTTTTTTTCATGACCTTAGGATATCCTAAAGCACTGCAGTCAATTAATTACTTTTGAAGTGTAGTCACTGTTGTAATATAATAAAACATGGCAGCCAATTTGCATGCACCAAGGTCCCACAAATAGCAATGAGGTAAATGATTGGATAATCTGTTGTACTTATGTTGGTTATGAGATAAATATTGGCTGTGACATTGGGACAATTCCCCTGCTCTTTGAATATGCCTTGGGATCTTTTATGTCTACCTGAGAGGACAGCCATAGCCTCAGTTTAACATCTCTATCAAAAGACGTCACCTCTAACTGTGCAACACTGAATCTAGATTATGTGCTCAAGTATCTGGAGTGGGCCTTGAAGTCAACTCAAAGGCAAGAGTACTACCTCTGAGCTAAGATTGATGCCGAAATGGAAGAGAGACAGTGCCTGTGGAAAGGGAACTATTAACATCAGATAGCATGGAAGCCAGAAAAGGAAGTTGAGTTTTAAAAGTTGAGTAGAGAGGGTTAAAGTGGGCAGGCGGTGGATCTAAAGGAGGAAATAATCTTTGGATCAATGGAAGAGGTAAAGAGGTAGAGTTGGATGTTATCAACATTCATTTGAAAGCTGAACACATGGGCTAAATTTTACCGCAGGCTTTGGAACCCTGACGTCAGGCCAAAAAGCGGGTCTTGAGTCGACACTTGCTGGCAGCGGGACTGGCTAGGCGGCTTCCTATTTGGCTGCCTGCAGGCCTTCCATCCAATAGAGGGCCAGCAGCTTTGAAGCCTCAGCGGCGCCATCAGGAGACCTCAGGACACCTTACAACGGAGACGCCTTTGGACGGGTATGCAAAAATTAAAATTGAGGGGCCCGAGTGTGGTAGACCTGCAGGATGGAGGGGAAACCCCTCCAGAGTTGATCATGGATTCGCGGGGACAACCTTTCATGCCTGTGGCCCTCTCTTTGGGCCATGGAGCCTAATGCCCCCCTGTGCTGCTGCAGGGAGACTGTCTCCATGAAACTAGTAGCACCTCCATGCAGCAGGGTGCCACCTCACCATTGGCAAAATGCCGGCGACCCTGTAAAATGGCCTGTAATTGGTTGCCCGCCTCTGTGGAGCAGACAGTTGATTCACCTCACAGCCCACCATTGGGTATCTTTCCTGCTCCCCGTTATTTTACCAGGCCCCCCCTGGCCTATGTTCCCACCACCCAGGGCCAGTGAAATTCAGCCCCATGTTTGCAGATGATATTGATAAGTGGTGAGGAAGTGGTGACCAATGATGGACCATTCAGCTGCATTGGAAGTGACAATGTGGTCAGCCAAGGAGAATTCATTGAAAGTAAAATAAAGCAGAACAGCAAATACAAGATGTACAACGCACGTATAACATAATCACAATGAAATGGCTGTAACAGGTTATTTAATCTTAATGAGCATGTCTTCTAATTTAATTTAATATCTTTCTCCATTTAAATAAGTCTGATATGTGATGTGAACTTTTCTCGGAAAACCTCTCAGATGCCTCCTTTGTAAGCTGAGAAACCCAAGTTTCTCAAGTCTTTTTTTCATACCTCAGACGCCTGACAGTGGGATTCAGCCTTGTGGCTCTCCTCTGCGTTGTCTCCAGAATCTGAATGTGTCTCTGGTGAGCAGAACTGACTGCAAGATGTGGTCTGACCACAGCACTATAAAGTTTGATAACCTCTTCCTATTTTGACTAAGTAGTTCAACATTCTATTGGCTTTGTCAATTGCTGCTCTATAATGCTTCT
Source organism: Heterodontus francisci (assembly GCF_036365525.1). Taxonomy (NCBI): domain Eukaryota; kingdom Metazoa; phylum Chordata; class Chondrichthyes; order Heterodontiformes; family Heterodontidae; genus Heterodontus; species Heterodontus francisci. Next base: position 41,196,863 of record NC_090389.1, on the reverse strand, counting down.
ACATATTTGGGGTTGAGTTTAAGACATTCATATCTTTTACAGCTTTATCCTTAGCTATTTCAGCAACATTCATTGAGTACACATGTGGTATGTTTTTCCTTCCTATTTGCAGCACTTAACAATTAACTGCATTAAATCTCATTTTCCATTTTTCTGCCCACTAATGATTTTTGTTATTCCTGAGTTGCCTCTTTCTATTTCACTGCACCTCCTACTTTGGTATCATACAATTTAACAACTTTCCATTGAGTTTCTGAATCCAAGTCATTTATGAAAATTAGGAATAGCAGGGGTCTCAGTACCAAGTGCTTAGGTACCTCACACTTTCCCCTCACTTTGGCTTAACTGCTCTGACAAGCACTTATTGTTTCTAACCAATACATCTTCTACTTATCCGTTCTAATGGTTTAACCTAAATCTCCACAGCTTTTAGATTAATTAAAAGCCTTTCATGTGGAACTTTATCAAAAGCCTTTTGGAAGTCCAGGTACACGTCATACGGCTTACCGCAGTCAACTTGGGTTGTCATTTCATCAAAAAAAGCAAAAAGATTGTGCAGGCAATATCTTCCCTTTCTGAATTCCTATTTACTATATTGTTACTCCTGATAGATCTTACATGGAATGGAAGTGAGGCATGTGGGTTTCTAGCAGCTTGTATCCACTTTTGTCACCTGTTTTGAAAATGGCCACCATGTTAGTCTGTTCCCAATCTATTGGTATGATCTGTGTCCTGAAGTATAATCTGAGTTAATTGGATCAATTAGGATGAGCCAGTTATTTATGTCTATGGGAAAACCTGTTATTTAAGACAATGTAAATCAATGAACGAATCTACTTCAACACCGAAGACACTACATGAAGATTAACGTCAAAGTAAGAAAAACATACATATGTTGGGGGTGAGTTTCTGCGATGGTTATCTGCTGTAACTTTGGTGGAAGAACTGCGTAAATCCCAGAAAAACAGTGTAAACACCATTTACACCATTTTCCTGGAGTTTCCGTGGCTCTTTCGTTAAAAATGCTGTGGACAACTGGGAAACCCCTGCAGCCATTCACCTCCATACTTACAATTTGACATAACAAACATCATTCCAATGATCGCAGTTCAAGTGACAATCAGCATTGTGACTAATCCAAGAAACAACATTAAGAGGCCACTGCTGTACTCATAAGTCTTCTAGCTTCTACCTGATCCCATTATTGTATACCTAAGGTTTAAAAAAGGTACAACTATGCAATAATTTAATTGCTTTACATCTTCTGTGCACAGATTCATATGTGCATAAATGAAGCAGAAAAGTCATCAGATTGATTTATGGTCGTCAGTGGACAATTACTGTTTGATTGATTATGGTTTAATTTCACCATTTAATTGAAGCTTATTTCTTAAACCTGTGCTTCAACTTCCCTTGTAATGTGTAAAGAAAATAGTTCCCTGTGATTTAAACCAATAAACCATCCAACCTGCACTTTAAGAGTGACCTGGAACAGAATGATTTACAAAAATGTCATTATTTTGGATGAGGCCTTCTAATTCCAGTCATTAACCAAAAGCTAATTTAATTTATTTCAAAGTTAATCTTGGATCCTTTGCACATAGAAATAGAAAATGGTGGTTTATTTTAATAAGGCATTTTTTATTGTTTCTGCTTGATTTTGCAACACTAACAGTAAATAGACCTCCAAAAAATATTTGTAGGGAGTTAATTTAATGCATTTATTTCACTCATTAATACGGTTGTGAGGAAGGGAAATCAGCAAAATTAAATATTCACTTGAAAATAAAATGCTACAGCAGCAATAGTAAGCAAGAAAAGGGAAATTGCTCGTCCCAGATAGAGCAGCTATTGAAGTTAATAGGGCAAGATAAGAAAAGTAACTTTATCCTTTTGGGACCTTGCATTGGTAAGTGAGTTTTCTGAAATGTGGCAAGCGGAGGGAGAACATACGTACCTGCTAATTGTTCTTGAAAGTAAGATGTGAATATGCTTGGTGAGAGGATGAGACGAAGTGTATCCCTGTAGGATGCAGATGGTTCCCAAGGCATAGAAGATCAATATAGATGCTTAAGTAGATTCAAAATCTAAAATAAAACAAAGGCGGGAACAATAAAGCTATTGAAGTAATTTTTGATTTGTTTTGTTCCTTTGAGAACAAAAATGTAGAAAAATTGTCTGCAACTATTTTGGTAAATTGTATGTTTATAAAAATGTACGCAATTTATTTTGAAATGTTGGTAGCGCAATTTTCTTTTTTGTTTGATTAACATATTTGATGTGTCTATGTGGCCCTGAATGGGAATAGGTTGCATTTTCACCATATGTTGTACACCCAGGCTTTACAAAGAGAACAACAAAGACTTTATGTTAGAAATGTATTTTATACAGATTGCTCTTGTGGGTGGCTTGTCATAAACAAACAATTGAGAATGCTTACCTTGCCAGAATGCATAAATTGCTCACATGGTTTCACTCTAAAGAAGGCCTCGAGCAGCTGGAACAACTGAAAGGAGAAGCTGTAGATTTTTGGCATTGTACACAATGTGCAAGTGTGTTTAATTTTGATGTTTGAGGGGAATTTACTACTTTTAAGTGGGTGAGATTTAAAAAAGATAAAAAATGATTTATGAAATTACAATTGTTTCTTCAAAATAGAAATGGTTGAAGCACATTCAAATGTTGCTAAATGTTTTAACAAGATTTCATTTTGCTTTCAAAGCCTATCAAAATAAATTGTACCCAAATAGCAAACAAGATCTAATTATATATTACATATATAGCCTTAAATGTGAAAATAGCACAAACCCACATAACAGGACAAACAAGTGCCATTTTATAAATGAACAAATGTCACATTTAATTTAGATGAGAATACTTCTGTCACTGCAAATTATTCCCAACAAAGAAACGTACCTGGAGTAGCAGCATTTTCCTTTCTTTTGGCTTGACTCCCTAGCACTTTCTTTTAAAACTGTCCCAATTTAATACCAGCAGAACACTCATTCCAAATCAATAAAACATGCCAGTGCTCAAGTATTACCCTAGGGTACTGCTCTCATTGTCTCTGCATGCTTTAGAAGCTTATTTTTCAGATACTATGCAATGTAAAAATGTGGACTTCACCTTCGTGTTTATTTAGACTCCTAGGCAGTGAGCCAATAGCCTCAGGCTGCTGGCAGTTGCTGCTGTTTATACTTTAAACCAAATTGAAGGAAGAAGTAAGTCTGCATTCTTGCCGAGCTTAACAAAAGCGATATTTTCAGTTCTTGTTGCTGGAGGTTTTCACTTGCATACAATTTTACTTTTCCAATTCATACCATATTACATTTTATGAGTTTTAAAGACAGCAAATCTGCACATTCCTGTTTTCTGAAGACACTGATGGCCCCAGGCCTAAAAGTTTGCTTAGTCTGGGTTTCTCATTCCAGTCAAATAGGGTGTTCCATTTCTACATTTTTCACAAACAGTAATTAAAAGCTTACAATTAATAGTAGTGATTTGCCAGAATTCATGATAATAAATTCAATTTGATGTGTTAAAGGTTATCTGTAAAGCAATCAGTTATAACTGAGTCAAAGTTCAATTTTCACTCATCATCTACTTGCCTGTTTGTTGCAAAAGGTGATGATGTGTTTATTTGTATACAGAAGGTTGTGAGCATGATGGGAGAGATTTTGACTTTATGTGACCGATCAGTGGCACATTCCAGTGGTGGAAGAGAAGTCGTTATTTTAAGACCGGTTTCATTTGAATGCGATGGGAGAACTGCAGATCCCAGGTGTTCATCCTGGGGCATCTAGCCAGTTGTGTCTGGGTTGTGCAAGCTCCGATCAGTTATATTCTATCAGAGCATCCTAATTTGCAGGTGAAAAGGGGTGTACCATCCATAAGATGCACTGCCGCAACTTGCTAAGCCTCAAAGCCTCCTTCTACAGCACTTTCCAAACACATAAGCTCCACCATCTCGAAGAAGGGCAGCAGACGTGTGCAAGTTCCCCTCCAAATCACACACCATCCTGACTTGGAACTGTACCGCCATTCCTTTACTGTCGCTGGGCTAAAAACCTGAAACTCCCTTCCTAACAATACTGTGGGTGTAGCTACACCACATGGATTGCCTTAAGAGCAGACTACCTTAAGAAGCTGTAAATGAAGTTCACCGGAGGTAGTGATGTCACATCACACATGACCAGAGAGTTGTGGGTGTATCTCAACAGAGTGAGATGTGTTTAGATGTGCTCCTGCAGCAACTGATATATATATATTATCTATATATAGTGTGTGTGTTCTATCAGTATAATATAAGTATAAGTTCTATAAGTATAATGAAAGTATAATAAAAATATAATAAAAACCCTTGTTTCTTTGGATATTACTTGTGGTCCCATGAGCCTTACAATAGTTCACCTATCAAAGGAACAAGTAATATTGCAACCACCACCTTCTCAAGGGCAATTAGGGATGGGCAACAAATGTTGGCCTTGCCTGCAATGCTCATATCCCATGAAGGAATAAGTAAAAAAAAAATCACAGGCAGGGTCTTCAGCACCCAATTAAAAAGCCCTGCAAAAGCTGCAGGACGCTAATCACTGGGGTTAATGTGGCAGTAAAATTACTGACCCCATTTTGAGGCTGTTCCCTGTTGAGGTCAAATTCGGCAGGTTAAAATCAGTCCTAATGTCTTTAAATTAATTTAATTAAACTTATCACTTGCTATAAAATCATGAAAATCTAACGACCCAAGGCTCAGATGGCTCCATTGATAAAGTTAGCATGTAGCTCAGTCATATGTTCTAGAAGGTCCGTACAGTCAGTACTGAGGTAAATGATCCCCAGCTTAGAGTGGGCTCCTGCTCCTGATTGCTATCTGGTGGCCTCTGTGGAAAGCTTAAGTATGAGGATGTTGGGATGAGGACAGGATCAGGCTTGGTTGTGATGTCTCCCTTTGTGGAATAGGCTTCCACTCAAACATGATGAATAGACACTAAAATCAAAATACTGTGGATGTTGGAAATCTGAAATAAAAACAAGAAATGCTGGAAATACTCAGCAGGTCTGGCAGCATCTGTGGAGAGAGAAGCAGAGTCGTTTCAGGTCAGTGACCCTTCTTCAGAACTGAATTAGGTTCTGAAGAACCTTCAGTTCTGAAGAAGGGCCACTGACCTGAAACGTTGATGCTGTTTCTCTCTCCACGGATGCTGCCAGACCTGCTGATTATTTCTTGTTCTTATTATTAATGATGAATAGACATTTGTGTGAGGTACAGCGAGCACCTGTGAGACTGTAACCCAACAGGAGAATGTTAAAGGAAAACAAAGGGGTTGGGGTTCAGGTGACATTACTGTAAAATAAAAATCTTGATTCCTTTTTAGTTTCCTAATGTCACTTCACTGAACTTTCATCAAATGATGAGTTAAGAGCGGTTTGTCATGACAAAGACAATTTCTGCTAATGCCACAGACCAGTTAGGAAACTTTAGAGACAACGAGGCATTTTACAGAAATCTAATTTAGCAAGTAATCCTAAAGATAAGCCTGTATTCTAAAATGATGATGATTTTTAACATGTTACCACATCTACTTGCAAATTTCAAAGCCATTCAATAGCTGAATATATGGGTCCAGTAAATTATAATATAATGCATCAATTCAATAGGCTTTTGTTTTATTATGAAAAATAATCTTGCATTCCTCTTCTACCATTATTGCGACCTTGATAAGAGTAACCTTCATCCACTGATTTATTAGCAGCATTATTACATTTGCAGCATTGAGTGTTTTTTAAGTTTTACTTTTTGCAACAAAAAATGTACCTTGTATGTTACATAACACATAATAATTGGTAAATAAAGACCTTCACTGAAATAATACCTTTCATGTCCTCAGCAGATCACAAAGTGAGCCACTGCCAATTAATTAATTTTGAAGTGTAGTTACTTTTACAATGTAGGCAATGCAGCAGTCAATTTGTGCACAGCAAGGTCCCAAAAGCAGTAATGAGATAATTGCCCAGTTAATCTGTTTTGGTGGTGCTGGTTGAGTGATAAACATTTCGCAGGAAGTTAGTAGAACTCCCCTGCTCTTTGTCAAATAATGCCACGGGATCTTTTATGATCAATTGAGAAGGCAAACAGGACATTGGTTTAACACTTCATCTGGAAGTCCCTCCAACAATATGGCACTCCTTCAGTACTGTACCAAAGTGTCAGCCTAGATTTAAGTCCTGGAGTGGGGCTTGAACTCACAACCTTCTGAGAGCAGCTGTGACAACATAGTTTCTTCCCTTTGTCAAATCTTCTGTCACATACCACTCATTGGCCATGAAAGCTCTGGTACTGTTATGGGGTGCGGATGAGTGCTGCGAGTTGACCTGAACAATAAACTGGTGCTTTTTTTTCTCAATTCAAATATTGTTGGTCTAGTTATCAACCATTTTCTGTGGTGCATACAGCTGCAATCAATGCTGGAATGTAAACTATTTGTGAAATTTTACTTATGTATTTTAAGGGCGGTAGATAGAAATTAAGAGCACTTTGGCTGTAAGTGCTGTCAATAGCTACAAATGGTCTTATAAAAAGCCTGAGTTGCTTAGGCCTTTGATCATGGGTCACCATATTCCACTAGGTGGCATCATATATGCACAGTTACTGAAGAGTCATATGTAACACATACTTCAAATGATTTGTTTTTAAATCAATACTGTATTACTGCCAGCAGGAGTAAGTGGATGAGACTGCTGGATTCCTCTAAATCCTAGAGATGTCGTACCAAGGAAGGCAAATTACTTAGTCTTCTATAGGAATGCGCAAAGGTGTAATCTTTGTTTAGGGAGGTCATAAGCTTCTTGTCCTGTATGAAACTACATTGGGCTGGATTTTGTTCTCCCCCAGGCATTGGGTTCCATGGCGGAGGGGGAGTGGGGGGGACCTGAAGATGGGTCCGGATGAGGCCCGCCACGACCCTTGACGCTAGGAGGGCCCGGCTTGATCCTCCCGCTGGCGGCGAGGCTCCGTGGCGGTCCCCCCGCAGCTAGGTGACGGGATCACAATTTAACTATTTAAATGAATAAAATTAATAAACTTAAATAGATTTAACTGCGATCTTGAGGGTCCGCTGCAATCTTCGGCACGGCGGCCAACACTCCTGTGCCTTCAGATCCCTGTCCAGGGAAATGAGGTGCCACTCTGGTGGGGAGGGGGGAGGAGGCAGGTTTGTCAGTTGTAGGAAGTGCGGAAATGGGGTCAAATATACATAATGGGTGTAGGGGATGGTGGGGAGGGTTAAACCTTAAACTTTGTGCAGTTTGGGGGGGGGGCAAGTCAGATGTAAAAGGTAAGTGTTTTGAGGGAAGGGCAAATAGTTAATGTAATTGTTATTGGGGGGTAGGAAAGGGGCATTAGAAATGTATTTATTTAATTTTGGGGTGTCTGTCTTTAAAAATTAGAATTGGACAACAGGGCTGGCTGCCCTTAAAAAATGGTGCCTGCGCCATTACTGGAGATGGACAGCCCGCCTCCTCCATGAGATTTAAATGAGCCACCATGCTGAAGATCATGTGGCTCTTTGACTTGTGGCCCGCATGAGCGGGCTTCCATTTTTTCCATCTTGCTGCCAAGATCGGCGGCAGGCTCTTAAAATCCAGCCCATTGTGCGTAAGGAAACCTAGTCATGGTATTTCGGCCTTATTATAAATTCAACATGGTCTTTTCAGGGTGTAGAGCAGCTAGAATGTACACATTATGCACCTGGAAAGCCCCAATTCTCCACAGCATTGGATAGATGTGTATTGGAAAAGCCTCAAATGGGTTCTTGTCATGTAATTTGGAAGTTGAATAGCATCAAGCTATTCAAAATCATGGGGTGGCAAACATTTCACCAATGAATCAAAAAAAGTTTCTTGACAGTCCCAGGCTCATCTGTACCCATTCTTTGTCTTGCTGGAGCTCCCGGTGGAGAAAGGATCATTTATTTCAAGGGAAACTGGCAGCTCAGGCCAGACTGAAAGTTATGCAAAGCTTAAAAAAGCAGACTGGGTACTGCTACATACTCAGCTGGTAAACAGCTTTCCAGACAATTTCACATAAAGTAAGCAATTCTAAAAGCTATCATGTTGTCCAGATTTCATGGCTGGTTACATTTACTATCAGCTAAGGTGTAATGCCTATCATCAACATTGACAGATTCACTGATGGCTATCTCATATTGCTTTCAGTCACACTCTCCAAACTTAACATGGCAAACAGTTTTAATGCTAGTATCAAGTTCTTGTGCCCTAACACCTATGATTTGTCTTGTGAAAAAACAATTTTTGTTTTGTTGTTTGTTTCATATGGAAGCATTTTCTGAACATTCTGCTGGTTCCTATGAGTAGTGGACAAGGGCATCCTTCTGTTGGTCATGCTACTCAAATTTATTTCCCAGTCTTTACCAACAAAAATCCTGAGACATTTGCTAAAAGTTACACAATATTGACTCACCTGTCAAAATTTCTTCTCTTCATACGAGAAGTGCTTCACAATTTCTAATTTTTCAATGGCGTAGCTGAACTTGAGGTATAAATATTCACAGACACATTCTGTGATACGAACACAAAAACATAAAAAATTTTCATGTATTTAAATTGAACGTGAATTTCAATGAAAACAATAGAAGAGCTAGTCCTGTATGTGAAGGCCCTTCTTGTAGTGTTGTACTATTCTAGAAATATAAGTAAAAAATATAGTCCTTTTACAAAAATAGGGAGGCTGGCTTTTGAGGGATATACAAGTCCAGAACTCTCCAATCAATCATAAGTGATGTCCTGTAACAACCAACCAGAGAAGAGTAGCAGGGAGAATTTTTTCCCCTATCTAGGGGAAAGGTTAATTAAATTGGAGAATTCAACAACTCCCATGGAGCTTGCCTGCCTGCTTGTTATTACAGTTTGGTTTGGTTCTATATAAGTGGGTGTTAAAAATTGCTTCTGTTGAGAAGTACAGCTGGGGTTGTGTTCTGGCTTAGGGACCAGAGCAGAGCAGTCTTGGAAATATTGCTTGTTCTTGTTCCTGTGAGAAAATAACATTTTATAAAACATCTACAAGTCCGATTTTCAAGGGTACAGAGGGCTAGCGGGATTTATTTCTCCTTTAAAAATCACTTTGGAGGGCAGGCATCACCTTAGATTAATGAAATTGATGAGAGATGAATGCTGGTGAAAGACAGCAAGCAGCAACATAGAATGAACCAGCTAGGGTATAGGCTGCATATTAAAAACTATCTTTAAAAATGAAGTGAGGCCGTTATTTTGCCAATCTTCTCCCTCCCCCTCTCCTCAAACTGCTGACTCCTTCCTCTGGTGAAATTGCTGTCTCACACATCCTCTGGTATCTCGTCAAAATGTTCATTATTTATAAGCAATGTTTTTCATTATTATTCCTCAAGCCTAGCAGAGACCCTAGAATTGATCTTCTTTGGCTTTGTGTCCCAATTGCGCCAGTTTTTTGGGTGCGATGCAAAGGAAAACCTGAGTGGAGGCCTGATCTCACATTTACATCCTGAATATGCTACACATGGGGCTGGATTTTCGGGTCCCGTCTGGGGTGGGAACAGGGGCAGGTAGGGTTCCAAAATACCAGCGCCAACCAGCGTGCTGGTTTCCTGACGCCATTCCTGGTGCCGGCTGTGTTCACTAGGGTGACATGAGGGAGGCTCCACAATCACGTGGGGGGTCTGGGGGAGTGGGGAACATGCTGCACGCACTGTCTGGGGCAGACTACCTGAAGGGAGGTGGGTACACAGTGGGAGCTAGTCTTGGCCATCCCAGGGAATTAGCTGGGCCCTATAAAAGAGTGAATGGTGCAGAGGGAGCCTTGCCCATTGAGAAACAGGTGACATAGGTGCAGCGCAGGTGGCAGGGAAAGTGGGCAGTAAGTGCTTGGGCAGTGGAGGGATCATCACCCTCCTGGCATCACAGAGGCATAAGAGCATGTGGCTAGTCTACTAATCACAACCGGGAGGCCACCTGCGCACAAGGATGGCTGCAGTTGGCAGATTTTGGGCCCAGTGAAGGACATGGAGCCATACCCTCAACACAGGATCTACTGTCGAAGATGGAGCTACCTGGAGATGACCGAGACCCAGTGCCACTGGGGATATGACTCTCCAGGCAGATGGTCACAGATATCTGTTCCCTCGTTGTTGAAGACCTCACACCACTGTTCACTATGCTCTACCAGTAGCCATCAAAGTCACTGTGACCTTGAACCTGTTTGCTTCTGGCTCCTTCTAAGGATTAGATACGGGCCTTGGTGGCATCTCGCCAACAGCTGCACACCACTAAACCTCGCAAGTTCTGACGCCCTATTTGCCACAGCTGGACGGTACATTCAATTCCAAACAGATGGGGCTCGCAGACACGGAGGGCAGTGGATTTCACCGCTATTGCTGGATTCCCCCAGGTGCAGAGCATCGTCAATTGCACCCATGTGGCCATCAAGTTACCGACTGACCGGACAGTGAGATGCTTCAACAGGAAGGGCTTCCACTCCCTCAACATTCCACTGATCGACTACAACAAAAGTTTCTTCCATGTGTATGGTCGCTTTCCTGGCAGCTGCCATGACTCCTTCATCCTCCGCCAGTCCAGGCTGCCTCAGCTCTTCACTCCACTCCCCCAAACTCTGTGGATGGATTCTAGGGGCCAAGGGAATTTCCTTGAAGAGATGGCTACTCACCCCTCTATGGGAGCCCCAGATACAAGCACAGAGGTGATATAACCAAAGCTCACCAGGACCACCATTGAGTAGGCCACTAGTATTCTACAGATGTGGTTCCAGTGCTTGGACTGGTTATGTGGCACCCTGCAATACACTCCTGCAAGCGTCTCACTCATTGGTGATCTGCTGAGTTCTCCATAACATGGCCCTCCAAAGAGGTATAGATCTTGAGGATGGTGAGGCCCTGGAAGGTGACAACTCATCAGAGGACGAGGAGGAGCAGAACTTGGAAGAGGAGGCAGAGCCAGAGGTGCAGAACACCGAGGTGCTCCGGCTGCACAGGGAGGTGGCCAAGCCTGGCACAGGGCTCAAAGGTCTTGTCAGGATGCTGTGAATTTCAGGGATCATCTGATTCAGGAAGATTTCAACTGAGCCCCTCTGACCCAGGAGGAACGGAATGGTATGGAACTCACTCTGAGCTGCCTATACTAACACTTCCATTGAAGACACTGTAAGCCTTACTGCCAATGAAGGATGAACATGTGGCCAGAGGTTTTGCCATCACCATTGAGGAAGCCTTGCTCTCCTTCACCACCTCATACCTCTTTTCTTGTCCCGTCATCAATAAAATGATGCTCACGCGTCTGCCTTCAAGTGTAAATATTTACATGGTGCTCATCAAGAAAACACTGTGCAGTTACAGGAAGAAGACACCATAGTGACCCACTCTGCGCGATGCTGTGACCTCTGCACTCAGCCACTTCCACATGTTGCTCCCCTTGTGGTCTCAGAAGAGGTGAAGGCAGCCTGTTCAATTGTCTTCACCTGCGGCTGAGATGCACATGGCGGTCATCCTCATCATGGATGTGCCAGTGGGGACGTCCCCAGAGGCTGCTGCACCTCAATCAAGGCAGGAGCAGCCTCCTCCACTGGGCACTGATACATAGGTGCTCCCTCTGTCAGAGAGGCCAAGGAAACCAAAGATGATGGCGCCCCATAGGGGTGGTACCCTCATCCTCTTTGGTGACTGCCTCATCCCTTGGCTGGTGCTCTGAATAGCTGGAGGCGAGCACCAACTGGGCACAACTGGCATTCCTTCCGGACATCCCTGCACCACTGACTGGTCCATGCTAGATAGTATGGCATGCATCCTGTGTACGTCAGTGTGCAATTCCTGCATTCACTCCAAGTGCTGCTGCATTTGGCTCTCCATGAAGTTGGCCACTCTTTCAATGGAGGAGCTTATGCACTCAAAGCCCTGAACCATTGTGGTGCACATGAGCTGGATAGACTCTTCCATTCTCAGCCCATGACTTCACACTGCCTCAGAGAACTCTGACATGTGGGAGCACATCTGTTGCTGCTGGTCTAAGTACAGCCTCCCTTCCAATGACACCTGAGGGCCTGCATCTATGCCCAGCTGAACAGGGCGATGTCTGTCCTGCCTCCTCCGGGGGTAACAGTCCACAGCTGTCTCTATCTCTGGCATCTCCTACTACACAGTAGTGCCGTGTTCCGCACCCAGGACAGATTACGTCATGTCAGCGGGGCTCCTGGTGCTGGACTGAAAAGGTGGTGGAAACCTTGCCACAACCTTTTGGAGCTCCCCTCGTGCGATTCAATGGCGCTCAGGTAATTAAATGCCTGGCGCCAGGGTCCCGTCCCTTTAAGGACAGGTATCTCGCCTCCAGGAGCTGCCAGCCAATTGGAGGGCCAGTAGCTCAGTGGTATCGTCAGTGCCACCGGGAGCGGTGGCCACTGACGGTACTACAGGAAGTCTAGGGACAGGCCCAGCGCTAGAGTTACGGACTAGAGGTAACTGAGGCTGAGTCGCTGGAGCCAGTCCGGCAGGCCCAGGCGATGCAGGGGTGCGAGAGTGGGCAATGAGTGCAAAGGGGTGTTACATGAGATGGGTTGTTTGCTACCGAGGCCCTCTGTGGGTCACAGATTGCTCAGGGAGGAGAACCCCACCCCAGACATGCAGGAGGTCACCTTGTTTCACTGCAGAACCTCCCCGTGTGGAGAAGGTTCCACTGCTGCTGGTTTAATTTTAGCGGGGGTGGGAAGAGGCCCTTAAGGGGCTAATAAAGACCACTTAAGGGCCTCAATTGGCCTCTGGGCGGGAAGGCCAGCTCCCGACCCCATCTCCCGTTACAATTCTATGGGTCCCCCTGCTTCCTAGCCTGATTCTGGGATACCATTAAATCCAGCTCCCAGTGTCACCCTATCTAACCGTGCATGAGGACTCTCCTAGGTGACTGTATCTGCGCTGGTGGACGGTGCACATTTAATGTGTATAGTTCATTTTCAGAGGTTTGCTTGTCATCTGGGCCAGTGATGGTGAGGGAGAAGGTCTGCTTAGACGGATGACTGCACCAGTGAGAGACACAAGGGCAGATCATGACAGTATGCTGCACTGCATCCCCCTAATGAGTTCATTGACCTCCCCAATCACCAGCTCCACCATGAGTGCCCATCTCACCAGAGCTGACTTTCTCGTGGTCTGCAATTCTGGCTATTTCCATTGCACTGTCCACCCAGGGTGTGATGATATGAAGGAAGGGCATCTGTCCATCCATTTGGGCCTTCTGTCAGGCATTATGAGCCTGTTTCTCCTGCAAGGACAACAGTGAGCGAGATAAGGCACTGCTTCCTCTATGGTCAATCGCACCTGCTCCAATTCACTGGAGGCTGCATGTATCAGTGCTGGCAGGTCCTCAGCAGCACTATGGCTCTGAGCCATTCTGAGGGGTCAGTAAGTGGCTTGGGCACACACTCCTCCATTGTTCAGGAGCAGCATGTTCCCTGAGGATCCTCGGCTGGTGTGTCTGCTGGAGTTTGAATACCCAGAGGCCTGTGCTTGGTGTTGGGGAATGCACCCATCTTGCCAGAGTGTGTGAGGTCGTTGAACCTTTTCCTGCACTGGATCCAGGTTCTTCTCACCATGTTTCTGCCACTGACAGGGACAGTGATGTCTATCCATGCCTGCTTGGTCTGTGTGGTTGGCCTCTTCCTGCCACGGTCCAGGAAGAGGACCTCCCTCCTCTACCTCATAACTTCCAGCATCACCTCCAGGTCCAGATCTGAAAATCGAGCCGCTGCCTTGCCCCAGGTTCCAGGCCTCTGGCTGTCCTGAGACATTGTGGAAATGAAGTTTATTTGATTTTTCACTGTGGGCCGCAGCAGTGGAATGGTAGCCACAGTAATGGCTGCCATGGTTAGTTTAAATCAGGCCCACCCTTGAGTCAGTCCCCACCCCATTCTAGCCTCAGCGGCTGCCAAACTGGTCTCCATAGCATTTAACTGGTTTCCCCTGTGAAACTCGGGGCTGATTACTCTTTCCCCCGGGGGCGAGTTTGGATCCTGGAAACGGTTCTAACTTCTGTTTCCTGGCCCGGATGTGAAAATCTAACCCGTTATCTTTCTCTCTGGGATACTTCAGAGTGTTAGAAGGAGATGCTACCATTTCCATTTTAGTTAAATGCCTGGTTTCATACAAATCTATGACCAGCAACCCCCCATTTCTGCTGTTCAGAGGTCAGGTGCTCCCTTCAAACTGGGCACGAAGTCAGGCTGTTGTGTTATTCAGTTCGCAACATAAACATACCAAACAATCTGAGGCTGAATGATAAGTTGAATGAAGGGTTCTTTATTATAAAATAACAGACTTACAGGAGAGCTCTGAAATACACATGCTTACTGTTAACTAACGGTTGTATCACATATTGGCTTACATCACTTCCTGTGATGATGCATGCTAGACTATTTACATATTCTATAGTTAATGCAATATATAACTGGACAACTATATGTTTGGACTGTTGGCTGCATTATTTAAAATAATTCTGAAATTTTAGGATTGATTGTGTTCCCACAAGAACTGGACATTACTGTTTTTCTAGTGTGCACTGTAAATCTATATTTGTGGGTGTGCTGGGAGTACACTGTATGATGGGTGATTTGGTGTCTGGAAGTCTGTTTCAAGTGGGATTCTGCAATTCCTTGCTTTTCATAGTGTATATCAATGATTTGGACTTCAATGTAGGAGCATGATTAAGAAGTTTGCAGATGATACAAAAATTGGCCATGTGCTTGATGGTGAGGAGAAAGCTGTACACAGCAGACAAATATCAATGGACTGGTCAGTTGGGCATCAAAGTGGCAAATGGAATTCAGTCTGGAGAAGTGTGAGGTAATGCATTTGGGGAGGCTAAACAATGTAAGGGAATACACAATAAATGGTTGAATACTGAGAAGTGTAGAGGAACTGAGGGACCTTGGAGTATATGTCCAAGGATCCATGAAGGCAGCAGGACAGATAGATAATGTGGTTGAGGCCATTGTTATGACCGAGGTTGGAGGAATGTACTGTCTTTCTCTAGTTCCACTGCTCCACTGGTCACAACGTGTATTTAAATGTTTTACCTAGTTACCGATATGGCCAATTATATACTTTATCCATAAGAGGTACAGAATAAAAATCTGGCAACCAGGTTTCTTTAATAAACAGCAAAATTGTTGATTTATTATAAAACAAGATTTATTCAAAAAAGATGCAAAGCTTATTAACACACAGTTTGAAATATGAAAGTATAAATGTCAACCCTTCCAAAATATCCAAACACACCTGCAAATACATACACATGCACGCACACAGGTTGAAGAAAAAATAAAGAAAAATGAAATAAACTGTCCGGAATTTTACGCCACCCCAGCGAGCTGGATGGTGGCGGGGTGGGGGGGGGGGGGGGGTGCGGGTGCGTGGTGGCATAAAATGGAGCAGGAGGCCTTCCCAGCCTGCTCCCGCCTCTGCCCCACCTTACGTGGGCCGCGGGGGGGCCAGAAACGGGCCGCCTGCCCTAGGCCAATTGAGGCCCTTAAGTGGCCACTTAACGGCCACTTAAGGGCCTTCGCCGGCCTCCACGGGTATTTTACCTGTGGCAAGCGGGCGTCCGGTAGACGTGAAAGGCCGCCCAGTGATATCTGGCGGCCTTCCAGTGCACCAGTGGGGGAGGGGGAGGGGGGTGCCCAATTGAGGTCCGCCCTGCTTCCCAACTACCCCCAGGACCTGAGACAACCCCCCCTTACCTCCAAACCCTTGCCTCGCCGGGCCTCGACCAATCTGCCCCTCGAGACAAATCAAGCTTACCTCTGTCCTGGCTCCATGTCCTCAGATGGGCTGCAGTCCCAGTAGTGGCCACCACTCCCTCAAGCAGGTGGAAGTCCCGCCTCTGAACGCTCAAAGACTGGGGACCTGTAAAATGCGGGTTCGATCCCCGGGCTGTGCGGATGCGGGTTCGCCACCGACGAACCCCATGCTCAGTCATTGGTGAATGCTACATTAAGATTGCTAAATGGCCACCTCACCACACCATCCCAGCAGTCGGGTGCTGCACATTTACAGTGCCTCAGAGTGACCAGTGCAGATGGGCCATGAGACAGGAATGACACTGCATATGTCTGTTCTTGCATGCTCATAATGCCAGGGAGCATCACGCTGCAGAGGTGGAGTGCTTTTTATCGCTGTGGTGACACCGAAGGAGATTGATTGGGTCACGGCAGGGCAGCCTGTCGCTAAGGGCGAGGCAGGTGTGGGAGCGATAGAGAGTGAATAGAGAGTGATGGTCGCGTGCAACATTCCCTCGACCTTGTGAGAGCTGTGGCACCTGTTTGTGCCTTTAGCACCACTGGATGCACCTGATCAAGGGGAGGCACCAGATGTTGATTGAAAGTGCAGCTTTTTCACTTAAATCATGTCTCTCCACCAGGTACAGCAGCAGATAAGGAACACACCAGGCTCCTGCTACACTGGAAAGCTCACAGGATGCAACACCATCTCAAGACACTGTGCCACTTTATTCCAATGCACCCTCCACTAGCACATCTAGACTCACATTTGTGGTCGTGTGTAGAATGAGTGTCACAATTTAGTGATCACTGTATAGACACACAGGAGCAGATAATGGAGGAATGAGGAGAGACCCAGTGATGCACAGCTCCATGCAGATGACAGACCTTGAATGTCATCAGCAAAACAGCAGATGCTTCAGCAGCAGTGTCAAATATGTGAACATCTGTCAGAATTTCCACAGGTAGTGAAGTCCCACGTGCAAACGATGGAAGTGTCTAACCATGCCACGAATGGCTCCATATCTTCAGCACGTGAACGCATGGCATCCTCCATTGAGAGCGGGGCGACCTTCATGGAGAGATACATCGAGCACAGCACCGAGTAGATGCAGGGGGTGTGCACAGACCTCTATGGCATGGCCTCATCCATGGAATCTATGAGGCGATGGGTTGGGAGATGAGCCAGCCACACATCTCCCTCTTTCCAGGAGCTAAACCACTCCAGCCAACCATAGGAGTACATGTGGGGCCTGAATGGGCAGAGGAGGGGCAGGCTGAAGGCAATGGCACTTTGATAGCTGGAAGCAGATCCATGGCTTTTTTGATGGCGACACCAGTGCTGCATGCTGGTCTGATGACTGAGGTGGCCCCAACACAAATGCTTGTGACTCCAAAAGTGCTGGGCTCAGTAGGACTCAGGCACCCAGAGGACGCAGGCCATGGCCATCTAATGCACCAGAGCAAGAAAAGCAGCAGTCTGCCAGGCACAGGGGAAGCACTCTGTACAAGTGACTGAAAGCTAGCATGTAAATACATGGACTAGCACTTGGGGTTCACTTGGTGATAATAATTTGTTAATGTTTAAAGAGAGTTAAATATTTTGACATTCAATGTATAGCGACTCATTTATTTATTTTTATGCAACAGTTAACAGTGACCAGATATGGAATCAAATAGATGGACGGTTTGTAAAAGTGAGGGTGTCATGAGTGCCTGTGTTTACAGAAGGCCTTGGCATATAGTGCTGATGGGTACAGAGAGATGGTAAAGGCCTTTCATGAAAGGTCAGCAAGGCCGCCTATGGGAGAGAACGTCTTGGTTCGGCGGCCCTCGCACTTATTCTCATGTGAAGTGTTTGCTGTTCAGAGAGTCTCGAATTTCCCTGTCATGCATTTCACTGTCCTGTGAGTTGGGTCTTGTGGTGCCATCTTCATCGGCTGGTACCTGTTGAGGTGCCTCATACTGATGTTCCTCCTCTAATGATGCAGCTCGCTCACTGTCTTCCTCTGGATCCAGCGTGACACCCCTCCCAAGTGTCAGGTTGTGCAATATGCAGAAGATGACAATGATGCGGGACACCCTTAAGGGTGTGTATTGCAGGGCTCCCCCAGATCTATTGAGGCACCATCTCATACTCATCTTCCAAAAGCCAATGACCAGCTTGATGGTAGTCCTTGTAGTCATACGGCAGTGGTTGTATGTGTCCTCTGCCTGTGTGTTGGGATTGTGTACAGGGGCCAGAAGTCATGTCTTCAGTGGATATCCCCTGCCGCCCAGGATCCAGCCATGAAGTCTTTCGGGTGGCCTGAAGAGCTGAGGCAATTGGGACTGTCTAAGGATGTAGGAGTCCTGGCAGCTTCTTGGAAGCCTCGCGCACACCTGCAAGATCCGCTTATGGTGGTCGCAGATGACTTGAACATTGAGGGAGTGGAAGCCCTTCCTGTTCACAAAGGCTACTTCAATGGCCAGATGAGAAATTGGCCCCGAGGCCAATAGCCTTCTCGGCCTGACTGGCCTGATTGGTTGTGAACTTGATATATCGGCCAGCTTGACAGTACATGGCATCCTTGACCTCCTTTTGCAGCAATAGGCCGCTGACTGAGCGATGCCACATTGATCTCCAGACAATTCCTGGAATGAACCAAAGGCAAAAAGGTTGAGTGCGAACATCACCTTTAAGGCAACAGGCATTGGGTGTCCGCCACTTCTCATTGGCATCAACTCTTGCTCCAGCGTACTGCACAGTTCTGTCACCATCTGCCTGGAGAGATGCAGTCTTCGTAGATATTGGTCCTTAGATATTTTGACAAAGTTGAGCCTCTAACAGTGCACCCTTTGAACTGGGTACTGCTGTCTGCAGCCATGAGGCTGCCCTCTTGTCCCCATGCACCCTCCACGTCCAATGGTTTTCTCAAGTCGCTGGAGCTCCCCTGGCCGCTGCACAGACGCTCCATGTAGCTGCATCTCTATCACTGTGCCACTCTCCTCTTCACTGGGTGAGTGAAAGTCTGAAAGCATTGACCCCATAGCCAGCTGAGTCCCCCATTGCAATGAGCCTCTGGAGAACCTTGCTCTGTCTCCAGTGGCTACTGTGGATCTGGGAGACAACTTTCCACTAGCAGTACTTCACTTTGGCTTCACCAAAGTGCGGTGCCTCCAAACGTGATAGCATCGCTTCTGGAAGACACAGCCTGCAGACAGCTTCACAGTATGGCTGCCAGTTCCCTCCACAACTCAACTGCTGCTGAGATCTCACATCATTTGAGTGGGTGAGGCTTGAGCCTCTGTACATCCACATGCACTGTTAGTAAAATCAGAAAAAGGTAGGAAAATACCTGACAATTGGCTGTTTAGTAGCCTTAATTACCTGCCCTCCGTCGATGTGTTTGCCACTGATTTGGCCGGTATCTGGCAAAATTGGTCATTGGCGGGAACACGTAAAGGAGGAGGCCTGACGCTGGCCCATACCAATTTACCAGTTCTCCCGCCTCCATTCCCACCTCCATGGGGCAGGTAAAATTCTTCCCTTTCTTTCAGCCTCAAGTTACTGTTGAAGAATTTGATATTGTGTATCAATGGTAAACTCCAGATTATAATGCACGTGGGATACACTTAAGAGAGACTGGTGATGATGAACGTAAGAAATTATCTACAGATTGGATCTTCCTAACACTTGTGTCCCCATGTTAATTTTTAATTTTTTTTTATTCATTCATGGGATGTGGGCGACGCTGGCCAGACCAGCATTTATTGCCCATCCCTAATTGCCCTTGAGAAGGTGCTGGTGAGCTGCCTTCTTGAACCGCTGCAGTCCATTTTGGGTAGGTATACCCACAGTGCTGTTAGGAAGGGAGTTCCAGGATTTTGACCCAGTGACAGTGAAGGAACGGCGATATAGTTCCAAGTCAGGATGGTGTGTGACTTGGAGGGGAACTTGCAGGTGGCGGTGTTTCCATGTATTTGCTGCCCTTGTCCTTCTAGTTGGTCGAGATCGCGGGTTTGGAAGGTGCTGTCTAAGGAGCCTTGGTGCATTGCTGCAGTGCATCTTGTAGATGGTACACACTGCTGCCACTGTGCATCGGTGGTGGAGGGAGTGAATGTTTGTAGATGGGATGCCAATCAAGCGGGCTGCTTTCTCCTGGATGGTGTCGAGCTTCTTGAGTGTTGTTGGAGCTGCACCCACCCAGACAAGTGGAGAGTATTCCATCACACTCCTGACCTGTGTCTTGTAGATGGTGGACAGGCTTTGGGAAGTCAGGAGGTAAGTTACTCACCTCAGGATTCCTAGCCTCTGACCTGCTCTTGTAGCCACGGTATTTATATGACTACTCCAGTTCAGTTTCTGGTCAATGGTAGCCCCTAGGATGTTGATAGTGGGGGATTCAGCGATGGTAATGCTGTTGAATGTCAAGGGGAGATGGTTAGATTCTCTCTTGTTGGAGGTGGTCATTGCCTCGCACTTGTGTGGTGCGAATGTTACTTGCCACTTATCAGCCCAAGCCTGGATATTGTCCAGGTCTTGCTGCATTTCTACACGGACTGCTTCAGTATCTGAGGAGTCACGAATGGTGCTGAACATTGTGCAATCATCAGCGAACGTCCCTACTTCTGACCTTATGATAGATGGAAGGTCATTGACGAAGCAACTGAAGATGGTTTAGCCGAGGACACTACCCTGAGGAACTCCTGCAATAATGTCCTGGGACTGAGTTGATTGACCTCCAACAACCTCAACCATCTTCCTTTGTGCTAGGTTTGACTCCAACCAATGGAAAGTTTTCCCCCTGATTCTCATTGACTTCGGTTTTGCTCGCGGGACTATGAGGAGATGGTGTAGTGGTAATGTCACTGGACTAGCAATCCAGAGACCCAGGCTTATATCCTAGGGACATGTGTTCAAATCCCACCATGATGGCTGGTGGAATTTAAGTTCAATTAATTAATTTTTAAAAATTCAGAATTATAAGCTAGTATCAGTAATTGAAACTATCAACGATTGTTGTAAAGACCCATCTGGTTCACTAATGTACTTTAGGAAAGGAAATCTGCTCTCTTTACCTGGTCTGGCTTACATATGACTCCAGACCCAGAACAATGTAGTTGATTCTTAACTGCCCTCTGAAATGGCAAGTCACTCAGTTATCAAGGGCAATTAGGGATTGGTAACAAATATTGGTCTTGATGCCCATATCCCATGAAATAATATAAAAAGTCCTCACCAAATTTCTGATCAATTTTGATTGAGGTCTTACAGTTGGCATCAGGTACACAATTTGCACGGTACCTAAAGTGGGTGCCCTACAAACACAGGTTTGCTGTCTTCCAATTTGAAGGTGGCACTCTTCCAGGGAGATCGGATGCAAGAAATTGTGACCCAGAATTAATCTCCATAACTTTCATGTTTATGCCTAATAAACAGGCAAAACAATGTTCAATTTCTGCTCCTATCTGTAGTAATTCATTATTTAAATGTTATTTCAATATGCCTTGAATGTTTACTGCCCATGTTGGGGAGCTGGCTTAGCTACAAAGGAAAATTCCTTGTTTGTTTTGTAATTGATTGTAATCCACTTCTTATCTGTTATTATCATTAAGCGTATTCTGCAATTTACAGCCTGAGTTGCAATTTGATGAGAGCATTTATTCTGCTGCTTTTCAAGGTCTAGGACATATCCAGTAGAATACAGTGACAGGAGTTGTGTTCGACTCCTGGTTTGACTATTACCAGATAAAGGGTGTATAAATGCACATTCCAGATGCATGGTATGAAGACTCAGTTACAGGACTGGTTTTTGGTGCTGACCACAAGCAAAGTTCTGAGAACAGCCCCAAAAAAGTAACAATGGAGGCAGGTATACTTGATATGGGGTTTTCATTAGGTTTCATTGATTCTTCATTGATTCAATCAAGGATTGGTTAACAGGCAGAAAGCAGAGAGTAGGAATAAACGGGTCATTCTCATGTTGGCAGGCTGTGACTAGTTGGGTAATGCTTGGGCCCCAGCTGTTCACAATATATATCAATGATTTGGATGTGGGGACCAAATGTAATATTTCCAAGTTTGCGGATGACACAAAACTAGGTGGGAATGTGTGTTGTGAGGAAGATGCAAAGCAGCTTCATGGAGATTTGGACAGACTTAGTGAATGGGCAAAACCGTGGCAGATGGAATATAATGTGGAAAAATGTGATGTTATCCACTTTGGTAGGAGGAATAGATGTGCAGAGTATTTCTTAAATGGTAAGAGATTAGAAAGTGTAGATGTACAAAGGGACCTGGGTGTCCTTGTCAATAAGTCACTGTAAGCTAACATGCACGTGCAGCAAGCAATTAGGAAGGCTAATGGTATGTTAGCCTTTATCGCAAGAGGATTTGAATACAAGAGTAGTGAAGTCTTGCTTCAATTGTATACAACCTTGGTTAGACTGCATTTGGAGTAGTGTGCAGAGTTTTGGTCCCCTTACCTTAGGAAGGATATTATTGCCATAGAAGGAGTGCAACGAAGGTTCACCAGACTTGTTCCCGGGATGGCGGAGCTTTCCAATGAAGAGAGATTGGAGAAACTGGGCCTGCATTCTCTGGGGTTTCGAAGAGTGAGAGGTGATTTCATTGAAACCTAGAAAATACTTAAAGGGATAGACAGGGTAGATGCAGGTAAGATGTTTCCTCCGGTTGGGGAGTCTAAAACTAGGGGACACAATTTCAAAATAAGGGGGAAGCCACTTAGGACAGAGGTGAGGAAAAATTTCTTTACTCAGAGGATTGTGAATCTTTGGAATTCTCTACCCCAGACAGCTGTGGAAGCTCAGTCACTGAGTATGTTTAAAGCAGAGATTGACAGATTTCTCAATGCAAATGACATAAGGGGCTATGAGGATAATGTGGGGAAAAGGCACTGAAGTGGATGATCAGCCATGATCATATTGAATGGTGGGGTAGGCTCGATGGGCTGAATGGCCTACTCCTGCTCCTATGTTCCTATATTCAATTGTGGATTTATAAATTTTAAACTTAAGGCTACATGACTAAAGTAACATAGCATCACAGGCAAGTTGATGCACAGACACAATGTTTTGCTGTGGTCATGATGGCGAAACTATCAGTGTTAGCCTTCAGTATTCCACTGAAAATGACATCAATTTTGGGAGTTCAGACATGTACAGCTTAACGCAGATATCCAGAAGTTGCTGCCAATGAGTCTACACTCCTCCATTAGGTGTGCCACAGAGGTTCTCACGACTGTTGCCTTCATTGCAATCCTGAATTGATGAGAACTTCCACTCTAAGGGCTGGATTTTGTGCTCCATTGGAAGGCAGGTTTTATGGCGGGGCGGGGCAGAGAATCAATGTAGATTGATCTGCCACGGAACTGGATGCCGGAATGCCGATTTTCAATTTTTTCGGAGGCGATGTTCCATGGCAGCATCTCTGCCGCTATGCGACAGGATCGTACTTTATATATGTAAAAGACTGATTTACATCCATTAATATATAATTCATCGCAATCCTATAAGCCATTTGCAATCTTCTGCATGATGTGTGGCACTCATGTGCCTTCTCTTTCCCATTTTTGAAAAGCTGGCACCACCGAGGTGGGCGTCCTTGGTGCTTGCAAAGGTTAGGTAAGTTATGTGTTGTTATCTTCATGAATTTTTTTGGCATGGTCATTGCCACTAAACACAATCTGCAGATGTGAGGCAAGTGGGGAGCTTTGCAAGTGGATACTGTGGGGGAGGAGGGGGGAAAAGGGAAACTCTGTAAATGGGTACAGTTGGGGGGTGGGGTAGGGGGGACTCTGCAAGTGGGAACTCTGGTGGGGGAAAGGGGGGGAACTCTGCAATTGGCGGTGAGGCCTCGGGATGGCTCCCCTGCTGCTTGGTGAAAAGATTAATTTACATATTTAAATTAATGATAATAAATGAATAATTACTAACCTTGTCGCGACAGCTGGAACTCCTGTGCCTTCGAACTCTGTTCGGCAGGGCGGGTGGAAGCATCAAAAATGAGCGCGATCGGTTGCGGGGATGGTGGGAAGGTTAAAGTAAAGAAAGTTCGGGGGGAAAGGTCATGATCGAAAATTTACTTTTTTGGTGGGGAGAGGACAAATAATAAACTGATTATTCATGGGTGGGGGGCGATGGGAGAGGGGACTGGAAGTGTCAATAAAATTTTATTTCAATTTTTTGGTGAACCTGTAACTTTAAACATTAAAATGAAACAGAAGGGCCTGAAGCCCTTTAAAAATGGCACCGGCACCTGTGCAGTGGCGCCGGACGCCGTTGCCGGGGACGGAGCACCCGTCCCCTCTGCATCATTAGGGATGGGAAGTCCACTCCCTACATGTTAATGAGCTGCCGCACAAAATATTGTAGCGGCTCCGCAGTACACATCTCGAGCGCGCACTGCGTACTTTTTGAAGCTGCTATAAAAATGCAGCCCATATTTCTGCTGAGGATGAAAGAGAAATGCAGAGCTAAATTCAAAAAGGGTGGGCAAGGACCATAAGACCCAACATACCACCCCTTCCAGACAAGGTGCAACCCTGCATATCCTTGATTCATCCACTAACCAAGCAATCTCTTCAGATGGCCAATTCAGAAAAAATCTGTGAAATTCTTCTCCAAGTCCCTAAGGGAATCAAGCAAAGTCCCGTAAATCCTCATAATTATAGCTACCAGCAACTTACCCTAAGTTACTGGAAATGTTGGGATGGATTTTACAGGCTCGCCAACGTTGGGGGTCATGGTGGGGGGGGGGGGGGGGGGGGGGGTGGGGTGGAAAATGCCTCTGGGAGAGGCCCTCCATAGGCCTCGCACCAGGAAGGCCCAGCCCTACATTGGCGGCGGCGAGGCCTTGTGGCGGCCCCCCGCCACTTGGCGATGGAACCAACATGTAAATATGCTTATTTAGGTAAATTAATGAATTAAATATCTATCCACTCCCGCCGTCCATTCCGGTGCCATATTGGTGGCGGCGGCCGGCACTGCCACGCCTTCGGATCCGATGCGGGACACTGGTGGGAAGGGGGGAGCAGGTAAATATTTCAGTGCGGAAGGTGGGTAGCGGGTCAAACTAACCTGATTGGTCTCGGGGATGGTGGGAAGGGGTTGAAGGTAAAAGTTTATAAACTTTGGGAGGGGAATGTCAGGTACACAAGGTAAGCATTTTGACGGGGGAGAGGGCGAAGGAATTAAATGTTCGGTTGTTTGGGTTGCGGGTGGGGAGAGGGTCTAGATCAGTAAATTTTATTTTTTTCAAAACATGCCTCTTTAAAATTTAAATTCTACTGTAGGTTTCGAAGCCCTTTAAAAATGGCGTTGGAGCCTGCGCAATGGTGCCGGATGCCATTGCCAGGGATGGACCGCTCGCCCCCTCCACATCATCAGGGTGATGGGGGGGGGGGGGGGGGGGGCGGTCTGCCCTGGCCATGTAAATGAGCCATCGCATTTAACATCACGGCAGCTCTTCGGAGTAAACCCCACGTGTGTGGCCCGCCATTTTTTAAGGCTACATAAAATTCAGCCCGTTATCTTCATTCAGGAAACTGTCAAATTTCTTTTGAAGGAAAGCAGTGTAATCACATGTTCAAGTGGTTTGTTCTAGAGAAGGTTGACTCTCTGCAAAAGGAAATACTTCCTGGCATGTAGCATAACTCTTTGCTTAAACGTTTTATAAGCATGCTGTCTCGTACATACATCTATATCTGTCTCAATAACTTATTCAATCTGCCTGAATGCAATCTCTGAGTCATTTTAAACATATTTATCATATCCCCACTAAGTCTTTGTTTCCTGAAGTAAACAGCCCTAACTCATCGTTCCTATCCATATAACTAGGAGTCCTTAAACTAGGTATCATTCTGGTCACCCTCTTCTGCACCTATTTTGAGGCCTCAATATTCTTCACCATATGCAAGGAGCAAAGGTGGATACCATACTTAGTATAATTATGCAAATTCTTATCTAGCCTAAATGTTTTTATATTCAATGGGCCTATCTCTACAATCTAAAGCCCTGCTTGCTTTTCCTACAGTCACGTCACTCTGTGTATCTCTAATGAGCCATCAGCAAGTCCCTTTCTAGATCTGTATCCTATCAAGGCCTCACACCACCCTTTCTCTGCAACTTCCTCCAGCTACTATCCGAGGTCCCCATATCAAACTCACAGGCTAATAAATCCTGAGTCAATGGCTCACATATAACATCGCCATTTTCTTTAGTATTCTGGGATCAATGAAACAAGGTCCAGTTGCCCTATTAAATTTAAGCACTGTAATTTTTGCAATGACCATTGCATCAGTACCTTCGATAGAAGCAATGTGAGAAAGAGAAAGAAAAAAAGACCAAAAAGAACTTGCCTTTATAACGCATGTTGCATGACCGCAGGACATCCCCAAGTGCTTCACAGCAATTAATTACTTTTTGAACTGTCGTAACATAGAGAAATACAGCAGTTAATTTGCACACGGCAGGGTCACACAAACAGCAATGAGATAAATAACCAATTAAATTATTTTTAATGATGTTGATTTGGGGATAAATGTTAGCTCAAACACCAGGAGAACTCCCCTGCTCTTCGAATAGCACCAAGGGATATGTTACTTCCATTCAGAGGGTAGACAGGATTTCGGTTTAATATCTGAGCTGAACGATGGATTCCCTGCCCTTTATAAAGGCTTCTTAAAAACCAAGAGAGACTCTTGCACGTTCTTTAAAGTTGCATAATATCTTGACTACTATTCAAAAAATGTTCTAGTAAAGGATAAAGTATACAAGAAACCCTAAAGCAGTTGGTACATTACTCCATTTTTGTCTGGATTGTAATGTGGTACAAGTAATCCGTGTATTAGTCTATCAGTGAATATGGGAAATTCTTCTGAAACAATCAGACATTGAATGAGCCGATATTTTATTGTGTATTATCTTTTTATTTATTTATACAGTTGATATAACAGAAAAATGATGCATAACTTGAGACAAACACTACTATCAAATTCCTTACATAGGTCTTGAACACTTATGCATTGACAAAGTATGATTATGCATATCAGTTGTACCTTTGAAAATATATTACAAGTTTCATGCACCAATATAATCAAATCACTTCTAAATTCTCAAATATTCTATTAAGTAAATTTAAGTGGAATATATCTTTTAAACCGTATTTAAGTGCAGTGCTCAAATATTAATTCTTTGCTTTGTTAACTTCTTTAGTACCTTCATTAAATATCTGTAATCTTGAAAATTTACAAACCAAGGCAGAAATAATACACATTAGATCAAGGCATACACTAATGTATTCCTATTCTGTGCAGGGTATTGGTTTACTGTTTAATCATATTAAAGTTATCAGAGATTTGTATTTGTAATTCACTTTCCCTTTATATATGTGAATCTATTGTTTTCTCATTTTCCATAAATATGCTACAAAAACTCAAAGGTCCAGTGTCTTGACTAAGGACACAGGTCAAAGATTTGCCCCTCAGTGATCATGATGGAAAACAAAGACCACAGCACTCAGAACAAATCCCCATGCAATCAGAATTTACACAACATTCTTCCAGATCCTCACAGTCCGTACAGCAAGGCAGACTGCAGTTTTCAATGTCTCCACAACAGCAACTGTACGTATTGAATCCACCACATGATGCAGCATCAGAGATGGATTTGCATAGGAACAGCATTTCACAAAACAGGCAGGCTAGCAGGCATTGGACACAGCGGTCTTCTTAACCATATAAGGGAAGTAAAAGGGGAAAAAAGTGATCTAACATTATAAAAAAATCTATGATATAATATTGACAGACAAATTATGACACTTAGCTCCACAACTAGAGCTGCATTCCAGGTTTATTTTGGATACTTTCAGAAAATAATGCCCGAATTCTACAGTCGTTAAATGCAGATATGCGTTGCAAACGGGCCTGCCGTTACTCACTCAGAGAGGCTGTGTAACTAAGTATCCAGACTATTATTATGAGCTGTACTGTAACATTCCCTTCATATCCATAAGGCAGCTCAACGATAGCAAACTTCAGAAATTTCTAAAGCTAGTTCCAAACACTCACTGGTTTCCTGACAAGAGTCAAACATACCACAGTCAAACTCACACTTGCAGTTACAATCATGGTAGTTATGGCTCGCATCAGAATTATATTTATGACAACGATAACCAAATGTCCGGGTCCATAGATTTGCACATGTGTGAGGTAGCATAAGCAGAAAATCGTAAAACTGGCAGAACAGACAGGCCAGAATGAGGGACGCACATTCATCTGATAAGAAAGACGGGATGATAAAGAGACAGGGTACAGTTAGTGGTTATGAAATAAGAATGGTGGAAACATCAAAGACTATCTAGAAGGTGTTTTTGAATATGTAATAGAAGCAACTTAGGTAACACCACAAAGTGATAATAAAATGTAAATAAAGTTTCACTTAAAAATATGAAGTAATATTAAAACACCTATTTTGATTTTCTACTCAAAATCCAACATTTTGCCAATTTGATAGGGAGTGGATAGAAGTTAGACAATGATTTCAAGTACAAATTCACAAATCACAAATTTAAGGGACATCTCATTTGCTGAGGCATATTTCTGGAAATACCTACTGCAGCATTAAGGCTAGTGCAGAGTTAGTGCCAAATGACATTTTGCATTATCAATAATAGTTATTAATTATTTTGCACATTCACTTTCTAAAGGCAAGTCAGAATAAACTCAGTTGTGTTTCAGAGGACATCCAACAATGCAGTATAATTTACATGACTGTTTACAACATGGTAGCAAGATTTTAATAATTGTGCGGATTTCAAATGGCCATAAGTGACAAGCTAACACTTAAGGGAACATAATTTAGACAATGCATGTTTTTTTGTTTCATCCCAATAGATTTAAAGCAGTTTTGGTTCATTTTAGAAGACTCTTCCATTTTGGGATGATGTAGGGGCACAGGACAAAACATCTTTAGCCAGTGTTACAGAATTACTGAACTCAGATTAAATTTGATTGAATGAGCTTTTCTCTGGATGATTCAGTGAGTTTAGCCACTGTGTAGCTGAGTCATACAGGCCACAGTGACCCCAACTAGATTCCTGGTTTGTGGCACAGGTACTACAATTAGTCTTCATACCCCCAGTTTAGGAAGTGCAAAAGCAGTCACAATTTTCACTCCTGATCACCATAGGCCATGCCTGGTGAATCTGATTGAATTTTTTGAAGAGGCGACTAAGTGGACAGTGAAATGTTAGTTATATGAGCTTCTAGAAGGCATTTGATAAAGTCCCTCATAAAAGGCTGTTAGTCAAAGTTAAATCCCATGGAAGTGAAGGTAAATTATTAACCAGGTTAGGAAATTGGCCGAGTGGCAGGAGACAGACAGTAAGGATAATGGGCAGGTATTCTAAATGACAGTTGTGACTAGTGATGGCCTGCAGAGCTCTGAGATGCAGAGGGATCTGGGTGTCCTCGTGCATGAATCGCAAAAGGTTAGTATGCAGGTACAGCAAGTAATTAGGCAAGCTAATAGAATGTTATTGTTTATTGCGAGGGGAATTGAATACAAAAGTAGGGAGGTTATGCTTCAGCTATCCAGGGCATTAGTGAGACCACATCTGGAGTACTGTATAGTATTGGTCTCCTTATTTAAGGAAGGATGTAAATGTATTGAAAGCAGTTCAGAGAAGGTTTACGAGACTATTACCTGGAATGGGCAGGCTGTCTTATGAGGAAAGATTGGACAGGCTAGGTTTGTATCTGCTGAAATTTAGAAGAGTAAGAGGTGACTTGATTGAAACATATAAGATCCTGAGCAGTCTTGACAGGATGGATGTGGAAAGGATGTTACCCCTTGCAGAAAAATCTAGAACGAGGGGTCACTGTTTAAAAATAAGGGGCCGCCCATTTAAGACAGAGATGAGGAGAAATTTTTTCTCTCAGAGGGTCGTGAGTCTTTGGAACTCTCTTCCTCAAAAGGCGGTGGAAGCAGAGTCTTTGAATATTTTTAAAGCAGAGATAGATAGATTCTTGATAAGCAAGGGGGAGAAAGGTTATCAGGGGTGGGAATGTGGAGTAATCGGTTCGACCATGAACTTATTGAATGATGGAGTAGGCTCGAGTGACCTCCTCCTCCTCCTAATTCATATGTTCGTATGTTCTACATATATTAGTATGACCTGTGATGCAGCCTCAACTATTCACCATACTTATTAATGACTTAGATAATGGAATATAAAGCCGCACATCTAAATTTGCCAATGACATGAAGGTCGGCAGTGTAGATGGAAGTGTAAAATTACAAAGAGATATTGACAGATTAAGTGAATAGGCAAAACTGTGGCAAATGGATTTCAATGCAGACAAATGTGAGGTCATCCACTTTGGACTTGAAAAGGATAAAACAGGGTACTTTCTAAATGGGGAAAAGCTAGAAACAGTGGAGGTCCAAAGAGACTTGGGATCCAGGTATATAAATCATTAAAATATCATGAACACGAATAGAAAATGATCAAAATGGATAATGAAATGTTGGCCAATATATCTAGAGGACTAGAATACAAGGGGGTAGAAGTCATGTTTCAGATATACAAAACCCAGTTAGACCGTATCTGGAGTACTGTGAGCAGTTCAGGACCTTAGGGAATTTATATTGACTTTGGTGGGACTGCAGCGTAGATTTACCAGAATGATAACTGGACTCCAAGGGTTATATTACACGGGGCGATTACATAAACTAGGGTTGTATTCCTACATTTAGAAGGTTTAAGAGGTGACTTGATTGAAGTTTTCAAGGGGAACAGACAGGGTAGATAGACAGAAACTATGTCCGCTGGTTGGGGAGTCTAGGACTATGGGGCATAGTCTAAAAATTAGAGCCAAACCTTTCAGGAGTGAAATTAAGAAACACTTCTACACACAAAGGAGGGTCGAAGTTTGTAACTCTCTTCTATAAACATCATTTGATGCTAGATCAATTGTAACTTTTAAATCTGAGATTGATAGATTTTTGTTAACCAAAAGTATTAAGGGATATGGGGCAAAGGTGGGTATGTGGAGTTAGGTCACAATCAGCCACAATCTCATTGAATGGCAGAACAGAATTGAGGGGCTAAATGGCCTGCTCCTATTCCTATGTTCTGATCCAGTGGCCCTGACTGGAAGGACACGTCTGGGCATCAGATATAATGCATACCCAGGCTCAGGTTTGATGTGTACCATACTTGAGTAGCTTGTCAATGCTCACTGTTAGGGCTCACATATTAGTAATAGCTACTTGGATGAGGTACAGAAGAGTGACTAGTGCCCCTGAAACCACACCCTGGCAAGCAGTCAATTATTTTGGGAGGCGGTGGGTTGTTATTTCAGAAGTATAAGATCAAATGAGCTGAAGGGCCTTCTTCATCTGACTTTGTCTTGTGAAGAGTGATCTTATTTACTACTATAGTTTAAGTTAATTTCTGTGTATGAACAAGGTGTGAATGGAACATGTTACAGTAAGCAATGTATAGACTAAATGACACATCCTAATCAGTAATTCAGTTGATGGCATATACATTAGATGGCTATGATTTTACTTCCAGTTTTAGAGGTTTGCTATTACATTTTGATACAAACATTTCTGCATATTAATAGGCAAGAATGTAGATTTTTGCTTCAAGACACAGCAATAACAATATAGGCATATGTAATCCGTCAGAGCAATGTATAGTTGTTTTAGACACCCTCCTGTCTTACCCTAATATTATGCTACAAAAGTCTGATATTTTGATCAGGTGTGGAAGCAGGGGGGTGCGGATGGCCTTGGAATTCTGTCTCGTTTAGACCAGACATTTAAATTTAGACAGCAGAGCTGTAGGTGAATCTTCTGCACACTTCCCTATGGCAAGAGGCCATGTTGGCCAGAAAGCTGCCACACTAAGCCCCATTTATCTATCACCCCTGTGCTCGTTGACCTACATTGGCTCCTGGTCAAGTAACATCTTGATTCTAAAATTCTCATCCTTGTTTTCGAATCTGTCCATGACCTTGCCCCTCCCTATCTCTGTAATCTCCTCCAGCCCGAAAACCCTCTGAGATATCTGCACTCCTCTAATTCTGGCCTCTTGAGAATCTCTGATATTATTCGCTCCACCATTGGTGACTGTGCCTTAAGTTGCCAAGGCCCTAAGCTCTAGAATACCCTTCCTACACCTCTCCACCTCTCTATTTCGCTTTCCTCCTTTAAGATACTCCTTAAAACCTACCTCTTTGAGCTCTTTTGGTCTTCTGACCTAATATCTCCTTATGTAGCTTGATGTCATATTTTGTTTTATAATGCTCCTGTGAAGCTCTGTGGGACATTTTATGATGTTAATGGTGCTATATAAATATAAGTTGTTGTTGGGTGAATTTCAGAGGCTTTGCTCAGAAATTTTCCCCTTTATGTCTTTGAAAGGCCTGAGTGGAAAATCATCCCAGTTAAAATCTAGTTTGAATCCCTTTGGGACCTCTGAAGGCTTCAAATTTTTACCAGGACAAGGTATTTGGTTTCAGAATAAAGTTATCTTCTTTAGCAGTTTGTCTCAATTGAGGCACTTCAGACAAAGTGCCCCTCTGCCTTCAGGTTAGGTCAGGCCAGGGCCATTGATGCACTCTGGCAGGTGCCAGCAATCCATCCCAGATCTGTCAATGACCTTGGCCGAGAGATTTGGGTTTGTGTCTCTGGCCTGGGTCTAGGGTCATGCTCCGGTGCACCTATACCAGAGGAGTAGGTCCCCAGGAATTTTCAGGCCATGTTACTTTGTGCATTGATAAGTTAAGATATCTTTACTGGAGAGCTGTAAAATATTAAAGCTAAGATTTCTAGAAGTTTCTGTTTATCTTGGATATAACTTCCAATTTTACTCTGTCCTGATTTAAATATTTTAGTAATCAATAAACCTACCTTCAGTGTTTTTGTTATGAGTTTGTGAGCTTGCTGATTGGCAACCAAATTTATTTTTCTTACTGTCTGTGGAGCATAGCGATGGAGTTGAACCCATCCACGAAATGTCAGTTGGTGTTTCTTTAGAAGGTGACGGTGAGCAGTCTGAACACTCTGTGGCATTTTGTCCGTATTCTTGTACAGGACTAATAACTTTACATGTTCCATCATTAGAAGGTTGAACATTTGGTGAAGGGAAGGTGTGACCTAGAACAATAAAGAAAAAAAACTGTATCTACTGAAACATCACAAATCAAACAACAAACTGAACTAAACAGGAAGACATGTGCATGATGTCTAATGCGGAACAGTGTCAGTTGTTACAGCATTGCTTTTTAGACATAGTGGTGTCGAAAATTGTTTTGGGCGGTGACTGCAACAGAACTGAATAATAAGCGTGCCTATGATGGACGACTGATCTGATGTTGTCCATTTGCAACACCTGTAATGAGTTCTTTATGTTGTCTGATGCAACGTAAACGAGATGCATGGAATCCAGTTATGCTGAAGATCTCAAACAGATTTATTACAGCTAAAATATTCTATACTGTACAGAGCAAACTATTTACAGAACCTTCCTCTAGGTGTTACAGTTGCAGAGTGATTCTGGCTTTGAGTCATATGACTACATCTTGGTGCTTAGCTCATTAGCATACTAAGATCTTAAAGGGACACCACTCTTAAAGGCAATTATACAACATCCCCTTTCTTTCCAAAGATAAGTCTCGTATGCTACAATAAAAAAACACATATTAGACATCAAAACTAAGTACACAGTGATAGAGATTGTGAAATTTACAAGTGCAGAGGCTTAAAAGTCCACATATAATTTCAGTGGTTTGATAACTCTTGCAGAGGGAATTTGCATCTCATCGGTTGCTGTTTTTTTCTGAAGTTTCTCCCTCTCTGCATTCAGTTTCTGTTGCTCTGCCTTCAGCTGCTAACATACTCTGTTGCTTTTCTCAAGATGACCACCTTTGAGGCCTTGTCATTCTTGTAAAGTCACCGCACCTCATCTTGAAGAGCCAATAGACAATGCTTCAACTCATTTCTCCTCTGCCTCTTCAGGACATTGCGAGTCCTTCACCTCTCCTCATCCTCTGCAAGGCCTGGGGCTCAGGGTTGAGGACTTGTTGGAGGAGGAGTACTTGGCTTCATGGAGGTACCTGTTCATTCTGACTCGTTGATCTATCCTCTAGAGAGCAGAAGTGAAGGCGCGGCATGTTGCTGGGTTTGTAGGCTGCACCATTTGATGCTGGCCAGAGTCTGCGAGCGGGTTCTGGTCCTTGGAGGTTTCCCCTTGGCAATGCTCCCCACTACCAGCCTTTGCTTCTCAGTAGTGACAACATCAATCTCTTCTGAGTTGCTGGAGCGCAGAGAAACACTGTCTGTTGACAAAGAACTTTCACCATCTGAATCTGCATCTTCATTCTCTTGCTGTGCCGTCTCTGGAATGGGGCTGATACTCTACAAGCCAGAACTACTGAGATCCTGGGGGAACTGTGTCTCAATGTGGGTATCCTTGGTCTGTTCTGCTGTAATTGGTACCTTGGTGACTTCATGGATAGTTATGATGTTGAGGTCCTTACACTCTGGTAGTCCTGCCACTGCTGGTCCGCATGTGCTTACCAGGTAAAATATTTGTGGTTTCCATGCCGACTTGCTATAGCTGCATTGCATTGTTAGTGTGCCACTGCAAGGGATAGGTGATCCGTTGTATGCACATAACCTGGCAGTTGTCAGTTATATCATTGATTTCCAGCGACCCCGGTACATATCTTTCAGGATTCAGATGGAAAGGATATTTGCACTAGCTCCAGTCTCAATCTTAACCATGAGTGTATGTTTACTAGCTTTCTTTGGGAACATGATGTTAATAGTACAAAAGCTTCCACTTGTTTGACTTCATCAACATGATGTGTCAGGTTCACAATGTGAAATGCCTGTTCATCTTCTGACTGAGAATTACTCGTCTCTGAGTCTTGTCTCAGGTCTGTTTCACTGTGGACTTCGTGTATCAGCTTGCGCTTACGCAGGTCTCTGGTGCCCTCCTTGCTGCTGTTGCACTGTCGCTGTGCCTGTCATCTGTTTGTTTGTGTCCTACTGTGACTTCTGGCTGCGTCGTTGGAGCCAGATTTCTTGCATAAGCGGGCCCAGTGTCCTTTTGCACTACACGCCTTGCATAGGTCTTGAAATGCAGGAGGTGAGTGGGACTAACCACACTTACCACACAGCTTGCTTGCTCTTTTGGACCTGCCAATACTGTTGGCTGCCCCTAGTGCTTGCAGGTGCTGTTGTCCAGCTACAATGATTTCATATTTCCTGCCATCTTCTAGCAGTGCATCAATGGGTGTTGATACAATCACCAGTTCCATTCGTCGCTCTGATACTCAGTTTCTGAGAAATCGCATTCGTTGCCCTTACTGCGGCATCCACTGATGAACTGGTCTATTGATTCCTGTGGCTATTGCCTGTAGGTCATCAATTTCAGGTGGTGAATTCTAAAATTCACTCTTAATTGGAGTTGATCTTTCTCGCACTTTCCATATCTTTGCGGGATCTTCCTGGTCCTCCTCAGATAAGGCAGAGATATTGATTTTGCGTAATCCCTCATTTCCAACTGCCATTAGTATTTTTAGAGCCTGTTTTTCTGGTTCTATCACTTGGTCTCTGAAGCATGACTGCATTCTTTGTTTGAAATGTTCGAACTCGGATAGGATATCCATGGCCTTCCAGTTCATGCTGGAAAATTTTGTATCCATATTTTTGCTGTCCTTTTGTTTCAAACTTGCTTTAAGGCTTTTTCTTTGACTCTGCGCTGTTTCTCCTTTAAGAAACCTTGTTATTTAGAGTAGCTGCTTGGATTGAGAGGAGCAGGTGTTTGACAGTGTTCTGTATTTATCTTGCTTGCAGCACTTTAGCTTGTCTGTTTACATAGCAGTTTAATAGGCAGTTCAATTGCTTTTTTTTCTAGAGTTTGTTTATTTATGTTCTTCACACTCGAGAGGTTTAATGTTTTTTTTAAACTTTGGCTGTGTGGATGGAAGCTCTTCAGTGATGGAGGTTTTCCCACGTTTTTACAATTGGACACTTCCTGTAATGGTGCTGACCTCAATCAGCCTGGGAGGAAAGTTGGGTCTTCCCTGTTGTTTTTTTAGAACCAGTATCCCTTGACAATTGGCACAATGACTCACCTGATTTACTTGTAGCCCTGCCATTCTGTGCTCTGTCTTCTACAGTTGGAGGTAATTTCTTCTGTCCACTATTTGGGCCAGTATTTCTGTTGAATTTTCTCTCCAGTGGTTGTAGGAAAGGTTGTTTTCAAAGCTGTTTGGCCTGTGGTCTTCAACTTGACTTCGTCTTCTCACCACAGCTGCCACCATGTAATGAGTTCTTTATGTTGTTTGATGCAATATAAATGAGATGCGTGGAGTCCAGTTATGCTGAAGGTCTCAAACAGGTTTATTACAGCTAAACTATTATATATAGTGCAGAGCGAAGTATTTACTGAACCTTCCTTTAGGTGTTACAGTTGCAGAGTGATTCTGGCTTTGAGTCACATGACTACATCTTGATGCTTAGCTTATTAGCACACTAAGATCTTAAGGGGCATCATTCTTAAAGGCAATCATACAACACCACCGGTAGTGACAAATTTCTACTCCAGTGTCTTGAACTGCACTGGAGGTGAGGGGGGGGACTGACGCACTTAAAATAATTCTCTAATTTACAAGAGAAAAACCAACTGACATGTGAAATTTGCTCCTGCTCTACAATAAATTGATAGCTACTTGATTTAAGGGTTAGTTATCAAATTATACAGTGCAAAGAAAACAGTATAATTTGAAATGTTCTGTAATAACATATTAGGTAATTCAATGGGAAGCAAAGTTTTGACTTACAATAGCTCACAATAAGTTTACTTAATTTCTCTTGCAGTCATTCAAATATACACATTAAGATAACTCATCATTTTCCTCTATAACCACATTCAACAAGACAAATCACTTTGTACTTTACATATATAGGACTGGATTTTGTGAGGCTCCCTGAGGGTGGATTGGAGGCACGTGGGGGGTGGGTGCTTGGAGTATCACGAGGTGTGGCAGGGCAGAGGGCCCGTCATCTCCCCGTCGCCCAGTGATCTTCCTGGGGTGGGATAGGCCAACAACGACTTTCCCACCCAGAGGTCAATTGAGGTCCTTAAGTGGCCTATTAATGGCCAATTAAAGGCCTCTTCCCACTGCTGCTAGGATCTTACCAGCGGCAGGGGATGGCCTCTGTCATGCAGGGAGGATGCCTTGTAAATCGAGGCACCTTCCCTGCGGTCTTGGAGGGGTAACTCCTTCGTGGGCAATTAGTGGCCGATGGAGGACCCCCACTGGGAACAACCTTACACCCCAGGATCTCACCCCTGGAATGAATGACCACCCCACCACCCACACCCCCTCACCG
Organism: Heterodontus francisci; assembly: GCF_036365525.1. NCBI lineage: Eukaryota > Metazoa > Chordata > Chondrichthyes > Heterodontiformes > Heterodontidae > Heterodontus > Heterodontus francisci. The sequence goes on along the minus strand of NC_090389.1, from coordinate 41,159,620 downwards.
GGGCCTTCTGGACTGGCCCTGGTGACCACCCCCACTTACCTCTGTTCCGGGGTTCCAGCCATGGGCCTGTATCTGAGGCCTCTGCAGTACCGGCAGTGGCCATCACTCCCAGTGGCACTGCCGATACTGCTATGCTGCCAGCCCTCTGAGTTGAGAAGGCAGGTAGGTATGCAAAATCATTTTTAAAATTCAAAGTGACCCAAACTGTATCAGTAGGAAAAGGGGAAATTAAGTGATAGAACCTTATGCCTTTAAGATTCTAGCAGCTGCACAAAGTGTTCTTGGCAGCCTGGGAACAGGTTGTGTACCATCGTCACAGCTGCAGTGATGTTAGAAAAAGAAAGTGACAGAAAAATACAGAAAAAGGTAGACTTCATTCAAAAATGCCCAAAGCTAAGTAAATGCCCAAAGCTGGGGTTGTTCTCCTTAGAGAGGAGATGGTTGAGAGGAGATTTGATAGAGGTTTTCAAAATCATGAGGCGTCTAGACAGAGAGAAATTGTTCCCATTAGCATCGGGGTCAAGAAATGTGAAGCAATTCATTTTGGTACCAAGAACAAGAAGAGGCAATATTAAATAAAGGATACAATCCTAAAGGGGTTGCAGGAACAGAGGGATCCGGGGGTGTATGTTCACAAATAGTTGAAGGTGGCAAGGCAGGTTGAGTAAGCAGTTAAAAAGATATACTGGATCCTGGGCTATATAAATAGAGGTATTGACTACAGAAGTAAGCAAGCTATGAAGAACCTTTATAAAACACTGGTTCAGCCTCAACTGGAGTATTGTGTCCAAGTCTGGGCACTGCGCTTTCGGAAGGATGTGAAGGCTTTAGAGGGAGTGCAGAAAAGGTTTACGAGAATGGTTTCAGGGATGAGGAACTTCATCATGAATAGATTGGAGAAGCTGGGGCTATTCTCCTTAGAGAGAAGGATGAGAGGAGGTTTGATAGCAGTGTTCAAAATCATGAGAGGTCTGGACAGAGTAGATAGGGAGAAACTGTCCCCACTGGCGCAAGTGTTGATAACCAGAGGACACAGATATAAAGTGATTGGCAAAAGAACCAAAGGCGATATGAGGCAGGGAGTGGTTAGGATGTGGAATGCACCGCCTGAGAGCGTGGTGGAGGGAAATTCAATTGTGGCTTTTAAAAGGGAATTGACAAGCACCCGAAGAAAAAAAATGTAGGGATACAGAGAAAGGGCGGGGGAGTAGGATTGCTCTTGGAAAGAGCCAGCATTGACTCGACAGGCTGAATGGCCGCCTTCTGTGCTGTAACCATTATATAATTCTATGATATTTATGAAAATGGTGAAACTGGTCCTATCAGATGATGAAACACCAGTATAGGTCCAACACGGTCACAAATTAAACAAGACTTAAATAAATGCTAGAAATTCTTCAGAGTGTGTGGAACCCCGTCCCCCCTGACATCCACCTCTCAACTCATGAGTAGCATTATCTAACTTAGCAGAAAGCACTATATAAATTTTTTCCAGTTTTGAATTATTGGTCCTGTTAATTAGTTACTTTTATGAACTAGTCAAGGTATTCACTCCTGTGAGGTCATTGAACATTTTGCCTCCAGTGGAGGTCAATATCAGTGGATACATCTTCAAATGCCATATCCACCATACTGTCAACTGCTCATGCTGTGCAATGCATCATAGCCCCATCACTCACCCATTAACAATCAAGACTCATGCCTAAAATGTTGATGCTCCAACTCACCGCACACAGTTGCCTATGCTGCCAGCCTCACACCCACCTCCTGCAGCTTCCACATACCTTCAGATATTCAGCTATGACAGGCACATCACTCAAACACATTGCAAACACTCACTGACATTCTTCCCTCTCTCTTGCAGGACAAGGTTACACATAACCATAGGGAACAGCAGAGAGTAGGCATGCCTGCATTTCCTGAGCCCTCTGGGGCTGACATTCACTAAGGCCGTTGCATCCAGCACCACCAAGAACATTCAGGATGATGGTATGTTCCTATCTTATGCATTTACTCAAATCCCACTTCACCCTCATCCTAATATCTGGCATGAATGCAAGCTGCAGATGGTGTGACCATGGACATCTTGCTTTCCACCTCATCCAACACCTTCCTTCCCTCACTCCAACACTGATTTGCCGTCTGGTCAGCCAGTGCAGCCTGACCATGAAGGGTATGAGCAACAGCAGACCACTTATGAAGAAGCACCATCACTTGATGTGACAATCACAGCCCCCAACTCAGATACTGGCACTGCATGTACATTAGAGGTTAGTATAGATTCAGGATCATCACTGGGCATGAGTGGGCTGTAGCCAGGGCAGGAGGAAAAGGATCACACGTGTGAAACCAGCTTCATGCTAAGCACAAGAAGAAGGGAAATTCCATCCCCATATGGTGTGAATGTTTGTTAGGAATCCCAGGAATTTGTTCACAATTCATCTATTATTTCCAATCATCTTGATGATTTAGTTGTATCATAACCCGTGATTGGATGGTTCAAACATAGGTAGTACAGATATGTTATATTAACCAGAATGATATGAGAATACAAAGACTTAAATTATGATAAAGGGTTGCATAAATTTGTCTTATAGTTCACTGAATTTGGAAGGTTGAGTGGTGACCTAAACAAGGTTTTTTTAAAGGATCGCTAGTGATTGTGAACATGGTCTGCACTGTCAGTAGTCAGATGGACGAAATCTTCCCAATACACAAAAACTGTCAAGCAGTCTCTAATCTGACATACAAACTGGTATCAGATTGAATAACTGGTCCAAAAGGACACAATGCAATATTAGGAGCAGAGAACCCGATCTGTTTCTTGGGGGGAAACAAACCAGCACTGCTGCACAGATGCTGGAGGTAAACAGAATAGCGGAGTAGGAGACCAAGTGCAGTATCTCCCATGACTGAAACCAAGACCCCATTTGTTTATGAATGTTAAATCATGTCATTTTTCCAAAACCAATCAAACTGGGCCTAACTCCTACATTGTGTGAAGCATGTCGAATGAAGCAGAATAATGTTTTTTAACCTTGATGCTATTTATGCAATCTTATTTCATCTTAATACATAAAGGTCAGGCCAAAACCTATTTTTTAAAATGACATCAATCATACTCACTCAAGTGTGTGTTGAACTTACATGTGTGATTTCATATGCATACAAAATTAGCTGTACAGAGACTGGCAGTCCATCTGTAATAACTCATTAGCAAATGCATGAAATGAATGCTTTACTTAATAAATTACAGGACGATGGTGAATGTGAGACAGTAAGTACCATTAACTTCTAAAACTTCACTATTTTATGTTTGGACACAACTCCAAACATTAAATTTAAAAAGCCATCTAATGTCATATTAAGATGTACATGTTTGCCTTTAATGTTAATATCCTATCTACGTGTGGTGAATGACATTAGTTAAGATTGTGGAGAAAGGCTGAAAGCAGGCACACTCAGAAAGTTCCACAGAATAAACAAATCACTACTTAAACATGGTCATGTCATCTATTTTGGTGGTTCTTAATTTAAACATGTAAAGTATCATTTTGTTACATTTTCAACTGTTAAAAATTGTGATAAAAAGGGATGATTCATCACCAGCACATAAAGTATGAAAATCAGTTGAAAGATTTCATTATCTGTCTTACCAATAAATGAATAAATGACAATAAATGGCACCCAAAAACTTCTGCCGGCAAGAATTACGTCAAATCATAAATGTTCAATTTAAGAAATGCAAAGAACAGATACAATTATTTCAAATGGTCTTAGTTTACACCTCAGGGGGCTATGTGTAGCTCTAAATCCCAGTGCCCCACCAAACACATGGGAAACATTTTAAGAATGCAGCCAATACCATTTCAATGTGTTTGAAGCTGTGGCTCTCAGCGTGTCAGGATATTTATTTCATATGCTAAACAACTATTAACCACATTGTGTAATTCCTGGTCACAAACAGGACTGTGAAGCCTCTGAATATTTTCTGTTTATTAATGGTTTATTATTATTTCTTACAACAGAATTACATTTTTATCTTCTTATTAGGGATATGGTTTGCAGCAATTTCAATAAAACCTAGAGAAAAATGTTTGACCTTTGTAGACTGTTGCATGCTTACATGTTGACTTAGCATACTATATTTCTGTTACTGAGTAATGGTAAGTGAGTTTTTAAATGCATAACAAAGATTAGAAGCTCTCTTTCCATTTTCTTTTTTCTGTTTCGAACCCATTTCTATGTCTCATCATTACACTTTTTAAAGTAAAACTAAACTGACTTTTTGATCATACCTGCCTATTGCAATTATGTAGGGCTTTTGAAATTTAAACATTTGAAGACTTTCTTTCCAACATTATATTTACTACTAATAATCTATGAAATTCACTAAAAACGTAAGGAGAAACAATGGATAAAAGTATTCAGCTGTTCAGTATACATAGCCATCACTAGCATACTACAAAAACATTTAACAGTTTTAAAAACTGGCAGTCTTTTGTGGTTAATATTCAAGCCCTGATGTTAAACTTAGGGCGGAATTAGATGGGCGGGAGCCGAGGTAGTGACAAACCATCAGCGTGAGGCCTGCGACATTTAAACTTGCTCTGAGCCACTGATGATGCTGGCAGGCTTCTCTCCCAGGACTACAGTGACAGAAAAGGATCAAATACAAATACAAGAGACACCTTCAAATAAAGCTTATATTGTGAGGTAATTCTGTGATCCCAGTGGGGAAGCAGTCCTCAAAGGTAGCACAGGCTGGGAATAGTGCTACAACATCGTAGTGAGGATTCTAAAATCCATACTCCTGCAAGCATCGGATCAAACCTTGAATGCAATCTTTAAGGTTGAGTATTTGCCTATGTGCGGGTGAAAAGGGAGACAATAAATAGCAAAAGCAGGATGGTACTATCCCTGAGCTTGATCTTCCCTCAATAATCTGATAGGCATTGATGTCTGGCGACCTACTCAAAGGAAATCAACTGCTTGTAATTTCTGGGCCATCCTTTAGCTTGGGTTTGTTTCATCATGTTATGTGCCATTTTGTGATGCAAGCATTGACATGTTCTTCACATGAATTTAAGGAGCACATGCACATAGGCTCACTTGGTAGGTGATCACTTTGTAAGCCATTCTGGGTGCCTGTAGTGACCATGCCGCATGCTGCTAGTTGTGGTACAATTTGATGAAGGCCTTGCAACATGTGAGAAGCAAAATGTTCAACAGGAAAATGCAATCCCAATGAGGTGTGGATATGCATGAGATGCGAGGAAAGGCTCGTAAGGCTGTGTGACAGCTTGACATGATGAGCACTAAATGTAGAACAGATTGACAGGCAACATTTTATGGCATCCAATCTTCGGCTACTTAATTGAAATATTGTATTGTTGAATAGTCTTGCCTTACCATATTTTTTAAAGTGTGCCATTTTTTTTCTGCACATATTCCCAGGTTCTATTAGAGTATAACCATTAAGCTTGACTGCCACCTCCTGCCAGGTATGATGCACTGCTGTTGCTCTGTGAGTGCTGAACAGAATAACTTTCCTGGCACCTATATCATGCAGAAAAAAATACTTTTCCAGTCATTAAGTAGGGAAGGTGGAGGTGGGGCAGGGTGGTAGGAGGATCATATGTTGCGTCACTCCATCATTTGCTTCCAGACTCCATTCCATGCCTCCACATTGGGTTTGTCTTACTTTTGTTGCACACTTCTTCCTAACTGTTCGAAATCCATTTGAGCCTTTATAGAGGCCTGTAATAAAAATGTTTCAAAACTAGCTAGTACTTTCACTTCTTTTGAAAACCTATTACTTGAATGAGCCTTATGAATCCTCTGAATGCACTTGTTTCCTGAAATGGTTGATCTCAAAATAGATTCCATTATGCTATTGAGGAAACCATTCTAGACTCCTATTTGGGGCCCATTGTTTGTGGGGAGTGCTACACCTGTGTAGGGGCCCCAACAACCCCACTGCCTTGTGGGCGTCTCGGGAGAGACCAAGGCTAAGGGAGTAAACCCTAACAGAAAATCCGGAGCGGAACCCCGTAGGCGGTCATGTGTCACCTTTGGCATGTTTCCGGCAGTTCCTGCAGCCATACTGGTGCCAAACGTCGTGTCCTGCACTCCTTTGGACCCCACCAGAAAGGCCGAGAGGGGGGTTTTGACGACTGGGCAACTCTCAACCTCCATAAATTTGCCCAGGCATGCGCCATGGAGAGGTCACTCCACTGACCACCTCCAGGCGCGTATCCATTGTCTCTCGAGATAAGGAGGCCCAAAAGAAAGAGAAGAAAGAAAGAATAAAAATGTAGTTTAAAACTGAAAAACAACACAAAAATCTGAAAGTCTTCCCTTAAATCCACCCTGGATAAGCAAAAATAGTGTCCAGGCCAATCTTGGCTTAAGTGCACTGAGTTTTAATAAAATGTACTACAATATTTAAATGAAGCTATGTCTCCTTTTCTACAATACCATGTTAGGCCAATCTAAAAGGTTTCCTGGCAAATCCTGCTCGGTGGAAAAGTGATGCAGATCTGGTTCTGAATCTTAGCCAAATGTCTGCTAACCCAGCACCTGTTCTGCTCCTGTAGTACCAGCCTTGGAAAATGTAACCAATATAATTCCTGAAGAAGTACTAAGTATTTTCTATCAGGGTGATTTGACAATCTGGCATTCCCAGAGGGAAGCAATGCTCAAAGGGAGAATGATGGGGGTACAGCCCATGATTTTCCACGGATTTGAGAGCTGCTCTTCAATGGGAGCACCAGATTGCAGATCAGCCAGTGGGTAGAATCACTCCTTATTTATATATCCCATCATTTGTTTTTTTAATTTCCTGCTTCTCGGGGGAAGGGGAACCGTTTCATTTTATTTCAAGCAAGGGTAAGAACGTAAATATATTCAAGCCATGAAGTCCGCAAGAAATCAAATCTTAAGTCATCATTTAAAATTCAATTGTGGGTCCAATTGCAATATAAAATTTAATGAGATTCATTGATTTGTTATTTTTGTATATAAATCTGATACTGGTTTATTTCTAAGCTTCACAAGCTTCTACAATTAGCGAGGTAGACAGTGTCTAGACAGATTCCTGCATGCATTATGTTTCCACTCATTTGCTGAATCTATTATGTTTTTTAATGTGCTGTACTCCACAAACCTCATATTTCTCAATTCAGATATGCTAGAAATTATTTCTCATGAAAACAAATATAATTTATACATTACATACTGCTTCTTACAAATAGTACAGAAAGAACTAGTAATATGTTTGTTGGCAAACTAGTTATGTTGACTAAAGGTTTTCGGCAATCAATATAATTGGTTCAGTATGTTTAGAAAGAGAATGGGCAACTAGAACACAACAGAATGTACAATATACTGCAAAGGGTTTGATCAAAAATTCATGTCTTGAATATTTTTAAAATTCTTCCTTGTCGAACAGAGCATGCATGCATGGACAAGCAATTGTGAAATAGAAGGGCACCAGTAGTTTGACCACTGTGAACCACATTTTTGAGAATGTATATTTTTAACAATTCATGCTGTTTCCATTTGCAGCCCCAATCAACCTTGACTGCCACACTAATTAGGAGTCTATTCCCCCATGTCAGTGACTTATCACAGCAATCATAAAACATAGAGGCTTCTTCACAAACATTTCTGGAAGATAATTGGTTCGTGTTCTAAAGTCAAGCCAATTATCCTTCGTATCAATTAGGATAAAATACATAAATTTTCTTTAACAATGTGGAATTTTAGCATCAAATGACAGCCAGCTTTAGTTTTAACTGGCAACAATAGTGAGACAAGAGCCAGCGACATTGGGAGTGTGGTATAGCATTCATTTATTGCCTGCTTTTTGCCATTACAAAATTGAATGAAGGAATTACTTCATTCATAGGCTAACTCCGATATTGTGGTACTAATGGAGAGCTCAATTGATTGCTCAAATGGGACAGTCACTGCAGTGAGATGTTAGAGTCTTCATTTTAAGGTGCAATTATGGGAACTGCATTCAGTGCTCCACCAGCACTGGACTTGGCAGAGGAACACCAGGAAGATTAGAAGGGCTGCCTGCAATGTCAGGTTACTCATTTGAAGTAGCATTAGGTCCTGCCACTCCATACCCCAGCGCATCTTCTATCGCAGGCACACGCACTTGGCAATGAAAGAGATGTGCATAAGAACATGGGGGTTTAGCAGGAGGCAGCAACAAAGCAGTGACATCTCCTGAAGAAACATCTCTGGTCAACTACATAACATCCACATGGGCACTGCTAATCAACAACAAAGTTAATATGGCATTCAATTTTTATATATTAGTCTCCTTCTCGCTGGTAGTATTGACATTTTAGGGTAGATTTTCTGTTCTATCCGCTGTGCTGGACAGCAGAATTAGAATTTCCTGGGCCATTTACATGATCTGGAGCATTCCAGGTGGGGCTTTAAACCTTCAAAAGATGCATAAGGAATGTTTTGTGTAACTGCAAACTTTTCAGAGCTGCAGCAGTGGATATTGGGAGTTTCTGGTTACTAACTAAATCGTGATTAGATCTGTACATCTTATGGGGTAGGGGTTTGAAGTACAAAAGACAGCTTATCTTGAAATTTTCAGCCTTCCCAGAGGACCTCTCAGATCTTCTGGCCAACAGGGTTTGAGACTTTTATGGATGACCTGTGCTGGGGCACCCAGTCAACACTTCCAATAGAAAATAAAAGGGAAGACTCAGAATTCCACTCCCCTACCTCATTTAAATGTCTCTGACAGGCCTAATTTAGACACAGCCCAAGCTCCACCTTTCCTGAAAGCCTTAGAAATTCTGTGACCTTGTAAAAGGGACAGAGGTTTTGCTTATCGAATCGCAGAGCACAGGAGGCCATTCAGCCAGCTCTTTGAAAGAGCTATCCAGTTAGTTCCATTCCCCTACTCTATTCCTGTAGCTCTGCAACTTTTTTTCCTTTTCCAATTCCCTTTTAAAATTTAATATTGGTTCACTGGATCACCACTTCAGTCGCACAAGAAGAAATAGGTATTCTTTGGGGGCAAGGATCAGAGGTACCAGCAATGCCACAAGAAAGGCTGGTATGTCTGGCATGAATTCCAGTCTCTTCCAAGGAGTGCTACAACTATACACTTCTTAAAGAGGCAACAACATCAAACAACTAACTGAGCCCAAATTACCTTGTTCCACACTTTCAGGCTCTATTCATCAATCCTGTTATGTTGGACCTGTGGTAAACTGTAACATGAGAAGTAAATATCAGCACAATGCTCAATTCAAATGCATTGTATTTATTTCCTCTATTATCCAAGTGTAAGAACCTTGGCAAATGAGTTGGCAAAATATTGCACCTTAGTGCTTTATGTTTTATTTCAGTTAAATTTCTCCAAACCTGCCTAACTTGTAACTCTCTCGATGGCAATTAGGGATGGGCAATAAATACTGGCCATGCCAGTGATGTTCACATCCTAAGAACGAACAAAAAAAAAGTTGAGTGCAGGGTTTACTTGACAACCTGCTAGGATTCCAGTGACCCATGTCTCCCTTGGATTCTGAATTGTGAGGGCCATGCATGTGACATAGCTGATTAAATGCTGACTTCTTTTAGCCAGCTTTTCTCATGCAACGGGAAATTCTGAAGTATCAATTCAGCCCAGAAAGTATGTGCCTCTTCCCCCGAATTCTTTCAGCACCATGTCAATAACCCTGCCTTTCCTCACTGCAATGCCTGATCTTACAGCAGTTTTGTTCAGTAAACATGCAGGCATTGGTCTCCAGTGCTATGTAAGGTGTTTAACTGCCACTTAGGAGGATTAATGCTTTCCACTTTTCATTGGCTAACCCACTGTATAGAAGATGTAGCTCGTGTGTACATCCACAGAATGAAAATAGCAAAGTTGTGAATAAATCCCATAACACTTCTGGCAACACACAGTTCATCCTTCAATAGCACACCAATAGCAATATCCAAGCTTATGTTACTTTGCTTATCATTGTGATCAAATTAGTACAGTTTGTGTGCTGAGAAAGCAGTTGTACATAAGCACAAGGCAATCACAGAATTGGGAGAGCAGGACTTATTTCCTACTGGCCTTAAATTCTGTGGTTTGCTGGAGTACTTGTGCCATTTCATGCCCTAATCTCATTAAGGCACTGGATTTGGTGCAAACATATTTAGATCAAATCCTAGCATAATTCTGTGTTATTTGCCCCAGGGTTTTTATAATTTTCCTTTGGCATCCATTTGAAATGGGATGAAGGGAAGCTCCATGGGTGATGAAGCTGTTAAAAGGGGATGAGGCTTTGGAAAGACTATTTTTTGTAATCCTTACAGTACTTGTTTTATTACTGTGTAGTTTTTATAAGATATTTTTCCACATTTGTGAAATTCTTATAACTGTTGTGGTGAGAAACACTTTTGGGTCAATTGTTTTCAGTTCCTAAAGATAAGTTTTTCTTTAAAGTGAGTCAGTACAGCACAGTTGAAGTACTGCACGATAAATAACAGCAGGCCAGCAGATCAGCAGGTACCAAACCATCTTTGCAAAACCTGGCATACTGACCTGTAAGGACAACTGCCGCAACTTGCTCCAGATCAGCAAAAAGCCAGTTGTAGAAAACTTCCCACCAGCAACAAGGACCCATGCAGCCAATATAGAGATGGGATTTTCTGTGATTGGTAAGATCAACACTGCTGCCAACTGGTATACCCATGGCTCTTCACAGATAGTAATGCATATCACCTAATGAGCTGCTTAGTATCTAACAAGTCAGAAAGATCAGCAAATTCATCTCCTTTGCCACTGAACAGTATGATATACTGTATTACATAGCATTGTTTCATTTCCCATACAACCATAGGTTACTGATGACCACCATACACTTAACTTGAAAAATGTCCTGTAGCCAATAAGTGATTGTGATTGTGTTACACTGGTTTGATATAGGGAGCCTTTGGAAGATGTGAATGTGTCAAAGCTTTCAGTTGTTTGCTGTAGCTTGTATGTGCACCCTGCTGGATTATGAAAATTTATGAGATACAATAATAAGGCTGTAAGGTAAGGATGGCTTGCTTCAATAAAATAGTAAATTTCAAACAGGTTGATAGGTAACTTTTTATGGCATGCATTCCAGGCCTTTTACCTAGAATATGCTATTGTTGTGTGTTCTTATCATGTCAACTGCCTTAAAGTTTGCTGTCTTCCTCCTCCGCTATTTGAGTCTTACAGATAGTGTGAAGCATTGGCCCGGATTTCGCAGACAGCAGCAAAGTGACGGCACTTGCCGATGACCTTGAAGGAATATGCCCATAAAGATCTAACAAGCTCTGTGGCATGGATTTCCCCTTTCCTGACATTAGTTTGAATCTGGTGCCAAGTCAAGGGGAATCTCCAGGCATCCAGCAATAGTGTTATCATAAAGCAAGGTAGCCAGCCAATTACTTTGAAGTATTCTCACAGACAGCAAACCAGGAAGTAAAATGCACTGATTATCGTATACTTGTAAAAACATTTACAGAGAACAAAATAAATGATTGGGACACACAAATGAGATTAATGTAGAAGCTGAAATATCACATACAAACTTTTAAAATAATTTACATTTTTTAAATCATAATAGAGAAATTTGACATACCACAAATATAAAATTAGTTTTTCAGGGCCAGAGAGGTTTTTTAATGGTAATTATGAACTTAGTATACCATTAAAACCTAGTTACAGCTCATTCAACTAGGTGTAACCTTTTCAAGAGTTTTCACAGCGAAACTGAGAGCATAAAAATGGAAGTTTTCGTCAGTTCAGTGATTTCTAATTGTTTCCAGTCTGAGGGGACTTCAGCAGCATACCCTCTGGAGAAATGTAGAATCACTGATAGAAACACCTGGATTTCCATGATTAACTACGCATGTGCAAATTTTAGAAGTTGCTGTCAGTTTCAGAGGAGTAAGGACAGTGAACACTAACAGTTTTGCTGTCATTACACAGCAAAATCTAGATTATTCCCATTACTTTCTGCTAGGTTGTTGGGATGCTGGCTGAAGAGGACAAATTTCCTCTGTGCCTATCTCAAACAGCCATTGAGTAGGAGATTGGATGCTGTCCTTCATTTTTGACTGCAACTTTACATTTACTTCCACTTACTTTTGGCCTGCCACTTTATTGATTTATTTATTTTATTTAGAGATACAGCATTGAAACAGGCCCTTCAGCCCACCAAGTCTGTGCCGACCATCAACCACCCATTTATACTAATCCTACATTAATCCCATATTCCTACCACATCCCCTCAATTCCCCTACCACCTACCTACACTAGGGGCAATTTACAATGGCCAATTTACCTATCAACCTGCAAGTCTTTGGCTGCGGGAGGAAACCGGAGCACCCGGTGGAAACCCACGCAGTCACAGGGAGAACTTGCAAACTCCGCACAGCAATACCCAGAATCGGACCCAGGTCACTGGAGCTGTGAGGCTGCAGTGCTAACCACTGCACCGCCCACTTCTACCCCACCCTCCCACCCCCCTGCCCCAGTTTCTTCTTTTCTTTTGGGCCTCCTTATCTCGAGAGACAATGGATACGCGCCTGGAGGTGGTCAGTGGTTTGTGAAGCAGCGCCTGGAGTGGCTATAAAGGCCAATTCTGGAGTGACAGGCTCTTCCACAGGTGCTGCAGAGAAATTTGTTTGTTGGGGCTGTTGCACAGTTGGCTCTCCCCTTGCGCCTCTGTCTTTTTTCCTGCCAACTACTAAGTCTCTTCGACTCGCCACAATTTAGCCCTGTCTTTATGGCTGCCCGCCAGCTCTGGCGAATGCTGGCAACTGACTCCCACGACTTGTGATCAATGTCACACGATTTCATGTCGCGTTTGCAGACGTCTTTATAACGGAGACATGGACGGCCGGTGGGTCTGATACCAGTGGCGAGCTCGCTGTACAATGTGTCTTTGGGGATCCTGCCATCTTCCATGCGGCTCACATGGCCAAGCCATCTCAAGCGCCGCTGACTCAGTAGTGTGTATAAGCTGGGGATGTTGGCCGCTTCAAGGACTTCTGTGTTGGAGATATAGTCCTGCCACCTGATGCCAAGTATTCTCCGAAGGCAGCGAAGATGGAATGAATTGAGACGTCGCTCTTGGCTGGCATACGTTGTCCAGGCCTCGCTGCCGTAGAGCAAGGTACTGAGGACACAGGCCTGATACACTCGGACTTTTGTGTTCCGTGTCAGTGCGCCATTTTCCCACACTCTCTTGGCCAGTCTGAACATAGCAGTGGAAGCCTTACCCATGCGCTTGTTGATTTCTGCATCTAGAGACAGGTTACTGGTGATAGTTGAGCCTAGGTAGGTGAACTCTTGAACCACTTCCAGAGCGTGGTCGCCAATATTGATGGATGGAGCATTTCTGACATCCTGCCCCATGATGTTCGTTTTCTTGAGGCTGATGGTTAGGCCAAATTCATTGCAGGCAGACGCAAACCTGTCGATGAGACTCTGCAGGCATTCTTCAGTGTGAGATGTTAAAGCAGCATCGTCAGCAAAGAGGAGTTCTCTGATGAGGACTTTCCGTACTTTGGACTTCGCTCTTAGACGGGCAAGGTTGAACAACCTGCCCCCTGATCTTGTGTGGAGGAAAATTCCTTCTTCAGAGGATTTGAACGCATGTGAAAGCAGCAGGGAGAAGAAAATCCCAAAAAGTGTGGGTGCGAGAACACAGCCCTGTTTCACACCACTCAGGATAGGAAAGGGCTCTGATGAGGAGCCACCATGTTGAATTGTGCCTTTCATATTGTCATGGAATGAGGTGATGATACTTAGTAGCTTTGGTGGACATCCGATCTTTTCTAGTAGTCTGAAGAGACCACGTCTGCTGACGAGGTCAAAGGCTTTGGTGAGATCAATGAAAGCAATGTAGAGGGGCATCTGTTGTTCACGGCATTTCTCCTGTATCTGACGAAGGGAGAACAGCATGTCAATAGTCGATCTCTCTGCACGAAAGCCACACTGTGCCTCAGGGTAGACGCGCTCGGCCAGCTTCTGGAGCCTGTTCAGAGCGACTCGAGCAAAGACTTTCCCCACTATACTGAGCAGGGAGATTCCACGGTAGTTGTTGCAGTCACCGCGGTCACCTTTGTTTTTATAGAGGGTGATGATGTTGGCATCGCGCATGTCCTGGGGTACTGCTCCCTCGTCCCAGCACAGGCATAGCAGTTCATGTAGTGCTGAGAGTATAGCAGGCTTGGCACTCTTGATTATTTCAGGGGTAATGCTGTCCTTCCCAGGGGCTTTTCCGCTGGCTAGGGAATCAATGGCATCACTGAGTTCCGATTTGGTTGGCTGTATGTCCAGCTCATCCATGACTGGTAGAGGCTGGGCTGCATTGAGGGCAGTCTCAGTGACAGCATTCTCCCTGGAGTACAGTTCTAGGTAGTGCTCAACCCAGCGGTCCATCTGTTTGCGTTGGTCAGTGATTATGTCCCCCGATTTAGATTTGAGGGGGGTGATCTTCTTGATGGTTGGCCCAAGAGCTCTCCTCATGCCATCATACATTCCTCTGATGTTTCCGGTGTCTGAGGCCAGCTGAATATGGCTGCATAGGTGTTGCCAGTAGTCGTTTGCGCAACGCCTAGCTGTTCTTTGTGCAGTACTTCTGGCTGCTTTAAGTGCTGCGGATGTTAAATCGCTGGGGGCTTTCTTGTAGTTCAAAAGTGCAATGCGCTTAGCGGCTATGACAGGTTCCAGCTCTTCATTATGAGATTGAAACCAGTCTGCATTTCTCTTCGCACTTTTGCCGTAGGTGGTCAAAGCTGACTCATAGATGGCGTCTCTGATGTGGGCCCACTTGGTCTCAGCATCCCCTGTGGGAGTGTTTTGAAGGGCTGTTACAAGTGAATTTAGAAATTTTTTGTAACAGCTGTGGGTGAGAAATTCTGCTCGTGTTGATGCGCGGGTGGCCCTTCTGCTTGGAATGATGCAACTTCTTTGGTCTGAGTCTAACCTTGCTGCACACCAGGGAGTGGTCGGTGTCGCAGTCCGCACTGTGGAAGCTGCGTGTGATTTGAACACTGTTTAAGGCGGCTCGCCTTGTGACAATGAGGTCTAGCTGGTGCCAACGACGTGATCTTGGGTGCCTCCATGAAACCTGGTGACAGGGTTTAGTGTGAAAGAACGAGTTGGTGATGCAGAGGTTATGATAGGTACACAACTCAAGCAGTCTCTGCCCGTTCTCATTCATCCTTCCAACGCCATTTGGACAGCCTTTGGAAAAAGCTAATATTTTAAAACTATTTTCGGCAATTTCTCCCACTGTACCACCACCCCATCGACCATGAATTTTTAAGCAGCCACATTCCTTTAAATTTTCCAGCTGGATTTGTTGCCTTTTCCAACAGTGCCATTCCTGAACCTGGTCAGGGCGCATGTTCCAATCATGTAAATCATGACCTCAGAAAATCAGACGGTATTAGGTCAATGATGCGGAGTTGCCATTGTGGCAAGACTGCAGAATCAGTTCCTACATCTCCTTGAAGGTCATTGCAGATGCTTATTGCTCCACTTGCTCACCAACTGCACCCGTGATATCCCCCTATGTGCAAAGTTGCGACAGAATAACAATTACAGAGAGTGTTTGACTCATTAGAAAGTTCTAAAGCACCGTACTGTGTAAAATGTGTATGAAGGACACAACAGCTTTTGTACCACCCTTACATGGTATAATAGAAAAAATTCAATCAAACTTTGCCTTAGTGGCTCTCATTTCCTATGTGAAATTCATGAAGCACAACAACATTAATGTATACTTAGATGTTGCCAAAAACAATAACATTATGAGTAGGGATTGTATTTTAAATTGAAACTATTTGCCCAAGCTTTTGTGAAACAACATTTAAATAAACAGGCCAACAGCAGAATAACCGCTGCTGTACAGAGTGATAACCCATCACAGACTCGACATTTAGTGCTCTCAGGAGCCACTTTAATAGGACACACTACCATGAACCAGATAATTTTCATCAGGCTCTATTGCCTTACAGTCAGAAAAAAGATTTTCAATGGTTATTTTAGTAGCACTCGGGGTAAAATAAAGAGGGCATATGACCATGACTCTTCTTACTAAGTGAATCTTGATCATAGGGCCTTACGGGAGGCTTTACCTTTCTCGTTACATTGTGAGCTTTTTACATCTCTATTCTGCGTTTTACAGACCAGAATCTTGTACAGTTGGAAACTATGGGCAGAAAAAGTACACATATTATTTACATTACCTTAAAGAAATGCACATAAGGACTGAAAAGAAAATGAAAGTACCATAACCAAGGTGAGAAAGACTAAGTAGTACAAAAAGACAGAGGAACGGAAATAAACATTAAGAATAAAAACAATTAGAAACTGATGAAAGAAAATGCACTTACTTTTAGCATTCAGTCCATTTTTTGCTATGATGTGTCCAATGGAATCAGTTCATAAGTTATAAACCAAATGAGTGTAAACTAATGGACAAATACAGGGGTGTTTGATAAATACAGAAATCCATTGTCATCCTATGAAGTCTCCAAAGCAAAGTACCAGGAAATCCCCAATATGGAGTGCACATTCTCTCTCCTTAAGTACTTACTCAGGTGCAGAAAATATCAGCACAGAATGCAACAGTCACTGACAGTTTGCCAAGTGTGCATCAGTAAAGCTGGAGTTTAACTAACTAAAACGTTGCAGGTTACACACACAAAGCACTGGTAAGCTTCCTATTGCTTTCCAGCTTTGACCACTCTACCTATAGGGCAATGACTTACAGGGTTAGCTAGAGCAATGTGGGAAGAGTCCCAACACCCAATGACTGGACTATTCTTCCAGGTTTCATGGATATCTTAGGTTTCTGGTGAATTTACAAGTATCCAGGAATACTACTGACTATTCTGGCTCAGGAAACTGGTTATTAAGTGTACCACTGAGGGTTGACTTGATTCGACTTTTCCAATGGCAGACATATTGGAGACCCATGCAGACGGGGTTAGAGATGGGGCGGGGGGGGGGGGTGGCGCGGGCAGGATGGCTCCCTGACACATTCCCACCACCAGGAAAGTTTCCCAGGGGCATGTTGATAAGAAGATCGGCTGCCCGCACCATGGATGCGGCCAGCCAATTAAGGCGATTTTGTGGCTTCCTCAGCATTTTACCATGCGTGGAGCGGGCCCTGCTGCATGCAGAGGCCGCCAACTCAAAGCAGGCTGCCTCCATGTGGCAGGCTGGGAGGGGGGTGCTATCAGATCCGGAGGCTCCATGTCCCACTGACGGGGCCTTTTTTTTTATTCCTTCATGGGATGTGGGCGACGCTGGCCGGGCCAGCATTCATTGCCCATCCCTAATTGCCCTTGAGAAGGTGGTGGTGAGCTGCCTTCTTGAACCTCTGCAGTCCATATGGGGTAGGTATACCCACAGTGCTGTTAGGAAGGGAGTTCCAGGATTTTGACCCAGCGACAGTGAAGGAACGGCCATATAGTTCCAAGTCAGGATGGTGTGTGAACATGAGAGGCCGATCCTGATCTAGCGGAGGTGTTTCTCCTCTATCCAGATGGACCTGCCGGCCTCGATCTTGTTAATTGATGCACCGCTGTGGTGGCCAGCAAGGGTGCCTCCATGGCCCTCTGATTGCTGTCAGTAGCATTGAGAGCCCACCAACCGTCCTTAATGGGATGGCGAGCTCGGAGGTGGCCAATTAGGAAACCGTCTTACAGATTGTTGAGCCGGTCTCACTGCCAGCAACTGTGGTCCCGACGTTGGGGTTCTGAAGTCTGTGGGAAAATCTAGCCCATTATCTTGAACCCAACTTGAGCTCATAAAGGTAACACTTACCAACTTGCCACCACAACAAGGTGACTAGTTACCAGTGGTTATTAGATAATTAACAAGCATAGATTTGAGCCTCAGTAGCCATCACAATTTTCTCACAAGTGGGACAGAGGACAGTACAAGTAACCACAAAATGTCTGAGCGCATTGCCACCATCCTCACACCTACAGTCGTAACAAGAGACTAGTGGTTCCACCAAACAAAGTTGCAGGACTTCAGTACAAACTACTTGATTCTTTCCAACACAATCATGGTAGGCACCAAACAATGGATTTAGAACCTCACACTCTTCTATCCAGCCTTCAGGTAATATCTTTCAGAAGCTGTATGCCAACTCTGAGAGTTTCAGCATCATCTATATGACATACATGAAGAAGCCTACGCAGAATACCTTTTATCAGCTAGTCATCTTGATGTAATAGAGATCCACATCTAGTGATATGTACTAGGTTTACTTATCAGCAATTAAGTCCTCTTGTGAGGGGCTTTAGCAAACAGATGTGCCTGCTGTGAAAGCAACTGTTCCTGAGGTGCTGAGCAACAGGTCAGAACCCTCACACTCTGCAATCATTTCCTCTTTTTGCCACCACTTGGTTCTTCTGGACCACACACTTGAGTCAAAGGAAGGCATGTCTAAAAATTCTGAACTATGAAGAAAACTGTTTGGAACAACAATTTATACCCTACAAGCTTAATCTGCGGGTGGACTTAGCTGTGGCTAAGTAACCTTCAGAAGGACCAAAATGCTGTTAACCCCTTCTTAAGGGAGTCCCGGAGAACTCTGTTCAAGCCAAAGGTAGTATCCATCAAGACCCACAAGAATGAATCAAGAATTGTGACAGACATCTTTCGATCAGTACTTCTTGAAATGTGCAGTTATAATTTTACAGTGCAGAGGGATTATAGCTTTGCGGAAGTAAAGAGAACAGATACTGAAACAAGAATTAGATGACAGTGAAGGGTGGGAGGAGAAGGCTTCTGCATACACATACATTTGTCAACACCACGGTTTTGGAATCAGGCATTTAAATAATTAGACGATCGCACAATGCATTTTGATTGGCACCACTATAATCTGTATTCTCATTTTAAAAGATTGACTTATTCAGTTACTGAAATTGGATCCTGCTGCTAAACAAAATCCCGGGGTAAGCAGTTCAGTGATGCCTTTAGTTTAAAAAGCTTTTGATGGGGCAAGATTAAAGTATATAGCTTTTTAAGAAGTTTCTAGGCCATAATGTTATTGCTATTGACAGTAGATTTTGAACACTTGCAAAATGCATTGTCAGAACTCAACTAGAAGAGAAATCTTCCATGTCTTGATTTCAAATTGCAGATTTTTTTTTGGAAGGAGTCTACTGTGTTTGGTGAGTGCATCACCACTGCACAATCCCACATGTATTCTCCTTACCAAGGCAGTATTAGTGCTTGTTTCCCACTGCCTCGATTCTGTCAGCAATAGCTTCTTTGCCAGTCATTCATTCTGTACACTTTGGAACACCTTCCACAACCGCTTTATTTTTCCACCTCCTTTCCAAACTTCAAAAACCTCCTCAAAACCCTTCCCTTTGAGTATACTTCACTATCTCCTCTGAACATTTTTCTTGCTCAGTTTCATCTCGGTCTAGGAAAGCATTCGGACTTTGTCAGCCTTTGTTTATTTGACAAGTGTGATAGAAATGTTAGTTATTATTGTCGAACAGGAAGTCTGAAGTCCATACAAGACAAATGGAGTCTTTAGGAATCATTTTGTTTTTTAATTAATTCTTTGTTAATTTTTCTACTTTTGATAAACAATGCAAGGCTCAAGTACTCTAGATAATACAAAGCATAGGTCAAATATAAAGGGTAGGATTTTCCCCACCAGTTGGAGGTGGGTTCCAGTGAGTGTGGGCTGGGAAAGTTGCACTAAAGGAGGTAGAGTCGGGATCGTGGCGTGATCCTGCCCTCTTACAGTTTTCCCTGGGGTGGGTTACATGTGCAGTGGGGAACTCCCATGGGTCTGGCAGGTAAGTAATTTAGAAGTTGTTAAGATTGTAGAGAAGCCACTTAAAGCAGTCATTTCATACTGAATCCTGGATTTCCCAGCCATCGAAGCTGTTTCCTGACCAATCAGCAACTCACCAGGGTCACCGAGGCGGGTGCACAGCAGGAAGAGCTTCTTCAGTGAAACTGACAAGCTGGGAAGATTTTGATCAGTTACACTGAAGATCTCCAGCCATGGCCATGTGAGACTCTGCTGTTCAAAGCATTCCTTCATTCAGAGAGTGCTTTCACTGCTTCACAGGAAGACACTTCAACTGTCTAGCACTTCACTCACCATCAGCTGCACTTCTCTGCTGCCAACCTTCAGCAGGGCAGCTTTTGCAGCTATATCTTCCACCCCTGCTGCGGATCAAAAGCAGAAGCAACACCACTGCCAACTGATCCAGCAGCAGCAGGAGCAACACTAGCAGCACCACCAACTGTCTTCTCCTCACCCGCATGGCCCTCCACAGGCAGATGGGATGGACACTGAGATTCAGCTGGAAGGAGGCGAGACCCCCAATACAGGGTCTATAGACAGAGGATCATCTCCCTCGACATGTCTGAGCACCAGTGCCTCAGGAAACTCAGGCTCTCATGGCGGCAGGTCACTGCTGACATCTGCAGGCTCCTGGAACAAGACCTCCTTCCCAGTGTCCCAGTGGACCAGGTGGGCACACATTGCCAATGGCTGACAAGGTGCCTGTCAATGTTGGGCCACCACTGCCTCCCCTCCCACCACTCCAACCTGGTCTCTGCCCCTTGTAAAGTTGTGTGCTCTCCTCTGCAAGGAGAGAAACCAGGGAGGTGTGAGTGCTGGTAATAGCTTGTGTGGAGAGTAGGGAAGGAGACCATTTGTGGAGGGTGACTGAGAGGTATGGGTGCCAGGGCAATAGGCTGAGGTTGAGTGTGAGTGTTGGCTGTTTGAATGGGATTGTGAAATGCCTGCAAAGAGAGCAATGAGTGGAGCTGCAAGATGTGTTGACTCTAGGCGTGATGTGCTGGAGAATGTTGGGCAAGTCAGTGTTTGGGACTTGGGGCCTTGAAAAGTGTTATGCCACTCACCTTTCTAACCAACCTGATTTCCTGGATCCTTTTGGTGCCCTGTCTCCAGTTTGGAGGGAGCACACTTCTGCTGCTGACTTCTTCAGCCACTTCTATCCACACCTGCTTGGTTGGAGAGGTTCTTCTCTTCTGCCTGTCCTTGGGAGAGTGCACCCCACTTCAGCCACTCAGATCCCTCAGCAGGACCTCCAGGTAATAGTGAGTGATACAAGGGGCAGCTTTCCCAGGTCTCCTCTCCATTCCTGTGGTTGCTGCAGCCTCAAAAATCCAAGTGCTGGTGAGCTTTTTGCGAAACATGCCCTGGTCCCTTTAATGAGAAATCCTTTCTTTGACAGAATGGATGTGTCATCCTGCCTGCCCAACCTAATTGGTTGGGGAACCTGGAGATAGGTTCTTAATTGGTTTGCTTTGGAAAAGAGCAACCAAAAAGCCCGCACATCGAGGATTTGGGCTCCAGACTTGAAAATGGTCCCGCCGTTGCACCAGGAACTAAGCCAGTAAGATTTCACCCAAAGGCCCATTTTCCCTACCAACAAAATGGAGTTGGGTATCCTTGTCCTCACATGATGCTTTTTGCAACTAGAGAGCTGGCACTGCTGTATTCAGTGAGATCAGCTTATTATAATGATTTGAATGTGCTCCCTGTGCACTTTCTACTTGTTCACGGAACAAAATGAATAGAGGATGCAGGGAATCAATTTCTGAAATGGTACTGCTCAATTTTAACATAATTGGTTCCTATGGCTTCACTGACAAACAGCTATGTAAGGTTGACAACAGCTTGCCTTCTCAATGATGATGTTTTAGATGTTCTTCTGGAAGAGATGAAGTAAGAATATATGAAAAGGCCAAGAAAAGACTGTCAGGCTCACCAAACCCACCATCCATTCAATGGTGCTACATTGCATTTCATTCGCCCCCACCCTGACCATGTTGTGCCCTTGGAGAGGCAAAAAAGAGAAAATAACTTACAGTTATGGACTAGTAACCCACCTGACCCAGGGTATTTCTCTGGAGACTTGGGTTCGAATCCCACCACAGCAGAAGGTGGAACTTGAATTTAATTAATAAATCTGGAATTAAAAAAGCTAGTCTAATGATGGCCATGAAACCATTGTCGATTGTTGTAAAAACCCATCTGGTTCACTAATGTCCTTTAGGGAAGGAAATCTGCTGTCCTTACCTGGTCTGGCCTACATGTGACTCCAGACCCACAACAATGTGGTTAACTCTTACATGCCCTCTGAAATGGCCTAGCAAGCCACTCAGTTGTACCTAACCGCTATGAAGTCAATAAAAAGGAATGAAACCGGACGGACCACTCGGCATCAACCTAGGCACCGGAAACGACAATGGCAAACCCAGCCCTGTCGACCCTGCAAAGTCCTCCTTAATAACATCTGGGGGCTTGTGCCAAAGTTGGGAGAGCTGTCCCACAGACTAGTCAAGCAACAGCCTGACATAGTCATACTCACGGAATCATACCTTACAGACAATGTCCCAGACACTGCCATCACCATCCCCGGGTATGTCTTGTCCCACCGGCAGGACAGACCCACCAGAGGTGGTGGCACAGTGGTATACAGTAGAGAGGGAGTTGCCCTGGGAGTCCTCAACATCGACTCCGGACCCCATGAAGTCTCATGGCATCAGGTCAAACATGGGCAAGGTAACCTCCTACTGATTACCATCTACCGCCCTCCCTCTGCTGATGAGTCAGTACTCCTCCATGTTGAACACCACTTGGAGGAAGCACTGAGGGTGGCAAGGGCACAACATGTACTCTGGATGGGGGACTTCAATGTCCATCTCCAAGAATGGCTCGGTAGCACCACTACTGACTGAGCTGGCCGAGTCCTAAAGGATATAGCTGCTAGACTGGGTCTGCGGCAGGTGGTGAGGGAACCAACACGAGGGAAAAACGTACTTGACCTTGTCCTCACCAATCTGCCTGCCGCAGATGCTTTTGTCCATGACTGTATTGGTAGGAGTGACCACTGCACAGTCCTTGTGGAGACGAAGTCCGCCTTCACATTGAGGATACCGTCCATCGTGTTGTGTGGCACTTCTTTCTTTGGCCTCCTTGTCTCGAGAGACAATGGGTAAGGGCCTGGAGGTGGTCAGTGGTTTGTGAAGCAGCGCCTGGAGTGGCTATAAAGGGCAATTCCAGAGTGGCAGACTCTTCCACAGGTGCTGCAGATAAAATTGGTTGAGAGGGCTGTTACGCAGTTGGCTCTCTCCTTGTGCTTCTGACTTTTTTCCTGCCAACTGCTAAGTCTCTTAGACTCGCCACGCTTTAGCCCCGCCTTCATAGTTGCCCACCAGCTCTGGCGATTGCTGGCAACTGACTCCTACGACTTGTGACCAATGTCACAGGACTTCATGTCGCGTTTGCAGACGTCTTTAAAGCGGAGACAAGGACGGCCGGTGGGTCTGATACCAGTGACGAGCTCGCTGTACAATGTGTCCTTGGGGATCCTGCATCTTCCATACGGCTCACATGGCCAAGCCATCTCAGGCGCCGCTGGCTTAGTAGGGTGTATATGCTGGGGATGTTGGCCGCCTTGAGGACTTTAGTGTTGGAGATACGGTCCTGCCACCTGATGACAAGGATTCTCCGGAGGCAGCGAAGATGGAATGAATTGAGACGTCGCTCTTGGCTGACGTACGTTGTCCAGGCCTCGCTGCCATCGAGCAAGGTACTGAGGACACAGGCTTGATACACTGGGACTTTTGTGCTCTGTGTCAGTGTGCCATTTTCCCACACTCTCTTGGCCAGTCTGGACATAGCAGTGGAAGCCTTTCCCATGTGCTTGTTGATTTCTGCATCAAGAGACAGGTTACTGGTGATAGTTGAGCCTAGGCAGGTGAACTCTTGAACCACTTCCAGAGTGTGGTCGCCGATATTTATGGATGGGGCATTAGTGATGTCCTGTCCCATGATGTTCGCTTTCTTGAGGCTGATGGTTAGGCCAAATTCATTGCAGGCAGCCGCAAACCTGTCGATGAGTCTCTGCAGACACTCCCCAGTGTGAGATGTTAATGCAGCATCGTCAGCAAAGAGGAGTTCACTGATGAGGACTTTCCGTACTTGGATCTTCGCTCTTAGACGGGCAAGGTTGAACAACCTGCCACCTGATCTTGTGTGGAGGAAAATTCCTTCAAATTCCTTCTTCTGAAGACTTGAACGCATGTGAGAGCAGCAGGGAGAAGAAGATCCCAAACAGTGTAGGAGCGAGAACACAGCCCTGTTTCACGCCACGCAGGATAGGAAAGGGGTCTGATGAGGTGCCACTATGCTGAATTGTGCCTTTTATGTTGTCATGGAATGAGGTGATGATACTTAGTAGCTTTGGTGGGCATCCAATCTTTTCCAGTAGTCAGATGAGACCACGTCTGCTGACAAGGTCAAAGGCTTTGGTGAGATCAATGAAAGCAACGTAGAGGGGCATCTGTTGTTCACAGCATTTCTCCTGTAGCTGTCGAAGGGAGAACAGCATGTCAATTGTGGATCGTGTTGTGTGGCACTACCACCGTGCTAAATGGGATAGATTTCGAACAGATCTAGCAATGCAAAACTGGGCATCCATGAAGCACTGTGGGCCATCAGCAGCAGCAGAACTGTGCTCAACCACCATCTGTGACCTCATGGCCCGGCATATCCCCCACTCTACCACTACCATCAAGCCAGGAGACCAAACCTGATTCAATGAAGAGTGCAGGAGGGCATGCCAGGAGCAGCACCAGGCATACCTCAAAATGAGGTGTCAACCTGGTGAAGCTACAACACAGGACTATCTGCGTGCCAAACTGCATAAGCAGCATGCGATAGACAGAGCTAAGCGATCCCATAACCAACGGATCAGATCTAAGCTCTGCAGTCCTGCCACATCCAGCCGTGAATGGTGGTGGACAATTAAACAACTAACTGGAGGAGGTGGCTCCACAAATATCCCCATCCTCAATGATGGGGGAGCCCAGCACATCAGTGCGAAAGATAAGGCTGAAGCATTTGCAACAATCTTCAGTCAGAAGTTTCGAGTTGATGATCCATCTCGGCCTCCTCCTGAAGTCCCCGGCATCACAGATGCCAGACTTCAGCCAATTCGATTCACTCCGCGTGATATCAAGAAACGACTGAAGGCACTGGATACTGCAAAAGCTATGGGCCCTGACAATATTCCGGCAATAGTACTGAAGACCTGTGCTCCAGAACTTGCCGCGCCCCTAGCCAAGCTGTTCCAGTACAGCTACAACACTGGCATCTACCCTGCAATGTGGAAAATTGCCCAGGTATGTCCTGTATACAAAAAGCAGGACAAGTCCAACCCAGCCAATTACCGCCCCATCAGCCTACTGTCAATCATCAGTAAAGTGATGGAAGGTGTCATCAACAGTGCCATCAAGCAGCACTTGCTTACCAATAATCTGCTTAGTGACGCTCAGTTTGGGTTCTGCCAGAACCACTCAGCTCCAGACCTCATTACAGCCTTGGTTCAAACATGGACAAAAGAGCTGAACTCAAGAGGTGAGGTGAGAGTGACTGCCCTTGACACCAAGGCAGCATTTGACCGAGTATGGCATCGAGGAGCCCTAGAAAAACTGAGGTCAATGGGAATCAGGGGGGGAAAACCCTCCGCTGGCTGGACTCATACCTAGCGCAAAGGAAGATGGTTGTGGTTGTTGGAGGTCAATCATCTGAGCTCTAGGACATCACTACAGGAGTTCCTCAGGGTAGTGTCCGAGGCCCAACCATCTTCAGCTGCTTCATCAATGACCTACCTTCAATCATAAGGTCAGAAATGGGGATGTTCGCTGATGATTGCACAATGTTCAACACTATTCGTGACTCCTCAGATACTGAAGCAGTCCGTGTAGAAATGCAGCAAGACCTGGACAATATCCAGGCTTGGGCTGATAAGTGGCAAGTAACATTCGTGCCACACAACTGCCAGGCAATGACCATCTCCAACAAGAGAGAATCTAACCTTCTCCCCTTGACAGTCAACTGCATTACCATCACTGAATCCCCCACTATCAACATCCTAGGGGCTACCATTGACCAGAAACTGAACTGGAGTAGCCATATAAATACCGTGGCTACAAGAGCAGGTCAGAGGCTAGGAATCCTGAGGTGAGTAACTTACCACCTGACTTCCCAAAGCCTGTCCACCATCTACAAGGCACAAGTCAGGAGTGTGATGGAATACTCTCCACTTGCCTGGATGGGTGCAGCTCCAACAATACTCAAAAAGCTCGACACCATCCAGGAGAAAGCAGCCCGCTTGATTGGCACCCCATCCACAAACATTCACTCCCTCCACCACCGACACACAGTGGCAGCAGTGTGTACCATCTACAAGATGCACTGCAACAATGCACCAAGGCTCCTTAGACAGCACCTTCCAAACCTGCGACCTCTACCAACTGGAAGGACAAGGGCAGCAAATGCATGGGAACACCACCACCTGCAAATTTCCCTCTAAGTGACACACCATCCTGACCTGGAACTATATCACCGTTCCTTCACTGTCGCTGGGTCAAAATCCTGGAACTCCCTTCCTAACAGCACTGTGGGTATACCTACCCCAAATGGACTGCAGCGGTTCAAGAAGGCAGCTCATCACCACCTTCTCAAGGGCAATTAGGGATGGGCAATAAATGCTGGCCTAGCCAGCGACGCCCACATCCCTGAATGAATGAAAAAAAAAACAGGCAATTGAGGGGAAACTTGGGAAATTCCATTCTGCCTCATTGAGGTAATCAAGCAAAATTGAGATGTCAGTAGCCCATGAATCCTCATAATCACAGCTATAAACTTATCCTTATTATTAGAAATATCAGGAAATTGTGTTCTCTACTAAAGAGCTGTGGTGATCTCTTTGTTATTTCAAATGCTAAAAAGTTTACATTACATTTATCTCTCAAAGAGCAGAATAGATGAAAAAGGAGGAGGAGCTGCTTCCCCTAATTTCATGCTTATGGTGGCAATACTAGGCTTTGTGAGAATATTCAAACTCTGATTTAAATTGGCATTATTAAAAAAAAACTATTGCCTTCAAGGTGAAACAATAAATTTGAGATTCATTTTTCTATGCAATAGCACATTAACCAATTTCTACCAAGCTAGATCACAATGTGGTATAAATTCGTACAGAATTGTCATCTGCATATTACTATGATGTGTAATGCTTGGTTTAAGTATTATTGTGACTTGAGCATTTTCCAGCTAAAGCTTTCCAACCAGCAAATTAATTATGCTCACACTGCATTAGCAATTTGAATTGAATTTCAAAAAGATACTTAAAAACTGTAATTGCCTGCACTAATTTTAAACCTCAAAGCAGTCTGTAAACTGCATACAAGTGGAGGAGACTTGTTTAGCCAATGAAATTGATGTTTGGTCCTCATGAATTGAAGGAGACAATTGCTGAGATTAAATTGTTGGATGCTTACAGCTGTTCTGGAGGAAATTGACAGCAACAAGTTGATTTGTAAAATTATTAGGTTAAACAGTTTTCTGCTTTGCTGTGTTGATGGTAGTATAGAAAGCCTCACTATAAAAAGTAAATGCCCTCAAATCAAGACATGTGCAGTATTTGAATTTTAGAACTTATGTGTTCTACATATTGGCATATCGCCACAACTAAAATGACTTCAAAGCATACTGAGAGTCCAAATACCTTAAAAATTAAAAGCAAAAGGATTCATTGGTTTTTACTTCCTGGTTTATTGTCTGTGGGAATGCTTCAATGTGGTTGGCTGCTTGATGACATCACAGTTGCCGGACACCTTTTGACTTGGTGCTGGACTCAAATTGACATTGGAAAAGGGGGAGTCCATTTTACAGAGATTACTAAATCTTTGTGGGCAGCTTTATTTGAGGTCAGCAGTGAGTGCCATTGCTTCGCTGCTGATTGCAAAATCCAGCCCCATGTTAGTTTATTTTCTCACTTCTTCTTGGCAATTTTCCTGTGTAATTTTCCAAGTTAAACAAAAGGCTGAATACATGAACATATATAGAAATGATTAAGCTTGAGCTATTTAAATGTCAGGTTGGCTCACTGATGACAACTCATCTCCGAATTGGGTTGTGAGTTCAAGCCCCAGTCAAGGATTTGCGCAAATAATCTAAGCAGCTGCGCCAGTAATGAGAGTGTGTTACATTGTTGGTCTGTATTTTGGGATGAAATTTTAAACCAAGGCCCTCTTAAGTGTTTACCACCTCACCTGCTTTGGTACTGAGACCCTTATCCATACCTTTGACACCTTCTAGCAGCATTTTCTACATTATAGACAATATATAAATGCAAGTTGTCATGTGTTCAGGCTGCATTTAGGTCAAATCTCTGCCTCTGCAGAGAATAAATCACTCTATTCCAATTAATCTCTTAACATCGTCAACTTTCGATTTAGTTTATGTTTCAGTGTGCCACTTTAAATATAAGGTCTATTTGGTTGTATTATCCTGCACTAGGTTCTATTGGTGGAGAGAATAATTATCAGGCCAGTAGTTTGGATCATATATAACCTTTACAGTGTATTTTCTGGGTTTTTTACTAAGTGAGAAATCTCATAAGTGATAAGTAAGCGAATGTTGTCCTTTTATCCACTGTTCCTCCTACCATTTCTTTCAGCCTCAAAAAGTGATTTTTCTATATATTGTTTGTTCCCAGCTTTTTTATACTTTTAATCTATTCTTTTGTTTCCCTCTTTTCTACCTTAAGCTTCTTTTAAATCTTTACATTTTTATCATTCATGGTTTTTTGTGTTACAATACTTGCAACATTCACCTAATGTCATGGAAAAGACTGAAGGATTGAAATCCAAATTGCAACCGGTCAAATAGTCCTGGATTTAGATTTTGAACAAACTGAAGATGATAGAGATGGAGCCAATTGTGAGATAGCTGGTTGGAAAGGCCAAGATTGTGAATTTATCAATTTTGCCACAGCTTCAAACCATTTAAAGCCAGAAATGGTTATTCGAATCAGATTCTACTATTGCGAACAGAATACACAGTATGCATTTAACTTTGTGATTCCATTTAATGTATATTTTTGAAGAATGCAATACTCAACATTACTAGGTAACTTATAATTGGACTGAGCTGTGTTTACCACACCAATTGATGAAGTATGCTTTTTACACATAATGGTTCAAAAAATAAAAGCTTTTACAGTGCTACCTCCTCAAAATTCAAACTTAAAAAGGGCATCGCAAGTATCATCTGTGGCTCAGTAGATAGCCCTCTTGCCTCCAAGTCAGATGATTGTGGGTTCAAATCTCATTCCAGAGACTTGACTACAAAATCTAGGCTGACACAATAGTGCAGTACTGAGGGAATGCTGTACTATTGGAGGTGCTGGCTTTTGGCTGTTAAACTGAGGCCCTGTCTGTCCTGTTACTGTTTTCCCTTATTGAAGAAAGAAGGGAGGCAGGAAACTATAGGCTGATTAGTTTAAAATCTGCCATTGGGAAAATGTTAGAATCTATTATTAAGGAAGTAGCAGACATTTAGAAAATCATAACACAATCATGAGAGTCAACATGGTTTTATGAAAGAGAAATTATGTTTGATGAACTTTAATTAGAGTTTTTTGAAGAAGTAATGAGCAGAGTGGATGAATGGGAACCTGTAAATGTTGTGTATTTGGATTTCCAAAAGGCATTTAACAAGGTGTCACATAAAAGGTTACTATACAAGATAAGAGCCCTTGGTGCTGGGGGTAATATATTAGCATGGATAGATGATTGGCCAACTAACAGAAAATGGAGAGTTGGGATAAATGAATCATTTTCAGATTGTCAATCTGTAACTAGTGGGGTGCCACAGGGATCAGTGTTGGGATCTCAACTATTTACAATTTATGTTAATGATTTGGATGAAGGCCCTGAGTGCATTGTAGCCAAATTTGGGGATGATACAAAGATCGATAGGAAAGCAAGTTGTGAGGAGGACACAAGGGGACAGATTTTCAAAGTGGGCTCGGGAACCTGACCCGCAGATGAATTCCAGGTCCCGACCCCGCACCTCCAGTGTCGCTCGTGCGACACTATTTTTAAATGCAAATGCCCGAATTGGGCAGGAGGTGAGCTTGTTGATCAATTAGTGGTGTTGAGCACCTGCAGGAGGTGGGGCTGCCTGCCTGGCACTAGTCGGCAAAAGGAAGGGGCATGATGGGGCCTGCCACTGCTTTGTTGGAGACAGCAGGTCGGTCCTAAGAGGGCCAGCATCATAAAGAGATGAGACAGAGTGGAAGCGGTCAAACGGAGATACTGTGCGTGTCTCAGTGCAGGATACCAGAGCGGCCAATAATTTTAAACATTTAAAAAGACTTTTCCTTTGCCTTGCAGTGAAGCTGACTGCTATGCACTAACATGCACCAAACTGTTCAGCTTCACTGAAGTCTCCATTAAAAACTGCTGTGCTGACCTCTCTGGCCTGTTAACAAGCGTCTAAAGAAGATGACTACATTAGAGCCATTTCCTGCTCTCACCCCGAACTGGAAAACTTCATCAACGTTGTTTCCAATTTCCACCCTTCTCTCACCTTTACATGGTCCAAATTCAACACTTCCCTTCCTCGACTTCTCTGTGTCCATCTCTGGGAATAGGCTGTCCACTAATATTCATAATAAGCCCACTGACTCCCACGGCTAC
The DNA here is from genome assembly GCF_036365525.1 of Heterodontus francisci. Taxonomy (NCBI): domain Eukaryota; kingdom Metazoa; phylum Chordata; class Chondrichthyes; order Heterodontiformes; family Heterodontidae; genus Heterodontus; species Heterodontus francisci. The sequence continues at coordinate 41,129,013 of NC_090389.1, read as the reverse complement.
CTTGACGACACTTCCTCACACCCTGCATCCTGTAAGGACTCCATTCCATTTTCCCAGTTTCTCCATCTCCGATGCACCTATTCTGATGATGCAAACTTCCACAATGTTTCTGATATGTCTTCCTTTTTCCTCAACTGAGGATTCCCCCCCCACTGTAGCTGACAGGGCCCGCAACCATGTCCAACCCATTTCCCGCACTTCTGCCATCGCCCCTTCCCCTCCCTCCCAGAACCGTGACATGGTTCTTCTAGTCCTCACTTTTCACCCCACCAACCTTCACATCCAAAGGATCATCCTCTGCCATTTTCTCCACCTCCAGCGTGATGCCACCACCAAATGCATCTTCCTCACCCCTCCCCTCCCCTATCAGCATTCCGAAGGGATCATTCCCTCTGCTGGTCCATTCCTCCATTACCCCTGACGCCTCTTCCCCTTCCCAAAGCACCTTCCCATGCAATCGCAGGAGATGTAATACCTGCCCTTTTACCTCCTCTCTCCTCACCATCCAAGGCCCCAAACATTCCTTCCAGGTGAAGCAGGAATTTACTTGTACTTCTTTCAATTTAGTATACTGTATTCGCTGCTCACAATGCGGTCTCCTCTACATTGGGGAGACGAAACGCAGATTGGGTGACTGCTTTACAGAACACCTCCACTCAGCCTGAAAGCATGACCAAAGCTTCCGGTTGCTGGCCATTTCAATTCAGCACCCTGCTCTCACACCCACATTTCTGTCCTTGGTCTGCAGCAGTGTTCCAGTGAACATCAACGCATGCTCGAGCAACAGCACCTCATTTTTCGATTAGGCATTTTACAGCCTTCCCGACTCAACATTCAGTTCAATATTTTCGAAGCATGACTGGCCTTTTTTATTATTATTTTATTTTATTTTACGTTTTAACCATGTGCCTACACTTGTTTCTTCATGTTTGTGCTTTTGGACAGAGCTATCTATTATTCTGTCATTAACACATAAGTATGTATTGATAAGTATGTACCTGTCAGGCAGGGAGGAAGTTGTCGAGCGAGGGAGCCGAGGTTTACAAAAGAAGTTGAAGCGCTTGTCAAGAGGAAGAAGGAGGCTTATGTTAGGATGAGACGTGAAGGCTCAGTTAGGGCGCTTGAGAGTTACAAGCTAGCCAGGAAGGATCTAAAGGGAGAGCTTAGAAGAGCGAGGAGAGGACACGAGAAGTCATTGGCGGATAGGATCAAGGAAAACCCTAAGGCTTTCTATAGGTATATCAGGAATAAAAGAATGACTAGAGTTAGATTAGGGCCAATCAAGGATAGTAGTGGGAAGTTGTGTGTGGAATCAGAGGAGATAGGGGAAGCGTTAAATGAATATTTTTCGTCAGTATTTACAGTGGAGAAAGAAAATGTTGTCGAGGAGAATACTGAGATACAGACTACTAGGCTAGATGGGATTGAGGTTCACAAGGAGGAGGTGTTAGCAATTTTGGAAAGTGTGAAAATAGATAAGTCCCCTGGGCCAGATGGTATTTATCTTAGGATTCTCTGGGAAGCCAGGGAGGAGATTGCAGAGCCTTTGTCCTTGATCTTTATGTCGTCATTGTCGACAGGAATAGTGCCGGAAGACTGGAGGATAGCAAATGTTGTCCCCTTGTTCAAGAAGGGGAGTAGAGACAGCCCTGGTAATTATAGACCTGTGAGCCTTACTTCGGTTGTGGGTAAAATGTTGGAAAAGGTTATAAGAGACAGGATTTATAATCATCTTGAAAAGAATAAGTTCATTAGCGATAGTCAGCACGGTTTTGTGACGGGTAGGTCGTGCCTCACAAACCTTATTGAGTTTTTTGAGAAGGTGACCAAACAGGTGGATGAGGGTAAAGCCGTGGATGTGGTGTATATGGATTTCAGTAAGGCGTTTGATAAGGTTCCCCACGGTAGGCTATTGCAGAAAATACGGAAGTATGGGATTGAAGGTGATTCAGTGCTTTGGATCAGAAATTGGCTAGCTGAAAGAAGACAGAGGGTGGTGGTTGATGGCAAATGTTCATCCTGGAGTTTAGTTACTAGTGGTGTACTGCAAGGATCTGTTTTGGGGCCACTGCTGTTTGTCATTTTTATAAATGACCTGGATGAGGGTGTAGAAGGGTGGGTTAGTAAATTTGCGGATGACACGAAGGTCGGTGGAGTTGTGGATAGTGCCGAAGGATGTTGTAGGTTACAGAGGGACATAGATAGGCTGCAGAGCTGGGCTGAGAGATGGCAAATGGAGTTTAATGCGGAAAAGTGTGAGGTGATTCACTTTGGAAGGAGTAACAGGAATGCAGAGTACTGGGCTAATGGGAAGATTCTTGGTAGTGTAGATGAGCAGAGAGATCTTGGTGTCCAGGTACATAAATCCCTGAAAGTTGCCACCCAGGTTAATAGGTCTGTTAAGAAGACATATGGTGTGTTAGCTTTTATTAGTAGGGGGATCGAGTTTCGGAGCCATGAGGTCATGCTGTAGCTGTACAAAACTCTGGTGCGGCCGCACCTGGAGTATTGCGTGCAGTTCTGGTCACCGCATTATAGGAAGGATGTGGAAGCTTTGGAAAGGGTGAAGAGGAGATTTACTAGGATGTTGCCTGGTATGGAGGGAAGGTCTTACGAGGAAAGGCTGAGGGACTTGAGGTTGTTTTCGTTAGAGAGGAGGAGGAGGAGAGGTGACTTAATAGAGACATATAAGATAATCAGAGGGTTAGATAGGGTGGATAGTGAGAGTCTTTTTCCTCGGATGGTGATGGCAAACACGAGGGGACATAGCTTTAAGTTGAGGGGTGATAGATATAGGACAGATGTCAGAGGTAGTTTCTTTACTCAGAGAGTAGTAGGGGCGTGGAACGCCCTGCCTGCAACAGTAGTAGACTCGCCAACTTTAAGGGCATTTAAGTGGTCATTGGATAGACATATGGATGAAAATGGAATAGTGTAGGTCAGATGGTTTCACAGGTCGGCGCAACATCGAGGGCCGAAGGGCCTGTACTGCGCTGTAATGTTCTATGTTCTATGTTCTAACACGCTCTCTGGACTAATGCTTTGTCTTTCACCACACCATTAGCACTCTCTTTGCCTTTGTCCCATGCTATCTTTGCCATTTAATCTCTCCTGTCCTCTGCCCTATCACACATCTTCCCTTTTGTTCTCTTCCCCCCACCCCCAGCACTTTGAATATTGAAGACTTTCCTGGAAGCTTAATGTCCACACTGGGTCCCATCCCTGCCGGCATTTGAAAATCCAGCCCAAAGAGTCTGCATTAGGATATAGCTAGGTTAAGTGAGTGGGAAAAAAATGGCAGATGGAATATAATGTGGAAAAATGTGAGGTTATCCACTTAGGTAGGAAAAATAGAAAAGCAAAATATTATTTAAATGGAGAAAGACTACAGAATGCTGCAGTACAGAAGGATCAGGGTGTCCTCGTCCATGAATCACAAAGGTTAGTATGCAGGTACAGCAAGTAATTGGGAAGGCAAGTGGAATAAAAGCAAAATACTACAAAGGCAAAGAGAGTGCTAATGGTGTGCTGAAAGACAAAGCATTAGTCCAGAGAGAGTAGCATGACAGAATAATAGTTAGCTCTGTCCAAAAGCACAAACATGAAAAAACAAGTGTAAGGTAGGCACATAGTTAAAAATAAGTGCACAGTGGCACAGTGGTTAGCACCGCAGCCTCACAGCTCCAACGACCTGGGTTCGATTCTGCCTGTGCGGTGTTTGTAAGTTCTCCCTGTGACCGTGTGGGTTTTCGCCGGGTGCTCTGATTTCCTCCCACAGCCAAAGAATTGCAGGTTGATAGGTAAATTGGCCATTATAAATTGCCCCTAGTATAGGTAGGGGAATTGAGGGAAGGTGGGGATGTGAGAGGGTAATGGGATTAATGTAGGATTAGTATAAATGGGTGGTTGATGGTCAGCACAGACTTGGTGGGCCGAAGGGCCTGTTTCAGTACTGTATCTCTAAATAAAATAAAAAAGGCCAGTTGTGCTTTGAAAATATTGAACTCAATGTTGAGTCGGGAAGGCTGTAGAGTGCCTAATTGAAAAATGAGGTGCTGTTGCTCGAGCTTGCATTGATGTTCGCTGGAACACTGCAGCTAGAAATCTATAATAAAAACAAAGTGCTGGAAATACTCAGCAGGTCTGGCAGCATGTGGAGAGAGAAGCAGAGTTAATGTTTCTGATCTTTCATCAGAACTGGCAAAAGTTAGAAATGTAATGGGCTTTGTGAAAGTGGGGAAGAAGAACAAAAGGAACGGAGTGTGATTGGCAGAGTGCAGAAGAGATTAATTACAGAGATGTCACAGAATAAATGGCAAAGTAACTGCTAATAGTTATAGTAAAAGACAAAGCATTAGTCCAGAGAGCGTGTTAATGGCAGAATAACGAACAGCTATGTCCAAAAGCAAAAACATGAAAAACAGGTTTAAGACAGGCACATGGTTAAAAATAAATAAATAAATACAACTAAAAACATTAAAATGGCAGTCGTGCTCATGGCTGTAAATGGAATGTTGGTCTTTATTGCAAGTGGATGGAGTATAACAGTGGGGAAGTCTTGCTACAACTGTACAGGTGAGACCACACCTAGAATGCTGTGTACAGTTTTAGTGTCCTTACTTAACGAGGGATATACTTGCTTTGGAGGCAGTTCAGAAAAGGTTCACTAGATTGATTACTGGGATGAAGGGGGTTACCTTATGAGGAAAGGTGGAGCAGGTTGGGCCTATATCATTGGAATTTAGAAGGAGAGGTGATTTATTGAAACATATACGATTTTGAGGGGACTTGACAGGGTTGATGCTGAGAAGATGGCTGGAGAATCTAGATCTAAGGGTCGCCCATTTAAGACGGACATGAGGAGGAATTTCTTCTCTCTGTGGGTCATGAATCTTTGGAATTCTCTACCACAGAGAACTGAGGAGGCTGAGTCATTGACTATATTCAAGGCTGAGATAGACAGATTCTTGAACTCTAGGGGAGTCAAGGGTTATTGGGGAACAGGCGGGGAAGTGGAGTTGAAGCCAGGATCAGATCAGCCATGATCTTATTGAATAGCAGATCAGGCTCGAAGGGCCATAAGGCCTACTCCTGTTCCTATTACTTATGTTCTTATAAATCACATTTTATTTAAAAGCTTCAACAACATCCAGCAAGTATATTTTATCCTGCACGAGGAATTTAAAACCGGTTTGACAGCCTGACAAAGATTCAGCCAGCTTATCAAAAGTATACGCAGCTAAACTGCCATTGAAAAATTCAGCTACAACTGTAAGAGCAAAGAAGCTTTTAATGATCAATGTCAGAATGTTGAATATGGGAATAAAAGATTGACAGAAAAGCAGAGTGAATCTGACATAAAAAAGCAAGCAAGAGGTAAGGAATGTTTGAGGGAGGGGTAAGGGATAGCATGAAGAAAGACATTTAGTGTGGCTGTGGAGTACAAATGCTCACCATGGAGACGAGTACATTTCTATCAATAAATCTAAAAGCTTTAACTCCACTGGAGTATTGCAGCCTTTTGATTTCCAACTCCATATATTCAAACATTAATTAAACAACCTATTATTCTGGGTCTTCAAAATGAGAAGAAACAGGAGTTTCATAATTAACATTTTTTCTCTTTTCAAATGTATGTACCCAGAAATGTGACAAGCATTGACTAGTTACACAATTTAAGCCTTTATAAAAGACAAGAATAATAACAAAACAAGAGGAGCATTATTTATGTAAGTCAATATATCAATATCATACATTTGATAATTCAAATAATAAATTGAATAAATAATAAACAATTTAAATAACCCTTCACAAATTAAAAGCAAGCATATATGGTAATAAAAAAAAAGAAATGATAAACAGTTCAGTGAAAAAGAGGTGGGAAGTCTGGAAAAGATACTATGAGTATGATTCACAATGCTTCAATTTACTTTTGCTTATCAAAAAATAATTCCCTGGCACTTTAAGAGACAAATACCCATAAAGAGGGACTTATGGACAATACAAGGAGTCAAGAGTCATGATCTTGAGCTTTTCTGTACAACACCAAGTCAATGAAACATCATGATCAGCCTTTCATGTTCTACAGTATCTTATTCAATCTTTTTACAGTATTATTATTTTGAGCAAAGAGGATGCACAAAAGCACTTTAATACATATTCTGGTATTTTATAATTACAGCTTTTTAAACTTCCTTATTAGTTGGTCTCCTGTGCTTTTCCTTACAAAGAAAAATGAAGAAAAAAGTTATTCTTTCTTTTTAGATCCAGCTTCCTACTTTCTAATTCAGAAATATTCTATGTTACGAACAGATGGGGAGGGGGCGAAGGGCTCCCATCTTGTCCCTCTCCTTGTTTAACTGCAACAGGGTTTATTTCTTTTTTAAAGCGAATGTGCTTGCCCATTCAGTGAGTGTTTAACTATTTACATGCTGTGATCCTAAAAGAATGAATTGGACAGGTTTTCTTGAGTTTAACAAAGGAAGAGTTAGCTTTATTGTACTTAAACTGATCAAAGTAAAATAATAAACTTCACTCCAACTTTCACACACACACACACACACACACACACACACACACACACACACACACACACACACACACACACACACACACACACACACACACACACACACATAGGTTACAGGGTGGGGAAGGATAGATTGGTTGGATTAGAGTCCAGAGCAATAAAAAGGGAGATACAGTCTGTGGAGGTTGGTGACTTGGTTGTCTTCCAGATGAACTCGATGGTACTGAGGCTTCCCACTTGTAGATGTGGCCAGAAGATTCAGTGGTCCTCCTGGAAAACAATGATGCAAATGAGTTCCTTCACGGGGTCTCTGTCTGCTGCAGTGATGGGCTTAGGTGGTTATGGCCAGCAGGCAGGGTTCAAAACTTGCCAAATGCACTGGGGAGAGACAGAGAGGACCCCATTTGGGCATCTTCTGATCAGTGTCCAGTTGCTTATTTGCTGCAGTGAGAAGAATTCCAGCTTAAAATACGCAGGTGGTGGGCCTATCACATGAAGGCTCAGTGTGTATGTCCTCTTGCAACCTAATTAGTTCATGTCTAGGAATTCCCTTTTCTCAATCAGGGTCCCATTGTTTAAGTGATTACCTTTGAGTGGCTTGTCTCCACCAGTTTAATGTCCCAAGTGATTTTGTTAAAACATCTTGTGAATGGGGACTGGCCAGGTGATTCATTCCAAACTTCCCAAGTCATTGTTCTGGAGGGGACTGGCCAGCCAATTCGACTCCCTCTTGATGCATTGGAATGCCACCTTTTGTCTGTTCCTTTGACCTTTTTTAAAATTTAATTCAGGTTTCCAGCCAATGGATTAAAAAATCATAATTCGGCATAGCACGTGCTCGTGACACCTCCACACCACCAAGAATGAAATGGGACGACAGGAGCACTTCTTTATAAGGTTGTTAAAATAAATCGATAAAGAAACTGTACACACACATTCATCCTCAAACATTTACTTCTCAATCTCACACTGCCACAGCTATTTAGTTTTCATCTGGGATGATCTGAGCTGAGTTAGACTCTGGACAAAGCATTGGCTATCACATTGTTTTTTCCTGAAAAGTGGGTAATCTTTAAGTGGTAAGGTTGCAAAAGCAGTTTCCATTGAAATAGTCTTGCATTCTGGATTTTGGATTTCTCCACAAATGTTAAAGGATTATGGTCGGTATAGACTATGCTCTTCCTATACCCATTTTGGACATATGTCTCAAAGTACTTGAGAGACAGTAGCAGTCCCAGAGCTTCCTTTTTCACAGTGCAGTATCTCTTTTGGTGTTGTTTTAGATTTTTGGAGAAGTTTCCAACTGGTCTCTCAATTCCTGACTCATCATCTTGGAGCAGGACGGCACCCCGCCATCACCACCTACCTGCCCCCCCCCAACCCCACCTCACCCAGGTCACTAACATCCACTGCCACCTTAAATGATTTATTAAAATTTGGAGTTGCCAGCACCAGTTCATTGTTTAAGATGGTTTTCGGCCTCTCTAAAGCTGTTTGGCACTCCCCTGTCCACAATACCTTTGCTCTTTTCTGTACTAAGTCAGTCAGGGGGTGGCTATAGTGCTGAGCTTTGGGATGAACTTGCAGCAAAACCCACACATCCCCAAAAATTGCATTATTTCATGTTTAGTGTTGTGGACGGGAAAATCCATCAGCTCCTGTACCTTTGCTGCTCTGTGCAGCACTCCCCCTGATCCACGACATGCCCTAGGTAGGTTACTTGAGCTTTAGCAAACTCGCTCTTGACAAGATTTACTACTAGGTCAGCTGACTGTAACCTTCAGAAGAGGGCTTCTAACTGGTCTAGGTGGTCCCACAGGTGTCACTGTACACTAACAGATCATCCAGGTACACTACACAGTTGGGTAGGCCAGCCACTACCTGGTTCATCAGTCTTTGGAAAGTGGCTGGGGCATTTCTTAATCCAAAGGGCATCACTACAAAGTCAATAAAACAGAATGAAACTGGACGGACCACTCGGCATCAACCTAGGCACGGGAAACGAGGTTAAACCCAGCCCTGTCGACCCTGCCAAGTCCTCCTTACTAACATCTGGGGGCTTGTGCCGAAGTTGGGAGAGCTGTCCCACAGACTAGTCAAGCAACAGCCTGATATAGTCATATTCACGTAATCATATCTTACAGACAATGTCCCAGACACTGCCATCACCATCCCCAGGTATGTCCTGTCCCACCGGCAGGACAGACCCAGCAGAGGTGGCGACACAGTGGTATATAGTTGGGACGGAGTTGCCCTGGGAGTCCTCAAGATTGACTCTGGACCCCATGAAGTCTCATGGCATCAAGTCAAACATGGACAAGGAAACCTCCTGCTGATTACCACCTACCGCCCTCTCTCAGCTGATAAATCAGTACTCCTCCATGTTGAACACCACTTGGAAGAAGGGTGGGAAAGGTGCAGAATGTACTCTGGGTGAGGGACTTCACTACTGACCGAGCTGGCCAAGTCCTAAAGGACATAGCTGCTAGACTGGGTCTGTGCCTGGTGGTGAGGGAACCAACAAGAGAGAAAAACATACTTGACCTCGTCCTCATCAATCTGCCTGCCGCAGATGCATCTGTCCATTAACTTATTGGTAGGAGTGACCACCGCATAATCCTTGTGGAAACGAAGTACCACCTTCACATTGAGGATACCCTCCATCGTGTTGTGTGGCACTACCACCGTGCTAAATGGGATAGATTTTGAACAGATCTAGCAATGCAAAAGTAGGAATCCATGAGGTGTTGTGGGCCATCAGCAGCAGAATTGTACTCAACCACAATCTGTAAACTCATGGCCCGGCATATTCCCCACTCTACCATTACCATCCAGCCAGGAGACAAACTCTGGTTCAATGAAGAGTGCAGGAGGGCATGCCAGGAGCAGCACCGGGCACACCTCAAAATGAGGTGTCAACCTGGTGAAGCTACAACACAGGACTATCTGTGTGCCAAACTGCGTAAGCAGCATGCGATAGACAGAGCTAAGCGATCCCATAACCAACGGATCAGATCTAAGCTTTGCAGTCCTGCCACATCCAGCCGTGAATGGTGGTGGACAATTAAACAATTAACTGGAGGAGGTGGCTCCACAAATATCCCCATCCTCAATGATGGGGGAGCCCAGCACATCAGTGTGAAAGATAAGGCTGAAGTATTTGCAACAATCTTCAGCCAGAGGTGCCGAGTGGATGATCCAGCTCGGCTTCCTCCTGAAGTCCCCAGCATCACAGATGCCAGACTTCAGCCAATTCGATTCACTCTGCGTGATATCAAGAAACGACTGAAGGCACTGGATACTGCAAAAGCTATGGGCCCTGACAACATTCCGGCAATAGTACTGAAGGCTTGTGCTCCAGAACTTGCCGCGCCCCTAGGCAAGCTGTTCCAGTACAGTTACAACACTGACATCTTCCCGGCAATGTGGAAAATTGCCCAGGTATGTCCTGAACACAAAAAGTAGGACAAGTCCACCCTGGCCAATTACCGCCTCATCAGTCAACTCTCAATCGTCAGTAACGTGATGGAAGGTGTCATCGACAGTGCTATCAAGTGGCACTTGCTTAGCAATAACCTGCTCAGTGACGCTCAGTTTAGGTTCTGCCTGGGTCACTCAGCTCCTGACCTCATTACAGCCTTGGTTCAAACATGAAAAAAAGAGCTGAACTCAAGAGGTGAGGTGAGAGTGACTGCCCTTGACATCAAGGAGCCCCAGCAAAACGGAAGTCAATGGGAATCGTGGGAAAACTCTCCTCTGGTTGAAGTCATACCTAGCGCAAAGGAAGATGGTTGTGGTTGTTGGAGGTCAATCATCTCAGCTCCAGGACATCATTGCAGGAGTTCCTTAGGGTAGTGTCCAAGGCCCAACCATCTTCAGCTGCTTCATCAATGACCTTCCTTCAATGATAAGGTCAGAGTGGGGATGTTCGCTGATGATTGCACAATGTTCAGCACCATTCGCAACTCCTCAGATACTGAAGCAGTCCGTGTAGAAATGCAGCAAGACCTGGACAATATCCAGGCTTGGGCTGATAAGTGGCAAGTAACATTCGCACCACACAAGTGCCAGGCAATGACCATCTCCAACAAGAGAGAATCTAACCATCTCCCCTTGACATTCAATGGCATTACCATCGCTGAATCCCCCACCATCAATATCCTAGGGTTTACCATTGACCAGACACTGAACAGGAGTAGCCATATAAATACCGTGGCGACAAGAGCAGGTCAGAGGCTAGGAATCCTGCAGTGAATAATTCACCTCCTGATTCCCCAAAGCATGTCCACCATCTCCAATGCACAAATCAGGAGTGTGATGGAATACTCTCCACTTGCCTGGATGGGTGCAGCTCCAACAACATTCAAGAAGCTCAACACCATCCAAGACAAAGCAGCCCACTTGATTGGCACCCCATCCACAGAACATTCACTCCCTCCACCACCAATGCACAGTGGCAGCAGTATGTACCATCTACAAGATGCATTGCAGCAATGCACCAAGGCTCCTTAGACAGCACCTTCCAAACCTGTGACCTCTACCAACTAGAAGGAAAAGGGCAGCAAATGCATGGGAACAACACCACCTGCAAGATTCCCTCCAAGTCACACACCATCATGACTTGGAACTATATCGCTGTTCCTTCACTGTCGCTCGGTCAAAATCCTGGAACTCCCCTCCTAACAGCACTGTGGGTGTACCTATCTCACATGGACTGCAGTGGTTCAAGAAGGCAGCTCACCACCACCTTCTTAAGGACAATTGGGGATGGGCAATAAATTCGGGCCTAGCCAGCGAAACCCACATCCCATGAACGAATAAAAAGAACTCAGCACTGGAAAACGCTGTCTCGGATGACAAAAGCCAAGAACTCTTTAGCTCAGGGGGTTATGGGAACCTGCCAGCAGCTTTTTAACAAGTCTATTTTGGTTATGTAGGTGCCGTTTCCTACTCTATCAATGCAATCTTTCAGGTGGGGAATTGGGTAGGCGTCAGCTCTGGTCACTGCATTACTCTTCCTGTAATCAATGCAGAACCTTGTTGAGCAATCGGGCTTGGGTAACAGCACAACTGGGGAACTCCAGCTGCTCTAACCAGGCTCAATCAGCTTGTGTTCCAGCATATACCTTGGTCACTTTCCTGGGACCTAGTTAATAGGTGTTTTGTATTATGGAATGGGTCTCTCCTACATCCACACCATGTAGGATTAGGATTGTGCACCCTGGTTTGTCCCTCAGATCTCTTTAAATGCTGTGAACAGCCTTATTACATGTCCTCTCTGTTATGCATTTAAATAGGAGAGTACGTTGTCTAATTTCCCTAACATTTCAGTGTTAGCTAATCGGACGGTAGGGGGTTCAATTTGAGAATCCTCCAGGCATCCCTCTAACTCATTCTCCTCCCTTCTGACTGCCTGAGAGACCTGTGCTTGTTGCTCCTTTTCCCAGCTGTGATACTGCTTTAACATATTGATGTAGCACAGCCTTTGCTTTTTCCTGCAGCCTGGGGCGTCAATTAAATAATACACTTTGCGAATCCTCTTTACTACTCTGTATGAGCCACTGAACTGGGCTTTCAGTGGTTCACCCTGTATTGCTAGTAGTAATAACATGTGGTCTCCGGCTAAAATGTTCTGGCCTTGGCATGTTTATCTGCCTGCCTTTTCATAGCTGTCTAGGAGGTTTTTAGGTGTCCCTGAGCCACTACACAGGCTCTCATGAGCCATTCTCGGAACATGGAGATGTAGGCTAACATGGAAGGCTCAACCCTGTGTCTCCTTGATTCATTTAAGATGACCTATCAAATCATGCCAATAAACTAATTCAAAGGGACTAAAGCCAGTGGACTCATTGGGTGAGTCTCTGGTTGCAAACAGGAGGAATCCCAACCCTTTGTCCCAGTCATGGGGGTACTCATAGCAGTAAGCCCTGATCATTGTCTTTAGGGTATGGTGGTACCATCCCAAAGACCCCTGTGACTGTGGTTGGTAGGCTGAGGACTTTAACTGGGTCATGTCCAGATTACCCATGACCTTTTGAAAGACACCAGACTGTGATTTGTGCCCTGTTCCAACTGGATCTCAGCAGGCAGCCCATATCAGGTGAAGAATTGGGTTAGCCCCTCCACCACAACCTAGGCAGAGATAGTTGTTAGAGGGATGACCTCTGGGAATTAGATAGCCACATCCATAACGGTGAGAGGATATTGGTAGCTCCCTTTTGTTTTCGGCAGGGGTCCCGCACAATCCACCAGCACTCTGCTTAGGGTTCCCCAAAAACTGGTATGGGAATTAGGAGCGCAGGTTTTATTGCAGGTTGGGGCTTCCTCACAATCTGGCACGTGTGGCAAGTTTTACATAACTCCACCACATCTTTCTGGAGTTTTGGCCAGTCAAAATGCCGTCTTATGCGGGCTTGGGTTTTTCAGATATCGACATGTCCAGCCATTGGAATGTTGTGGGCTATTCTCAATATTTACTTATGGTACCTCGGTGGCACCACTACCTGGTGAACCATTGTCCACTCTTCATCCACAAGTCTGATGAAGCCACATCAGCACCTCATCCTTTAAATAGTAGCACTCTGGGACTCCCTCTGCTTCAGCTTCAGTTTGGGCAGTCTGTGCTAACGTTTTGAACACTGGGTCAGCTTGCTGAACCTCGACCAAGGAAGACCTGCTTAACACATTCTTTGGGTCGTCTAACTTCCCAAAGTGGGTTTCGGATAACCAGACAGTAGGGTCATCCGTCTGCAGTGCCAGTTCAGCTCCTTTGACGGAACTTGTTTGGCCATGGACCGAGTCACCACAGAGTCATGGAAAATGCCAGGGACATTTTCCAGTAACTGCTCTGTCTCCCTGACCTCTTTCAGTTTCTCTAAAACCACTGGGAAAGCTACCACCTTTGTGCCCAACAGATCATTACCCAGTAGCAAATCGATCCCGTCCACAGGTAAACTGGGGACAATTTCCACAGTTACTGGTTCTGAAACAAGGTCGCACTCCAGGTCTAAAGGTATGGGTATATACCTCCCCGACACCATTTACTAATACTCTAGCATTCAATGCACTCTCTGGGGTAAAGGGTAAGCCTTTTCCCAGCAGAAGGAATTGGGTGGCCCATGATTCCCTAAGTATGACTATGGGCTTGCTCAACTCACTTGAGGGGTATGGGGTCACTTTTCCTTTGAACACAAAATCCTGGTAACTCTAGGGATTTTGTTAAGTTCTCCCGCACTCACAGTGGTATGATTACTGGGTCTTACTACCGCAGTTAAAGCACAGCCTGGTCTGTTGTGCTTTCTATCAGGGCCCCTATTCCTGTACAGGTCTGGTGTACCCTGATTAAGTCTATGAGTTTACCCCATAACCTCTAGCAGTCAACTCGTAGGTAACCTGCCTTGTTACAATGGAAACACACAGGCTTTTGGGCATCACTCCTGTTCTCAGCACCTTTGTTTTTGGCCTGAGGAGGGCCCCTTGTGTTTTCAGTGTTCCCTTCTCACCTAGGCTCCTATCATCCTCCCACCTTTTTTCCTTTTCGAGTTTGTGGAGGTGACTAGGGAAGGGTTTCCCTTGGGGGAAGGATTTGTGGACAAGCGTATATTCATCGGCCTGCCTGGCTCTTGGAACCTTTTGTTCCTTGACGTGAGTTTTAATGGAAAGGGGAAACGAGTTTTTGAACTCATCGAGAAGGATCACCTTTCTGAGGTTTTCACAGTGGGCTCTACCTTAAGCGCCACATCCATCAGTAGAAAGCGAGTTTCTTAACTCTTTCGAACTTGATATAAGTTTATTCTGGCTGCTTTCGGAGAGCTCATTATTTTTGGCGATACGTCTCCAGTACCAGCTCATATGTGCTCAGGATAGCATTTTTGGTCATCTCATAGTTTGATGAACTCTCATCAGACAACAGTGAATAAACCTCATTGGCTTTTCCTGTTAATTTTCTTTGCAGTAGCAGAGTCCAGCCCTCTGCTGGCCACTTCCACTGTTTTGCAAGCTTTACAAAAGAGATGAAAAATGCTTCCACAATGCCCTCATTGAACTTTAGTAACAATTGGGAGAACTTTAAGAGCTCAGCACTCGGCCCGGAGCTAGAGGTAGTTCCCTCACTGATGGTGCCTTCACTGAGTACATCGGTGTCTTCCCCTAGTTAGTTTGAGCTGCCTTAACTCCCTTTGGAAAGCTCTTTCTTTTTCCCTTTCCTGAAACACTCTCTCTTCCTTCTCCCTCTGGAAAACTCCTTTTTCCCTTCCTGAAACTAACTCTCCCTTTCTTTCTCTTTTTCTTGGAATTCTAGCTCTAGTCTCCACTGTTCCAGCTGTATCTTGGCTAATGTTACTCTGTCTGTTTCAGATTCTAAGCCTGACTCTGGTTCTTCAGTTTCAATTTCAAAATGGTTGGCCACATGTTTTCAGATTTCAGGTTTCCTAGCTTTTGGATGAATAGTAATCTCTAAATGCCTACGTATACTCCTTAACTCTTCCACAGATAGGGTTTATAAACTGTCCCAAGTTACTTCACTCTGTTCTAGAAGGTACTGACCTCAAATGTGGATATTTTAGTACTCTCGCACTGAAAACCACAAGAAAACATGTATTCATGTTTTTAAATTTTTGCTAGGGATCAATTTGGTTTCCTGCTTCCAATTTCTCTTTTGTCTTTGGGCTGATGCTGAACAAGAGCCCCCAAATTTCTGTTACGATCAGGTGAAGAGGGGGCGAAGGGCTCCTCTCTTGTCCCTCCCTGTTTGACCACAACAGGTATTATTTCTTTTTTAAAGCAAATGTGATTGCCCATTCAGTGAGTGTTTAACTATTTATGCACGATGATCATAAAAGAGCCAATCAGACAAGTTTTCTGGAGTTTAACACAGAATGAGGTTAGCTTCATTGTACTTAAACCAAATGAAGTAAATAATAAACTATGCTCCAACTTTCACAGACACACACACACGAGGTACACACATGCACACAAATAGGTTACAGAGTGGGGAAGGATAGATTGGTCTGATTAGAGTCCAGAGCAATAAAAAGGGATATACAGTCTGTGGAGCTTGGTGACTCGGTTGTCTTCCAGATGAACTCGGTGGTTCTGAGGCTTCTGGATTGTAGATGTGGCCAGCAGATTCAGTGGTCTTCCTAGCAATCAACGATGCAGATGAGTTACTTTACGGGGTCTCTGTCTGCTGCAGTGATGGGCTTATGTGGTTATGGCCAGCAGGCAGGGTTTGAAACTTGCCAGGTGGACTGGAGAGAGCGAGAGAGAGGCACCCCACTTGGGTCTCTTCTGATCAGCGTCCAGTTGCTTATCTGCTGCAGAGAGAGAAAACCCAGCTGAAAACATACAGATGGTGGGCCAGTCCCATGATGGCTCAGTGTGTATTTCCTCTTGCAACTTAATTAGTTCATGTCTAGGAATTCCCTTCTCTCAATCAGAGTTCCATTGTTCAAGTGATTACCTTGGAGTGGTTTGTCTCCACTAGTTTAGTGCCCCATGTGATTTCCTTGAAATGTCTTTTGAATGGGGACTGGCCAGGTGATTCACTCCAAACTTCCCAAGTCATTGTTCTGGAGGGGACTGGCCAGCCAATTTGACTCCCTCTCGATGACTTGGAATGTAGGGGATTTTGATCTAAATTTTGGTGGCCATTTTAGCTGCCAGCAGTCACTGTTTATCTGTTCCTTTTTCCTTTTTAAAAATTTAATCCAGGTTTCCAGCCAATGGATTAAAAAAATCATCAAATGGCATAGCACGTGTTTGTGACACCAAATGTTTTGTCATAGCGGATTATTGAGCTGCATACCATGGAGCCTCGTGGGCCACATATAAACAACGGCAATGCAAAATAATTAGGTCAGTGATTACTTTAAAACAGTTCATAGAAAATGCTTTTTGTTTTGTAAAGAAACTCGACAGGAACATTTTCTTTTACTTAATGTCTTTCGTCCTTTCTCAACATCTTGCAAGAAGAATTTCTCAGTCTGTTATATTCACCACTTCTTTTAGGCAACATCTTTGTCAATCTATATTTCAACCATAGCTATCATAAAGTGTAATATACAACAACAACTAATATTTATATAGCACTTTTAACATAATAAAATGTCCCAAGGCGCTTCATAGGAGCATTATAAAACAAAATATGACACCGAGCCACAGAAGGAGATATTAGTTCAGATGATCAAAAGCTTGGTCAAAGAGGTAGGTTTTAAGGAGTGTCTTAAAGGAGGAAATGAGGTAGAGAGGTGTAAGGAGGGAATTCCAGAGCTGGGAGCCTAGGCAACTGAAGGCGTGGACACCAATGATGGATATACAAATTTACATTTTTATCTTGTTACATACTTACCAACCTTGAGATAATTTTATGCTTCAAAATTGATCTGCTGCCTTACAAGTGCCTGGATGGGTCTACTCTACCTTCCATTGTGCAGTTGCAATCTGATTACCCTTCCCTTTTAATTCCCCACTTCATCTGCTGTCTCTTCAAATGTTCTGGCATCAATCTGCTATCCTTCTCTGATCCAGTCTTCCTGGTGTGCTATACTTACCTCTCAGTCACATCACACTTAGGGAACACTTTGCAGGAGCAGTAGATTAGGACCAAAAAACAAATTAGTTGGCTGATCTTTATGGCTTGAACAGAGTTATGAGTTGATTTCTATGTATATTTTTCGCTTTTGGAGGCTGATGACAGGAGAACTGTAGACTTTTTCTTCATTCATAAGTCTTTACCAGTGAGAAAATTTGTGAAGATGTGGTGGAGAATAGGCAGGTGTGAAATGACTTTTTTGGGTCCTTCCATCCCCACTTCGTCATCATTGCCTTCAGCTTCCGGAAGCAGCAAATTTTACTTCATTGTGATAGCATGCAGAATGCAGCAAGCTCCAATGATTCTCGAGACTCTTACTGGACTATATTGCAAGGATCTATCAGATTTATTTAGGTAACTAAAATGGGACTTGAGAATTTCTATAATCTACTTCTTGTAGTGAATTGAGCCTCATTGTATCTCCCTCGGTTTGCTGAAGCCTTAGTGGATTCATCAACCATAACTGCAGGAATAGCACTGATCACTAATCAACCATCAAGTTATATTGTTCCCAATGTGAGGGCTACTGAGGTGGATTGTCCTATGATAAAAGTTTCCTGGCTGTTTCCTGGGTATTGCATGCAGGATAAGGTGATTTGGGTCACACATCAGCTGGATGCTGATAGAATGAAAACGTTTCTTATTCATAAAATTGAGGAGTTGTCATACAGGGCTTTGAGTGATACTTGGGGTCCATTAATTATTTCCTGCACTTGTGGGAACCGTTACAGAATTGGATAGCTCTTTCCCGCTCTTCTCTGTTTGTCTGCTTTCATTGGGAAGGATCTGAATTGTGCAGGGCTCCTGCATAGAGCATCAATGATATTCTTGATGCAGTGGTAACCATCTGCCTGACTAATGTGGCAAAGGTCACCTGAAACTGCCTGGAAGAAACCAGATGCAAATAAATTCATGGCGGCGGTGATCGTGACTGGTACAGACAATGTTGTTCTCTTGGTGCAAGTGAGCAATCGGTATCCTGCCAGCAGTTACACATATTTCCCCAATAACCTCCAAGACGGAACACAGCTGTAGAGGAAATGCCCTAAATCAGACTGAATGCTGAGAAGGGAAGGGCTAATACAACTTGAAAGTTGTAAAAAGAAAATTCCTTACCTGCAATAGAACACCAAGACCACAGGCCCACAGATGTTTAATTAAGATGGACATCAAGATGCCCTACCTTATCTGGAACTTATGTGACTCTTTTGTTGGCAAAGCCCTGAGAAGCTGGGGAGTAAATGAGCCACTTGACATGTTTAGATGCAAGTTCTTTATTGATTTGGAGATCATCAAGGAGATCAACTGGGCTGTGTGAGGTGATTGACACCAGAAGGGCTGAATTTTATTAGCATGTGTCACTCAAACTGATTAATAGAATTGAGGAAGTTTCTTTGGAAATTAAACAGAGTGCGCTGAATTTTGAGGCATCCCACCCACTAGTAGTGAAGCATTGGTATCTTAAAAATGGGCAGGAATGAGTTACCCCATTCCCGCTGTTGCTGTGACCACCGCATTCTTCCCCCAGGCCTACCATTGGCAGTTGGAGACCTTCACCTCCTACTACTGAGAAAACTGATGGAGCTGCAGGCTGACAAGTCCCAGGTCCTGATGGACTTGATCCTAGGGTCTTAAAAGAGATGGCTAATGAGGTAATAGAGGCATTGGTGTTAATTTCTCAGAATTCACCGGAGCTGGAAAGGTTCCATCAGACTGGAAAGTAGCAAATATATCCACTCTATTCAAGAAGAGGGTGGGGGAGGCAGAAAACAGATAACTATAGGCCAGTTAGCTTGACGCCTATCATGGGGAAGGTGTTAGAATCAATCATTAAGGAGGCTATAGCTGAAGTTGTTCACTTTGGCAGGAAGAATAAAAAGCAGAGTACTGCTTAAACAGAGAACGGTTGCAGAATTCCGAAGTGCAGAGGGATCTAGGTATTCTAGTGCAAGAGTCACAAAATGTTAGTATGCAGATACAGCATGTAATAAAGAAGGCTAATGGAATGCTATCCTTTATTACGAGAGGAATTGAAAATAAAAGTAAGGATGTTATGCTTCAGTTATACAGGGCATTGGTGACACCACATCTTGAATACTGTGTGCAGTTTTGGTCTCCTTATTTCAGGAAGGATGTAAATGCTTTGGAGGTGGTTCAGAGGAGGTTTACTAGATTGATACCTGGAATGAGCAGGTTGTCTTGTGAGGAAAGGTTGTACAGGCTGGCCTTGTTTCCACTGGAGGTTTGAAGAGTGAGGAGAGACTTGATTGAAGTATATAAGATCCTGAATGGTATTGACAAGGTGGATGTGGAAAGGATGTTTCCTCTTGTACTGAGTCCAGAACTAGGGGGATAGTTTTAAAATTAGAGGTCGCCCTTTTAGGACAGAGATGAGGAGAATTTTTTTCTCTCAGAGGGTTGTGTGACTTTGGAACTCTGTTCCTCAGAAGGTGGTGGACGTGGGGTCATTGAATAATTTTTAAGGCGGAGGTAGATAGATTCTTGTTAGGCAAGGGAATCAAAGGTTATCTGGGATAGATGGGAGTGTGGAATTTGAAACACAAACAGATCAGCCATGATCTTATTGAATAGCGGCGCAGGCTCGTGGGGCCTAATTCGTATGTTTGTATGCACTACGAGTCAGTCGGTAGGCCTACTTAAAATGCAGATTGGGTGTTATGATGTATATAGGACCTCAAATGCCATTTTAGCAACATAGCACACGCTTCACCCAGTATCAATTGGCAGTCCATCTGAAGATGATCCCACACCTATGTCTGTGTCCATTTTTATGAGTCCGGGAGGAGCAGCAGTGCTCCTCTTAGCCGCACAAAGTCCTGCTTAGCTCATCTTGCTAGGCCCTGCTTCTGGGATCCACCTACAGTGGCCCCAAGCATCCCAGCTGGTTGACATTTCTGTAAACCAAAACCTGCTCGCTACCTCTGAACACCTGTGCATCAAAATCAAAGGGCCCTCTTTGCTGTTAGAACAGGTAATCAGCGGGTGAGCCACAGAAAAGTCAAAATTTATCCTGGTGTTTTCAACACTAAAAGCTCAGCTTTTTGTCCTCAAACTCAGTCCTGCAATCGGTATGACTAATGGAACAAACTAATTGAACAAATAAGGTCTTGAAAGGGCAAATACAAACCATTACATTCATATCCAATATGGAATTCATAAAGTTGCTATTAATGTCAACATCTCCCATGTTGAACTTTGAAAGATATTCTGTTGAATGCAGCATTTTCTTTGGCTATAAACCAATTTATAGACATAAAAACAATTTTACAAATGATCACCACAGTGAGGTAACTACGTTATGGCAAATTCCACCTCAAGTGCACAAGGCTTCTGAAATGAATCTCTTTGTCTATGAACTGTACAAAACAACAGGAATAGAATTTCACATGCACATTGTCCTAATACAATTAGGTATTAGAGCTCTCACTGCCTATTCACTTAAAAGCCCCAGACATGCTAAGTGTAATGATCTTTAAGGTATACTGTTATCTGTCACTCTAAGTTTTGCTAAGAGGCTTTAGTCAAAAGCTGATGTGGTTCTGAAGATTACCATTTTCTTGCCAATTATGTAAGGTTATCTCTGTATCAGTTCCCTCATGACTCAGCTTTAGTACATAAAAGCTTTCTGGATGATGGCAGACTGACATATGTTTCACTGTTCCTTTCCTGTATTTTTATGGTCTAGGATATCAAAGCTGGAATTGAGATGTGACCTACTAATCGGTTTCTAATTATCAATATTATAAAGACCAGATTAATGTATACTTAGTCCAAATGCAATTTTTATCCAACCAAATAATTTCTCAGCAAATAGCCTTCAATACTCAAAACAGTGACAAATATGCATTTTTCAGCCTCTTCATTATTAGTTGCAGAATCGCAAGAACATGGCTCCTCATATAATGTTGAAGGGTTTGTTACAGTGAAGGGTGTGGCTGGTTCCCACTGTTCAACTCCCACCTTACTGCAGCAAGTGTTTTTTTTTGTTATTAGGGTTTTAACCCCTTTGTGTTTTATTTGTCAAATAATTAAACTGACAGTTTTTCTTGTAGGCTTAAAACAGAAGATCAATTATTTATTGAGCAACGCGCCTTATCCTGAAATTGCTGCAACCACATCCACTCACATATTCACTCGCACACACACACATACACATGAAGAGACAGATAGAGAGGAAAAGGGGCAAGTGGTTTTCAGGTGAGATAGGGTTTCAGGGTTTACGGTAAACCTATTGAATTCTCTCAGAAGTCAAATTCTCGCTGGTTGCAGGCCTGAAGTGTTTGTAGATTTCTCGCTTGGTTGAAAGTTCAGTTTGAAAACAGAAGATCACTTCCAATTTCATTAGTGCATAAGTTAAAAATGTAGAATTTTACAGAAGGGTGTCTCTCTTCTGGCTTGCTGGATTTTCTCCCAGCCCTTAGCTGGATAAGCTGTTTTGTGATGCTTCTTTCTGGGTGTCTCTCTGGCTCTCTCTCTCTCTCAAGGGCTGCTGTCATGCAGGCTCCCACCTGCCAAGAATGAGGCACATTAATTTTGCCACATGGACATTAAATTTTGAATTGTTGCTGGGAAGAAAAGAACACATATTACAAGGGGTTGCCAAGTCCCTGGCTGGAAAGACATTTCTGCATACTAGCTGACAGTGTTGGAACAAAGGAGTCATTCTCTTCTCCTAATACACAGAAGATGTGGTCAGACCAGTTTAGTCACATGACTAATTGGCTGTTGCAGGTTTTTTTGAACTCGCCACAGAGAATTTGAACTCAGAAAGCTGTTTGCTCCTGGGCTGAGAAGACCTCTCTTCTGCCTGCTCCCATCTCTTTCTCATGGAACTCCAAGATCCATTGAAGACACATGAACCCCAAGAGAGAAAAGTCTCCTACAGTGAACAGCGCTTAAGAATAATACTGGGCCCCAATGAGAAGCAAGATCCACGTTCAAACAAGGACTCTACAGTGAGCTTGAAGACCCATAATAAACAAACTCTTCAGATATTGCCTCAAACCTTTCCACTTTATCTTTTCTTCTGCTCTTTTCTGTCCCTATCTGCATGTGTGTATCACATATGCATGCTAGCGTGGGTCCGTCATGTATCTGTAGGCGTTAACCAAATTAGAGTTTAAATTTAATAAATTTCACTTTTCTTCTTTAAACCTAAGAAAGCCTGTTGTGCTCATTTTTTTGCCTTATAATTGAAAAGCGATGAACAAGGATTCACCAAGGGGCAAAATTAAATCTTGTTTTTACAGTAAGACCAGGTGAAGCTAAAAGGGACCCCTAGACATCTTTCTCACCTGGTCCTAACAGCTGCCTTTTTAAAGGTAAATGTTCGTTATATCTTGCTGGGAGACAGAGAATTTCTTCCTTGCAGTGACCGACAATGGCCCAGGATGTGGCTACTTCACACCTTCCTCTGTTTCAGAGGAACCCATTCAATTCAGGAATGCTTCAGGATGAGTTTAGGATGGGTGCAATTGACATCTCTTAGCTTTGAAGGTATTCTTTTGTTCATACCAGTCAGCAGACAGTTTGAATATACAAAGCCAGGTCTTTTAAACATTGGTGGCCATTTTGGAGCATACTGTTCACTTTTTAAAAAGAAAATCCATTTATATTACTCTTCAGGGTGATTTCTTGCATTCTAATCACTGTACTTTGTGTGAGCGTCACAGATTACATACTAAGTTTAAAACGTGCCGACAAGTTTTTTTTAACATGCCATTTTACTGGGCTAGAGGTACTTGAAGCCCAGATATTCATTATGACTTACTAAAGATGGTCACAGACCTCCCAGCTTCCGTGAATCCCAGAGTCAGTTCAGGATCTGATTCCCACGTTACCCTGCTGCTTTTGCATCAATGGAAGTGTGCTGGAATCCCAAGGAACAAGAATTCTATAAAAGCAAAATACTGCAGATGCTGGAAATTTAAATAGTCATTTTATTTCTCCACCTTGCTCCCACTCTTTCCTTTCTGTCCTCAGTTTCCTGCAGTGTTCCAATGCAGCTCAATGCAAGCTCAAGGAATAGCAGCTCATCTTTAGACTGGGTACTTTATAGCCTTCTGGAGTCAACACTGAGTTCAACAATTGAAGATCATAACCTCTGCCCCAATTTGTTTCCTTGTTCTTTGTTGTTGTTTCTCTCTTTTTCCTTTTTTTTTGCTTTTGGACAGCAGCTATTCACACTTCCTCAGGCACATCTTTTGTTTCTCTATTTATCCCATTACCAGTCCCTTTGGCCTTGTAAACCCTTTTGGTATTTAATTTCTCCTGCCTTTAAAACTTGTATTAGACCTTTCTTGTTCTTTTTTCTACTCCTCCTTTCACTTGCTCATTACATTTCTAACTTTTCCCAGTTCTGATGAAAGGTCACAGACCTGAAATGTTAACTGTTTATCTCTCCACAGATACTGCCAGACCTGCTGAGCATTTCCAGCATTTTCTGTTTTTATTTCACATCAGACTTAGTTATGCTAGCAGTTGGATCTTATATTGAAGGGCGTTTTCCACACCTGAGATCCATCGTGGCAAAGTAGCAATAGATTTTCAGAAGCTGCAATGGTTGTACAGAAGAAATTGATGGGATCAAACGAGTTGGGTTAAGGCAGGCATTTAATGACTAATGAAATTTCACAATGCAGGAAGTCAGTTCAGCATTTATTAGATAAAAAAAAGGTTCCAAAATAAATTGCAAATTAGAGATTCACACAATGAAATCTAGAAATGCTAATGACTCAACTGATTGATGTCAAATCACTGGAAGCACATTGTTGCTCTGAAGTCATTGCATACAAGACAAATTCTTTTCAGTCCTGTTTCGTTAAAACATTCAAGCAATACAATTACAGCAACTGATTGGGATAAGCCCCAAGAAAATTCCCACCATTTAATCCATGTTCCCATTAATTTACATAGATCCCAAGTCACTGATGCTATCCCATCTTGTCACTGTGGATTAGAATGAATTCACCAGTGAGGCAACAGCACTAACAACAGCCTTTTACAAACCCTCAGACCCACAAAATTCAAATAGGATAAGTCAATGAATCAGATATAAACACAACTATGACTGAGTTCTTTGAGCATCAGAGGCTAAATTGAGGTCCTGATCTGACGCCTGGGGTGGTATTTTAGACGGTGGCCACAGGGCCCGGTGCTGTCACCGGAAGCGGGTGCCAATTCCGCTCGAGCATCAAGTGGCTGGCTGAAAGCAATCATGTGGCGGCCGGCCAATCAACTTAGAGGAGGCATGGGCTCATCCAATTAATGATCAGAGACAGGAAACAAGGTGCCTATGGTGGTGTCAGCTGACTTAACGACTGGTGCTGGCGCTATATTTAAAGGGTTGCCAACCTGCATTCACTGCTGCCTAATTTTAAAGGAATGCCTGCTCTACCAACTAGAAGACCCCTTCCTGCTGCCTGACTGGCCTCAAAATCCTGAAGGAGCTGAAGAGGAGTCTGCTGCAACCATGGCAGAAGGGAGATACTGGGTGGCCCCAAGATTTAGCAATATTTCCCTGCAGGTTCTCCTCCAGGCTGCAAGGGCAAGGCGGGAGGTTCTCTTCCCCAGGTACGACAAGAAGAGACCGGCCTGCCTGAACAAGCAAGCCTGGATGGAGATTGCAGGGGAGGTCAGCCGCCTTGGGAGTCACTCCCCAAACCTGCGTGCAGTGTCGCAAACTCATCAATGACCTTTGTACATAAAATACATAAAAGGGGCCTGGGGTATAAAGGCCACCTTAAAAAGAAAACGGGGTTAGATACAGAGTAAAGCTCCCTCTCTACTGTCCCAATCAAAAAAAAGAAAAAAAGTGACATTCTTCAATCTGCCAAGGTGAGTTCTCCATACTACATTTCTCTTTGGAGCTTGCATGCGACAATCCAAGAGGGTGCACTTGATGGTGAGGGAGTGACCAGCCAGTTGGTGGAACGGTGGGGGAGGGGTCAGGCAGCAGGATTTCCTGTCAGAGACATGGCTGCATGTTGGCGAGAGGCACCTGTCTGTGTCTGCTGACTACGACAAGGTCTCTTGAGAGCAGCTGTATGGAGGAGGCATTCGTGAGCCCGCATTATGGACCAAAGGGCTGCCACCAACATAGGTGTTGTCTTGGTCTTCGTGGGGAAACTAGCAGCATTTCTCCTTCAGCTTGCAGGAGAAATGGACACACAACAATGAAGAGATGTCCAAGACTGGTGGAGGCGTCCCAGACATGCGTATCCTGATCCCGGCCGAGGAGAAGGCCCTGGAACTGGCTCGGTCTCAGGGCGGTGAGTGATTGCTGATGGTGAAACAGAAGTGCCATCACAGGAGAGTGCGTGAATGACTGCAGGGGCACAAGAGTGCATCTGACCCACACATGAGGCACAGTGCTCATGTGTCCACCAATGGACACATGGAACTCCACATCAGGCATAGCTGGGATGAGGAAACGGGAAGCCCTTAACCCCCTCAATGTTTGTGTTCTGTCATGCAGTCACTGTCATCCCAAAGGACCCGGAGGTCCAGAGACTGGGGGCCAGCCATCCACCTCTGAGGAGGAAGACAGATCCTGTGCACATATCATTCCACCGCACTCTCCACCAGCGCAGATACTCTCACATCACTGGGTATGCGTTTGCGAGTATATTCAGGGTCACAAGCTGGTGAGCAGACGACGGAGGCTGTGGCAGCCTCTTGCAGTGGGGGGCCAGTCCTATGCTGAGTCCCAGGTTGATGATGTGCCTCTGGAGTTGTCAGTAACACGGCATCTGCTGCAGCTGCAACGGGAGGTGAGGGAACATCTGACGCAGTTTCCAGAGGCTATGCACACCCATGTGTGAATGATGGAGGAGTCCATCCAGGCCATGAATGCTGGCATGTTTCAGGTGTGCATGGTTTTCTCCATTGAGAGGTTGGTAATCGTCACGGAGAGCCAGATCCACTAAACTACTCAGTGGATGCTGGAGATGCACACAGACCTGTATGCTATCACCTTGTTTATGTGTTGTATGCAGCAGTGGCATGGCGAGAGGAGGACGAGGCGCCTGGAGTCTCCACCAGGTCCTCATCCTTCTCAGATCAGCAGGAAGGTGCAAGTGTGCCATGCAAGGGAAGGGCAGCAGCTGCCTTCTGCATCTTGGGGCTCCTCTTAGGGCACACCCAGTATGAACAGCGCATCCTGAGCCCCTATGACAGTGACCCAGTGTCTCCATTAGCTGCAACGACAGAGGAGGGTCCTGCACCCAAGCAGGAGGCCCTCAGGATGGCTGGGGACCTCCAGGCCTCAGGCAGCCAGAGGACAGCCGCCAAGGTCATCGCAAGCCATGGGGCAACCCGATCAGCAGCCTGCCTCCATGTCAGCTGCAAGTACAGGGGTGGCATCTCTTATGAGCACAAGTAAGCAAATTAAAAAGAGCACCTAGCTGTACTTGGGCTTCACAGATGTTTAGACTTTGTACATGTGAAAGCTTAATTATGGTGTGCCACCCAATAAATATTTGCCTCACTGATGTTGGCCATCCTTTCAATCCTTGCTGCCTTGTTAGAACTCATTTGCAGCCCTGCTCCCTCAATGAGCTGAGAGTGTTGAAATAGGTCGCATCTGGTCAGCTATTCAGCTTTGCCAGTGTGCACTGTGAACCTGGGTGACAGAGTGCCAGATGAAGGAGGCGACAGTAGGTCTGCATAAAGGGCAGGTCTGTATAAAGGCGCGGCTTCATTGCATTGATTTTGAAAGGGCTTCAGGGTCACAAGAAGTGGGTATGTATGACATCATCCCCAGCTTCCCTTACGTGCCTCTCATTTCCCCTCCCCACTCCTCCACATCCTCCTCGCCAGATATGGAGTGGCGATCAATGATGCCCTCATTATTCAAGGCCTTCGTGCTTGCAGCACAAGGTTGTGCAGAGCACAGCAGACCACCATGCTATATGAAATCCTCGCTGAAGCAGACTGAAGTGCTCCACCAGGGCTCCACCAATCTAGCCATCTGAATCTCATCTTCAGCAGCCGTTGGCCTGCTCGATGGTCCCTCGAATGGACCGGTGGCAGGTACTGTATCTCTCCTCTGCTGCAATATGAGGGTTCCTCACAGGTGAGAGTAGCCATGCTGTCAATGGGTAGCCCTTGTCCTCGAGAATCCATCCCTGAAGTCACATGGTGGTTTGGAACAGTTCTGGTATGTGGGATTGCTTTAGTATGGAGGCATCATGGCTGCTTCCCGGAAAATGTGCACACACCTGAAGGATCCCCTCTCAATGGTTGTAGACTAGTTGGACATTGATGGAATGAACAAAGAACAAAGAACAGTACAGCACAGGAACAGGCCATTCGGCCCTCCAAGCCTGCGCCGATCTTGATGCCTGCCTAAATTAACACCTTCTGCACTTCTGGGGCCCATATCCCTCTATTCCCTTTCTATTCATGTATTTGTCAAGATGTCTCTTAAACGTCGCTATCGTATCTGCTTCCACCACCTCCCCTGGCAGCAAGTTCCAGGCACTCACCACCCTCCGTGTAAAAAACCTGCCTCGCACATCCCCTCTAAACTTTGCCCCTTAAACCTATGTCCCCTAGTAACTGACTCTTCCACCCTGGGAAAAAGCTTCTGACTATCCACACTGTCCATGCCGCTCATAACTTTGTAAACCTCTATCATGTCGCCCCTCCACCTCCGTCGTTCTAGTGAAAACAATCCGAGTTTTTCCAACCTCTCCTCATAGCTAATGCCCTCCAGACCAGGCAACATCCTGGTAAACTTCCTCTGTACCCTCTCCAAAGCCTCCACGTCCTTCTGGTAGTGTGGCGACCAGAATTGCACGCAATATTCTAAGTGTGGCCTAACTAAGGTTCCCTCCAGCTGCAACATGACTTGCCAATTTTTATACTCTATGCCCCGACCGATGAAAGCAAGCATGCCGTATGCCTTCTTAACTACCTTATCCACCTGCATTGCCACTTTCAGTGACCTGTGGACCTGTACGCCCAGATCTCTCTGCCTGTCAATACTCCTAAGGGTTCTGCCATTAGACCTTCCAAAATGCATTACCTCACATTTGTCCATATTAAACTCCATCTGCTATTTCTCCGCCCAAGTCTCCAACTGATCTATATCCTGCTGTATCCTCTGACAATCCTCATCATTATCCGCAAACGTGTCGTCCGCAAACTTACTAATCAGACCAGCTACATTTTCTTCCAAATCATTTATATATACTACAAACAGCAAAAGTCCCAGCACTGATCCCTGCGGAACACCACTAGTCACATCCCTCCATTCAGAAAAACACCCATCCACTGATACCCTCTGTCTTCTATGACCGAGCCAGTTCTGTATCCATCTTGCCAGCTCACCTCTGATCCCGTGTGACTTCACCTTTTGTACCAGTCTGCCATGCGGGACCTTGTCAAAGGCTTTACTAAAGTCCATTTAGATAACCCACTGCCCTTCCTTCATCAATCATCTTCGTCACTTCCTCAAAAAACTCAATCAAATTAGTAAGACACGACCTCCCCTTCACAAAACCATGCTATCTCTCGCTAATAAGTTTGTTTGTTTCCAAATGGGAGTAAATCCTGTCCCGAATAATCCTCTCTAATAATTTCCCTACCACTGACGTAAGGCTCACCGGCCTATAATTTCCTGGATTATCCTTGCCACCCTTCTTAAACAAAGGAACAACATTGGCTATTCTCCAGCCCTCCGGGACCTCACCTGTAGCCAATGAGGATGCAAAGATTTCTGTCAAGGTCCCAGCAATTTCTTCCCTTGCCTCCCTCAGTATTCTAGGGTAGATCCCATCAGGCCCTGGGGACTTATCTACCATAATGCTTTGCAAGACACCCAACACCTCCTCCTTTTTGATAATGAGATGACTGAGACGATCTGCACTCCCTTCCCTAGGCTCATCATCCACCAAGTCCTTCTCTTTGGTGAATACTGATGCAAAGTACTCATTTAAGCACCTCGCCCATTTCCTCTGGCTCCACACATAGATTCCCATCTCTGTCCTTGAGTGGGCCAACCCTTTCCCTGATTACCCTCTTGCTCTTTATATATGTATAAAAAGCCTTGGGATTTTCCTTAATCCTGTTTGCCAATGACTTTTCATGACCCCTTTTAGCCCTCCTAACTCCTTGCTTAAGTTCCTTCCTACTGTCTTTATATTCCTCAAGTGCTTCGTCTGTTCCTAGCCTTCCAGCCCGTACAAATGCTTCCTTTTTCTTTTTGACTAGGCTCACAATATCCCGCGTTATCCAAGCTTCCCGAAACTTGCCAAACCTGTCTTTCCTCCTCACAGGAACATGCTGGTCCTCTTTATGGAAGCTCTTTCTGTTGATAAAGGCGGCTGACTGGTCCGTGGGAGCCTTGATGGCAACATGTGTGCAATCGATCACACCCTGCACCTGGGGGAATCCAGCGATGGGCCCAAACCCAATGGACCTCTCCACCTGACTGTCAGGGTCAGTTCATTAATGCATATAGTCGGCATTGGTCACCTCCTGATGCACCTATTTGCTGCAGCCTGGGAGATCTGACATTTGTCCCCAGTGGATCTCTGCGAAGAGCCAGAGACGTAGAAGTTGAGAGCCACAATGATCTTCTGAACCACAGGCATTGGGTGTCCAGCAACCCCCATGGGTCTCAGCTCATCCTGAAGCGTGGCGCATAAATTGGTGACTGCCTTCCTGAAGAGCTTCAGTCTGTGCTGACACTGCCGCTCAGATATCTGTAGATAGTTTAGCCATGTACGATATACTCTCTCCTGGGCATAGGCCCTTCTTTGTACAGAAGGCTGTTGGCGTGCCCCTCTGCACCCTTCTCCAGCATGCCCACCCAGAGCGTGGCCCTCTTACTGCACCTGACGTTCCTGCTATGCCCCTGCTGGTGCCTGGACCTCCCTCCCTCTGCGCTGCTGCTCCTCCTCAGGGGGAGGGGTGGGGTGCCATAAAGGGTGGGTGGATCAGGTCCTTGGTGGTTATGCTGTCTCCTATTCCTGTGCGTTCTATCCAGTCTACTCCCCCAAACACCTTTCCCTGTCTAGTCCATTGGGAGTAAGTGCCACTGCCCCTCTGTGACCCTTGCAACAAGCCTCCGCAGTCAGTCCTCGTACCTTTACCAGCACCCCCACCTCCTTCCCCTCCCCCCAAACTTATGCTGTTGTTCACCACCCTGCCCTTCACTGCACATTGACTCTCAGGATGGCTGGCTGACAGAGGAGCACTGAGCTCTCGCCTCCTTGCTGCCTCCTTTAAACAGGTGGCGCTCTGAAGCCTTTGTGAGCCATTGATAAAATTATCAAAGCACTATAAATACTGGTTATTTGCTATTTTATCTACCTTAACTGATGTACTGCCATGTCGCTGTGGGAAGTCCGCCCTCCAAGGCCTGTGGTAAAAGTCGGAACCAGCGTCATGATGTCGTATTTCTGGCTGAACGCATCCCAACTGTATTTTACGGCTCCACCGCCTCCAACCCCGCTCTCAGTGGCCCAGTAAAATTCCTGCTATGTATGCACTGAAGCTTGGAGGTGTGCCTTTAGTAATTCATCATGAACAAATTGTGCTTCAAGTAAATCTAGCCTAATAATGACATGTTTAAAAAAACTCTTGGGCAACTTCTAAAGTTATTATGGAACCCTTTAACGTTTTATGTTTCATTAATTTTTTACCCCCATCTTTGGGTTTGCTGTGTTACAGTGAATATGCATGTTTGTGTTCCCCAGTACTAATAACGTTATAATACTTTGTGTTTTAAAGCTAACACTGCAATTCTAACTAATATGGTGTCATCATGAGATGAGAATAACATTTCAGTGCATAAAACAGAACATTTTGCTACCCTGAAGATGTATTTTTGATGAGTATATATGGGGAACATGTCATAGAAACTTTGCTACACAGGTCAGTGATGAGAATTTTTCATTTATATTCATGTAAAGAGCCTTGCAGTGTATTTGATGCTAAAAGATAGTTGACCATCAGTCAATGGCAAATACGAGTTGACCGTCTACTTTACTGTTAAGGGCTCCTTATTTGTTGGCATTGTTCAGTCTACCATTATACAAATTCACTACTATAACAATAATAAATATAGCTCACTAAAAGTTTGTGAAGCAACATTAGTGATTTGTTGGATCTGATTCTCTGATCCATCATTTCAATAGGTGAGATGTTCTTGGGAAATTGTGTGCATGCAACCAGTCATTTTTTGCCCCTGATTTTAATGAATGGAAAGTAATGAATCCCCTGTGAGCACTGCTCCCTGCTGAAAATGAACCACCCCTTTAATTTGTTTGCTGTATAACAGGGTGTCCAAAATGCAGTGTAAGCTTCCAACACTGACAATTTAGCCTCTGATGCTCGATGAACTCAGTTCTATTTGTGCTTATATTTCTTATTTGTTGACTGGCATACTTGAATTTTGTGGGTCTGAAGGTTTGGAAAGGGCTGTTAGTGCTGTTGCCTCTCTGGTGAATACACTGTAACCCACAATGCCAAGATCTGATTGCACTAGCAATTTGAGATTCATGCAAATTAATGGGAACATGAATTTAAACTGTAGGAATTTTCTTGGGGCTTATCCAGATTGGTTGCTGTAATTTTGTCAAAAATCCCAAATACATGCTTAATGGAGTTTCTACCAATTTCTTATAAGCCAACAGAGAGAACCCCCCAAGGAAATTCCCAACCAAACTTCATTTATGGCTTCCAAGGCTCTATGGTACATACCGATATGGCACATAGAACTGCTGTATAACTTTTAATAATTATCTGTATTGTGCTAAACATTTGTTGTGGTCAGTTACAAAAAGCAAGACACTGCATATCTGATAATTCATGTGTTTTTAAGCACCAGCTTAGATTTTTCTCTTTGATATGTTATTTGTAATCAATAGCATCACACCAATTTCAAAAGGTAATACTTTGGACTGGACACATCCTCAGGTAAGTCAGAGTGAAACATTCAGGTGATGATTTAGAACAGGTCATGTTTTGCCAGAAAAATGTGACCTAGAACAGTCAGTAAACGTAGAGAAGTGTGAGTTAAACTGACTCAGCAATCTGGCAAAGTGAAATTGGCAGCCATAAATATCCTGGGAGATTCCTAAAGTCTAAAGGATTTTAAAAGCAAATAATATTTCCCATATTTGGCTCACTATTTCCACCCCTCATACCCCCATCCATGGATGACTCTGTGTTCAAAATGTCAGGTAAATGCCCTACTCCCAGATTTTGGCTAATGCCACTCTGTCACCAGCCACTGAGATGTGTGTGAATGTGCTCCAGGTTAATTCAAATACACATGGTACTGTCGAAGCTATGATATTGGACAAGCAACCCAGAAGTTTTGAGTTCAAATCCTGTCATAACAAGTTATGAAACGGATTTCAATAAACCTGGTACAAAAACAGAAAATGCTGAAAATACTCAGCAGGTCAGGCAGTATCTGTGAAGAGAGAAACAGAGTTAACGTTTCAGGTCGTGACCTTTCTTCAGTTCTGGGGCGGAGGACCCCTCACTGCCAATCGCCAAGGGATTTTGCTTGAGTCCCTTAAATGGCCTATTAACAGCCACTTAAGGGCCTCTTACTGCCGCCGCTTAGATCTAACCAGTGGCGGGGGTGCCTCCACCATGGGGAGAGGGCGCTTTGTAAAATGAGGCGCCCTCCCTGCAGGCTTTGGAGGGGGAGTGGGGGTGGCGGTTGTCTCTCCTTCGTGGGCAATCTGTGGCCCACGGAGGACCCCTGACGGCAAAACCTACAACTCCATGGCCCCCCTCCCCCTGGACTTCACGCCACCCACCCTTCTGAACTGGCTCCAGCGACCCCACCTCAGTTAGCTGAGGTCTGGGGTTACAGTACTGGGCCTGGGTCCAAGGCCTCTGCAGTACCGGCAGGGGCAACCAATAGTGTTAGTGCTGCCGATACTGCTGAGCTGCCAGCCCTGTGATTGGCGGGCAGCTCTTGGAGGTGGGAACCCCGTCTTTAAAGGGACAGGGACCCCGACACAGGACACTGAGGCAGCAAAACAATGACGGAGGATCGTTCCAGGGAGGCGGGGGGGACACGAAAAGGCCGAGGTGGGATTCTCCCCGCTTTTTTGTCTGGCACAAAAGCCCCGCCACTTCCACAAAATCCAGCCCATTAACTCTGTTCCTCTCTTCACAGATGCTGCCTGATCTGCTGAGTATTTCCAGCATTTTTTGTTTTTGTTTCAGATTTCCAGCATCTGCAGTATTTTGCTTTTGTTTCAATAAATCTGGTATTTTGTGGGTTAGTACCCAAAGCATGATCAGGAAAATTTCCAGATTGTTGTAAAATTCCGACTGATTCATTGCTTTTCTTCAGGAAAGGGAACCTGCCATCTCAAGTCTGGCCTTCATATTATATTGTTGACTCTTAATGCCTTCCTGTGGTGGTTTGGCAGTCAGTCAAACATCAGGGTATTTGGAGTGGGCAATAAATGTAGCCTTGCTGGCATTACACACATTCTGTGAGCAAATAAAAAAAATCCATGTCCCATCATTTTGTGCACACATGTACATGTAATTTACCGGTTACACAAGCGTAGACAAGGCTTTGGGCTGGGCTTTGTTCCAAGACAGGTTTGCTACTGGAGTAGAATTGTGTTTGATTTCCACCCACTTCTCCAAACTTGACCCTCGCCTGGTGGTTGCTGAGGTTGGCTATCTTTGAGGTGGGAGACAGGGGAATTGGCCAGTTTCTCAGGCATCCTGAGGATGTGAATGACACTATATAAATGCAAGTTCTTTCTTTTATTGTACTGTTAAGAGCAATTTCCTAATTCTAGATATTTCAATTTGTACTTATATTGCATTTATAATCAGCTATATAATAACAGTTTAGACAGGGATATATTTGTGAGCACAGAAGCTCTTTTCAATAATTTATCCAGGAAGATGTAGCTCACAAAGCAAATGCATTTACTGTATTCCAACCTCAGAATATTTAAGTACTCCTTGAAATAATGGTTTGATTTATAGTTACCTGCAGCTACTCCATACCAGCTGAAACAAAATATTAAATCAAATTTACTACACAGTACACAGAAAGTTAGCAACTGAAGGAAACCCTATTGCATGACATGCACAAAATTATAAAGAAAATGCAAAAACTTCAGATGCAGATTGAGATTGATAAGCTAAGAATCAGACTTAGATGTACATATCACTTCTTCAGAATAGTTTTCCTATCAATAAAGAGAAGCACTAAGACTTTTACACATTCTGACAACTGGAGTGACACATTTGAATGATATGATCTGATGGTAAATTATACCCAGTGCAACCTTTATGCATGGCTTTGATCTGCTTGCATAGATATTACTGCAATAAGATTTGCACAAAACCAGATTCTAGAGTAGTGAGAATTTGGCTCAAGTGTTTAAAACCACTGATATATACATTCTGGGAATGCAATTAGATTCTACAGAAGTACCTATTCGGGACAGTGTTCCATACATTCCAAATTTGTTAGAGACAATGAAACTTGTTAACACATTCCCATGTAGAAAGGTGGTAACTGAATTGACTGACAGCTCAACTGATCAATCCCAGACAGGGAAAACAGTGAGACATTAAAGGGGGAATTTTTACTCTCCCTGATTGGTGGAAAAAGAGTAGGGGAGCGGTTACAAATGCAACAGCCTCATTTCCCACTCCATTCCCACGAATTCCTGATTTTAACACATGGTTTTGGCAGCAAATGAGGCTAGCTCCAGACTCTAACAGGAGACTTCGCTACAAATGTTGAGTCTGTATTAGTGTTTTATGGGCTCAGCATCACCAGTATTTCCTATAAGTAGACCCCACAACCATGACTAGTGATTACAAACCCAAGAGACACTAATATAGACCCGAAATATGTAGAACAGGCAAATTGAATCCTTGGTTTTGTATCTAGAAGCATAAAATAAAATAGCAAGGAATAATGATGAACTTGTATAAGTTCTGAAGAAGGATCACTGACCTGAGACATTAACTCTGCTTCTCTCTCCACAGATGCTGCCAGACCTGCTGAGTATTTCCAGCATTTCTTGTTTTTATTCAGATTTCCAGCATCTGCAGTATTTTGCTTTTATTTTTGTACAAGATCTTCGTTGTCATGGATGGTGAGTTCGGTATGGTTTTGTGCACTTCATATAGTTGGGATATTAAAGTCATGGAAAAGGCCCAGCATAGATTCACCAGGATGTTATCAGTGATGAATAGTTATAATTCTGAAGAGACTTTAGAAGTTAAGGCATTTTTCACTCCTTGTCCTTCTCAACCTGTCTGCAGCCTTTGACATGGTTGACCACACCATCCTCCTCCAACACCTTTCCACCGCCATCCAGCTGGATGGAGCTGCATTAGCTTGGTTTCATTATGTATCTAATCGCAGTCAGAGAATCACTTGCAGTAGCTTCTCTTTCCGCTCCCATGCTGTTAACTCTTGTGTCCAAGGATCTGTTCTTGGCCCCCTTTCATTTACATGCTGCCCCTTGGTGACACCATCCAAAAACACAGCAATAACACTCAGCTCTACTTCACCACCACTTCTCTGAACTCTTCCACTGCTGCTAACCTATCACAATGCTTGTCCGACACCCCTGCCTCAGCTCATTGGCTGCTGAAAACTCTCATCCATGCCTTTGTTACCTTTAGACTTGACTATTCCAATGCACTCCTGCCCAGCCTCCCATATTCTACCCTCCATAAACTTGAGATCATCCAAAACTTTGCTGCCGTGTCCTTACTCAGACCAAGTCCCATTCAACCATCGTCCTTGTGCTCGCTGACCTACATTGTCCCCCGATCAAGCAAAGCCTCAATTTTAAAATTATCATCCTTGTCTTGAAATCCCTCCATGGCCTCGTTGCTCCCTATTTCTGTAATCACCTCCAGCGCCACAACCCTCTGAAATATTTACGTTCCTCTAATCCTGGCCTCTTGAGCGTTCCCAATTTTAATTGCTCCACCACTGGTGGCCGTGCCTTCAACTTTCAAAGCCCTAAGCTCCAGAATCCCCTCTCCATCTCTTTATTTCTCTTTCCTACTTTAAGACGCTCCTTAAAACCTACCTTTTTGACCAACATCTCCTTATGAGGCTCAGTGTCAAGTTTCGCTTTATAATGCTCCTGTGAACCAACTTGAAATATTTTATTATGTTAAAGGTGCTATATAAATACAAGAAGTTGTTGTGGATCAGTGTTGGCTTGATAGCAATCTTCAAGACTATGATGGGTAGTGATAGATTGGCAACATGGTAACCTGAGGGCACAAATTTAAGATACACAAAGAATTAAAGAGATGATTCGGCATTGTATTTTTCAAAATGGTTAGTTAGAATGAGCAGTTCTCTGCCACAAAGGGTAGTTCAATCAAGTCCCTAAATTACTTCCAAAGTGCATTAGATATTTGCTTGAAAAAGAGGAATATTAATGGTTGTGGGACTCAGCAGGAGAGTAGGATTAGATCAGGTAAGTAATGTGGATAGAAATATTGGTGTAGACTTGGAGGGTCAAATGCCTGTTTCTGTTGTAACATTCTATGGTTCAATGTTCATCAGGGAAATAATTTAAAAATGTAATTAGTTTCCAAAAAATGTAGTAGGTGACATTTTACTGCAGCTCAACAAAGTAAAAAGTACAACACTTACACCGGCTGCATCCTAGCAATAGATAAATGAAGTATCAATAATAAAATTGATTGTTAATATAACATTTTATTATTTTAAGCCCAGGGCATTAGAGATAATTATCTTGTTCTAGGAGTGCCACATTAAATGCACTGGAAATAAATATGGCAACATACTGATGATTATCTATCAATGGTCCACCATACACGGTCACATCCAAAATGCAATCAATAATAACTCCATAAAATAAACAGAATATTGTTCTTTACCACTACATTTGGTGGGAGCTAATAAAATTGAATAAAAGCTGTCATTTATGGCATTCATGCCTTAACATTCTCATAAATTTCTGGTCTCTCTTACAATGCACCAATTTTGATGTGATGCCCTATATCAAATTAGCATTTTTTCAGAAAGATTATTGTCAATAATTACTAACATTTCAGGAGTAACCTTCTAAGCATGATGTAGGTGGCAAGAAACTTTGTTAGTAATGTGTATTGGAAATCTGAGGCATACTGCAAGCAATTTTGCAACAGTTAAAAATTGCAGTACATGCCAAATTCTTGATGTTTTATCAGTTGGTGCAGTTTCCTGAATCACAGCACGATATCTGAAAATTATGCCCTCAGGTCAATTTGAATTATATTTCTGTCCTCTCCTCCCAACAAGTCTTGTTGATAAAAATTCCTAAAGTTTGAACTGCGATACGGATTTGACTTCAGGCTCACTTTCCTGAAATGTGTTCACCAAGTATTCACCCTGTTGTAAATCAATACAAAGGGAAAATGGATGACAGTGAAACAAAGGTGTAAAAGCAACCGAACGGGCACGAAAGTAGAAGAGAGGACATAAAGAATCAAAAATGATCCACTCAATCAATAAACAATGAAATGCATAAATGGATTCCATAGGGACAAGGAAAAGATTGAGGTATCAGCAAGAAAGATAAGGTGATGGGTAAGCATGATGATAAAGCATATTTGACATAAAGGCAGAAAGAATTGATTTTTAAAACATAGTGGAATAAATTGTTATCTACTTGACAAATGTAGAAGAACTAGGGTTGAATCCAGACCTGACTGATGGAAAGAAAATCTCCTTGATAGTTATAAAGATCCTATGCAAAATTTCTAGTGGGTGTGAATCCACAGTGTAAAATTGATCACACTGTGACAATAAACTGGCAACTACCTTCTGACAGGTTGTAAGGACAATTAATGTTGGAAAAAGGAATGTCACACTGATGCAACTGGAGAATACTTAACACCAGAGTGAAGGCACATTGTTAGACATAGCACAGGGAGCTTTACCTGCCATCTGAATTAGCCTTGACTTGTACTTATTTCTTCAAAGTCATACAGAAATTACAAGTTTGGATTGTTTATATATAAAATTTGTCAATTTTTTGACAGATTTAACTCCCATTTGCCACTAGAGTCAGGGTATTAGTTGACATAGGTTTGCAACCCATTTTGGTCTAATAATTATCCTGCTGCTTCCTCAGAAGGCACGTCTGTCATTCTCAAACTAAAAGTCTGAAGAGAAGATGATCATCTGTAGGTCACTTCCAGTCAGGTCAAGCACTATGTGCTGTTGTTGTTATCTCTAACTATGTCCCTTAAAAGGCTTTGGCTGTACCATCATACAGTCCAATTTAAGTACGAGAGTCTGCCTGTGAAGAAATTAACTTGTAAAGATTACAAGAAGAAAACTGGACAACAGTACAAAAACATTCCAGGTTCCAAAATGTGCTTTTTTTCTTTATTATTTTATTATATAAGAGTGTCATTTGGCCTTGACTCTTCTACTTCTTCCAATCCTAGTTTTGAATGGAGCTGTTTTCTTCAACAGTAAGACTTAAGATTAAAAAATTACTAGTGTTAAGAATAGTTAAGCCTCTGATCTCTATAAGACAAGGTTCATGGAGTTCAAACAACAACAACTTGCATTAATATAACATCCCATGGTGCTTATGTCTTGGATAAAAAGTCTCAGATGATGTCACAAAATAGAAACTCTGAACATTTATGATGTTTATGCTACATTATGAACTTGGTGGTACATCTGCAACAATAGAGTGCATAAACACCTTCCCTTGACATTCAATGCCATTACCATCATCAAACCCTACACCATCAATATCTTGGGGTTGTCATTGACCAGAAACCTAACTGGGTGCCACATCAATACAAGAACAGAAGCTGGGTATTCTGTGATGAGTGACTCATCTCCTGACTCCCCAAAGTCTTTCCACCATTTACAAGGCAGAAGTCAGAGTGTGATGGAATACCCTCCACTTGCCTGGATGAGTGCAGCTCCAACAACACTCAAGAAATTTGATACCATTCAGGACAAAGCAATCAACTTGATTGGCATCCCATCCACTCACCGTAAACATTCACTCCCCCCACCACCGGCACAACATGACTACAGTGTATACCATTTATAAGATACAGTGCAACTCACCAAAGCCTCTTTGACACCATCTCCCAAGCCCGAGACCTCTACCACCTAGAAGGACAAGGACAACTGGGGCAGGGGAACACCACCACCTCCATCACTATCCTGAATTTATGGCCGTTGTTTGATCATTGCTGGGTTAAAAATCATGGAATTCCCTACCGAAGAGCACTTTTGGAGTACCTTCACCACATGGACAGGAGAGTTCAAGAAGACGGCTCACCACCACTTTAACAAGGGCAATTAGGGATGGGCAATAAACATTGGCCTTGCCAACGACACACACATCCCATGAATGAATAAATAGAATACAGTTGTGCTGTTGTGTGCATACAGGTACATCTCAATGTGGCAGGTCATTTTACAGGCATAAAAGGACAAGGAGCAATCTACATTAAAAATACTTAATTACAGGAGGGTCAATGTCAGTGGGTTGAGAATGGATCTGTCCCAGGTAAATTAGAATCAAAGATTTCCAGGCAAAACTGTAATGTAACAATGGGCTGTCTTGAAAGAGGAGATGGTTCGGGTTCAGTTGAGGTAAATACCCACTGGGGGAAAGGCAAAGGTAACAAAAGCCAGAGCTCTCCTGGATGTCTAAAGGGATGGAGGGAAAGATGAAGCAGAAAAAGGGTGGCAATGACAAATATCAGGTTGATCATATGAATAGAAACCAGGCTGACTACAGAAAGTTAAAAGGGGAAGTGAGAAAGAAAATAAGAGCGGCAAAGAGAGAGCATCAGAAGAGACTGGCAGCTAACATGAAAGGGAATCCAAAAGTCTTCTAGAGGCATATAAATAATAAAAGGGCAGTATTAGGAGGTGTGGGGTGAATTAGGGACAAAAAAAAGGATTTACACGTGGAAGCAGAGGGCATGGTTAAGGTAGTAAATGAGTACTTTGCAACTGTCTTTACCAAGGAAGAAGATGCAGCCGAAGTCATAATGAAAGAGGAAATAGATGAGATAGTGGATGGGCTAAAATTGATAAAGCTTAAGTATTAGAAAGGCTATCTGTACTTAAAGTTGACAAGTCACCAGGACTGGATTGAATGCATCTCAAGTGTTACGACCAAGGTGGGAGCAGTGCACTGTTAATTCAGTCCCACTTCTCCACAGGTCACAGCATATCAATAAATTTTCCCACTTACTGAAACAGCCAATTATATACTCTATTTGTCCTCAGAATAAAGCACACCAACCAGGTTTCTTTAATCAACAACAAAATTAACCATTTATTATAAAACCAAGTCAATCAATAAGTAAGTAAATCTATATACGAACTGAGATATTAAAGCTCCTTATTTTTTCCTAGCTCCCATGCATATGCACATACATCCAAAAACTGGTTAACTGGGAAAAAAAGGGATTTTGGTTTACAGCTGTTTCACAGGGATAAAATAAACTCAGACTGCCATGATCTGAAAGGAAGTTCTTTAGTTTGACGAGGTGTCCCAAAGTTGAATAGTTGGATGCCACTCAAAGTCTTTCCAGGCAAGATTGATGAACAATCAGTGATGGGTAGGCATTCAAAGAACTTCAACGGTCGAAGGCTTCACATAGGTGTTCCATCATGGTTGTAGCAACAGGTGTCAGTTCTCACATTCAATGCAAAAGTCCTTTTTTAATGATGCAAGATTTCTGCAAATTCAGGGTTTCTTCGAGAATGCAGGAGGCAACAGTACCACTTTATACAAGCTTTTGCTTTTCAAGAGAAAGGATTCTTTACAGAGAGATCATACTTTTCTGGTTCTTCTGATTTCCTGGCATGTCCAAATCAAATTCCAATTGCCTGCTTTAGTCCAAACCCACTGGCTTTTAAATAGTCCAAAAATGAAACCAAAACCTTCCAGAAGCAAGTCACATGCCCAGTTATAAATTCTCTCTTGTCACTCAAAGGGTAGCTCTGAGGTCAAATCCCCTGCTGGTTTCCTTGAAATTACCTGCTTTCCAGTTCTTGTTTACAAGTTCAGCTTTTGTTGAACTTCCTTTGAAAACATCCATAAAGTTCAGCTATTTCCAGATGTCTCAATGTCCACTGAAATCCTTTTCAGTTTTTAAAAACATAGAATCCTAAGTTTTAATACTAAAAAACTTCTTGTAACACAGGATGCTGAAGGAAGTAAGGATGGAAATTACTTAAGTACTGGCCGTAATCTTCCAATCCCCCTGGGGAAAACTGGAAAATTGCAAATGTTATACCCTTGTTCAAAAATGGGTGTAAGGATAAACCCAGCAACTACAGGCCAGTCACTTTAACCTTGGTGGTAGGAAAGCTTTTAGAAACGATAATCTGGGACAACATTAACAGTCACTTGGACAAGTGTGGATTAATTAAGGAAAGTCAGCACGGATTTGTTAAAGGCAAATCGTATTTAACTAACTTGATTGAGTTTTATGATGAGTTAACAGAGAGGGTTGATGAGAGTAATGCAGTTGATGTGATGTAAATAGACTATAGAGTGCCACATAATAGGCTTGCCAGCAAAGTTGAAGCCCATAGGATAAAAGGGACAGTGGCAACACGGATATGAAGTTGGCTAAGTGATAGGAAACAGAATGTAGTGGTGAACGGTTGTTTTTCGGACTGGAGGAAGGTATACAGTGGGGTTCGGCAAGGGTTGTTACTAATACCACTGTTTTTCTTGATATATATTAATGGCTTAAATTTGGGTATGCAGGGCACAATTTCAAAATTTGCAGATGACACAAGACTTGAGGTATTGTGAATTTTGAGAAGGATAATGATAGACTTCAAGAGGACATAGACAGACTGGCGAAATGGGGGGACACATGGCAATAAATTTAATGCAGAGATGTGTGAAGTGACACATTTTGGTAGGAAAAACAAGGAGAGGCAATATAAACTAAAGGGTACAATTCTAAGGGGGTTAGAGGAACAAAGAGACCTGGAGGCATAAATAATTGAAGGTGGCAGGACAAGTTAAGAAAGTGATTAAAAAAGCATACAGGATCCTGAGCTTTATTAATTGAGGCATAGAGTACAAAAACAGGAAAGTTATGATGAACCTTTATAAAACACTGGTTCAGCCTCAACTGGAGTATTGTATCCAATTCTGGACAATGTACATTAGGAAGGATGTGAAGGCTTTAGAGGGGGTGCAGAAAAGATTTAGGAGAATAGTTCCACGGATGAGGGACTTCAGTTACATGGATAGTTTGGAGAACCTGGGATTGTTCTCCTTAGAGAAGATTGAGAGGAGATTTGATAGAAGTGTTCAAAATCATGAGTCAAGAGAAACTATTCCATTGGCAGAAGGATCGAGAACCAGAGGACACAGATTTAAGGTGATTGGCAAAAGAACGAAAAGCAACATCAGGAAAACTTTTCTTACACAGTGAGTGGTTAGAATCTGGAATACACTGTCTGGGAATGTGGTGGAGGCAGATTCAATCATAGCTTTTAAAAGGCAATTGGATAAGCACCTGAAGAGAAAAAAAGACTTCCACACCCTTTCCCCATAGTGCTGAAGTGAGACTAGCTGAGTTGCTCTGCCAGAGAATGGGCACGGACTCAACGGGCTGAATGGCCTTCTTCTGTGATGTAATCATTCTATGATTCTATGATGCTAACATTTCTTCAATATGTAGATGATACACATTGAACAAAATGTGTAATAACCTACCTCACTGAGACATAGCTATATGCGCACACAATAGCTTAATTGTGTTGAAAGTTGATTAAAATACAAATACAACAAGTGCAGATTTTATTTTTCTGTCCGTCTTTAAAAGAATCCCATTTATAAATGAATGATGGATTAGCATTTGTAAAGGTAAAAACAAGGCCATTAATCTACTTAATTGTACACTTTGTGGATGGACTGCACAATTATACAAAAATTACTATTATTATTTGCCTCAAGGAACAAGACTTCACTAAAATTAATGGTGGAAAATTTAGCTATTACAATCTTATCTTAAGTAGACCAGAAAATGAAGTTTATGTGAATTGATTTGTTGTCTGATTCAACAGAAAAATTTGTTAAAATGCTTTACTGATGGTAGAAAGATACTGCAAGATAAAATCAATAATATGTGCAAACTACTATCTATACAGAACATATCCAGAAAGGAATTGCTCAAGAAAGAAAAACAAACAAGTGTTCTTTGTACATAAAGGCTTAATGAGAATATAATTTTGTATCATTTTTGTAAAAGAACCATTTATTATGGAAGCTTAAGGGCTAGAAATTCATTTCAGGCAATGGCACAAAATGGTGGTATCAAATTGGCCGCCCGCTATACACAGCGCCTGATAATCAGTTTTATTGCCGTCAATAGAATTAAATATCAGGCGCTATGTACAATGGATGCCGTTCATATTGTGGCATTGTGCACCCCCAACGATTTTCTATCCTTAATTGTATTGTAATCTCCTCTCAATCTAAAATGGTTAACATTATTTACTATAAATCAGATAATATTATGAAGAATTCTATGTTATAAGCAATATCCAGCCATGGATTTCAGAATGTTAATGACTGCATGTCAGTTTACACAGTGCAAAGTTGGTGTGTCCAGTGACAGAATTTGATTCTGACTTTGTTGGGGTAATTTTAAACCCCAATAACCAGTGAATTTGGATCAAGTGAGAACTTAAAATCTGAAAGATTTTAAACCCGACCCTGATCCGCCCGCCTCCAGGTCTTTTTCTGTTGCCTTCGTATCCACACCACTTCTTGACCCATGTGTCTTCACCACGTCTTCAGAATCTTTATTGTACTGTTACAACCAGGTGAGAAAGAGGACTAAGGTTCCCTTTCAGCCTTCACCTGGTCTTACTGCAACAGGGTTTAATTTTAAACACACCGTGTTTTTAGCTCCGCCTTGGTGAATCCTTGATCACCGCTTTCCAATTGTAAGGCAAAGAAACTAGCACAAACAGGCTTTCTTAGGTTTGAAGAAGAAAAGTTCTTAAATTTAAACTCTAATTCGGTTAACTCCTATGGATACACACTGCGCCCCACGCTAGCATGCATACGCGATACACACATGCAAATAGAGACAGAAAAGAGCAGAAGAAAAATAAAGTGAAAAGGTTTGAGGCAATATCTGAAGAGTTGTTGTTACGGTTCTTCGAGCTCACTGTAAAGTCCTTGATTGTAGGTAGATCTTGCTTTTTGCTGGGGCCCAGTATTCTTCTTAAACCTTGCTCGCTGTAGGAGACTTTTCTCTCTTAGGGTTCATGTGTCTTCAGTGGATTCAGAGGCTTGTGAGAAAGAGATGGGAACAGACAGGAGAGAGATCTTCTCAGTCCAGGAGCAAAAAGACTTTCTGCCCAAACTGTTTGTACAAGTTCAAAAAACTCAAGTTGCCCAGCAGGTTAGTCATGTGACCAGCTGGTTTGACCATGTCCATTTCTGTATTCGGCCATCTTAGCAGTCTACCTGGAATGCGAGCTCCCTCAACTTCAATGTCTGGTGATCAAAAGTCCCTTGTGGGGTGAATATGTCAGGGAATGGCTGCATTGTCCTTCCAAACACTGTCTGTTAATATGCAATTATCTTTTCCAGCCAAGGCTGATCTGTTTAACAAGTCCTTTCTTAATTCCAGTAACAGTTTAAAATCAATGTTCATGACAAAATTAATGTGCCTCATTCTTGGCAGGTGGTGGCCTAGCATGACAC
This sequence comes from Heterodontus francisci, assembly GCF_036365525.1. Lineage (NCBI taxonomy): Eukaryota > Metazoa > Chordata > Chondrichthyes > Heterodontiformes > Heterodontidae > Heterodontus > Heterodontus francisci. Next base: position 41,084,138 of record NC_090389.1, on the reverse strand, counting down.
CGCCACACCCAGTGGAATGAAATGTGATTTGAGAAAAGTGCATTTCATTAAAAGGGTCGAGAAAAAAATGTAAGATACAGAAAAAAAGATGCATTTCTTTCATTCATTCCCATTCATTCATAAATACTAAAACTCATTACAGCCTGTTTTCTCTTGGGGCCTGAGCTGCTTTAATTGCCCCCTTTTTGGCATCCCAATAAACATGTGTTTTTTTTGGGAAGTTTCTCTTCCGTTTGCCATTTCCATGGCTGCCTAGGGTCTTTGTTCCTGCTGAGGTAAGTTTTAAAAACAAAGGTCAGCAGTGGGCAGGTCTATCCTGGACTCTCTTTAAGTGCTTTGCCGAGTCATGCAAAGACTTTTGTCTTCAGGGGATGGGTGGTGCCCTTTTTTCCTGACTGTGGGAGAGGATTCTTTGCTAATCTCCCTTTTGTCACAGAGGGCACTCCTGCCTGCAGGTATTTGTGCAGACTCCCCTGTGGCACTTCAACTAGGTGGGGCATCATCCTCATGGTTTGTCTGCCCTCGAGAGTTCTTTGTCTCTGCAGGTTCCAGTAAGTGCTGTTAGCAACTCTGGTGGGGTGCTTCTAGTATCTGCATTTACGTAGGAGGATGTGGGGTCTAACCTTTTACATTTTCCGTAGTTGGCTGACTGGACAGTAAGGGTTTACATCCAGGATTCCTCCCGGACATGCTTTTACCTGCCCTCTTGTTAACATTTTTCCCTTCTCTGTCTAACCTTTTGCCAGCCTTGTGCCTGCCTGTCCCTTTTTGTACTTGGCGGGGAATCTTTACAGTTCACCAGCCCTCGGCTGGAGGGTCCTCCAAACATTGGTACAGGACTTAGGGGTGCAGGTTTCGCTGTAGGTTGGGGTTTCCCCTCAACCTGGCACATGTGGCAACTCTTGCAGATCTCCACCACATCTTTATGGAGTTTTGGCCAGTCAAACTACTGTCTTATGTGTGCTTTGGTCTTTCATATATCGGCATGTACAACCACAGTAGTCTCATGGGCCCTTCTTAATATTTCTCTCCGGTACCTCTGTGGCACCACTAACTTTTTTTTATTCATTCATGGGATGTGGGCGTCGCTGGCCAGGTCAGCATTTATTGCCCATCCCTAATTGTCCTTGAGAAGGTGGTGGTGAGCTGCCTTCTTGAACTGCTGCAGTCCATTTGGAGTAGGTACACCCACAGTGCTGTTAGGAAGGGAGTTCCAGGATTTTGACCCAGTGACAGTGAAGGAACGGCAATATAGTTCCAAGTCAGGATGCTGTGTGACTTGGAGGGGAACTTGCAGGTGGTGGTGTTCCATGCCTTTGCTGCCCTTGTCCTTCTCGTTGGTATAGGTCGAGGGTTTGGAAGGTGCTGTCTAAGGAGCCTTCGTGCATTTCTGCAGTGCATCTTGTAGATGGTACACACTGCTGCCACGGTGCACATGTGGTGGAGGGAGTGAATGTTTGCAGATGGGGTGCCAATCATGCGGGCTGCTTTGTCCTGGATGGTGTCGAGCTTCTTGATTGTTGTTGGAGCTGCACCCATCCAGGCAAGTGGAGAGTATTCCATCACACTCTGGTGAACTACTGCCCACTCCTTGCTCTCAGGTCTGTGAGGAAAACTCCATTTCCCTCATCAGTACCTCATTCTTCAAATAGTAGCAGCAGGGACTCCCTCTGCTTCAATTTCAGACTGGGCAACCTGTGCTAACTCTCGCAATATTGGGTCGGCTCGCTGAGCCTCAGTTAATTTAATTCATTCCCTGGGTCTCCTAGCTTTCCAAAAAAAGTCTCGGACAAGCAGACCTCATGGTCATTTGCCTGCAGTGCCAATGCAATCTCCTCTGGGGGAGCTGGCTAGATCATGGCCTGAGCCACTACATATTCAGGGAAACTGCAGGGTTCCATCCCTTGCCACTGCCCTGTCTCTCTGACCTCCTGTGGTCTTTCTTTCACTACTGGGGGGGCTACCACCTTCACTCCCACCAGATCATTACCTAGGAGCAGGTCAAACCATCCACAGGCAAACTAGGGACAATCCCTATGGTCAACGGTCCTGAAACCAGATTGCATACCTTCTTCTTCTTTGGTCTCCTTGTCTCGCGAGACACCTGGAGGTGGTCAGTGGTTTGTGGAGCAGCGCCAGGAGTGGCTATAAAGGCCAATACTAGAGTGACAGACTCTTCCACAGGTGCTGCAGAATAAATTGGTTGTCGGGGCTGTTACACAGTTGGCTCTCCCCTTGCGCTTCTGTCTTTTTTCCTGCCAACTGCTAAGTCTCTTCGACTCACCACACTTTAGCCCCACCTTTATGGCTGCCCGCCAGCTCTGGCGATTGCTGGCAACTGACTCCCACGACTTGTGATCAATGTCACAGGACTTCATGTCATGTTTGCAGACGTCTTTAAAGCAGAGACATGGACGGCCGGTAGGTCTGATACCAGTGGCGAGCTCGTTGTACAATGTGTCCTTGGGGATCCTACCATCTTCCATGTGGCTCACATGGCCAAGCCATCTCAAGCACCACTGACTCAGTAGTGTGTACAAGCTGGGAATGTTGGCCGCCTCGAGGACTTCTGTGTTGGAGATGCGGTCCTGCCACCTGATGCCAAGTATTCTCCGGAGGCAGCGAAGATGGAATGAATTGAGACGTCGCTCTTGGCTGACATACGTTGTCCAGGCCTCGCTGCCATAGAGCAAGGTACTGAGGACACAGGCTTGATACACTCGGACTTTTGTGTTCCGTGTCAGTGCGCCATTTTCCCACACTCTCTTAGCCAGTCTGGAAATAGCAGTGGAAGCCTTTTCCATGCACTTGTTGATTTCTGCATCGAGAGACAGGTTACTGGTGATAGTTGAGCCTAGGTAGGTGAACTCTTGAATCACTTCCAGAGCGTGGTCGCCGATATTGATGGATGGAGCATTTCTGACGTCCTGTCCCATGATGTTCGTTTTCTTGAGGCTGATGGTTAGGCCAAATTCGTTGCAGGCAGCCGCAAACCTGTCAATGAGACTCTGCAGACACTCTTCAGTGTGAGATGTTAATGCAACATCGTCAGCAAAGAGGAGTTCCCTGATGAGGACTTTCCGTACTTTAATCTTCGCTCTTAGACAGGCAAGGTTGAACAACCTGCCACCTGATTTTGTGTGGAGGAAAATTCCTTCTTCTGAAGACTTGAACGCATTTGAGAGCAGCAGGGAGAAGAAAATCCCAAACAGTGTAGGTGCGAGAACACAGCCCTGTTTCACGCCACTTAGGATAGGAAAGGGGTCTGATGAGGTGCCGCTATGCTGAGTTGTGCCTTTCATATTGTCATGGAATGAGGTGATGATACTTAGTAGCTTTGGTGGACATCCGATCTTTTCTAGTAGTCTGAAGAGACCACGTCTGCTGATGAGGTCAAAGGCTTTGGTGAGATCAATTAAAGCAATGTAGAGGGGCATCTGTTGTTCGCGGCATTTCTCCTGTAGCTGACGAAGGGAGAACAGCATGTCAATGGTCGATCTCTCTGCTTGAAAGCCACACTGTGCCTCAGTGGAGGCATACACTGCCCTCCAATACCATTCACCACCATTTTGGTGTTCACTGCACTCACTGGGAAAGGTCAGGCCTTTTCCCAGTAAAAGGGATCTAGCAGTCTCTGTGTCCCTGACAATCACTATGGGCTTGCTTGCCCCACTTGAGAGGTATGGTGTTACTCTCCCTTCAGACACAAAACCCTGATAATGCTCCGGAACCCTATTAAATTTTCCTGCACTTGCAGCTGTAGACTTCCTGGGTCTCACTCTTACTGCAGTTAAAACCACAGCTTGTTCTGCTGTGCTTTCCATCATGTTCTCTTCTTCACTGAGTGGGTGCACCCTGATTAACCCAACAGGGTTTCCCTTTAGTTTCCAGCAGTCAGCTCTAAAATGCCTTGTTTTATTACAATGGAAGCACACAGGTCTCCCGGTCTCACTCTTACTTACAGCACCTTCCTTTTTGGCTACAGGAGGGCCCCCTGTGTCTTCTGCTTTCCTTTCTCTCCTAGGACTGCTTGGGCTCCTATCACCTTCCCACCCTTTGTGCCTTTCAGATTTGTGGGTGTGATTAGGAAAGGTTCTCCACTGGGAAACTGACTTATAAATTAAAGCAAACTCATCGGCCAGGACGGTCGCTAGCCGGGCTCTCTGGACCTGCTGCTCCTCTACATGGGTCTTTATGGAGAGTGGGAGAGAGTGTTTAAATTCCTCTAACAGAATTACTTCTCTGAGATTCTCATAGCTGAGCTGTACTTTAAGAGCCCTCAGTCACTGGTCAAAAGCCAGCTGCTTACTTCTTTCAAACTCCAGATAAGTTTGATTAGCTTGCTTCTTGGTTCTAAACTTTTGACGATAGGCTTCGGGTTCTAATTCATATGCCCCGAGGATAGCATTTTTGGTCAGTTCATAATTTGATGAACTGTCATCTGGCAACAGGGAATAAACCTAAGCTTTTCCAGTTAGATTGCTTTGTAGTAAAAGAGGCCAGGTCTCAGCTGGCCATTTTAGCTGCCTTGCCAGTTTCTCAAAGGACACAAAAATTCTTCTACATCCTCCTCATTGAATTTTGGAATTAGTTGAGCTAGTTTTAACAATTTTATACTCAGCCCTGAATTACGCTTGTCCATACGGGCTGTGCTTTCACTGGTGTTAATCTGTCACCCCCTAGTTAACTCAAGCCACTTCAACTCTCCCTCTTCGCATTCCTTCCGAAATATTCTTTCTCTCGTCAAATTCAAGTTTCCTCTGTTTCAATTGTATCTTTACTAACAATACCCTGTCGAAGTCTGCTTCTAACCCTGTTTCTGCTTCTTCAGATTCAAGGGAATAATGGTTGGACACTAGTCTTAGGAGTTCAGACTTCCTAGCCTTGTCACATATAGTGATCCCACACTGCTCAGCCAATTTCCTCAACTCCTCCATAGACCGTGCTTTACCTTATCCCAAGTTACTTCACCCTGGCTTGGAGAACTACTCGCTTCAGTTCAAATATGTTAGTATTCAAGCATACACAACCACAAGAAAACCTGTATTGAAAACTTGCTCTTTTTGATTGGGAACAATTTGGCTTCCCACTTCCAATTTCTCTCGTTCGTCTGTGGGTAAAATCCAGGACGCTCGCACCCAAATTTCTGTTACGACCAGATGAAAAAGAGGTCTAGGGTTCCCTTTCAGTCCTCACCTGGCCTTACTGTAACAGTGTTTTAATTTTAAACACACTATTTTTAGCTCCCCCTTGGTGAAACCTTGTTCACCGCTTTCCAATTATAAGGCAAAGAAACCAGCACAAACAGGCTTTCTTAGGTTTGAAGAAGAAAAGTTGAAATTTATTAAACTTAAACTCTAATTCAGTTAACGCCTAAGGATACACACCGCACCCCACACTAGCAAGCATATACGATACACACATGCAAATAGAGACAGAAAAGAGCAAAAGAAAAATAAAGTGGAAAGGATTGAGGCAATCTCTGAAGAGCTGTTGTTACAGTTCGTCGAGCTCGCTGTAGAGTCCTTGATTGTAGGTAGATATTGCTTTTTGTTGGGGCCCAGTATTCTTCTTAAACCTTGTTCGCTGTAGGAGACTTCTCTCTTTGGATTCATCTGTCTTCAGTGGATACAGAGGCTTGTGAGAAAGAGATGGGAGCAGACAGGAGAGAGATCTTCTCAGTCCAAGAACAAATAGACTTTCTGCCCAACTGTTCGTACAAGTTAAAAAAAACTCAGGTTTCTCAGCAGGTTATTCACGTGACCAGCTGGATTGACCATGTCCGTTTGTGTATTTGGCCATCTTAGCAGCCAACCTAGAATGCGAGCTCCCTCGCTTTCAACGTTTGGTGATCAAAAGTCCATTGTGGGTTGAATATGTCAGGGTATGGCTGCTTTCTCCTTCCAAACACTGTCTGTTAATATGCAAATATCTTTTCCAGCCATGGCAGATCTGTTTAACAAGTCTTTTCTTCACTCCAATAACAGTTTAAAAGCAATGTTCATGACAAAATTAATGTGCCTCATTCTTGGCAGGTGGGGGCCTAGCATGATTGTACCTGGACCCCTCCCTCTGGCAACTTCATTGGCAACTGTCTCAATTTTTATCACTCACACCAACTCTCTGACACCTCAGCCTATCTCCTCCGGATCATAACCCCACCACCAAACATCAAGCCATAATTTCCCACACCATCACTGATCTCATTTCCTCCAGGAATCTTCCCCCATGGCCTCCAACTTCACAGTCCCACAACCATTCAAAGTCCACTTCAACCTTCTCACAAAAAACTATAAACAGGACTTTCCTTTTAGACCCATTGTTTCAGCCTGTTCTTGTCTCACAGAATTTATTTCTTCCATCACAACTCAATTTCTCTCTCCTTGTCCAGTCTCTTTCCACCTACCCGTTTGTATTCTGAAAGCACCTCCCCCTGCAAGCAAAGAAGTTGCAAAACCTGCCCTTTCACCTTTTGCCTTCTGACCAACCAGGGCCCCAAACACTATTTCCAGGTAAAACAGCAAATATAATTGTGCTTCTTTCAATTTAGTATACTTCCTCACTGCTCACAATGCGGTCTTTATATTGGGGAGATCAAAAATAAGATAGGATGATCGCTTTGCTGAATACCTCCATTCAGTCCAGAAGCAGGATCCTGAACTTCTGGTCACTTGCCATTTTAATTCTCTGTTCCACATTCATTCTGACTTCTCTCTCCTCAGCCGCCTACACTGTTCTAATGAAACTCAACAGAATCATGAGGAGCAGTACCTCATCTTTCAATTAAGCACTTTAAAGTCTTCCGGACAGCACTGATTAAAACAATTACAGTTCATAACATTGATTCCATTTTCTCGGACAGCTAATGCTGGTAATAGTTCTTCTCTTGTCATTTACATGTCCTGTTGAGCCATCTTTTGTTTATTTGTCCGATTACCATCCTCTTTTGCCTTGTACCACCATCCCTCTTGTCATTTAATCACTCCTGCCCTCCAACCTATCACAGGATCATAGAAACTTACAGCACAGAAAGAACTCATTCACCTGTCATGCTTGTGCTGGCTCTTTGAAAGAGCAGTTGTGAATGGTCCCACTCATTTCACCCTTGCTTTTTGACCATAACCCTGTAAGTTCCTCATCTTCAAATATCTGTTCAACTCCCATTTCAAATTAACTGTGCAATCAGCCTCCCCACCTGTTCAGGTAGAGTGTTCCAGGTCCCAACAACTGAGTGAAAACATTTCACCTCATCTTCCCTCTAGATCTTTTGTCAATGATTTTAAGTCTATGACATCTGGTTATTGACTGATTCACCAGAACGAATACCTTTTCTCTATTATACCATCAAAACCTTTCAACATCTTGAAAACATCTTAAGTCAGATCTATTCTAAGAAGAAAAGTCCAAACTCTCCTCATAACTGAAGTCCCTCATCCCTGGGAACATCCTGGTAAACATTCTCTGTTCCCTTTCGAAGGCTTAGACATCTTTCCAGCAGTGTGGTGCCCAGAATGTTCGACAATACTCCAGCTGAGGCCTAGCCAGTGAATTATCAAGTTCAAGTATGACCTCTTTGCTTTTACATTCTGTTCCTCTATTTATAAATCAAGTAACCCATATACTTTTTTAACCATCTTATCAACTTCCCCACCACCTTTAAGGATTCATGTATATGGATATCAAGACCTCTCAGCTTATCTACACTTTTCAAAATCACGCCAATTATCGTAAACTGTCTTTACAATATTGGTCCTCCCAAAGTGCATCACAGCTTTGTATCATCTGCAAACTTTATAATGCTGCTCCCTACAACCAAGTCTAGGTTGTTTAGAGATATTGTATAAGAGCAATGGACCCAAAATTGACCCTTAAAAACCACCTCCCAGTCTGAAAAACATCCATCCACCACCAGCCTCTGTGTCCTGTCAGTGAGCCAATTCCATACGCAAACAGCTACTTGCCCCTAATTCCATGAGCTTCCATCTTCTTCAGCCTCCTGTGTGTCATTCTTTTCGAATTCCTCCTGAAAGTCCATGGGGCTGAATTTTCAGGGCCCGCTGGGGGCGGGAATGGAGGCAGGTGGGGGACAAAAATTCCAGTGCCCACCAGCACGCCACATTCCCAACATTGTTCCCGGCACCGGCAAGTGTCACCAGGGTTGGTGGAAGGGCAGCGACGAGATCCCACCAGATCAATTAAGAAGGCCAATTAACATTGTTAAAGAGAGCGGAGAGCTTATTGAGAGCTCATTAAGAGGCACGTTGTGATTTACACAGGCGCCCATGGACTGCATGACCTGTCTGGGGAAGACCAGCTGAATGGAGACGGACACACAGGGGGTGGGGGGGGGGCCCTGTAATACACACCTGCTAGGGTCTCGCTCATTGTGGTGGCCTGCTGCGCTCTCCGTAACATGACCCTCCAGATAGGTGTGGACCTTGAGGATAGAAGGAAACACACTCATCGGAGGAAGAGGAGGAGCAGAACATGGAAGATGAGAAGGAAGATGAGGTGTAGAGGGAAGATGCAAAACACCGAGGTGCTCCAGCTGCACAGAGAAGTAGCCGGGCCTGGCGCAGGGCTCGAAGGTCAAAGTGTCATAGAGTCGTACAGCATAGAAACAGGCCCTTCGGCCCACCGCGTCCATGACGACCATAATGCCGATCTATATGAATCCCACCTGCCTGCATTAATTCCATATCCCTCTATGCCTTGCTCATTCAAGTACGTGTCCAGATGCTTCTTAAATGTTGCTACTGTTCCTGCCTCCACCAGCTCTTCAGGCAGCTCATTCCAGATACCCACTATTCTTTGTGTGAAAAATTTACCCTTTTGATCCCCTTTAAACCTCCTCCCTCTCACTTTAAATTTATGCCCTCTAGTTTTAGTCACCCCTACCATGGGAAACAGACTCTGGCTATCTACCCTATCTATGCCTCTCATAATTTTATATACCTCTATCATGTCCCCTCTCAGCCTCCTTCGCTCCAGGGAAAACAGACCCAGCCTATCCAATCTCTCTTTATAACTCAAGCCCTCCAAACCAGGCAACATCCTCGTGAATCTTTTCTGCACCCTCTCTAGCTAATCACATCTTTCCTGTAGTGCAGCAACCAGAACTGCACACAGTATTCCAAACGTGGCCTAAAAAACGTTATGGACAACTGCAACATGACGTCCCAACTCTTGTACTCAATGCCTCGGCCAATGAAGGCAAGCATGCCATACACCTTCCTCACCACCCTGTCTACCTGTGTTGCCACTTTCAGGGAACTATGTACTTGCACCCCAAGGTGTCTCTGCTCAAGAACACTCCCCAGGGCCCTGCCATTCATTATTTGTCCTGCCCTGGTTTAACTTCCCAAAATGCATCACTTCACACTTGTCTGCGTTAAATTCCATTTGCCAATCTCTTGCCCACTTTCCCAGTTGATCTATATCCTGTTGTAACCTTAGACCACCTTCCTCACTGTCCACTATACCACCAATTTTGGTGTCATCTGCAAACTTACTAATCATGTCCCCTACATTCACATCCAAGTCATTAATATATATGACAAACAACAGAGGGCCCAGCACCAATCCCTGCGGCACACCACTGGTCACCGGCCTCCAATCTGAAAAACAACCCTCCACTACCACCCTCTGCCTCCTATCACCAAGCCAATTTTGTATCCAATTTGCCAGCTCACCCTGGATCCCATGTGTTCGAACCTTCTGGACCAGCCTACCATGCGGGACCTTGTCAAAGGCCTTGCTAAAGTCCATGTCGACAATGTCCATCGCCCTGCCCTCGTCAATCCTCTTGGTCACCTCCTCGAAAAACTCAATCAAATTCGTGAGACATGATTTCCCACACACAAAGCCATGCTGACTATCCTTAATCAGACCATGCCTTTCCAAATGCATATAAATCCTGTCTCTCAGAATCTCTTCCAATAACTTTCCCACCACTGATGTAAGGCTCACTGGCCTGTAGTTCCCTGGCTTATCCCTGCTGCCCTTCTTAAATAAAGGCACAACATTAGCTATCCTCCAGTCTTCCGGTACCTCACCCATGGCTAACGATGATACAAAAATCTCTGCCAGGGCCCCAGCAATCTCCTCCCTTGCTTCCCCATCTAATCCCTTAGCACTACGGCAGTCCCAGTCAATATTAGGAAAGTTAAAATCACCTACTATTACAACCCTATAATTCCTACACCTATCTGTGATTTCCCGACATATATGCTCCTCCACTTCCCTCTGACTATTGGGGGGCCTATAGTATAATCCCATCAAAGTGATCACCCCTTTCTTATTTCTAAGTTGTACCCATATGGCCTCGCTGGACATTCCCCCCAATAGTCAGAGGGAAGTGGAGGAGCATATATGTCGGGAAATCACAGATAGGTGTAGGAATTATAGGGTTGTAATAGTAGGTGATTTTAACTTTCCTAATATTGACTGGGACTGCCTTAGTGCTAAGGGATCAGATGGGGAAGAATTTGTTAAGTGTGTCCAGGATAGTTTTCTGAAGCAGTATGTGGATGGCCCTGCTAGAGGAGGGGCTACACTCGATCTCCTCTTAGGAAATGAGGCTGGGCAGGTGGTTGATGTGTCAGTGGGGGAGCACTTTGGGACCAGTGACCATAACTCTATTAGCTTCAAGATAGTTATGGAAAAGGATAGGACTAGTCCTCAGGTTGAAGTCCTAAATTGGGGGAAGGCTAATTTTGATGGCATCAGACAGGAACTCTCAAAAGTTGAATGGGAGAGGCTGTTTACAGGTAAAGGGACATCTGGCAAGTGGGAGGCTTTTAAAAGTGAGATAGGAAGAGTTCAGGGCCAGCATGTTCCTGTGAGATGGAAGGGCAAGGCTGGCAAGTTTAGGGAACCTTGGTTGACAAGGGATATTGAGGGTCTGGTCAGGACAGAGAAGGAGGCATATGTCAGGTATAGACAGCTGGGATCAAGTGAGTCCCTCGAGGAGTATAGGGGATGTAGGACTACACTTAAGAAGGAAATTAGGAGGGCGAAAAGGGGCCATGAGATTTCCCTGGCAGATAAGATAAAGGAGAATCCTAAAAGATTCTATAAGTATATTAAGAGTAAAAGGGTAGCTAGGGAGAGAGTAGGTCCCCTTAGGATCAGTGTGGCAAGCGAGTCCAGTAGGCAGGCCGGGCATTGGCAGGACAGGCTAAACTGCATTTACTTTAATGCAAGAAGCCTTACAGGTAAGGCAGATGAACTCAGAGCATGGATCGGTACATGGGATTGTGATATTATACCTATTACAGAAACGTGGTTGAGGGATGGGCAGGACTGGCAGCTCAATGTTCCGGGGTACCGATGCTTCCGGCGTGACTGAGGTGGAGGTAAGAGAGGAGGGGGAGCTGCACTATTGATTAGGGAGGACATCATGGCAGTACTTAGCCATGATGTCCCGTTTCTGTAATAGGTATAATATCACAATCCCATGTACCGATCCATGCTCTGAGTTCATCTGCCTTACCTGTAAGGCTTCTTGCATTAAAGTAAATGCAGTTTAGCCTATCAGACCTTCCACACTTCCTGTCCTGCCAATGCCCGGCCTGCCTACTGGACTCGCTTGCCTCATCGGAGAGATTACTACTTTGGGTCCCACCCCCCTGAAAAGTTAGTTTAAACCCTCCTGAGTAGTACTAGCAAATCTCCCCGCAAGGATATTGGTCCCCTTCCAGTTTAGATGTAACCCGTCCTTCTTGTATAGGTCACCTCTGCACGAGAAGAGATCCCAATGATCCAAGTAGCTGAAGCCCTCCCGCCGACACCAGCTCTTCAGCCATGCATTCATTTGCCTTATCCTCCTATTCCTACCCTCACTAGCACGTGACACAGGGAGTAATCCTGAGATTACAACCCTAGAGGTCCTGCTTTTTAACCTTCTGCCGAACTCCCTATATTCACTTTGCAGTCCTCATTTCTCTTCCTGCCTATGTCGTTAGTACCAATATGGACCACGACCTCTGGCTGCTCACCCTCCCCTTTCAGAATGTCCTGCAGCCGCTCCGAGACATCCTTGACCCTAGCACCAGGGAGGCAACATACCATCCTGGAGTCTCGTTTGCGGCCATAGAAATGCCTATCTGCACCCCTTATAATAGAATCCCCTATCACTATAGCTCTTCCAACCCTTTTCCTCCCCTGCTGTGCAGTAGAGGCCTCCATGGTGCCTCGAACTTGGCTGTTGCTGCTTTCCCCTGGGAAGTCATCCCCCCCAACAGTATCCAAAGCGGTATATCTGTTTGAGAGGGGGATGGCCACAGTGGACTCCTGCACTCCCTGCCTGCACCTACTACTTCGTCTGGTGGTCACCTATCTCTTTTCTGCCTGTGCAGCCATTACCTGCGGTGTGACCACCTCACTAAATGTGCAATCCACGACGTCCTCAGCATCGCGGATGCTCCACAGTGAATCCACCCGCAGCTCCAGCTCCACAATGCGGGTATCCAGTAGCTGCAGATGGATACACTTCCTGCACACATGGTCACCATGGACACTGGAAGTGTCCCTGATTTTCCACATAGCGCAGGAAGAGCATATCATGGGGCTGAGCTCTCCTGTCATGACTTACCCTTAGATTAATTAGTTACTCCCTTAATTAAAAAATACTAATTACACTAGGGGCCTTGTTCTACCCACTCCAATCTAAAGTCCTTAAAAATAAAACACTTTAGCAGTACTCACCTTATCACCAGAAGTTTTTTTTCCTACAAAAAAACTTTTCCTTTTTTTTTTAAAAAGATATTCTAACAACTGCTCCTTACCAATCAATCACCTTGCAGCTCTCCTCTGACGTCTCTGTTGGCTTTTTCTTTCAAAATTCCGGCACGCTGGAAGAGGTCTGAATGCTTTCCGCTCCCGGAAGGTAAGAGACTGGGCCTCGATCCTCGGGTTGGATTTATAGACTCCGCTCTTTGCATTCTCCCCGCAGGTCTGCTCCGCTCCGCTCCCGGAAGGCAAGAATGGTCTTGTCAGGATGCTGTGATTTTCAGGGAACATCTGATTCAGGAATATTTCAACTGAGCCCCTCTGACCCAGGAGGAACGACATGGTATGGAACTCACCCTGAGCTGCCTGTACTAACACATCCATTGAAGACACAGCCTGGAACATGTAAACTCTTCCCACCAATGAAGGATGCACATGTGGCCAGAGGTTTCACCATCACCGTTGACGAATCCGTGCTCTCCTTCACCACTTCATACCTTTTTTCTTGTCCCGCCATTAATAAAATGATGCTCACATGCCTGGCTTCAATATTTACATGGTACTCAAAGGAAAACAGTGCACAGTGACAGAAAGATGACACTACAGTGACCCATTCTGCGCGATGCGGTGGCCTCCGCGCTAGGCCACTTCTACATGGTGCTCCCCCTCCGGCCTCGGAGAAGGTGGAGGCAGCCTGCTCAATTGTGTCTGCCTGCAGCTGAGATGCACCTGGCAGTCCTCCTCGCTGTGAAGATGCCAGTAGGGGCATCCCCAGAGGCTGCCGCACCTCAATCAATGCACGGGTAGCCTCCTCCACTGCCATACAGGTGCTTCCTCTGTCAGAGGGGCCAAAGAGACTGAAGGTGACAATGGCGTTCCTTGAGGGGTGGCACCCACATCTTCCTCGGTGACTGTCTCAGCTCTTAACTGGCACTCTGGATGGCTGGAGTGGAACAGCAGCTGGGGTGTAATTGGCATCCCTTCCAGACATCCCTGTGCCATCAGCGCCACTGACTGGTCCATGCTAGATAGTATGGCATGCATCCTGTGTATGTCCGTGTGCAGTTCCTGCATTCACTCCAAGTGCTGCTGCACTTGGCTCTCCATGAAATTGGCCACTCTTTCAATGGAGGAGCTTGTGCACTCAAAGCCCTGAGCCATTGTGGCGCACATGAGCTGGATAGACTCTTCCATTCTCAGCCTATGACCCACACTGCCTCAGGGAACTCTGACATGTGGGAGCACATCTGCTGCTGCTGACCTAGATGGAGCCACCTTTCCTGTGTCGCCTGAGGCCCTGCATCAGTGCCCCGCTGAGAATGGCTGTGTCTGTCCTCCCTCCTCTGAGGGGGCTGCCCACAGTTGCCTCTGCCACCTGCTCCTGCAGAGTAGTGACATGCTGCTCACCCAGTGCCATGCTATCTAACCATGTGCAAGGACCCACTGAGGTGACTGTATCTGCATTGGTGGCTTGTAAGCTGTGACAGTGCTTCTTCGAAGCTTTGCTGTTGCTGCTCTTGGCTTGGTGATGGTGAGGGTCATGGTCTCATTAGCTTGACGTCTGCAGCTGTGGGAGGCACAAGAAGAGATGATGAGAATTGGCCTAGCAGAGCAGAGGCCTCTGCAGTACTGAAGCTTCCCAATGCAACTCAGTGCTCAGCATGCTATCGGATGGGGTGGACTGCAAGGCACCACCTTAATGAGTGCATTGCTCTCTTTAATCACCATCTCCACCACGAGTGCCCATCTCACCATGGCCAACTTCCTCATATTCTGCAATCTTGCCGACTTCCATTTCTGCCCTCTCCATGGGTGTGATGTTATGAAGGAAGGGCACCTCTCCATCCATTTGGGCCCTCTCTCTGGCATTATGTGTCCATTTCTCCTGCAAGGACAGAAGAGAGCAAGATAAGGCACTGCTGTTCTCTATTGCCAATAGCAGCTGCTCCAATTCACTGGAGGGTGCGTGAATCAGTGCTGGCAAGTCCTCAGCAGCACTATAGCTCTGAGACATTCTGAGGGGTCAGTATGTGGCCCGGGCACACACCCCTTCCATGTTCAGGAGCAGCATGCACCCTGAGGTTGTCCTTAGGATTGGAGGTAGCACTCACCTTGACAGAGGTCATTGAACGTTTTCCTGCACTGGATCCAGGTTCTTCTCACCAGGCTACTTCTGCTGACTGTGTCAACTATCTCCATCCAGGCTGTTTAGTCTGGGTGGGTGGCCTCCTCATGCCACCCTCTAGGAAGAGGACCTCCCTCCTCTCCCTTACAGCCTCCAAGAGGACCTCCAGGCAACATCAGCAAATTGCAGGGCAGCCCTGCCCCAGGTTTCCGGTCTCTGGCTCTCCTGAGACATTCCAATTTCCTCACAATCGTTTTTATTGCAGTCAGCAGTAACAGCACTCAAATGGCAGCCACAGCAATGTCTGCCATGGTTTGTTTAAATCAGCCAACAGTTGAGCAGTCCCGCCTCCATTCCCACCCCTGCAGCCGCTAATTGGCTGCCAAACCTGTCTCCATGCCAATTAAGGGGGTGCGGCCCATGAATCTCGGAGCCAATGACTGCTTCCCACTCCCCCCGCGGATAGGTTCTGGACTCGGAAATGGTTCTGACTTCCAATTTCTGCCCCCACAGTGAAAATCCTGCCCCATGTATACAACATCCACTGCAGTACCTTGATCAAACCTTTCTGTCACTCATCAAAGAATTCAATTAAGTTAATCAGACATGATTTGCCTTTAACAAATCCATGCTGGCTCTCCTTGATTAACTCATGCCATTCCAAATGAAAGTTTATTTTTTCCTTGATAATAGTTTCCAATAACTTCACCAATGAGGTTCAGCTGACTGGACTGAAGTTTCCTGGTTAATCCCTCACTGTTTCTTGAACTGTGGTATAACATTAGCAACCCTACAGTCTTTCGGCATTACTGATGAATCTAATGAAGATTGAAAGTTTGTGATCAATGCCTTTGATATTTCTACCATTGCTTCTTTCACCAATCTAGGTTGAGCCATGGGGTTCCATCTGCACCATGTGGCGTACCAAGTTTCGTTGTTGCTCATCATTTTAATACCTCTTCTCTATCTATTACTAGCCTGTGCCTAACTTTCACCATTAACTGTTACTTTAGCCCCATTCGCTGCCTTGAAGATTTCCCTTTATGTTCTTAATAGGCTTAATTTTTTCCCTAGCTAAACTTAGAATGCTATATGTTTAGAAAATGTTTTAGGGTTCAATTTAACGTTTGCCTGTTTTTCTTTTCTCATAACATCTCTTTGTCTCCCATTTTTTTTCCAATTCCCTCCTGTACTTTCCATAATCTTCCTAGTTATTAACTGAATCTTATTCCTGACAAATGACATTAGCCTCCTTTCCTGTTTTATTTTAACTTTTATTTACTTTGTAATCCAGTCTTATTAGCTTTGGATCTATACCTTTAAAGGAATATGCCTAGTTTGTACCTGAACTTTCTCTTGTCTGAATGCCTTCCTTTGAGCTATTACTGCTTTACCCTGCAATCACCTTCTCCAATCTACCTGTGCTAGGTCCCTTTTTTAAAGCATTGAAATTAGCTCTTTTCCAATTCAGCATTTTTACCTTCAAAGTTTCTGGCCTCTTTCCATACTTACTTTAAACAAAATTATGTTGTGGTCAATGTTAACTGAATGAACTTCTACTGTAACACACTCCACTTGACTACTTCATTTCCCAGAACCAAATCCAATACTGCTGCCTTCCTTGTTGGACTGGAGATATAGTGATCAAAAAAATTCTCCTGTACAGATATCAGAAATTACTGTCTTTCCTAGAGCTCTATGCTTTCCCTATTCTATATTAGGGTAATTAACGTCTTTTCACTACCCTATTTTTGTTACATGACTTTGAAATATGCTGATGAAGTGCTCATCTGTCTTCTTCACACTGTTTGTAGCTCTATAAAAAGTTCCAAACAATGAAACAAGCTCCCTCTTCATTCCATACATTCCTTAACTCAAGCCAAATTGATGCACTCCTACAACCATCTAGTATATCCTATATCATCACTAAGCAATAATGCCATGCCCCCTTCTCTTTTTCCTTCTCTATTATTCCTGAATACTTGGTGACCAAGAATATTAAGAACTCTCTGTTCATGTGCCAAGTTATGCCTGCTCACCAACCTTATTAGTTACACTGCAAACATTGGCGTATGTACAATTTAATACCCTCTTCGTCCCTTTTCTTATTTTTCTCAATTTGGTCCCTGCAATTTTTGGAATATTCCTAATTTTACTGCTATTTATTTCTCTGTCCTCTTTGCTATTTTCTGGTTCCCCTCACACTGCTAAATTAGTTTAAACGTCCTCACAAGCACTGGTTAACTTCTCAGCGAGATCATTGGTCCCAGCTCTGTTCAGGTGCAAGCTGCCATCTTGTACAGGTGCCCCTTCCCCAGAACCTGTCCGATGTGACAAGAATCTGAAATGCCGCCTCCTGCACTACTTCTCCAGCCATTCATTTATCTGTACTATCTTCCTGTTTCTAAACTCACTAGCACCTGACACTGGGAGTAATCCTGAGGTTACTACCTTTGAGGTCTTGATTTTTAATCTTTGTCCTTGCTCCAAAACTCTGCATAACAGACCTCAACACTTTTTTTTTTTAACCTATGTCATTGATTCCAATATGGACCATGACTTCTTGTTGTTTTCCCTTCCGCTCAGAATGTCCTGCACCTGCGCAATGAAATCCTTTACCGTGGCACGAGGGAGGCAACATACTATTCAGAAATCATGTTTACAGTTACAGAAATGCCTGTCTATGCCCCTCACTATTGAATCCCCTATGACTACTGCATTTCTTCTCTCTTTTTTCCCCTGTGCACAAGTTTAATTCTTACTGCATTCCTTAAGGAGTCATCACCCTTCCCGGTATTCAAAGCTAAAAATCGGTTAGCGAGTGTCATTGGCCTGAGGGAATTCCTATACCACCTGTGCCTTCGTTCTGTCCTGACTAGTGGTCACCCACTCCCTCACTTCCTGCAACATTATGTGATAGTGGGTGTCCACGTCCTGGAACATACGATCCAGCAAACTCTTGGACCCCTGGATGACTGCAGCCGATCCTCAAACTCTGAAACTCAGAGAGCAACATTACCTTTTTTTCTTTGCTCTCTTACCCTCCTTTCCCTGCCACTGCACTTGCTTAAAACCTGTTACGCACCTAACTTTTGGCAGTTCTGATACAAGGTCCTAGATCGAAAACATTGGCCCATATTTTCCTTTTTCAATAGTGGCAAGCGCTGAGATGTTCACCGCTAGTGAGGGACACAGCAGCACCACAACTTCTGGCAACCTGACTTGCACTGAAATTTGGAAGTTGCAGTGTGCTTCAGTGGGCTGGAGCCCATGCTGATGGTTCCAATGTTCCAATTCTTAAAATGGCAGGGACCATTAGTTTGAGAATTTTGCCTCTTTGCCCACAACTTGCATGGATTTTTACATGCAAAGAGTTAGGGCTCATAATCACAGGTGTAAGTCAGCAAAATGATTTAAAAAATTAGTGAAAAATAAATCTGTCAGTCAGTTTAGATGAAAATATCAGCAAATATCGGGGGAACCAGTGGAGGACTGGGGAAGAGGAGCTGGAGGAGCAGGGGAAGAGCAGCCAGGCAGGAAAGAGGAGCCGGGGTGTTGTGGGAGTCAGGTGGGGGGGGGGGGGGCAGGGGGGGGTGTTGGTGTGTAGGGCAGAGGAGCCAGGTGGCATTGATACCCGAAAGACAGACCCTGGCAGACTTTTAAAAACTGTTATAAAAGTGTTAAAAGTATTTTAAAGTTTTTAAACAGTTTTAAAAAGTGTTATAACTGTTCTAAAATATTTAAAACACAATAAAAAAATTTTGCCTGTCCTTGAGCTGAAGACAGACTTCAAGGTGCGTATCTTCAGCTCGTGGCATCAATAAGGGCATGGCTTCACAGGCAATGCACCACTCTGGAAGACATCACTATTTCACCTGATGCTAGGCCCTGCTGCAGCAAGAAGAGGAAGCTTTAGCTGCAGCCTTCTAACTAGGTAAGTATGGATTTTTTTGTGCAGATAACAGCGAACACTGCTGCTTTGTCGCTGACAGGAAAATCTGGTTGTTAACTCTGTTTTTTTTCTCCACAGATTCTGCCTGAACTGCTGAGTGTTCCCATCATTTTTTGTTTTTATTTCAGATTTCCAACGTCTGCAGTATTTTGTAGAAGAAAATGTTTTGTTGTTTACTTGTTTGTAGAGGAACAGAAGGACAAGAAAGCCCTCAACATCAATCACTACAAGAAACTCTAGCTGATGATCAATGCAAATGGTGACACCAGTTGTGAGCAGGAATTCACCTCCATGATATCATGTGGTTTCAGAAGTTCCAAACCAGACGCCAGCCCTGCAAGCAAGGTGTCAACAGAGATCATCCCAAATTACCTACAAGGGACAACTTCACATCTGGAACCTGTGGCAGACTTTGCCTTTCCAGAATCGGTTTGTTCAGCCATCAAAAAAAGGGCAGCAGATGATCTCATCTGACCTCACCAAAGTTCTGAGGCTTCGTTCCCATCATCTCTCACAGATGGCAGGATGCCAATCTGAGGAACAGAGGGACCTTGGAGTGCATGTCCACAGATCCCTGAAGGTAGCAGGATAGTTTGAAAAGGTGGTCAAGAAGGCATACAAGAAACCCCTTTATTGGCTGAGGCCGAGAGTATATGAGCAGGGAGGTTAATGCTAGAACTGTATGAAACACTAACTGGATGTTAGGAATGGAGCATTTTAGCTATGAGGAAAAATTGGATAGGGTGGGGTTGTTTTCTTTGGAACATTATTTGAGGTGTATAAAATTAGGGGGAGTCTAGATAGAGTGGATAAAGAGGACATATTTCTATTAGTGGAGAGGTCAATACCTAGGGTGCATAAATTTAAAGTAATTAGTAGAAGGATGAATGAGAAGTTGAGGAGTAATGTTTCACCTGTGGGAGGCCTAGAACTCACTGCCTGAAAGGGTGGTAGAGCTAGAAACCCTCATTGCAGTGAAAAACACCTGGATATGCACTTGAGATGCTGTAACCTACAGGGCTACAGATCGAGAGCTGGAAGGTGGGACTAGGCTGTATAGCTCAATTTCAGCCATACAGACATGATGGGCTGAATGGCCTCCTTCTGTAAATCATTCCATGTTCACCTTAAGCCTCAAATTTCTCTTAATTACAACCTTTCTTGTCTTTCTCAAAAAACACTGTTCTAGAAATACTTTCTACTCCCTATACTTCCAATGTATTCAAATCAGGATTTTCACTATCTGTTTCTATAGCCCATTGTTTCCTAGGACTTTAAGCTGTGGCACTCCTATCTTACTCCAACAACTTTCAGGCTTTTAAAACACAAGCTTGGTATCACCTAGCCATGAGTTTCTGATTTATTTCATCTTCTCATTTTTTTCCACATTGCTGGTATGTTGCCTTAGCCCTTTGCCTTGGTTCTCAATTGAAAAAAAAAACAATATTTACACTTAGTATCAGGTTTAAGAAAAGTAATTGAGGCATTTTGCCTCTTCTACACTTGGGTGTAAATAGTCACCTGGAAAAGTGCATCGGAAAAATTAGACACAGATAATCACACTTTAAACAGATGGAAAATTCCACTTGATTTTCCTCTGTGCAGTCTGCATAGTTAATTTTTTATAGAAATACACTGGATAAAGAATTTCTGAAATCTCTTTATTCTCTAGTGGCAATTAAGATAACCATTCCGGTTATCAAATACAAAGTCACACCATTTACTTGCAGTCTAAAAGCTTTGTAAACAGAAATGTGGTATAATTTGCTTATATTTAATCCAGTTTGCAAAAATCTACAAAAGCTTGTCCTTATACCAGCAATTCTGATTAAATTTCAGTGCAACTGAAGTAATAAATGGATCTTTCTGCTCCTACATGTCCAGTGCAATATGTCCATCTAATTGTAATAGAAATATTTGTATTTACCATTTATAAAATTCTAAATCAACATTGTGAATTGTTAAAGGGCTGAAGCAGAATTTTCTACTGATGCACTTTAAATCTATGTTCTGAATTGCCTTTGTCATTTGGATTTAATCTATTCTTTCCCACAATGTGGGTGTCTCTGGCAAGACTGGTATTTATTAGCTAACCCTAGATTTGACTGAGAGGCTTACTCTGCCACTTCAGAGGGCAGTTAAAAGTTAACCATTTGCAATCCTTAAATCTGTGTCCTCTTACCAAACCTTCTGCCACATGAAACAGTTTCTCCTTACTTTATAAAACAAAGAACAAAGAACAAAGAAAATTACAGCACAGGAACAGGCCCTTCGGCCCTCCAAGCCTACGCCGATCCAAATCCTCTATCTAAACCTGTCGCCTATTTTCTAAGGGTCTGTATCTCTTTACTTCCTGCCCATTCATGTATCTGTCTAGATACATCTTAAAAGACGCTATCGTGCCCGCGTCTACCACCTCCGCTGGTAATGCGTTCCATGCACCCACCACCCTCTGCGTAAAGAACTTTCCACGCATATCCCCCCTAACCTTTTCCCCTTTCACTTTGAACTCGTGTCCCCTTGTAATTGAATCCCCCACTCTGGGAAAAAGCTTCTTGCTATCCACCCTGTCTATACCTCTCATGATTTTGTACACCTCAATCAGGTCCCCCCTCAACCTCCGTCTTTCTAATGAAAATAATCCTAATCTACTCAACCTCTCTTCATAGCTAGCGCCCTCCATACCAGGCAACATCCTGGTGAGCCTCCTCTGCACCCTCTCCAAAGCATCCACATCCTTTTGGTAATGTGGCGACCAGAACTGCACGCAGTATTCCAAATGTGGCCGAACCAAAGTCCTATACAACTGTAACATGACCTGCCAACTCTTGTACTCAATACCCCGTCCGATGAAGGAAAGCATGCCGTATGCCTTCTTGACCACTCTATTGACCTGCGTTGCCACCTTTAGGGAACAATGGACCTGAACACCCAAATCTCTCTGTACATCAATTTTCCCCAGGACTTTTCCATTTACTGTATAGTTCACTCTTGAATTGGATCTTCCAAAATGCATCACCTCGCATTTGCCCTGATTGAACTCCATCTGCCATTTCTCTGCCCAACTCTCCAGTCTATCTATATTCTGCTGTATTCTCTGACAGTCCCCTTCAGTATCTGCTACTCCACCAATCTTAGTGTCGTCTGCAAACTTGCTAATCAGACCACCTATACTTTCCTCCAAATCATTTATGTATATCACAAACAACAGTGGTCCCAGCACGGATCCCTGTGGAACACCACTGGTCACACGTCTCCATTTTGAGAAACTCCCTTCCACTGCTACTCTCTGTCTCCTGTTGCCCAGCCAGTTCTTTATCCATCTAGCTAGTACACCTTGGACCCCAAGCGCCTTCACTTTCTCCATCAGCCTACCATGGGGAACCTTATCAAACGCCTTACTGAAGTCCATGTATATGACATCTACAGCCCTTCCCTCATCAATCAACTTTGTCACTTCCTCAAAGAATTCTATTAAGTTGGTAAGACATGACCTTCCCTGCACAAAACCATGTTGCCTATCACTGATAAGCCCATTTTCTTCCAGATGGGAATAGATCCAATCCCTCAGTATCTTCTCCAGCAGCTTCCCTACCACTGACGTCAGGCTCACCGGTCTATAATTACCTGGATTTTCCCTGCTACCCTTCTTAAGCAAGGGGACAACATTAGCAATTCTCCAGTCCTCCGGGACCTCACCCGTGTTTAAGGATGTTGCAAAGATATCTGTTAAGGCCCCAACTATTTCCTCTCTCGCTTCCCACAATAACCTGGGATAGATCCCATCCGGACCTGGGGACTTGTCCACCTTAATGCCTTTTAGAATACCCAACACTTCCTCCCTCCTTATGCCGACTTGACCTAGAGTAATCAAACATCTGTCCCTAACCTCAACATCCGTCATGTCCCTCTCCTCGGTGAATACCGATGCAAAGTACTCGTTTAGAATCTCACCCATTTTCTCTGACTCCACGCATAACTTTCCTCCTTTGTCCTTGAGTGGACCAATCCTTTCTCTAGTTACCCTCTTGCTCCTTATATATGAATAAAAGGCTTTGGGATTTTCCTTAACCCTGTTTGCTAAAGATATTTCATGACCCCTTTTAGCCCTCTTAATTCCTCGTTTCAGATTGCGCCTACAATCCCGATATTCTTTCAAAGCTTTTCATTATTTTGAATTCTTCTATTAAATCTCCTCTTAACATTCTCTGCTCTATGAATATCACCAGCTTCTTTAGTCTCATTACAGAACGAAAGCTCCACATCCCTGGTATCATTCTAGTAAATCTCCTCTCTAAGGCCTTGACATCCTTCCTCAAATGTTGTGCTCAGAATTGGACACAATGGGCAGTATTTTTGTGGCCAAATGGGAGCGGGAACTGAGGTGGACGGGAGCTTAATTTCCTGACGCCTGCCATTCTGCTGGTTTTCCAATGCTGTTCCTATGGTCAGCGATTTTGGTGAGGGCAGAGAAAGGCGGGATCTGGCAACATACCAGATTTGGAGCAATGCCCAATTAAACCTGTTAACAAACTTGTTGTCAGCTCATTAAGGGCTAGTCTGCAATTTTTGTGGGAAGGCACGGGATCCACGCTGGATCTGGAACAGTCCAAGTACAAGGAAGTGGCAACACAGTGGGGAGCTAGTCATGGCTGCTCCATTCAATGAGATGGGCTCTTAAAAGGGTGCACGGCTGAGAAGGGCGCTCATCTATTGCACACAGTTGCCAACGGATGAACAGAGTTAGTACAGCAAGTAATCTGTGTGCACTCGGTCAGTGCAGAAGGTTATGATCCTCCAGGGATCGTGGAGCAATAAGAAGGAGATACAGTAAACATTGTGAGTGCAGCTGACCACAAGCAAAGCAACACTTGGATATAGGATAAAGGTACTTGCATATAGAGATGAATAGCAATGAGGATCAACATCCTCAGGAACTGATGAACAGCCCTGGGCTTGAGGAGGGCAGAGGGGAGGAATGAGGGGTAGGAAGGCAACTAAGGCCCTGACATTGTCAGCATGAGTGTACTGCTGAAGAAGCAGCTACCTGGAGATGTCAGAGAATCAGTGCCGCAGGAGACTGCGCTTATCTAGGCAGATGGTATCTGAGATTTGTGCCCTTGTTGAGGAAGACCACAAACCTTGCAGTACTGCTTGCCATGCTCTACCAGTAGCCATTGAAGTCAGTGTGGCCTTGAACCTCTTCACCTCTAGCTTGTTCCAAGGATGAGCAGCAGACCTTGATGGTGTGTCTCAAGCAGCAGCATACCATTGCATCTCAAAGGTCACTAATGCCCTATTGGTGAAAGCTGGACAGTATATACAATTTCAAACAGATGGCGGCCTCGCAGGCACAAATGCAGTGGGATTCACCTCCATCGCTGGATTCCTGCAGGTGCAGAGCAACATCGATTGTATCCATGTGGCCATCAAGGCACTGAGTGAGCAGCCAATGAGAGTCATCAACAAGAAAGGCTACCACTCCCTAAATGTTCAGCTGGTATGCAGCTACAAGTGCTTTATGCATATGTGCAGTTGCCATGATGCCTTCATCCTCTAGCAGCCCAGGGTGCCGCTGCTCTTCATGTCACCACATGAATGGTGTCCAGGGGACAAGGGATATCCCTTGAAGTGATGGCTGTTTACATGATCCCCAAGATGGAGGCACAGAGGCGCTACAGCTGAAGCCATCTGCTCAATAGGACAACCATTAAGCAGACTATTGGGCTTCTGAAGATACAGTTTTGGTGCCTCGACTGGTGGTCAGTACACTCCTGCAAGGTTCTTGCGCATTGTGGTGGTCTGCTGCCCTCTCCATAACATGGCCCTCCAGAGAGATGTGGACCTTGAATATGGTGAAGT
The DNA here is from genome assembly GCF_036365525.1 of Heterodontus francisci. Classification (NCBI taxonomy): domain Eukaryota; kingdom Metazoa; phylum Chordata; class Chondrichthyes; order Heterodontiformes; family Heterodontidae; genus Heterodontus; species Heterodontus francisci. The sequence continues at coordinate 41,059,467 of NC_090389.1, read as the reverse complement.
GCCAGATCGACACAGTTCATTGGAGGTGGAGAAGGAGGAGGAAAAGGAGGAGGATGCAGAGCAGAACAGTGTCCATGCTGTGCAGGCAGGTGGCTGAGGCCATCTCAGGTATCAAAGCACTCATCAGGATGGCATGAACGCCAGGGCAAATCTGATCCTGGCATGTTTCACTTGAGCGCTACTCATCTAGCAGGACTGGATGGTCTGGCACTCACTTTGCTCTGCCTATGAGAACACATTAGTTAAAGACATAATCTTGAACAGATCCATTCTTACCGACAACGCATGGCACACTACTCTCCAGCGGTCTCAGTGTCCCAGTTCATTCACCATTGCTTCCCTTCATGACTTCTTCCCGCCTTTCCAATTTTGCCTATAAATAATGGAAGCTCACATGACTCAACATCACCAATGTAATTAAAAATTAATAATTCACAAAAGCACAAATGAAAGCCATCCCAGTGACCCACTCAGTGCTCTGCGATGGCTGTCACTCTCGACCACTTCTGTGTGGTGCTCCCCGTCTGGCCTCGGATGAGGTGGAGACAGCCTACATGTGTGTGGTTGCTTGCAATTGAGATGCCTGTAGTGGTCGTCGTCGTTGAGGTGACATTGGGGCCACCTTCAGAGGCTGCTACACCAGCGTCAATGCAGGGGCAGCCTCCATCATAGGGCTGCATAGATGGTCCCTCAGTCAGAGGGGTCAAGGAGGCCGATGATGATGATGGCGCCCCATGAGGGGCAGCACCCTCATTCTCATGGGTGACTGCCTCAGCCCTTTGTTGGTGCTCTGGGTCACTGGAGGGGACTAACAGCTGGGCTGTAACTGGCATCCACTCCATGCATCTTTGTGCCATTAATGCTACAGAGCACTGCATGAATTATGCATATGTTCCTACATCTACTCAGAGTGCTGTTGCATATGGCTCTCTATGAGGTTGGCCACTCTCTCAATGGAGGACCTCATGCCTTCAAATCCCCAAGCCATGGTAGTGCACATGAGCTGAATCAGCCCATTACTCTGCACTGCCTCAGGGAACTCTGACATGTGGGCACACATCTCACGCTGCTGGTCAAAGTAGGGCTGCCTTGTTTGTGACTTCCAAGACTATGCATCTCTGCCCAGTTGAGCATGGCCATGTTATGTTATGGTCAGATGAGAAATGACGTGGCTGGTTTCCACTGGTCACAAGGGTGGCGCAGTGGTTAGCACCACAGCCTCACGGCTCCAGCGACCGGGTTCAGTTCTGGGTACTGCCTATGCGGAGTTTGCAAGTTCTCCCTGTGACTGCGTGGGTTTTTGCCGGGTGCTCCAGTTTCCTCCCACAGCTAAAGACTTGCAGGGTGATAGGTAAATTGGCCATTGTAAATTGCCCCTAGTGTAGGTAGGTGGTAGGGGAATTGAGGGGATGTGGTAGGAACATGGGATTATTGTGGGATTAGTATAAATGGGTGGTTGATGGTCGGCACAGATTCGGTGGGCCGAAGGGCCTGTTTCAGTGCTGTATCTCTAAATAAATAAATAAAAAAACTTTAAAACCTACCTTCAAAGAGGACTACACAGGTTTTTCCTGAAAACAACAGACTTTTACACCGAGAATCTTAACGCCTCTTACCCTTTACTTTCTATCTTTTCTTGAGTATGCATGAGAGAGTGAATGCGTACGTGGGTTGTGTTGTGAACATTTCGGGTGATTATTGTTTAATAAATATTTAATCTTCTGTTTTAAACTCATAAGAAAACCTGTTAGCTGGATGTCTTGCCCTTTGCTGGGTTGCTAAAGTCTCCTGGCAGTCAACAGTTCAGTCTGAAGATGGTGCTGGTATCTCTTAGTTCGATTTTCACAGGTGGAGGAGTTGGTCAAAAGGCGCTCCCTTATTTCTCTGCTGTAGATGATTTCCAACTTATCTAAGCAGGGTTTAACTGTGTTAACTAGAACAGATCTTTCTCTCTCTCTCTCTCATCGCCTTGTGTTGGAATTAAAGGTGGCCTTCAATGTTCTCTCTGTGGCTGGAGATCTTAGACTGAAGACTGATGACTTGATGACTGATGACTGCTAACTCTATTTGCCCATGTGACTTTAGGCTTTTGGTTCCTGAGGAGCTATACAATGGTTTCTGACCTCAGCCCATTTTGATAAGATGAGGGATGTTCATACCTTATTATAGTTATTGTAGCTGGACATGGAGTGTCTGCTAATGCCTTTGTTTTTGCCCACTTTGTGGATAACTTACACCCATGTGTGAAGAGCTGTTTAATTTCCATGCAGATGGGGGTAATGAGTTTCAGTACTATTAGACATGGGTGTGTATTTCAGTGCAGGGAAAGTATGTGTCATGTGACTTTGTCCTCCATCTTGTTGAACGCAAGTGTACCAGTCTTAAATTGCTCTGTCTTTTTTATAACTCTTCGGTTTATTTTTGTATTTCCATCGCTGCACTTCTTGTGAACCTGACACCTCCCCAAAAAGGGAAAAATATAGAAATACCTTGGATTTCATTTTTTTGTTGTTTGTTTCTTGTGGTTTAGAAAGGAAGGAAGAAAGAAGATACTGGGTCACACCACTGCAGACATTCATTTCATACATTCCTCAGGCTTTCAGTCCTTAATTTGGTACAAGCTTTTGAAGATAGTGTTTTTCACAATCTGGGCAATGCATCAGCTAGGATGTTGTTTCTTCCTGCTAGGTGTATAATTTTCAGGTTAAAGGGGTTGGAGAAGTAAACTCCATCGAAAAGTCTGGCATTTTTAACCTTCAATATTTCCAGGAATGTGAACGGGTTGTGGTTGGTGTAAATTTGAATCTCTTTGTGTTCATTATTCGCGTAGACTTTGAAATGTTGCAGAGCTAGGAGGAGCCCTAATGCTTCCATTTCTATATTGGAATATTTGTTTTGATGCCTGTTTAGTCTTTTTTGTTGAAAAATAGCCAATTAGTTTCTCAAAGTCTGAATTATCATCTTGGAGTAAAACTGCGCCTACTCCAACATCACTGGCATCAATAGCCATCTTAAAAGGCTTGTTGAAATTTGGGGCTGCCAATACTGCATTTGTTAAGACTGCCTTCAACTTTTCGAATGGTAGCTGGCACTACTCTGACCACACCACTTTTCCACTTTTCTCCAGGTCTGTTAAGGGAGCAGCTAAGGTGCTGAAATTGGGAACAAATTTATAGTAAAACACACACATTCCCAGGAAACGCATGATTTCTCTCTTAGTTTTTGAAATAAGGAAACCGAACAGGGCTTGCACTTTTTCTGCCCTTGGCAACACTCGACCTTGGTCTAGAATGTGGCCTAAATAGGTTACTTTGTCTTTGGCTAATTCACTTTTTGCCACATTGGTCACTAGGTGCGCCTTCTTTAGGCCTTTAAAGAGTTTCCTTAAATGATTTAAATGGTCTTCCCAGGTGTTGTTGAAAACTAGCAAGTCATCAAGGTAAACAATACAGCTGTTTAAACCAGCTACCACCTGGTTCATTAATCTATGGAAAGTGGCTGGGGCATTTGTCAGACTGAATGGCATTACTTTGCAATGAAATAGGTCATCGGGGGTGACAAAGGCTGAGATTTCCTTTGCCTTCTGGGTCATTGGAACTTGCCAGTATCCTTTTAATGAATCTATTTTACTGATATAGATGGAATTTCCTATTTGGTCTATGCAGTCTTCGATGCGGGGGATTATAAATGAGTTGGTTCTGGTAACTGCATCGACCTTGCGGTAATGAATGCAGAGTCTGGCTGAACCATCAGGTTTGGTAACCAGTACTACTGGAAAGCTCCAGCTGCTTTGGCTGGGTTCAATTAAATCATTTTCCAGTATGCACTGGACTTCCTTGTGGACCTGAGCTACTTTATTGGGGTCAATCTATAAGGGCTCTGTTTTATTGGTGGGTTCACTCCTGCAACCAAATCGTGCATTGTTAAGGGTGTGCAACCCAGTTTGGCCCGACAGACATCCTTGAACTATTTAGTAATGTGGTTAGGTCCTGTCTTTGCTATTCAGAAAGATAATCAAGCACTGTGTCTAATCTCCTTAGAATTTCAGTGTTTTCCAATTTGGCAGTAGGGGGCTCAATTTTAGAATTTCTGGGGTCCAGTTCATCCTCATTACTGCTCTGCTCCTCTAAACCTTTTATTGCCTGGCACACACTTACTGGTCTTTCCAGTTCCCGACTGCGGTATCTTTTTAACATGTTAACATGGCACAGTCCTTGTTTTTACCTCTTATCCAGTGTATTAATTAAGCAGTTTACATCGTTCATCTTTTTTCCAACAGTATATGGGCCACTAAACCTGGCTTTTAGAGGTTCACCCTGCAAGGGTAATAGCACCAGAACATGGTCTCCTGTTTAAACTCAAGGACTACAGCTTTCTTATCTGCCTGCCTTTTCATTTTTTCCTGAAAGGTTTTGAGGTGTTCCTTTGCTCCCACACAGGCTTGGAAAAGTCTTTCACAGAAGGTGGACACATAATTTAGTAATGAGGTTTCCTCCCTTTGATTTAGGACCTTTTCTTTGATTAATTTTAGGGGGCCTCTCATCTCATGCCGGAAAATCAATTCAAAAGGGCAAAAACCTGCAGATTCATTAAGGGAATCGCAGGTAGCAAACAGCAAGAAAATTACTCCTTTGTCCCAGTCATACAGGTGTTCACAGCAATACGCTCTGGGCATATTTTTTTGGATTTGATCGTACCGTTCCAGAGCCCCTTGTGATTGTGGATGATATGCTGAGATTTCACCTGGTCAATACCAAGGCTTTGTATGACCTCCTGCACATTCGGGACATGAAATTGGATCCCTGATCAGACTCTATTTCTCTGGGGAGTCAGCATCTGGTGAAAAAATGGGTTAACCCTCGACTAAGGCTTTGGCAGTAATTTTCCTCAAGTATATGGCTTCTGGGAATCAGGTGGCTGTATCCATGATGGTTAAAAAGGTATTGATAACCTGTCCTGGTTTTGGGTAGGAGTGCCACACAATCGATTAGAACTCTATTGAAAGGTTCCTGAAAGCAGAAATGGGGATCAGTGGAACAGGTTTGATTGTAGGTTGTAATTTTCCAACAACCCGGGAGGTATGGCAGGTATGACAAATCCACATCTCTGTGGATTTGTGGCCAGTAAAAGTGTCAGCTAATCTGGGCCTGGGTCTTTCTGATGCCCACATACCCAGCCATAGGGATTTCATGGGCAATTCGCAGAAATGCCCTGTGATATTTAGGGGGAACTACAATTTGGTGAACTATTGTCCACTCCTCCTCTGTGGGTCGCTGTGGGGGTCTCCACTTCTTCATTAGGATTTCATTTTTAATATAGTAACACTCAAGCAATTTATCTGCCTCTGCCTCACAATAGGCTGTCTGTGCTATCCTTTTTAAATCAGGGTCTGCCTGCTAGGGTACAATTATGGAGGGTCTACAGTATACCTCCCCTAAATCTCCAAAAAATGTTTCAGCCAGTCAGGCCTCTAAGTCATCTGACTGAATTACCAGCTCAGCTCTCCCTGGGGAAGTTTTCTTGGCCATGTACCTGGTTACTACACAAGCAGGATGACTTCCTCCTCTATTTGTTCTGTCTCCCTGGCCTCATTTGGTTGGTCCAAGACCACTGGGGCCGCTACCACCCTACCCCCAGCCAAATCATTGTCGAGTAGCAAGTCTATTCTGGCAACAGGAAGACTAGGGACAGCAGACTACAGCAACCGGTTCAGAAACTAGATCGCACTGCAAGTAGACCCAATACAGGGGTACAAACATGTATCCTCCCTCAATCCCTTTTATCAGAACCTTTGCTCTTAGCAAGCTCTCTGGTGGAAAGGTCATTCCTTTACCCAGTATGAGGGATTGAGTGGCTCCTGTGTCTCGAAGTAGGACAATGGGTTTACCTGTCTCTCTGGAGGGGTATGGCGATACCATTTCTTTTAAAAAAAATCCTGATAGCCTTCAGGAATTTCCTCTACTTCTGCCACACCTACAGCAGTATTCATTGTGGGATTCCTTATCACTGTTAGGGCCACAGGTGGGTCTGCCATGCCAACTGGTAGGACACCCTTTTCTTGGCTAGCCTCGTGCACTCCTACAAAATTAACTGGCTTTCCCTTTAACTTCCAGCAGTCAGATTTCACATGCCCTATTTTACTGCAATGGGAACATACAGGTCTGTGGAAAACATTCCTGCACTCTGCATTTTCTCTCCTTACTGGCGGAAGGCTTCTTGCATGTTCACCTTTTGCTTCCCTGTCATTAACACTCCATTTTTTTATCACTTTCCCATTTTCTGTCCTTTGCGAACCTCTGGGAATTATTATCATCAAAGGATTTTCCCTGTGAAAGGGCTTTGTGAGTAAGCTCATAGTCATCTGCCGTGGCGGCAGCGTCTCTCACCTTTGTAGTTCTTTGCTCCTCAATATCGGTTCTGATGTTAATTGGGATGCTATTTTTAAATTCTTCCATTAGAATTACCTCTCATGATTTTTTGTATGAGGGGTCTAAGTTTAGAGATCGTATTGTTACCGTCAAGTAAGGAGGGGTCGAAGGGCTTCCCTCTTTTCCCTCTCCTTGTTTGACCATAACAAATTTAATTCTTTCTCAAAGTGGATGTACTGGCCAATTCAGTAGGTGTTTGATTACTTATTTGCTATGATCATAATAAGAACCAATTGGACAGGTTTTCTTGAGTTAACAAAGAAAGAAGTTAACTTTATTGTACCTAAACCGAACTAATAAAAATAAACAATGTGCCAACTTTAACTCGCAGACATACTCTGGAGGTTTACACGCACACAAATAGGTTACAGAGTGGGAAAAAAGATTGGTTGAGTGAGAGTTCATAGTCAAAAGGTATACAGTCTGTGGGCTTTGGTGATTTGGCTGGCTTCTAGTTGAATTCAGTGGTCCTGAGGTTTTTAGTTTGAAGAGGTAGAGGACTGGTTCAGCAAGTCTCTTGGAGATAGCGATGCAGATGATTTCCTCAATGGGGTTTCTGATTCTAGCCGGAGTCTGCAAAGGTGGTCAGTCAACAAGCAGGATTTGAAAGCTTTCAAGTTGGAATGCAGAAAGAGAGGGGGATTCCCACTTAGGGTTTGCTCATGTCAGAATCCAGTGGCTTCTCCTCTGCTGCAGAGAAAACACCAACTTAAAACCACAGATGTGGAGTGGCTTGTCACATGACAGTCACTCAGTGATTCAAACATAGCAGTTAGCACTATTTCTTCTCCTTGCTGATAGAACAGGTAATTCCTTTTAAACTTCCTGGGTCTTGGTTCTTGCTGGGAAATGCAGACATTTTGTCTCTCTCCTCACAAGCATTGCAGTGTCAGTGGAGCAAACTAGGTGATCATCTTAACCTGAAAGGATGACTTTGCTGGCAGCTTGCCTTTTTAAAAATGTCTTAAAAAAACCTACAAATTCAGATCTCCAGCCAGTGGATTAAAGAAAATTATCATTCAACAAAACACATTGGCGTAATACCTCCCCACCACGCAAAATGAAATGTGACAACAGAAACATTTCATTATGAGGCCACAAATTAAAAAAGAACCTGTATGCACATATGCATCAGTCTCACTGTCATAGCCATACACTTTTTTTATTCAGGATGGTTCCGTGCTGAGCTAAACCCTAAAGCATCAGCTATCACATTGTTTTTCCCTGCAATGTGGATAATCTTTGGGTGGTAAGGATGCAGAAGCAGGCTCCGATGAAAAAGTCTCGCATTATAGGTTTTGAATTTTTCTATAAAGGTCAAAGGAATGTGGTCGGTATAAGCTACGGTTTCTCTAAATCCATTTTGGACATATACCTCAAAGTTTATCAGTGCCAGCAACAGTCCCAGGGCTTCCTTCTCCACAGTAGAGTATCTCTTTTGATGTTTGTTTATTTTTTTGGAGAAGTGCCCAACTGATCTCTCAATGCCTAACTCATCATCTTGGAGCAGGATGGCACCTGTCCCTAGGTCACTAGCATCCACTGCCACTTTAAATGGTTTGTTAAAGTTTGGAGCTGCCAGTACCGTTTTGTTGGTTAAGATGGCTTTCAGCCTCTCGAAAGCTGTTTGGCACCTGCCTGACCACACTACCTTTGCTTCTTTCTGTAATAAGTCTGTCAGTAGGGCTGAAGCTTGGGACGAACTTGCTGTAAAACCCACACATCCCCAAAAATTGCATTGTTTCCTGTTTGGTTGTAGGGATGAGAAAATCTATCAGCGCCTGTACCTTTGCTTCTCTGGGCAACACTCTCCAATGACCCACAATATGCCCTAGGTATGTTACTAGAGCTTTAGCGAACCTGCTCTTTGCAAGATTTATCATGAGGTTAGTCGACTGTAACCTTTGGAATAGGGCTCCTAACAGGTCTAGGTGGTTCCCCCCAAGTGTCGCTGGACACTAACAGATCATCCAGGTACACTACACAGTTGGGCAGACCAGCCACTACCTGGTTCATCAGCCTTAGGAAGGTGGCTGGGCATTTCTTAATCCAAAGGGCATCACCCGGCACTGGAATAAGCTGTCTGGGGTGACAAAAGCCGAGATCTCTTTACTCAGGGGGTTAAGGGAACCTGCCAGAATCATTTTAAAAAGTCTATTTTGGTTATGTAGTTGGTGTTTCCTGCTCTATCTATAGAGTCTTCCAGGTGTGAAATTGGGTAAGAATCAGCTCTGGTCACTGCATTAATCTTTCTGTAATCAATGCAGAGCCTTGTTGAGCCATCGGGTTTGGGCACCAGAACAGCTGGGGAACTCCAACTGCTCTGGCCGGACTCAATCAACTTGCACTCCAGCATATACTGAATTTCCTCCCAAACGTGGGTCAGTTTCCTGGGACCTGGGTGATAGGGATTTTGTTTTATGGGAGGAGTCTCTCCTAGATCCACATCGTGTAGGGTTAGGGTTGTGCACCCTGGTTTGTCCCTGCAGATCCCTTTAAACGCAGTGAGCAGCCTTGTTAGGTCTCCTCTCTGTTTGCCGTTTAAATAGGTGAGTATTGTATCTAATTTCCCTAGCTAATCGGACGGTAAGGGATTTGATTTGGGCATCCTCCAGGCCTTCCTCTAACTCGTCCTCACTGTCCCTTTCATTCTACTCTTTTCTGACTGCTTAACAGACTTGTGCTTGTTTCTCCCCTTCTGGCTGTGATGCCATTTTAACATATTGATGTGGCACAGCCTTTGCTTTTTCCTCCAATCTGGGGTGTCAGTTATATAATTCACCTGGCTGATTTGTTTTATTACTCTGTACAGGCCACTGAACCGGGCTTTCATCGTTTCTCCCTGTTCTGGTAATAGCACTAAAACATGGTCTCCAGGCTGAAATGTTCTGGTCTTGGCATGTTTATCCACCTGCCTTTTCATAGTTGTCTGGAAGGTTTTTAGGTGTTCCTGAGCCATCGCACAGGCTCTCATGAGCCCTTCTCAGAACATGGAGATGTAGTCCAATGGGGAAGATTCGTCCCTGGGTTCCAAAAACCTCTCCTTGATTAGTTTTAGAGGACCTCTCACCTCGTGTCCGTAAACTAATTCAAAGGGACTAAAACCAGTGGACTCATTGGGTGAGTACCTGGAAGCAAACAGAAGAAATCCCAGCGCTTTGCCCCACTCATGGGGCTACTCAGAGCACTATGCCTTGATCATTGTCTTTAGGGCCTGCTGGTACTGCTCCAAAGCCCCTTGTGAATGTGGGTGGTAGACTAAGGACTTTAGCAGGGTTATGCCCAAATTACCCATAATCTTTTAAAAAATACTGGACATAAAATTTGTACCCTGATCCAACTGGATCTCAGCAGACAGCCTATATCGGGTGAAGAATTGGGTTAGCTCCTCAACCACTACCTGGCAGAGATATTTCTTACAGGGATAGTTTCTGGAAATCAAGTAGCCACATCTATAATGGTGCCAAGATACTGGCAGCCGCCTTTTGTTTTCGGAAGGGGTCCCACACAATCTACCAGCACTCTGCTGAATGGTTCCCCAAAAGCCAGTATGGGAATTAGGGGTGCAGGTTTTATTGCAGGTTAAGGTTTTTCCACAACCTGGCACATATGGCATGTCTTACAAAACTCCGCCACATCCTTGTGGAGTTGTGGCCAGAGAAAATGCTGACTTATGCGGCCTTGGGTTTTTATGATATCAACATGTCCAGCCATTGGAATCTTGTGGGCTATTCTCAATATTTCTCTATGGTACCTTGGTAGCACCACTACATGGTAACCACTGTCCACTCTTCATCTGCAGGCCTGTGAGGAGGTCTGTACTTTATCATCAGCACCTCTTCCTTTAAACAGTAGGAACTCCCTCTGCTTCAGCTTCAGTTTGGGCAGCCTGTGCTTACCTTTTTAACCCTGGGTCAGCTTGCTGAGCCTCAACCAAGGCAACTGATCCTTTGTGTCCTCTAACCTCCCAAAGAAGGTTTCAGATAACCAGACAGGAGGGTCATCTGTCTGCACTGCCAGTTCAGCCTCCTCTGATGGAGCTTGTTTGGCCATGGATTGGGTCACCACACAGTCAGGAAAAATGCCAGGGAACTTTTCCTGCATCTGTTCTGTCTCCCTGACCTCTTTTGGTCTCTCTAAAACAACTGGGGAAGATACCATCTTCGCCCCTGCCAGATCATTACCCAGGAGCAGGTCGACAGGTAAACTTGGTATAATCCCTTCGGTTACTGGGCCTGAAACAAGGTCGCACTCTGATACCGTTTACTAGCACTCTAGCATTCAATGCACCTCTGGGGGAAAGGTCATGCCTTTCCCCAGCAAAAGGGATTGGCTGACCCCTGTATCCCTAAGTATGACTATGGGCTTTCTCGCCTCACTCGAGGGGTATGGGGTTACTTTTCCTGCGAACACAAAATCCTGCAAACTCACAGGGATTTTGTTAAGTTTTCCTGCACTCACAGCAGTAGGTTTACTGGGTTTTACTGCCACAGTTAAAGCCAGAGCCTGGTCTGCTGTGCTTTCCATCAGGGCCTCTTTTCCTGTACTGGTCTGGTGTACCCTGACTAAATCTAAGGGCTTTCCCCGTAATTTCCAGCAGGCAGCTTGAAGGCGATCTGCCTTGTTACAATGGAAATATACAGGCTTCCGGGCATCACTCCTATTCTCAGCTCCTTCCTTTTTGGCCTGAGGAGGGCTCCCTGTGTTTTCAGTTCTCCCTTCTCGCTCATGGCTTCTCATCTTCCTATCACCCTCCCACCTTCTATCCTTTTCAGGTTTTTGGAGGTGACTAGGGAAGGGTTTCCCCTTGGGGAAAGGGCTTGTGAATAAGTGTATAATCATCAGCCAGGATTGTTGCCTGTCTGGCTCTTGGAACCTTTTTGTTTCTCCACATGGTTTCTTATGGAAAGGGGAAGCGAGTTTTTGAACTCCTTGAGGAGGATCACCTCTCTGAGATTTTTATAGGTGGACTCTATCTTAAGTGCCTTTAGCCATCAGTCGAAAGCGAGTTGCTTAACCCTTTTGAACTTGATGTAAGTTTGTTCCGGCTGGTTTTGGAGAGTTCAGAACTTTTGGCAGTACGCCTCAAGTGCCAGCTCGTATGCACTCAGGATAGCATTTTTAGTCATCTCATAATCCGATGAATGCTCATCAGGCAACAGTGAATAAACCTCATGGGCTTTTCCTGTTAGTTTGCTTTGCAATAACAGTGTCCAGCTGTCTACTGGCCACTTCAACTGTTTTGCAAGCTTTTCAAAACAGATGAAAAATGCTTCCACATCCCCCTCTTTGAACTTTGGTATCATCTGGGAGAACTTTAAGCGCTCAGCACCTGGTCCTGAGCTCGGGGTAACTCCCTCAATAATGGTGCCTTCACCAGGTTCACTGGGTCTTCCCCTATTCAGTTCCAGCTGCCTTAACTTGAATTTCCTCTCTTCCTTCCATTCCTGGAATTCTGTCTCCTCTTTCTTTCTCTGGAAAGCTCTTCTTTTTCTCTTTCCTGAAATTCTATTTCTAGTCTCCTTTGTTCGAGTATCTGAGCAAATGTTACTCTGTTTCAGATTCGATGCCTGTCTCCAGTTCTTCAGTATCAATTTTAAAATGGTTGGCCACAAATTTTAGGATTTCAGGCTTACTAGCTTTTGGACGCATATTAATCTCTAACTGCTCAGCTGCATTCATCAACTCTTCAACAGATAGGGTTTTTAACCTGGCCCAAGTTAATTCATTCTGTTCTAGGAAGGTACTGGCCTCGAATGTGGATATTTTAGTACTCTAGCACTGAAAACTACAAGAAAACCTGCATTGAAGTTTTTAAAATTATTGCTCGGGATCAATTTGGTTTCCTGCTTCCAATTTCCCGTTTGTCTTTGGGTTTGATCCCGGACAAGCCCTCAACTTTCTGTTTAGATCAAGTGAGGAGGGGTAGAAGGGCTTCCCTCTTTTCCCTCTCCTTATTTGACCAAAACAGGTTTAATTCTTTCTTAAAGTGGATGTACTGGCCAATTCAGTAGGTGTTTGATTACTTACTTGCTGTGATCATAACAAGAACCAATCGGACGGGTTTTGTTGAGTTAATAAAGGTGGTTAGTTTTATTGTACCTAAACCGAACTAATAAAAATAATAAACAATGCGCCAACTTCCACTCCCACACACACACACTGGAGATTTACACACAAATAATAGGTTACAGAGTGGGGAAAGGCAGATTGGTTGAGTTAGAGTCCATAGACAAAAAGTATACAACCCATGGGCTTTGGTGATTTAGCTGGCTTCTAGCTGAATTCAGTGGTCCTGAGACTTTAGTTTGAAGAGGTAAATGACTGGTTCAGCGAGTCTCTTGGAGAGAGCGATGCGGATGATTTCCTCAATGGGGTTTCTGATTGTTGCTGAAGTATGCAAAGGTGGTCAGTCAACAAGCAGGCTTTGACATTTTTCAAGCTGGAGTGAAGAGGGAGAGAGAGAGGGATCCCCACTTAGGGTCTGCTCATGTCAGAGTCCAGTGACTTCTCCTTCACTGCAGAGAAAACACCAGCATAAAACCACAGGTGGGGAGGGGCTTGTCACATGACAGTCATTCAGTGATTCAATCATAGCCGTTAGCAGTATTTCTTCTTCTTGATGAGAGAAATGTAGTTCCTTTTAAACTTCCTGGGCCTTGGTTCTTGCTGGGAAATGCAGACATTTTGTCTCTCTCCTCACAAGCATTGCAGTGTTGGATACAGTGTAGCAAACTAGGTGATCATCTTAAGCTGAAAGGATTACTCTACTGGCAGCTTGACTTTTAAAAATGTCTTTTTAAAAAAATACAAGTTCAGATCTCCAGTCAGTGGATTAAAGAAAATTATCATTCAACAAAACACATTGGGATAACAGTATCCAGAGAACAAAATCCGTATGTTTCATTCTTTCAAATTCTGGGTAGGTCTTTTCCCAGTGATTCTAAATTTCTGTTGATGACCTTCAGGTACCAACTCATACACATTCAGAATTGCAGTTTTTGTTTGTTTGTAGTCAGAAAAATTCTCCTCTGACAACAGAGAAAAAGCTTTGTGAGCCCTACCAGCAAGTCGCCCTGCAAGAGGATAGTCCAATGTTCTTTTGGTCATTTTAGTCTATTAGCTATTTTTTCAAAGGAGATGAAATAAGACTCAACCTCCTCTTTAATTTTGGCAGTAGTCTTGAGTGTCTCATAATGTCAAACTTTTGCTCCAAATTGTGGATGCTGCTAAAATTGCTGGCAGCATTCTCACCTTGTGCTTGCAGCCTAACTCAACCTTTTTCACTGCTTCCTCTATTTCTTCTCTTTCCCTCTGCAATTGCACTTCCTGTCTGTTCAACTGGTACTCTCCTTTTGAAGCTGCATCTCCTCTCCTTTCAACTGCATTCTAGCTAGGGCTATTTTCTCAGACTCACATTTCATGCATGCTTCTTCTGGTTCAGAGGCAAAATTAAAATTGTTAGCTAGACTCTTCACTATTTCAGGTTTTTTTGCCTTTTGTTTGAAAGTGACTCCTACTTGTGTAGCTTGCGCTTTTAAATCTTCAATATTTAACTAATTTAATTTATCTTGTGATATGTCTCCTTGCTCTACCATCCTCTAAGTATTAAATGCAGCCATATCTTTTGTTACTAGCACCGTAGAATTTCATCCCCTGTTTGGTTGGCCAAATAAACAGACAGTGACAGATTTTCTCATGAGTTTAAAATAGAAGATTAAATATTTATTTAAAAATAATCACCTGAGAAGTTTGTAGCACCATCCATGCATGCATTCAATCTCTCTTGCACACTCGAAAAAGATAGAAGGTAAAGGATAAGAGGCGTTAAGAGTTCACAATGTAAAAGTCTGTTGTTTTCAGGAAAAACCTGAGGGATCCGCTTTGAAAGTAAAGTTTTAAAGTTGCAGGCCTGTTGGCTGGTTGTCTTGCCCTTGTTGGGTTGTTGAAGTCTCCTGGCAGTCAACACTTCAGTCTGAAGACAATGCTGGTATCTCTTAGTTCAATTTTCACAGGTGGAGGAGTTGTTCAAAAGGCACTCCCTTATTTCTCTTCTGCAATTGGTTTCCGATTCATCTCAGCAGGGTTGAACTGGCTTAGCTGGAATTAAAAATGGCTTTTGATGCTCTTGCTGTGGCTGGAGATCTTAGACTAATGACTGACAACTTGATGACTGATAACTCTTTGTTCTCCCAAAAGGCTACCTTTAAAGATAAATTCATAAAGTTTTGCCCATGTGACTTCAGGTTCCTGAGGGGCTGTACAATGTCTTCTGATCTCAGCCCATTTTGATAAGATGAGCGATGTTCACACCTTATTCTAGTGATTGTAGCTGGAGATGCAGCGTCTGCTAATGTCTTTGTTTTTGCTCAGTTTGTAAATAGCTCACACCCACGTGTGAAAAGCTGTTTAATTTTAATGCAGACGGGTTTAATGAGTTTCAGCACTAGCAAACATGGGTGTGTATTTCAGTGCAGGAGAAGGTATGTGTCATGTGACTTTGTCCTTCATCTTGTTGAAGGCAAGCGTACCAGTCTTTTTAAATTTTGTGTCTTTTTTATATCACTTTGGTTTATTTTTGTATTTTCATCGCTGCACTTCCTGTGAGCTCGAGGCCCTCACTGACCTGGGAGTGGAGTGGCAGACAGCGGACTCTCTCTGGCTGTGTCGGCGCACGCGGAGTTAAAAAAAAAAAAATCACTTAGTGACATCATGGGAAATCTGTAAGCTGATTGGTTGGTATGTAACAGGTCTTATTGCCTGTAAACATCTAAAAAAAATCAGGAAAAAAAAGTTATTTTCTTTTTAAACCCTCAAATAGCTACCTTGTGAGTGGTAAGATTGGTACTATTAAGGTTTTAGTTAGTGTAATTTAATAATAATTACTAATTAATTAGAATTGTGCTATTTGGACAGAGTAAGGCTGTGAGTTGTGTATGAGGGATTTTACTGACTTGGGGAAAGAGGTGCTCTTTGGACGCTTTCTTTTCTTTTTTGCTTTTTCAGCCTCCACGGTACAGGGGAAGAAGCTGATTGGCAAGTAATTGGTAAGTTATTCCACTTATTACATTCGCAAAAAAAACATTTTTTGCCAAGTGGAATGTGCCTCCTGTGGCGTGTGGGAAGTCATGGACGCACCATGTGTCCTTGACAAACACATCTTCAGGAAGTGTCACCAGCTGCAGAAGCTTGAGAAGGTTTCGGAACTCGGGTGGTGGCTGGAGTTACTGGTGCATCCGCGAAGCAGAGAACTACGTGAATAGCATGTTTCAGGAGGTAGTCACCACAGAACTTAAGAGAGCACAGGCAGAGCGGGACTGGGTGGCTGTCAGACAGACAAGAAGGTCAAGGCAGGTAATGCAGGAGACCCCGGAGAACATCTCACTTTCTAACCAGCATTCAGTTCTGAGTACCAATGGGAGAGAGGGTTCCTCTGGAGAGTGCAGCGAGAGCCATGACCAGAGCATCATGGGTGGCTGAGATGTGCAGGGAGGGAGGAGAAAACACAAGAGAGCAATAGTGGTGGGCGATTCTATAGTTAGGGGAACAGATAGGCGTTTCTGTGGTCACAGACATGATTTCAGGATGGTATGTTGCCTCCCTGGTGCAAGGGTCATGGATATCACCGAGTGGCTACAGGACATTCTGGAGGGTGAGGGTACACAGCCAGAGGTTGTGGTCCACATTGGTACCAACGATATAGGAAGAAAGAGGGAAGAGGTCCTGCAGGCTGAGTTTAGGGAGTTAGGAAAGATATTAGCAAGCAGGACCTCAAGGTTAGTAATCTCTGGATTACTCCCAAGGCCACGTGCTAGTGAGTATAGAAATAGGAGAATACACCAGATGAATGCGTGGCTCAAGAGATGGTGCAAGAGGGAGGACTTCAGATTTCTGGGCCATTGGAACCAGCTCTGGGGAAGGTGGGACCTGTACAAACCAAACGGTCTACACCTGGACAGGACTGGGACAACTATTCTTGCAGGAAGATTTGCTAGTGCTGTTGGGATGGTTTAAACTAGTTTGGCAGGGGGATGGGAACCTGAGGGCAGTTTCAGATAGCACAATTTCAGGCCAGGGAACAGAAGGCATAAAATTAGCAGGTGTCTTGGAAAGACAGAAGAAGCAAAGGTTAAAAAGTGTGCATCACAGGAATTTGGCAGTGTTAAAAGGTATTTATTTAAATGCAAGGATTATAGTGAATAAAAACGATGAGCTGAGGGCACTGATAGACACATGGCAACATGATATTGTTGCTATAACGGAAACTTGGCTTAAAGTGGGGCAAGAACGGCAACTCAACATCCCTGAATATAGAGTTTTCAGGTGGGATAAAGGGAGGATAAAAAGGAGGGTGTGTAGCATTATTGGTTAAGGAATCAATAACAGCTGTGAAGAGGGATGTTATGTTAAATGAATCATCAAATGAGGTCATATGGGTGGAGATCAGAAATACAAAAGGGGCAACCACACCTCGAGGGGTGTATTATAGACCCCTAAATAATGAGACGGAGATAGAAGAACAACTCTATAGGCAGATTTCTGAGTGTAAAAACTATAGGGCAATAATAGTTAGGGATTTCAACTACCCGAATATCAACTGGGATGCAAACAGTGTGAAGGGCACAGAGGGCACAAAATTGTTGAACTGCATTCAAGAGAACTGTTTTAGCCAGTACGTAACAAGCCCAACGAGAGGGGGGCGCAATTCTAGATTTAGTCTTCGGTAATGAAGCTAGGTAAGTAGATGAAGTAGCAGTGGGTGACCATTTTGGAGATAGCAATCATAATACAGTTAATTTTAGCATAATCATGGAAAAGGACAAAGATAAGGCAGGAGTTAAAGTTCTAAATTGGGGGAAGGCAAATTTTACAAAACTGACAGGCGATCTGGCGAAAGCGGACTGGACGCAGCTACTGGAAGGAAAATCAATGTCAAACCAGTGGGAGGCATTCAAAAGCAATATTCTACAGGCACAGTGTAGGCATGTCCCCACAAAGATAAAGGGTGATATGGCCAAATCTAGAGCCCCCTGGTTATCTAGACGCTTACAGGGTAGGTTGAAGCAGAAAAAGAAAGCTTATGACGATCATAAAAATCTTAATACTTTAGAAAGCCTAGAGGAGTATAGAAAGTGCAGGGGTGAAGTAAAAAAGGAAATTAGAAAAGCAAAGTGAGGACATGAAAAAATATTGGCAGGTAAAATCAAGGAAAACCCAAAGATGTTTTATCGGTACATTAAGAGCAAGAGGATAACTAATGAAAGGGTGGGCCTATCAAAGATGTACAAGGGAACTTACATGTGGATGCAGATGATGTGGGCAGGGTTCTTAATGAGATTTTTGTCTCTCACAGGAGAGGGATGATGCAGTCATTGTAGTAAAAGAGGAGGAGTGTAAAATATTAGATACGATTAGCATAATGAGAGAGGAAGTACTAGAGGGTCAGACATTATTGAAAGTGGATAAATCACCAGGGCCAAATGGATTGCATCCCAGGTTGTTAAAGGAAGCCAGGGAGGAAATAGAGGATGCTCTGAGGATCATCTTCAAAACCTCACTGGATATGGTCGAGGTGCCGGAGGATTGGAAGTCTGTGACTGTTATACCATTGTTTAAAAAGGGTGCAAAGGATAGGCCAAATAATTATAGGCCGGTCAGTTTGACCTTGGTGGTGGGTAAAATACTAGAATCAATTCTGAGGGACAGGATAAACTGCCACTTAGAAAGGCACGGACTGATCAGGGATAGCAGCAAGGATTTGTTAAGGGAAGGTCATGTCTTAATAGCGTAATTGAATTCTTTGAGGAAGTAACAAGGAGGATTGATGAGGGGAGTGCAGTGGATATGGTCTACAAGGAATTTAGTAAGGCATTTGACAAGGTCCCGCATGGCAGACTAGTCAGTAAAATGAAAGCCCATGGGATCCAGGGGAATATGTCAGGTTGGATACAAAATTGCTCAGTGACAGGAAGGTAAGGGTAGTAGTCAACGGATGTTTTTGTGAATGGAAAGCTGTTTACAGTGGTGTTCCACAGGGCTCAGTGTTGGGTCCCTTGCTGTTTGTGATATATATTAATGATTCGGACTTAAATGTGGAAGGCATGATTGGAAAATTTGCTGATGAAACAAAAATTGGTCATGTCGTTGATAGTAAAGAGGATGGCTGTAGACTCCAGAATGATATCAATGGTTTGGTTGAGTGGGCAAAAAAGAGGCAAATGGAATTCAATCCAGAGAAGTGTGAGGTAATGCACTTGGGGAGGGCCAATAAAGCGAGGGAATACACAATAAATGGGAGGATATTGAGAGGGGTAGAAGAAGTGAGACCTTGGAGTGCATGTCCGGAGGTCCCTAAAGGTGGCAGGACAGGTAGATAAAGTGGTGAAGAAGGCATATGGAATGCTTTCCTTTATTGGCCGAGGTATAAAATACAAAAGCAGGGATGTAATGCTGGAACTGTATAAAACACTGGTTTGGCCACAGTTGGAGTATTGCGTACAGTTCTGGTTGCCACATTATAGGAAGGACATAGTTGCTCTGAAGAGAGTGCAGAGGAGATTTACAAGAATGTTGCCAGGGCTTGAAAGTTGCAGATATGAGGAAAGATTGGATCGACTAGGGTTGTTTTTTTCAGAACAGAGGAGGCTGAGGGGTGACTTAATTGAAGTTTACAAAATTATGAGGGGCCTAGATAGAGTAGACAGGAAGGACTTGTTTCCCCTAGCAGAGAGGCCAATTACTGGGGGCATAGATTTAAGGTGATTGGTGGAAGGATTAGAGGGTACATGAGGAAAAACTTTTTCACCCAGAGGGTGGTGGGTGTCTGGAATTCACTGCTGGGAATGGTGGTGCAGGCAGAAACCCTCAATTCTTTTAAAATGTACCTGGACATGCACCTGAAGTGCAGTATCCTGCAAAGCTATGGACCAGGTACTGGAAGGTGAAATTAGATTGGGCGGTTAGTTTTCAGCCGGCATGGACACGGCAAGCTGAATGACCTCCTTCTGTATTGTAATTTTTCTGTGGTTCTATGGAATAAGTTTTTATTACATATAGGAGTCTGGAGCACGGGTCCTGATGCAAAGTTAGAGTTAGGCTGAGAAATTTCAAAGCATGGCTGGTGATTGGGGGTGGGAGTGGGCACGGAGGATATGATGTCGGGCCAAGAAATGTTACTGTAGGTTCATGATGGGACCAGGGCACAATCCTGATACCAAAGGCCTGAGAAAAATTACACAGGCAATTCTGGGTCAAAAGCTCCTTGCCAGTCATTAAAATTACAGCAGGATAGGAACTGTGGGTCTGGCAACAAAGGTTAGATGGAAAATTTACATAAGTGGGGCGGAGCCAAAAACGGAAGAAAATTTAAGCATAGAAATGGGAATGCATAATAAAAAAATTGTAAACATGGTGAACTTATATGACCTTGCAAAACTGAGGCTGCATTAGACTTAGCACATGGAGAGTTAGTAAGCAGCAGTGAGATTCACAAAGTCAGAGGACTCAAAATACATTGTGATAGGTCATTGTTAACAAAGGAAAACAGTGAATAGCCACTATTAATGTTGACCTTGAAAAACTGACATAAAACTATTTGAAGTACCAGGAAGTAAAGTTTTTTTTGGTGAGTAGTGCATGCTATACAGAAGATTTTTTAATGTAACATAGATTATACTAAATTGTCATCTGTATCTGATTTAATTTAATGTCTCAGTAACAATTTTATGTTACTTTCTTCTCATTGTGTTTTATGTTATTGTTATTCATATTATTCCACTTTTTACACCTGCAGCATTCACCATTCCCTAATAAAGTGAACAGGCAGTAAAACTGTTGGCGGGCCTCTATCAATGCTATCATTCAGCCAGATGATAGATAGTATATGAATGGGCCAGGATGCCTCCCCTTTTCTCCTTACCCTAAAAGAAAGTTTCTGACCTCCATTCTGCACATACCTTGAAGGGACAACTTAGATTTGGTCAAATAAAATCAACATGGTATAATTCACAGGCAAACCATGCTGCACTGCCTTGTGACATAATATATTTGACTGCCAATGTGCATTTTTGTACAAAATAAAACATTCCAGAATTACAATATTTCAACTAAAATATTTTTCTACATTGAAAGTAAACTCAGAAACCACATGAAAATAACTTGCACTTGAGTGCAGCATTGCATTATGAACAATAAAAGTTATTGTGAAGTTGAAATCTATAACTTTTGGAAACACCAGTAGTCTTAAAATTATACTGATTTAAAATGCCAATGCACAGGTACTAGTTTCTAACTAAGCACTAGCTGGGCTCAATTGGTAGTGCTTTTCTCTTTGTGCTAGAAGGTCATGGGCTCATGCCCAAATACAGGGCTTGAGCACTTAATACAAGATTGCATCCCTGATGATACCAGCACAGAAGGAATATTGCATTGCTGGAGGTGCCTTCCTTTGAAGGAGATATTAATCTAAGGCCTCATTTGCTTATATAGGTGAATATTAAAATCTTATGCCACTATTTTTGAAAAAGTGCAAGGCATTTTCTTCCATGTTCTGTCAAAAGTTCCACCTTCAATCAAAACCATCAAAAAAAAACTAGCCGAGACATTCATTTGCTTGCAATGGAGCCCAAAAGCTTGGTCAAAGAGATAGGTTTTAAGGGGTGTCTTAAAGGAGGGAAGAGGTAGATAGGTTTAGGAAGGGAATTCCAGAGCTTAGGCCTAGACAGCAGAAGGCATGGCCACAAATGGTGGGGTGAAGGAAGTGGGGGATGGACAAGTGGCCATAGTTGAGGAATGCAGAGTTCTCAAAGGGTTATATGACTGGAGGTGGTTACAGAGATAGGGAGGGATAAGGCCATTCAGGGATTTGAAAAGAAGGATGAGAATTTTAAAATGGAGATCCTCAGGGACCAAGAGCTAATGTAGCTGAGCTGGCACAAGGGTGGCAAGTAAATTGAACTTGGGCCAGAATTTTACGGCCCCCTAATGAGCAGGCTGGTGGCGGGTGGCAGGACGTAAAATTGAGTGGGAGGTTGGGGGGTGGGGTCTGTTCCCGATGCACCCCTGCCCCCGCTGCAATATTACGTGGGGCGTCAACGGTGAGAAACGGCCTGCCTGCCCCAGGCCAATCCAGGCCCTTACACGGCCAATTAACTGCCACTTAAGGGCCTCCACCCACCGCCACAGGTATTTTACCCACAGCAGGCGGACGGCAAAGGCCCCAAGAACACTGCCAGGTAATACCTGGCTGCCTTATTGCGAGCTGGGTGGGGGGGTGGCCCTCCTGATTGGGCACCCTGTGCCCCACAGATGGGTGCCCCTGAAGCCCCAAACATGTCCACCACGCAACACCTGCCTCCCCCACCCCAACCGACCTCCCCTTGCCTCGCTGAGGCCCGACCGATTGTCCTCGGTAAGGCCCCAAAAACGTACCCGAGTTCTGGGGCCATCCTTCACCTGGCTTGCGATGGCTGGGTGTAGTCCCAGTGGTGGCTACCGTTCCCTGTGGCGTGCTGAGACTAAGAGCTGCCGGCTCACTGATTGGCTGGCAACTCCATTAGGCGGGACTTCCTAGCTCAAGGAGGTGGAAGTCCCTCCCAAGACCAATTAAGAGCCTATGGAGCGAAAAGTCCCGGCACAGCTCCATAGGCCCGGCAGAGTCAGGCTTGCCCCCGACGTTTCAGCCTCCCGCCTCCTGCCCAACATTAAATTCTGGCCTTGGTGTGAGTAAGGATACAGGCAGCAAAGTTTTGTATGAGCTTAACTTTATGGAGGATGGAAGATGGGATGCTGGCCAGGAGAACATTGGAATAGTCAAGACTGTAAATCCAAGTCAGTAAATCAGTTCTCCTCTCCTCTTTATTTGTAGTGAACTAGTAAATCTATTTTCTCATACTTGTGTAGATTTCACAATAGTTAACAGTAATCATTTTCCTCAGATGACTAGAATCTTTCACAAATAATATCAGATTATATTGTTAAAGGATATAGAAAAACATATTAAATTAATCACAATGACTTGCTGCAAGAATCCCATAAAAAGAACTATTTGCAACTCTATGTTTATATCAATTTGTGATTTTTCAGCTTCAATAGTATTACAATTTTTAGTAAAAATTTATATGAAAGGCACAGTATTACATCGCCACTCACTAGCCTTTCTGATTACTACACCATCATTGGTCAACAATCGTCAGAGCTCCTGTGACTGTCCTCCACACTTATTTATTCATTGCGCACAATGGTAATTCTTCCATGGGAACCTATGCACCCCATATTGTAGTTAACTGAAAAGGTACTATGACAGTGTAAACCCCTTAAAATTAAATCACTGTAGCTACAGATATCACTGTTTTATGTGCAATAATTGTGAAATCAGGATGACTTATTTTTCAATATTTAATAGCACTTTACTATTGCATCTAACCCACCTATCTCATGCTGCTGCACCTACCTGTAATGCTCTGGAGAAAGTTACATGTGGTATAGTCACCAGAGTATAGAAATTATACATACAAACCATTCACTGCAATTTTATGTGGGTAAATCTGACACCTCTAAGTATTTGAGAGCAGCAACATTATATCAGACACAAAAGCACCTTGAGTCATGTCAGTTGGCATTTACTAGATGATGTTTTGTCTTAACTATTTTTATTTCAAAGATTTTTCATTGGTAAAACAGTCAGAAAATGTTTGTACACGGCAGAATTTCCTGTTCCAAATAAATGCAGAATAAGTGGTTTCTATTGCACAACCATGCCAACTCTTACTGACTCTTCCATTAATTAAGCAAATAAAATAGATATACCAACATGTATTTTTTAATCTAAAACAGATATTTTACAACCTGGAATTTTCATTTGGAGATTAGTGACATAAAGAGTAAGATGGAGCTAGAAGTTAGCATTTATGAACATCTAACTGCCACGTAGCCATCATTGCTTTTCGACCAACATTACTGTAGAGTGCAGAGTAAGTACTTTCTGTCTGTTCTTGTTTTAATGCTACTTAATCCATTTACTGCAGAAGCTTCTTGCTAGAATAATGAAGTGTATACATTCCTTTCAAAAATGCTTTGAGTGAGACAATGGGTAGCTTGCAATATTGCATAGTTTAGACATCAGCAAGGCAAGAAACTGAAGCAAACCATTTAAAACATACATTATATTACATTTCCAAACAGTGCTATACATGGCTGTTCATTTCCTTTATTACTTACACATTGCATTCCAGGATCATTTGAAAGAAAATAATTAAAGACCCTGTGCCAAAATGAATTTCTGTCTTGCAATCAGGAAATTCTAATTAACTCATTCTTTACAAACTAGTATCATGCCACCTATGCCAGCCTCTATAATTGCCACCAATTTCACAATACATATACAGGTAAATTTCACAATTTAGCATTTCCCAGCGCAGAGCTTCAGGCACGTTAATCTCTGTACCCAAATCTTCAATATGAACTCCCATTGTTTGAAGCTCTATACTAGGAATGCTAATTTGCCCCATACTTTGTACTCTCACCAGTAAGTGTCCATTGAAACACTTATTGAAAGATTTTGCTGTTAGGATTGTTTCAAAATAACACATATTTTGTTGGCTCCACAGGGCCAGGCATCTCTAAGCAGTGGTCTTGCATGGTTACTAACCATGTCACAACAGCTGCGGATTCATGGCCTGCCTATAAACAATACTGCTTTCTCAACAGGACCATCTACAGAAGTGACTTGTTTCTGTGAAAAACAGAATGCAAGCTGTGAAGGAATCCAGCCATAGATCTGCATTAAGGAAGATTCTGCATTGCAGTTTTCTATGAAGTGCTTGGCAACACTAGTTACACAAGCCACAGGCACACTGGAAACATCTCTCATGAATGCTGTAACTGATCCATTGAGGCACTGGTGTTCCAAGACTCGGTTTTGATTGACTTAAATTCACTTGGAGGATGTTTACACAATGTTGATCACAAGACTCTTAGATGCTCATTGTTCTACTCTCATATAATTCAGTGGTCATGTTGCGGAGATGTATACAGTAGGTATGCAGCAAGCAGTTGGTTCTCATGTTGACATCAAATCAGAGCTATCAAGTGCTTTTATTCAATTCCTTTCACTAGCACACTCCTGGCTATTGCTGACCAAGATACAGACCCACTGAGTCCACAAGAACGATGTCATATGTCACCAAAATCCCAGGAGGCTCCTTAGAACACCACAAATTCAGCCAGCACAGCTACCTATTCCATTAGAAAATTCCTCAGTAGCAGGCTAAGTGCACCATGATTAATTTATACACTGAGCGACAGCATTATTTTACCAAATTCACTTTACACAGTCTTGCAAAAATATATTACATAGAATTTACAGCAGAGAAATAGACCATGCAGCCCAACTAGTGTTAATGTTCCATATAAGCCTCCTTCCACTTTATCTAAATTTTTCAGCATATATTTCAGTCGTATATTGTGCTGGACAATTATTTTACTGTGCTCAGCAGGACAAGACAATTAGCAATTTAAACAAAATAAGGAAAAACTGGGAAGTTAAAGCTAGGATGACATGAGGGAATCAACACTTCTGTAATTATACCTTTTTAATGGCATCTATTTGACTTAATAGAAGATCCATTTTTAATTTAGTGTCATACCAAGTCTGCACACAATGGGCTGGATTTTACCAAGCCATCGACATCGTGATCCACGGCCGGGGGGTGCCGGCATGGACCTCAATGCCGGGAGGGCCCAGCCCGATCCACTTGGTGGCGGCCAGGCTGGGCAACGGGATCTCTATTAAAATATGCAAATGAAGAAAATTAATAAATTTACAAAGACTTATCCCCAATCTTGAGGGCCCACCGCAATCTTCGGCGCAGCAGCCGGCACTCCCGTACCTTCAATTCCCCGTCTGGGGAAAGGCAGCGTGACACTGGTGGGGAGGGGGGAGAGGAAAGATTTTCAGTGCAGTGGGGAGGTGGGGGAGAGGGTGTCAAATGCATGTAATGGGTGTAGGGAATGACAGGAACGGTTGCACTTCAACCTTCAAGATTGTGGGGGGGGGGGGGGGGTTGGTGGGAGGTCAGATGTAAAAGGTAAGTATTTTGGGGGGGAAGGGCAAATAGTTAATGTAATCATTATTGGGGTTGGGAAAGGGGCATAAGACATTTATTTTTTTAATTTTGGGGGGTATGTGTTTAAAAATTTAAATTAGGTGGCAGGCCTTTAAAAATGGCGCCAGTGCCTGCACACAGGCAGCTGACACCATTGGTAGGGTCGAATAGCCAGCCCCAGCTATTTAAATGAACCGCCGAGCATGAGACTGAGGCAGCTCTTTGGCGTGCGGTCCACTCATCCAGGCCACCATTTTTTGAGCTTGCTGCCGATCTTAAAATTCAGCCCAATGTTTTACAACTGTTTGGTTTAAGCCTTTTGATTAACCGTGGCTTATGGATATTCTTCATAATCTTCGGGGGAGGTGCCTTTGTAGACTGAACTGTGCAACAATTAGTATGCCGTACTAATATTGGAAAATCTGTGAGATGTACTATAATGTCCCCTTCGATCGACTGGCTTGGTCATCCATATTTTGGCTCCTTCTCTGTGTCCGAATCCTTTTACTACTCTGGGATCAAACTGCAGAGCAAAGACAATCCCAATCTCCTTTTCTTCACCACAGACCACCTCCATTGGCCTCCCTTCCCATCCATTCTCACCTCTTATGGCATAAACAAGGAGTTCACTGACTTCTTCATCTCAAAAATATAGACCACATGATCAGTACCCTGGTATCCCACTACCTTCCTTGCCCCAACACCTCCAATCCTCCCATATAAAGTCAGCACTTAATTGCAAGGTGTTTTTGCAGTACTGCATTGCCTATTGGATCAGTTCAAAATATCAGAACTGTACTTCAGATCTTAATTATGTTCTCAATGAGAATCCTTGTCTTCATACATGTCTTGTTTAGTTGTGTTCTGCTGCAAAAATAAATTGTCAAAAATCATTGCTGCAGTGAGTTCTCAAGTTCTCTAAGCAGCCAACCTTCCAATCTTCTTTTCCTTTGAACACTGTGAACTTCCAGGAAAGTTGCAATAGTTTGTTAGTTGTCGCATATTAGTTGGATGCTCATGGAATAAAATTCCTTTCTATCCATGCCTGTCACAGCATTGTGCACAGGGCCATGATTGACTTTGTTGGTATAATGAATGATTCTCTGCACTCTTGTGAAGATGATTGTGCAATAGAACTGACAAAATGAGCAACAATACTTGATACAGAATTAGTAACAAGCACCTCTGCACTATCAGACAGTTCGCATGATAAATGTAATAACTAGGTAAAATTTGACCTAATAGTACCTAATTCCAAATTTTCTCATGATTCTGCAATATACAGTTCTGTTATTTCCCCATACTATTACTTTTTCTGCATACTATGCAGTATGCTCATTTTAAAAAATCACAAACGATATATCAGAAGTGACAATTCCATATACGAAAACTAATAATTTGCACAAATTATGAGCAGGGCTAAATAAGACAAATTCTGGTTTTATTGTGACAGATTCTGGGATGCTTTGCAGATTGCAATCTCTGCTTCTTTTCAATTGTCTAAGAAAAATGCAAGCTACCGGCCTTAATAATAAATAATTCAAATTGATGAGATAGACAATTAGTTATAGTTAAAAAAAAAACTTCATATTTACTAAAAATCAATTGCATTAACTTCAAAAGGATTGAACTGAGTTCACTACAAAGCTTTTTACAGATTTATATTTTCTTATTTCAATAAAAAAAAACATACCTTCCTGGAAAGCAAATAAACAAAACTCCAGTGATTGCAAACATTAATTCTCTAACTGTGTAGTACAGTTTGTGGATGACTGAATTTTCATTTAGGCATTATATAGTAACGTTTACAAAGCATATTACTACCATTATGCTATTTTAAAAAGGTATATTACTAGGCGACCATGCATACCACTCTGAAGTACATTCTTTTTTCTGTTCTTGTCTTGTTCTTTATTTCTGTCTGGTATATTGGTTACACCTACATACCTGATTATGTGTGTTCTATACATGTAACTTATAAAACAGTAAGGTTTATAGGATTGATGATAAAACAAATGTAAAAAACATATACTGAACTTTTAGCTTATGTATAGTAGTATTTGGTTGTCTGAAAAAATTGATATATATAGTGTATAGGTTTCTGTAGGATTTCCTTTTTTTCTTATATGAATTCTGCAAACATTAACATTCTTTGAAAAGTATAAAGTACTAAAAGGCAAATAACTTTAAATTGTTCAATGAATGAAAATCTTGCTCATAACATAAATTTTGCTGTTCCAATATCTATCAATATTCGAAAGAAAGCAGGTTTACATATCCATTCATGATATCCCAACTAGTTTGCTCAACAAGTTCAAAATACACACTTGCTCCCACATTCTTGACATTTAAAACTTAAAAGACGTGCATAAATATTGTAAATTAATATCACACATTTGTTCTTTCATGCAAAATTCAGCAGCACTTGGGTGACCTGGGACAATATGAAAACTTACCATTACTGAGCAAGGAGCAATTTGTTTGACTGTCATGTTTGGCTGGGAGGTTTGATCCCTGTCCATCCATCGCAGATTCAGACATCTACAAAAGCAGCAGAATTAAGCTTCATTAGGTGTTAAATGCCAAGATTCCTTCTCTTTATTAAACAGAACTAAAAGTTCATTAGCACTGACGTTTCCTGGGTTCCATAACTTTTATTTCTATTCCAAAGACCCTTCTCTTCATGTCAAAATATTAAAACTAAGCATCCATGCCTCAATTGTAGATTGTAAGCTATATGTTAACCTTATAAGTTGAATGTGGGAGTTATTCTTCAGCATGTTTGTGAAAAGTACTATCTTAATGTTTATAATATATAGCATTGAAATACTGAATACATCTCAATTCACTGTCAAAACCGTTATTTACATCTCCCTATTCATAAGCATAAACTCAACCCCAAGAGATCCCGAACATTAATGTCACCCACCGCCTCTCAACAAGAAATCAAATATTGTACTGTCTTCCCACTGGGATATTTATCTCACCCATTATACGGTTCAGATATCAAAAAATCATTCCAAAAAAGTCAGCAACAGGGCATTTCACACCAGTACTTTTCGACTAGGAACTTCAATTTGCAAAAATAGCAAAAGACAACCAGGGTAAATGAGTGCAGGACCACTGTCCCGAAGGCAGCAGCGCCTTGAAACAGCAAACCCAGCTGTCCGGCCCTACCTGCCCGAGCCCCCCGCAGTCCTGTCAGCGATGCTCAGTGTGTTGGAGCCCCACTCCGACTCCAGCCGCTCTGTTGCGCCGGCAGCTCCGCGAGTGCTGCAGCGAACTCAGAGCATGCGGAGAGCGCGTGCGCACGGGGGTAAGAGCGAACGGCACGGAGGGGAGGGGGAGGAAAGGAGGGAGAGGGACGGAGGAGGAGGGGGGAAGGAGGGAGAAGGAGGAGAGCGGTGAGAGAAGCAAGAAGAGGGAGTGAGGAGGAGTGAGTGGGAGGAGGTGGAGAGGGGTGTGGGAGCAGGTGGAGAGGGGTGGGGGAGGAGGAGTGAGTGAAAGAGAGAGGAGGAAGACGATGAGGGAAGAGAGGAGGGAAGGGATGGAGAGAGGTGGTGGGAAGGAGAGATAGGAAGAGGGAGCGAGAAGGAGCAGTGGGGAAGGAGGGTGAGAAATGGGGAGGGGAAGGAGGCGTGAGAAGTGGGGAGGAGTGAGGTGGGGAGGAGGGGTGAGAAGTGGGGAGGAGGAGGGAGAAAGAGAGGTCGGGGAAGGGGGAAGGGAGGGAGGAGAGGTGGGGGAAGGGAACAGAGGTGGGAGGGAAGGGGACAGAAGTTGGTGGGAAGGGGACAGAAGTTGGTGGGAAGGGGACAGAGGTGGGGGAAAGAGGACAAAGGAGGGGGAAGGGGACAGGGTGGGGGAGGGAGAAGAAATGGTGGGGAGAGGGAGGGGTGGGAGGGAAAATGAATTGTGGGGAGGGAGGGGTGGGAGGGGGAGTGGTGAGGAGGTATGGGAGGGGGATGAAGAGGGTGGGGTGGGGAATAAGCGGTGGGGAGGGGAAAGGAGAGTGAGGGAGTGTGGGGAGGGGGAAGCAGAAGGAGGAGTGTGTAGGGGAAGAGAGGGGAGAGGAAGGAAGAGTGAGAATGGGAGGAGAGAGTAGGAAAGGCAATGGTACATGTGGAGAAAGGGGAAGAGAAAAGAATTGTGGAGGCATGGACTACAGAGAGGGTCTGGGACTGGGGTGAATGTGTAGATGAAGTAACAATCAGAACTGGCAGAGAGAGAAGTTTGAGTAATGAAATTGGGACCATGGAGCACAACAAGTCTTGCATACTGAACTACTGGTTCTGGATAATAGACTTGGAGCTGGCGCAATGAAGAACAGGGCTTGGGAAACAGAATGAGAACTAGGGCTGGAAAACAACAAGGACTGAATAATGACCTTGGACTAAAGCTGGTTGCAGAGCACAATTGCTGCATGGACCCAATGTTAAAACCAGGATTTAAAGATTGTGAAACTCAGGTAATGGAGTATAGCTAGGACTTCGTCTTTGGACATTTGCAAATCGTTACTGGGAAAACAAATCATGGGTAACTGAATGGGGAGGGGGAGCAGGGCTCAGGTAATGAACCCACAGTCAGAATTGTTGGTGGGGGGTGGGGGGGTAGTATTAGGCATCATAGGCTGGGAGCAGAGCCTGATCCAAATTGCATGGCGATCCAGGAGAATGAAAACTAGATAATTGACCTGAGTTGGGAAAGAGCAGGGCTGGAGAGAAGATCCAGGACCTAGGAGAATGGAGCATAATCAACAGATTCAGGATATGGATCAGTGCTTGGGTATTCAATGTGGGTTTGGAACTACGAAGGTGATTGCAACCTAAGTAATGGATCTGTGTCAGGGACAAGAGAACGAAATCCAAGCAACAGATCTGAGATGGCTTCTGAAATGGCCTAGCAAGCTGCTCAGTTTACCAAAACTGCTATAAAAAGGTCTAAAAATAGTAATACCAGGTGGACCACCTGACATTGACCTATGCACCAGACATGACAATAGCACATCTACCGCAGTAAACCCAGCAAAGTTCTCCTCACTGACACCTGGGGACCTGTCCCAAAATTGGGAGAGCTGCCCAACAGACTAATCAAACAACAGCCTGACATAGTCATACTCACAGAATCATACCTTTCAGCCAACGTTCCAGACTCCTCCATCACCATCTACGAGTATGTCCTGTTCCATCGGCATGACAAACTCACCAGAGATGGTAGCACAGTAGTATACAGTGAAGAACAAGTTGCCCTGGGGTCCTTAAGATTGACTTTGGACCCCATGAAATCTCATGGCATCAGGTCAAACCTCCTGCTGATTACCATCTACTGCCCTCTACCAGCTGATGAATCATTACTCCTCCATGTGAATATCACTTGGAAAAAGCACTGAATGTTGCAATGGCACTGAATGTACTCTGGGTGGGGGACTTCAAAGTCTGCAAGAGTAGCTCGGTGGTATCAATACTGACCAAGTTGGCTGAATCCTGAAGGACATAACTGCCAGACTGGGCCCGGGGCAGGTGGTAAAAGAACCAAGACAAGGGAAAAATCTACTTGATCTCGTGCTCACCAATATACTTGTTGCAGATGCATCTATTCATGACAGTATTGGTAGGGATGGCCACTGCACAGTCCTTGTGGGAATGTAGTTCCATCTTCATACTGTGGACAACCTCCTTGTGTTGTGTGGCACTACCACTATCCTTTTTTAAATTTGTTTATGGGATGTGGACGTTGCTGGCAAGGCCAGAATTTATTGCCCATCCCTAAGTGCCCTTGAGAAGATGGTGGTGAGCTAAATGGGATGGATTCAGAACAGCTCTAGCAGCTCAA
The DNA here is from genome assembly GCF_036365525.1 of Heterodontus francisci. Classification (NCBI taxonomy): domain Eukaryota; kingdom Metazoa; phylum Chordata; class Chondrichthyes; order Heterodontiformes; family Heterodontidae; genus Heterodontus; species Heterodontus francisci. Next base: position 41,028,107 of record NC_090389.1, on the reverse strand, counting down.
AACTGCCATCAATGAGGCTCTGTGGGCCATCAGCAGCAGCAGAATTGTATTCCAGCACAACTTGCAACCTGATGGACTGGCATATTACTCACTATTATTATCATCAAGCCAGTGGATCAACCCTGGTTGAATTAGGAGTGTAGAAGACAGTGCCAGGCATAGCACCAGGTGTACTTAATAATGAGATGCCAACCTGGTGAAGCGACAGCGCAGGTCTACATACATGTTAAAGAGCTGAAGCAGCATGCTATAGACAGAGCTAAGTGATTCCACAACCAATGGATCAGATCAACCTCTGCAGTCCTGCCACATCCAGTTGTGAATGGTAGTGGATAATTAAACAGCTAACAGGAGAAGGAGGCTTCACATCCTCAATGATGGCAGAGCCCAGCACATGAGTGCAATAGACAAGGCTGAAACATTTGCAACAATCTTCAGCCAGAAGTGCCAAGGCCACCTTGGCAATCCATCTTGGCCTCCTCCTGAGGTCCCCACCATCACAGATGCCAATCTTCAGCCAATTCAATTCACTCCATTGGATGCAGCAAAGGTTATGGGCCATGATAGTATTCTGGCTGTGGTGCTCGAGACTTGCATTCCAGAACTAGCAGCATCTCTAGCCAAGCTATTCCAGAACAGCTACAACACTAGCATCTAACCGGCAAAATGGAAAATTGCCCAGTTATGTCCTGTCCACAAAAAGCAGGGCAAATTTAATCCATTTATCGCCCCATCAGTCTACTCTCAATCATCAGCAAAGTGATGAAAGGTACAATTGACAGTGCTATCAAGCAGCACTTACTCAGCAATAACCTGCTCACTGATGCTCAGTTTGCATTTCGTCAGGTCCACTCAGTTCGACACCTTCCAATTAGCTTGGTCCAAACATGGACAAATGAGCTGAATTCCAGGGTGATGAGAGAGTGACTGCTCTTGACATCAGGGTAGCATTTGACGAAATGCAGCATGAAGGAACCCTGGTAAAATTGAAGTCAAAGGGAATCACCTCAACAGCTGGAATTGTACTTAGCACAAAGGGAGATGGCTGTGGTTGTTGGATGCCAATCATCTTAGCCCCAGGCCATCGCTGCAGGAGTTCCTCAAGGTAGTGTCATAAACCAAACTATCTTCTGCTGCTTCATCAATGATCTTCCCTCCATCTTAAGGTCAGAAGTGGGGATGTTCGCTGATGATTGCACAATCTTCAGTACCATTCGCAACTCTTCAGATACTAAAGCAATCCATGTCCATATGCAACGAAACCTGGACAACATTCAGGCTTGGGCTGATAAGTGGCAAGTAACATTCACACCACACAAGTGCCAGGCAATGACCATCTTCAACAAGAAAAAAATTAACCATTTCCCCTTGACATTCAATGGCATTACCATCACTGAATTTGCCACTATCAACATCCTGGGGCGACCATTGACCAGAAACTGAACTGGACCAGCCATATAAATACTGTATCTACAAGAGCAGGTTAGAGACTGGGAATTCTGAGGCAAGTATCTCATCTCCTGATTCCCCAAAGCCTGTTCACCATCTACAAGACACAAATCAGGAATGTGATGGAATACTCTCCACTTGCCTGGATGAGTGCAGCTCCAACAATATTCATGAAGCTTGACACCATCCAGGACAAAGCAGCCCGCTTGATCAGCACCCCATCCACCAACCTAAATATTCACTCCTTCCACCACCGACACACAGTGATGCACTGCAGCAACTTGCCAAGGCTTCTTCGACAGCATCTTCCAAACCTGCGGTTTCTACCACCTAGAAGGACAAGGGCATCAGATGCATGGGAACATCACCACCTGAAAGCTCTTCTCCTAAGTCACACACCATCCTGACTTGGAACTATATCGCTGTTCTTTCGTTGTCGCCGGATCGAAATCCTGGAACTCATTTCCTAACAGTTCTGTGGGAGTACCTGCACAAGATGGGCTGCAGCGGTTCAAGAAGGCAGCTCACCAGAACCTCCTCAAGAGAAATTAAGGATGTTCAACAAATGCTAGTCTTTCCAGCAATGCCCACATCCCATGAAAAGATAAAAAAAGAAGTTTCTCCTGAGAGCTACTGATTCAGCAGAGCTACATGGTCTGGCACTCACTTTGCTCTGTCTGTGAGAACGCATCCATTAAATACACCACTTTGAATAGTTCCATTCTTATCAACAATTCATGGTACGTATGTCTCCAGTGGTCTCAGTATCCCAATTCAAAGACCATTGCTTCTCTTCACCACTTCTTCCCTCTTTTCCAGTTTTGCCATTAAAGAATGGCAGCTCACACATCTGGGATCGTGGCTCAACATCTCTAATGTCATTAATATATAACAGTTAGCACAATCTCAAATGAAAAATTCACCAAGTGAACCACTCTCTTTGCTCTCGGCCACTTCTACGAGGTGCTTCCCTTTTGGCCTCAGATGAGGTGGATGCGGTCTGCTCATGCGTTTCTGCTTGCAGCTGAGATGCCTGTGGCAGTTGGTTTCATGATGAAGGTGCCAGTGGGGGCAGCTCCAGAGCCTCTGCACTGCGTCAATGCAAGGGCAGCCTCTGTCACAGTGTTCTGGTATACCATTAAGGTGCATATCTAAAACTGCTGTCCATCACCAGACAGGATGTGATCTATGTACTCACGTAATCATCGGGCAGAGGTTAGGAACAGTCCTAGAGACCAGACATGTTAATTAATCTCCCAGTTATTGTTGTATAGAGTTTCATCTCTTCAAATAAATGAACCTACTTATTTGAGTTATCGCGTGTGTTCGGTGTGTTTGTGTTAAATATAAAGTAGAAAACATAATATGGTGGCAGATGGTGGTGATTGAAGATTTGATTTAAAAGTTTTGCTGAACTTGCAGCACTGAACCCCTTCACACAATACATAATTTCAGTGTGTGGCAGTTTGAAGACCTAACAAGTTCACCTGCAGTACTTACAGCAGTGTGGAAGTCTTTGTGTGAGTGATTCTGCAACGTTTAAGCGTCCATTGCATAGCATGTGGTTGGGACTTTGCTTCAACAAGCAGGCATCAGGTCCCTGTAAAACAACTTCAAATTGGGGGAGCATTAGTCTGAGTCTAACTGCTTATACAACTTGCACAGGAAAAAGTTTTTAGACAACTGACTCCAGGAGGTGTGGCTGGGCATTGGGACACCCGATTGGCGGGGGTGGAGGGGGGGGGTAACGACCAAACATTTGCAACAGAGCCAGAAAATAAACAATAAGTCTGTCAAGCAGCAGCCTCCAACAACTTTGAGAAGGCTGAAAAAGACCTTTATCGCCATTAAATATTTTGGCGCCAAAATGTAGTTTCGTAGGCGTGGCCTAGCAAAAGCACAGTACGGCAGCAGCAGCGCCATCAGTCCAAAGTCTGACAACTAGGTGTGGCCATCCAGGGTACTGCAAGCTGGTGGAGCCACAGAATTTAACCCCTTAAGAGCTGTACAAGCTTGCATATTTGTTCCTGCCTCAAATATAATTGAAAGTCCTGTGAACACCAACAGGATGACTACAAAATTCCCATACCTGAATTAAAAGGTGGCAGACCTCCTTACTGAATTCAGGTTGTTCAGGCTATGGATGGACCTTTGTTTTCAGGACCTAGCTATCTCTGAAACAGACAGACAAACATCAAGGTAAAAATAGCCATAGCCACAGGCTGAACACATCAGGACTGTCGGCGGGCGACCTCAAAAACCCAAGCAAAATATGGTCTGCACTGGAAGACAAGTTAAGGGTGAGTTTAACTTTCAAATACACAGTCTCGAGTTTATGTCTTTCAGACAGCAACCCAAGGAGATGATAGATCAGTTTGTTTGCCGCTGCAGTTATAATCAGGTGACGAGGGGTCACAAGGCTCCCCTCTTGTCCTTCTTATTTGACCGCAACAGAGTTTGTTCCTTTTTAAACAGTGGATGTGCTTACCACTTCAGTGAATGTTTAACTTTGTTGTGATCGTAAAAGAATCAGACAGGTTTTCTTGAGTTTAAACAAGAAAGAGGTGAGTTTATTATACTTAAAAGTCTAATCCCGATCTAAGCACTTTCACACACGCACACACACGAGAATCACACACACGCTCCACCAGGCCTTCAGGAGAGAGAGAGAGAGCCCTTCTGACTTCTTCCCAGATTGAGTCTCTGGCTTCCCCTGGTCCAAGGGAAACTTCCAGTTTACACAGTGTTGGACAGACGGTCCCATCACAGTCTCAGTGTATTCTCTGGTACCTTCTACTGAGATTCAAGTTGAGGAATTCCTATCTCAAGCCTTGTGGTGTTCATGTTCTCCCCTGGAGGGTTTCATCCTTTCAATGTTAATGTCCCAGGATGGCATTGAATGTCTTGCTAATAAAAGCAATCTCAGGTAGCTCAATGAATAGGGCAAGCCATTGTTTTAGGTACAGGATAATCAGACATGTGTCTCTATTTTTATGTCTTGGAATGTGCATGGTTTTCAAATGCAAATGGTGGTGGGCATTTTTAGCTGTGGTAAAGTCTTTGTAAAAGTTGTTTGTGAGATTCCAGCTTTCCTTTTTTTAGGTTTAATGTAAGTTTCCAACCGATGAATTAAAAATCCTCATTTAGCACAGCATGTTTTCTTGACACCTCCGCACCACACGGAATGAAAAGTGATGATAGGAACATTTCTTTACAAGGTTGTAAAAAAAAGCACACACATTCTCAAACACTCACTTCTCAAATTAACACATTGTTCTTAGAATTGCTGCAGCTGGCATTGTCTGCAACAGCTATTCTGGTTTAATTTTTGGAATTTTGTCATCCTTCCTATTGGATGAAGTAACATTAAGAAATTGCATTTCTTTTGGGTTATGTGTTGTCAAATGGGGTTAAAGTTTCTTTAGTATCAATTTGTAATACTGTGGGAATGTGGATCAACAAACTTGTGGTTGTTGGTGAAGGTTGGGGTATGCAAATTTCCATTACTGATTGTGGCAAATCCTCCTGTATGTACAAGCTTTAACCCTTCAACTGCTGTTTCTGCAACATTCTGCAACACTAGCCATTCAGGTTCCAGCACAGTGGGTGCTAAATTGTTTTTTTAGCCCCTGTGAGGTGTCTGAGATTTCCACCAGGCCCTTGTTCTTGCTGAGTTCTGAATTGAAATGGTTGGGTTTGAATAGCTTTGGATTTGGGACCTGATCTTGGGTTCTTCAGTGGGTAGCTCCACACTGACCTCACTTTTAGTTTTCTAGTGAGTTACACAAGTGCTGTTTACTTTGGGGCATTTTTCCTTCCCTTTTCCCTTTACTGTGGGGAGGGTCTTTTTTCTAATCTTCCCTATGTCCTCTGGGACATTACTGCTCACAGATGTCTATCCAGATTTCACTGCACTCCCTTGCGGCACTTCATCTAGGTGGGGCAGCACCCTCATTTTTGGCTTGCCCTTTTGGGAACTTTCCTTGTCCCTGCAGACTTCTGTAAATACTGTGAGCAGTCTTGGTAGGGTTCCTCTTTGCTCTGAAGTTACAGAGGAGAGTGGGTGTCCAGTTTTTTGAACATTTTAGTGTTGGCTAACCGGACAGTAGGAGGTTCAATTTGGGAATCCTCCAGGCCTTCTTCTAACTCGTCCTCACCATCCCTTCCATCCCCTGCCTTCCTGATGGTCTGACAGACCAGTGCTTGTCTTCCCGGCTGTGATACTTATTCATGTTAATGTGGCACAGACTTTGTTTTTCCTTCGGTCTGCGGTGTCAATTAAATAATTTACCTGGATAATCTTTTCTGCTGTTTGGTATGGGCATCACTCCTGCTCTCAGCAATGCCCTTTTTGGCCTGAGGAGGACTCCTGCGTGTCCAGCTTTCCCTTCACGCCCATGGCTGTTTAGGCTTCTATCACCCTCCCACCTTTTATCCTTTTCTAGTTTGTGGGGGATGACTAGGGAAGGGTTTCCCTTGGGACAAGGGCTTGTGGACAAGCATAAATTCATCAGCTAGAATTGCAGCCTGCCTGGCTCTTGTAACCTTTTATTCCTCTGTGCGGGTTTTAATGTAAAGAGGAACTGAGTTTTTGAACTCCTTGAGAAGGATCACCTCTCTGAGGTTTTCATATGTGGGCTGTATCTTGAGTGCCCATATCCACTGGTCAAAAGCAAGCTGCTTAACTCTTTCAAACTCGAGGTAAGTTTGTTCAGGCTGCTTTAGGAGGGTTTGGAATTTTAGACGGTACGCCTCTGGTACTAGCTCATATACCCCCAGGATAGCATTTTTAGTCATCTCATAGTCTGATGAACCTTATCTGGCAACAGTGAATAAACCTTATGGGCTTTTCCTGTTCATTTGTTTTGCAATAACAGAGTCCAGCTGTCTGCTGGCCATTTCAGCTGTTTTGCAAGCTTTTCAAAAGTGACAAAAAATGCTTCCACATCCTCTCATTGAACTTTGGAATCAACTGGGAGACCTTTAAGAGTTCAGCACTCAGTCCTGAGCTAGGGGTCATTCCATCATCAGCCGTGCCTTCACCAGGTGTATTGGGTCTTCCCCTTGTTTGTTTGAACTGCCTTAACTCCCTTTGGAAAGCTCTTTCTTTTTCCTTTCTTCCCTTTCTTTTTCCCTTTCTTGACACAGTCTCTGCTGTTTCTCTCTCTGGAATTCTAATTCTAGTCTCCTCTGTTCTAGTTGTATCTTAGCTAACATTACCCAGTCTGTTTCTGATTCTAAGCCTGTCTCCTGTTCTTCAGTTTCAAGTGAAAAATGGTTGGCCACGTGCTTTAGGATTTTGGGTTTCCTTGGCTTTGGACGGATAGTAATCCCTAACTGCCCAGCTACATTCCTCAACTCTTCAATAGATAGGGCATTTAACCTGTCCCAAGTTACTTCACTCTGGCTTAGGAAAGTACTGGTCTTGAATATGGACATGTTAGTACTCTAGCAATGAAAACCACAAGAAAACCTGTATTAAAGTTTTAAAATTTTTGCTCAGGATCAATTTGATTTCCCATTTCCAATTTCTCGTTTGTCATTGGGTTACAAACTCGGGCCCCCAAATTTCTGTTACAATCAAATGAGGAAGGATCACAAGGCTCCCCTCTTGCCCTTCCTCTTATTTGATTGCAACAGAGTGTGTTCTTTTTTAAACAGGGGAAGTGTTTACCATTCAGTAAGTGTTTTACCTTTACTGTGATCGTAAAAGAACCAATCGGACAGATTTTCTTGACTTTAAACAAGAAAGAGGTGAGCTTATTACAATTAAAAGTCTATACCAGATCTAAATAAAAATAATAAAATTGTGCTACACTTACACACACACACACACATACACACGAGAATCACACACACACACAAATAGATTACAGAGTGATGAGGAATAGATTTGTGTTGTATTAGAGTCCAGAACAAATAAAATTTATACACAGTCTGTGTTGTCTGGTGACTTTAGTGGTCTTCCGGTTGAATTCATGGTCCTGAGGTTGTGCGTTGGTAGTTGAACTTGGAGACAGTTAAGCAGAGGGCTTCCTTCTCAGTGTCTTTGCCTTGGATCTAGCAGCCGGCAGCTAGGCATTGCATGCCCCACTAGGCCTTCTGGAAGGAGAGACAGAGAGAGAGACAGATCTTCTGTCCTCTTCTCAGATTAAGACTCTGGATTCCCCTTGTCCAAGGGAAACTGCCAGCTTTCACAGAGATGGACAGATGGTCACATCACTGCCTCAGTGTATTCTCTGGTACCCTCCAATGATATTCAAGTCCAGGAATTTCTATCTTTCAAGCCTCATGGTGTTCATGTTCACCCTTGGAGAGGTTCTCCCTTTCAATGCTAATGTCCCAGGATGGCTTTGAATGTCTTGCTAATGAAAGCAATCTCAGGTAATTCAATCATAAGGGCAAGCCATTGTTTTGGGTACAGGATAATCAGACATGTGTCTCCACTTTGATGCCTTGGAATGTGCAAGGTTTTAAAATGCAAATTGTGGTGACCATTTTAAGCTGTAGCAAAGGCTTTGTAAAAGTTGTCTGTAATATTCCAGCTTTCCTTTTTTTAAGTTTAATGTAAGTTTCCAACCGATGAATTAAAATTCCTCAATTGGCATAGCATGTTTTCTGACAGGCATGATTGCAACTTTTCAGAGACAGAGCTGTCTGACAGGATCATCAAACTTGTGATAGCTTCTACTGCTCTTGAGGCATTTCAAAAGGATCTTTTGGACCAACTCAACGGTTATAGCTTGGAAGCATTGCTCAAAAGCGGACACAAGTATGAAGCAATCCTTATGGGTAGACAAATTTTACAGACTCTGTGCACTATGTCCACCATTGGCATGGTAGCCAATTCAAATAAACCTGCTAAGCCATGCAGGCGGTGCAGTCTCATGCATGCAGCCAAAAATTGTCCAGCCTTCGACGACATATGCAAGGCATGTGGCACCAGAGAACACTGGAAGCTGCAATGCAGGAAGGCAAAGCTGGACAGGTGACTCAACACCAGGACAAACCATAGTCAGATGCAAGACAGGGACAGCATTTCAGCAAACAAAAGGAGTGTACCAAATATCACAAACAGCAAATCCACAAAGTGATGAGCCAGATGACAAAGTTGGATGATGAGGATGACCAGAGCATTGACACACACAGTGAGCAGGCATTCCATACAGTCAACATCACAGAACGTGTTGACACCATGGTACCGTCAGAAGCCTTTTCCACTGTTCACATTGTATGCCCACATATACCTGGAGAACATAAACTATGGACAAAAATTGATTCTGATGCAGGTGCTAACATTCTTCCACTTTGGATACTCAGAAGTATGTACCCACAGAATGGGGAAGTGATGGCTCAACCAACCACTGCCAAGCTCACAGCCTATAACAGCTCGGCAAGTCCTTTCCTGGAATCCATCACACTTGAATGTCACTACAACAACTCACCATGATCATCCCAGATATTCTATATTGTGGACACCACTGGTCCAGTTATTGCAGGCCTACCGGCGTGCAGAGACTTGACCATGGTTACCATTCATAGCATCAACATGAAAATAGCGAAGACAACAGAACACAAGAACAGTCCTATCACCTCCATAGCTGAACGAACATTAGATTTGGTTTTTAGAATCCAACGTTTCCACATGTACCTATTTGGAAAAAGGTTTGTCATCGAAACCAACTCCAAACTGCTTGAGATGATCGGGCGTAAACCATTAACTAGTGCAACAACCAGATTACAGCAGTTACTTGTCAAAATACATGGCTACAGCTGTGACATACGCTACACGCTGGGTAATCCCATGGTCACATCTAAGCTGTCTACCTAAACCATCCAAAACTGCAGATATTTCCTTAGATCTGCAAGTAGATCTCATCGATACTGAAATAGAAGACATCTTACATGTCGGCCTTATGAATTCTGGGCAGTATAAATGCCAGAAGCTGCAACAAGAAACATTAAAAGATTCTGTGTTATGGCAGTTATGGAAGATGGTGATTGATGGGTGGCCAGAGACCCTCCAGGACGTTCCAGAGGTTTTAAGACCATTTTGGCCTAATAGAGATGAGCTCGGAATATCCCAAGGTGTTATTTTCAAGGGCAGGCAAGTCCTTATTTCAGAATCCCTTAGACCTGACATTCTACAACAATTGTACCAAGTGCATACAGGGATAGACTGAACCAGCAGACTAGCCAGAGAAATAGTATACTGGCCAGGGATGAACCAAGACATTGAAACAGCATTGGGAAATGCAAGCTTACTTGCCCAGTCACCAAAAAGAATCACTACTGCCTCACAAAGTACCTGCACATCCGTGGACCAGAACTGCAACCAATTTCTTCAGCATCCGTGGAGATGAATTCTTGGTTGTGACTACTTCTCAAAATTTCCCGTTATCCATCAGTTATACGATACATCCAGTGCAGCCATTGCAGACATACTGAGCACAATATTTAGCCTATTTGGGGCACCTCAAGAAATTGTTTTGGACCCAGTACACTGGAAAACCATTCAAGGTGAGATGTAAAAAGTGGGGAGTTCACCATACTACCTCATCACCACACTATCGCAGCTCCAATAGCATGGCAGAATGTATGGTACTTACCATAAAGTCCTTAATCATTAAATGCCTGCAAGCCAAATATGATCTACACATCGCAATGTAACACCTTAGAGTGACACCGTTCAGTGCAACTATTCCTTCACCAGCAGAATTATTGTCAGGATGACAAGTGCAAACAACCCTTCCAAGTCACCATTCGTTGGTACTTCTAGGAGTAACAGGGGAAGATGAAGAACGCGCACGACTGGCATGCAGGCAAAGAATTACCCAGCTTAAACATCGGACAAAAGGTGCGAGTACAAACACCCAACCAATGAAACATGGAATCCAGAAGAAATCATTAGCATCTGTCCAGAACCACGATCATACCAAGTACGAACACCCAATGGCATAACATTGCAAAGAATTAATGCCAAATCAGGGAAGTACCGGAACAAGAAACACCAAGTAACCCCATTGCAAGTTGAACACAATCTATGACCCGATCCAAGTACAACAGTCCTACAGACAACCAGAATTGTGAGAGCATACAGCAATCTTAAACTGGCTTCACAGTAACCAAGTCTGGGCATATCAGTAAACCACCATTACACTTCAGAGACTCATAGGTTTCGCACTTTGTATTATCATATATTGAGACATAAGTTTTCTCCTGATGAAATGTAAATATAGAAACATAGAAAATAGGAGCAGGAGTAGGCCATTCGGCCGTTCGAAACTGCTCCGCCATTCATTATGATCATGGCTGATCATCCAACTCAGTAGCCTGTTCCCACTTTCGCCCCATACCCTTTGATCCCTTTAGACCCAATTGCTATATCTAACTCCTTCTTGAAAACATACAATGTTTTGGCCTCAATTGCTTTTTGTGGTAGCGAATTCCACAGGCTCACCACTCTCTGGCTGAAGAAATTTCTCCTCATCTCAGTCCTGAAAGGTTTACCTCATATCCTTAGACTATGACTCCTGGTTCTGGACACCCCCACCATCAGGAACATCCTTCCTGCATCTACCCTGTCAAGTCCTGTTAGAATTTTATAGGTTTCTATGAGATCCCCCTCACTCTTCTGAACTCCAACGAATATAATCCTAACCGACTCAATCTCTGCTCAAACGTCAGTCCCACCATCCCAGGAATCAGTCTGGTAAACCTTCGCTGCACTCCCTCTATAGCAAGAACATCCTTCCTCAGATTAGGAGACCAAAACTGCACACAATATTCCAGGTGTGGCCTCACCAAGGCCCTGTATAATTGCAGCAAGACATCCCTGCTCCTGTACTTGAATCCTCTCGCTATGAAGGCCAACATACCATTTGCCTTTTTTACCGCCTGTTGCACCTGCATGCTTACCTTCAGCGACTGGTGTATGAGAACACCCAAGTCTCGCTGCATATTCCCCTCTCTCAGTTTATAGCCATTCAGATAATAATCTGCCTTCCTGTTTTTGCTACCAAAGTGGATAACCTCACATTTATCACATTTATCCACATTATACTGCATCTGCCATGCATTAGCCCACTCACTCAACTTGTCCAAATCACCCTGAAGCCTCTCTGCATCCTCCTCACAACTCCCCCTCCCACCCAGTTTTGTGTCATCTGCAAATTTGGAGTTATTACTTTTAGTTCCTTCATCTAAATCATTAATGTATATTGTGAATAGCTGGGATCCTAGCACCGATCCCTGCGGTACCCCACTAGTCACTGCCTGCTATTTGGAAAAAGACACATAGTTATGGGTTATGATTAGTTATGATTGTTTAAGGATACAATTTTAATTTGGAAAAAAGGGAGATATGATGTCTGTACTCATGTAAACATCGGGCAGACGTTAGGAGCAGTCCCAGAGACCAGATGTGTTAATTAACCTCCCAGTTATTGTTGAATATAGTTTAATCTCTTCAAATAAAATAACTCACTTATTTGAGTTACCTATCCTTCTCGTGTAGTTTGTGTTAAGTAGAAAGTAGAAAACACAACAGGGCAACCTGTCGCCTCTGTCCTGAGACAGCACCTTCCATACCTACAACCTCTACCAACTAGAAGGACAAGGGCAGCAAATGCATGGAAACACCACCACCTGCAAGTTCCCCACCATCCTGACTTAGAACTATATCACCGTTCCTTTACTGTCGCTGGGTCAAAATCTTGGAACTCCCTTCCTAACAGCACTGTGTGTGTACCTACCTCACATGGACTGTGGCGGTTCAAGAATCCATTATTGTTAGAATCCATAATTAAGGATGTAATAACAGGACATTTGGAAAGTCAAAATGCAATCCATCAGAGTCATCATGGTTTTATGAAGGGTAAATCCTGTTTGACTAATTTGCTAGAGTTCTTCGAAGATGTAACAAATAAAGTGGATAATGGAGATCCTGTAGTATATCTAGACTTCCAGAAGGCATTTGATAAGGTGCCGCAGAAAAGCTTAATACACAAGGTAAGATCACATGCGGTTAGGGGTAATTTATTAGCTTGGATAGAGGATTGACTAACCAACAGAAAACAGAGAGTCCGGATAAATGGATCCTTTTCTTGTTGGCAAGATGTAACTAGTGGGGTGCCACAGGGTTCGGTCCTCGGGCCCCAACTATTTACAATCTATATTAATGACTTGGATGCAGGGATAGAAGGTACTATAGCCAAATTTGCGGATGACACTAAAATAGGTGGGATAGTAAGTTGCAATAAAGAAATAAGAAATTTACAAATGGATATGGATAGATTAGGTGAATGGGTCAAAATTTGGCAGATGGAGTTTAACGTGGATAAGTGTGAAGTTATCCAGTTTGGTTGGAAGAATAGAAAGGCAAATTATCTAAATAGAGAGAAACTTCAGAGTGCTTTGGTGCAGAGGGATTTGGGTGTCCTTGTGCATGAATCACAGAAAACTAGTATGCAGGTGCAGCAGGTAATAAGGAAGGCAAATGGAATTTTGGCATTTATTGCTAAAGGAATAGAGTATAAAAGTAGGGAAGTGTTACTGCAACTGTACAAGGCATTGGTGAGACCGTACCTGGAGTATTGCATACAGTTTTGGTCCCTTAATAGAGGAGGGATGTAGTTGCATTGGAGGCAGTTCAGAGGAGGTTCACTAGATTGATTCCAGAGATGAGGGGTTTGTCTTATGAAGAGAGATTGAGCATTTTAGACCTTTACTCTCTAGAGTTTAGAAGAATGAGAGAAGATCTAATTGAGGTATATAAGCTGATTAAGGGGATTGACAAAGTAGACGTAGAGAGGATGTTTCCTCTGGTGGGGCAATCTTGAACAAGAGGTCATAGTTTTAGGATAAGGGGTAACAGATTTAAAACAGAGATGAGAATTGGAATTAGAATTAGAACATTACAGCGCAGTACAGGCCCTTCGGCCCTCGATGTTGCGCCGACCTGTGAAACCATCTGACCTACACTATTCCATTTTCATCCATATGTCTATCCAATGACCACTTAAATGCCCTTAAAGTTGGCGAGTCTACTACTGTTGCAGGCAGGGTGTTCCACGCCCCTACTACTCTCTGAGTAAAGAAACTACCTCTGACATCTGTCCTATATCTATCACCCCTCAACTTAAAGCTATGTCCCCTCGTGTTTGCCATCACCATCCGAGGAAAAAGACTCTCACTATCCACCCTATCTAACCCTCTGATTATCTTATATGTCTCTATTAAGTCACCTCTCCTCCTCCTTCTCTCCAACGAAAACAACCTCAAGTCCCTCAGCCTTTCCTCGTAAGACCTTCCCTCCATACCAGGCAACATCCTAGTAAATCTCCTCTGCACCCTTTCCAAAGCTTCCACATCCTTCCTATAATGCGGTGACCAGAACTGCACGCAATACTCCAGGTGCGGCCTCACCAGAGTTTTGTACAGCTGCAGCATGACCTCGTGGCTCCGAAACTCGATCCCCCTACTAATAAAAGCTAACACACCATATGCCTTCTTAACAGCCCTATTAACCTGGGTAGCAACTTTCAGGGATTTATGCACCTGGACACCAAGACCTCTCTGTTCATCTACACTACCAAGAATCTTCCCATTAGCCCAGTACTCTGCATTCCTGTTACTCCTTCCAAAGTGAATCACCTCGCACTTTTCCGCATTAAACTCCATTTGCCATCTCTCAGCCCAGCTCTGCAGCCTATCTATGTCCCTCTGTAACCTACAACATCCTTCGGCACTATCCACAACTCCACCGACCTTGGTGTCATCCGCAAATTTACTAACCCACCCTTCTACACCCTCTTCCAGGTCATTTATAAAGATGACAAACAGCAGTGGCCCCAAAACAGATCCTTGCGGTACACCACTAGTAACTAAGCTCCAGGATGAACATTTGCCATCAACCACCACCCTCTGTCTTCTTTCAGCTAGCCAATTTCTGATCCAAAGCTCTAAATCACCTTCAACCCCATACTTCCGTATTTTCTGCAATAGCCTACCATGGGGAACCTTATCAAACGCCTTACTGAAATCCATATACACCACATCCACTGCTTTACCCTCATCCACCTGTTTGGTCACCTTCTCGAAAAACTCAATAAGGTTTGTGAGGCACGACCTACCCTTCACAAAACCGTGCTGACTATCGCTAATGAACTTATTCTTTTCAAGATGATTATAAATCCTATCTCTTATAACCTTTTCCAACATTTTACCCACAACCGAAGTAAGGCTCACAGGTCTATAATTACCAGGGCTGTCTCTACTCCCCTTCTTGAACAAGGGGACAACATTTGCTATCCTCCAGTCTTCCGGCACTATTCCTGTCGACAATGACGACATAAAGATCAAGGACAAAGGCTCTGCAATCTCCTCCCTGGCTTCCCAGAGAATCCTAGGATAAATCCCATCTGGCCCAGGGGACTTATCTATTTTCACACTTTCCAAAATAGATAACACCTCCTCCTTGTGAACCTCAATCCCATCTAGCCTAGTAGCCTGAATCTCAGTATTCTCCTCGACAACATTTTCTTTCTCTACTCTAAATACTGACGCAAAATATTCATTTAACACTTCCCCTACCTCCTCTGATTCCACACACAACTTCCCACTACTATCCTTGATTGGCCCTAATCTAACTCTCGTCATTCTTTTATTCCTGATATACCTATAGAAAGCCTTAGGGTTTTCCCTGATCCTATCCGCCAATGACTTCTCGTGTCCTCTCCTTGCTCGTCTTAGCTCTCCCTTTAGATCCTTCCTGGCTAGCTTGTAACTCTCAAGCGCCCTAACTGAGCCTTCACGTCTCATCCTAACATAAGCCTTCTTCTTCCTCTTGACAAGCGCTTCAACTTCTTTAGTAAACCACGGCTCCCTCGCTCGACAACTTCCTCCCTGCCTGACGGGTACATACTTATCAAGGACACGCAGTAGCTGCTCCTTGAATAAGCTCCACATTTCGATTGTTCCCATCCCCTGCAGTTTCCTTCCCCATCCTACGCATCCTAAATCTTGCCTAATCGCATCATAATTTCCTTTCCGCCAGCTATAATTTTTGCCCTGCGGTATATACCTGTCCCTGCCCATCGCTAAGGTAAACCTAACCGAATTGTGATCACTATCACCAAAGTGCTCACCTGCATCTAAATCTAACACCTGGCCGGGTTCATTACCCAGTACCAAATCCAATGTGGCATCGCCCCTGGTTAGCCTGTCTACATACTGTGTCAGAAAACCCTCCTGCACACACTGGACAAAAACTGACCCATCTAAAGTACTCGAACTATAGTATTTCCAGTCGATATTTGGAAAGTTAAAGTCCCCCAAAACAACTCCCCTGTTACTTTCGCCCCTGTCGAGAATCATCTTCACTATCCTTTCCTCTACATCTCTGGAACTATTTGGAGGTCCATAAAAGACTCCCAACAGGGTGACCTCACCTCTCCTGTTTCTAACCTCGGCCCATACTACCTCAGTAGACGAGTCCTCAAACGTCCTTTCTGTCGCTGTAATACTCTCCTTGATTAACAATGCCACAACCCCCCCTCTTTTACCATCTTCTCTGTTCTTACTGAAACATCTAAATCCCGGAACCTGCAACATCCATTCCTGCCCCTGCTCTACCCATGTCTCCGAAATGGCCACTACATCGAGATCCCAGGTACCAACCCATGCTGCAAGCTCACCCACCTTATTCCGGATGCTCCTGGTGTTGAAGTAGACACACTTTAAACCAGGTTCTTGCTTGCCAGTGCCCTCTTGCGTCCTTGTAACCTTATCCCTGACCTCACTACTCTCAACATCCTGTACACTGGCACTACATTTTAGATTCCCATTCCCCTGCTGAATTAGTTTAAACCCCCCCGAAGAGCACAAGCAAATCTCCCCCCCAGGATATTGGTACCCCTCTGGTTCAGGTGAAGACCATCCTGTTTGTAGAGGTCCCACCTATCCCAGAAAGAGCCCCAATTATTTAGGAAACCAAAACCCTCCCTCCTGCACCATCCCTGCAGCCACGTGTTCAACTCCTCTCTCTCCCTATTCCTCGCTTCGCTATCGTGTGGCATGGGCAACAACCCAGAGATAACAACTCTGTTTGTTCTCGCTCTCAGCTTCCACCCTAGCTCCCTGAATTTCTGCCTAAAATCCCCATCTCTCTTCCTACCTATGTCGTTGGTGCCTATGTGGACCACGACTTGGGGCTGCTCCCCCTCCCCCTTAAGGATCCCAAAAACACGATCCGAGACATCATGAACCCCGGCACCTGGGAGGCAACATACCAACCGTGAGTCTCTCTCGTTCCCACAGAACCTCCTATCTGTTCCCCTAACTATGTAGTCCCCAATGACTAATGCTCTGCTCCTCTTCCCCCTTCCCTTCTGAGCAACAGGGACAGACTCTGTGCCAAATACCTGTACCCCATTGCTTACCCCTGGTAAGTCGTCCCCCGCAAGAGTATCCAAAACGGTATACCTGTTGTTGAGGGAAACGGCCACAGGGGATCCCTGCACTGCCTGCTGGTTCCCTCTCCTTCCCCTGACGGTAACCCATCTACCTACTTCTTTTACCTGAGGTGTGACTACCTCCCCATAACTCCTCTCAATAACCCCCTCCGCCTCCCGAATGATCCGAAGTTCATCCAGCTCCAGCTCCAGTTCCCTAATGCGGTTCTCGAGGAGCTGGAGTTGGGTGCACTTCCCGCAGATGCAGTCAGCAGGGACACTCTTGGCGACCCTTACCTCCCACATTCTGCAGGAGGAACATACAACTGCCTTAACTTCCATTCCCTCTATTCTAAATTCCCAACAAATCTACTGAAAAACCAAAAAAAAATGTCAAAACTTGTTAGGTTAGCAATCCAACGGACAGAACTTCTTAAATAAAAAGCTTCCCTTATCAACACAACAGAGTCCTTTTTTTTTGGTTAGAGGAGGAGGGTGGGTGGGAGACACTACACGTGTCAGAATGAGAACTCGCCTCTGACAACAGAATCCTCTGCAGAGCTGAGGCTTCCCGATGAAGCTAAGGTTTTGACATGCTGTTGCACGGGGAGGAGTGCACACCATCCCCTTCAGCTACAGAATTCAATATCTTTTCACGTTCTCCTGCAGATATTCCCTCTCTCCATCACCCATTTCCTCATGTGCTGTCATCCTCACAATGTCAAGTGCCACCTCCTCCATTGCAGTCAGGATGGTGAGCTGGGCACTTCTCTTCTTGTGTATGCCCTCTCTCTAGCATTTTGTGCTCACTTCTGCAAGGGAAAAGGAGAGAGAAATAAGGCAATGCTGGCCTCCCACCAATTGCAGCAGCTCATTTAAATAAGGTGCTGCCAGCTCTTCAGTAGCACTCAAGCCTTAAGCCTTGCTGACAGGTCAGTAATTACCCTGGGCACACACTTCGTGCATGTTCAGGAGCACCATGCACCCTTACGCTGCTCAGCTGGTGTGTCTGCCTGGAGACCTGTCATGTTGCACTCATCTTGCCAGAATGAAGAACGTCATTAAACCCCTTACGGCACTGCACCCAGGTCCTCCTAATGACACTGCGGCAGCTCACATGCTCTTCCACCCCCAGCCAGGCTTGCTTAGTTTGGCTGGGTGGCCTTCTCTTGCCACCTTCTGGGAACAAGACCCCTTGCCTTTCTCTCACCGCCTCCTGCATGACCTCAAGGGCAGCATCACCAAACCTTGGGCTGCCCTGCCACTGGTGCCTGCCTCTATCTCTCCTCCTCCTCATTTCAGCGTTCCATTGTGTTGCAAGACAGCTGCCACAATAATGGCTGCCATAATCCCTTTAAATTGGAGCTGCACTTTCAGCCTTTCACTTCCTTCCCGTGCCTGACGCCTCTAATTGACTGCTAAACCTACTTTCTAGTCAATTCGGGCTGACCAGTGAGAAAATTGCGCGCGTGACTGCTTCCCCCTCAGAGTGGGGTCAGGACCTGGAAATGGTTCCAACATTGGGTTCTCCACCCTAAACAAAAAAATCCTGCCCAATATCTCTGGACACTCCTGGTGACCTCTTCCAATCCCAGATGCTCTTGCTGACTGGTGATCTATGTTTCACACCATTTACTGTCTCACTCTCCAATACCTCTCTGGGCAGATGTCAATCAGTGGTGCTTGTCAGCAGAGAGGCTCCATTCTTCATAATCTTCCTCTACTCTCACAGGCACATCTAGATGAGGAAAATAAGATTTAGAAGTCACTTTCCTTAAAAGGAGACGCATGAAGGTTTCCCGATATAGTTTTCCTGCAAGGTAATGCAGAAAGAGAAGGAAGAGAAAAGAATGCCATTACAAACCTGCAGTTGGCATCTGCCCTCTTGCTTTCTTATCTTCAATTCACAAGATAGCCTCCCTCTCCATCAATAACACTTTCTCCTCAGAGAGTGAGAGTCTGAAGGTTTGGGGGATCCACAACCTGGTGTTCTGGCAGTACAATAACTGGAGCGAGATAGCTCCTCTTCTTCCATTTCATGAGGTGCATCTGGCTAAGTTTCATCGATATGGGGGAGACATAAATTGATGTGTGATCGTTCAACAGTGTGCTGTGATGAACTTTCTATGGTTGTTGGACCATACACAGTCCACTTGTATCTGATTTTCCTGGTTTCACTCCACAAGAGCTTTTCCAAATCTTTTTGCACTTCAAACAAAAGGAAGAATTTCTTAAAGATCTATTCACAACACAATTTCCCAATCTGCACTGTATTATTACAATACTATTATAAAAAGTAAAAATAAAAGGGAAGTGGTGGCATAGTGGCAATGTCACTAAACTAGTAATCCAGAGCCCAGTCACTGGTTTGGGGACATGGGTTCAAATCCCACCATGGCAATTAATACAAATCTGGAATTAAAAAGCTAGTCTAATGATGACCATGAAACAATTGTTTTTTGTTGTAAAAACCCAACTGGTTCACTAATGACCTTTTGGGTAGGAAATCTTCCATCTACATATGACTCCAGACCCACAGCAATGTAGTTGATTCTTAAAATGCCCTCTGAACTGGCCTAGCAAGGCACTCAGTTCAAGGGCTATTAGGGATGGGCAATAAATGCTGGCCTAGCCAGCAACACCCACATCACACAAAGGAATAAAAATAAATTAAAAAGCTGAAGAGATAGGCCAGTTGTGCCAATGGTGATAATAGCAATATGAGTCTAGAAATGTCAGTTTGCAATGCAAGTGTATGAATGTTTAACACATTCATTGGGGATTCCTCTATGATATTTTAACTGAGGCATTAACCATTTTGTTTCAATAGGTTAATGCTTCCGTTCAAATCGTAAACAGAAGAATGTCATACAGATGCGTTAATCATTCATGTGCACATATCAATAAAGGTAATTTATGACCCTAATGTTCTTCAACATTTTATCAGACATCATTACTACAGTACAAAAGCAAAATACTGCAGATGCTGGAAATCTGAAATATAAACAGAAAATGCTGGAAATATTGCTGACACCATGGGCCAAATGGCCTCCTTCTGTGTTGTAACAATTTTGTGATACTCACCAGGTTCGGCAGCATCTGTGTTGAGAGAAACAGAGTCACCATTACTACAGTATAATGAGAATTTCTCAGTGAAAGGTAGAGGGAGAGAGGGGTGCAGGAGAAGCGTGGATATTATTGATTGATAATACCAGCTTTATAAAGGGTATCTTGGAACACATCCAATTATGAGAGTTTCCCAGCACATTGCACTCCAGAAGAAGCAGGTGGCGCAGTTTTGACCGCTTGACAGCATACAATGGTTTTGACTCTTGGCTAGAGATATCCAAATATTCCCACTACACTGCTCTTTACCCAAAGCCCTGTAATTCTCTTTTGAATGTTACTATTGAATCTGCTTCCACTACTACCCTTTCAGTGAGTGCATTCCAGATCATAACATTTGCCTGTGTAAAAAATGTTTCATTATGTCACCTCTGGGTCTTTTGCCAATCACCTTAAATAAACGCCCATTGATTACTGACCCTTCAGCCAGTGGAAACAGTTTATCTTTAATTACGATACCAAAACCGTTAATAATTTGAAAAACTTCTATCAAATCTTTTAACTTTCACTGTTCTAAGTAGAACAACCACAGATTCTCCAGTCTCTCCTCATAACTGACATCCTTCATTACTGCCTTGCTAGTAAATCTCTTTCCTAAAGTGTGGTGCTGAGAATTGAACACAATACTCTAGCTGAAACCTAACCTGTGTTTTAGAAAGGTTTAACATAACTTCCTTGATTTTGTACTCTGTTCCTCTATTAATGTAGACAGCCAAATATCCCATATACTATTGTAACAGCCTTCCCAACATCTCCTGTCACCATCAAAGATTTGTGTACATATATCTGTTCCTACACCCCTTTAAAAATGTACCATTTAGTTTGTTTTCCCTTTCCTCATTCTTCCTATGAAAATTAATACTTTTACACTTTTCTGCGTTAAATTTCATCTGTACATTTCACCAGTCTATGTCCTCCTGAAGTCTGTTGCTAGCCTTCTCATTGTTTACTGCATTTCTGAGTTTCACGTCATCTACAAACTTATCATCAGCAACATTTTCAACTGAAAAGCAAGTATTCATAAATAAAAACAGAAAGTGCTGGAAATACTCAGCAGGTCAGTCAGCATCTGTGGCGAGAGAAGCAGAGATAACATTTCAGATCTCTGATCTTTCATCAAAACTGGCAAATGTTAGAAAAGAATTAGGTTTTAAGCAAGTGAAAGGGGAGAGGGGTTGATATTGGTGGGGAAGAGAACAAAAGAGAAGGTCTACTATAGGGCAGAGGGCAGGAGAGATTAAATAACAAAGCTGTCATGGGACAAAGGCAAAGAGCATGTTAATGCTTGTGGTGAAAGACAAAGCATTAGTCCAGAGAAATGTTTTAATATTAGAATAATATTCATCCCTAGTCAATTTCAGAGCTGATAATGACCCTATACCTCAAGAAGCCTTGGAGAAGGTTATGTACCTATCACCACAAATAGGTATGGTAAGTATAACATACCTGAGAGGAATAGGTGATTTTGGAATTATGGCTCCCAAATCTTATCACCATTAGGGTTTCCCTTGCCCCATGCCTGGGTCTTTTGTGGACTACTTGATAGAGACTGATTTCTATGATTAGTCAATCACTCCATCATCATATCGTGCGACTATCAGGCTGGTGGGAGACGGATTAGGTGGACCTGGGTGTTTATTTATCCAGTTATTCCAATGTTCCTGCAGAGGTTCGTCAGTCTGATTATACGAATGGCTCAGTTGTAAATTCTCCATCACATCAGTGCCAAAACATTACTACAACTGGTGAAGTAGGACAAAAAAATGACACAACATATTTTAAAATGGCTCTATCATATAAATGAGGTATTAGACACATGTGGATTTACAAGTTGGATCACTTTCATGACAGCTTGATGGATATGATTGATTTGTTATTTTGTACTTCTCTTTTCAGAGCTGTGACCAGGATAGCTGTTTCTATCACTTCCTGTGTTGATGATAACCAGGGTAAAAATGTAGAATTTTTGAATTTTAATATTTTATTTTATTTATGCTCATGCAATATAAACACTTAGTGCCAAGCAATGGGTGGCTGTGAAAGGGATGCTTTGTTGATTTCTGGACTACTTTTTTGTTGGAGGAATTGATGGTGGGGGTTGGGGTGCAAGTGGGTTAGCATGTGACTGCCACTGGTGGAATCTAATTGAACCTCACCATTATGTGGACATCCCAGGCAGCAATGTGCACCGCTTCTGGTGCATTGGCTACCTCCTCTTCCTCCTTCTCCGAAGAGGCTCCATGCTCTGCACCAACTCCCCCTGAAGGTCCAACCCTTAATGTTGTGCAATATTGTGTAGAGCACAGCACACCACAACTATTCTGGAGATCCTGGCTGGTGCATATTGAAGTCCACCTGAAGTGCACCTTCAGTATGCTGAATGCTTGCTCAATGACACATCTGGTTTTCATTTGCCTTTCATTGTAGTGCTCCTGGTCCTGATTGGTTGCGATCCTCATGGATGTTATCTGCCATGTTTTAAGTGGGCACTCCTTGTCTGCAAACAGCCAGCAAGTAAATCTGATTTGAGGTGCGACAAAATCAGGGAGGGTAGACTGGCGCAGGAGAAAAGCATCATTGTCACTTCCTGGGAATCCTGTGTAGACCCACATTATCATCTTTTGTGGTTGCACACCAGCTGTACATTGATGAAATGGAAGCTCTTACAGTTGAAGAGTACTCCTGGGTGATCTGAGGGTGCCTTGATTGCCACATGCATACAGTCGTTGATACCCTGTACATGTGGGAAGCCAGCCAGAGCCGCAAACCCGAGCGCTACTTCATTCTGGATGACATCATTAGTGGCGAAATATACATAAGTACCTGCCTTGGAATACATTTCATTATTTGCCTGTTAAATGCATTTGTGGGAAGTTGACTGTAAGATCCTGAAAATGGCTCTGGCAGATCCCTGAAAGAAACCAGAGGCAAAGAAGTTGAGTTTGGTGGTGACTTTGACAGCTGTTGGCAAAGCCACCAGGTCCAACATAAGAGTAGGTCTTGTTCCAACAAGCTACAAATATCTGCCACCACCTGATGCAAAATCCTGAGCCTCATGAGTTACTTGTGTCCAACACGTCCAGGAAGCTGATCATCTGCCTGTACGCCCACTGTTATGTGTATTACCTCCCGCGAACTGCACCTCTCTACTCATCCGTGCTCTGCTGTGGGGCAGTAGGTCTGTGCGGAGAAGGCAACTGCTGCTGTTGCTCCTGCTGGTTGTGCGTGTGATGCCCCTGCTGCTGCTCTTCTCACTGGTGCTAGTGCTGTTAATGCTGCTGGTCATCTTGGTCCTCATATAAGGTCCAAGCTAATACAACATAAGCTGGACCCATACTGATCTGATAGATCACAGCTGCAAAGTGGAGATCAGATGCACAAACTTCCAAAGTAGTCAATGTCACAGTGAGATTAACCTGAAAAATAGTCTCAGAACAAGTACTTTGAGCGAAAGCCTTTCACACAACTCGGCAAGATGTATGTTGTGAGGTCTCAGTAGTATTGGGAATATTTGATTGCAATTTCTTCAGCCTCTTCAATTGTCGCTGTGTTCTCACCTTGCTTTCACTGACAAGTTCCAGGAAGTCCAGGAAATCCATGCACCCACAGTTAAGTCCCAAAACCTACATTGAAATTGCTCTTAATGAGCTATTAACATATCGAAATTAACAACCCACCTCTCCTGAAGGGGTTACTTATGTGCAACCTCAAGTGCTGGAGTTAAATGTGAAAGTTGGCAGGTTGGAGCCAGCTTTCTGACACATTTTCAATTTTAATGATTTAAACCTTCCCCTACCCACTCCCAAACCCAGTTGTTCTTGAAAGTAAAAATTGCTCCCCAGATTTTCCATCTCCTTGTGTCCAAAAGCTATGTAACTATTTGCATTTATAACAGCAGCAGTACTGTTCAGTTAAATACTAATAAAAATAGCTATAATGGTAGGTGACCTTTCAGTGCTATTAACCAATAATAAGTGGTTAAGTGGAGTTACTCCATATTACTTATGGTTAGTCATTGCAGCTGCTTTAGAATTATGTTATTTTCTAACAACTCTTTTAATTTCATTCTAAGTGTATAAAGCTTTTGTACCTAATCCCGTGTGTAACCAACACTTAAGCTGCTGTAGCTTCCACTGTTGCTGTGGAATAGATTGCACATAACCAAATACTCTTCCAGATAAAAAGTGGAAAATGATTTGAATGACAATTTGAGGGTAGTTAATCTTTTTAATTATAGAAAATGACCATAGTAATGCCTGTACATGTTTTATAAATTGCTCATTATGGTATATTGCAGCTTTTATGAAATGAGATCCATTGTTTTGGACTTGCCAAAATAAACTGAAAATGAGCATGAATTACTTCTGAAATTCCCTATTTAAAGTGACATTACCATCTGCTTGGGCTGTTTCTACTGTGTTGTAAAAGCTACTATAACCACTCCTGAGGAGAAGTTCGATCATCAGTAAAGATTATGCTACTCTGCAAGCTATTATTGGTATTTTTATGCACAAACATGTTTATTTTCTTCATTCTTTGTTTTATTGCAAAATTTTAAAAGTATGCTGATCCTAGAAGGTCTTATGATTTCATTATACAGCAAATACTTGCAACGTAGCAAAATCTCTTTTGGCAGACTTGTTGCATTAAAACTAATCAATTGATTAATAACCTTAAAATCATTTTGCAGCTTCAATTTGAGTCAATGTCTATCAAGCACCAAAGTCTGTTTAATATCTACATATTCTTAAGTTTCAATAGAATAGATCATTTCAAAATACAAATACCAATATTTAAAAAAAAAGCAGAAAGCATACAGTGATTGGCTGTAATATTCCTCACCATTTTCGATGTTTCTAGGTTTAATGTACAGTTTGATTTCAACAGCATTCTCTATGTTGAGGGCATTAAGCAAAAACAAATATTAATATTACAGCTTAATTTTTTTAATAGAACAAAATGCTTTGATTCTACTAGCTCCATGATAGCTAAAATAAACATATCTTTACAAAACTTGAACAGTGTGGTAATAATAATGTTTGAGGAATGCATTTGAACAGTGTTGATTTAACTCAAGCTCGGCGGCGCAGTGGTTAGCACTGCAGCCTCACAGCTCCAGTGACCTGGGTTTGATTCTGGGTACTGCCTGTATGGAGTTTGCAAGTTCTCCTTGTGACTGTGTGGGTTTTTGCCTGGTGCTCTGGTTTCCTCCCACAGCCAAAGACTTGCAGGTTGATAGGTAAATTGGCCATTATAAATTGCCCCTAGTATTGGTAGGGGAATTGAGGGATGGTGGGGATGTGGTAGGAATATGGGATTAATGTAGGATTAGTATAAATGGGTGGTTGATGGTCAGCACAGACTCGGTGGCCCAAAGGGCCTGTTTCAGTGCTGTATCTCTAAATAAATAAAATAAAAAAAGAATAGCACAGAATGAGATTGGACCTGAATTGGGAACAAAGCACATGTAAGACTCACTCAGCTGAGGAAATACATGGAAAGTAGAGGCTGTATGTAATATAGTACATATAATGCATGTAGTACATGTTATATACAATACTGGCATCTACCCAACAATGTGGAAAATTGCCCAGGTATGTCCAGTCCACAAAAAGCAGGGCAAATACAATCCAGCCAATTACTGCCCCATCAATCTACTCTCAATCATCAGCAAAGTGATGGAAGGTGCTATCAAGTGGCACTTACTCAGTAACAAACTGCTCAGCTCGGGTTCTGCTCCAGACATCATTACAATCTTGGTCCAATCATGGACAACAGAGGTGAAATGAGAGCAACTGTCTTTAAAATCAAGGCACCATTTGTCCGAGTATGGTACCAAGGAGCCCAAGCAAAATTGAAGTCAATGGGAATCGGAGGATAAATTTCCACTGGCTGGAGTCATACCTCGCACAAAGGAAGATGGCTATGGTTGCTGGAGGCCAATCAGCTCAGCCCCAGGACATCACTGCAGGTGTTCCTCAGGGTAGTGTCCTAGGCCCAACCATCTTCAGCTGCTTTATCAATGATCTTTGCTCGTTCAGAAGTGGGGATGTTCGCTGACAATTGAACAGTATTCAATACCATTTGCAACTCCTTTGATACTGAAGCAGACAATACCTGCAAGCAGCAAGGCCTGAACAACATTCAGGCTTGAGCTGATAAGTGGCAAGTATCATTCTTGCCACATAAGTGCCAGGCAACTACCATCTCCAACAAGGGGGAATCTAACAATCTCCCCTTGACTTTCAACTGCATGACCATCACTGAAATCCCTATCACCAATATCCTGGGGATGACCATTGACTAGAACCTTAACTGGACCTGTCATATAAAACTGTGACTACAGGAACAGGTCAGAGTATGGGAATTCTGCAGCAAGTAACTCACCTCATGACTCCCCAAATCCTGTCCACCATCCAAAAGGCACAAGTCAGGAATGTGATGGAATACTCTCCACTTGCCTGCTTGAGTGCAGCTCCGAGGACGCTCAAGAAGTTCGACACCATCCAAGACCAAGCTTAATCTGCACTCCATCCGCTTAATCTGTGCTCCATCCACAATCTTAAACATTCACTCCCTCCACCATCGGCGCATGGTGGCAGCAGTGTGCATCATCTACAAGATGCACTGCAGAAACTCGCCAAGGGTCCTTCAACAGCACCTCCAATCCTGTGATCTCTACCATCTGGAAGGACAAGGGCAGCAGATGCATGGGGACACCAACACATGCAAGTTCCTCTCCAAGTCACAGACCATCTGACTTGGAACTATATGGCCATTCCTTCACAGTCGCTAGGTCAAAATCCTGGAACTCCCTCCCTAATAGCACTGTGGATGTACCTATCTCACATGGATTGCAGTGGTTCAAGAAGGCGGCTCACTACCACCTTCTCAAGTGCAATTCGAGATGGGCAGTAAATGCTGGCCATGCCAGTGATGCTCACATCTCAAGAACGAATAAGAAAAAGTAACATCTGGAAAAATTGACTGCTTAAAATATTTTCATAGTGCAATTCTTTCATCTTTTGAAAACACGTAGGATCCTATCAGTGCACAGTATAGAAACAGTATTTCACAAAATGTATAAAAGGATTTTCTGTTCATTTCCTGGGCATGCTACAAAACTTTATCCTCCTATCACGGTGACTGAAAATACTTTTGAGGATGTTGGGAGCTGGAGCTTACCTTCTAGATTAATTTGAATTATAAAGCTAGAGATTCTAGAGTAAAAGAAAAGTCCAAGAATGTATTAACCACAAATTCATCCTAATTTTTTTTTGTTTGTGTTACGTAATATTAAACACCACAATCTTAAAAATTAATGTGAGCAACACCATGGGAGATCTGCTAGTAGTGTCATAAAAATGGTATCTCTCGCATGCATTTCTTTTCCATCACACTTGCATATGAACATATGAACATATGAAAATGATGGAGAAGAGAAGACCAGCTAAACTATCAATCCTGCTCCAAACAAGCATCATTATTCACAACTGTATCACACCCACCTCCCCTGCTCCCACCTCTCCCACGATCCTTCGTCTTCCCACCCATCCACCAGAAGCCAGATAATGTCCTGGGAGTCTCAAAAAGTCAGGTAAAACAAAAACTCAAGGCCAATTTGCGGGCAGGGTGGGGAGGATAATGCATAAATCTGGAAAATGCTCCTTCGAACTCCTTGCGTGATCAAAACTGGTCCAGGAAACTACATTGACAATGATTTGTATAACTTACCTTTTGTATGCCATGATCTCTGACCCAGCGAGGAATTGGTCTACCTTTCTTTTGAAGGCATGTAATGCCTCAGCATGGTTTAGAACTGGTGTTTATCCTGCCTGAAAGGTCAATACGCTGGTCTAAGGTAATTTTCTCAATTATTCACAGCACAAGGTGCTAATTCAGATGTGTCTAGCAAAGTCACAAGTTTTGGAAACGAAAATTGGGTGTAAGTGAGATTTACATTGATGGGGTCAATTAAAGTGGAGTGTCACAATGCATAGACAAAAATTCATAGGGTTTAGGAGAGTCTTGAGAGGCATCTCAACACCTCAGCAGCCTCCTTCAAAGCTAAAGATATAGGAGATTAAGAAGTGGCAGACAAAAATGAAGAGAAAGGGAAATCTATGTTTAGGTATGAGTCTGCAGATGCGAGACTGCAGGCAAGTGACAGAGCACCTGACCCTTTGATACCTGCAGACATTGAGGTGATGCTGCATGAGATGTTTGCAAGGAGGTTTGCCCTCTGTGCTACTTTATCATGCCATCTCCATAGATAAGCATTGCAACATATCTGCAAGGAGTTGCAGCTAAGCTTCAGACCATTACTGCTCCTACATGTGCCAGCCCTTTGAGACAAAGGTGAATATCAATTTTTCCTGAGGGTAACGTTCAAGTTTTACTGTAAGAAATAAGATAAAGAAGGGGTGCTATCATTGGAATAGCTGGGAAGAAACTGTCAAATGCATTACAGTTCAGTTGGAAGGAGGAGGCTGTGGCACTGAGTGTCACCCCAATAACCCCCTTATAGGGCAGCAAAGATAAGTAAGTGTTCAGATGATTAGCAGCAAAGCTTACTGAAACACAAAGAGGCAAAAGGATAATCCGTACCCTGATATTCAGGCAATGTCCTTTGAAGTATTGTATAGCACCTTTTTCCTTGCCCCAGAAGCACTGTAACCTGACATCACTAATGCTATCTGTCTCATATCCTGTAATACAAACTAGCACATTGATTGTTGTTCCTTTCTAGATACCATCTGGATCTGGAAATGGCTACAGCCAATTAATACAATGCATTCCTCCGGGGGAGAATATAGCACATAATGCCAGAGAAGAGTAGGCAACTAGGGAAGAAAATGTAGGCATCTACACATCATCTCATCATTAAGATGACACACTGTCATTGGAATCAGTCTTAGCCTGACATCTGGGGATCAGTTTATGATGTCATACAGAGGGCACAGATTTAAGGTGATCAGAAAAAGAACCTGCGGTATGTGAGGAACAATTTCTTTATGCAATGGGTAGTTAGAATTTGGAATGCACTGCCTGATAGTGTGGTGAATACAGATTCATGGTAACCTTCAGAAGGGAATTGGATAAATACTTGAAGCAGAAAGAATTGCAGGGATATGGGGAAAGAGTGGGGCAGTGGGACTAACTGATTGCTCTTTGAAAGAGTGGTGCAGACTTGATGGGCTAAATGACCTCCATCTGTACTGTACTATTCTATGATTCTATGATACAATTTTTATATTGGATAATATTTATATACTTTTTTAATCTCTCCATAAAGTTTCACAAAGCAGCTGTTTGCATATCATGCTGGTTATGTAGACTTAAATTAGCAATAGTGTTTTAACCTCCAGAGATTGCATGTCAGGAACCAAAAGAAAAGATTGATGATGGGTGTTGTGTTTACGCTGAGTCACTGGGTTTAACTTGTAATATCTGATTTAACTCTGAGCAATGCGGATATCATATTACGTTAAATGACCAACTGGTTTAATTAACATTAACAATTGAAGGTCTTACAGATTGGAGCACATGTCTTAACCGCAGCCTGTGTCTGTGAGATGGATTCAAAATGTGTCCCGGAAACTTCTAGAAATCTCTCAAAATTCCACTTCCGCTCTCTAGCTCCACCTGGAGGTTTAAGCAATCAAATTGATCAGTCACACACTACAAGGGCCAACATATTGCAGATTTCCCTACCTCGGACAACACTACCACCTAGTCACCCATTCCACCATTCATCCTCTTATACTTAGCAGCCCTGAGACACTCAGGGGAGTATAGGTAGTTTAGATGAGATACTGACATGTAGTGAGACATGATGTGTTAGGCATGACTCTGCATTCCTTTCCTCAGTGCAACCCACCCTGAGGACTCTTATCTGGGCGAGTGGGTGCAAGTGAGAGGGTGAATAACGGTTTGGGTGAATTTTAATTGGCAGTTCCTCCTATCCTAAGATATGCATTTCATTCATTTCTCTATCAGCTTCTACTTTCTTACTTCTACTCCCTGTGGAGAGAAAAAAACAAACATATCCACTAGACTTCCTGCAATCCGCTAACATTTTTATTTTTGATCTGTGCTATTAGCTCTTGTTTTGCACAACCAAC
Organism: Heterodontus francisci; assembly: GCF_036365525.1. Taxonomy (NCBI): domain Eukaryota; kingdom Metazoa; phylum Chordata; class Chondrichthyes; order Heterodontiformes; family Heterodontidae; genus Heterodontus; species Heterodontus francisci. The sequence goes on along the minus strand of NC_090389.1, from coordinate 40,997,956 downwards.
TGTGAGTGCAGCTCCACCCACATCTCTGAGTGGGATCCCAGCACCTCCTGCTCATTTATTCAATGGAGGTCTGTTGTTCTTCTGTTTACACTTATTGTTCACAGGCATCATATGTAACGATATCCTGCATAGAATGCTTGTTACTTTCAGGCTTAAATGGGATTATTTAACAACTTCTGGAGGATTCATCACTTTTATGGAATTCCCATAAAGAAAATTATCCTTCAAAGGTTATGCTTGATTACAGGAATCTACAGCCATATAATTTGCTTATTCCGTGTAAAAGAGTCTGTACAGTTCACTTAAATCATAAGTTTATACATTTATGGTTGTGACTGCATTTACTCAGTTACTTATCCTTTACTGCAGCCAGTTGCTCTTCTTATTGGTCCTCCAGCTTCGAAAGCCCACCTGCCGCCTTTAATTGGACAGGGAAACTGTCTCCATGCCAATTAAGGGGCTGTCTCTGTAAAAATCCCAGGTCAGTGACTGTTTCCCCCTGGGAATGGGTCCGGAACTCAAACAGCCCCGTTCCTGTTTCCCACCTCCAAAGTAAAAATTCAGCCCTGTGTCTTTGTGAAATGGAGCTTTTCAACTAAAAAAGTAACAATATTGGTTGCGGGGAGTGCAACTGATGTAGAATGTTCTATTTACAAGCAAATAAAAGCTTATTGTCAAAAAAGACTAGATTTAATACCTATTCAAATAACAATATAGTTGTTAAATACTCATGTTTCTGCTAGCAGTCAATGTTTCTGGTCTCAGTCATTCTCAAGCCAGGAACCAAACATCCATTCATTCTGGCGCAGTGTAAATGAGCCAATACAACATCATGAGTATAAATTCATCTTAGGTAATAGCATAAACTGGTGATAATGAATTGTTTTACACCTTGCTTGATTTTCTTTTCCATTGAAATCATTTTAATCTTACCACAGTTTATTAATTACCAGAATGTAAAGAGATTGAATCAGGCACACCACAATTGACAAAGGCTTGATACACTGGAGGCAGCTTGCATCTCCTGCATCAGGAATATCATCATAATAATCACTTGGGATAAACTTAAAACTGTCTCCCATGAAATAATTCCTGACAGTTGACGAATTGTTTATTGACTCTTTCACTGTAGTACTCTTTGCAGCGCAGATTTACAAAAGACTGAGTTCTGCTCACACATCGTGCAGGGCTGATTATGTTGTAAGATAACCCTCCATCTTACCTCTTTGCTCCTTCACAATCTACTTGCTCCTTCACAGTTTCTGATTTCTCACCATTCAGAAAATATCCGATTTACCTTTCTTGGATCCAAAGTGGATGACTCACACTTCCTCACATTGAACTGCATTTTCCACCTTTTGTGCCCACACACTTAATCTGCCTATGTACATTTGTAATTTCCTACTCCCATCTGCGCTACTTACTATGCCTTCCAATCTTCAATGAAGTTGAATATTCAAGCCCCCCCCCATGATATGGTTTGTTTGGCCTTACTAAAGGCCTTTGACAAAGTCCCACATGAAAGACTACCAGTTAAACACGAATCCTTGAGATTCTAGAGTATAATATAGAAACTGGTGGCACAGTGGCGCAGTGGTTAGCACTGCAACCTCACAGCTCCAGCAACCTGGGTTTGGTTCTGGGTACTGCCTGTGTGGAGTTTGCAAGTTCTCCCTGTGATTGTGTGCGTTTCTGCCAAGTGCTCTGGTTTCCTTCCACAGCCAAAGACTTGAAGGTTGATAGGCAAATTGACCATTCTAAATTGCCCCTAGTGTAGGTAGGTGGTAGGAGAATTGAGGGAAGGTGGGGATGTGGTAGGGCATATGGGATTGATGTAGGATTAGGATAAATGGGTAGTTGATGGTCAGCACCGATTCAGTGGGCTGAAGGGCTTGTTTCAGTGCTGTATCTATTTATAAACATAGAAGAGCAAGAATAGGCCATTTGGCCCTTCATACCTGCTCTGCCATTCAATATAATCACGGCTGATCATCCAAACTCAGTACCCTGTTCCCGCTTTCTTCCAAGATCCCTTTAGCCCCAAGAACTATATCTAACTCTTTCTTGAATATATTTAATGATTTGGCCTCAATTGCTTTCTGTGGTAGAGAATTCCACGGGTTCACCACTCTCTGGATGAAGAAATCCCTCCTCATCTCAGTCCTAAATGGCTTACCCCTTATCCTTAGGCTGTGACCCCTGGTTCTGGACTCCCCCGCCATCAGGAACATCCTTCCTGCATCTAGTCTGTCCAGTCCTGTTAGAATTTTGCAGGTTTCTATGAGATTCCCTCTCATTCTTCTAAACTCTAGCGAATACAAGCCTAATCGACTCAATCTCTCTTCCTACGTCAGTTCTGCCAACCCAGGAATTAGTCTGGTGAACCATTGCTGCACTCCCGCCGTAGCAAGAACATCCTTCCTCAGATAAGGAGACCAAAACTGCACATAATACTCCAGATGTGGTCTCACCAAGGTCTTGTGTAATTACAGCAAGGCATCCTTGCTCCTGTACTCGAATCCTCTCGCTATGAAGGCCAACATACCATTTGCCTTCTTAACTGCCTGCTGCATCTGCATGCTTACTTTCAGTGACTGGTGCACAAGGACACCCAGGTCTTGCTGCACTTCCCCCTTTCCCAATCTATCGCCGTTCATGGGACTGGATCAGAAGTTAAAAAACATAATACTTGTGAGATACTTAGAGGTGCTGAATGGAGCACATAGAGGATGTGTGTTGCTTCTTATCATACCTGGATTCAGAAACTATGTAACATGCTAAATTTGCAGATAACATTAACTGCAGAGGGAGCTGTAATAATGAAGGACTCAACTGTGATCTATCAGAGGATTTAGATCTCTTATGCTATTGGGCAGATGAATGGCAAATAAAATGTAACTTTAACAAATATAATATATTGCACATTGGAAGAAAGAATAAGTAACATAGATACATAATGAAAGAATTAGAATTAGCACAGGGCGACTCATCATTTTCAATGTTAAGGCAAGGTGGAGAAGAAATTAAAAAGCAGATACAAAACAGAGATTCATAGCCAGAATATTGCAGTGAGACTTTTTTTTTGTTCCACAGCCGTTTCTACAATGTAACAATCAAAAATTAGTCATTTACAGTTGGCAATTGTGAGACCAACCAGCCTAAAAAGTGGACTGGCTACCCAACACCAAATGCAACCCTTGGCTGTAATCAGTGCATTGTAGAATATTAATAAATTATATATGAACATCAATTGTCAGTGAAACAGGAAGCGTTTTCTTCTTATCGTTGCATGCTGTTTAATTCCCAACACAGTTTCACAATCAGTAAGATTCTAGAGACCATTATATGGGATAAAATTAATACCCACTGAGAAAGACATAGGTTAATTAAGGACAGCTAGCATGGATTTGTAAAAGGCAAGTCATGTCTGACAAATTTAATAGAGTTCTTTGAGGAAATAATGGACTTTATTGATAAAGGAACTGCAGTAGATGTGTGTACTGATTTTCAAAATACATTTCAAAAGGTGCCATGTAGGACAGTTGTTGATAAAATTAAGGCATACAGTATTAACAGTAATGTGACAGTATAGATTGCAAGTTGATAGGGAAGAGAAAACGGAATAGTAATTAATGGATGTTTTCAGACTGGAAAGACATAAAGTGTTGTTCTGCAGGGTCGATGTTGCTATTCTCAATCTCTATTTTTCTGAAACTATTATGTATGTGTGCGCACTTCCTAACTAAAAAACCATGCTTCATGTTGTCACTTTTTGACACACATTTGGGTCAACTTAAAACTTATATATTCATATTTATAATGAAAAAGGGAAAAAATGGGGAGGGGTGGTGGTATTGATTATGGAGAGCATTACAATGCTGGAGAAAAAGGATGTCCCAGAGGGGTCGAGGACAGAATTAATTTGGCTAGAGCTAATGAACAAAAAAGGTGTGGTTATATTGCTCGGTGTTGTCTATAGGCCACCAGCTAGTGGGAAGGATGTGGAGGAACAAATTTGCAAGGAAATTACAGAGAGGTGCAAAACTTATAGGGTGGTTATAATGGGGGACTTGAATTATCCAAACATAGACTGAGATAATAGTAGTGTAAAGGGCAGTGAGGGGTAAGAGTTCCGAGAGTGTGTTCAGGAAAATTTTCTACAACAGTATATTGCTAGTCCAATGAGAAAGGAAGCACTGCCAGACCTGTTTCTTGGGAATGAGGTGGGCCAAATGGATCAAGTATCAGCAGGAGAGCATTTAGGGGATAGTGATCATCGTATCATAAAGTTTAGGCTGACTATGGAAAAGGACAAAGAGCAATCCATGGTAAGAATAATTAACTGGGGGAAGGCCAACTTCAATGGGGTAAAAATGGAGCTGGGGTGAATAAATTGGAGTCAAAAGCTGGCAGGAAAACTGGCAGATGAACAATGGGCGACATTCAAAGAAGAGGTAGTTCGGGCACAGTCGAGGTGTGTTCTCTCGAAGGGAAAAGGTAGGGCAAACAAATTCAGAGCTCCCTGGATGATGAAAGAGGTAGAGATTAAGATAAAGAAGAAAAAGTATGCTTATGACAGATGCAAGGTAGAAAATACTATTGAGAACCAGGCTGAATATAGAAGGTCCAGAAGGGAAATGAAAAATCTTTGTTCAAAAAAGGGTGTAAAGATAAGCCCAGCAATTAGAGGCCAGTCAGTTTAACTTCGGTGGTGGGAAAACTTCTAGAAAAAATAATTCGGGACAAAATCAATAGTCACACGGACAAATGCAAGTGAATTAAGGAAAGCCAGCATGGATTTCTTCAGGGAAAATCATGTTTAACTAACTTGCTGAAGTTTTTTGAGGAGGTAACAGAGAGTTGATGAGGGCAATGCTGTTGGTGTGATGTACGTGGACTTTCAAAAGGCATTTGATACAGTGCCACGCAACAGACTTGTGAGCAAACTTGTAGTTCATGGAATAAAAGGGACGGAAGCAACATGGATATAAAATTGGCTGAGTGACAAGAAACAAAGAGTAGTGGTTAATGGATGTTTTTCGGGCTGGAGGAAGGTTTGTAGTGGAGTTCCTAGGAATCAGTGTTGGGACCCTTGCTTTTCCTGATATATATTGATGACCTAGATCTTGGTGTACAGGGCACAATTTCAAAGTTTGCAGATGATACGAAACTTGGAAGCATTGTGAACTGTGAGGAGGATAGTGTAGAACTTCAAAAGAACATAAGAACTAGGAACAGGAGTAGGCAGTTCAGCCCCTTGAGCCTGTTCTGCTATTCAATACGATCATGGCTGAGAACACCCAGATCTCTCTGCACCGAAGCACTCTGAAGTTTCTCTCCATTTAGATAATAATTTGCCTTTCTATTCTTCCGACCAAAATGGATAACCTCACACTTATCCACATTAAACTCCATCTGCCAAATTTTGGCCCACTCACCTAACCTATCCATATCTATTTGTAAATGTCTTATTTCTTTATTGCAACTTACTTTCCCACTTATTTTAGTGTCATCTGCAAATTTGGCTATAGTACCTTCTATCCCTGCATCCAAGTCATTAATATAGATTGTAAATAGTTGGGGCCTGAGAACCGAACCCTGTGGCACCCCACTAGTTACATCTTGCCAACCAGAAAAGGGCCCATTTATCCCAACACTCTGTTTTCTGTTGGTTAGCCAATCCTCTATCCAAGCTAATAAATTGCTAATAAAAGGACATAGACAAGTTGGTGGAATGGGCAGACTGGTGGCAGATGAAGTTCAATGCAGAGAAATGTGAAGTGATTCATTTTGGTAGGAAGAACATGGAGAGACAATATAGAATAAAGGGTACAATTCTAAAGGGGGTGCAGGAGCAGAGGGACCTGGGTGTACATGTGTATTGAAGGTGGCAGGGCAGGTTGAGAGTGGTCAATAAAGCATACAGTGTCCTGGGCTTTATTCATAGGGGCATAGAGTACAAGAGCAAAGAAGTTATGTTGAACTTGTATAAGACACTAGATCGGCCTCAGCTGGAGTATTGCGTCCAGTTCTGGGCGCTGCACTTTAGGAAAGATGTGAGGGCATTGGAGAGAGTACAGAAAAGATTCACGAGAATGGTTCCAGGGATGAAGGATTTCAGTTATGAAGCTAGATTGGAGAAGTTGGGACTGTTTTCCTTGGAGAAGAGAAGGCTGAGAGGTGATTTGATAGAGGTATTCAAAATCATGAGGGATCTGGACAAAGTAGTTAGAGAGAAACTGTTCCCACTTGTGAAAGGATTGAGAATGAGAGGGCATGGATTTAAAGTATTTAGTAAGAAAAGCAAAAGTGACATTAGGAAAAACTTTTTCAGGCAGCAAGTGGTTAAAGTCTGGAATGCGCTGCCTGAGAATGTGATAGAGGCAGGTTCTATTGAAGCGTTCAAAAGGGAATTAGTCAGTTATATGAAAAGGAACCATGGATAGGGTTATGGGGAGAAGGCAGGGGAATGGAACTCAGGGAATTGCTCTTTTGGAGAGCCAGTGCGGACATGATGGGCCGACTGGCCTCCTTCTGCATTGTAATGATTCTATGATTCTGTGATGTAAGCTTACATCCTGTAATTGCAAAGTATGGTCATGGGTGGAGTTGTATTATCCTGGCCTCACAAATGCTCAAAACATTATAGAAAAAAAAATTTATGATCTGACATTATTTTTTATCAGCAACTGAAATTTCGATATACAAAATAAGGATTTAAACAGGATTAAAACATTACAATAATAACATTTTTACTGAGGTGAGTTCGGGGCTGGCAGCACTACCTGCCCCCATGGTGCAGGTAGCCAATTAGGCTTAGGTGCCTTGTTAAGCCCACTTTTAGGAGGCTGACTGGAATTTTCCAGTCAGCATTCAGTTTCATGAACCAACAGGAGGCAGTTTAACTGCCTGGAGGAATGCACCCAGCATCAAGCTAGGAGCCAGCGCTCCAGGCAGGCCTACAGGCCCTCCCTGCCTGCCTGGGTGTGGGTGCAGCCAAAAACCGCCCTGTAGAGGGACTCCCCCCACAGTCTTGGCTTGACTGCTGAACTTGTTTTTTATTTGAAGTTTTTAAACAGTTGGTGAGAGGGTGCCTCCATGTTGAAGTACCCTCTCAGTTACTTCCCATCCATTTCAGGCTGCTACTCCTCTCTTGCTGGAAGGCCTCTGATTGGATCTCTGATTGGAGCCTGCCTGCTGCCCTTAATTGGACAGAGAACCTATATCCATGCCAATTAAGGAAGAACCTCTGTGAAAATCTCAATGAGTGACTGTTTCCCCACAGCACCCCACTCCGGGGTGGGTTTGGGACCCAGAATAATCCTGATTTATGTTTCTCACCCATGATGTGAAAATCTAGTCCTATGTGTGTCTTTCTTCATACTAATATTGGTTCAATGTTCCAAAAAAACGTCAGCAGTTGAATTTTGAAGCTAATTAATTATCTCAACTGCCCTTTATGACAGTTAGATTTTTTTTTAAAGAACATTACAGCACAGTACAGGCCCTTCAGCCCTCGATGTTGCGCCAACCTGTGAAACCATCTGACCTACACTATTCCATTTTCATCCATATGTCTATCCAATGACCACTTAAATGCCCTTAAAGTTGGCGAGTCTACTACTGTTGCAGGCAGGGCGTTCCACGCCCCTACTACTCTCTGAGTAAAGAAACTACCTCTGACATCTGTCCTATATCTATCACCCCTCAACTTAAAGCTATGTCCCCTCGTGTTTGCCATCACCATCCGAGGAAAAAGACTCTCACTATCCACCCTATCTAACCCTCTGATTATCTTATATGTCTCTATTAAGTCACCTCTCCTCCTCCTTCTCTCCAACGAAAACAACCTCAAGTCCCTCAGCCTTTCCTCGTAAGACCTTCCCTCCATACCAGGCAACATCCTAGTAAATCTCCTCTGCACCCTTTCCAAAGCTTCCACATCCTTCCTATAATGCGGTGACCAGAACTGCACGCAATACTCCAGGTGCGGTCTCACCAGAGTTTTGTACAGCTGCAGCATGACCTCATGGCTCCGAAACTCGATCCCCCTACTAATAAAAGCTAACACACCATATGCCTTCTTAACAGCCCTATTAACCTGGGTAGCAACTTTCAGGGATTTATGTACCTGGACACCAAGATCTCTCTGTTCATCTACACTACCAAGAATCTTCCCATTAGCCCAGTACTCTGCATTCCTGTTACTCCTTCTAAAGTGAATCACCTCACACTTTTCCGCATTAAACTCCATTTGCCATCTCTCAGCCCAGCTCTGCAGCCTATCTATGTCCCTCTGTACCCTACAACATCCTTCGGCACTATCCACAACTCCACCAACCTTCGTGTCATCCGCAAATTTACTAACCCACCCTTCTACACCCTCTTCCAGGTCATTTATAAAAATGACAAACAGCAGTGGACCCAAAACAGATCCTTGCGGTACACCACTAGTAACTAAACTCCAGGATGAACATTTGCCATCAACCACCACCCTCTGTCTTCTTTCAGCTAGCCAATTTCTGATCCAAAGCTCTAAATCACTTCCAACCCCGTACTTCCGTATTTTCTGCAATAGCCTACCGTGGGGAACCTTATCAAACGCCTTACTGAAATCCATATACACCACATCCACTGCTTTGCCCTCATCCACCTGTTTGGTCACCTTCTCAAAAAACTCAATAAGGTTTGTGAGGCACGACCTACCCTTCACAAAACCGTGCTGACTATCGCTAATGAACTTATTCTTTTCAAGATGATTATAAATCCTGTCTCTTATAACCTTTTCCAACATTTTACCCACAACCAAAGTAAGGCTCACAGGTCTATAATTACCAGGGCTGTCTCTACTCCCCTTCTTGAACAAGGGGACAACATTTGCTATCCTCCAGTCTTCCGGCACTATTCCTGTCGACAATGACGACATAAAGATCAAGGACAAAGGCTCTGCAATCTCCTCCCTAGCTTCCCAGAGAATTCTAGGATAAACCCCATCTGGCCCAGGGGACTTATCTATTTTCACACTTTCCAAAATTGCTAACACGTCCTCCTTGTGAACCTCAATCCCATCTAGCCTAGTAGTCTGAATCTCAGTATTCTCCTCGACAACATTTTCTTTCTCTACTGTAAATACTGACGAAAAATATTTATTTAACGCTTCCCCTATCTCCTCTGATTCCACACACAACTTCCCACTACTATCCTTGATTGGCCCTATTCTAACTCTAGTCATTCTTTTATTCCTGATATACCTATAGAAAGCCTTAGGGTTTCTCGATAAGGTAAATGCTTTAACAGCTTACACCTGTAAGACAGCAAATGAAAGTGAGACAGAAATAGATGGACATACATAGATAGAGAGACAGATTTTAACTATGGGTGGACTCTGGGCGGAACGTGAGAGGAGTGCTCAAGCTGCCAGTTCAAAGTTCCTGCATAGAGGCCCAAGCCAGTTTGAGGGCCAGAACATGCTTCCATAATCTTGGTGAGCTGTGAACACTGGTCAGTAGCTCACAGGCAGATCCATGCTGAAGTCAGGCTGGTAATTCTTTTCCTTGTGTTGCGAGTGGTGGAATGGTGAATAAGGGGAAAGACACAACCAAGGCCTGAAGATTTTTATGGGGCCAGGAGGAGGAGCTTCAATTCACCACACAAAAAACTGAAAGAAAAAACACAAAATTTACCTTTCCTGTACAGCCTGCTGGAGTCCCATTAAGGACTGATGGTTAGGCTGCTCAATGCCTGGTGCTAGTAGATAGAATGTACATGATGCATGCTGCGGTATTGATAGCACAAAATTTCATCACAGTTCTTCAACCATTATAAGACCATGATTTGAAGCTTTTAAATAGGTATCCACCTGAAACAGGTGCTGAAGGCTCTGAAGAAATTAGTGGCATTCATTCCAGGGGCGGAAATGCAATGGCAAGTGGTGCACTGCCTTCAGCCTGCTACCACCCTGCTCTGTTTGGACAGAGGCCAATGAAAATCAGCCTCAGAGCATCTTTCCTTATTTTCATTTGACTTTAAAAAGTAGTGAGATTTTGAAACCAAACATAATTTCTTTGAAGGAAACAGATAGGGAAAAAAGGGACAGGAGGGAAAAACAGACTGAATGTGTGAAGGACTTTAACCTGCTACGCTTCCTGGGGAGAGTACAAATGGGCCTGGAGGGCAATGGATGGAGTGGTATGGGTGAGTTGAGTCATAATGGAGCAAGAAGGGGATGGCACAGAGACTAAAGAGGTCCTTCAAAGCAGAAAAGCTAAGGATAATGAAGGGTGTGATCAGCAATAGCAATAGGAAGGGTAAGGGGCAATGTGATCATCTCACTACAGTCAAATACCGGTGGTGGTGTTGGAGGTCACCCAATCAATTGATATCCTTGCTTCCCAGCTCAACTGCTGCTATCCCCACAGATCACCAGGAAATGGGTGGCAGAAGACCCTGGAACTGCAATGACAAGCCTGCTCTGAACAGGTGTAGAAAGAAAGCCTCGTAGTGAATGTCTCTCCCTCTCCCCAAGCATCCCATCTCTAACATCCCATGGTTCATGCACAGCCTTAATGTAACCTTTTGCAAAAAAAGTCTTCTGCATGCTTTACGATACCTCGATGTCCTTCCATTGTTCCATTAGGTGCTCAGCTGCACCATTACCGAGTTTTGCTCCCTTGCATCACAAAATTCTCCCTCTTGTTGACAGAGCTCCTGTCGGGAGCCTTCCCTGGATAATCAGTGAGCCCCAACATAGACCTGTGTCACAAGGTCAGGATAGAAGGTAGAAGTCTCTTTCTATCTCTTCTCTGGTGGTGAACTTTGGCTCTTCTTGATTTAAGTCTGGATGCCACATTTGGCAGATAACTTGCTGACATATCTGCATCATATTGCATTATTGCATTTCAATTCAGGAAGTCCACAAAGTAAGAGTAGGCTGTACAATGTAGTGCTTAAAAAGGAGTGATATTATTATCGACAATTCAATCCAACATTGATTACAGTTTCAAGACTCAGCACGTATTCTTTCTCTGTGGCTAGTTTGTGCTGCTAGACTGTCAAAATGCATGTTGTTAGATAGGGACTTCTTTTTAGCATTTATTAAGAAATACAAAATATTTGGATTATATCATTACTAAGCTCAGCAGACCCTTATTTGATCAGTTTCTGTCACAGCTACAATTATCAATTGTTAATTGTCAATTTAAACTAACAGTACTCTGGGTTATAATAAACTAAAACATTTTGCAATCACACTAACCAGTTCTTACTACAACAACCTATAATATTTCTTCCAAATGCAATAAACTACAGCTCATAAAAGACTATTTATTATTTAAAGCTGTCTTTCAAGTTGAAGCCTATTGACTTCCCTGTAGAATGATCCAACCACAAATGAATTTGTAGAGTTGTTCTCCAATTGGTAATCCCGCCAAACATTAGGCATTGCAGGCCTGTAATTTCATGATCAGCACTCTTTGTGAGCACCTTCTGGTGTGAGCAGTCCCCAATCAGGGAAATTAACTATTGAATCCTTTCTGTTTCTCCTTGATGTCTGTGAAACTCAAGATTCTTTTCCCTTTTTGTGAAGTTACTATCCCAGAATAGTACACAATATTTAAGGAAGGAACCATTGAATTTGTGAAGAAAAGTGATCAAAACGTAACTGGCAACTAGACACTTACAATATATTGTGTCAGAACTAACACAATAGATGGCAAAATCTGTTTCCTATGCTATCTATTTCAATTGCTCCTGCACGGTTTATCTAAAGATGAAACAATGCATCATGCTAGATTTAAATTTGCAGTAGCAGTAAAAGCTGATTCTATGTGCACTAAAGAAAATGCATTACTTGATGATCATCGGAACACCAAGAAAGGATTATTATTAAATATGTATTGTTGTTGAAGCAGTACCAGGATTTATAAAAGCAACGTGCAAAAATATAAGCTTATTATTTTAAAATATTAAAAAGTTTAAAACTAGAGGTGGCAGCACTAGATTTTATAAAACTGGTAGAGACATTTCATGCTGGCCTGTCTCCATACTCACTCTCATATGGGGGCAAAAATCCTGCCCAAAGAATGGAAGGAAACAGACACAAATTCTGGATGATAGGACAAAGAATAATCACAGGAAGGAAGACATGTATTTTATTTGATTTTTGGTAATTGAGTTGATTGAGTCATTGGAGAAACAACTGAGCTAATTTATTCAGTATTCTATTATGAAATTATCTATTCATGCATCAACCATTGAGAAATAAAGGAAGAGGGGTTATTATTTAGGGAGGTGAGTTAAGACATGGGGTGAGAAGGAATCCATTCATTGTAGTGGTTGATTTGGTAGCAAAAGAAGACAGACCAGTGAGAACAAATTCATTGAGAATTATTTATAATCATGAACATTAGGAATTAATACGATAGCTGACTTACTGAAGTTGGCATGGCGAGGTTAAGAAATTAACTCATTGATTCTTTTATTAAAGTAACACCAGTGTTGGGAAATTGATTGATATTAATTTGGTAAAGCTAGTGAGGAAAATTAATTAGTATCTTAACTTAAGGTGGAGGCCATGATGACAGACTGCATTTAATTTAATAATAATGATGTGGTAAAATTATTCTTCTGTATTTATTGAAGAAATATGAAGTTAGAGAAGAAATTAATTGTTCGAATAGACTGGGGAATGAAGTGTGGGGTAAGTACGTGAATAAATTACTTACCAAGTCCTTGCAGAAAACAAAGAGACTGGGATTTACTTTAGTGCTGAGTTAAGAATATGAGCATAATAATATTTGGTGGACAAAATCATGTTATTCTGAGGAAAGAGCCACAAAAGTGTGATGAAAATAAATGCAGAAATAAAGAACCTAATGTATTCAGTAATTTATTATGATGGCAGATGAAAGCCCATTAGCAGATGCATATTGGCTCTAACCTGGGATTGGGTATGACTGGCTATACTAGAATTAAATGAACATTGAAGGAAGTTGCCAGTCATTAAGATCAGTTGTCCTGAGATAAAGCAACATGCCAGGAAACCACAAAGTTACGGGGTGTGGTGGGGTAGATATTGGGCTGTGTAGTGCTGGTATTTCAGGCACTATGTGGCCTACTAATGCTCAGAAATGGGGTGTGAGATGCATACACACATTTCCAACCGAAGGTGTGCCAGATGCCATCTTATAAAGGGGTTTCTGCACACGCAGTGAACAACCGCCGGCAGCATGCAGAGCTAGAAGATTATTAACCATGATTTTCAACCATGTGCCTGCCTTAAACTTGGTTTTTCATGTTTGTACTTTTGGATAGAGCAAGGAACATAGGAAGATAGGAACAGGAGTAAGCCATTCAGCCCCTCGAGCCTGTCCCGCCATTCAATGAGATCATGGCTGATCCGTGGCCTAACTCCATATACCTGCCTTTGGTCCATATCCCTTAATATCTTTGCTTAACAAAAATCTATCTATCTCAGATTTAAAATTAACAACTGTTCTAGCTTCAACTGCTGTTTGTGGGAGAGTTCCAAACCTCTACCACCCTTTGCACGAAGAGGTGCTTCCTAACATCTCTCCTGAATGGTCTGGTCCTAATTTTTAGACTATGCCCCCTAGTTTTAGAATCTCCAACCAGTGGAAATAGTTTATCTGATCTAGCCTGTCTTTTCCTGTTAATATCTTGAAGACTTGGATCAGATCACCCCTTAACCTTCTAAATTCTAGTGAAAACAGGCCTAATTTGTGTAATTTCTCCTCATAACTTAACCCCTGCAGTCCAGGTATCATTCTTGTAAACCTACATTGCACTCCCTCCAAGGCCAATATATCCTTCCTAAGGTGTGGTGCCCAGAACTGCTCACAGTACTCCAAGTGGGGTCTAACAGGGTTTTGTACAGCTGCAGCATAACCTCTGTGTCTTTATACTCCAATCTTCTGGATATAAAGGCTAGCATTCCATTAGCCTTTTTGATTACATTCTGCACTTGCTCGTGGCATTTTAAAGATCTATGCACCTGAACCCCCAAGTCTCTTTGGACATCCACTGTACTTAACCGCTTTCCATTTAGAATGTACCCTGCCCTATCCTTTTTTGGTCCAAAATGGATAATCTCACACTTGCCCGCATTGAAATCCATCTGCCACAGTTTTGCCCACTCACCTAGTCTGTCAATATCTCTTTGCAATTTTATGCTATCATCTAGACTGTCTACAATGCCGCCTACCTTTGTATCATCAGCAAATTTGGATATATGACTTATTATGCCATCATCCAAGTCATTAATGAATATAATGAATAATGTGTAGATAGGGCTTTAAACTAAATAGTGGGGTGGGGGGCGGGGGAGGGTTCAGTTGCATGAAAAAATAGGAAGTTAAAGGAGAAGGTAGGAGTGCAGGTTAGTGGTGAGGCTGATTGTTACCAAACTGCAAGAAGTATACTCGTTAAAGCAGAAGAGAGAAATAATAAACAGGCAAATAAAGCATCAGTGCCGAAGGACAAGTTAGGGTGTATAGCTCAAATAAGAATTCTATATACAAATGCACGGAGTGTAAGGAACAAACTGGATGAGCTGCAGGCGCAAATTCAAAAGGAGGATTATTATGTGGTAGCCATTGTGGAGACATGGCTGCAGGATAGTCAAGACTGGGAACCAAATATACCTGGTTATAAAGTTTACAGGAGGGACAGGGAAAATGGCAAAGGGGGTGGAGTAGCCTTACTGACTAGAAACAATATCACCTCATTGGTGAGGGAGGATATAATGAGGGGAAAGCATCCAGTGGAGTCTTTATGGGTGGAATTGAGGAACAGAAAAGGATCTAAAACTGTAATAGGTGTTGTGTATAGACCCCCTGGTAGCAGTTCTGAGGTGTTAGATTGTATAAATGCACAAATTAGGCAAGTGTGTAACAAAGGCAGAGTAGTATTAATGGGGGATTTTAACTTACACATAGATTAGGAGAGGCAGACTAGCACCTGTCAGAAAGGTAGTGAATTTCCGGAATGTGTCTGGGATTCCTACAGCAATATGTCCCAGATGTAACAAGGGGACAGGCAATATTAGATTTAGTTATGAGTAATGAGGCAAATTTAATTAGTAGCCTAACTGTGCGTAAATATTTATCAAATCGTGATCACAACATGATTGAATTCAAGGTAGCGTTTGAAAGTGAAAAGGACGAATCAGCTACTAGAATTTTAGACTTGGGTAAGGCTGACTTTACCGGGATGAGACAGAGACTGTCCACGGTAAACTGGGTAGATCTGTTAATGGGACAAATGACTGAAGAACAGTGGAGAATATTTATACAAACATTTCACGAAATACAGAGTGCGTATATACCCCTGAGAGGAAAAAGCTCCACTTCACAAAAAAACAGCCATGGACAACTAAAGAGATCAAGGATAGCATAAAACAAAAAGAAAGGGCTTACAAAAATGCAAAACACAGCACAGATCCGGCTGAATGGGATCAATACAAAGACCAGCAAAGGGTCACAAAGCAGCTTATAAGAGCTACTAAAAGAGATTATGAAAGGAAACTTGCAAGGGATATCAAAATCAATAAGAAGAAATGTTATAGTTACATAAAGGGAAAACGGGTGGTCAAGAGCAATGTAGGCCCACTAAAAGCTGAAAATGGAGATATTGTCATTGATAATGGGGAAATGGCAGACATGTTGAACAATTACTTTGCCTCAGTATTTACAGTTGAAAAGGAGGATAACTTGCCGGAAGTGCCGAAAAAATTAATAGCTGATAGGGGACAAGGACTTAATACAATTAACGTAAGTAAATCATCAGTAACAAAGAAATTAATGGAACTAAAGAGTGAGAAATTCCCAGGACGTGACGGTTTCCATCCAAGGGAGTAGGGGAGGACATTGTAGATGCCCTAACTATAGTCTTTGAGTTTCCTAGATTCAGGAGTGGTCCCTCTGGATTGGAAAGTTGCACATGTCACTCCACTTTTTAAGAAGGGTGAAAGGGGGAACCAAGGAAATTACAGACCAGTTAGTCTGACAGCTGTGGTGGGCAGGTTGCTGGAGTCTATAATCAAGGATAGGGTGACTGAACACCTAGAAAAATTTCAGTTAATCAGGGACAGTCAGCATGGATTCATGACGGGAAGGCCAGGCCTGACAAATCTCATTGAATGTTTTGAAGAGGTGATGAAGGTTGTGGACAGGGGAATGTCTATGGATGTTATTTATATGGACCTCCAGAAGGCATTTGATAAGGACCCACTTAAGAGACTGTTAACTAAGGTAGAAGCCCATGGAGTTGAGGGCAAATTATTGACATGGTTAGGAAGTTAGTTGAGTGGTAGGCGACAGAGAGTGGGGATTTAAAAGCTTGTGCCGAAACAATTTACTTTCAGACATGTGTGGTCTAAGAAGACTTCATATGGGAATTGGACCTGACTGGAGAATGAAGAAAGGCTATGCAGAGCAGAACAAACTGGTAGAAGAGGGAGGAGGAGGGGGAGAAGGGCTCTCAGCAGGAGGCCATATCCACTGAGGGTCTCTAGGGAGCAATTCTCTTACCTAAACTTCAGCAATGAACAATGCTCGAGATGTCTTTGCTTCACAAAACAAGTCGTGATTGCTATCTGCCAACATCTCCAGCCATAACTGCAACCTTAAATCAGAGCAAGGATGGCATTGCCTGTGGCTAACAAGGTGATTGTGCCTCTTAACTTTTATGCATCATGCTCTTTCCAGGGTGCTGCTGGAGAATTTTTTGTTCATGGGATGTGAGCATCGCTGGCAAGGCCAGCATTTGTTGTCCATCCTAGTTGCACTTGAGAAGGTGTAGTGAGCCACCTTCTTAAATCACTGCAGTCCAGGTGGGGTAGGTACATTCAGAGTGCTGCTGGGAGTTCCAGGATTTTGACCCAGCGACAGTGAATGAACGGCAATATAGCTCCAAGTCAGGATGGTGTGTAACTTGGAGGGGAACTTGCAGGTGGTAGTGTTCCCATGCATTGGTTGCCATTGTTCTTCTAGATGGTAATGGTCATGGGTTTAGAAGGTACTGTCAAAGGAGATTTGGTGAGTTGCTGCAGTGCATCTTGTATATGGTACACAATGCTGCTGCTTTACACCAATGATGGAGGGAGTGAATGTTTAAGGTGGTGGATGGGCTCCCGATCAATGGGCTTGCTTTGTCCTGGATGTGTCGAAATTCTTGAGTGCTATTGGAGGGGCACGCATCCATACAAGTGGAGAATATTCCTTCACACTGCTGACTCGTGCCTTGTAGATGGTGGACAGGCTTTGGGGAGTCAGGAGGTGAGTTACTCACTGCAGAATCTCAGCGTCTGACCTTTAGCCACTGTTTTTATAGGTTTGATCCAGTTAAGTTTCTGGTCAATGGTGAAACCCAGGATGTTGATGGGGGGCAGGTGGGGTGGGGGCGTTGGGTGGTGGGGATTCAGCTATGGCAATGCCGTTGAATGGCAAGGGGAGATAGTTAGATTCATTCTTGTTGGTGATGGTCATTGCCTGACATTTGTGTGCCACTTATCAGCCCAAGCCTGAATGTTGTCCAGGTCTTGCTGCATGCGGGCATGGTCTGCTTCAGTATCTGAGGAATTGCAAATGGTACTGAACACTATGCAATCATCAGCGAACATCCCACTTCTAGCCATATGATGGAAGGAAGGTCATTGATGAAGCAGCTGAAGATGGTTGAGCCTAGGACACTACCCTGAGGAACTCCTGCAGTAATATGAACATATGAATTAGGAGCAGGGGTAGGCCCCTCGGCCCTTCGAGACTGCTCCGCCATTCAATAAGTTCATGGCTGAACTGATTACTCCACATTTCCACCTACCCCGATAACCTTCCACCACCTTGTTTATCAAGAATTTATCTACCTCTGCCTTAAAAATATTCAAAGACTCTGCTTCCACCGCCTTTTGAGGAAGAGAATTCCAAAGACTCACGACCCTCTGAGAGAAAAAATTTCTCCTCATCTCTGTCTTAAATGAGTGACCCCTTATTTTTAAACAGTTCTAGATTCTCCCACAAGGGGAAACATCAATGTTCTGGGGATGATATGATTGGCCTTCAACAACCACAACCACCTTCCTTTGTGCTAGGTGTGATTCCAATCAGTGGAGAGCTTTCCTCCGATTCCCATTGACTTCAATTTGCCTTGATTTAGAGATCAGAGATTTAAGTGACATCTCACAATGTGCTGCCTAAGGAAGGTTACTGAGGCTCTCTATGCACAGAGAGACAGCCACATCTCATTCCCTCTTGCCAGAGACAAGCAGATGAAGTGAGCACGAGGGTTTGCACAGATTGCAGGTTTCCCCATGGCGCAGGGTACCATTGACTCACTCACATTGCCTTCCATTTGCCTCATGTGAAGTTGGCCATTTTCTTGTACCAAAAACTATTCCCTCAATGAGCAGCTGGTGTGCAACAACATAGAACGCATCATGCAAGTGAATGTCTGTTATCCTGCTAGTTGTCATAATTTGTTCATTTGTGGCAGTCCTCTGTACCACCTATATTTGACCCACCATGGCAAGTCAACACTTGGCTACTGGGCAACAAAGGTTATCCAATCATGATATGGTTCATGACAGCAGTTTAGTTTAGAGATACAGCACTGAAACAAGCCCTTCGGCCCACCGAGTCTGTGCCGACCATCAACCACCCATTTATACTAATCCTACACTAATTCCATATTCCTACCACATCCCCACCTGTCCCAATATTTCCCTACCACCTACCTATACTAGGGGCAATTGCTAATCGCCAATTTACCTATCAACCTGCAAGTCTTTGGCATGTGGGAGAAAACCGGAGCACCCGGAGGAAACTCACGCAGACACAGGAAGAACTTGCAAACTCCACACAGGCAGTGCCCAGAATTGAACCCGGGTCGCTGGAGCTGTGAGGCTGCGGTGCTAACCACTGCGCCACTGTGCCGCCCATGCACGTGTGCAAAGCAGAACTACGAGAGCCACAAGGAACATTACAGAGCACAACATTGGTGTCCTTAAGCAACACTTTGCTGCCTAGACTGCTCTGGAGGAGCCCTACAGTACTCAGCTGAGTGGGTATCAAGATTTCTTATAGTATGTTGCATCCTGCACAACTTGGACATTATCAAGGAAGGCCTTTGACACTATCAGGCGAGAGGCTGAGAAGCATGAGGAAGAGGAGGAGAAGGAAGTGGAGGAACGGTAAGAGTTTAGTTTAGTTTAGAGATACAGCACTGAAACAGACCCTTCAGCCCACCGAGTCTGTGCCGACCATCAACCACCCATTTATACTAATCCTACACTAATTCCATATCCCTACCACATCCCCACCTGTCCCTATATTTCCCTACCTATACCAGGGGCAATTTATAATGGCTAATTAACCTATCAACCTGCAAGTCTTTGGCATGTGGGAGGAAACCGGAGCACCCGGAGGAAACCCACGCAGACACAGGGAGAGCTTGCAAACTCCACACAGGCAGTACCCAGAATTGAACCCGGGTCGCTGGAGCTGTGAGGCTGCGGTGCTAACCACTGTGCCGCCCAAGAGGGAGGGAGGCTTCAACGTAGATATCCTTTTTCTGCCTGGACTCTATGTGATCAAATAATTCATGAGCAATACCAGTAACCTCAACTACACCTCCCTATTCACCAGTCTTGCACTACTTAACTTTCCTTCATCACTGATCATCATATTATCCGCTTTCCGACAACACAAAAATAAAATCCACCAGAAAATGAAAATTCTAACCCAAATTTCATAAAGTCAATCATAACTTAATGCATGCAAAAATAAAATGAACACCCTTAGGTATTCCCTTACTGCCTCTCTCCACAGCACAGGAAGAGGCACTAGGATTAGCAGAGATCCAGGGCAGCTACTCCATATCAGATGGATTGACTTCCATCGGCATACAATTCACGTCTGGAGAGCCACATCACGTATCGTTGGCATGACGAGATCTTCACAACCAAACCCACGTATGCTTGTGTCCCCTCATGCAGGTCGGCATCTTCAGGAGACTCAACCAGATGTAGCACAGTCATCAACCTTGAGGAAGAGGAGCACTCGGTAGATGCACTGTCCCATGACTCTCCTGAACCCTCACCAGTGCAGATACTTTCAGCTCGGTGTGTTTCCACTTGGCTTTAGAGTCAGGGTCACAAGCTGATGAGAGCACTGCACACGCGCCCGAGCGGTTGGCTGTGGCTGAGGCAGCCGAGGCCACTGACAGTTGGAGGACTGTGGTAGGCCAGGCTCATGATGAGCCTCTGGTGTCGACAGCACAGGGCATGCTGAAGTTGCAGACAGAAACAAGGTAACATATGGCGGAGATGCCACAGGCCATGCGTGGATGATGGAGGAGTCCATTCATGCCATGAGTACTGCCATGTCTCAGGCATGTGAGTGCATGGCTTCCCCCATCGCAAGGTTGACGACCCTCATGGAGAACCAGATCTCACAAATGCATGCAGATCTGGACACCATTGCCTTGGCCAGGAGTTCAACGCATCAGTGGCAAGGCGAGAGGAGGGTGGGGTGCCTGGAGTTTTCTCCAGCTCCTCATCCTTCTCTAATGAGCAGGGAGATTCAAGTGGGCTTTGAAAGAGAAGAGGAGAGGCTGACCTCCCCTCAGGGAACCTCCAAGTGTGGATAGCAGCTCCTTAGCCACTCTGCCAGTGAGCCCATCTCCAGCAGCCATGATGCCCGAGGAGAGTCCTGCACCAGTGCAGGGAACCCTCAAGGCAGCTGGGGCCCTCCAGGCCTCAAGCAGCCACAGGGCGGCTGCTGAAGTCATCACAGGCTGAGGGACAACCTGATCAGCAGACTGCCTCCAGCTGCTAGAGATGGGTTCACACCTCATAGAAAGACTTGTAAAAGTATAAAGAAAAGCACCTTGACACACTTGGAAGTTCATGGATGTTTGAGATTTGACATGTGCTGCATCATATGAAGTTCTTTTGTTCAAACCATTAACCTTAATTGTGTAAAAGTGATTATTCTATCACACATTGTGAGCTGCTGACTTCACACTTCCTCCTTAGTGGATGCCAGTACAGGCACAGCCCTTATTTGTATATGATCTCTCATGGGCACTAGCACATGGTTCAGCTGGGCGATAGGTACGGAACACAAATAGAAAGGAGGCGACAGACTGCATGCATTGAGGTGAGTCTTTATTGTTTTTACTCTGAGAAGCCATCATGGTGGCTGGAAATGGGTATGTATGAGATTGTCTCTTGCCTCCCTGGCCCATCGCTCAATGTGCCTAGTCTCCGGTGCAAGGGCTTCAACATCCAGTGCTGCTTGTTCATCACCCTCCTCCGCATCCTCTTCATCAGTGGAGGAGTGTTGCTCAGTCATTGTGAAAGGCCTCCCCCGTCTGCAGTGCTAGATTGTGCAAAGCACAGCAGACCACTGCGATATGCAAAACCCTCGCTGGAGCATATTGCAGGCCTCCACCAGGTCGATCAAGGCAGCGGACCCTCATCTTCAGCAGCCCAATGGCCTGCTCGATTGTTGCTTGAATGGAGCCTTGGCAATTGTTGTACCTCTCCTGTGCTGCAGTGCGAAGTTTCCTCACAGGCGTCAGTAGCCATGTCTTCAATGGGTAGCCCTTGTCCCCAAAGATCCATGCCTGAAGGCAAGCAGGGGACCTGAAAAGATGTGGCACCTGGTACTGTTGACGTATGCGGGCATCGTGGCTGCTTCCTGGGAAGCGGGCACACATCTGCAGAAAATGCTTTAGTAGTTGCAGACCAATTTAACGTTGATTCAATGGAAGTGCTTCCTGCTGATGAAGGTGGCTGGCTAGTCCTTTGGAGCCTTGATGACCATTGCATGCAATCTATCACACCTTGCATCCGGGTGAAACCAGTGATGGCCCAGGTTCCAATAGCCCTCTCTGCCTGACTGTCAGGGTCGGTCCGGTAGTGCACAGAGTTGCTGGCCCTCTTGAGTAGGGCATTGGTCACCTCCTTGAAGCAGCAGTGGGCTGCTGCCTGGGAGACCCCACACATTTCTCCTGTGGATCTCTGGAATGATCCAGACGCGTAAAAGTTGAATGCTACTGTGATCCTCAGGGCCACTGGCATAGGGTGACTCCCAAATCCCATAGGTTGCAAGTCGTTCTGCAGCAGGGTGCATAAGTACGTGACGGCTGCCCTGGAGAGGCTCAGTTTTTGCTGACAATGCTGTTTGGACATTTGGTGATGCAGAGGCAACCCTACCTTGGTAACTGAGCTTTTGCTACATCTCCCAGCAAACTTCCTGATGGCCCTCAGTGCCCACCCTTGCTGATAGTTAACCCTGTCATCCAGCAGGATGCGCATCCAAACATATCACCAACAGTTTGATCACCCTATACATCCACCCAATCCCAAGCCCTCTCCTTGCAGAGTACCTGAGACCCTGACTCAGGCTTTCAGAGCACACAGCACTGGAAGCCGACAATGGCCTCCGCTCACCCCTCTTCCCCTATGCAGTGCTGAACCTGGATGCCTACCTGTCGCGGCACTGAAGCCTCGGCTCTGTACCGCAGCTTTCAATGGTCGAGAATCCAAAGGTATGTGAGGGCCTCCCACCGTCCACTTAATCCCAAGGCCCCCATTAAATCGCGATGAATTAGAAGCAATGTATTAGAAGTAAGTCTTTGGCAATTTAAAATACATTCCCATCACGTTGGGGCAGTGATTCCACCTTGATGCTTTCCTGCCGCTGACTAAATCTGGAACTGACCTCACGATGCTGGTTTTCCAGGCGTGTGCTTCTGACACAATTCTTCATCCCCACAGCCACCATTCTCGTTAAAACCGGCTGCACGAAATTCAGCGCCAAGGGTGCTACTGTGGGCCTTGCAATAAATTCCAGTGTCATTAGGTTTTCCTTTCCCCTCTTTAGCCCCTTGATTGCCTCCTGATTATGCCCACCCCTCCTCCCCATCCCCAGACCTACCTTTGCTAGCGCCTGATCCCATGGGTTCCTGATGATGACCTGCTCCTGCTCCCACCCATCAATGCCATGTCCTTAATGCAGATTCATGTAGGAGTGGAGCCTAACCTATGTAAATGAGACATAGGAATAAAAATATCTAGACCATATTTCAGCAAGCTGAAGCAAGCCTAATGCTTATCACACCGGCTCCACAGGGCTGAGGTATGCTCAGGGCTCCACAAAATTCCCTGCAGCATAATTATTTTAGAAAGTTATACTTAAAAAAAAGTCACATGGAGATTACCTATGGGGCGGCACAGTGGTGCAGTGGTTAGCACCGCAGCCTCACAGCTCCAGCGACCCGGGTTCAATTCTGGGTACTGCCTGTGTGGAGTTTGCAAGTTCTCCCTGTGTCTGCGTGGGTTTCCTCCGGGTGCTCCGGTTTCCTCCCACAGCCAAAAGACTTGCAGGTTGATAGGTAAATTGGCCATTATAAATTGCCCCTAGTATAGGTAGGTGGTAGGGGAATATAGGGACAGGTGAGGATGTGGTAGGAATATGGGATTAGTGTAGGATTAGTATAAATGGGTGGTTAATGGTCGGCACAGACTCGGTGGGCCGAAGGGCCTGTTTCAGTGCTG
Organism: Heterodontus francisci; assembly: GCF_036365525.1. Taxonomy (NCBI): domain Eukaryota; kingdom Metazoa; phylum Chordata; class Chondrichthyes; order Heterodontiformes; family Heterodontidae; genus Heterodontus; species Heterodontus francisci. The sequence goes on along the minus strand of NC_090389.1, from coordinate 40,974,378 downwards.
TATCTCTAATTCTAATTCTAAACTAGTTAGCATCAACAATACTTGGCCATAAATTTACTTTTAGCTAATATGTTTATCATAGCATTTTCTTTCATTTGCAGTAATCGTTTCTGTTTTTACTGGGTTATTTGGATTTCATTACTGATTATACCCTTATATTTTCTTTTGTCCTTCATCTTATAATTCGTTATTAAAATTTTGTAAGTGCATTTTAGAAAAACCAGCATTTGTGAGATCCATATAGCTCAAACACATTAGGTAAGGAATAAAATGTATGGATCTCATTGCTATTCCGTGACTCAGCTCTTGATTGACTAATTGCTCATTCTACACTCAGTTATTGATTAAATGCTTCCAAGCTTAGCAGTTAAAAAGACTACACATTAAGAGATTATAAAAGATGTATTGAGATGCTAGACTGTCTATATCATTCTTTTTTAAATGCAAGTCAATTTGCTGATTTATCAGTTATTCAACTGCTTTTAAAGGGATTTATATCTTTCAGATTTTTGGGGTATTTTCACCACTTTTTAGATTACCCCCTCCACACACCATTTCCCAGCAGGACAGACGTGCACACAATGAACTCTGGCATTTTCTCTCAAATGTTCCATGGGGTTGTATGACAGAGCCCTGTCCACTATTTTAATGAAGGCTACTGCTAAAGTAGCAAATATAAAAATGCCACCTGAGCATGTTCAATGTTGGTTCTTTAATGGTGACAACAGTAATTTCTAAGCACTTAAAAACAACTGAATTTATAAAAAGTAAGATAAACAGTTCACATTTTCTGATTTCTATTTAAGGTGAAATTAGGTTGACAAGAATTCATTTAAAATTGCCCTATTGCCACACTTTGAATCCATAAAGCTCAAAGACATTTGGTGGGATTTTCAGCTGGCCGTGGGGTCGGGGTTGGAGGCGTACAGGCCCAGAATCATGTGCCACCACTGCCGTGCCTGTTAGACCCCACAATCCGATGCCCAAGCCATTTTTAGAGAGGTCAGGTTGGGGTCAGAATGGCTACCCACCCACAAGCAGTGGATAGCCAAATGAAGGCAATTAATATGTCTATTAAGACCCTTTTCCCATGACAACTGGGATTTCCAATCGGCATGCGGGTTTGCCCTTGGGCCGAAACATGGCCAATGCATCAAGGCGGCCTCACGGAGGAAAGGGGGAGGGGTGCCATGATTAATCCCACAATGGATTCTCCCCACTTGCACCCTTCAGAGCCACAGGGCAACAGCTGTGGCTGTTGGCCATCCCTTGGAGAGGTTGTACCTCCACACTCACGGCCATGCAGCTGCAGCTGTGTTAAATTTTTTAAAATCTGATCTTTTCTTCAGAAGGCACCTCCATGGAAGGCAAGTCCCCTCCCTGGACTTTAACTGGCTGACACCTTAAAAATTGAGGTGGACTGTCAGTAACACGCCCTGCAGGGTCAGGACCTGGAACTGACGTCGGGTTCCCAACCCTAGAATGGAAATTTTGCGCACTAGGTAAGTGTCATGAAAATGTTCCATTCCAAATGATGATTTTTTAAATCCACCAGCTGGAAACCTGAATTAAATGTTAAAAAAGGAAAAAAGGAACAGATAAAAGGTGACTGCTAGCAGCTAAAATGGCCACCATAATTTGCATCACTATATCCTATATTCCAATGCATCAAGGTGGAGACAAATTGTCTGATCAGTCCCCTCCAGAACAATGACTTGGGAAATTTTAAATGAATTAGCTGTCCTGCTTCCATTAAAAGGACAGGAAGTCATCACTTGGGACATTAAACTGGTGGGGATGAACCACTCAAACCTAATCACTTGAATAATGGGACCCTGGTTGAGAGAAGGGAATTCCTAGACATAAACTGTTTAGGTTACAAGAGAGAATGATAGCCAGCATGTTGAATTACTGGGTGATGGTCATGTGACAGGCCCACCATCTGTGTGTTTAAACTGATTTTCTCTGCAGGAACAGAGACAAGCAACTAGACACCAACTAAAGAAGACCCAAGTGGGGTCCCTCCTCCCTCTGCCTGTCTCTCCAGTCCACCTTATAAGCTTTGAACTGTAACCACCTAGGCCTATCACTGCAGCAGAGACCCTGTGAAGGAAATCATCTACCTCACTGTTCTCCTGGAGAACCACTGAACCAGCTTGCTACATCTGCAAGCCAGAAGCCTCTGGACCACTGAGTTCACCCGGGAAGCCAGCCAAGTCACCAAACTGCACAGACTGTATACCCCTTTTTATTGCTCTGGACTCCAATCCGACCAGTCTATCCTTCCCAACTCTGTAACGTATGTGTGTGTGTGAACGAACCTCAAGAGTGTGTGTGAAAGTTGGAGCATAGTTTATTATTTTACTTATATCTGTTTTAAGTACAATAAAGCTAACCTCTTTCTTTGTTAAGCTCAAGAAAACCTGTCCAATTGGTTCAATTATGATAATAGCACTTAACTAGTTAAACACTCACTGAATTGGCAAGCATAGCTATTTTAAAAAAGAAACAAACCCTGTTCCGGTCAAACAAGAAGAGGGACAAGAAGGAGGCCATTCAACCCCTCCTCACCTGATCGTAACAGTAAAGAATGAAGAGACAGACAGAATTACAATATTTAAACCTTTCAGTTCCCTTTACTCCCCCTTCCTAACATGCATAATTGTTAGTACATTACTAAATGTGTACTCTGGAGGCCCATCATTTTTGAATTAGCCATTCACAGTGCTCATATGAGAAGTTACATTTCTCTGCTTTGGAAAATTCTTTGGAGATCCTCTTAGATTTGTGTCACTTTCTGTTCTCACATCTATTATTTAAAAGGGTATTTTAAAACTGTAAAAGATGCCTAACAAAATACAGAGGCTTTATATGTTGCTGCAGCAGCTGATAGAACAATTGGACTCTGGGGTATATCTATCATGCTAACAACTAGGCAAAGAGGGGTTGTTGTAAATGCTCAGAGTTCAAAAAACAATAATTCTGTCAGCTATTTTATTTCTAAGCCTCTTTGTGTGAAATAACAGCTCTTTCTATACTGTAGTGGCTTAGATAAAATTTTAAACTTATTCTTTCACTTTCGTTCTTTCATACAATCTTTTGATAAAAAATTGCAGTGCTATACACTTACATTGTGCTTTACATATAAGTAATATATTGTAATTTATGCATTGCAATATATAATTACTAAATGTCTTTCATAATAAAAAAAAACAAGCTCCAATAATTAGATGTCCTTGTCTCTTGACTAGCATTTACTGTATACTTCTTACTCTGTAACGCTTTTGCCTCAGCTCCTCGTTTCCCCTATTTGCTCAGATAACTCCAGCTGCCTCTGTTTACCATTGTCCTGCCATGTGCAAACAGTATGGTGTGAATTTCCTTGGGGTGGCAGGGGGCTGGGGGGGTGGGGGGTGGGGGGGGGTGGGCGCTGCTGGGTGCGGGTTCCACCAGGCTCCCATCAGAGGTCTAGTGGAATTCCTGAGAAAATCAGTAGAGATCCATTTGTGTTAGGGTGGGGACTCCTTACATTGGCAGTTCCTATTCCTTATAGAATCACAGAATGGTTACAGCACGGAAGGAGGCCATTCTGCCCATGAGCCCATGTGCGCATGCCAGCTCTCTGTAAGGGCTACTTAGCTTGTCCACACACCCTTGCCTATTCCTCGTGGCCCTGCAATTTTTATTCTCCAGATAAATATTAAATTCTCTTTTGAAAGCTGCAATTGAATTTGCCTCCACCACATTCCCAGACAGTGCATTCCTGATCCTAACCAATCACAGCATAAAAAAGCTTTTCCTCATGTTGCCATTGCTTCTTTGCCAATCACCTTAAATCAGTCTCTTCTGGTTCTCGACCCTTCTGCCAATGTGAATAGTTTCTCCCCATCTACACTCCAGACCCCTCATGATTTTGAGCACCTCTATCAAATCTCCTCTCAACCTCTCTTCCCTAAAGAGAACAGCCCCAGTTTCATAAATCTATCCTGAAGTCTCTTATCCCTGGAACCATTTTCATGAATCTTTTCCACACCCTTTCCAATGCCTTCACATCTCTCCTAAAGTGTGCTGCCCAGAATTGCACACAATGCTCCAGTTGAGACTGAACCAGTGTTTTATAAAGGTTAACCATAACTTCCTTGCTTTTGTATTTTATGCCTCTATTTACAATGCACAGGATGCTGTTATGAATGCTGGACTTTGTAGTATGGTTATGTTTTAAAAACTGTGATCTTTAATGCAGTGTAAAATGGAGGGGGAAACATGTGACCTCATTCAAAACTCTGCTCAGAGACAGGCCAGGGATCTTGGTTACCATGAGAACAAGGAACCCAGATCAAAGACCCTTTTGAAAGCAGGGTACAGGGTTGTAATAGCTAAAGGACAATGGGGTTTGCTCTCTCAGATTCACAGATAGTAAACAGGGAGCCAGGGGTTCTAAAATGCAAATTCAAGTTGAATTTTTAATGTCTGGAAACCAAGGAAGGCCCAGGTGGTTTTGCTATGGTTAGCCTTATGGTCCCTGAGAATTATTAAAGGTAAACAACTACTGATTTTTGATCTGGATAAATTCAAAAGGCTTTCCTAGGTCTGGAGGCTGAAAGGAAGAAAGGAAGAACAGCAGAGCTGCTCAGCCTAGAGAGAGAGAGAGAGAGAGAAACAGCTGCTCTCATATTACCAATAGAGCAAAAGGTTACTTAGATTTGAACCTGATTTGAAAGTCAAAGTTTGCGAGCAGAAAAGACCAACGGGGTCACTAGAGGTTGCCTTATTATTCAGTCAAATGTGCTCAGATGAAGGTGATTGAAGAGCATGTTGGCATTGAGAAGGATAGTGGGAGATCCAACCAATTCAGCTGGGAGGAGTTTGGGACCTGTACCTTTTCAATGAGAACACTGTGCAACATATAAAGGTGGTGTGGGGTATTCGTGTGTGTTAATAAGTTAATGGGAAATACTTTTCTCTGTAATTTAGTGTATTAGCTACCTATTAAGTGCTGTTTAGTTAATATTGATTTAAAGTTTAGTTGTTATAGTAAAAGTCTTAAAATGTGAAATCTTGTTGTGCAACTCTTTAGTCAGTCTGGGGAGTTGTTATCTCTTGTTTTAATGTTAATGGTCTCTACTTATGTCGTAACAATGCCATATGCCTCATTAACTGCTTTCACAACCTGTCCTGCTACCTTCAACGATTTGTGCACATATACACCCAGATCCTTCTGCTCCCGCACTCCCTTTCGAATTGTATCCTTGATTTTATATTACCTTTCCTCATTCTTCCTACCAAAATGTATCACTTCACAATTCTCTGCATTAAATTTCATCAGCCACATATCTGCCCATTCCACCATCCTGTGTATGTCCTCTTGAAGGCCATCACTATCCTCCTTGCAGTTCACAATAGTTCCAAGTATTGTGTCAGAAAATTTTGAAATTGTGCCCTGCACACCCAAGTCTAGGTCAAGAAAGGCAATGGTCCTAATACCTTCCTCTAATCTGAAAAACAACTGTTTGCCGCCATTCTCTGTTTCTTGTCACTCGGCAAACTTGTACCCATGCTGCTACTGTCCCTTTTGTTCCACGAGCTTCAACTTTGCTAACTAGCCTATTATGTCGCACTTTATCAATGCTTTTTGGAAGTCTACGTACACCACATCAACCGCATTAACCTAATCAACCTTCTGTTACCTCATCAAAAAACTCAATCAAATCAGTTAAACATGACTTGCACTTAACAAATCCATGCTGGCTTTCCTTAATTAATCCATTTTGACCAAGTGACGGTTAATTTTGTCTCGGATCATTGGCCGGAATTTTACGATGCCCCAGGGGGTCGGATGGTGGCATGGGGGCAGCGTAAAATTGAGCAGCAGGCTCCGGGAGGCCTAACCGCCCCGATTCCGCCTCCGACCAAGTTTACGGAGGTCCGGCGGGGGAGAGGGGTTGAGAAGCGGCCAGCCCGCCCAAGGCCAATCAAGACCCTGAAGTGGCCACTTAAGGGCCGTCGCCCACCTCCACGGGTATTTTACCCATGGCAAGTAGGTGTGCTGGGGATGTGAAAGGCCATCCATCCATCGCTGTCGGCCTTTCCGCACCCCGGGGGTGGTGCCCTCAATCAGGCCGCCCAAGCCTCCCAACCCAACCTCGGGATCCAAGATGCCCCCCTCCCCCCAAACGACCACCCTAGCCTCACCAGGGCATGACCGATTCCCCTGGTGAGGCTGCCCAAGCTTAGCTTCTGTCCCGGTTCCATAGCGTCCTCCTCCGTCGGCTGGGCTGCAGTCTCAGCAGTGGCCACCGCTCCCAGTGGCACTGCTGAGACTGAGTTGCCAGTCCGCTGATTGGCCAGCAGCTCACTGAGGTGGGACCTCCTCCCTCAAGTGGGTGGAAGTCCCGCCTCGGGCCAATTGAAGCCTGGGGACCCGTAAAATACGGGACGGATCCCCAGGCTGGGCGGGAGCGGGATTGACACCGACATTTACATCGGAGTCTGGCTCCCGACCGCCCAGTGTAAAATTCCGGCCATTGTTTTTAAAAGCTTTCCCACCAAGTAAATTGAATTGACTGGCCTGTAGTTGCTGGGTTTATCCTTACACCCTTTTATGAACTGTGGCATAATATTTGCAATTCTCCAGTCATCTGGCACCATATTTGTATCTAAGGAGGATTGGAAGATTATGGCCAGTGCGTACGCAATTTCCACCCTTACTTCCCTCAGTATCCGTGGATGAAGCTCATCTAGTCCTGGTGACTTATCAGCTTTAACTACAGCCAGCCTTTTTAATACCTCCTCTTTATCAACTTTTGACCCAGTGTCTCATCTACATCCTCTTTCACTATGACTTTGGCAGCATCTCCTTTCTTGTAAAGACAGAGGAAAAGTATTCATTTAGTACCTCAGTTATTCCCTCTGCCTCCAAGTGTAAATCCTCTTTTTGGTCCCTAATCCCTTACTCCTCCTTTTAGCACCCTTTTAATATTTATATGCCTATTAAAGACTTTTTGATTCCCTTTTAGGTTGGCTGCCAGTCTCTGCTCATACTCTCTCTTTGCTTCTCTTATTTCGTTTTTAATTTCCCCTCTGAACTTTCTATATTCAGCCTGGAGCTCACTTGTATTATCAACCTGACATCTGTCATACGCATCTTTTTTCTGCTTCATCTTACTCTTTATCTTTTTAATTATTTTGGGGAGTTCTGAATTTGTTTGTCCTACCTTACTCCCTCACAGGAATGTACCTCATCTGTACCTGAACCATCTCCTCTTTAAAGGCAGCCCATTGTTCAATTACAGTTTTGCCTGCCATTCGTCGATTTCAGTTTATCTGTGCCAGATCCACTCTCACCCCATTGAAAATGGCCCCAATTAATTATTTTTAGTCTGGATTGTTCCATAGCTAACTTAAATCCATCAAGGCTGCTTGCGCTCCATCATGAATATCAAATGATAGGACTACATTACAAATATTGAAGTCCTTAGAAGAGAAAACCTACTCAGCATTGAGAGCATTCTACTATGACGGCTGCACTGGTCAGGGCGTGCGGCACGCATGGTGGACGCCAGAATGCCAAAAGCAGTGCTGTATGGAGAATTGTGCCTCAAGAAAGCGGAATCGAGGTGCTCCACAAAAATGTTTGAAAGACCAGTTGAAGGAACAACTCTCCTTGGTTGTCATCAAACAACGGACATGGGAGTAGGAAGCTGCTGACAGGAACAACTGGTGCTCAAAAATCAGAAATGCTACGTGCAGGTTTGAGTCCTTAAGACGTGAAGCTGCAGGAGAGAAACATTGTAAACGGAAGGAAGCTGCTTCCACCCAGGCTCCACCAGATCAAGAATTCCTGTGCTGCAAATGTGCAAGAGCCTGCAAATCTAGAATTGGACTGTTTAGCCACCAGTGAGCACGCCAGCACCGATAGAGACGATTCTTCCCTTAATCTTCATCTGTGAAGAACTATCCATCATCTAAACCTTATGATAGTATGATCACTGTCACCTAAATGTTCCCCTACTGACACTTGATCCACATGTCCCACCTCCTTCCCTCAACCCAGATCCAGCAATGCCTCCTTCCTTGTTGGTCTGGAAACAGTGATGCAGAAAATTCTCCTGAACACTTTAAAAACTCTTACCCCTCTCTGCCCTTTCCAATATTACTATCCCAATCTATATTAGGATAATTAAATTCCCCCATTATAACTACTCTATAATTTTTCCACCTCTGTCACTTCCTTGCAGATCTTTCCCCTAGTTGGAAGCATATAGTATACACCCAGTAGCGTGATGCTACTTTGATGTTTCTTCGCTCTAACCAAATGGATCCTGTCCTTTACCCCTCTAGGGCATCCTCTCTCTCCGGCACTGTAATTTCATCCTTACAAAATTCTACCACCCCTCCTCCTTTCTTTCCTTCCCTATATTCCTGAACACATGGTGTCCAGGAGGATTTAGTACCAGTCCTGCCTTTTTTTTGAACTAGGTCTCCGTTATTACCACATCATACTCTCACTTGGCTACCTGTGCTTGCAGCTCACCGACCTTATTTAGCACACTCCATGTGTTCACATAAATGCACAGAAAACCTAATTTAGACCTTATTGCATTCCCTCTTACTTTGACCCCATCTAATACCTTACTATTTCTTACTCTGTAGGCCGGATTTAGTTCTCCCCCAAGCATCGGGTTCTGTGGTGGGGTGGGGGGGGTCCTGAAGGGACTTTCAGGAGAGGTCACCACGCACCCCGACACTGGGAGGACCCGGCCCGATATTGCCGGCATCGGCGAGGCCTCATGACAGCTCCCCTGCCACTCAGTGACGGGACTCCCATTTGAATATGTAAATAAATGAAAATGAATGAATTAATGATACTTACATCGCCGCCTGAGTTCCCACTCCGATCTTCAGCCTAGTGGCCGGCACTCCTGCGCCTTCGGATCCCTATCCAGGGAAACGAGGCGCTACACTGGTGGGGAGGAAGTAAGTTTCTCAGTGCGGGGTGGGGGGGGTTGCGCGGTGAAGTCAGATCGTAAAGGTAAGTTTTTTTGGGGGGAAAAGGGCAAATAATTAATGTAATGGTTATTGCAGGGGTTGGGAGAGGGGCAAAAGAAATGCATTTTTTAAAATTCACTTTTTCTTTAAGTATTTCAATCTCCCGGTAGGGCTGACAGCTGCCGCCATTGCCTGGGATGGACAGCCCTCCACGAGTTTGGTGGGGGGGGGGGGGGGGGGGGGGGGGGGGGCGGCCCTCCCCGGCTATTCAAATCAGCTGCCTCATGGAAGATTGTGGCCTGCTCTGCGACCTGCGGCTTGAATGGGCGGGCCGCCGTTTTTTTTGCAGAGGATTCAGCCCCGTCTTTCCCAATTCTTTGTGTACCTGCTCTAATGTTACCTCCTGGAACCCATCCCCCTGCCAAGTTAGTTTAGACCCTCAATAGCACGAGCAAACCATCCTGTAAGGGTCTTGGTCCCGGCCCTATTAAGGTGCAACACATTCAGCCTGTACACCTCCCATCTCCCCCAAAACCAGTCCCAATGTCCTAGGAATCTAAATCCTCCCTCCTGTACCATCTGTCCAGCCACACATTCATCTTTTCTATCCTCTTATTTCTATACTCACGAGCACATGGCATAGAAAGTAATCAGGAGATTACTACCTTTGAGGTCCTGCTTGCTAGTTTCTTTCCTAGCTCTCTAAATTCTGCTTTCAGGATCTCATCCTCTTTTCAACCTATGTCATTGGTATTGATAATGGACCGTGACTGCTGGCTGTTCACCCTCCCCTCTCCGAGTGCTCTGCAGCTACTCAGTGACACCCCTTACCCTGGCACCAGGGAGGCAACATATTACCCTGGATTCATTTCTATGGCTGCAGAAATGCCTGTCTGTTGCCCAACTATAGAATTCCCAATGACTATTGCTTTTGCAATCTTCCTTCTGCCCCCTCTATAGCTGAGCCATCTGTGGTGCCATGGACTTGGCTCTGGCTGCACTCTCCAGAGTAATAATCACCATCACCAGTATTCAGAACTGAATACTTGTTGGAGAGAGAGATAAACTCAGGGGACTCCTGCCTGGTCCTCCTTGACCGCCTGGCAGTCACCCATTCCCTGTCTGCCTGCACACCCTTAAGTTGTGGGATGACCACATCCAGAAACATCCACAAAATTCTCAACCTCTTGGATGCATCACAATGATGCCAGTTGCCACTCAAGTTCCAAGACGCAGAGCTCGAGCTGCTACAGCTGACGACATTTCCTGTACATGTGGTTGTCCAGGGCACAAGAAGCATCCTGGAGTTCCCATATGCACCAGGATGTGTACTCTATGGGACTGAGCTGCCTTATCATGCCTCTATTTATTACACTATTAATTGACTTAAGTTTATTTTGGTTAAAACTTAAATAAATACAGACTCATTAGGTGCTCACAAAGCAGCTGCTTTCCTTGAGTTGACATTTATTTTGTGGGAGTTAGCTTAACTGTTTTTTGTAGTTTTATTAATTAATTTAACTCATTAAACCATAAATTTAATACAGTACTTTATAGTTTCCCAGTCCTAGTTTAAATCACTACCCAAATTTAAGCAAAATAAAACTTTATACTCACCAGTCACTCACCTGCTGTCCTGTGATGTCACTCATTGTTTTTTGTTGATTTGTTCTCTCAGTGCTCTATCCCTTTCTCTCTGCTGCTGCTTTATCCCTGCTGTGGCCTTAGGCCTCCTGCTGTTCTTGCAGTGCTCTCTCTGCTGCTGTTTTATCCTGACAGTTCTCTCTCTCTACCGCTGCTTTATCCCTGCCATGCTCTCTCTCGCTAGCGCTGATTTATCCCCACAGGGCACTCTCTCTCTGCCACCGTTTTATCTCTGCTGTGCTCTCGGACCTCCAACTGTTCTAACAGTATTCACTCTCTCTCTCTGCCGCTGCTTTATCCCTGCTGTTTTCTCAGACCTCCCGCTGTTCTATTGTGCTCAATCAAGATCTGTTTAAAAGGAGGACAGTTTACCCAGTGAGATGAAACTGGTAACCTCTTAGTCTGTTTTTGCTCCATCAGTGCAGTCTAGTTAAGTCTAAACAGCCTGGACCCCCAAAGAAAACTGAGTTTGAAAAAAAATTATGCTTGGCTCCTTGCTCTGGGAGCCGAGGAGAATGTAGCTGGGACTGGAAGTTGGAGGGGAGCCCTGAGAAAAAGTGATGCCAGAGTTTCTGACAGCCATATGCCAGGAGGCACCCGAGATGCGCCCCAAGTGGCACTTGCACCCACCTGTCCCATGCTAATGAGATGACCCTGCAAACTCTGGTGAGCTTCGTGCAAGAGGGCATTGTTGGATTCTGTAGGGGTTGTCACTTTGATTACTCCCTTCTTTTCCAGCTCTATCTTGTCTTTCAGGCTGGCCTTGAGGCAGCTGGAATTTTCCTCAGCAATTGCTGAATTGGTCTTACCATCTCATCTACCTCGAGATGATATTCTCCAGGAAGACATCATAAACCTGTAAACACATCATTGTACTCCTCTAGGATCTGTTCTATGGTCAATGGTTTAGTGTGCTGTGACACTTTGCAAATCCCTTTTTGTTGAGGGTTACCAGTCCAAGCTTTAGACTTGCTTCTGCTGAGGTGAGTGGCTTTAGCTTGCCATCTATGATCTGGCACTCCAGATCTTCATTCTTGTAATTACATTGGGCTGCCATAGTAATTTGTCCTCTTGGCATGAGTATGGTGCCACTATATAGCCTCAACCTTACTTTCAAGGCTTTCAATTTTGGATCACCATGTTGAACCACTTTGCACAGGCCTGTGAAGGTCATGATGTTGCATGATGCACCGAAGTCTGACACTTTATGTTGACTTGATGTTCTCCTTCTGCAGTCATCGTTCCAACAGTCACAAACCATTTAGAACCTATTGACCTGACTGAACTAACCTGTTGTATGGTCTATAGTGATTCATTAGAATCTTCAGCCAATATCTCTCCAGTGGCCATTGGTACCTGCTTGTTGTGCTTCGTTCTAGCCAAACACTTGTGTGCAGAATGATTCAGCTTTTTGCTGAATCACTGCTCTCCCCACACTGGACATGCCTTCTTTTCCTGTACGTGATGTACTCTGCAGTATTTCCATCCTGCCCTTTGTCTTTGATCTTTTTGCCCTTTCAGCCTTCAATGTCTTTCTGCATATTGCAAGGCCTGGTTTGTTCTGCCATGAATATGCTCTAGCCGTTGATTGACAACCTCAGCGCTTCTGCACATGTCAATCGCTTTCCGAAGAGTAAGTTTGTCTTCTCTCAGTAGACGTGCTCTCACTGCGGAATCTCTTATGCCTAATACAATCCTGCCTTTAATTAGATCATCTTTTAGTTGCGCAAATTCACAGGATTTTGCGAGCTGTGTTAATGCAGTCACATATTGATCAATGGACTCTTTTTTACCTGGATTCTAATATAGAACACATATCGTTCACTTGGGGTTCAAAGTGTGCCTTCCAGGCTTTCAAAATTTCTGATGTCCATTTTTTATGTTCTTCAGAGAGATTAAGGGTGGAATACGCTTTGTAACAGTTTCTCTCCAACAGTGAAAGAAGTGTAGCTACTCATAGCTGCTCTGGTTTGTTAATCAAGTCTGTTGCAATTTCATAATTTTGCCATTGAGAGTGGAGAAACTGCCAGTTCTGCTTAATGTCACCTTTCATTTCGACTGGAGCTGGGAGAGGAAATTTAATGGCCATTGTGTCTTTCCCTGTGCTTTCAGCTGTGGTCCGTTTCTTTGTTTCTTTTCTGTGGCTTCCTGTGGCGTTTAGCAGCTCTGAACATTCATGTGTTTTGTTTTATTCATTCATGGGATGTGGGCATCACTGGCTATGCCAACATTTATTGCCCATCCCTAATTGCCCTTGAGAAGGTGGTGATGAGCTGCCTTCTTGAACCGCTGCAGTCCATGTGAGGTAGGTACACCCACAGTGCTGTTAGAAAGGGAGTTCCAGAATTTTGACCGAGCAACAGTGAAGGAATGGTAATATAGTTCCAAGTCAGGATGGTGTGTGACTTGGAGGGGAACTTGCAGGTGGTGATGTTCCCATGCATCTGCTGCTCTTGTCCTTCGAGGTGGTAGAAGTTGTGGGTTTGGAAGGTGCTGTCGAAGGAGCCTGGGTGCATTGCTGCCGTGCATCTTGTAGATGGTACACACTGCTGCTACTGTGCGTCGGTGGTGGAGGGAGTGAATATTTGTGGATGGTGTGCCAATGAAGCTGGCTGCTTTGTTCTGGATGGTGTCGAGCTTCTTGAGTGTTGTTGAAGCTGCACCCATCCAGGCAAGTGGAGAGTATTCCATCACACTCCTGACTTGTGCCTTGTAGATGATGGACAGGCTTTGGGGAGTCAGGAGGTGTGTTACTTGCCACAGGATTTCTAGCCTCTGACCTGCTCTTGTAGCCACGGTATTTATATGACTACTCCAGTTCAGTTTCTGGTCAATGGTAGCCCCTAGGATGTTGATAGTGGGGGATTCAGCAATGGTAATGCCATTGAATGTCAAGGGAAGATAGTTAGATTCTCTCTTGTTGGAGATGGTCATTGCCTGGCACTTTTGTGGCGCAAATGTTACTTGCCACTTATCAGCCCAAGCCTGGATATTGTCCAGGTCTTGCTGCATTTCTACACGGACTGCTTCAGTATCTGAGGAGTCACGAATGGTGCTGAACATTATGCAATCATCCCCACTTCTGACCTTATGATTGGAGGAAGGTCATTGATGAAACAGCTGAAGATGGTTGGGCCTAGGACGCTACCCTGAGGAACTCCTGCAGTGGATGTCCTGGAGCTCAGATGATTGACCTCCAACAACCACAGCCATCTTCCTTTGCACTAGGTATGACTCCAACCAGCAGGGAGTTTTCCCACTGATTCCCATTGACTCTAGTTTTGCTGGGGCTCCTTGATACCACACTCGGTCAAATTCTGCCTTGATGTCAAGGGCAGTCACTCTCACCTCACCTCTTGAGTTCAGCTCGTTTGTCCATGTTTGAACCAAGGCTATAATGAGGTCAGGAGCTGAGTGGTTCTTCTTTTAGCAGCTGTACTTCTATCCAGCTCTTCAAAACTCAATCGCAGCTCCACTCTAATGCCATGTTATGAACTCACAGGACAACAGTCTTGCTTGTACTGTGTCTTTATTGAACTGAATCTGTGATGGCTGCCTGCAGTGAGTGACTCATGGTAGTGGTCACATGACTACAGCAAGCCTGGAGGCACATTAGTACAGTTTTGCATTTCTATCCCAAACAATTAGGGCAGGGCAGTGGATGTAGTTTTCATTAATTTTAACAGGGCGTTTGACAAAGTCCCACAAGGCAGGCTGGTCAAAAAGTAGAAGCCCTTGGGATCCAAGGAAGAGTGGCAAATTGGATACAAAATTGGCTTAGTGGTTGGAAACAAAGGATAGTGTTTAATGGGTGTTTTTGAGACCAGCAGCTGATACCAATGGAGTTCAGCAGGGTTCAGTATTTAGTCCCTTACTTTTTGTAGTTTAAATTAGACTCAAATGAATAGGGAAGGTAAAGAAGCTTGCAGAGGATACAAAAATTGGCCACATGGTTGACAGTGAGGAAGGAAGCTGTAGAATGCAGGAAGATATCAATGGATCAGTTGAGCAGAAAAGTGTAATATGGAATTCAATCCGGAGAAGTGTGAGGTAATGCATTTTGAGAGGTGCAACAAAGCAAGGAAATACACAATAAATGGGAGGATACAGAGTAGTGTGGAAAAAACTGAGGGACCTTGGAATGTATGTTCACAGATCCTTGCAGGTAGCAGGACAGGTCAATAAGGTGGTTAAGAAGACATATGGCATGCTTTCCTTTATTAGCCAAGGCACAGAATTATGCTAGTACTGTATACAACACTAGTTAGACCACAGCTTGATTATTGCATACAGTTCTGGTCACCTTCTTCTTCTTTGGCCTCCTTGTCTCGAGAGACAATGGGTAAGCGCATGGAGGTGGTCAGTGGTTTGTGCAGCAGCGCCTGAAGTGGCTATAAAGGCCAATTCTAGAGTGACAGACTCTTCCACAGGTGCTGCAGATAAAATTGGTTGTCAGGGCTGTTATACAGTTGGCTCTCTCCTTGTGCTTCTGTCTTTTTTCCTGCCAACTGCTAAGTCTCTTCGACTTGCCATGCTTTAGCCCCTCCTTTATGGCTGCCCGCCAGCTCTGGCGATCGCTGGCAACTGACTCCCACGACTTGTGATCAATGTCACAGGACTTCATGTCGCATTTGCAGACGTCTTTAAAGCGGAGACATGGACGGCCGGTGGGTCTGGTACCAGTGACAAGCTCGCTGTACAATGTGTCCTTGGGGATCCTGCCATCTTCCATGCGGCTCACATGGCCAAGCCATCTCAGGTGCCGCTGGCTTAGTAGGGTGTATATGCTGGGGATATTGGCTGCCTCGAGGACTTCTGTGTTGGAGATACGGTCCTGCCACCTGATGCCAAGGATTCTCCGGAGACAGCGAAGATGGAATGAATTGAGACGTCGCTCTTGGCTGACGTACGTTGTCCAGGCCTCGCTGCCATAGAACAAGGTACTGAGGACATAGGCTTGATACACTTGGACCTTTGTGTTCTGTGTCAGTGCGCCATTTTCCTACACTCTCTTGGCCAGTCTGGACATAGCAGAGGAAGCCTTTCCCATGCGCTTGTTTAATTCTGCATCTAGAGACAGGTTACTGGTGATAATTGAGCCTAGGTAGGTGAACTCTTGAACCACTTCCAGAGTGTAGTCACCGATATTGGTAGATGGGGCATTTCTGACGTCCTGTCCCATGATGTTCGTTTTCTTGAGGCTGATGGTTAGGCCAAATTCATTGCAGGCAGCCGCAAACCTGTCGATGAGTCTCTGCAGATGCTCTTCAGTGTGAGATGTTAATGCAGTGTCGTCAGCAAAGAGGAGTTCCCTGATGAGGACTTTCCGTACTTTGGTCTTCGCTTTTAGACAGGCAAGGTTGAACAACCTGCCACCTGATCTTGTGTGGAGGAAAATTCCTTCTTCTGAGGACTTGAATGCATGTGAGAGCAGCAGGGAGAAGAAGATCCCAAACAGTGTAGGAGCAAGAACACAGCCCTGTATCACGCCACTCAGGATTGGAAAGAGGTCTGATGAGGCGCCGCTATGCTGAATTGTGCCTTTCATATTGTCATGGAATGAGGTGATGATACTTAGTAGCTTTGGTGGGTATCGAATCTTTTCTAGTAGTCTGAAGAGACCACTTCTGCTGATGAGGTCAAAGGCTTTCACCACATTACAGGAAAGATGCGTTTGCAATGTTGAGGGTGCTGTTACGACCAGGTGAGACAGGGGTCTAGGGGTTCCCTCTCAGCCTTTGCCTGGTTTAACCAGAACAGGATTTAATTTTAAAATGCTGTGTTTTAGCTCCCACTCACTGAATCCTGGTTCACTGCATTCCAATTGGAAGACAAAGGAATCAGACAGGTTTCCTTAGATTTAAACAAGAAAGGTGGAAGCTTATTAATCTTAAACTCTAATTTGGTTAACGACTACAAATATGCGATGCGACCACACTAGCATGCATACGCGATAAACACACATGCAGATAGAGGCAGAAAAAGTAGAAAGGGGAAAAGCTTGAGCCAATAGATGTGTTTCTATTTATTGTCCTTTGAGTTCAATGTGGAGTCTTTGGCTGCCGGTAAGTCTTGCTGTTCGTTGGGGCCCAGTGCACACTAACTTTGTAGGAGTCTTTTCTCTCTTGAGGTTTACGTGTCTTCAGTGTATCCGGAGGCTTTGAGAAAGCGAGAGAGAGCCAGCCATGAGAGAGGCTGTCTTGTTCCAGGTTCAGTTTCACTCTGCAATATGAATTTATGAGCACAATTCAAACCTCCAAGTTGGCTAGCAGGTTAGTCACGTGACTAAGTCTTTTCAACAAACTGTCTTGCGTCTTTTGTGGATTCCAAAGTTCTCAGTGGGGGTGTGGAGTGGGGCGGGGGGGGGGGTGCGTGGGTGCAGTGCTGTCTCCCACCCCGACAAGATGTAGATCACCAATGCCCAGCCCAATCTCTGTTAACTGAATCGATGAGCTGGGATATAAAAGAGCCGAGACCAGAAGCGGCAGCGGTGAGCGCGCTCTGTTCAGTGGAACAGTGGACCTGCTTGACCAACAAAATCAAAGTGTGATGTCACAGAAGAGCTGGTAAGTGATTGGTGGGTATTTCTTCCGTGTCTTTTTTGTTTTGGCCAAGTGATTTAACTCAGGAGACGTCATTACAGGTTAAGAGTACACTTAAATAATTCTTTTTTTTAAATACTGAGATCCAAATTAATTAATTAAATAGAATAGAGATGGCTGGGCAGTTGATGTGTTGCAGCTGTAGTATGTGGGAGTTGGTGGATGCCGGTGCGATCCATGGTGACCACATCTGCAGCAAGTGTTGGATGCTCGAGGAGCTTCGGCTCAGAGTTGATGAGTTGGCGTCCGAGCCGCAGACACTGCGACACATCAGGGAGAGGGAGAGTTACCTGGACACTGTGTTTCAGGAGACAGTCATACCCCTTAGATGAATTACATCAAATTTGGACCATGGTAAGGGACTGGAGGGTGTGACTGCAAGTGAGGCAGGTATGGGAATTCAGAATTTAGCTTTGGAGGAGTCTCAGTCAGTGCCCTTATCCAATAGGTATGAGGTTCTTGCTCCCAGTGTGGACAAGGGCACAGACTGCAGGGAGGATGAGCGAACTGACCACAGTACCGTGGTTCAGAATGCCATTCAAGTTGGGGGAGAAAAGAGAACTGTAGTACTAATCGGGGATAGCATAGTTGGGGGAATAGGTACTGTTCTGTGTGGCAAAGATAGAGAGTCCCGAAGGCTGTGTTGCCTACCTGGTGCCAAGGTTAAGGACGTCTCTTCTGGTCTGGAGAGGAACTTGGAGTGGGAGGGAAAGGATCTAGTTGTCGTGGTCCACGTAGGTACCAACGACATAGGTAGGACTAGGAAAGAGGTTCTGCTGAGGGACTATGAGCAGCTCGGGGCTAAATTTAAAAGCAGAACCACAAAGGTAATAATCTCCGGATTACTACCTGAGCCACGTGCAAATTGGCATCGGGTAAATAAGGTTAGAGGGGTAAATGCGTGGCTCAAGGATTGGTGTGGGAGAAATGGGTTCCAATTCATGGGACACTGGCACCAGTACTTGGGAAACAGAGATCTGTTCCGTTGGGATGGGCTTCACTTGAACCATGTTGAGACCAGTGTCCTGGTGAATTGAATAACTAGGGTTGTAGATAAGGCTTTAAACTAAATAGTGGTGGAGGGGTGGGGGGCGGTGGTGGAGGGTTCAATTGAAGGGAAGTTTAAAAAGTCGAAAAGTAACAAGAGAGCAGAGGTGCAGGGTAGTGAAGGGGCATACATTAATCAGAGTGTGGCAGGAAGGGACAGAGAATACAAGCATAAGAGTACAGCAAAATTAGAACCAGAGTAGGTAAAAATGGGAAAAAAGTCAAAGCTTAAGGCTCTTTATCTGAATGCAAGTAGCATTTGTAACAAGATAGATGAGCTGACGGCACAGATAGAAATAAATGAATATGATTTGATAGCTATCACAGAAACGTGGTTGCAGGATGACCAGGACTGGAAACGTGATGTTCAAGGATATTCGATGTTCCAGAAGAATATGCAGAAAGGAAAAGGAGGAGGAGTAGCTTTGTTATTAAAGGACGGGATCAGTGCAGTTGTGAGTAATGATATAGGTGTAATAGATCATGATGTAGAATCAGTTTGGGTGGAAATAAAGGAATAGCAAGGGAAAGAAATCATGGGTGGGAGTGATCTATAGGCCCCCAAGGAATTGCTTCTCTGTTGGACAAAATATTAGTCAGGAAATATTGGAGGTGTGCAAGAAGGGTACTGCAATTATCATGGGTGATTTTAATCTGCATTGAGACTGGACAAATCAAATTGGCAAGGGTAACATGGAAGACGAATTTGTAGAGTGCATCAGAGATTGTTTCTTAGAACAATACATTGCAGAACTTAACCGGGAACAGACTATTTTAGATTTGGTCATGTGTAATAAGGTAGGATTAATAAGAGATCTCATAGTTAAGGATCCTCTGGGGGAAGCGATCATAACATGGTAGAATTTCAAATTCATTTTGAGGGTGAGCAACTCGGGTCTCAAACCAGTGTCTTCAACTTAAACAAGGGCAATTACTGAGGGACAAAGAAAGAGTTGTCTAAAGTGGGTTGGGAAAATAGACTACAGGGAAAGTCAATAGATGAGCAGTGGCAGACTTTTCACAACACTCAGCAAACATTTATTCTGGTCAGAAGAAAGGACTTGATGAGAACAATGAACCAGCCATGGATAACAAAGGCAGTTAAGGAGAGTATCATATCAAAAACAAAGGGGTACAAAACGGCGAAAGCTAGCGGTAGGCCAGAGGATTGGGAATTTTTTAGAAACCAGCAGCAGATGACTAAAAAACTAATAAAGAGGGAGAAAATTGATTATGAGAATAAATTGGCAAGAAATATAAAAACAAACAGTAAGAGCTTCTATGGGTATATAAAAAGGAAGACAGTAGCTAAAGTAAGTGTGGGACCCTTAGAGGATGAGACTGGGGAATTAGTAACAGCGAACAGTGAAATGGCAGATAAGTTAAACCAATATTTTGCATCAGTCTTCATGGTAGAGGACACGATAAACATCCCAACAATAATAGATGAGCAAGGTGTAAATGGGAGGGAGGAACTTGTAACAATCTCTATCACGCGGGAAAAGGTGTTGGACAAACTGATGGGACTAAAGGCAGACAAGTCGCCCAGACCTGATGGCCTGCATCCAAGGGTTTTAAAAGAAGTGGCTGCAGAGATAGTGGAGGCATTGGTCATAATATACACCAAAACTCACTGGATTCTGGTAGGGTACCAGCAGATTGGAAAACTGCTGATGTGACACCCCTACTCAAGAAAGGAGAGAGTCAGAAAGCATGAAACTACAGGCCAGTTAGCTTAACATCTCTCATCGGGAAAATGCTAGAGTCCATTATAAAGAAAGAAATCGCAGGACATTTAGAAAAACATAATGCAATCAAACAGAGTCAACATGGTTTTATGAAAGGGAAATCATGTTTGACAAAGTTAGATTTCTTTGAGGATATAGCAAGCAGAATGGATAAAGGGAAACCGGTAGATGTAGTGTATTTGGATTTTCAGAAGGCATTCGATAAGGTGCCACATAAAAGGCTATTGCACAAAATAAGAGTATTGGGGGTAATGTGTTGGCGTGGATTGAGGATTGGCTAGCACACAATAGACAGAGAGTCGGGATCAATGGGTCTTTTTCAAGTTGCAAAGCCATAACTAGTGGGGTGCCACAAGGATCGGTCCTAGGGCCTCAACTATTTACTATCTATACTAATGACTTGGAGGAAGGGACAGAGTGTAGAGCATCCAAATTTGCTGATGATACAAAAATAGGTGGGAAGGTATGTTGTGATGAGGACACAAAGAATCTACAAAGGGATATAGATAGGTTAGGTGAGTGGGCAAAAACTTGGCAGATGGAGTTCAATGTGGAAAAGTGTGAGATCATCCACTTTGGTAGGAAGAATAAAAAGGCAGATTATTTAGATGGAGAAAGACTACAAAATATGCAGTACTGAGGGATCTGGGTGTTCTTGCACATGAAACACAAAATGTTAGCATGCAGGTGCAGCAAGTAATTAGGAAGGCAAATGGAATTTTGGCCTTTATTGCTAGGGGGTTAGAGTTTAAAAATAGGGAAGTCTTGTTACAACTGCACAGGGTGTTGGTGAGGCCACACCTGGAGTACTGTGTACGGTTTCATTCCCCGTATTTAAAGAAAGGATATACTAGCATTGGAGGCAGTTCAGAAAAGGTTCACTCGGCTGATTTCTGGGATGAAGGGGTTGTCTTATCAAGAACAGCTAAACAGGTTAGGCCTTTATTCATTGCAGTTTAGAAGAATAAGAGGTGATCTTACTGAAACATATAAGATTTTAAGGGGGCTTGACAGGGTAGATGTTGAGAATATGTTTCCACTGGTGGGGAAATCTTGAACTAGGGGACATAGTTACAGAATAAGGGGTCACACTTAAAACTGAGATGAGAAGGAATTTCTTCTCTCAGAGGGTGGTGAATCTCTGGAATTCTCTAATTCAGAGAGTTGTGGAGGCTGGGTCACTAAATGTATTTATGGAGGAGATAGATAGATTTTTGAAATCTCGGGGAGTCGAGGGTTATGCGGAGAAGGCCCGAAAGAGGAGTTGAGGCCTGGGACAGATCAGCCATGATGTTATTGAATGGCGGGCAGGCTTGAGGGGCTGAATGGCCTACTCCTATTTCTTATGTTCTTGTGAGCAATTCATTTGTCTCTTCAAGCACTGTCTCTTAGTATGCAAATGTCCTCCAGCCAAGTATCTAGTGAGCTCTTGTAAAATAGTCCTTTCTTCACTCAAGCAACAGTTTAAAATTAATGTTCATACGACAAAATTAATATGCCTCATTCTTGGCAGGTGGGGGAGTCTTCATGACAGTGTGGAGGAGATTTACAAGGATGTTGCCAGGACTGGACATTTTAGCTATGAGGAAAGATTGGATAGGCTGGTGTTGTTTTCCTTGGAACAGAGGAGGCTGAGGGATGACTGAAATGAAGTGGATAAAATTATAAGGGGCCTAGATAGAGTAAATAGGGATGACATATTTATCCTTAGCAGAGGAGTCAAAAACCATGCAGCATAGGTTTAAAATAATTGGTAGAAGGATTAGAGGGGAGATGAGAAAACATTTTTTCATCCAGATGGTGGTAGAGACCTGGAACTCACTGCCTAAAAGGGCGGTAGAGTCAGAAACCCCTCCAAAATTTAAAAAGTACTTGAATGTCTACTTGAAGAGCCATGAGCTGCAGGACTACAGATCTCGTGCGGAAGGTAAGATTAGGCTGGGTAGCTCTTCGCCG
This sequence comes from Heterodontus francisci, assembly GCF_036365525.1. NCBI lineage: Eukaryota > Metazoa > Chordata > Chondrichthyes > Heterodontiformes > Heterodontidae > Heterodontus > Heterodontus francisci. Next base: position 40,952,393 of record NC_090389.1, on the reverse strand, counting down.
ATAGGCATGGACATGATAGGCCGAACGGCCTCCTTCTGTGTCTGATTCCACGATTCAACATTATCTTTATTTATATTACATCTGCTGCACTTATGGATACAATTTACATTCACATATTTATACTTCCACTGGCCTGATGCTACAGTTAGAACGTTCAGAACAAAGAAGCAACGATCAGATTTTCAGACACTGAAGTGAACATGAAAGTAAAAATGCTATTAAAACACAAGTAATATGTAACTTCCTAAATTTTCATTTTTGCTAAGCTATTTATTAGTTATAATACCAACAGATTTAATAGGAGATACAAGTATATGAATATAATATTGCAAAAATGTTATAAATATTTATGATGAGTAGTTTGACTTATAAAAGTACCGGCTCAGTCAAATCAGCTGTGACGACCAGGGTGGGAGTCCCAGTCTCCACAGGTCACAACATATTCTTTGACTGTTTCCACAAGTGGAGAAAACTTTAATCAGATACACTATTTTTCCCCAGAATAGAACACACTAACCAGATTTCTTTACTGAACAACAAAATTAACAGCTTATTATAAAACAAGTTTTAACTAATAAGGGAAAACAAAAGCAAGTGGATGAGGGTAAACCAGTGGATGTGGTGTACATGGATTTTAGTAAGGCATTTGATAAGGTCCCCCATGGTAGACTTATGGAGAAAGTCAGGAGGCATGGGATAGTGGGGAATGTGGCCAGTTGGATTAAGAATTGGCTAACTGATAGAAGGCAGAGAGTGGTCTTAGATGGTAAATACTCAGCCTGGAGCCCAGTTACCAGTGGCGTGCCACAGGGATCAGTTCTGGGTCCTCTCCTGTTTGTGATTTTTATTAACGACTTGGATGAGGAAGTCGAAGGGTGGGTCAGTAAATTTGCAGATGATACAAAGGTTGGTGGAGTTGTGGATACCGAGGAGGGCTATTGTCGTCTGCAAAGGGACTTGGATAGGTTGCAGTGCTGGGCTGAAAAGTGGCAGATGGAGTTTAACCCTGAAAAGTGTGAGGTAGTCCATTTTGGAAGGACAAACACGAATGCAAAATACTGGGTTAACGGTAGGGTTCTTGGGCATGTGGAGGAGCAGAGAGACCTTGGGGTCTATGTGCATAGATCGTTGAAAGTTGCAACTCAAGTGGATAGGGCTGTGAAGAAGGCATATGGGGTGTTAGCGTTCATTAGCAGAGGGATTGAATTTAAGAGCCGTGAGGTGATGATGCAGCTGTACAGGACCTTGGTAAGGCCTCATTTGGAGTACTGTGTGCAGTTCTGGTCGCCTCATTTTAGGAAGGATGTGGAAGCCTTGGAGAGGGTGCAGAGGAGATTTACCAGGATGTTGCCTGGAATGGAGAATAAGTCTTACGAGGAAAGGCTGAACATTCTAGGCCTCTTCTCATTAGAACGGAGAAGGATGAGGGGTGACATGATAGAGGTTTATAAGATGATCAGGGGAATAGATAGGGTAGACAGTCAGAAACTTTTTCCCCGGGTGGAGCAAAGCGTTACAAGGGGTCATAAATTTAAAGTGAAGGGTGGGAGATATAAGGGGGATGTCAGGGGAAGGTTCTTTACCCAGAGAGTGGTCGGGGCATGGAATGCCTTGCCTGGGGAAGTTGTTGAGTCAGAAACTTTAGGGACTTTCAAACGGCTTTTAGATAGGTATATGGATAAAGGAGAATGATGGGGTATAGATTAAATTGTCCTTGACAGAGGACAAAGGATCGGCACAACATCGTGGGCCGAAGGGCCTGTTCTGTGCTGTATTTTTCTATGTTCTAATATCACATAGATCAAATTTTTAAAAATCCAACATTAATTTTTTAAAAGTCCCCTTTACCTTAGACCCTTTACACACGCATATATGTACTCCGGTTAACAAAAAAAAAAGTAAAAAAGGATTTAAATTAGAGCTCTGTTACAGATAAAAAAACACACACTCAGGCAGATCACTTGCCCACCCCTGAAGAAACAGCAGATGAGACTCACTGCACCAAACTAACATACAGTCCAACCTCCAAGCAACTGTTAAAGAATCTTCCAAAATTAGCTCTCTTCAGACGGTGTTGTAAAGCAATTTAGCAGGCCTTCTTGAAATGCAGGAACAAGACAAAATGACACACTGAACTTCACCAAGTCTTTCAGGGAATTGCGAAAAAACAAGCTGGGTTGTGGTCTTCTGTTCTTCCTTTGAATTCTCTCCTTTTTCTGTCCTTTTCTGACACTTTGGCAGCTCTGGACTTCTGTCTCCTTCCAGAAGGCATTAAAATGCCAGGGGTGGACGACCCCTAATGACATGGAGTGGGTGGGTAAGCTGTCCCTGGCAATAGCGTCTGGTGCCACTGCGCAGGCGCAGGAGTCATTTTTAAAGGGCTTAGAACCCTAAATGACAGTTTAAATGTTTAAAGACACAGTGAATTTAAAATTGTTAAAAATAATTTTTAAAATCTTTCCAGCCCCTCTCCCACCGCCCCGCCTGCCAATAGCATTACATGTCATACCTGCAATTTTTCCCCATCTGAAATCCTTACTTTGAAAATATGACCTTCACCCTCCACCCCTGCAAAGTTCGCAACCTTTTACCTTTACCCCTTCCCATTACCCTCAGACCAATCAAGTAAATTTGACCCCGCTCCCCACCTCCTGCACTGATAAACTTACCTCATCCCCACAGGTGTCGCATCTCGTTTCCCCGGGCAGAGATTCAAATGCGCAGCAGTACCGGTCACCGGATTGAAGATCGCAGCAGCACTTCAGGAGACGACGGGAACTTCATTAACTAAGTTATATAAATTAATTTGTATATTTAAATGACGGGCCCATTGCCCAGCACTGTTAGGGCCGCCACAAGGCCTCACTGCCGCCGTCAAGATCGGGACGCACCTGCCAGCGTCGAAGTTGAGGGCGCTATAACATTCAGCCCATTGTATGGCCGCTAAATTTGCTGATGACACAAAGATAGGTGGGAGTGTAAGTTGTGAAGAGGACATAAGCAGACTGCAAAGGGATATAGATAAGTGAGTTTGCAAAGGTTTGGCAGATGGAGTATAATGTGGGAAAGTGTGAACTTCTCCACTTCGGCAGGAAAAGTAGAAAAGGAAGTGGAGAGAGATTGCAGAATTCTGAGATGCAGAGGGATCTGGGTGTTTTAGTAGACAAAACACAAAAGGTTAGTATGCAGATACAGAAAGTGATTAAGAAGACAAATGCAATGTTGTTGTTTGTTGCAAGGGGAATGGAATATAAAAGTCGAGATGTTTTGCTATAGTTATACAACGCATTGGTGAGAACACAGCCGGAATTTTTCGTCACCTCAAAGTAGCCACCGCTTCCGGTGGCGCTGCTGGGACTAAGAGCTGCCAGCCTGCTGATTGGCTGGCCGCTGATTGGCTGGCAGCTCTATTAGGTGGGACTTCCTGCCTCAAGCGGGTGGAAGTCCTGCCTCACACCTATTGAAGTTGGCGACCCGCAAAATACAGGTCGGATCCCCAGGCGAGGCAGAAGCGGGTTTGCCACCGACTTTTCAATCAGTGGCTGATTCCCGTCCGCCTAGGGTAAAACCCCAGCCCACATCTAGAGTATTGTATACGGTTTTGGTCTCCTTACTTAAAGGTTATAATTGTATTGGAAGCAGTTCAGAGAAGGTTCACTTGACTGATTCCTGGGATGAGCGGGTCATCTTATGAGGAAAGGTTGGGTCTGTATTCATTGGAGTTTAGAAGGACGAGAGGTGATCTTATTGAAACATATAAGATCCTGAAGGGACTTGACAGGGTGGATATTGAAAGGATGTTTCCCCTTGTGGTAGAGACTAAAACTAGGGGGCACAGTTTAAAAATAAGGGGTCTCCCATTTAAGACAGAGATGAGGAAGTTTTTTTTCTCTCGGAGTCTGTGAAACTCTTTTCCCCAGAGAGCGGTGGAGACAGGATTACTGAACGTTTTTAAGGCAGAGGTAGACAGATTCTTGACGAACAAGGGAGTCAAAGGGTTTCGGGGGTAGGCAGGAGAGTAGAGTCCACAAACAGATCAGCCATGATCTTATAGAATGGCAGAGTAGGCTCAAGTTGCTGAATGGCCTACTCCTGCTCCTAGTTTGTATGTTCATATGTTATATTTAAACTTGCCAGTAGATGTTCCTGCACATCCCACAATTGTTGCATCCCTCCACTTATTAGACCCCTCCGGAATATATGTTACCCAAGTACCTACTCAGGTCAATTGTCCCCTGGATGCAATAAGCTCTTACTTCAGCCTATAAAATTCTAACAGGACTTGACAGGGTAGATGCAGGAAGGATGTTCCTGATGGTGGGGGTGTCCAGAACCAGGGATCATAGTCTAAGGATACGGGGTAAACCTTTCAGGACTGAGATGAGGAGAAATTTCTTCACCCAGAGAGTGGTGAGCCTATGGAATTCACTACCACAGAAAGCAGTTGAGGCCAAAACATCGTATGCTTTCAAGAAGAAGTTAGATATAGCTCTTGGGGCGAAAGGGATCAAAGGGTATGGGGGGAAAGCGGGAACAAGTTACTGAATTGGATGATCAGCCATGATCATAATGAATGGTGGAGCAGGCTCGAAGGGCTGAATGGCCTACTCCTGCTCATATTTTCTATGTTTCTATATCATAGTCGCTCACATTGCCATCCAATCCTTGCTCTCCCTCATTCTGTTCCTCAGGACCTTCATCACAAAACATGTTATCATGAAGTATAAAGTGCCTCATTTCCCTCTATCAGCTGCTCAGATTCTGAGATTTTGTAATCAACCCCAATTAATCGTGAGGAATGAACCTTAACAGTTTGATTTCCTTGCTTGATAACTACTGTCTTACTATCATGACTGATTACCTTACCAGGGCTGTTCCATTCCCTATGACCCTCTCTTTTATAATACACCAAATCTCCTGAATTAAATTCCACCTCAGATGGTCTTATACAATGCTTCAGAGCTCTCTTGATTTTCTCAGAGACCTCAGCCTTAATGAAAGCCCGTCTCCCTGCATGTAATGCATTCAAATGGCCAGAAAAAATAGAAGTAATTGTAGTACCTTCTAGTGCAAGAGGACTAGAAGGCACAGTACAGAAGGCAATTTGGGATTCCACCCAAAGACCAATTGATATCCCCAAACCATCTGAACCAAATTTTTTGCATGAACCACCCATGCCAGGGCAGTTGTCAATGTGCAGTTTGGCTGGTCAGATAATATTTTATGCACCATTGCATCAGTCACTGCATAATTGCTTTCACAAAGCCCATTGCTGAAAGGACTTGCAGCTGATGTATTCATAACCATAATGTTTATGTTTTCACACATGTCGCTGATCTGATCATTGGCAAATTCCCCTCCATTATCAGTCAGAAACTTAGCTGGTGCCCAAAGTATAGTCCCTATCCATTTCTCCATATTTTTATTTTTGGTAGAAAGTGACAATGCCAAGGCCATACCTTGTTTCCTCTTTGGTAGGGACGAAAACGATGTTCACATTTCCACTTCATTTTTCCACAGGTCAAATGGTTCAGACTCAGAACATTGGAGGGTAATCATACCCTGGCAATTTACACTTGCTTTCTGCCATATTTTCCACAACAGCCAGTGAGATTTTAGTTTTCTTACGTAAAGAAAATCCTAGTTTCCAACCTTCAGCTTTAGGCAACCATTCTCTGCTGCCATGTTAAATTCCAGAAAGCTTGTTGTGGAAGATAATGCTGGAGCCTACCTTTACTCAGTTTCACATTTATTGTGCAGAGGAAAAGGATTACAAACATACAGCCCCTCACCCAAACCCTCCAGCAGTCTCAGTAAGAGTCTCCTTATAATTGTTCAAGTAAGACCCCAATTAACACCCGCCACCTATATATAATTAAACAATTGATATGCAATTAACACAGCCAATCAACCTTGGTTCAATGAGGAGTGTAGAAGAGCATGCAAGGAGCAATCTGAAAATGAGGTGCAATCTGATTAAATTACAACACAGGACTACACACATGCTGAACAGTGGAAGCAGCATGTTTTAGTCAGAGCAAAGTGATCCTACAATCAATGGATCAGATCAATGCTCTGCAGTCCTGCCTCATCCAGTTATGAATGATGGTGGATAACTAAACAACGAATGAGAGAAAGAGGCTCCATCAAGATCCCCATCCTCAATGATGGCAGAATCCACCACATCAGTGCAAAAGACAAGGCTGAAGCATTTACAACCATCTTCAGCTAGAAGTGCTGAGTGGATAATCCATCTTGGCCTCCTCCTGAGATCTGCACCATCACAGATGCCAGCCTTTAGACAATTTGATTCACTCCATTTGAGATCAAGAAATGGCTGAAAGCACTGGCTGCAGCAAAGGTTATGGGCCCTGACAACATGTTGGCTGTAGAGCTGCACAGCTAGCCATGCCTTTAGCCAAGCTTTTCCAGTACAGCTACAACACTGGCATGTCCCCGACAAGTAGAAAATTTGCCCAGGTATGTCCTGCTCACAAAAAGCAAGACAAATCCAATCCAGCCAATTACTGTCCCACAGTCTACTCTCAATCATCAGCAAAGTAATGGAAGGTGATGTCGACAGTGCTATCACTTACACACCAATAACCAGCTCACCGATACATAGTTTGAGTTCAGCCAGGGTCAATTGGCTCCAGACCTCATTACAGCCTTGTTCCAAATATGGACAAAAGAACTGAATTCCAGAGAAGAGGTGAGCGTGATGGCCCTTGACATGAAGGCGGCATTTGATCAAGTATGAAACCAAGGAGTAAAATTGAAGTCAATTGAATCGAGGGGGAATCTCTCCATTGGCTAGAGTCATACCTAGTACAAAAGATGGTTGTGGTTGTCTGAAACCAATCATTTCAGTCCCAGGACATCACTGCAGGAGTTCCTAAGGCTGTGTCCTAGGCCCAATCATCTTCAGCTGCTTCATCAATTACTTTTGTTCCTTCACGAGTTCAGAAGTGGGGATGCTCGCTGATAATTGCACAGTATTCAATACCATTTACAACTCCTGAGATAGTGAAGCAGACAGTGCCTGCAAGCAGCAAGACCTGAACAATATTCAGGCTTGGGCTGATAGGTGGCATGTATCATTTGTGCCACATAAGTGCCAAGCAATGACCATCTCCAACAAGAGGGAATCTAACCATCTCCCCTTGACATTCAACAGCATTATGAACATTGAATTCCCCATCAGCAACATCCTGGAGGTTACCATTAGGCAGAAACTTAACTGGTCCAGCCATATGAATAATTCATTAGTGACTTTCCTTCCATTATAAGGTCAGAAGTGGGGATTTTCGCTGATGATTGGTTCTGTGTTCAGTTCCATTTGCAATTCCTCAGATACTGAAGGAGTCAATGCCTGCATGAAACAAGACCTGGACAACATCCAGGCTTGGGTGGATAAGTGGAAAGTAACACTTGCACCACACAAGTGACAGGCAATGATGATCTCAGACAAATGGCAAACTATTTCGCGTTTGATATTCAATGGCATTACCATTCTCCAAATCCCCACCATCAACATCAATGGAGTCACCATTGACCAGAAACTAAAGACCAGCCACACAAATAATGTAGCTACAAGAGCAGGTCAGAAGCTGGCTACTCTGCAACAAGTCACTCACCTCCTAACTCCACAAAGCCTTTCCGCCACTTATAAGGCAAACAGCTTGAGTGTAGTGGAAGACTCTCCACTAGCCTAGATGAGTGCCGCTTCGACAATGCTCAAGAACGACATCCAGAGCAAAGTAGCACGCTTCATCGGCATACCATCCACCACCTTAAATATTCACTCCCTTCACCACCAGTGCAAATTAACTGCAATGTACACTCTCTACAAGATGCACTGCAGCAACTTGCCAAAGCTTCTTCAGCAGCATATCCCAAACCCGCGACCGCCAGTACTTAGATGGACAAGGGCAGCAGGGGTATGGGAACACCACTACCTGCAATATCCCTTCTAAATTATACACCATCCTAATTTGGAAATCTGTTGCTGCTCCTTCATTGAATTCTGGAAGTCCCTACCTAAAAGCACTGTGGGAGTACCTTAACCACATTTTAAAAACTTGCATTTATGTAGTGCCTATCATGGCCACAGGATGGCCCAAAGTGCTTTACAGCCAATTAAGTACTTTTTTGAAGTGTAGCCCTTGTTGTAATGTAGGAAATGCAGCAGCCAATTTGCACACAGCAAACTCCCACAAATAACACTATGATAATGACCAGATAATTTGATTTAGTGATGTTGTTTGAGGGATAAATACTGGCCAGGACATCTTCTTTAAATAAGCACCATGGGATTTTTTATGTCCACCTGAAAGCGCAAATGAGCCTTGGTTTAATGTGTATCTGAAAGACAGCCCCTCAGACATTGCAGCACTCCCTTAGTACTGCACTGGAGTGTCAGCCTTGATTTTGTTTTCAAGTCCTGGGGTGGATTTGAACATGGATTGTTACAGTTCAAGAAGGCAGCTCATGACTACCTTCTCAAGGGCAATTAGGGATGGGCAATAAATGCTGGCCTAGCCAGAAAAGCCACATCCTGTGAATGAATAAATAAAAATATAAAGAAGATCAAGCAGCATCTGTGGACAGAGAAGGTGTTAATTTTTCAGATTGATGAACTTTCATCAGGACTGGAAGATGTCAGAGAACATGTTAGAGATGGCCTATTTACAACATAATTCCTGTACTGATTTAATGCTTTTAACATCATTTTCCAGTGCTGTGTAACGCCTGACAAATCCAGACAATATGTAACAAATGTTCCATATCATTTCCAAATTATTTGGAACAAACTGTGGCAAAAACAGAATTGGTGCAAATACACAACAGATAATAATATTACTTGCCTTATACAGTGCCTTATCATGTCAAACCATCTCACAGCACTTCCAACAATAGATTTACATTATTTTTGTTGTGTTGGCAAATATAACAGCCACTCTGCGCCAACAGCATCCTACAAATAGCCATCAGAAAAGCAACCTGTGAATTTTTTTGACAGTATTGATTGAGGGTGATTTTGGAGTCATGTGGCTTAATATACTGGGAAATAAAAAACATTGGGTAGAAATTTTGGACATTTTCTACATTCAGGTGCAATTGACTGTAGCTCATGCATGCCTGTGGCACTCATAATATTGACAAATGTCACTGAGCTGCTTATTGTCAGTAACCCCCAGTGCTTTTAGTTCTAGTAGACATGGATGTGGATTCCCGTGCAGGAGTTGATATGGATCATGTGACTTTTTCTCCATTTTGTTGACAGCAAATGTATCAGTCTTTTAAAAATTATTCTAATTTTTTATAACTCTTCCTTTTGTTTCTGTATTTTCATCGCTGCACCTCTCGTGAGTGTGACACCATTTAAACTATGAAAATAAAAGCCAAACATATATATTATCTTTCCTAAGATAAATTTTCAAATTAATCCTTTATCTCAGTATACAATTTATTGAACACCTCAGCAAAGAATTGATACACAGACAGGCAGTCTAGGGCAGCTTAGGAAAAACACCTTTCAGGTGTCACAAATAAGAATTTTCACAAATTAAATTATGGAATGTTTAGTACTATTATATCATTCAGTTTAACCTGCTTGCCAGTGCTATTGTGATGTCAATCATCTTTGGCATTTCATACTTGGTTATGTTATAATTCCTGGCTTGTACTTTGATAGATGTCCTTATGCATGATGCCTGCTGCTATAATTTTAAAAGGATATACCCTAAAGCAACTAGATCAAAGATCATACTGTTTTTTTACACCTGAGACAACTGCATTCAGTTTGGTTCTGTTGACCCAAATGGAATTCAATCCCCCTGGCTTCTACATGCATTCCTCCGCTAAACCTGCACATGCACCAGACCATATCAAATAACCGTCTGGCACATGTGCTGGCATGCCAGATAGAAATGGACACCAGTGGGGATTCAAATCAGATTGCGTAAACCAACTTGATTCAATGCATTCGATTTAGGCTGGTTTTAAAGATCAGGAGCTGGAAATGTTTGCTTCATTCTGTCACAGGGGTAAATGAATGTCCACTACGCTTGTCAATTTGAAGCAGTTCAGTATAAATGCAGAAACAGTCCTCCATGGATTTAAACTAATTAATCTTATGTCAGATACAGCGGTATACTTTCATGCCAGCCAAAGTAATTCACTGTTTTCCAGTTTGCCTCCTGCTTATATCTAGCTATATCTATCTATCCATCCATCTATCTTAAATGTGATATTTGATACGTTAGACACATGTTCCATTAAAAAAACGATTATCAGCGCCCGCAGTAGCTATTACACCTGTAGGCGCAATTGTGGTCGTTATTTTTAATGTTAAAGGTGTCACTTTGTCTGGCACACAATGGGTTGGATTTTACGTAGGTGGCAGGGGTCCTGCTGCCAGCACCGAAAGCTGCGGGGGGAGGGTGGGGGTGACCCCACTTTAGTGGGCAGTGTGATCAGGGGTGGTACTTTGCCGGTGGCAGTCAATTAAGTGGCTGCCGCTGAGGCTGCCATTCCTAAAGATAATGGCAGCCCACCTCCAAGAGGGCTGGCAGCTCAGAAGCACCACCACTAGTAGTGGCCACTGCTGGGGCTGAACCTGGAGGATGAGGGCGCATCGATGGGTGTGTGCCCTCAAAGTTAGGTAAGTGGGTCTGAATGCATCGGGGTCAATCAGGCAGGCCCGGCGAGCAGGGTCATGAAGGGCAGGTGGCGATGTTGCTGAGGGGGCAGCCATTGCCTCTATGGGCCACAGAGTGGAAGGCTGTCGGGGTTCACCTGGTAGTATGCCCATGCAGCGGCGGATCCCTCAGCAACTGGTAAAATGCCAATGGAAGAGGCCCTTGATTGGTCACTGAAGTGGCTCAATTGGGCTCTGGGTGGGAAGGCCATCTGCCACTTTTCTCACTGCTGGCAAAATGACATGGTAGCAGGAAGACAACAGGCATACCACCCGACATTTTGCAAGCCTTCCAGCCTCCCATCCCATCACCAAAGGGCTGGTAAAACTCATGCTGCAGCCTGAGTGCCTCTGCAAGCTGATTCCCTGGCTCTCTGTGCCTCCTTCATCCAGAGAGTGGCTCTGTAGCTTTTTCACAGCCGCTTCTTGAGTTCAGCAGTTTTGGTGTCTTTTTTTCAGGTCAGCCTTCTTCAAAGTTTTTCAAATTCTTCTGGGTGTAGCATGGTAAGAACCACTGTTGTTCACCAAATTGTATGTTTGGTTAGTCTGCCACCATTTGTGTATTTGGTTAGTCTAGCTAGGAGAGATTACTGAGTCTTCAGTAATTTTAACATTAACTCACCACCACCTTCTCAAGGGCAATTAGGGATGGGCAACAAATGCTAGCCAAGCGAGCGATGCCCATATCCTGTGAACGAATAAAAAAACTAATTTATTACATATTAACTTTATACAGCTTTACATAAGTCTGTATGACGTCTCTGAAGCCAAGCTGCTTCTCCTTCGAGTCTGTCTCACATGTGATCTCTTACATCATCATGGAGGGAGGTATTCTTCACACTGTCTCAAACATTAACCCTTTCAAACCCTTATACTACACTTCATTGACTGTGAAGCGCTTTAAGATGTCCAATGGTAGTGAATAGTGCTATTTAAATGCAAATCTTTCATTTTTCTTTAAAAAACTTGACCTTGTACTAAAGCCTTGCTCAGGTTGGGAAAAAGAACCCGACCCAAACCCAACCGCTCCACAGCGGACCCGAGTCTGTCCCGGCCTGAGTCCCTCCAATTTCTCCCCGAGCCTGACCTGACCTAAGCCCGACCCGACCCAAGCCTGACCCCACTTGGTCCGACCCAAGCCCGACCCGACCATCCCTTTACTTACCTTCTGACTGGGAAGCTCCACAAAGCAGCAGCGCATGCGTGATGACGTCATAGTGACGTCACTCGCTCAGTGCGCAGACATAGTTTCGTCCCGGACTCTCAGCTCAGCTAAGTTTTTTATTTTTAGCACTTACCAGCAGAGCACTTACCATGTGTGTCCAGCTCAACCCGACCCGAGCATAACCCGGACTCGGCCCGACCTGATCCGAGCCCGAAAGCCGGACCCAGAAGAGGGGTCCGACCCGACCCGAACCCGACACATGTCGTCGGGTCCCGTCGGGTTCGGGTCAGGTAGCAAGCCTTTACCTCACACATAGCCAACAGCAATTTAAATGAAAACAGTGCAAAAGATGAATGAATAATGGGAACTGCAGCTAATAATGACATTTCCCTTTCAGAGTGCAATGTTCAATGATTAAAGTTATCTTCAATACCCGGCCTGTTTAAAATGGTTGCTCAATGATTTTCAGGCCACCCTGGCAATGAATGTGGAAAGTGATGCCACCAACTAATTACCATAATTTTGAATCAGTATTGTGGGGGTATTTTGTGAAACATACACATGAAAAGTATAAAATACCTCCTCACCTTCACATGATCCATCTCTGACACTTCCCATCCCTTCCTCGACTTGCTGTCTCCATTTTCTGGGGATAGACTGTCCACTATTATAAGCCCACTGGCTCCCACAGCTACTTCGACTACACGTCCTCACACCCTGCCTTGCGTAAGGACTCCATTCCATTCTCCCAATTTCTCCGTCTCTATCGCATCTGTTCTGATGATGCAACCTTCCATAACAGCACTTTTGATATGTCTTCCTTTTTCCTCAACTGAGGATTCGCCCCCACTGTGGTTGACAGGGCCCTCGCTCGTGCCCAACCCATTTCCTTCACTTCTGTCCTTACCCCATCCCCTCCCTCCCAGAACTGCGACAGGGTTGCCCTTGTCCTCACTTTCACGCCACCAGCCTCCACATCCAAAGGATCATCTGTTGCCATTTCTGCCACCTCCAGCGTGATGCCAGCACCAAGCACATCTTCTCCTCAACTCCCCTGTCAACTTTCCAAAGCGACCGTTCCCTCCGCGACATCCTGGTCCACTCCTCCATCACCCCCAACACCTCGTTCCCTTCCCTTGCAATCGCAGGAAGTGTAACACCTGTCCTTTTACCCCCTCTTTTCTCACCATCCAAGGCCCCAAACATTCCTGTCAGATGAAGCAGCAATTTACTTGTACTTCTTTCAATTTAGTTTACTGTATTCGCTGCTCGCAATGCGGTCTCCTCTATATTGGGGAGACCAAATGCTGATTAAGTGACTGCTTTGTGGAACACCTCTGCTCAGTCTGCAAACATGACCCTGAGCTTCCGGTTGCTTGCCATTTTAATTCACCATCTTGCTCTCACATCCACATTTCTGTTCTCAGCCTGCTGCAGTGTTCCAGTGAAGCTCAACATAAGCTCAAGGAACAGCATCTTATCTTCCGATTAGGCACTCTACAGCCTTCTGGACTCAACATCGAGTTCGACAACTTCAGCCTATGACTAATATTTTGATCAAAGTGATTACTGACAATGCAGCCGGCAGTCTATGCCATCCGACGGCTCAAGCGGCGCACATGCGCAGATTGATTCCTACCCTCTGTGCATGCGCTGCGTTCCGCAGTGCCAGGACTGGTTGGCGCATATGCAGATAACGCCATTGCGTAACACGGGCAGATGGAATTGGCGCATGCGCAGATGACGTCATCATGTAACACGGGCAGATGGTGGGGGGATCCGGGCCGGTGAGAGCAGGGGTGGGGGAGAGGGGGTCTGGGGAGGGGGGAGAGGGGGTCTGGGGAGCGGGAAGAGATCAGGGTTGGGGGGAGAGGGGGTTTGGGGAATGGGGAAAGATCAGGGGAGCGGGAAGAGATCAGGGTTGGGGGGAGAGGGGGTTTGGGGAATGGGGAAAGATCAGGGGTGGGGGGAGAGGGGGGCTGGGGAGCGGGTAGAGAGCGGGTGCGGGGAAAGCGCGGCCAAAGACCTTGCTGGTGGTGGGTGCGTTTTCCTCCTTCCGCCTGCTCCCGACCCCTGCCGCCCGCCTGCTCGCTCACCCCCCCCCCCGCCTGCTCGCTCACTGCACCCCCTTGACCACTCGCTCACCGCCCGCTTGCCACACCCCCGACCGCTGGCTCACCTACCTGCCCACTCACTCCCTCCCCTCCGGCCATTGTGTGCAGCCATGTGTTTAGGTTGCCATCGTGTGATTATGTGAGCAGTGCCAACTTTAATCCTGGCAGCTGCCTGACATCGCAGACTGTGACATTTTAGTGGCACAGGCTCCATTTGCGCATGTGCCATTGCAGCGCCATCTAGTGGTAGCGTTGTCAGCAAATGCAGCCTATTTTGATAGTTTTTTTTACCATGTACCAGTCTCAAACTTGTTTTTCATGTTTTTGATTTTGTACAGAGCTGCTCATTATTCTGCCATTAACACTGTCTCTGCACTAATGCTTTGTCTTTTACTACAGCTATTACCACTCTCTGTGCCTTTTATTCCATGACATCTTTGCTATTTGATCTCTCCTGCTGTCAGCCCTATCACAGACCTTCCCTGTTGTTCTTCTTCCCCCCTCCCTCCTTTCACTTGCACAAAACCTATTACATTTCCAAACTTTGCTAGTTCTGATGAAAGATCACAGACCTGAAAAGTTAACTCAGTTTGTCTCTCCACAGATGCTGCCAGACCTGCTGTGTATTTCCAGCAGTTTCTGTTTTTATATTACATGTGAAAATATAATTGTGCTTGGTGCTAAAAACTTCCCTGTTACAGAATGGCGCTCTTTGCACACCTGCTAGAAAACAATCCAAATGTCTAACCCTCCAGCTCCCCACTTGGCTGAACAGCATTGGTGCACCGACATACTCAATTTCATAATCGACCAATATTCTTGACTAGATTGGAAGTGAGTAACCATTTAGGTGATATGTAGCTGGCGCAGTTCACTGCAGACAAAATGTGACATAATGCACAAGGAAAGGTTTGGGCTCCCCTGTCCTACTTCATTTGCAAGAACAACCTGCTTTCTGTCTACAGATGTATCAATGAAGTTAAAGATGCATCATTCAGCAAGATTAATGACTTCTTACTTTTGCCACTATCAACAGCAGCAATGTGAAAGGGCAGCATAATTTTACAAAATTTTCCCAGAGTCCAGATGGTCATCGATTGCACCCATGCTGCCATTTGGGCCCCTATGCAAACGTTGCTTTGTAAGTAGTAAAAAATATTTTTTTGTATCTTGTTGTATACATGCCATGTAATCATCAGCACAGTATCACGTGGGTAAATGCTTGCTCCCCCAGAAACTTGCACAGCCATTTGGTTTTAATACAATAATTTGTGCCACCTTCATTTGAAGGGGAATAAAGAGCAGTAGAATGTCTTGAGGGAGACCAAGGCTACGCTATGCAAAAAATCATGAGTATCAGTAGCAACAAATCTCAAGCCACAACCATAATTTTTATCAAATATACAGATGGTGTCTTCAACAGCACTTCACATATCAGGACTGACGAGCGGAAGCCCTGCTTGTTGTTAGGGTAACTTGTTGTCTGCTGTAAGCTTGCTCTGAAAAGAGTTATTAGTCTCAATCTTGATGATAATAATAGCAAAGCCATGTGGAGTAAGAAGTTGAAAATGCCAATGAAGAATTATCACTGGATCAACAATGTGCCAAGGAACATTGAGTTATTAGGTACGAATTCTAGATGCCTTTCAAACTGTGCCATAGCTACACTATTTATTAGAAGGCAAACATCTGCCAAGTAAATGTGGCCTGGCCAGCTTGTCTTAAACTTTCATTCTCACTGCTTCAAATAATTTTTATTACCATCTATTCTAGGTGCCCACCAATGCTAAATCAATATTCAATAAAATGCTCAAATCAAATGTAGTACATGTATTTATTTTCTAATGTAATGTTTGACTGTTGCCAGCTTGAGTTCACATAATACTAGCCCTTGCACATGCTTTGTTCCAATGTGTGACACTTAATCTTTTCCTACTAAGAATTGTCACATAGAATTAGTAAATCAATGCCTCAGAGGCAACCTGCAAGTATTCTAGTGGTCCGAAACCTTCTTCCCTTATATCTTTTTTTTATTCTTTCACGGGATGTGGATGTCGCTGGCAAGGTCAGCATTTGTTGCGCATCCCTAATTTCCCCTGAGAATGTGGTGGTGAGCTGCTTTCTTGAATGGGTGCAGTCCATCTGGTGCAAGTAAACCCACAGTGCTGTAAGGGAGGGAGTTCCAGGATTTTGATCCAGTGACAGTGAAGGAATGGCAATATATTTCCAAGTCAAGATGGTGTGTGGCTTGGAGGAGAATTTGCAGATGGTGGTGTTCCCATGAGCCTGCTGCCCTTGTACTTCTAGGTGGAAGAGGTCGTGGGTTTGGAAGGCACTGTTGAAGGAGGCGTGATGAGTTGCTGCAGTGCATCTTGTATATGGTGCACACTGCTGCCATGGTGTGATGGTGGTGGAGGGAGCAAATGTTGAAGGAGGTGGATGTTAATCTGTTAATTATGTATCAATTGTTTGATTATATGCAGGTGGATGGTGTTAAATGGGGTCTTACTTAAGCACTTAGAAGCAGACACTTACTGAGAGTGGTGAAAGGTTTGAATGAGGAGCTGCATGTTGCCCATCCCTTTTATTCTGTACAATAAATGTGAAACTGAGTAAAGGTAGGCTCCAACATTATCCTTCCACAACAAGCTTTCTGGAGTTTAACATGGTGGCAGAGAATGGCTGCCTAAATCTGAAGGTTGAAAACTAGAATTTTTTTTTTACGCAAGAAAACTAAAATCTCACTGGCTATTGTGGAAAATATGGCAGAGAACAAGTGTAAATTGTCAGGGTATGATTACCCTCCAATGTTCTCTGAATCTGAACCGTCTGACCAGTGGAAGAGTGAAGTGGATATGTGGACACGGGTTACGTCCCTACCAAACAGGAAATAAGGTTTGGCCTTGGTGTTGTCACTTCCTACCAAAAGTAAAATCATAAGTAAAGTATTTTGTGAACTAGATACTCATCAGTTACACACTGATGGTGGGTTGAAACTTCTGTTAAAATATTTTGATGAAATATACAAGAAAGATGACCTATTGAATGTGTATAGGCATGGTCAGACTTTGATTAATTTCAGAAAACAGATGGTTATTCAATGAGGAATATATTATGGACTTTAACAGACTGTATCGAAGATTGAAGAAATTCAATTTGGAGATCCCTGGTTCAGTGCTAGTTTTTAAATTTCTAGATTGTGCTAACGTGTTGCATATGGGCAGGCTCCTGGTTCTAGCTGGGGTTTGGTTCTTCAACAAAGAGTCCCTGTTGGACCACATGTCTTCTGCCTTAAAGAAAGTCCTGGGAAAACAGTCATTTCCTGCAGCCCTGGTAGAACAAACAGGGTATTCTGTGGTGACACAAAGAATGGTGCACTCAATGTTTACTAGATTTTGAAATGGTCCAGATACTGGAATCAGGCACAAGTAAAATGGAGAGTTAAAGACAGGAGGAATGAGGATGAACGCACCTTTAGTAGGTCTAATACAGTGGAAGACAGAATTGGAACAGCAACTTTATTTGAATGAATCCTAAGAATGCCCAAGGAACAGTTAATAGGTTCTTCAGATGTGACTCAAAGTATCATTATACAATGAACTACCCTAAGTGGAGGGGCAGAGTACTCTAAATAACACACAACACAGGGAATTCTGAGGCAGAAGAGGAAGATACTGATGAATCTGAATGAATTTTACAAATCACAAGGAGTTTTAGTCCTGTGATGAATGTGTTAGTTGTGGATTCCTTTAATTGTGCTGTATTGGATAGAGCTTGCGTGTTGACAGGATGTGGAACTGATTGGTTACAATGTTATCTGGATTCACTCAGTAGTGAGGATTGACGCAAGGTTAAGGCGTAAAAAAGTACTACCAGCTTTAGGTTTGGTGATGACAATGCATTGAAGTCACTGAAGAGAGTAGTAATTCCATGTAAAATAGCTGGAGTAAGCCACATTATCAGTACTGATGTAATCTCTAGTGAGATACGTTTACTGTTGAGTAAGCCTTCAATGAAAAAGGCACAGATAAAACATGATATGGAGCATGATAAGGAAATTATTTTTGGAAGGTCAGTGAATTTACAGTTTACCAAGTCAGAGCATTATTGTATACCCTTAACAAAACCTGATGTTTTTAGTCAGTGTTAAGAATCAGACAGATGGAAAGCAAATTGTCTTAAAGTTACACAGATAATTTGCTCATTCTTCTTGTCAGAGATTAAAAACCCTGCTAAAGGATGCAGATGTGATTGATGAAGAGTATACAAGGAAAATAGAAAAGATTAGTGAAAAGTGTGAAATCTGTAAAAAGTATCAGAGGTCACCATCACATCCTATTGTCAGCCTTCCATTGGCATGTGACTTTAACAAGGCAGTTGCCATGGATTTAAAAGTGTGCAGAAGAATGGAATTAATTGTCGTATCTTCTAGAGCAGGAGGACTGTCACACAGTATGGAAGGCAATTTGGGATTCCGCCCATAGACCAATTGATAGGGACTATATCCTCCAACCATCTGAAGTGAATTCTTCGCATGAACTGTTCATGCCAGGGCAGTTGTCAACTTGCAGTTTGGCTGTCAGCTAAGGTTTGATGCAGAGGTGTGGGATAAAGACAAGAATATTTTCATTCTACGTTTTATAGACCCAGTAACTAGATTTAGTCTTTCTACAATAATAAATAGAAAGAACAAAAGGGTGATTATAGACAAAATTATGGAGAAATGGATAGGGACTGGGCTTGTGGCACCAGCTAAGTTTCTGACTGATAATGGAGGGGAATTTGCCAATGATGAGTTCAGAGATATGTGAGAAAACATGAACAATATGGTTATGAATACTGCAGCTGAAAGTCCTTTCCGCAATGGGCTTTGTGAAAGGAATCATGCAGTGGTTGATGAAATGCTGCGTACAATCTTAGCTGACCAGCCAAACTGCAAATTGACAACTGCCCTGGCATGGGCCGTTCATGCGAAGAATTTGCTTCGGATGGTTGGAGGACATAGTCCCCATCAATTGGTCCAGGGGTGGAATCCCAAATTGCTTTCTGTACTGTGTGACAGTCCTCCTGTTCTAGAAGGTACTACAATTACTTTTATTTTTCTGCACATTTGAATGCATTACATGCAGGGAGATGGACTTTCATCAATGCTGAGGTCTCTGAGAAAATTCAGAGAGCTCTGAGGCATCGTATGAGGCCATCAAAAGCAGAATTTAATTCAGGAGATTTGGTGTATTAGAAAAGAGAGGGTCATAGGGATTGGAAGGGCCCTGGTAAGGTAATTGGTCATGATGGTAAGACAGTATTTATCAAGCATGGAAATCAAACTGTTAAGGTTCATTCCTCGTGATTGGTTGGGGTTGATTACAAAATCTCAGAATCTGAGCAGTTGATAGAGGGAAACGATGCATCTTGTACCTCAAATACTCATTCGTTTTGTAAAGATGGTCTTGAGGAACAGAATACGGTAGATCAAGGGTTGGATAGTAATGTGAGCTATCATGATGCTCAGGTAAGAGGTATTGCATCCAAAGGCCAATTGCCCCGAGTACGTACTTGGGTGACATAAATTCCAAAGGCGATTTATAAATGGAGCGATGCAGCAATTGTGGGACGTGCAAAAAAATCTACATGTAAGTTGAAATATTGGTTAAATGTTCAAGACATGGCCCAGAAGCAAGGGCCATCGACTGGAAGAATAGTTTTTTTTTATTGGTTCATGGGATGTGGGCATCGCTGGCTAGGCCAGAATTTATTGCCCATCCCTAATTGCCCTTGAGAAGGTGGAGTTGAGCTGCCTTCTTGAACCGCTGCAGTCCATGTGAGGTAGGTACACCCATAGTGCTGTGAGGAAGGGAGTTCCAGGATTTTGACCCAGTGGCAGTGAAGGAACAGCGATATAATTCCAAGTCAGGATGGTGTGAGGCTTGGAGGGGAACTTCCAAGTGGTGGTGTTCCCATGCATTTGCTGCCCTTGTCCTTCTAGGTTGTAGAGGTCACAGGTTTGGAAGGTGCTGTCTAAGGAGCCTTGGAGTATTGCTGCAGTGCATCTTGTAGATGGTACGCACTGCTGGCACTGTGCGTCGGTGTTGGAGGGAGTGAATGTTTGTGGATAGGGTGTCAATCAAGTGGGCTGCTTTGTCCTGGATGGTGGCGAGCTTCTTGAGTGTTGTTGGAGCTGCAACCATCCAGGCAAGTGGAAAGTATTCCATCACCCTCCTGACTTGTGCCTTGTAGTTGGTGGACATGCTTTAGGGTGCCACGAGGTGAGTTACTCATCTCAGGATTCCTAGCCTCTGACCTGCTCTTGTAGCCACAGTATTTATATGGCTACTCCAGTTCAGTTTCTGGTAACCCCCCAGGATGCTGATAATGGGGGATTCAGCGATAGTAATGCCATTGAAGGGGAAATGGTAAGATCCTCTCTTGTTGTAGATGGTCATTGCCTAGCACTTGCACGGCGCGAATGTTACTTGCCACTTATCAGCCCAAGCCTGGATATTGTCCAGGTCTTGCTGCATTTCTACACGGACTGCTTCAGTATCTGAGGAGTCATGAATAGTGCAATCATCAGCGAACATTTCCATTTCTGACCTTATGATTGAAAGAAGGCCATTGATGAAGTAGCTGACCTAGGACACTACCCTGAAGAACTCCTGCAGTGGTGTCCTGGAGCGGAGATGATTGACCTCCAACAACCACAACCTTCTTCCTTTGCGCTAGGTATGACTCTAACCAGCGGAGAGTTTCCCCTGATTCCCATTGATTCCAGCTTTTCTGGAGCTCCTTGATGCCATACTCGGTCAAATGCTGCCTTCATGTCAACAGCATTCATTCTCTCCTCACCTCTTGAGTTCAGCTCTTTTGTCCATGTTTGAACCAAAGCTGTAATGAGGTCAGGAGCTGAGTGGCCCTGACAGAATCCAAACTGAGCGTCACTCAGCAGGTTATTGCTAAGCAAGTGCTGCTTGATGGCACTGTTGATGACACCTTCCATCACTTTACTGATGATAGAGAGTAGGCTGATGGGGTGGTAATTGGCCGGGTTGGATTTGTCCTGCTTTTTGTGCATAGGACATACTTGGGCAATTTTCCACATTGCAGGATAGATGCCAGTGTTGTAGCTGTACTGGAACAGCTTGGCTAGGGGCGCAGCAAGTTCTGGAGCACAGGTCTTCAGTACTATTGCTGGAATATTGTCAGGGCCCATAGCTTTTGCAGTATCCAGTGCCTTCAGTCGTTTCTTGACATCATGCGGAGTGAATCGAATTGGCTGAAGTCTGGCATCTGTGATGCTGGGGACTTCAGGAGGAGGCTGAGATAGATCATCAACTCGGCACTTCTGCCTGAAGATTGTTGCTAATGCTTCAGCCTTATCTTTCGCACTGATGTGCTTGGCTCCCCCATCATTGAGGATGGGGATATTTGTGGAGCCACCTCCTCCAGTTAGTTGTTTAATTGTCCACCACCATTCACGGCTGGATGTGGCAGGACTGCAGAGCTTAGATCTGATCCGTTGGTTATGGGATCGCTTAGCACTGTCTATCGCATGCTGCTTATGCAGTTTGGCACGCAGATAGTCCTGTGTTGTAGCTTCACCAGGTTGACACCTCATTTTGAGGTATGCCTGGTGCTGCTCCTGGCATGCCCTCCTGCACTCTTCATTGAACCAGAGTTGGTCTCCTGGCTTGATGGTAATGGTAGAGTGGGGGATATGCCGGGCCATGAGGTTACAGATCATGGTTGAGTACAATTCTGCTGCTGCTGATGGCCCACAGCGCCTCATGGATGCCCAGTTTTGCATTGCTAGATCTGTTCGAAACCTATCCCATTCAGCACGGTGGTAGTGCCCCACAACACGATGGAGAGTATCCTCAATGTGAAGACGGGAATTTGTCTCCACGAGGACTGTGGGTGGTCACTCCTACCAATACTATCATGGACAGGGTGAAAGAGGTGAGGGTACGAAAGCACAGTGCAAGTTCTAATAGTGGGTCTGGAAGTGACTCTTCCGTAAGGAAGCGATCACGTACTGGAGAAAGAGCCTCTGATAATGTGTGAGGGAAATCTTCTAGTGGTAGTCCCAAAGTACACCAAAGTGCTAATAGAGGACGTAGTTTGAACAGATTCCACAATGAAACAAAGACTAGAGAGCAGTTTTAGAGAGTTGGAGAGAGTTTAGAGTTTATTCTGAGGTACCAGATAGGGGACAGCCAGCCTGGTCCCTTAGATGGATTTGTAGTGAAAAAGTACTTCCCAATGGGACCTATAGGCTAAAGTGAGGTTAGTTGCGAGGGGTTTTGAAGAGAGACTGGGTGATACCGATGTTAGAGTAGACTCTCCCACAGCTGGAAAAATAATCTTGAAAATCTTTTCGGCTCTTTTGGAGTGTAGATCCATTGACATAAAAGCCGCATTTCTGCAGGGTGATACTTTTCAGACAGAAGTGCATCTGAAAGGTAAGTCATGGCAGGAAAGTTCGCACCCTTGATATGCTTCTCCTGCGCTATGTGGAAAACAGGGACGCTTCCAGTATCTCTGGCGACCATGTGTGCAGGAAGTGTATCCATCTGCAGCTACTGGCTACCTGCATTATGGAACTGGAGCTGCGGGTGTATTCACTGTGGAGCATCCTCGATGCTGAGGACATCATGGATAGAATGTTTAGCGAGGTGGTCAAACTGCAGGTAATGGCTGCACAGGCAAAAAAGGGATGGGTGACCATCAGGTGGAGTAGTAGGCGCAGGCAGGTAGTGCAGGAGTCCCCTTTGGCCATCCCCCTCTCAAACAGATATATCACTTTGAATACTGTTGGAGGGGATGGCCTCCCAGGGAAATCAGCAACAGCCAAGTTGCTCTGCTGCATTAGGAGGGAGTGGGGGGGGGGGGGGGGGGAAAGACTGGGAAAGCCATAGTGAGTGATAGGAGATTCAATTGTAAGGGGAACAGACAGGCATTTCTGTGGCTGTAAATGAGACTCCAGGATGATATCTTGCCTCCCTGGTGCTAGGGTCAAGGTTGGCTCGGAGAGGCTGCAGGACATTCTGAAGGGGGAGGGTGAACAGCCAGTGGTCATGGTACATGTGGGTACAAACGACATAGGTAGAAAAAGGGATGAGGTCCTGCAAGATGAATTTAAGGAGTTAGGAGCTAAATTAAAAATCAGAACCTCAGGATTACTTGCTGTGCCACTTGTTAGTGAGTATAGGACCAGGAGAACAGACCGGATGAATGCGTGGCTGGAGAAATGGTGCAGGAGGGAGGGATTTAGATTCCTGGGACATCAGGACCAGTTCTGGGGAAGGTGGGACCTGTACAGGTGGGACGGGTTACACCCAGGCAGGATCGGAACCGATGTCTTCACAGGGGCGTTTGCTAGTGCTGTTGGGGAGGATTTAAACTAGAATGGCAGGGGGATGGGAACCTGGGTGGGGAGACTGAGGGGGAGGAAACCAGGATAGAAACAAAAGACAGGAAACAAAAAGGCAAAAGTGGAAGGCATAGAAATCAAGGGCAAGAAACAAATAGGGCCATAGTGCGAAATAATGCGAAGATGACTAAGAATGTTAAAAAGACATGCCTAAAGGCATGGTGTCTCAATGCACCGAGTATTCGCAATAAGGTAGGTGAATTAACCGCGCAAATAGATGTAAATGGATATGATATAGTTGCAATTACAGAGACATGGCTGCAGGGTGACCAAGGATGGAAACTGAACAACCAGGGGTATTTAATATTTAGGAAGGACAGGCAAAAAGGGAAAAGAGATGGAGTAGCATTGGTAGTAAAAGAGGAAATCGATACATTAGTGAGGAAGGATATTAGCTCAGAGAATCCTGATGTGGAATCTGTATGGGTGGAGCTAAGAAACAACAAGGGGCAGAAAATGTTGCTGGGGATTGTATATAGACCCCCAAACAGCAGTGGTTATATAGAGGATGGCATTAAACAGGAAATTAGAGACGCATGCAATAAGAGCGCACCTGTAATTATGGGTGACTCTAATCTACATATAGATTGGGCAAACCAAATAAGCAATAATACTGTAGAGGAGGAATTCCTGGAGTGCGTACATGATGGTCTTTTGGACCAATACGTTGAGGAACCAACTAGAGAACAGGCCATCTGAGATTGGTTATTGTGTAATGAGAAAGGATTAGTTAACAATTTTGTTGTGCAGGGTCCCATGGGGAAGAGCGACCATAATATGATAGAATTCTTCATTAAGATGGAGTGTGAGAGAGCTGAGTCCGAGACTAGGGTCCTGAATCTGAATAAAGGAATCTATGAAGGTATGAGGCGCGAGTTGGCTCTGATAGATTGGGGAACGTTACTTAAAGGGTTGACAGTGGATAGGCAATGGCTAGCATTTAAAAAGCACATGGATGAATTACAACAATTGTTCATTCCTATCTGGCGCAAAAATAAAACAAAAAGCGTGGCTCAACCGTGGCTTACAAAATAAATTAGGGATAGTATTAGATCCAAGGAGGATAAATATAAAATGGCCAGAACATGCAGCAAATCTGAGGATTGGGAGTAGTTTAGAATTCAGCAGAGGAGGACAAAGGGATTGATTAAGAAGGGGAAAATAGAGTATGAGAGTAAGCTTGCAGAGAACATAAAAACTGACTGTAAAAGCTTCTATAGATATGTAAAGAGAAAAAGATTAGTGAAGACAAATGTGGGTCCCTTACAGCCAGAAACGGGGGAATTTATAATGGTGAACAAAGAAACGGCAGACCAATTCAATCCATACTTTGGTTCTGTCTTCACAAAGGAGGACTCAAATTACCTCCCAGAAATGTTGGGGAACACAAAGTCTAGTGAGAAGGGATAACTGTATGAAATCAGTATTAGTAGGGAAATGGTGTTAGGGAAATTGATGGCATTGAAGGCCAATAAATCCCCAGGGCCTGATAATCTACATCCCAAAGTACTTAAGGAAGTGGCCCCAGAAATAGTAGATGCAATACTGGTCATTTTTCAAAATTCTATAGACTCTGGAACAGTTCCAATGGATTGGAGGGTAGCTAATGTAACCCCACTATTTAAAAAAGGAGGTAGAGAGAAAACAGGGAATTATAGAACGGTTAACCCGACATCAGTAGTGAGGAAAATGCTAGAGTCCATTATAAAAGATGTAATAGCAGAGCACTTGGAAAACAATGACAGGATCGGACAAAGTCAACATGGATTTACGAAAGAGAAATCATGCTTGACGAATCTACTGGAATTTTTTGAGGATGTAACTAGTAGAATAGATAAGGGAGAACCAGTGGATGTGGTGTATTTGTACTTATAGAAGGCTTTTACTAAGGCCCCACATAAGAGATTAGCATGCAAAATTAAAGCACATGGGATTGGGGGTAAGGTACTGACATGGATAGAGAACTAGTTGGCAGACAGGAAACAAAGAGTTGGAATAAACGGGTCGTTTTCCAAATGGCAGGCATTGACTAGTCGGGTACCGCAGGGATCAGTGCTAGGACCCCTGCTATTCACAATATATATTAATGATATAGATGAGGGAGATAAATGTAATATATCCAAGTTTTCAGACGACACAAAACTGGGTGGGAGTGTGAGCTGTGAGGAGGATGCAGAGAAGCTCCAGTGTGATTTGGACAGGTTGAGTGAGTTGGCAAATACATGGCAGATGCAGTATAATGTGGATAAATGTGAAGTTATCCACTTTGGTGGCAAAAACAGAAAGGCAGATTATTATCTGAACGGCGATAGATTGGGAAAGGGGGAGGTGCAGCGAGACCTGGGTGTCCTTGTGCACCAGTCGCTAAAAGTAAGCATGCAGGTGCAGCAGGCAGTTAAGAAGGCAAATGGTATGTTGGCCTTCATAGCGAGAGGATTCGCGTACAGGAGCAAGGATGTCTTGCTGCAATTACACAAGACCTTCGTGAGACCACACCTGGAGTACTGTGTGCAGTTTTGGTCTCCTTATCTGAGGAAGGATGTTCTTGCTATGGAGGGAGTGCAGCGAAGGTTCACCAGACTGATTCCTGGGATGGCAGGACTGACGTATGAGGACAGATTGGGTCGATTAGGCTCATATTCGCTAGAGTTTAGAAGAATGAGAGGGGATCACATAGAAACCTACAAAATTCTAACAGGACTGGACAGACTAGATGCAGGAAGGATGTTCCCGATGACGGGGGAGTCCAGGATCAGGGGCTACTGTCTAAGGATAAGGGATAAGCCATTAAGGACTGAGATGAGGAGGGATTTCTTCACCCAGAGAGTGGTGAACCTGTGTAATTCTCTACCACAGAAAGCAGCTGAGGCCAAATCATTAAATATATTCAAGAAAGAGTTAGATATAGTTCTTAGGGCTAAAGGGATCAAAGGATACGGGGAGAAAGCCGGAACAGGGTAATGAGTTTGGTTGATCAACCATGACCGTATTGAATGGCGGTACAGGCTCGAAGGACCAAATGGCCTCCTCCTGCTCCTAGTTTCTATGTTTCTATGAAACAACCCATAGAGGCAGCAGATGTGCAAGTAGAATTATGGAAACTGAACAAATGCATCAATGGCCTCAATGATGCTTTTAGGGTGTGGTATTTCTCGGTGAGATCTGTTTTGTTGAAAATTGGTTATGTTCAACTAAAAGCAGATCCTGCAATGTTTTATTGGTATCATAAAGGGAAACTTTCAGGTATCTTAATGATGCACGTTGATGATTTCTTATGGGGTGGTGCTGCAGAATTTGAAAAATATGTTATGAATAACATTAGGGCAGAATTTACGATTGGGAGTCAGGCTTGTGGGACCTTTAAATATATTGGTTTAGATATTAAACAGACTGCATCTGGAATAACTTTTAATCAATAATCCTATTTAGAGAGTGTTACTCCCATCCCGGTTAATTGTGTTAGGTCATCACAGAAAGATGATAATATATCTAAAGCAGAGACTGAGCAATTGTGAAGCTTGGTTGGTAAGTTAAACAGGTTGTGCTCTCAGACTAGGCCTGATGCTAGTTTTGATGTGCTGGAGTTAAACACGATGATGAAACATCCGAAGGTTGAGAATGTTTTAAGGGTAAATAAAACATTTAAAAAAAAACTAAATCTGGAGCAATGTGTATTGATGTTCCCATCCTTAGGTGACCCAAAGAACATGAAGCTAATAATTTTTATTAATGCTTCAAATGCTAATCTTGCTGATGGGTATTCGAGTGGAGCTGATTTCATAATATTTCTGATGTGTGAAAATGGGAAATGTCCTTTAGCTTGGGAGACTAAGAAAATAAAACAGGTTGTTAAAAGCACTTTAGCTATGGAAACACTGGGTCTTGTGCAGGCAGTGGATACTGGATTCTATTTGTCAAATATTTTGAGTGAAATTCTGAACAAGGAACATACTGAAGATGGGATACCCATTGAACATTATGTGGATAATCTCTCTTTGTGGGGCAATGTACACTCTACAAAAAGTGTGAGTGAGAAAAGACCACATATTGAGCTTGGATTGAAACAAATGCTGGAGAGAAAGGAAATCTCCAAACTTAAATGGGGAGATGCAAGTCATTAGCTATCTGATTGTTTCAGAAAAAGAAACGCTAGTGTAAAGAAATTGTTAGGGGCGCTGGAGGAGGGGCATCTCAATGTAATACTTCGTCCCCAATATGGAATTTTTGATGTATTTTGAAATGTTCTTTGAGCGTGTTAATACTTTTTTACATGATATGGAATTTATTTTTAAAATGTTATTTGAGCATGTTAATCCAAGTTGTATTATAAAAGAAAGAAGGGAATCTGTTAATCTGTTAATTGTGTGTCAATTGCTTGATTATATGCAGGTGGAGGGTGTTAATTGGGGTCTTACTTGAGTACTTATAGGCGGACGCTTTCTGAGACTGGTGGACGGTTTGATTGAGGAGCTACATATTTGTAATCCTTTTGCTCTGTACAATAAATGTGAAACTGAGTAAAGATAGGCTCCAGCATTATCCTCCCATAACAAGCTTTCTGGAGTTTAACAATGGATGGGGTGCCGATCAAGCGGGTTGCCTTGTCCTGGATGGTGTCGAGCTTCCTGAGTGTTGATGGAGCCGCACTTATCCAGGCAAGTGGAGAGTATTCCATCATGCTCCTGATTTGTGCCTTGTAGATGGTGGACAGGCTTTGGGGAGAGAAGAGGTGGATTACTCGCTGTAGAATTCCCAGCCTTTGACCAGTATTTATGTGGTTGCTCCAGTTCAGTTACTGGTCAATGGTAACCTCCAGGATGTTGAAAGCGGGGGATTCAGCGATAGTAATGCTGTTGAATGTCAAGGGCAGATGGTTAAATTCTCTCTTGTTGGAGATCATCATTGCCTGACACTTGGAACTCCTGCAGTGATGTTCTGAAACTGAGATGATTGGCCTCCAACAAGCACAACCACCTTCCTTTGTGATAGGGGTGACTCCAACCAGTGGAGAGTTTTCCCCAATTCCCATTGACTTCACTTTGACTAGGGCTCTTTGATGCCTCACTCGGTCAAATGCTGTCTTCATATCAAGCACAATCACTCTCACCTCACCTCTTGAGTTCAGCTCTTTTGTCTTATGTTTGGCCCAAGGTTGAAATGAAGTCAGGAACCCTGGCAGAACCAAAACTGAGCATTGCTGAGAAGGTTATTGCTGTTTAAGTGGTGCTCGATAGCACTGTCGACAACACCTTCCTTCATTTTGCTGATGATCGAGAGTAGATTGATGGGGCGGTAATTGGCCTGATTGAATTTGTCCTCCTTTCTGTGGATGGGACATACCTGGGCAATTTTCCACATTATCTGGTAGATGCCAGTGTTGAACCTGCACTGGAACAGCTTGGCTAGGGGCACAGCTAGTTCTGCAGCACAAGTCTTCAGTACTACTGCAAGGATGTTGTCAGGATATCAGTGAATCGATTTGGCTGACGATTGACATCTGTGATGCTGGACACTCAGGAGGAGGCCGAGATGGATCATCCACTTGGCGCTTCTGGCTGAAGATGGTTGTGAATCCTTCAGCCTTTTCTTTTCCACTGATGTACTGGGCTCCCCCATCATTGAGGATGGGGATATTTGCGGAGCCTCCTCCTCCTGTTAGTTGTTTAATTGTCCACCACCATTCATGACTGGATGTGGCAGGACCACAGAGCTTTGATCTTAATCAGCCACATCTGGGCCTGTTGCTGCTGATTGGTAATGCCTGCTACTATGCGCCATTATTCATGCTTGGTGATCCAGGTATTTATAGGAAGTGGTGGGCGAAAGTCCTATAAATTATGTGCTTCCTGTCCCTGATTCTTTGCAGTAGGGCTTCTGGCACTTGATCAATAATCATGCCTTCCTTTATTCAGTAATGCCCAAATCCAAAGCAGTTCAGTTCAATAAACTTAAGTGATTACCTCGTCATTGTTACTTAAGATGCTTGGCTGCCTCCTTTGAGATTTGCAGTTAAGAGCTTAGCCTTTTCATTCCATTACGTGGAAGATACAGCTAAAATTTTAGCTCCTGGATTGAAAGCAGCAAAGTTATGAGTTAACCAGGAGGCTTTATGACTCTTACGAACTTTTTGTTTTCCATAGTTAACCCTCGATATTGCCTCAGGAGTATATTCCTCGGCTTCTAAGGAGATGTCTCAGAACACTGTTCCAAAGCCCATTCCCCTGGTGCTTTAAGTATATATTATAGAGTAAAAGGCATTGTCACAAGAGTCAATTAGTTTTAGAAATACTTCATAGATTGAACATGACAATATCTGAAGTAAGATAAGCATTTATAACCTTAGGAAGAAATAGCTCACTTAAAAAAATAGTTAAATCACTGCATACATTGCAAGCCTCAGGCGTTTACTGCTAGTCATCTTGCTTCCAAAGAAAATAACTACAACTCAGTTAAAACATTCAAAAAGTATGGAAAAATAGCTATAAATATACAACTAGCAGCTGTCTTTGCAAACAATGAACTTTCACCTGATTTACATATTAATGAATAATGAAGAGCTCTCTACTATAAAGTCTCAACATTATTTATCACATATTTTCAGCAGAGAACTTCAAGAATAGAAAATACTTTCTTTCAGAAGTATTCAGCTTGAAACAAATTTTAACGCATCTCTGAAATTGTCAAACAGATGACACAAATGAACCTGATTTCGGCAAAGTTCACATATTAGTTTTACCAAAGAAATACAAAAGGATGGTTTCGTCTTACAGCAAATATTCCAAGTACATGAATGGAAAGCATTAACATTTAAAATTTAGAATTACTGTGTGATAATTACAGATGGATGTTTATATTTAAAATGTGTAATTCCTACATCCTTCTTGTGCATTTTTTAAAATGTAGATTCCTCATCTCAGAAGCATTGCTCAATTTTTCTAGACTTTAAAATCTACAGGAGAGTTCTCCCATTGCTCCAAACAATATTTAATCTTCGCTCAACACCATCAAAATAGATTTGGAGTAATTTTCACCTTCACAGCCTGACTGGTAATCTGGCAGAAGAGACTGCTTGTCCATTATAGAACCCATTGAATCAATCACATGGAAATCAGACAGGTTTTACAATAGGCATTGATCCCTCAGTTGTTGAAGGTAAAAGTGACCCCATTACTGATCATTTATCTCATCGCTGTTTGTGGGACCTTGTTGTGTACAAGTTGACAGTCACATTTGCCAACAGTGGCATCACTTCAAAGAACAATGGCCTGGATCTTCCTGTCAGCAGTGAAGCTGTGGTGTACACCACTGACTGTACAAAAAAATACAAACTCACCTGGTTCATTGTTTGCAGGGAAAATTTCCTCTTTTCCTGCAGCAGGGCCTACCATCAGGTCAAAGAGCATGCTCTTCCAGTGCGGTACATTGCCAATGAAGCCACGTCCCCTTTTGATGTCACGAACTAAAGACACGTTCCTTGAGGTCTGTGTTCATCTCAATGACAGGTAGCTTTTTTATGATTTTTAATATTTTAAAACAATTAGAGCACTTTTTAAAACTGTTTTAAACTTTAAAATACATGTAACATTTTTATAACAATTTTAAAATTGTTCAAAGTAACCTTCGATGTGACCAGCAAAAATCCATGAAATAGACCGCATGGGTGCTTTCAACACCAAGAGTTTAACTGGTCATTTCATAACCAATTACCAAGTGAGGTACAGCATGAGAATCAAAAGAAAGGAGATCTGTTGAAGTGCTTCAATTTTATTTTAAATCTGCTACCGAGAAGAAATACAATCTATGTGAACAAACTGAAAGCAATGGTTACAAAATGACTTTTAAATGGCACTTGTAGAGGTATTGTAAAATCTCAGTGGATAAACCTGTATCTCTAAACTGGAAGAATATAATAAGGCAAAGTCATTGAATATTATAAATGTACGTACACAGAATTCCTAAAACGCCATGATGGCAGTAGCCCTTGTTGTGGTATTGCTTGAAGGGGCATATCTGAAACAACTGTCCATCACTGGAAAGGAGATGATGTACAGAGCCATTTGATCTCTAAGCACTTGCTTAAAGCAGCTACAGGAACAAAACATGTTAAAGTACCTTCCAGTATGGCTGTACATAAGTTAGTATCTTCAATGAAAGAACCCACCTTTTAGATTCGCCGATCTCATCTGTGTGATTGGTGTGCTTGCGTCAAGAAAGAGGAAACGCGACAGCCCTCTGTGAACATGGGAGAGACATAACCTTAATTGTGACAAAACCTTTACACTAGTGAAATGGTTTTGCAATTAACCATTAGTAATACAATTTATGCTAAAGTGGATACATATGTCCAAACATATCGGAGTTAATAGCTAGATACACTTTTACAACTTGCTGTTTAAAGTGTGAGAGCATTGAATTGTCTCATGATTTTAGATGTCTAATCCACTTATTATATGCATATCTCCTCTCTAAACATATTTTAAAAAAAAAATACATTGGTATTAGTCATATTTAACGCTACTTCTATCACAATAAATCCAAATACAAATTAAAAGATGACCGTTCCCCCTAATAAGGCAGGTTATTTAGCAACTGGTTCACGAACATTCAAGTTGCTTATCTCTATATTTTCTGCTTGGAATTAACTGTGGACAAGGGGAGTTCATGCTTTTTAATTTAAAGTATCATTTGAAATTTCCTTGTTAATTTATATTATAATAATAATTTGGTCATCCATATATCTAGGTATTTATCCTGTATTTATAACCAGTGAAAATTTGTGCAACCATAACCAGGATTTTAAAACTGCAATTAAAATTAAAAGCGGTTCCTTTATAATTTTGAAAAATGTGTAACTAGTGCCAAATTAATTCTGAAAGACAATAATTGCTAATATTTTTGTCTGGCATAAATGTAATGACATGATCTGTATGGTCATCTAATATAAAAAGATGAAATGTTCCAACAAAATGTAATGAGTTGGCCGCCCTTACTAAAAAGGCTGAGCCCTTTTCACAAATCAACATTTTAAACAAATAGATTCCCAATAACCTTAATGTATCAAAAATGACTTCAACCCATCATCCACCCTCCCTCCAGCTTCGCTATCGGGGGAAGTCGAGGCTTCTTGGTCTACGCTGGGCAGCCCAGAGTTTGCCGCACCTGTGGCAAATCTGGTCACATGGCAGCCAACTGCAGCATGGTTGTTTGCAAGAACTGCAAGGAGGAAGGCCATCAGACCAAGGACTGTAAGCAGACTAAGTGTTGCAACTTGTGCGGTGTGGCAGGCCATCTCTACAAGACCTGCCCCAAACGTTGCCTCAGCTATGCTCAGGCGGCAAGGTCCAAGGAAAGGCCGGGAGAAGGTTCGACGAAGGCGTCCGCTGTTCGAAAGGAGACCAGCAACCTTCTCCGCAGTGAGGAACTTCAACCTGAGAAGGAAGGGGAGGCGGCTGAAACCAACGACCCAGCACCTACCCAGCGCCCGGAAACCCCGACTCCACAGACAGAATCAATGGAGGAGGAGGCAGCAGATGGACAAACAGGTCAGTGGCAAGTGGTCCAGAGGAAAACCACAAAGAAAAAACATCCCAAAGCCACCACCCAAACCAGTGGCAAGAGGAGGCTCTCTTCTGAATCAGACTGCAACAACTCCTCTTCACTGGATGGGGAAATGCTGGAACGACAGCCCCTTCAAAAGAGGCGGCAGAACTCCGAGATGGATGATAAAGCATCCCAGCCCCCGGGCACTGGAAGCTGTGATGGGCCCGGCGTGGCCCAACCCCAATGCCCCACACGTGACGACGTGGCCAACGCATCTCAGCTCCGGGACACCGGGAGCAAAGACACGTCTGGCGCACCTGAGCTCCGGGAGACCGGGAGCTGTGATGTTTTCGAGGAGGAACAGATGGAAGCAGCTGAGGACAACCCAATCCTCTCTGCCTACAAGACCCCCCCGATGTCACCCGAGCGGCACAAACCCTGCATGAAAAATCAGGAGGGGTTTCTGAGCCCAACCAACGTGAAACTGCTTGCGCATACGATGGGTATGCAGGAACATCCCGAAGGGGAAGGACTGGGACTAGCGAGGACAAATGGTATGGGAAGCAACAACTAATTTTTAGTAAAAAATGGGTATAAGAATTGCTTCCATTAATGTGCGTAGCATTAAATTGACTATGCGATGTGTTTCAACCTTGGATTACCTTGCCAAGGTCAAAGCTGACCTACTGTTTCTGCAGGAGTGTGGAATACCACACCTCAGCACCTACAGGCAGTGGTCGCGATGGTGGTCCCACGGGCCATCGATCTGGTTGGGGGGTAATGACTGCCGTTCCTCCGGCCTGGGTATTCTGCTGCGGGGAGGTAACTTCACCATCTCCGAAGTTAAGGAGGTGGTGGGCGGCCGCCTCCTCGTAGCAGACGTGATGTACAACAACGCTCCGCTCCGGTTGATCAACGTGTACGCCCCGGTACAACGCAGCGAGCGGCTGACCGTCTTCCAGCAGCTCCCACTGCTGCTGGCGACGTCCAGGCCGGTCATCCTAGGCGGGGACTTCAACTGCATCATCGATGCGGCTGGACGATCCGGCAGTGACGACAGCAAACTGGACGCTACGTTCAGATTCCTAATAGAAACAGTTAAGGATGCCAAACTGCACGACGTCTTCAGCAAACCTGCAGACGGAGCACAGCGCAGATACACATAGTCAAGATCGGACGGGTCTGCCCGTTCCAGGATTGACTTCCTGTTTGTGTCCCGTGCTGTCACGGTCGGATCCACCGACATCAAGCCGGTGTTCTTCTCCGACCACTGCCTCTTACTGGCCGACTGTCACTTACAGGACGACCAGCGGGTTGGCAGAGGGACGTGGAAGCTCAATGCGACACTGCTGACCCCAGAGAACGTTGAGGAACTCAAAAGGGATTACAATGGTTGGAGGACCGTGAAACCCCTCTTTGAGTCTCCAGTTCACTGGTGGGAAGCGATTAAGGAGAACATCAAGAGGTTCTTCATCCACAAAGGTGTTCAGAAGGCGAGAGAGAGACAGAGGGAACTGTCCCGACTCCAGAAAATTATGCAAAATCTACTCCGGTTGCAGTCAATGGGGGTCGAGGTCAAGGAGGACCTCCAAGAGGTGAAGAGCCAGCAGGCCTCGCTCTTTGCCAAGGAGGCCTCCAAGATCATCTTCCGGTCCAGAGTCCGCTCCATCGAGCAGGATGAGACGTGCTCGCGGTACTTCTTCCAAAAGGTACACAGAGAGAGCTCTGTTATCAGCAGCCTGAAGGAAGAAGATGGCTCGGTAACGTCTTCGCAGTCCGACATACTAAGGATCAGCAAATCCTTTTATGCTGGGTTGTATGACGCGAAGCCCACAGACAGCAGAGCCTCCCAGTCCTTCCTGTCATCTATCACAGAGGTCTTAGATGACAGCAGGAGGGAGGGACTGGACAAGCCACTAACTCTGGACGAGCTGACAAAGGCCGTCGAGTCTTTCGAGGCGAGTAAAACTCCCGGGAGCGACAGCTTACCGGTCGAGTTGTACTCGGCCCTGTGGGACTGGGTCGGCCCGGACCTGCTGGAAGTATACGAGAGTATGCTCCTGGCCGGTAGCATGTCAGAATCCATGAGAAAAGGCATCATCACCCTCATTTACAAGCTGAAGGGGGAGAGGGCAGAAATCAGAAATTGGCGGCCCATCTCACTGCTTAATGTTGATTACAAGATTCTGTCCAAAGTCATAGCCAGTCGAGTCAAGTCTGCTCTGGAGCTGGTGATTCACCCCGATCAGACCTGTACTGTACCCGGCAGGAAGATCTCTGATAGCCTCGCGCTACTCAGGGATACGATCGCCTACGTACGGGACAGGAGGGTGGACACCTGCCTCATCAGCCTGGACCAGGAGAAGGCTTTTGACAGGATATCGCACACCTACATGATGGACGTGCTTTCCAAAATGGGGTTTGGGGAGGGAATCTGCAATTGGATCCAACTGCTCTACACAAACATCAGTAGCGCAGTCTCAATCAACGGGTGGGAATCGGAAAGTTTCCCGATCAAATCTGGAGTCAGACAGGGCTGTCCTCTGTCCCCGGTCTTGTTTGTTTGCTGTATTGAACCCTTTGCTGAGTCTATTAGGAAGGATGCGAGCATAAGAGGGGTGACAATCCCAGGCAGCGGAGGCACTCAGGTCAAAACCTCCCTGTACATGGATGACGTCGCTGTTTTCTGCTCGGATCCGCTGTCCGTGCGCAGACTGATGAGCATCTGCGACCAGTTCGAACTGGCCTCGGGAGCCAAAGTTAACCACGGCAAGAGCGAGGCCATGTTCTTTGGCAACTGGGCTGACCGATCCTTTGTCCCCTTCATCGTCAGGTCAGATTACCTGAAGGTGCTGGGGATATGGTTCGGAAGGGCCGGGGCGTGCACCAAAACATGGGAGGAGCGAGTAGCCAAGGTACGACAAAAGTTGGGCATGTGGGGGCAGCGATCTCTCTCCATTGTGGGTAAGAACCTGGTCATCAGGTGCGAGGCGCTCACGTTGTTGCTCTACGTGGCGCAGGTCTGGCCCATACCCCACTCCTGCGCCGTGGCAGTCACCCGAGCCATTTTCCGCTTCGTCTGGGGATCTAAAATGGATCGGGTCCGGAGGGACACGATGTACAAATCTCTGGACAAGGGCGGGAAAAATGTACCCAACGCGGCCCTCATCCTGATGACCACCTTCGTGTGCGGCTGCATCAAGCTGTGTGTAGATCCCCAGTACGCAAACTCCAAGTGTCACTACGTGCTGAGGTTCTATCTGTCCCCGGTGTTGCGAAGGATGGGCCTAGTCACATTGCCGCGGAACGCACCATGCAGTTGGGCGGCGCCGTACCACCTATCCTTCGTGGAGCAGTTTCTGCGGAAAAACACCTTTGACCACCGGTCCATCAGGCAGTGGTCTGCACGGAATGTCCTCAAGGCCCTACGGGAAAAGGAAACGGTGGATCCTGTCGGATGGTTCCCCGAGCAGACCGTCAAAGTCATTTGGCGGAATGCCTCATCACCAGAACTTTCAAACAAGCACCAAGACGTAGCTTGGCTGGTGGTGAGAAGGGCCCTCCCCGTCAGATCCTTCATGCACACCCGAAGTCTCGCCCCCTCCGCACAGTGCCCCCGCGTTGGCTGTGGTGGGGAAGAGACGGTTGCCCACCTCCTCCTGGAATGTGCCTTTGCAAAGCAGGTGTGGAAAGAGATGCAGTGGTTTTTGTCAAGGTTCATCCCAAGCAGCTCTGTAACACAGGAGTCTGTGCTCTACGGGCTGTTCCCAGGGACGCACACCGAGACAAACATCAACTGCTGCTGGAGGACTATCAATTCGGTGAAAGACGCCCTTTGGTCTGCCCGAAACTTGCTGGTCTTCCAGCGCAAAGAGTTGCCCACCACCGAATGTTGCAGACTGGCACATTCCAAGGTCCAGGACTACGTGCTGAGGGACGCACTAAAGCTTGGGGCAGCCGCAGCAAAGGCTCAATGGGGAAAGACCACAGTGTAAGGTTCCCCCACCAAGCTGGACTGAGGGGTTGGATCCATGGGAAACCCCTCGAACTGTATCGTTAATATTCTCAATTGCTGTAAATGTAAAACTGTAATTGACATGACAATTGTGAAACGGAAGGGTCGGGAAGAAACTCATGACAGTATTGAAGGAAACTGATCTACCTTGCAATGTTTGTATTTTTTGGTGCTGTTTGGAAACTGTTTGGCAATGTAATTTTTACAGATTTTTATGAATAAAGTATATTTTGGAAATAAAAAAAAAATGAACATTATTTTAATGCAAATAAAAGTTGTATAGTTGGTTGATATTTATTTATTTAGAGATACAGCACTGAAACAGATCCTTCAGCCCACCGAGGCTGTGCCGACCATCAACCACCCATTTATACTAATCCTACATTAATCCCATTACCCTCTCACATCCCCACCTTCCCTCAATTCCCCTACCACCTACTTATACTAGGGGCAATTTATAATGACCAATTTCCCTATCAACCTGCAAGTCTTTGGCTATGGGAGGAAACCAGAGCACCCAGCGAAAACCCACGCGGTCATAGGGAGAACTTGCAAACTCCGCACAGGCAGTACCCAGAAGCAAACCCGGGTCGCTGGAGCTGTGAGGCTGCGGTGCTAACCACTGCGCCACTGTGCCGCCCTGTTATTCTTTTATGATTATTTTAATTTGGTAAAAGGTTATTCGATCAGATTAATGTTTTTGGATGGTATGACCTAGACAGAGCCAACCGGATTTGAAGAGCCATGTACATAGATTGAGCCAGGGGTGGGGTGGTGGGAGGGGAGGAAGGGGGTGGAGGGAGGGGAGGGGGTGCAGGGAAGGGGTTGGGTTGGGAGGGGTGGGGGGAGGGGGAGGAGGGAGGGTTGCAGGGGTGGGGAGGAGCTGGGGGAACCGGAGAACCCGGAGCATTTTTACCCTCTTGTTGGTTTGGGTTTAAAGGGATGCACTCCTCAACATGCTCTGTGCCTGCTAGTATCAGCCCGAAAAAAATCTTCATAAAAACATGTGTAACTTCTGGGCAATCAGCCCAGTTCACAAAATCATAGAATAATACAGTGCAGAAGAGGCCCTTCGGCCCATCGAGTCTGCACCGATGCATTAAAGACACCTGACCTGTCTACCTAATCCTATTTGCCAGCACGTGGCCCATAGCCTTGAATGTTATGATGTGCCAAGTGCTCATCCAGGTACTTTTTAAAGGATGTGAGGCAACCTGCCTCTATCACCCTCCCAGGCAGGACATTCCAGACTGTCACCACCCTCTGGGGAAAAAAGTTCTTCCTCAAATCCCCCTTAAACCTCCCTCCCCTCACCTTAAACTTGTGACCCCTCATTACTGACCCTTCAACTAAGGGGAACAGTTGCTCCCTATCCACCCTGTCCATGCCCCTCATAATCTTGTACACCTCGATCAGGTCACCCCTCAGTCTTCTCTGCTCCAGCGAAAACAACCCAAGCCTATCCAACCTCTCTTCATAGCTTAAATGTTCCATCCCAGGCAACATCCTGGTGAATTGCCTCTGCACCCCCTCCAATGCAATCACATCCTTCCTATAATGTGGCGACCAGAATTGCACACAGCACTCCAGCTGTGGCCTTACCAAAGTTCTGTACAACTCCAACATGACCTCCCTGCTTTTGTAATCTATGCCTCGATTGATCAAGGCAAGTGTCCCATATGCCTTTTTCACCACCCTATTAACCTGCCCTTCTGCCTTCAGAGATCTATGGATAAACACGCCAAGGTCCCTTTGTTCCTCGGAACTTCCCAGTGTCAGGCCATTCATTGAATACTTCCGTCTCACATTACTCCTTCCAAAGTGTATCACTTCACACTTTTCAGCGTTAAATTCCATCTGCCACTTTTCTGCCCATTTGACCATCCCGTCTATATCTTCCTGTAACCTAAGACACTCCACCTCACTGTTAACCACTCGGCCAATCTTTGTGTCATCCACGATCTTACTGATCCTACCCCCCACATAGTCATCTATGTCGTTTATATAAATGACGAACAATAGGGGACCCAGCGCAGATCCTTGTGGTACGCCACTGGACACTGGCTTCCAGTCACTAAAACAGCTGTCTGTCATCACTCTCTGTCTTCTACAGCTAAGCCAATTTTGAATCCGCCTTATCAAGTTACCTTGTATCCCATGTGCATTTGCTTTCTTGATAAGTCTCCCATGTGGGACCTTGTCAAAGGCTTTGCTGAAATCCATGTAAACTACATCAACTGCACGACCCTCATCTACACACCTGGTCACATGCTCAAAAAATTCAATCAAATTTGTTAGGCATGACCTCCCTCTGACAAAGCCATGCTGACTATTCCTAATCAAATTTTGCCTCTCCAAGTGGAGATAGATTCTCTCCTTCAGAATTTTCTGCAATAGTTTCCTTAGATAGAGGATCTGGATCGGCGCAGGCTTGGAGGGCCGAAGGGCCTGTTCCAGTGCTGTAATTTTCTTTGTGCTTTGTTCTTTGTTCTTACCACTGACATGAGACTCACTGGTCTGTAGTTCCCTGGCTTATCTCTACAACCTTTCTTAAATAGTGGGACCACATTAGCTGTTCTCCAGTCCTCTGGCACCTCCCCCATGGCCAGAGAGGAATTAAAAATTAGGGTCGGAGCCCCTGCAATCTCCACCCTCGCCTCCCACAGCATCCTGGGATACAAATCGTCCAGGCCTGGAGATTTGTCCACTTTTAAGCCTACCAAGACCTCCAATACCTTGACACTCCCTATGACAATTTGCTCAACAGTCTCTCTCTCTAAGTTCCATATCTACATCCTCATTCTCTTGGGTGAAGAAAGATGTGAAGTATTCGTTCAACACCCTACTAATGTCCTCTGGCTCTACCCACAAATTTTCCCCTTGGTCCCTAATGGGTCCTACTCTTTCCCTGGTTATCCTCTTCCCATTGATATACTTATAGAATATCTTGGGATTTTCCTTACTTTTACCAGCCAGAGCTTTCTCATATCTCCTCTTTGCTCTCCTAATTGCTTTCCTAAGCTCCATCCCACACTTTCTGTCCTCCATTAATGCCTCCATTGTTTTGCTCTCCTTGTATTTGCTAAAAGCCTCTCTTTTCCTTCTCATCGTTCCCTGAATGTTTCTGGTCATCCATGGTTCTCTGGGCTTGTTGCTCCTACCTATTACCCTAGAGGGAACATGTTGGGCCTGTACTCTCCCCATTTCCTTTTTGAATGCCCCCCACTGCTCTTCTGTAGATTTCCCGACAAATAACTCTTTCCAATCTACCTTGGCCAGATCCTGCCTTCTTTTACTAAAATTTGTTCTCCCCCAATCAAAAACCTTTTTTTGCAACTTGTCTATTTCTTTCTCCATAACAAGCTTAAATTGTACCATGTTGTGGTCGCTATCACCAAAATGCTCCCCCACCAACACATCAACCACCTGTCCGGCTTCATTCCCCAGAATTAGGTCCAGCACTGCACCCTCCCTTGTTGGATCCTCTACATATTGAGCTAAAATGTTCTCCTGTATACATTTTAAGAACTCCACTCCATCTAAGCCCTTAACACGATGACTATCCCAATTAATGTTGGGAAAGTTGAAATCACCTAATATAATTACCCTATTATTTTTACCCACCTCTGAAAATTGCACACATATTTGCTCCTCAATTTCCCACTGACTATCTGGGGGTCTATAATAAACACTTAGCAATGTGGCTGTCCCTTTTTTATTCCTAAACTCTACCCATAAAGCTTCATTTGATGTCCCCTCCAAGATATCATCTCTCCTTACTGCAGTAACTGACTCCTTAACTAATATTGCAATGCTCCCTCCTCTTTTACCCCCTCCTCTGTCCCGCCTGAAGATTCTATATCCCGGGATATTGAGCTACCAATCCTGCCCCTCCCTCAACCATGTCTCCGTGATGGCTACTATATCACAATTCCACGTGTCAATCCTTGCCCTTAACTCATCTGTTTTACCTGCAATACTCCTGGCATTAAAGTAGAGGCCTTCCATCCTGGTCTTACTCCCTTGAAACTTATTTCCGCTGTATTCCCTCTGACTTGTTCGCTTTCCTGTGTTTAGCTGTGTCCCTATTCTGCTAAGAGTCTGTATCCCCTCCCCCTGCCAAATTAGTTTTAACTCCTCCCAACAGCAGTAGCTAACCCACCAGCAAGGATGTTAGTCCCCCTCTGGTTCAGATGTAGACCGTCCCACTTGTACAGGTTCCACCTTCCCCAGAAACGATCCCAGTGGTCCAGGAATCTAAAACCCTCCCTTCTGCACCTACTCTTAAGCCACGCGTTCATTTGTGCTATTCTCCTATTTCTATACTCGCTAGCACGTGACACTGGGAGTAATTCAGAGATTACAACCCGAGAGGTCTTGCTTTTTAGTCTCCTGCCTAACTCCCTGAATTCTTGATGCAAGACCTCATCCCTCTATCTATGTCATTGGTACCAACATGTACCATGACCTCTGCCTCATCACCCTCCCCATTCAGGATGCCCTGCAGCCGTTCAGTGACATCCCAGACCCTGGCACCAGGGAGGCAACACACCATCCTGCAGTCACGTTGATGGCCACAGTAGCGCCTATCTGTTCCCCTGACTATAGAATCCCCTATTACTATTGCTTTTCCTGTACAGACAGGCTGCTTGCGGTGCCAGAAGCTTGGCTCTGTCCGCACTCCCTGGAGGAACCAGCCTCATCAACCTTCAAAATGGAATACCGATTTTCAAGCAGAACCCCAGGGGACTCCTGAACTACCTGCCTGTTTCTCTTGGACTGCCTGGTGGTCACCCATTCCCTTCCTTCCTCAAGTCCCTTCAGCTGCGGTGTGATCACCTCTCTATATGTGCACTCCACAATGCTCTCAAACTCGCGGATGCTCCACAGTGTTTCCAGCCGCCATTCCAGCTCTGAAACCTGAGCTTCCAGGAGCTGCAGCTGGACACACTTCCTGCACACATGCTGGTCCCGGGGACTGGAAATGTTCCCGGATTCCCACATGCTGCAAGAGGAGAAAACCACGGCTTTAAACTCTCCTGCCATGACTAAACCCTTTAAATTTAAAACTTTAGAAGACTATTATAATTAAAAAAAACAACTAAGTCTTGCTAAAACAATGACTTACAATTCAACCCAGTTTGAAAAATACCCACCAGGACTTACTCACCAGTCAGCTGTGCTCTTTGGAAACTCTCGGCTCCCCTCACTGAGGACAGGGAGGAAATGAAAGGAGCTCCTCGCTCCCTCCTCACCGAACTTCCTCAGTCACCAAACTTCCACTTTAGCACTCTGACGCAACCCAAGTCAGCAGTCCAGTGCAAACAAGGTCAGCACTGTAAGATGGGCCACTTTTATACTGACTGACTCTAGCCCCTGAAAACTGGTTTAAGCCAATTCTCTAATTAACAAGGTGCAGCTGCAAGCAGAGCCTGAGTGAACCCTGTTTAAAGCTGGTCTAAAACTCACCTCCAACCCAAACAGCAACTGTTAAGTTAAGCTGCTAAATAAAAGACAGACTAGACTTAAGATAAAATTAACCCTTAATTACCCTCAGTCACCAAACTTCCACTTTAGCACTCTAATGCAACCCAAGTCAGCACTCCAGTGAAAACAAGTTACAGGTCCCTGTCCCTTTAGAAACTGGCCTGGCGGAACCATCAGTGTGCGCCCCACCAGAGCCCATTGAGGTGCACTGCAACTTCTGGTTTTGGCACAAATGTGACCTTCGGAAGTTGCGGCCCTCAACAGCAGCAAACATCTCAGTGTTCATCGCTATTGGGTCCGCAAGATCCGACCAATATGTCGGTTGCAAAACATTTTGGGAAGTCCTGATATCATGAAAAGTGCTATACTGATGCAAGTTCTTTTTTTATTTCTTTCTTTCCTTGATGTGTATGGCTCTGTTCCACAATTGCCTACTTGCCTATTAAGCTATCAAGGGAGCAAAATTAACTTTGCTGAAACAGCATATAAATCATCTAATGTCTAAAAACTGTGATCAAAGACCTACATTCCATTTTTTAAAATTATATTTTAAATGCCATAATAACTAGATGCAGCTGGAGACAATGTAAGGAGAGTCTTATCATGAGTTTGACTCTTAACACACATCGGGGTTTAACTTCCTTCATCTGCTATTTTTAGCATACTGATTAATGCGTTTGCATTAAATTTCAATCTGTGCTACTTAAAACACAGTTGCTACTAGTTTGTTTTATATAAGTTAACCATAGTATTATAATAGCCCACGCAGGAGGATAACACAAAAACTTTAACCAGTGCACTTACATGGAGAAAACTCTAATTAAGCAATAAGATTTACAAACTGAACGGAGAGCAAATGTACCCAATTAAGGTAACAATTTACTCATGTGATCAGTGTTCAACATTATAGGAATGTAGCTTTTACAATCAAAGAAAATCAAATCACACTAATATTTTTTTTTCTTTATCTTAAACGGCAGAACATATTGGAAGAATACTATCATTCACAGAAACCTAGATTGTGTACTCAGATTCATCCAATTGAAAACTAATTTTAAACTCATACCTTCCTTTCCGGTTTATAATACTTTTTAAAAATATCATATCAATGTTTTGAATGGAAGTGAACCACTTTAGTGTAATTAACCGCATTCAACCAATTTTGTTTTGCTCTGTGCCTCGGTAATGATTATTTTCAGGCACAAAACACTGGAAAAAGGAGCAGAGATCCATGACATTGGTGTTTTACGCACTTTGTGCAGTCCTCATACTTCCACGGGATTTCTTGAAAGGAGCGGCAGGCATTTGTACCTATAATACGCACAACTAAGGATAGTTACTGAGACTGGCAAAAGGTGGGATGTGGTGTTCCACAAGGATTGGTATTCGGATCACTGTTGTTCACATAAATGATTTGGACTTGAGAATTGGAAGTACAATTTCAAAATTTACGGATGACACCAAATTGTTGGGTATATTTACTACTGAGGAGAACTACAACAAAATATGAGAAAATAGTCATAAGTTAGCAGAATGGGCATGTAATTGGCAAATTAATTTCAATATAGATAGGGATGAGGTGGTGCATTTTCACAGGAAGAATAAGGAGGTCACATGCTCCTTGCAAAATAGGAGTGCAACTAGAGTAGAGTAATGGGGTTCGAGGTATAGATACACAAATGACTAAAAATAGCAACACAGTTTAAAAAGGCCATAAAAAAGCAAACAAAGAACTGAGGTTCATTTCTAGAGGACTAGAATTGAAAAGCAGAGAGCCGATGCTAAACTTGTCTAACCAAGGTTCTATACTCCACTTAGAGTATCATGCACTGTTATGATCTTCATATTATAGAAAGGATATAAGACACTGCAGAAGGTGCAAATAAGATTTACAAGGATGATCCCAAAACTGAGAGGGTATACCTATGAGGAAAGATTGAAAAAGCTGGGGCTTTTTTCTGTAGGAAAAAAAGAAGGCTGAGGGGTGACTGTTACATCTTCTTGTTGTTTTTTGGTCCCCAGATGTTGGAAATAATCACACTTTAGACTTGGAATGGCTGAAGCTCTTTGTGTTTAATACAGCTCACCGTGCTGCCTGGTAGGAGCTGGTGAAACTGGT
This sequence comes from Heterodontus francisci, assembly GCF_036365525.1. Classification (NCBI taxonomy): domain Eukaryota; kingdom Metazoa; phylum Chordata; class Chondrichthyes; order Heterodontiformes; family Heterodontidae; genus Heterodontus; species Heterodontus francisci. Next base: position 40,907,821 of record NC_090389.1, on the reverse strand, counting down.
TTTGTGTTACATATCACATGACTCTCCAGTGCAGCTGTGAATGTGGCCCCACTGGAACACTTACACATAACAACTAGTTCCTAGCTAATTAGTTCCTAGCACTTTACAGATAGTACAACAATATATAACATCCCTCTTTCTTTAAAACACAATGCCCCTATATCAATATAACTGTCAATATAACTAAAGAAGATTATCATCGACTTGTGGAAATAATCTGAACCCCTTTTTAGAGTCTTTTATAGCGTGTATTTTTCTAAAAAATATTATTCACGGTATCGCTTGTATGGTAAGATGTTGTGCCTCCATCTTGTAGATTTGCCATTTGTTGCTCTCAGTGGTGAGTTGGCACGCTGTACAGGCAATGTTGTGTCACTTGCTGGTGATGTTAATGTTGTTTCACTGGATAGTGATGTTTCTGGTGTTGTTGATGGTCTTTTCTGTTGTACCAGCTCAGGTGTAGGTCGAATATGGATTCTGTTCCTTTTCATTTGGTTGCCGGTTTCAGTCCCAATGATGTATGACCTTGGAGTCTTAGCTTCGCTAACAAGTTTTGCTGGGCTCCAGGTTTTCATGATTGGATCCTGTACATGTATAATTTGTCCTTTCAACAGATCGGGTGGGGATTTAGCATATTTGTTGAAGTGTTGCTCTCCTCTTACCTGTGCTTCAGTGAGTTGTCTCACTTCCTCCTGGTCACTTGAAGGATGTATTTTGCTTGGCAGAGTTGTCTTATATTTTCTTCCATTCAACAGCTCTGTAGGTGATTTCATATCAGCCTTGAGAGGTGTGGATCGGAGTGACAATAAGGCTAGGTTTGGGTCTTCCTTTGTCTCTTGGCATTTCACAAGTGTTCTTTTGACTGTCTGGATGTGTTTTTCTATAAATCTGTGCCCCCGTGGGTAGTGTGGTGATGAGGTGATGATTTTGAACCCATACTGATCAGCGAATTCCTTAAATTCTCTGGATGTAAATTGGGTGCCATTGTCACATATTAACCTTTCAGGAATCCCTTGATCAGCGAACAGAACTCATACTGTTGAGGTTATTGTTGTGGCTCTCAAGTCTTTCATCTTCCAGATAAAAGGGAACTTTGAGTAGTAGTCTGCAACTATGAGATACCATTCTTGATTATGTGTGAATAAATTGACTCCTACAGTATGCCATGGTCTGGGTGCTACTTCAGTAGCTATCATGTCCTCTTTCTGTTGTGATTTTCTGTACATCTGGCATACATTACATGTAGACACATATTTTCGATATCTTTGTATATGCCTATCCAGTACACAGCTGATTTGGCTCTGAGCTTACACTTCTCCATTCCCATATGGCCTTCGTGTATCTTTTGAAGAAGTTCTTTCTGCATTGTTTTGGGTATGATTATTCCAGATCTGGCCAGCAGAACACCATCTTCTAGTGAGATGTCATCTCTGATAGACCAGTACTGCCGTATTGCTGGCTGTGTGTGCTGTATCCTATCAGGCCATCCCTCGATCACTTGCTGAGATAGCATCTGTAACAGTACAGCACAGGAACATGCCATTCAGCCCTCCAAGCCTGCGCCGATCATGATGCCTGTCTAAACTAAAACCTTCAATGTGAGAACACGTTCAGCCAGGCGGAGGAGGGTGGTGGTGGATGGGGACTGGTTGGGCCTCTGTTCCAGGAAGAAGCGGAGAGCCCTCAAACCATCCTGGTGGGGGATGGAGGTGTAGAGTGATTGGACGTCCAAATGCTAACCTTTACCTAATTCCTTCAATCTTACAGGAGAAACTTGTGCACAATGTCCGTGAAAGAGAGGGAAACTATTAGGGGAATTCTGGACATCAGTAAGCTAAATCACCAGAGTAACAGGCTACGGAGCTGCTGGGGTCCACCTTACTCTCACTGTGAGAGATGCTAACACTGCTTCTGAACATCCAAAGGACATATAAATGAGCTGATTACAGTAGAGTTAGCATTGCAGAGGATCATTGGGTGGAACAGCAACAACAACTTGCATTTATATGGCACCTTCAACATAGTAAGATGTCCCAAGATGCTTCACAGGAGCATTATGAGACAAGATTTGACACTGAGCCACATAGGAAACATTAGAACAGGTGACCAAATGCGTGGTCAAAGAGCTAGGTTTTGAAGGAGGAGAGAGAGGTGGAGAGGTTTAGGGAGCGAATCCAAAGCTTAGAGAATTGACAGCTGAATGTATGGCCATCAACGGTGAAACAATGAAAACCAGAGATGGGCAAGAGGCCAGAATTGAAGGAGTGCAAATATCTCAGAGGGTTGGAGGTTACAGGGCTAGGAAGGGGCAGGAGTACAGAGGATTTCAAAACAAGGAGGAGAATTTTAAAATCAAGGCATTGCCAGAACAGGGGCTGATGCAAATCAGCAAGAACAGAGATAATGGGTAAATGGGACAGTGCAAGTGAGCATACGGCAGCAGTGTTTTAGACGAGTTCAAGTTTACAGAGTGCACAAGATGGAAAGCCAACCAGGAGAGCATTTGATTGGTTGAGTCGTGGGGTAACAAAGACTTTGATGAGGGTTTCAGCAGCAGATGAGCTGAAGCAGGGGCACAGGTGCAAGCAAACATGTTGGAGCGGATATGCGATTGGAAATTCATCTCAGAGTCAAATAGGTTATCAAGGTTGCAAACAGTCTGATTCAGTCTCAGAAACTGGCCAGGGAGAGGGGTGGAGGCAGTGGCTAGAAAACAGAATTTTGGCAGGGGCCAAAGAAAATGGCTTCAGTCTTCCCAATACCTTGTTGGAGAAAATTTCTGCTCATCCAGTACTAGATGTCAGATAAGTAGTCAGACAATTTAGAGATTGTGGAGGAGTTGAGATAGGTGATAGTGAAGTGGACCTGGGTGTTGCAAGCATACATGTGGAAATGATATCACTAAGGGGTAGCATGTAGGTGAGAAATAGGAGGCAGCCAACGATATATCTTTGGGGAACTCCAAAGGTAACAGGCCAGTGGCAGGAAGAGAAGACATTGTAGTTAATTCTCTGGCTATGACTTATAGATAGGGGTAGAATCGAGTGAGGACAGTCCCTCACAGTTGGACAACAGAGCAGCATTACAGGAGAATGGTGTCAACTGTGACAAAGGTACAGACAGGTTGAGAAGGGTAAGGAGGAACAGTTTATCCTGGTCACAGTCACATTGGATGTAGCTTGTGACTGTGATAAAGGCTGTTTCAGTGTTGTGGCAGGGCAGAAACTTGATTGAAGGGGTCAAACTTGAAGTTGCAGGAAAGATGAGCGCAGTTTTGGGAAGCCAAAACATGTTCAGGGACTTTGGAGAGGAAAGGGATGTTGAAAATAGGACAATAGTTTGCAAAGTCAGGCAGGGGAAGGGTAGATTTTTGATAAGGGGTGATGATAGCAGATTTGAAGGGGAATGGTTGTGATATTGCTTTAACTGTTTTAAAACTAGTTAACATACTGCTGAATATGTAAATAGTTTAGTATACATCAGCACAGGAAGTGATGCAAGCTAACGTGATACAGTAGTTGGAGCAGTGTTAGTCAGCAGATAGCACGTGTATCGAAGAGCTCTCCTTTAATTCTGTTATCCTGTAATAAAGAACCCTTCATTTGACTTACCAATCATCCTCATAGTGTTTGGCATGTTTGTGTTGAAAACCAATAACACAGTATGGTGGCAGCGGAACACAGTAGGGTAGCAGCAATGCAAAGGTGCACAATGTGTTAGCTGTGGTGTTCAACACAGTGGCAGTGATCACAAGCACGACATCATGGACAATGGCCTCTCCCATACAAAGCCATAAAGCCTGGACAATACTGAAGATAGCTGGAAGAAGCAAGGCACCGCGACATAGGGCCAGATTCAAAGATCACCCTCAAGGATCAGTACTCCGTGAGAGTGTGAGTAAACGAAGGGGGTAGTTTATTCAAATGGTAGTTGGCCAGAAAGGCCATATACTGCCAGAATCGGACTCAAAAGAGGGAAAAAAAGTCAATTTGAGTCAGGGCTGCGAGACTGCACAGCCATTAAGCATTGTGATATTCCCACCAAAAGAGCCTCATGGGCAGAGTCACCCTGCACAGAGGCCGAAAGCCCAAGCTGCAGCCACAGAGCTCAGGGCGTGGCAGAGGTCCAGTGCTGCAGATCCAGTTGACCTGCATTGTTTTTTTCCTTGAAGGAAAGTATTAAAAAGGAAAATAATTAAAGGGGAAAGCACTGGCAAGAGAATTTTTGTGAGCAAGAAGTTGTGACACCATGACAACAAGTATCCAGCTATGAATTGGAAGGTTCTGGATGTCCTTCATGAATTCCAAATTTTTATACAGCGTATGGAGTTATGCTTTTTACATCTTGCAGTCACAGAACTCAACAAGCAAGCAATAAAATTTAAGATAGCGATTGGCAATGAAGGTCTCCATCGTGTTAACACTTCTGGACTGGCAGAACAGACCGGAAAGACCCATTAAATAAGGGCAACTATGTGGGCATGAAAGCTGAGCTAACTGAAGAGAATTGGATTACTAGGCTAGAGATATATCAATAGAGAAGCAGTGGCAGACATTTAAGGGGATATTTCAGAATACTCAGAAAATGTATATTCCTACTATAAAGAAAGATTCTAAGGGGAGGACCCACCATCCTTAGTTAACTAAAGAAGTTAAGGAAAACATCAAACTTAAGGAAAAAACATATAATTGCGCAGTGATGAGTGGCAGGTCAGATGATTGGTCAGAATATAAAGAACAGCAGAGAATGACAAAAAGATTAATCAAGAGAAAGAAATTAAAGAGAAAGAGATTAGAATATGAGAGGAAGCTAGTTAGAAAGGTAAAAACAGATAGCAAGAAACTCTACAGGTCTTTAAAAAGAAAAAGAGTAAGTAAAGTGAGTGTTGGTCCTCCAGAGAGTGAGAATGGGGAGTTAATATTAGATAATAAGGAAATGGCGGATGAAATGAACAAATATTTTGCTTCTGTCTTCACTATAGAGGATACAAAAAATATTCTAGTAATAGCTGTAAATCAGGAGGTGGAAGGAAGAGAGAAACGTGGTGAAATTACAATGACCAAGGAAGCAGTACGGAGCAAACTGATCGAGCTGTGGGTTGACAAGTCCTCGAGTCCTGATGGGCTTCATCCTAGGGTCTTAAAAGAGGTGGCTAATGAAGTAGTAGATGCGTTGGTGTTAATTTTTCAAAATTCGCCAGATTCTGGAAAAGTTCCATCAGACTAGAAAGTAGCAAATATATTCAAAAATCTATTCAGGAAGGGTGGGGGGGGGGGGGTGTGGGGAGGCAGAAAACTATAGGTAAATATAGGCCAGTTAGCTTGATGTCTGTCATTGGGAAGGTGTTAGAATTGATCATTAAGGAGGCTATAACCGGGCACTTAGAAAAACTCAAGGTAATCAGGAATAGTCAGCATAGTTTTGTGGAAGGGAAATCATGTTTAACCAGTTTATTGAAGTTCTTTGAAGGAGTAACATGCGCTGTGGATAAAGGGGAGCCCGTTGACGTACTGTACTTGGATTTCCAGAAGGCATTTGACAAGGTGCCACATAACAGGTTATTGTGCAAAGTAGGAACTCCTGGTGTAGGGGTAATACTTTAGCGTGGATAGAAGATTGGCTGACTGGCAGAAAATGGAGAGTATGCATAAATGGGTTCTTTTCTGATTGGCAGGTTGTGACAAGTGGAGTCCTGCAGGGGTCTGTGCTAGGGCCTCAACTTTTTACAATCAAAGTGACTCCTGACAATGCAGCTTGGCGCCGACATCATCAGAACGCTCCCAGCTTTGCACATGCACAGAACGGACCCTTGCTGTCAGTATGGTGCTGCGCATGCACAGCCTACATCAGCACCCAGCTTGCCATAGAACATAGAACATAGAACAGTACAGCACAGTACAGGCCCTTCGGCCCACGATGTTGTGCCGAACCTTTAACCTACTCTAAGATCTAAGTAACTACCTACCCTTCATTCTACTATCATCCATGTACCTATCCAAGAGTCGCTTAAATGCCCCCAATGTATCTGCTTCTACTACCACCGCTGGCAGCACATTCCACGCACCCACCACTCTGTGTAAAGAACCTACCTCTGATATCTCCCCGAAACCTTCCTCCAATCACCTTAAAATGATGCCCCCTGGTGATAGCTCTTACCACCCTGGGAAAAAGTCTCTGGCTATCCACTCTATCTATGCCTCTCATCATCTTGTACCCCTCTATCAAGTCACCTCTCATCCTTCTTCACTCCAATGAGAAAAGCCCTAGCTCCCTCAATCTTTCTTCGTAGGACATGCCCTCCAGTCCAGGCAGCATCCTGGTAAATCTCCTCTGCACCCTCTCTAAAGCTTCCACATCCTTCCTATAATGAGGCAACCAGAACTGAACACAATATTCCAAGTGTGGTCGAACCAGGGCCTTATAGAGCTGCAGCATAACCCCGCGGCTCTTAAACTCAATCCCCCTGTTAATGAAAGCCAACACACCATACGCCTTCCTAACAACCCTATCAACTTGGGTGGCAACTTTGAGCGATCTATGGACATGGACCCCAAGATCCCTCTGTTCCTCCACTCTACCAAGAATCCTGTCTTTAAGCCTGTATTCCGCATTCAAATTCGACCTTCCTAAATGAATCACTTCACACTTTGCCAGGTTGAACTCCATCTGCCACTTCTCAGCCCAGCTCTGCATCCTGTCAATGTCCCGTTGCAACCTACAACAGCCTTCCACACTATCCACAACTCCAGCAACCTTCGTGTCATCGGCAAACTTGCTAACCCAGCCTTCCACTTCCTCATCCAAGTCATTTATAAAAATCACAAAGAGCAGAGGTCCCAGAACAGATCCTTGTGGAACACCACTGGTCACCGAGCTCCATGCTGAATACTTTCCATCTACTACCACCCTCTGACTTCTATGGGCCAGCCAATTTTGTATCCAGACAGCCAACTTCCTCTGTATCCCATGCCTCCTTACTTTCTGAATGAGCCTACCATGGGGAACCTTATCAAACGCCTTGCTAAAATCCATATACACCACACGTCTTCTCCCTTGGCCTCTCGTTCCCCGCTTCACCCTCCCCCCCCAAACTACCTGTGGACCACTCGGTCCTGGACTCGGTCCTGGACTCGCTGCTTCCTCCCCTCTGCTCTGCCTCTGCTTTCCCGCTGCCTCCCGCGATTGCCACCTTTCTTCCTTGCATGGGGGAAGTGGGGGGGGGAGAGAGAGTGGCAAGATGGGGAGGGGAGGGAGACTGCAAACGGGATGGAGCGGGGAGCAGAGGCAGAGCAGAGAGGATGAAGCAGCAAGGCTGGGAGCAAGTGGCCCACAGGTTAGGGGTGGGGGGGTATGAAACAGGGAGCGAGTGGCCAAGGGGGGAGAAGTGGCGAGGCGTGGAGCAAACGGCGAGAAAATGGGTGCCGGAGGCAGTGGTGAAGAGAAATGTGATGGCAGGAGGGAGCAGGATACTGTTCGGGGTGGGATGGAGGCGGCAATCGCAGCCACTGTGGACATTTGGGTTTCCTTTGTTTTTGTGATAAATTGAAAAACACCATCTTTACTACTGGCAGCTGCCAAAAATGTCGCAAACAGTGACATTTAAGTGCATGAGGTTGCATTTGCACACGTGCAAGTACTTTGCCACCTAGTGGTTGCATTGTCAAAAAACTCAGCCTTTTACAATTTATATCAATAACTTAGATAAGGGGAGTGATGGCATGGTAGCTAAGTTTGCAGATGACACAAAGATAGGTATAAAGTATGTAATGAAGAGGACATAAGGAAGTTGCAGACCAATATAGATAGGTTGAGTGAGTGAGCAAAAATCTGACAGATGGAGTATAATGTGGGAAAATGTGAAGCTGTTCACTTTGGCAGGAAGAATAAAGAAGCAGAGTATTACTTAAACGGAGAACGACTGCAGAATTCTGAGATGCAGAGGGAACTAGGTATTCCAGTGCAAGAGTCACAAAAGTCTGTATGCAGGTACAGCAAGTAATAAAGAAGGCTAATGGAATGCTATCCTTCATTACAAGAGGAATTGAAAATAAAAGTTATACGGGGCATTGGTGAGACCACATCTCGAATACTGTGTGCAGTTTTGGTCTCCTTATCTAAGGAAGGGTGAAAATGCGTTGAAGGAGGTTCAGAAGAGGTTTACTAGATTGATACCTGGAATGAACGGGTTGTCTTGCGAGGAAAGGTTGGACAGACGGGGCTTGTTTTCACTGGAGTTTAGAAGAGTGAGGGGAGACTTGATTGAAGTATATAAGATCCTGAACGGTATTGACAAGGTGGATTTGGAAAGGATGTTTCCTCTTGTGGGTGAGTCCAATACTCGGGGGCACTGTTTTAAAATTATGGGTCACCCTTTTAGGACAGAGATGAGGAGAAATATTTTTTCTCTCAGATGGTTGTATGACTTTGGAATTCACTGCCTCAGAAGGTGGTGGAGGTGGGGTCATTGAATATTTTTAAGGCGAGGGTAGCTAGATTCTTGTTAGGAAAGGCAATCAAAGGTTATCGGGGGTAGACGGGAGTGTGGAATTTGAGACACAGACAGATCCGCCACGATCTTATTGAATGGCAGAGCAGGCTCAAGGGGCCGAATAGCCTACTTCTGTTCCTAATTCATATGTTTGTTTGTATCTATACTCTGGACTACGCTAGAAGACCAACTGAGAGTCAAGGCCAATTTCAGGATCTATCGACTTGAACTGATGGCCAATAGACAACAACCCAAAGAAATTATTGACCAGTTTGTGAGTAGGTGTCGAGAAAAAGGCAAAAATTGTGATTTCTCAGACACAGAACTCTCCGAGAGGACAATGGAGCTGGTAATTGCATCAACTCCAATAGAGGCATTCCAAAAAGATTTGCTTGATGAGAAAAAAGGATACAACATCAATAGTCTCCTCAAAGATAGCAGAAAATATGAAGCCATAGATGCAAGCAGGCAATATATACAAGCACTTGGAGCAGCAACGACCATAGGTGAGGTAGCCAAAGCACCTCGACAGGGCAAGGTGTGCGGGAAGTGTGTTCTAATGCAGCAGCCACATAACTATCCTGGATTCAAAGATACCTGCAAAGCGTGTGGTCTAAAGGGACAGTGGACATGACTCTGTAGAAAACCTGGCAGCAAAGAAGTGGTCAAAAGCCACAGCTCAATAAAAAGCAGATGCCATCTAGTGGCAAGAATAAAAAAGAGTTCACTAAGTACCAGTTCAAGCACAGGTATGTCCATAAGGTAGGTAAAGACCTGACCAGCAAAGAAGGCACTGAAAGTGAACAAGCCCTCCACACTGTGACAGCCACACATCACATGGATGCAATCACACAACTGGAAGCCTTCACGACAGTCAAAATCATATGTCCAAACAAGAGTGGCAAGCACAAGCTACAATTGAAGATAGTTACTGGGGCAAGCGCCAGCATTTTACCACTGCGGATATTCAAAGATATGTACCTAGCAAAGTGGGAATCTATGTTACAGCCAACAAGAGCTAGACTCACTGCATATAATGGTTCATCAATCTATTGCATGGGAGTATTGACATTGAAGTGCAGATATGGAAGTTCTGCATGGTCACCACAAGTCTTCTATGTTGTTGACACCAATGGTCCAGCGGTAGCAGAACTACCAGCATCCAGTGAACTCCAGATTGTGATGATTCACGAGATCAGTCGAGCATCAATGCTAGGTAATCAAGGCAAGTGCAACCTCACTGAGTCTATTCAAGATCTGCAACAGAAATACTCAGATTTGACACCATGGGCAGTTTTATAGGAGATGCTATTCATCACTTGAAAGATGATGCAGTTCCCTACATAGATCCACGACAGAAGTGTCCACATAAAGAACAAGCTAAAGGCTGAGCTTGACACGATGAAAAAACAAGGGATTATTTGCCATATTCAGCAACACACTGATTGGTGTAGCTCTATATCCACTGTAATTAAGAAATACGGTACCATTACAGTATGCTGGATCCCAGAAGATTGAATCAAGCACTCAAAAGATGTTCTGATAAAATTCCTACTTTAGAAGAGCTCAACTCAAGGTTTGCTAGCAACAACCACAAAAGAAGACATGATTCCCTGCGGAATTGTCAAAGATCAGTAATGAGCCACAGTCATATGAGTTAGCCACCCCGTACGGAGTGACATTGAGAAGGCATAGATGCCAGCTGAGTTATCGAACAGCATCATACCTAACACTCATATAGTGTCAAGAATGTATTCCCATTTAAGTTCTAAGAATGGAGTTAAGGAAAGTGTACAACACTCAAGTACAAGATAATTGTCAGTCGGAACCTAAGAGTCAAGGGAAAAGAATTGACAATTCCAGATCTCAGCAAAGTTTCACTGTTACCAGATCAGGTCGAGTCAGCAGACCACCGGTATGATTCAGAGACACTTGAATAATGAATGTGAGAGCCAATCATGTGTAAATACTGTTCGCAATGATCCTATTTCATTATTTATATAGCATAGGACTTATGAAATTTCCATTTAAGGGAAGAGGGATGTTGTGACATTTCTTTAACTGTTTTAATACTAGTTAACATACTGCTGAATATGTAAATAGGGTATATCATCACAGGAGGATGCAAGCTAACATGTGATACTGTAGTTAGAGCAGTGTTAGTCAGCAGATAGCACGTGCATTGAAGAGCTCTCCTGCAATTCTGTTATTCTGTGTGACGGAAACCATATCTGCCAAAATGATACATATTAATTTTGTCATATGGAACATTATATTTGAACTGTTACTGGACTTGAAATAACTTGTTTAAAAAGACCACAACAGTGGCTGAAAGCATGGCTGCACATTTGCATTCTAAAAGACAGTTGCATGAAGATGACAATGGGAGTGCCTCCCTGATTCAATTAGCCAGATGGATTTTTGTCAATAGTCAATAGTGATGATCAAGAGACAATGAATGCCATTGATCCAGCATTCCACATTGCCCCGCCACCCCGCCCCCCCCCCCCCCCACCCCCATTGAGAGTGTCTGCTAAGCTTGAAGGAATGCACAAACCCCGCAGGAGAGGTTGTTTTTCAAACAAGTAGCTAGTCACATGACTAACCTGCTGGCTAACCTGGGGTTTTTTGAGTTGTGCCTGACACAGAACAGTTTGGGAAGAGATTGCAAGTGAACTTCAAGAAGAGAGCCTCTCTCTCTCTCTGTCTCTTTCACGCAAAGTTCCAGGGACCCACGGAAGTAACTTAAGCCTCAAGACAGAAGACGAGTAAAACAAGTTTAAAAGTATGCACTGGGCCCCAATGAGAACTTCAATCAAAGACTTTACATCCAGTCCAGAACCAGTAACTAAATTCCATCTACAGCTTCAAACCTTTCCCCTTTGATTCTTTCTCCTTTTCTGTCTCTATTTGCATATGTGTTTATCGCGTATACATGTTAGCGTGGTCACGTCACGTTGCATATCTTAAGTAGTTTAAAGGTTAATAAACTTACACTTTTCTTGTTTAAATCTGAGAAAACCTATCTGGTTGATTTCTTTGCCATTACAATTAGAGAGCAGTGAGCAAGGATTCACTGAGGGGAAGCTGAAAACACAATGTTTTAAAAATTAAACCCTATTGCAGCCAAACCAGGGAAAGGCTGAGAGGGGAGCCCTAGACCCCTGTCTCACCTGGTCATTACATCTATAATGAAGAGCTCTTCATTTAACTTACCAATCATCCTCATAGTGTTTGATACATTTGTGTTGGAAAGCAATAACACAACAAGGGTCAGTACTTGAGGGCAATATTCCCTCTAAGGCGTGCGGCTGTGCAGCAACCCGAAAGTCCCTATGCAGGCCGTGCACAAGTCATTCCCTTTAAATTAACATCCATGCATGGCCTGCGCCAAAAAATTTAAAGGGGCCACGCATTTAAATAAATCACCCATGCATTCCAAAAAGAAATTAGAGGGAATGCTGCATAAGGAATTGGGAGTCTCAGTTCACAGGCACAAAATTGGCACAACTGACCCTGTGGAATTTTGAGGGCATGCAATTTTTTTCTGATTGTATCCGGGAATTTACAAGTACCTGGCAGTCTGCAAACCTTGCTCACCAAATAGTAATTGGACTCAAATTGATGTTGGCATCTACTCAGACCACTTCTCCACAGGAAATCCCTAACCAGTGACCTTAATGGAATTGGCCAGGCTCGCAGCTGAACAACACAAATATGCTCCAGACTCCCAATGCCACAGGAGATCATATGGGACCACTCAAAATCATCTAACTTCTTGAGAAACTGACTGTTATCTTATCTCATACAAATGTTTCTACAATTGCGTGGCACATTTTAATTGAATTATTTAATGGGATTTTGCACTTGCACAGAATCACTTACGTCCATGGCAACAGAATTTTCCGTGATCAGTTTGATTAAGGTCCACGTATCTGTGTTCCACTGCTTGTTGACCATGAGCTAAGAAGTCAATAAACCACATTTACCATACCAAAGTCACACAACATTGACAAGAAATATTTTATAAAAGAAACATGACATGTGTATTACATTTAATTTATGCCTAACACACAGATTTTCTTCTCTAAAACCCTGCATATGTTCTGCTATGGTTTGGCATAAAATCTTGTTCTGGGAAATGAACTCTACAGTGGTGTATTAATCAATGAACATATTGCACATCCAAGTCAGCATCAGTTTAAACTGTACACATGAACACAAGGGCCTGAATTTTATGCCACCCCAGCGATCCAGATGGTGGTGGGGGGGGGGGGGGGACGTAAAATGGAGTGAGAGGCTCCGGGAGGCCTTCCCGACCTGCTCCCCCCTCTGCCCCACTTTACGAAGGGCGCCTGCCCTAGGCCAATGAAGGCCCTTAAGTTACCAATTAATGGCCACTTAAGGGCCTTTGCCCACCTCCACAGGATTTTACCTGTGGCATGCGGGTATCCTGGAACCAGGAAAGGCCACCCGGTGAAAGCTGGCGGCCTCTCAGCGCCCCAGGGGTGGGCCCTGATAAACTGGCAAAGGGTGCCAGATTGAGGGCCGACCCCGCTTCCCCAACCGCCCCCAGGACTCAAGACACACCCTTTCAGCCCAAAAGGCCACCCTTGCCTCGCCGGGGCCTGACCGAGTATCCCCGGCAAGGCAACCCAAACTTCCCTGCACTCCTGGCTCCATGTCTTCGGCTGGGCTGCAGTCCCAGCAGTGGCCACCGCTCCCAGTGGTACTGCTGTGGCCAAGAGCTGCCAGCTCAATGATTGGCTGGCAGCTTAATGAGGCAGGACTTCTTCCCTCAAGTGGGCAGAAGTCCCACCTTGGAACAATTAAAATGCAGGATGGATCCCAGGCTAGGCGGAAGCGGGTTTGCCACCAAGGAATCAGTGGAATTTGGGAAACGTGTAATATTCCATTACTGCGATAATACATCTATAGTAATTTCTGTGTGAGAAAGAATGGATCAAATGAGTAGCAATCATTTCACACAAAACTACATAAGATATGTCTATGGTTCTATGGTCCTTGTATTCAAGTTCATCATCCACTGTGATGGTAGAACAAGGGAATAGAAGCTGAAATGTTCTCGCTGAGAGGTTAACTAGTACTATTGGTAACAGTTTAAACTAATTTGCCGGGGTGGGGAACCAGCGAAAGGCAGAAAAGAGCAGTAATGCAATCAGCAGACTGAGCAATGTAAACAGCAGTAAAATTAGAACTACCTCAAAAATTGCAAGGACCAGATAGAAGAAATTAGCAAAGTGATGAGTATTAAATTGCATGTTCAGTGACAGGAAGCAAATAGTACTGGTGAATGGATGTTTTGCAGACGAGGAAGTGTTTTGCAGACAAGGAAGTGGTTTGCTGCAGTGGTGTTCCCCAAAGGTCAGTTTTGTGTCCATTACATTTTCAATATTTATAAATGACTTATAAGGAGCAGCACATTAAAGTTTGAAGATTATACAAAACTTGACAGAATAGTAGATAATAATGAGGAAAGTTATAGGTTTTAAGATGACATAGACAGGATGGTGAAGTGGGCAGAAGCTGGGCAGATGGAGTTCAATGCAGAGTCATGTGAAGTGATGCACTTGGAAGGATTAATATGAAAAGACAGTTTACTATAAATGGCACGATGTTGGAAAGTGTAGATGCGCATAGACCTAGGTGTTCATATACACAATTCCTTAAAGGTGGCAGGGCAAATTGATAAGGTGGTTTAAAAAAAAGCATATGGTTACTTGGGTTTATAAACAGAGGAATAAAATATAAAAGCAAAGAGATGATGCTAGAACTTCACAAGTCATTGGCTAGGCCTCATCTGGACTACTGCGGAAAATTCTGGGCTCCACACTTCAGGAAAATATGTAATTGCCTTAGAAAGGGTACAGCAAAGGTTCACCAGGATGTTTCCAGGGGTAGGACAAATCCAATCCAGCAAATTCTTTTTTTTTATTCATTCATGGGATGTGGGCGATGCTGGCCAGGCCAGCATTTATTGCCCATCCCTAATTGCCCTTGAGAAGGTGGTGGTGAGCTGCCTTCTTGAACCGCTGCAGTCCATTTGGGGTAGGTATACCCACAGTGCTGTTAGGAAGGGAGTTCCAGGATTTTGACCCAGCGACAGTGAAGGAACGCCGATGTAGTTCCAAGTCAGGATGGTGTGTGACTTGGAGGGGAACTTGCAGGTGGTGGTGTTCCCATGTATTTGCTGCCCTTGTCCTTCTAGTTGGTAGAGGTCGCGGGTTTGGAAGTTGCTGTCTAAGGAGCCTTGGTGCATTGCTGCTGTGCATCTTGTAGATGGTACACACTGCTGCCACTGTGCGTCGGTGGTGGGAGGAGTGAATCTTTGTAGATGGGGTGCCAATCAAGCGGGCTGCTTTGTCCTGGATGGTGTCGAACTTCTTGAGTGTTGATAGAGCTGCACCCATCCAGGCAAGTGGAGAGTATTCCATCACACTCCTGACTTGTGCCTTGTAGATGGGGGACAGGCTTTGGGGAGTCAGGAAGTGAGTTACTCGCCTCAGGATCCCTAGCCTCTGAGCTGTTCTTGTAGCCACGGTATTTATATGGCTACTCCAGTTCAGTTTCTGGTCAATGGTAACCCCTAGGATGTTGGTAGTGGGGGATTCAGCGATGGTAATGCTGTTGAATGTCAAGGGGAGATGGTTAGATTCTCACTTGTTGGAGATGGTCATTGCCTGGCACTTGTGTGGCGTGAATGTTACTTGCCACTTATCAGCCCAAGCCTGGATATTGTCCAGGTCTTGCTGCATTTCTACACGGAGTGCTTCAGTATCTGAGGAGTCACAAATGGTGCTGAACATTATGCGATCATCCGCGAACATCCCCACTTCTGACCTTAAGATTGAAGGAAGGTCATTGATGAAGCAGCTGAAGATGGTTGAGCCGAGGACACTACCCGTAGGAACTCCTGCAGTGATGTCCTGGAGCTCAGATGATTGTTATACCACTATTCCAGAAAGGGGAGAGGGATAAATCAGGAAACTACAGGCCACGTAGTTCTGAGGAAGGGTCACTGACCTGAACGTTTACTCTGCTTCTCTCTCCACAGATGCTGCCAGACCTGCTGAGTATTTCCAGCATTTCTTGTTTTTATTTCAGATTTCCAGCATCCGCAGTATTTTGCTTTTATTATATGAGATGTATCCTGGGCTGTTATGTGAGGCAAGGGAGGAGATAGCAGGGGTTTGGACACAAATTTTCAAATCCTCTCTTGCCACAGGAGAGGTACCAGAGGACTGGAGGACAGCGAATGTGGTACCATTATTCAAGAAGGGGAGCAGGGATAAACCAGGTAATTATAGGCCTGTAAGTCTAACGTCAGTGATATGAAAATTATTTTAAAAAATTCTGAGAGACAGGATTAATCTCCACTTGGAGAGACAGGGATTAATCAGGGATAGCATGGCTCTGTCAGGGGGAGGTCGTGTCTAACAAATTTGATTGAATTTTTCGAGGAAGTCACTAGATGTGTAGATGAGGGTAGGGCAGTTGATGTAGTCTACATGGACTTCAGTAAGGCTTTTGATAAGGTCCCGCATGGGAGATTGATTAAGAAGGTAAGAGCCCATGGGATCCAGGGTAATTTGGCAAATTGGATCCAAAATTGGCTTAGTGGAAGGGGGCAGAGGGTGATGGTCGAGGGTTGTTTTTCTGAATGGAGGCCTGTGAGCAGTGGGGTACCACAGGGATCAGTGCTGGGACCCTTACTGTAGTGTACATTAATGATTTAGACGTGAATATAGTAGGTATGATCAGTAGGTTCGCAGATGACACGAAAATTGGTGGTGTCGTAAATAGTGAGGAGGAAAGCCTTAGATTACAGGACGATGGGCTGGTAAGATGGGCAGAGCAGTGGCAGATGGAGTTTAATCCTGAGAAGTGTGAGGTGATACACTTTGGGAGGCCTAACAAGGCAAGGGAATATGCAATGGACCCTAGGGAGTACAGAGGGTCAGAAGGACGTTGGGGTGCTTGTCCATAGATCACTGAAGACAGCAGCACAGGTAGATAAGGTGGTTAGGAAGGCATACGGGATACTTGCCTTTATTAGCCGAGGTATAGAATATAAGAGCAGGGAGGTTATGTTAGAGCTGTATAAAAGGCTGGTTAGGCCACAGCTGGAGTATTGTGTATAGTTCTGGTCATCACACTATAGGAAGGATGTGATTGCACTGGAGAGGGTGCAGAGGGGATTCACCAGGATGTTGCCTGGGCTGGAGCATTTCAATTATGAAGAGAGACTGGATAGGCTGGGGTTGTTTTCCTTGGAGTGGAGAAGGCTGAGGGGGACCTGATTGAAGTATAAAAAATTATGAGGGGCATTGATAGGATAGATAGGTAGGAACTTTTTCCCTTAGTGGAGGGGTCAATAACCGGGGGCATAGATTTAAGGTAAGGAGCAGGTGGTTTAGAGGGGAGTTGAGGAAAAATCTTTTCACCCAGAGGGTGGTTGGTATCTGGAACACACTGCCTGAATGGGTGGTAGAGGCAGGAGCCCTCACAACATTTAAGAAGTATTTAGATGAACACTTTAAATGCCATAGCATACAAGGCTACGGGCCAAGTGTGGGAAAATGGGATTAAATTGGACGGGTGCTTGATGGTAGCTGCAGACAGGCTGGGCCGTAGGGCCTGTTTCTGTGCTGTAAAACTCTCTAACTCTACTGAGGATGTCGACTAAGATTGAAAGAATCCACAAAACTCACCAGGCAGGTTTTTTCAGGGGAAAAAAGCTAGTCACATGACTGACCTGCTGGCCCAGGTTTGGTTTGAATTGCGTTCACAGAACAATTTGGGTCAGGCTACACCTGAACTTGAAGGAAGACAGCATCTCCCCGTCTCACTGTCTCTCTCTCACTCTCTCACGAAAAGAAGAAACTGCAACTGGATTTCAAGAAGAAGAAAACCATCAAAACAAGTTTGAAAGACTGTACTGGGCCCCAACGAGACGGCAAGATTGAACTGCAATCAAGGACTTTACATCAATCTCAAAAGATTGTAAATTAACTCCAGCTATTGCTTCGAACCTTTGCCCTTGATTCTTTCTCCTTTTCTGTCTCTTTGCATTTGTATTTCTTGTGTATGCATGCTAGCGTGGTTGCGTCACGTATTCATAACTGAGTTAAAGTTTTAAGATTAATAAACTTATACATTTCTTGTTTAAATCTAAGAAAACCTGTCTGATTGATTTCTTTGCCATTGCAATTGGAGAGCAGTGAACAAGGATTCACTGAAGGGAAGCTAAAAACACGGTGTTTTAAAAATTAAACCCTGTTATGGCCAAACCAGAAAAAAAGCTGAGAGGGAGACCCTAGACCCTTTTCTCACCTGGTCGTAACAGCATTCAGGAGTGAAATCAGGTAGCTCTTTTTCACACAAAGGGTAATGAAAATCTAGAATACTCTTCCTTCTAAAGTTATGGATGCTGTGTTAATTGAAAATTTCAAGACAGCAATCAACAGATTTTTATTAGGTAAGGGTATAAAGGAATAGGGATCAAAGATTGGTAAATGAAGTTGTGAATGAGTATCCTGAGATACACATCAATTCACCAAACTCGACATATCAAAGAGATGGTGTTCAAAATATTCAATTAAAGATCTTTTTAATGAGGGAAAAGGTTTTAGATAAATACAATTATGATTTTACTGTACATTTTAACTTAGTATAAAATTTTTTGTGTTAAAAAATATGTAGATGAATGGATGTTGATTATTTTATTTTAATATTACCTTAAGTATTGTCATAATATCCATGAACAATAGTTTTTCTGTTTTAAGTTAAGAGCATATGTACATGAGGCACCACTAAAGGCTCATTGTTTAGCATACATTTGGATTGGTAACTGAGCCATGCAAGCTCAATGTGCTGATTTGGTTGATCTCAGTCATGGAACATTGTGGTCTCAGTATCCTTGGACCAGAAAACTCTAGTAATTAGTATAGGTATAGACCTTGATAATGAGAGAATTGGGCTCGGCTGCACATCACTACCACTTATTGATCAGCTGCTAATATTCATTTACTAGAGACATATGCAAATAATAGCTACATGGGCAAGGTATAGTCCAACAAGAATCACAGGGCTAAATTTTATCGTGGAATTCAGGACTCCGATGTTGGGCCGGAAAGCGCGTCCCAATCCCGCACTTGCTGGCTGTGGGAGCAACTCAACCACTTTACCACAGACGGCCTCCTAATTGGCTGCCTGCAGGCTCACATCCAATTAAGGACGGTGGGGTGGGCTCCTGGTGCTGCTAGCCGACTGACAGGGCTGGCAGCTCTGATGTCTCAGTGGCCCCAACATGAGAGGTGGGCGCTGCTGAGGCAGGCAGGAGATCTGACACCCTTGGACAGGTAAGTAAAAATTAAAATTTAGGGGGCTGAGGGTGTTAGAGGGAGGGAAAACCCCTCTGGGGGGATTGTTGGGGCTATGGGGCTGCCTTTCGTGCCCTTGGCACCCTTTTTGGGCCATGGAGTCTCCGGTTCTGATGGCTCCCTGGGCTGCCACTGGGAAGCCATGTCCATGAAGCTGGCAGCTTCTCCACACAACAGGAGGCTGTCCCACCGTTGGTACCATAAAATGGCCGGTAATTAGGCAGTTCATTTTACAATTCGGTTGCCCATCACTGTAGAGTGGGCAGTCAATCTGCCTCGCAGTCCGCTGCTGGGAAAGTTCCTTGGCGGCGGGACAGTGAAAGGAAGCCATCCCAACATAGCTCCTCACAATTCTAACCCCCCACCTCTGTTCCCCCCACCTGGGGACTGTTAAAATTCAGCCCACAGCTTTAAGGAGAAGAGGGATGCAAAAGGGAGAGAGTTGGATTTAAGAAATTAATCCTATGAACAGGGCGGCACAGTGGCGCAGTGGTTAGCACCGCAGCCTCACAGCTCCAGCAACCCGGGTTCAATTCTGGGTACTGCCTGTGTGGAGTTTGCAAGTTCTCCCTGTGTCTGCGTGGGTTTCCTCCGGGTGCTCTGGTTTCCTCCCACATGCCAAAGACTTGCAGGTTGATAGGTTAATTGGCCATTATAAATTGCCCCTAGTATAAGTAGGTGGTAGGGAAATATAGGGACAGGTGGGGATGTGGTAGGGATATGGGATTAGTGTAGGATTAGTATAAATGGGTGGTTGATAGTCGGCACAGACTCGGTGGGCTGAAGGGCCTGTTTCAGTGCTGTATCTCTAAAAAAAAAATCCACAGATTTGAACAAAACTTTGGGCTAAAAATTGTTTTGCGCCATTATTCGGATGTGGGGCGTATGATTCTCAACCTACCCATGCTAATTCCTGTGGAGGGAGCCAGCATGCAAACTTTATGCTTCCACTTCATTTATAAGATTGTAGTACCGGGCTGAGTATCTGCCATGCTGTTGGCACACATAGCAGGGAACCGAGCAGTGTTTGCTGATAGCATGTGGTTCAGCCAGCCTTCTGTTCTTAAAGGCAGTCTGTCCCTCTTAAAGGGAAGCTGCACTGAATTACAGGAGGCTGCTGCTGAAAACTATTGCTACAATTCTAAATAAGGAAAATGGAACACCCAAGTAGAGAGAGGGCTCAAGGGTCACGGATGTGGTGCTGGAGGCTTTAGTGGTGGACAGAAGGATTGATGCCATCGTTTCACAGAAGGTCAGGAGGTCCTCAAGGACAACCCTCAGAAGGGATTGGGAGTAGGTGTCCAGGGAGGTCAATGTTGGACCCAAGGACCTGCAGCAGTGCCAGAAGAAGTGTAAACACCGCATGCAGGTGGTTAAGGTCACTGAAAGTATCATTGACATGCATATGACATCTCCTACGCATCACTCCACAATCCTCTCACACTGCTCAATGCACCACACCCCCATCACTTAATCATCTGCAGCAAATAACATCCAGATACACCACCTTAACCTTACATGCCTACCAATGCTGCCAGCCTCCCCTCTGTCTCTTGCTGTGTCCCCATACCTCTGACTATTCAGCTCTGGCAGGCATATCATTCAAACACAGTGTAACACAATCACTGACATTCTTCCCCCTCTCTTGCAGGACAAGGTGGTGCACAATAGAATGGAGAAGAGAAAAGCCAGTGGGGGACAAGGACGCCAGCATCTCCTGAGTCCTATGAAGTAGATGGTTCTCCGCATCCTGGGGCCGACTGCGACAGAGCCCATGGCATCCAGCTACATGGAGAACATTGAGGATGATGCTATGTTTCTGCCTTATGCCCCTTCTCAATGCCCAGCTCACCTTCATCCTGCTATCTGGCATGTTGAACAAGCAGCAAATGGTGTAACCATGGATCTCTTGCTTTTCATCCCAGTCCCCCTTCCCTCACACCAACATCCCCCTTCTGATTTTCTGATTTTATGCTTTCAGACACCCAAGAACTTCCACCTGACCAGCCACAGCAGCCCCAGGAGGAGCGAGGAACACCATATCATTGATGAAGAGGCCCCATCACTTGATCAGACACTTGCAGCCACCAGCTTAGATATTGGCACTGCACGTACGTTAGAGGCTAGTATAGCATCAGGATCGGCATGTGGTGAGTCACCGGGCACGAGTGGGCTGCAGCCAGGTCATGGGTAATGGATGGTTTTTCTGCAAACTTATCAGAGGGTGAGGTCGCAGACAGTTTCTGCTATAAGGGACTCAGATGAGGACCTTGATCGGCAGCACATAGGAGAGTGCTGATGGGCATAAATACTGAGATGCTGGGTATATTGGCTGGCCTGCCAGAAAGTTTCCTATCACTGTCAAGGAGCATGGAGGAGTCTGGTCCAAGTTGGTAGAGAGCATTGCGCAGAGCTTGTCCTCCCTGCATCCTCTGCTTCATCTCACTGTCGTGCTGCAGCCTTTGTGTGGACAGGTTGCCTACTCTGTGCTCTCCCTGTGAGAAGGTATCAACAGTCACTGCCAAATCCAGGAACTCACCATAACACCTCCAGAAACACTCCAGAGTACTTTCAGATGCTTTGCAATAACAGAACTTCTTCAAAATCACCTTTCCTGCAAATTGGTGCATGGCCCTTTAATTAACGCTCATGCAGGGCCCATCTTGCAGCTGAACACTTGATATTTTTTGAGTGACATGCAAATTAGTTGAATGGATCTGCTGTTTGGTAAATGGGTATTACATCAGCTGGTTGGGCTGTGTGCTATCATGATAGCATGCATTCAGTTGCTTCCAGCACTTGCAAGGGATGCTTACACAAGTGGCCTTCTCAAGATGGTGCACCATGCGGGCCACGCCAGAAGTAACTGGCGGCTCCGCATACATCCCTAGGAGGACATTCGGCTTCAGAATGATACTAATTTTGTGCCCTCTCTCTCAAGATTGCCATATTCTTTATGACCATGGGAGGATTTTGCTTTTTAATTTTATGTTTTCCTTGTTACTCCACAATTTTTTTTCTTTTATTTTCTTAACCATTTTTCATGTAAGTCTTTCAAAAACCTCTCCAGATGATTAGAAGAATGTTAGGTTTGTGCTGCCATGTATGAAATGTATATTAACATGTAAATAGTAACAGCATTTTCCTTAACTCTATGAGTTATTTGTATGATCGAGAGAGTAAGGGGCCTTTAAAATGCCCTTATATGGTCTGCAACCTGAATGAATCAAAGCACAATGATGTAAATATAGCACAGAATAAACATATTAATAAGTTAGAAACCAACATTTGTGCACTTTTTTGATGGTAAAAGGTGGTCCTTACCATAAAATACTGTTCTGTGCTTCCGCCAAAAACTGAAAAATAATATTCCATGTTTTTGCTGCCTGCACATTTCATCATTGTTTCTGATGAGCAGCTGCTTGTGTATATTCAATATTCACATTCACATAATGCACAACATCAATCCATTCTCGATGGAGCACATCCCTACTTTACTCTTAAAGACCGCAGAGGACAGCGCAAGAGCCTACAACAAATTGCACAAATAAATAGCACAGCTCAATGCACTTAAATAAAATTCAATGTGCCTTGAGGCATCCAAAGGTCATATATACAACAACACAGACCCTCATGGTGATGACTTTTGAATGAATCTTTAGTACAAGGTAAGGAACCCCCAGGAAATACTTTCAATTTTTATGGCAGGAGAGTATAGGTCAAATCATGAAGGAGTTAATGAGGGTCAGAAACCCCCATGTAGTTTTCTGGGTGCCTGGAAGGTAAATTCTGGTTTAAATTAATCATATGCAACGCACCTGCATTACAGGAACACAGATTATCATTACATATACAAGTACGGAGGGAATTGTTGCATACCTAGGGGAATCAGGTCAGTGCTAAAGCTCTGCAGCAGCATCACAACATATGGAAACTCGTTACTGAATCTATTCACAAATCACAAGTGTTTAATTCTTTAAAGTAATTATATGCTAAAAATACTAAAACATGGACATTATTTGGTCATCCATTATTGCTTACAACGCATTGGGGTTGACATTGGTCTCCGTGTTATGTTTAGCACACGAGTAAAAGCCTGTGCACCAAGTTCCTGTGTGGACCACTTTAACAAAGTTGTCAACCTTGTTTGTAAACTTCTTGAAGTCTCTGGTCTAACAGAGTTTCTGAGAATGTGCCTGTCATCTACAACATAGATTAATTATGGAGCATGAAAACAGAAAATGTGTCTTGCACTTTCTTCTCATCAAACATCTTTATATTGTGTTCAGCAGATTCCATGAGTACCGGTGATAGGACAAGTACAGTAAGCTAAATACATCAGCAGATTCTTTGTATTCTACTAAATATAATAATATATAATAGAATGTTATCGTTTATTGTGAGGGGAATTGAATACAAAAGTAGGGAGGTTGTGCTTCAGCTATACAAGGCATTGGTAAGACCACATCTGGAGTACTGTGTATGGTACTGGTCTCCTTATTTAAGGAAGGATGTAAATGCGTTGGAGGCAGTACAGAGAAGGTTTACTAGACTAATACCTGGAATGGGCGGGCTGTCTCGTGAGGAAAGATTGGACAGGCTAGGCTTGGATCCGCTGGAATTTAGAAGAGTAAGAGGCGACTTGATTGAAACATATAAGATCCTGAGGGGTCTTGACAGGGCGGATGTGGAAAGGATGTTTCCCCTTTTGGGAGAATCTAGAACTAGGGGTCACTGTTTAAAAATAATGGGTTGCCCATTTAGAACAGAGATGAGGAGATATGTTTTTTCTCTCAGAGGGTCATGAGTCTTTGGAATTCTCTTCCTCAAAAGGCAGTGGAAGCAGAGTCTCTGAATATTTTTAAGGCAGAGGTAGATAGATTCTTGATAAGCAAGGGGGTGGAAGGTTGGTGGAAATGTGGAGAAATCAGTTCAGCCATTAATTTATTGATTGGCAGAGTAGGCTCGAAGGGCCGAGTGGCCTACTCCTGCTCCTAATTCATATGTTCGTATGTATGTATGTATGTACTAATGATCCAGATAGTAAAGATGCAAGTTACTCATTTTTATCAAAATATTGAGAAGTTTTGATCAGTGTCGCTTGCCCTTGCATCTTGGGCCACATTATCGAAAATATCCTAGTGTTGAATACTTCCCTGAAAATTCTGAAAGTTACAGTTAATGAAGTTGTTTAAATTACATCAGTGATCCTTTCAATCTAATCAATAATGTAAATATCATTACTCACTCTATGAAAACAAGCTTTTACTGGATCAACCTATGTGAATAATGTTAGCACAAATTTACTGCCAGTTTTGGTATCTTACTATTGGCAGTAATCAAGCACTTACAGTAATCAGTATTACTCACAATGTCCATATAATATTAAACACAGCTATAATTGAATAGAAGTTAACTGAAATACTAATTATGATAATTAGTAAAGTGCAGATCTTGTTTGAATAATTCAGACTAATGTTGTTAAATTGTCTTGAGGTATTAAACACATGTTGTTAAATACACTTTATAAATCAAGTTTAATACCCTTCATTGATGTGCTTAAATATATATGTTTTTCCATAAATATTCATTTTCTGTGCCTTTCTCTGGAACTCCGCCCCTAAACCTCTCCTCTTCTCTACCTCTCTTTCCTCCTACAAGACACTTCTTAAAACCTACCTCATCAAGTTTTTAGTCATCTGCCCTAATATGCCCCTGTGTGGCTTGGTGTCAAATTCTGCTTCATAATGATCCTTTGAAGCTCCTTAGTACTTCTTATTGCATTAAAGGTGATGTTTAAATACGTTGTAGTAATATACTGTGTGATGTGGCACTGAATGACAAATATCAGGAAGATCCTAGGTTTGATTTTCAATTAGCGCTGAGCTTGCTAATCTCAGTCAGGGTCACAGTAGAGCCACTAGAATTTGGCCTCAGTGTCCCCAAGTGTGGAAGCGGAAGAAAGCGGCAATGGTGTTCACATTTAATTGTTATTCAGTGACCCCTGCTGGATGTGGAGAGAATCAGCCATTACTGTGATGCCTCCTCAAGTTCAAATAGGCTGCCACCATTTCACTATCTAGACTTACATATGAAGAAGGGGGTGGTGGCAGTGCCATTTTCAGCTTAAAAGGTATGTGCTTCCAGTGGAAAGCTGCACTTGAAGGGATCGTGAATCAGAGAGAAACCCATGCTCCACAAGATTGCGGGATTGGTGGGTTAACCCTTATACTCCAAGCTGAATATTAAATTCTCGGACAAGTAGATGGAAAACAGGGGAAATAACTTTAAAAACAGAGTTTCACAGTAGTTTAATATTGGTGCGTTTTAATTTATTAAACTGTCTTATCTTGGATAAAAACAAATATTTTGATAACATTTTGTGACACATTTGTTAAAATGGTGCTGAAACAATGTTATCAAAATGAAACATTTCACAACGTAATTTTCCTAATTGCCACCAGGCAAATTACTTTCAACAGAGGCTAATTAAGAAAATCATGTCATAGACGATAAATGACTGCCACATGTCACATGCAGGAAAGATAGATTTGCCTCAGAGGAGGTAGAATGCAGATTCACCAGAACATCAGGATATAACGGGTTAAATTATGAGGTTAGTTTGCATAAACGAGGTTAGATAGTGAGCTGTTTTCAATGATGATAAGATTTGAGAGGGTAGATTTTTTTATTCGTTCATGGGATGTGGGCATCGCTGGTTAGGCCAGCATTTATTGCCCATCCCTAATTGCCCTTGAGAAGGTGGTGGTGCGTCACCTTCTTGAACCGCTGCAGTCCATGTGGGGTAGGTACACCTACAGTGTTATTAGGAAGGGAGTTCCAGGATTTTGACCCAGTGACAGTGAAGGAACACCAATATAGTTCCAAGTCAGGATGGTGTGTGGCTTGGAGGGGAACTTGCAGGTGGTGGTGTTCCCATGCATCTGCTGCCCTTGTCCTTCTAGTTGGTAGAGGTCGCATGTTTGGAAGGTGCTTTCTATGGAGCCTTGGTGTGTTGCTGCAGTGCATCTTGTAGATGGTACACACTGCTACCACTGTGTGTTGGTGGTGGAGGGAGTGAATGTTTGTGGATGGGGTGCCAATCAAGCAGGCTGTTTTCTCCTGGATGGTGTCGAGCTTCTTGAGTGTTGCTGGAGTTGCACCCATCCAGGCAAGTGCAGAGTATTCCATCACATTCCTGACGTGCCATGTAGATGGTGGACAGGCATTGGGGAGACAGGAGGTGAGTTACTCGCCACAGAATTCCTAGCCTCTGAGCTGTTCTTGTAGCCACAGCATTTATGTGGCTGGTTCAGTTCAGTTTCTGGTCGATGGTAACCCCCAGGATGTTGATTGTGGGGGATTCAGCGATGGTCATGCCATTGAAGATCAAGGAGACGTGGTTAGATTCTCTCTTGTTTGAAATGGTCGTTCCCTGGCACTTGTGTGGCATGAATGTTACTTGCCACTTATCAGCCCAAGCCTGGATGTTATCCAGGTCTTGCTGCATCTGGACACAGGCTGCTTCAGTATCTGAGGAGTCACAAATGGTACTGAACACTGTGCAATCATCAGCAAACATCCCCACTTCTGACCTATAATGGAGGCAAGGTCATTGATGAAGCAGCTGAAGATGGTTGGGCCCAGGACACTACCTGACAAATTCCTGCAGTAATGTCCTGGGACTGAGATGATTGACCTCCAACAACCACAACCATCTTCCTTTGTGCTAGGTGTGACTCCAATGGTATGATACAGTGAAACTATTTCCCTTACTGGGGAATCCAGAAAAAGGGGGCATAAACATTTATTTAGAGCAAGGCCACCATTAAGCACCTTTCAGACACCTGCACCTTTATGACTTCTGCTACAGAGCAGGCATTCACCATTGCCCATCCTCAACCCCACAAAGAGCATTTCTACTTTGAATGGTGGATGAGAGGGAGAAAGGAGGAAAAGAAGAACAGAAGGAGAGATAGGGTGGAGGAAAGAGGGAGAGAGAGGAAAGAAGGAGAAAGGGATCTGAAGGTAGGAAACCAATGAGGAGCCTCAAAGTATTTCGGAACAATTTCTTCCTCTCACCCATCAGCAGCAAGAAGGCCGTCTAGACAGGCCTGTCAAGCTTGCAATTAGGATCCATTTTTCACTGTTGTTTTGTGGCACAGGGAACATGTGAAAGTAGTACACCACATTGGCCACAGCTGGGCTTAGCTGGCTGCAGAACAAAACTGGCAGGGGAGGGGCAGGAATATTTGTTATTTTGTTTTTTGTATTATATTGTATTATACTCACTACATATACGAGACCAAATTAGTAACTCTTGATTATCTCTGAGCTTTCATTATCCACCAGGATGATCACATCTATTAAGGTGGATAAAAGAGGTCCAACTGTGCAGCACAAATTTTATCAGTACATTTTTATTTTCTTAGAATATTGAGCAAATTGGAGGCCTCAAACAGTACTGCATGTGCCCATAAATCATATACTATGGTCTCGAATTTAGATGGCACCTTTGGCTGAGTGGTGCTTTCCTCTCGAGAGGAAGTGATGCACCAAGGTTGCTCTTGCACACTGGCAGTCTAATCACAGCATTGACAGAGGCCCAGGGTTGCAGAATTGTGCTTGTTGGAAAAGTAACTAAAAAGGAGAATAAGGGATGATTTTACTTTAGGTGGAGTGCTGGGGGAGGAAGCAGGAATTCTGCCATTCGGAGAGAGACCAGTAGCTTTCTGCTCCATAATTCCATGTCACTACCTCAGGAGGACAGATCTATGGATAGCTGAGACACTCTGCATGACGCTTTCAACTAATGGATCCCAAAGCCACCATGACAACACTTTGCTGTTCCATGGAATTTGCAAAGACTACCGTCTGACGACTGTGATCTCAGCCATCACGTGCATGATGCCAGCCTCTGCATATTGCTGGATGGAATTGGTCAGCTTCTTCATGCTGGAGAGAATGGGTCCCAGGCTGTGCGCCAAGCCACGGCCAAGCTGGAGGCAGACTCCTCCATCCTACTAACTATGAACCAGATGCTTTCTGGCAAACAGTCCATTGCACCAGGCATTTTGCTTTGTTAAACCGATCTGAAGCTTGGCCCTGCGAGGTCTCATCTGACTCCAACTAGCAGAACTAGTTGCCCCTCAACAAGGTGCCGCCTGTGATGTTCCTTCTACCTAGAACTGCTGCTGCCTACTAGTGCCTAATGTATCGCAATGTGAGGATACGTGTTGGACACTAGCCTTGAAGTTACATGTGGTTCTAGTCTCTGAGCTGGTGCCTATGATAGTGGCAATGATTGATGAATTGCTTTTTTCCTGGTTCTCCTGCTGCTCCTCTGGTGGTGAGGTGACTCTTCCAGTTCCTCTAGGAGGTGAGGTGTAGCTTGCTGGTGGGAGACTGCAATGATAAAACTAGAAGGGTTAGGATGCAACATGTGTGGTCACTATCGGAGGATATGTGTGATCAGACCGTATAGAGTTTGTGAGTGAAGATAACTTTGGGAGATTATTTGTGGATATTTAAGGAAGCTGGAGTGGCCACATATCTCTAGGCGAGATGCTCCCTGCTCTGTGTGTGTGTGTGCGTGTGTGCGTGTGTGTGTGTGTGTGATGCCTCACATGGTTGAAGAGCTGAGATGCGTCTAAGGTGTGAGTAGTGCTTCTAAAGGATGCAATAGCTTAGCATGTGTGAATAGCAGCGTGCAGTTAGATGGTGGATGAAGTATGTTGAGGTGGTGATGCTGTTGCAGTTATTGAAAAGTGTATTTGTGAGATAGGATCTTACCTTGACCACTTGTGTCAAATTGTTAAATTTCTTGCGGCACTGGGGACAGGGCTCCTGGCTTTCACCTCCCCGTTGATCTGGTCCCACATCTGCAGCATTATTTGCCTCTATGGCCTCCTTCCCCCTGCAGGTTTGGGGCTTTTCTCCTCTGCCAGGACCTGCAGTGCCACATCTGAGAAGCTGTGAGCCCTCGCCCTCAGTCCCTGAGCCACCTTGATACAAGACTACATATACCTCTTAACGAAAATTGCTCCTGATCAGCGCTTGAGTTCTAACTGTACAGGTCTCTGGTTCTGCACCTCCAGGCATGTTTAAATCATGGTCATTCACCAATTAACCCCAAAATTGTGGGCTAAAATCAGACCTTTAATCAGGCATGTCATATTAGCACAGTATCCACTTAGTGCATTTTTCACCCTTTCCCCCAGATACCCCCTTTAATGCTTGATTTAAAAAAAATAAAAATTGTGCCTTTCATAACTCACAGCTGTTTATGTGTTGTTTTTGCTACGGCAAAGTAAAAGCCATATTGCTGTGATTCTGTAAAACTTTTTTTTTAAAGTTACACAAAACCCTCCAAGGTTAATTGTAGAGGGATGGTCTGACATTAGGATTAAGCAGCTGGAGTCAAAAATTGCTTTAGATCTCAATTTGCTCCATAACGAATTTGTCTTATCTGATTTGACTGCAATATGCAGCAATAATATACAACACGCCACAAATAACATTAAGAAAGTGGTGCTTGATTTGTTCAATGGAAAATAACCTTGAAACATATTTTTCTTGTTGTCTCTCCATGCAGCAGTAATGAATCATGGACTATAAACTACAGCTTGCATAATCATCATGGCAGGCTTTAACAATCTTTTGAATATCCAAACAGCAGTTTTAATTGTGCTGATTTAATATTTTAGCGGCTGCCATCAAATTGATTTTTTTCACTCTATCCCAATGAAGAAGCCATGAATATAGAACTGTAAAATAGACAAAAGACTGTAATTTGCTACATGAATGGTGGCTTTATAATTTATGCCATGCAAGTGTTTGCAGCAGTAATTCACATACCAATGCTGGTGCTATTATAGAACATTATGAGCCATGCCAAAACCAGTTGCTTTTTTTTCCCCTGTGGTTCTCTACAGTCCTTCTCTCAGCTTGTGTCTCTCCTGAATCCATCAGTCTTTCTTCAAATTTTACCTTTGTTTGGTTTACCTTTTCTGAAACTTCTTAGCTTGAATATTGGGACCTCTAATAACCGGGTGAGCTCCCCAAACACACTGAAACACTAATAGAATCCGTGCCCATCCTCTGTGCAATAATAGTAAAGATTTTAAAATTAAAATGACAGGGGATGTGGTCATTCATCAGGGTAATGGCACTCAGAATGCCATAACCTGAATTTTGAATGTCAGTGTCAGCGGTGGCTCATTTGGTAGCACTCCTGCCTCTGAGGCAGACTGTTGTGGATTCAAGCCCTTCTCCAGAGACTTAGCACATAGATCTAGGCTGACAATTTAGTGCAGTATTATTGGCGGTGCCATCTTCCAGATGCGATGTTAAGCTAAGACCCTGCCTGCCTGCTCTAGCAGATATAAAATATCCCACAGCACTATTTCCAGGAAGAGCAGAGAAATTCTACCTGGTGGTGCCGTGACCAAGATTTATCCCTCAACCAATATCAGTAAAACAGATTCTCTAGTTATTATCTCATTGCTGTTTGTGGGAGCTTGCTGTGTGCAAAATGACTGCTACGTTACAGCAGTAACTACATTTCAAAAGTACTTTTTTGTCTGTAAAGCACTTTGGGGTGTCTTTTTTTTATTCTTTCATGGGATAGGAGTGTCACTGGCTAGGCCAACATTTGTTGCCTATCCATAATTGCCCTTGAGAAGGTGGTGGTGAGTTGCCTTCTTCAACTGCTGTTTGCATGTCCATGGTGCTGTTAGCAACAGTGAAGGAATGGCGATATAATTCCATCTCAGGATGGCGTGTGACTTGAAAGGTCCTATGTAAATGCTAGTCTTTTTTCTTTAATGTATACCATTCAGTGCTTTATTTTCCTGACTCAGCACATTCCTGTTTTCTCTGCTAAATGTTGCTTATTTGAAGAGCTACTTTAATCTGTCTTATATACAAATTTGAAAAACGGCCTAATAATTTATACAATACACCAACATGTTGTATTCGTTTTAAGTGGAAGGTTATAAAGATTTTTTTCACAGATGGTTATTACAACATGCAATGCTTTACCATAAGAGGTTATTGAAGCCAAGATCACCCATAAAAAATGGCATTTAAAAAATGAGATAAACACCTTCGGAAAGTATTAAGTATTAAAGGGTGAGAGGAAAGAGAGAAATGTTATTAGACAGCTAGTACTGACACATACACAATGAATTAAATGACCTCCTCCTGTACCAAAATTTCTATTGCTCCATATTTAATGCTAAATGGAAAAACTGCCAAAGCTGGGACACCAACGCAGATTTAACTCAAGCTGGAGAGGTAAGGAATCAGAAAGTGGCCAGTTTCTATTTATATTTACAAAGCTGAAATACAACTACAGTAGGTGCAATAAACAGCATGGAAGGGGGCCGTTCAGTCCATCGTGTCCGTGCCAGACACCCTGCTCAAACATTAAGTGGGGTGGCAGGTATGATGGGCTGTCGAACTACTACTGCCCGCCTTATATCCCTGCTGCAGTTGAATTTCACCTCCTACAAGCAGTATTAGCTGCTGGGATTTTGGTCTGGGAGATACAGGCTGCTATGATAGTAAGATTAGTACAGACTGCAGTGAGACACTCCAGCTAATTATATGTATTAAGTCCCTCATGGGCAGGTGTAGTAGCCTCCTTTCTCAAATTACATGTTTTCCATTCGTAATGCGATCATAATGCGAGGATAATTTTTACAATTCAGTGTTGCTTTGTCTAAATATTAATCGACCTAGAACTTCCATAAGTCTCCTCTACCTATATATGACAAATTGGCTTTATGCTTGTGTTAAATGTTCTAACATAATATTTCTGTACTGCTAGGATTGTAACATAAGTGGTTAAATCTATGTTACCCAAGGTTTCTTGGGGGGTCGGGGGGATACGTGGTCAAAGCAGTTCAACTCAAGAAATGACAGTATCATCGCTTACTTATCTGAAATGCTGAAGTTGCAAACGTGAGAACTGCAGGATTTGTTAGCTGGAATAGTCACAGTCATAGGATCATAACATAAGAACATAAGAAATAGGCGCAGGAGTAGGCCATTTAGCCCCTTGAGCCTGCTCCGCCATTCAATAAGATTGTGGCTGGTCTGATTGTGGCCTTAACTCCACTTTCCTGCTTTCCCCCCACATAACTCTTTACTCCCTTGTAGATCAAAAATCTGTCTAACTCAGCTTTAAAAATATTCAATGACCCAACCTCCTCTGCTCTCTGGGGTAGAGAATTCCTAAGATTAATGACCCTCTGAGAAGAAATTCCTCCTCACCTCCTCGTCTTAAATTGGAGATCCCTGATTTTGAAACTGTGCCCACAAGTTCTAAATTCCCCAACGAAGGGGAATCTTATATGTTTCAATAAGGTCACCTCTCATTCTTCTAAACTCCAATAAGTGAAGGCTCAACCTGCTCAACCTTTCTTCATAAGACCAACAAAGGCCAACATTACATTTGATTTCCTAATTACTTGTTGCACCTGAATGCTAACCTTTTGTGATTCATGTACAGACATTCAGATCCCTCTGTACCTCAGCATTCTGCTGTCTCTCTCTATTTTAAATAATATTCTGCTTTTCTATTCTTCCCACCAAAGTGGACAACCACACATTTTCCCACATTATACTCTATCTGCCAAATTTTTGCCCGCTCACTTAACCTTTCTATATCCCTTTGCAGACTCTTTGTTTCCTCCTCACAATTTGCTCTTCTACCCATCTTTGTATCATCAGCAAATTTGGCTACAATACACTTGGTCTCTCCATCCAAATCATTAATATAGATTGTAAATAGTTTGTAAATATAGACTTGGGGTCAGTATTTTGGAATCTGGAAAGTCATCCAGGTGGACCAACTTGAAATGTCCAGTCATTCAGTCGAGGTCCTGTGTTCTCAACTGCACCACAGCAATATAGGGGGCTATTCCTGCACCCCCAGGTGTCATTATTTGCTGCACACCTTACCACTACACATCTAACATTGTTGAGCTACGATGGCAACTTAAAGCCAGGCACTCTCTGTTTCCTGGCTGGGTGATGAGGAAGGAGTTCCTTGCAACATGAGCAGCTTGTCTCCATGTTGTTTACCATATGAGACAGTGTCCAACATGAAGATGTTAGTTAGCATATTGATGATTGATCTGCTGATGAATTGATAGCGAGGCACTTCCAATTTATCTTTGAAAAGTGGCAGTTGTGGCATCTCCTGGATTTTCTCGAGGGGGTTCTTTGCTTCAATATCACGCCATATATTTGAGAAGGCTGGTGTTTGGTAGTCCCTGCGAAGAGGCTATTCCTGCTTTTGGTCTTCTTAGCTACCTTGGTGAGATAGTTCTTGTAGTTAAATGTGCAAGAGGTATGCAGGACCTGTGCTTACAGTGTGGTTCCATTGGGCCATCCTAAACAAGGCAAGCGGTGTGGGAGGCGATGGAATCAAAGAACAGGGACTCCCAACTATGGAAGTTATAACGCCTCAGCCTCTTAGCTGGGTAGATCATTGGTGGTTGGTAAACCAAATACCAGGCTGCCAAATGGTGGTTTTAGGCCCCATTTTGGGAGTTAGGACCAGGACCCCTGTAAGAAAAAGATACTTTTTTTTCAAAAGTGTTTTAAATTCATCTACTTCATCAATATTTTTTTTCTCTCAGAGCGTCATTAGTCTGTGCAATTTGCTTCCTTTGCGAGGAGTAGAGGCTGGGTCATTGAATATATTCAAGGCTGAGTTGGATAGATTCTTGATAGACAAGGGAGTCAAGTGTTATGGGGAGCAGACAGGAAAGTGGAGTTGAGGCCACATTCAGATCAGCCATGATCTTATCAAATTGTGGAGCAGGATTGAGGGGCCGAATGGCCTACTCCTGCTCCTAATTTGTATGTTTCTATGTAATAGTACTAATGGGGGCACTTTGGCTTTCTTTGTGGGTTGGGGCCCTGGCAGCTACGTAAATCAGCAGTGAAACACCAATTTTTCTGATCTACCATTGGGAATTAAGTGTGGGAGCTTTCTCCGAATCTGAATATCTAACGGTATCACTAGTTTAGGTTCCCGGTAGGTGAATCCTGGCACTTATGTCAAAATGTGGCTTCTATGAATTTTCAGCCCCATTAACTTTAAATAAACTTTGTCGCATATTTTCTCTTAGGGGTAACTTTCTTGTATACTTTCCATGTTTGTGTGTGTGTGTTCTGAATACTGTTTGCATTGATGGTACAGGACCCTCCAGTACCTAAAGTGAAGACCCTGAATAAACATGCCAGTACCTTTCCAGCTTCTTCTAATCATAACACCTAGAAACAGGACATTAATTCAAATAGCATGTAGCAGCTTCTAGACTCACCTTGAACTGATGGTTTTAATATATCCAATTTTTCTGGAACGCTAAAAAAGAAAAAGATTAGAATTATTTATACCAAGTAAATATTTACTTTTCAAACTTTATAAAATCACTGAACCAGGTTCAGAACTCTATTCAGAAACTTGCAGTTTAATGATCCATAACCTGAAGCCTTTTAGTTTGCTTTTTTTGATATATATATATATATATATATATATAAAAATAAATGACTTGGATATTTGAATATGGAGTAAAATTTCAAAAACTGCCAATGATACCAAACTTGGAATAAAAACAAGAAATGCTGGAACCACTCGGATTCCGAAGAAGGGTCACTGACCCGAAACGTTAACTCTGCTTCTCTTTTCACAGATGCTGCCAGACCTGCTGAGTGGTTCCAGCATTTCTTGTTTTTATTTCAGATTTCCAGCATCCGCAGTATTTTGCTTTTATTATACCAAACTTGGAGGTGTGGCAAACGGTGAAGATGATACTAATCGACTGCAACAGGACATAGATAGGCTAGCAGAATGGGCAGACAAGTGGCAGATAGAATTTGATACAGAGAAGTGTGAGGTGATGCATTTTGGCTGAAAGCATAGGGAGAGGCAATATATATTTAATGGCACTGTTCTAAAGAGTATTCAGGGACAGAGGGACCTGGAGGTTTATGTGCATAGATCTTTGAAGACAGCAGGGACATATTGAGAGAGAGTCAACAAAGCATATGGGCTCCATGAATAGAGGTATTAAGTACAAAAGCAGAAGTTATATTAAACATTTATAAAGCTCTGGTTAGGCCACAACTAGAGTATTGCATCCAGTTCTGCTCACCATATTTTAGGAAGGATTTGAGGGTCCTTGAGAGGATGAAGAGGATATTTACCAGAATGGATCCAGGAGCGGGCTGGTGGCCATAGGGGGCATAAAATTGAGTGGGAGGTGGGGGGGGAACCATTCCCGACGCCTTCCCCTCTCCCCCACTGCAATTTTACCAGGGGTGACGGCAGCGAGAAAGGCCCGCCCATCCCAGGCCAATCAAGGCCCTTAAGTGGCCAATTAACTGCCACTTAAGGGCCTCCTCCCACCGTCGCTGCTATTTTACCAGTGGCCGGTAGGTGGCTCAGGTCCTCCCGGAGGCCGCCAAGTAAAACCTGGTGGCCTCCTTGTGGGCTGAGGAGTGGGTGAGTAACCTGATCGGGCAATCTGTGCCCCATGAAGGGCCCCACCGAAGCCCCAACTGCCTGCACTAAAATGAAGCCCCCCCCCCCACCACCCCCCCAACTGACCCCCAACTTGCCTCGCCAGGGCCCGGCCGATTATCCCTGGTGAGGCCTCAAAACTTAACTGTCTTCCAGGTCTGATGTCCCTCTTGCCGCTGTTGGATGGATGCAGTCCCAGCAGTGACCACTGCTCCCAGTGGCACTGCTGGGACTAGGAGCTGCCAGCCCGCTGATTGGCCAGCAGCTCTTGGAGGCGGGGCTTCCTGCCTCAAGGAAGTGGAAGTCCAATTAAGCACCTGGGGAGCGTAAAATCCTGGCCTGTCTCCCCAGGCCCGGGGGAGGCGAGGTTGCCCCCGATTATTTGGCCGGTGGATGGGGCCTCTCGTCCAATGTAAAATCCAGCCAAGGTATGAGGCATTTTAGCTACCAAGGTAGGCTGGAGAAACTGGGGTTGTTCTCCTTGGAGCAAAGGAGATTGAGGGGCGATTTGATAGAGGTGTACAAGATTATGACAGGTTTAGATAGGGTAGACAAAGAAAAGCTGTTCCCATTAGCTGATGGTATAAGGACTGGGTTACAGATTTAAGATTTTGAGCAATAGATGCAGGGGGATGTGAGGATGAACTTTTTTATTCAGCGAGTGGTGATGACCTGGAACTCGCTGCTAACGACGGTGGTGGAAGCAGAGACAATGAATGATTTCAAAAAGAAATTAGATGGGCACTTGAGGGAAATAACCTTGCAGGGATATGGGGATAGAGCTGGGGAATGGGACTGCTCTACAGAGAGTCAGCATGGACTCGATGGGCTGAATGGTCTCCTTCTGTGCCATTATGACTCTATAACTCTATGACAATCACTTATAGCAACTATTGTTCAGTATTGATCTGGTACTCCATTATCTGTGTTTTTCTGTCATTAACTGGATGTGATTGTAATGATGCTTGTGTGACTGCCCTCTACAGGAATTCTCTATACCACAGGGCAAAGCTCTGTAGTAAACGTACAGCAAGACCATATATAGCAGAATTTTAAAGAAATGAAATACAATGACCAAACATAACATTTGATCTCTGTTCTAACAGAAAATTATGGAAGAGTCAATTTTAGCAGATTTGCTGCACTGCTTCTGACATAATTAAAAATGGGTGTAATCTATTAGTAGGCCAGTAAGAGTGAAATGCATAAAAAGCACTGAAGTGCCCTTGTTATTCCCCAACTGCATTGTGATGTAGTACCTGGAAGCCGAACACTTTGTGCATTATAATGAGACGTATCATGCTTGGTATTGTAAATATTCCATAACACAGGATAAATGTTACATGAAATAGCTAGATGCCAAGTCCCAGAAGTATTAGAACAGATGTGTTAAAGTGCAACTGAAATCCTTACAATAAGGTAGGGGATGGACTTCTAAAAATATGGAAGATTTCGTGACGTGTTCATTCTGTAATTTAATCATTAAATAAAATAAGATTGTTTTCCTCAATGCATGAGTATGCTACGGGAAAGTACATGGCTAAATTGTATTAACTTTGCACTTCTGGAGCATCAGCTGTAGATCAGTGGGTCGCACTCTCAACTGTGAGTCAGAAGACTGTGGGCTCAAGTCCTGGTCCAGCACCTGAGCACAAAAATCTAGGCTGATACTCTAGTACTGTACTGAGGGAGTGCTGCCTTTTGGATGAATCATTAAACTGAGGTCCCAGGAGGACATAAAACATCCCATGAAACTATTTTGAAGAAGAGTTATCCATAGTGTCTTGGCCAATATTTATCCTTCAATCAACATCATAAAAATAGATTATATGGTCATTATCACATTGCTGTTTGTGGGAACTTGCTGCGTGCAAAGTGGCTGCTGTCTTCCCCACATTACAACAATGACTACAAGAATACTTTACTGGCTGTAAAGCACTTTGGAGCATCCTGTTGTCATGAAAAGACAACATAAATGCAAGTCTTTCTTTTCTTTCCATACAACATCAGTGGCACAATGTACAGTATGAATGCCACATTTTTATTTCCCATAGCAATGGTACAAAATGTGGCAACACAGCAGAGTTGATCTAACAATAATGATAATTAAAAAGTTTAACGTAGTCTCCTGTGGCTTTGTAGGTAAGTTCTTCTGGGCCACAAGTAGGGATGTTTTAAAAATTGTTTTCAAGCATGTAACAGGGGAAGAAATGAGCCATTTTTTTTCTGGTGGTCTTTTAAAATTCTGGTACATGTGAAAGCATCTAGTAAGTGCTGGAGCATCACTCACTGGTGGCCTCCATTTCTGATTATACTGAAGTGTCCAGGGTCAGGGGAGGCTATCTGATTCAAATAATGGTGGCAAACATCCATACCATGGTAGATGCATTTTTAATGCCCACCAGAAGAAAGCGGGTCATGTCAAAGGGCATTAGGCAGCTGTCCTTGGCCCGGTCAAGCTGCTGGCACAGTAGTAACCTTGGAACTGCAAAATGGCTTCCTTTACAAGAAGCTGGCAATTTCTTTTGGGGGTCCAGGCCACCAGGTTGAGTACCAGAAAGTCTGGTTAAGCTCATTTTAACAACCAGTAAGCCTAACTCAGGCCGGATGGGCAAGGAAGTTCCCTCGTTGGGAATTCCCCCGCCAGCCCTGCCTCAAACAGGCTCTGACAGAAAATTGGGTGCAGCCCAGATCTCAACACAATAACCAACCACTCCACTGCATTCTCATAATGGGAATATGGATTTTCAACCTCATTATATATAAAACTAACAGTTCTCCTGGGGCATGGTTCATGGTGAATCAGAGGAAACACTAAAGTGTGACAATGGAAGTGCGACTGATAAAGTGTGACAGGAAGTAAGTGTAATGTCTACTGGAAGTGCACATTGAATTTTATGGGCACCCTATGGATGGATATAGAGGCGTGGAGTCCCATAAAATTGCTTGGGCGGGTGAGGGGGTGTATGGGGGTCTGTGTGGAGTGCCTGTCACGTTCCCGATGTCTTCAAATTTAGTCCAGAATGGGGATTCTGCTCAGAGGCCAATTGAGGCCCTTAAGACACCAATTAACAGCCTCTTCCCACCGCCACTGTGGAGACTGCCCAATAACTCCATGCTGCCTCCCTGTGGACTTGGGGTAGCGGCCCTCCTCCGAAGGCAATCTAAGGCTCACAGAAGGCCCCAGTGGCATACCATCACCCACACCCCTGTCCTCATAAACACCATCCCCCCTCGCCCCTGCAATCTCTTGCCGAGGCCTGCTTGAGCAGCCTTGGTGAGCCTGCCCCAACTTACCTGCACTCCAGGCGCCATGGTGGCTTTTGTTCCGATGACTGCGGCAATTCTAGCAGTGGCTACTGTTCCCAATGGCACTGCTGGGACTGCTGAGTTACTGGCCCTCTAATTGGCCAGTAGCTCTTGGAGGTGGGATCCCCGTCTTTAAAGGAACAGGGACCCCAGCACAGGGCAGTTAATTGCCCAAGCATCTTAAAATGCAGGTGGGGATCCCCCAAAGTGCCGAGGCGGGGTTCCCTCACCTTTTGGGCCTGGCATTAGGAACCCCCCTGGCTGCATAAAATCCAGCCCTACATGTAAGGCATTTAATATGTTTTTTTTAACCCCTACCTTCCATGGTGAAATTATAGTATTTGCATTAGATACAGACACTTTTATTTATTTGTTTATTCTTCCCACTTTTGTTTCCAAAACATTCTTAATCTTAGTTATTTAAATATTTAATAACCAATTGCAAACTTTATCAGTCATTGTTAATATCTATAATTTGGTCAATGTAACCCTGTTTGTAAAATGAAGTTTCACTGATAGTACAACTTTCAAAGGGCGGCACAGTGGCGCAGTGGTTAGCACCGCAGCCTCACAGCTCCAGGGACCCGAGTTCGATTCCGGGTACTGCCTGTGTGGAGTTTGCAAGTTCTCCCTGTGTCTGCGTGGGTTTTCTCCGGGTGCTCCGGTTTTCTCCCACAAGCCAAAAGACTTGCAGGTTGATAGGTAAATTGGCCATTATAAATTGTCACTAGTATAGGTAGGTGGTAGGGAAATATAGGGACAGGTGGGGATGTTTGGTAGGAATATGGGATTAGTGTAGGATTAGTATAAATGGGTGGTTGATGTTCGGCACAGACTCGGTGGGCCGAAGGGCCTGTTTCAGTGCTGTATCTCTAATCTAATCTAATCTCCCATATGGCACTGTGGATGCATACACCACCAGATGTGATACTGAACATTACTGTCTAGGAATGTCTTAGGATAAATCCTCCCTCTAAACTGAATTAATGGATCTTATCCAGGAAAACCTCAGTGTGCATTTGTTGGGAGGGCTAGAATCAGCCAGCATTCCTAATCTTGACTGCTTCCTAGTGACCTGTAATGAAAGTGCCTGTAGGTGGAAATCAGGAAAGGACAAGCTTGGGTTCAACTGTGGTGTCCCCCACAGTTAAATATCCTGTGAGTACACATTGTCTAGGCTCTTATGCAATAAGGGTTACCTTGGTAAGCAACACAGTTCTACAGATTACCATGGAACCATGCACCAGCACGAATCAGCATCTTCACGAGAACAGAGGAGGAAATTGGAGGAAAAGCACAAATTTTAGCCCTTTGATTTTTGACAAGACAAAGGGAGTTCTGGGATTTCTGAGCCAGCCATTTTCTAAAGATTTTAATTGTGAGGCAAACTCCACTACTACAATAATGAAAGCCACTCAAACATCAGGAGTAGCTTTATAACTTTAATTATTAATCCTAAATTATAAACATTTAAAAAAACAATTTAAAAACTACTTCTTCTTGTCTTATCTTTTACCTATTTTTGCTCCTATAGTTATCATTTTAACATTTTTACTTCTTTCACTATCTAATAAACCTAATCCACTTAGTCCAATCCTTACCGTCTAAAAAAAGTGCTTGAAAATTCTTTTTCTGGTTGTTGTACATATCAGCCTTGACTAAGTAGTAGCCCCCTAGCCTCTTAGTTATAAGGTCATAGGTTCAAGCTCCACTCCAGAAACTAGAGCACATAATCTCAGCTGACACTTTAGGGCAGTACTGATGGAGTGCTGCACTTTCAAAAGTGGTTTATGTTGGATGCGATGTTAAACCGAGGTCTATCTGCTGTCTTGGGTTGGTGTAAAACATCCAATGGAACTATTCAAAAATGAAAAGGGGGATTCTCCTGGTGTTCCAGCTAACATTTATCCCTCAACCTAATCCACCAAAACAGATTATGTGATAATTTGATCGTATTACTGTATGCAAATACGCTGTGTGCAATTTAGCTGCTGTGTTTCCCTACATGACAACAATGATTACACTTCAAAAATATTGAATTAGCCATGAAGTGCTTTGGGACATACTGAGAACATGAAAAAGTGCTATATAAATGCAAGTTCTGTTTTCCTTTATTCTTTTCCTAGCTTCTACCATTCTATTTTGGAAGTAAACGCCACTGCCATAAGTTGTAATTTGATTGGCAAAAAAAATTGGAGCTAGTTTTTAGGCAGTAGAATGCTAAAAGCATAATGATTAACCTGGTTATGTCGCAGACTTGGCAAAGTCAACCTTTACAGTATAAAGACAGATCAAACCAAGAAGAACTGCAACTGGACAAGTTGTCTCACTGATGTCTCCTGGAACTTGATTGCTGCCAGTCAAGATACATTCTCTATGCCATAGTAAAAACAAACAGAATTAACATCCTTTTGTGTTTGTTTTAAATTCAGTTGATTTAAAATTATGTATCATTTTGCTTAAAAAGTCAGCTTTGATGACAAAACTTAGAGGAATTATAGTGGCAAATGGAGTTTAATCCTGAGAAGTGTGAGGTGATGCATTTTGGGAGGACTAATAAGGCAATGGAATATACAATGGATGGTAGGACCCTAGGGAGTACAGAGGGTCAGAGGGACCTTGGGGCGCTTGTCCATTGATCACTGAAGACAGCAGCACAGGTGGTTAGGAAGGCATATGGGATATTTGCCTTTATTAGCCGAGGCATAGAATGTCAGAGAAGCGAGGTTATGATTTGGCTGTATAAAACGCTGGTTAGGCCACAGCTGGAGTACTGTGTACAGTTCTGGGCACCACACTATAGGAAGGATGTGATTGCAATGGAGTGGGTTCAGAGGAGATTCACCAGGATGTTGCCTGGGCTGGAGCATTTCAGTTATGAAGACAGACAGGATAGGCTAGGGTTGTTTTCCTTGATGCGGAGAAGGCTGAGGGGGGACCTGATTGAGGTGTACAAAATTATGAGGGGCATTGATAGGATAGATAGGAAGAAACTTTTTCCCTTAGCAGAGAGGTCAATAACTATGGAACATAGATTTAAGGTAAGGGGCAGGAGGTTTAGAGAGGAGTTGAGGAGGAATTTTTTCAACCAGAGGGCGGTTGGAATCTGAAACACACTGCCTGAAGGGGTGGTAGAGGCAGGAACATCCACAACATTCAAGAAGTATTTAGATGAGCACTTGAAACGCCATAACATACAAGGCTACGGGCCAAGTGCTTGATGGTCGGTGCAGGCACGTTGGGCCGAAGGGCCTGTTTCTGTGCTGTAAAACCTTATGACTCTATGACACTATGACCCTAACAGTGTGGTGGATCAGAGTTAACATGAAATGGCAATCATTGGATTACAGATTAAATCTACAAATATTAGTTTAAATACATCATATTCTCAAACTCCATTACTATTCCAATGACATTATCTGATAATATCATCAACACTATTTTAACAAAAATAATGTAAAATATACAAAAGAATGCTAATATTTATCTTAACTTTTTTTGTCTCCATTTTAAAGTTATTTACCTTCTTGCCCTCTTTAGAGGACCTATTCCAGCATTACTACAGTAAAAATAAGCAAGTACCTGCTCCCAGACCTTTGTCAATGTCAACTCTGCGGTCACAGAGGCAAATGATACATCTGTTACTTTAAACTCTAATTTACCCTTCCCAATGTTGAGCAATAGTGGATTGAGATTCAAGTTAGCAATTTTGTTATATAGTGCACATACGATTACTAAACAGCAAATTAACCAGTACATTAAAAATAGTGTTCAGTAGAACGTCAAACCTCAGTCTCAGTTTAGGGACTGCATACCATTGTTCTGTATGGTGTCATTATGCTTGTAAATGTTCAATTTTTTACACTAAGGAAGTCATTTTTTAATCTCCTGGTTATTGCATTTGTCTTTGATTTTCTTGTCAAATCCACATTTTCTTTGGGTTCCCGTGCTTGTGGGGAAAGTTTTAACTGCAGGAAATGCTTCCAATCAAAGCTGAAGATGAACATTAATTGTGACTGCTAAAAATCCATTCATCCTGAAGATGTTGGAATTTGTAACTTTTAAAAGTGATGTGTCAAGTCGAGACATTCCTGATGTTTGCCCATGCAAGCATTAGACGCTGGGAGTTGTAATCATCACATCTGTTAATGACTGTGCGTCTGCGGTTTTGACCCAGTGTCACCAGAATAGACAAGAAAATTAAGTTGTTGGCAGCAAGGCAGGTTAATCAAACTTGTGGAGGGCTTGCTGGGCCTCAAAATGCTGCAGGCACTGGAGATGATAGTGATGTAGGATTTGTTATTTCTCTTTCTTTAAAAAAAGTATTTTTTTTAAAGAAGAAACGGAATATTCATCTTCTGGTTTTGTGACAGCGACTGGACTAGCTGTTTCTTCAACTCTAACTGAAAGCAGTGGTAAAGGTAAAATGTACATGTGGAGAAATAAAGGAAACAATGGGCACTTGTTACTGATGTCAGGTAGGGGTAATTACTGTGTGAAGTGCCCAGGAATGAATGTTGGGCTCTCTATTTTCCCAATGTACATTAACAGCTGAGATTAAGAAAGAGAATGCAAAATCATCAAATTCACAGATGTTAAAATGCAGGGGGCGGACGACAGGATGGAAAATGGGTGCATTAGAGTCAGTAGAGGCAGCCAGGCACCTGGAAAAAGTGTTCGGTAAAATCTGCAAATGGACAGAACACTGGTAGATGGAATTCAATATGGACAATTGCAAAGGGCCATACACTGGAAAGAAAACATAGGTGTCACTTATACAATGGCTGGTGCAGAAATAGAATTAGAATTAGAATTAGAACATTACAGCGCAGTACAGGCCCTTCGGCCCTCGATGTTGCGCCGACCTGTGAAACCATCTGACCTACACTATTCCATTTTCATCCATATGTCTACCCAATGACCACTTAAATGCCCTTAAAGTTGGCGAGTCTACTACTGTTGCAGGCAGGGCGTTCCACGCCCCTACTACTCTCTGAGTAAAGAAACTACCTCTCACATCTGTCCTATATCTATCACCCCTCAACTTAAAGCTATGTCCCCTCGTGTTTGCCATCACCATCCGAGGAAAAAGACTCTCACTATCCACCCTATCTAACCCTCTGATTATCTTATATGTCACTATTAAGTCACCTCTCCTCCTCCTTCTCTCCAACGAAAACAACCTCAAGTCCCTCAGCCTTTCCTCGTAAGACCTTCCCTCCATACCAGGCAACATCCTAGTAAATCTCCTCTGCACCCTTTCCATAGCTTCCACATCCTTCCTATAATGCGGTGACCAGAACTGCACGCAATACTCCAGGTGCGGTCTCACCAGAGTTTTGTACAGCTGCAGCATGACCTCATGGCTCCGAAACTCGATCCCCCTACTAATAAAAGCTAACACACCATATGCCTTCTTAACAGCCCTATTAACCTGGGTAGCAACCTTCAGGGATTTATGCACCTGGACACCAAGATCTCTCTGTTCATCTACACTACCAAGAATCTTCCCATTAGCCCAGTACTCTGCATTACTGTTACTCCTTCCAAAGTGAATCACCACGCACTTTTCCGCATTAAACTCCATTTGCCATCTCTCAGCCCAGCTCTGCAGCCTATCTATGTCCCTCTGTACCCTACAACATCCTTCGGCACTATCCACAACTCCACCGACCTTCGTGTCATCCGCAAATTTACTAACCCACCCTTCTACACCCTCTTCCAGGTCATTTATAAAAATGACAAACAGCAGTGGCCCCAAAACAGATCCTTGCGGTACACCACTAGTAACTAAACTCCAGGATGAACATTTGCCCTCAACCACCACCCTCTGTCTTCTTTCAGCTAGCCAATTTCTGATCCAAAGCTCTAAATCACCTTCAACCCCATACTTCCGTATTTTCTGCAATAGCCTACCGTGGGGAACCTTATCAAACGCCTTACTGAAATCCATATACACCACATCCACTGCTTTACCCTCATCCACCTGTTTGGTCACCTTCTCAAAAAACTCAATAAGGTTTGTGAGGCACGAC
This sequence comes from Heterodontus francisci, assembly GCF_036365525.1. Taxonomy (NCBI): domain Eukaryota; kingdom Metazoa; phylum Chordata; class Chondrichthyes; order Heterodontiformes; family Heterodontidae; genus Heterodontus; species Heterodontus francisci. The sequence goes on along the minus strand of NC_090389.1, from coordinate 40,863,046 downwards.
CTACCCGTCACAAAACCGTGCTGACTATCGCTAATGAACTTATTCTTTTCAAGATGATTATAAATCCTGTCTCTTATAACCTTTTCCAACATTTTACCCACAACCGAAGTAAGGCTCACAGGTCTATAATTACCAGGGCTGTCTCTACTCCCCTTCTTGAACAAGGGGACAACATTTGCTATCCTCCAGTCTTCCGGCGCTATTCCTGTCGACAATGACGACATAAAGATCAAGGACAAAGGCTCTGCAATCTCCTCCCTGGCTTCCCAGAGAATCCTAGGATAAATCCCATCTGGCCCAGGGGACTTATCTATTTTCACACTTAGCTAATAGCTAATAGTGAATGTGAAAAGGTCTGTTCTGAGAGCAGTTTTGGCACTTAACATGTCAAATCATTGTAGAGCAGGAATACAAAGAATGTGTAATTATATTGCTAGATCAGCATAATGAAATGAAAGGTACCACTGCAAAAGAGTGCTCTGATATTGAATATTATATTCACTTTTGGCCACCAAGTCATAGAGTCTTAGATTTATACAGCACAGAAACAGGCCCTTCGGCCCAACCCGTCTGCGACGACCATCAAGCACCCGTCCAATCTAATCCTGTTTTCCAGCACTTGGCCCATAGCCTTGTAGGCTATGGCGTTTTAAATGCTCATCTAAACTTCATAAATGTGTGAGGGTTCCTGCCTCTACTACCCCTTCAGGCAGTGTGTTCCAGATTCCAGCCACCTTCTGGGTGAAAAGTTTTTCCTCAACTCCCTTCTAAATCTCCTGCTCCTTACCTTAAATCTATGCCCCCTGGTTATTGACCCCTCCGCTAAGGGAAAAAGGTTCTTCCTATCTATCCTATCAATGCCCCTCATAATTTTGTACACCTCAATCAGGTTCCCCCTCAGCCTTCTCCGCTCCAAGGAAAACAACCCGAGCCTATCCAGTCTCTCCTCATAGCTGAAATGCTTCAGTCCAGGCAACATCCTGGTGAATCTCCTCTGAACCCTCTCCAGTGCAATCACATCCTTCCTATAATGTGTGAGCAGAACTGTACACAGTACTCCAGCTGTGGCCTGACCAACGTTTTATACAGCTCTAACATAACCTCCCTGCTCTTGTATTCTATGCCTCAGCTAATAAAGGCAAGTATCCCATATGCCTTCCTAACCACCTTATCTACCTGTGCTGCTGCTGCTGATCGATGGACAAGTACACCAAGGTCCCTCTGACCCTTGTACTCCCTAGGGTCCTACCATCCATTGTATATTCTCTTGCCTTGTTAGTCCTCCCAAAGTGCATCACCTCACACTTCTCAGGATTAAGTTCCATCTGCCACTGCTCCGCCCATCTTACCAGCCCATCTATATCATCCTGTAATCTAAGCTTTCCTCCTCACTATCCATGACACCACTGATTTTCATGTCATCTGCGAACTTACTGATCATACCTCCTATATTCACGTCTAAATCAGTAATGTACACTACAAACAGTAAGGGTCCCATCACTGATCCCTGAGGTACTCCATTCACAAAAACAACCCTTGACCATCACCCTCTGCCTCCTTCCACTCAGCCAATTTTGGATCCAATTTGCCAAATTGCCTTGGATCCCATGGGCTCTTACCTTCTTAATCAATCTCCCATGTGGGACCTTATCAAAAGTCTTACTGAAGTCCATGTAGACCACATCAACTGCCCTACCCTCATCTACACATCTAGTCACTTCCTCGAAAAATTCAATCAAATTTGTTAGACACGACCTCCCCCTGACAGAGCCATGCTGACTATCCCTGATCAATCCCTGCCTCTCTAAGTAGAGATTAATCCTGTCCCTCAGAATTTTTTCCAATAGTTTCCCTACCACTGACATTAGACTCAATGGCCTATAATTACCTGGTTCATCCCTGCTACCCTTCTTGAATGATGGTACCACATTCGCTGTCCTCCATTCCTCTGGTTCCTCTCCTGTGGCCAGAGAAGATTTGAAAATTTGCGTCAGACCCCCTGCTATCTCTTCCCTTGCCTCACATAGCATCCTGGGATACATATCATCTGGGCCTGGGGATTGATCCACCTTTAAGCCTGCTAATACAGCTAATACTTCCTCCTTTTCAATGCTAATTTTTCGAGTATATAACAATCCCCCTCCCTGATCTCTACAACTACAATGTCCTTCTCCATAGTGAACACAGATGAAAAGTAATCATTCAAAACCTCACCTATGTCCTCCGGCTCCACACACAGATTTCCACTTTGGTCCCTAATGGGCCCTACTCTTTCCCTGGTTATCCTCTTGCCCTTAATATACTTATAAAATGCCTTGGAATTTTCCTCTATCTTGTCTGCCAGTGTTTTTTCATGCCCCCTCTTCACTGTCCTAATTACTTTTTTAAGTACCCCCCTGCACTTTCTATACTCCTCTAGGGCCTCCACTGTTTTCAGCGCTCTGAATCTGCCAGAAGCCTCCTTTTTTTTCCTTATCCAATCCTCTAAATGCCTTGACATCCAGGGCTCCCTGAACTTTTTGGTCCTACTCTTCACCTTTACAGGAACATGTTGGACCTGAACTCTCACTATTTCCTTTCTGAAAGACTCCCACTGGTCTGATGTAGACTTTCTTGCAAGAAGCTGCTCCCAGATCCTGTTTCATCATATTGAAATCTGCCTTCCCCCAATTCAGTACTTTTATTTCCGGTCCCTCTATGTCCTTTTCCATAACTACCTTAAATCTTACAGAGTTATGGTCGCTATCCCCGAAATGTCCCCCACTGCCACTTCTACCACTTGTCCAGCTTCATTCCCTAGGATTAAGTCCAGTACTGCCCCTCCTCTTGTCGGACTCTCTACTTGCTGGCTCAAAAAGCTCTCCTGAATGCACTTTAAGAATTCTGCCCCCTTTAAGCTGTTTGCACTAATACTATCTCTTCTAATATGGGGGCAGTTGAAATCCCCTACTATTATTACCCTATTATTTTTGCACCTCTCTGAGATTTGCCTACATATCTGCTCCTCTATCTCTCCCTGACTGTTTGGAGGCCTGTAGGACACTCCCAGCCAAGTGATTGCCCCCTTTTTGTTTTTGTTCTATCTATATGGCCTCATTAGAGGAACCTTCTAAGATATCATCCCTCCTTACTGCAGTAATTGACTCCTTAATCAACAGTGCAATGTCACCTCCTCTTTTACCCCCTCCCCATCACGCCTGAAGATTCTATACCCGAGGATATTGAGCTGCCAGTCCTGCCCTTCCCTCAACCATGTCTCAGTGATAGCAATAATATCATATTTCCATGCGTTAATCAACACCCTCAATTCATCTGCCTCACTAGTAAGACTCCTTGCATTAAAATAGATACAATCCAGCCTTGCATTATTTGTTTGAGCCTTAACAGATCTATATTTACTCTGCCCTCCAGACTGACTTAGTTTTTCTTCTATATTTGATTGAACATCACCCCCTACTGTACCTCCACTCTGCATCCCATCCTCCTGCCAAATTAGTTTAAACCCCCCTCACCCCTCAACAGCACTCGCAAACCTCCCAGCAAGGATGTTGGTCCCATTCCAGTTCAGGTGCAACCCGTCCAACTTGTACAGATTCCACCTTCGCCAGAAACAGGCCCAGTGATCCAGGAAACTAAAGCCCTCCCTCCTGCACTATCTCTTCAGCCACACATTCATCTGCTCTAACCTCCTATTCCTATACTCACTAGCCGGTGGCACCAGGAGAAACCCAGAGATTACAACCTTTGAGGTCCTACTCTTTAATCTGCTACCTAGCTCCCTAAACTCTTTTTGCAGGACCTCATCCCTCTTTCTGCCTATGCCATTGGTACCAATGTCTTAAGGAAACATTGAAGTCATGGAGGCAATGCTGAAAGTAGCTATGAGACTGATCCCTCGTATCAACAGATGAGTTACAAGAAAAGACTAGAGAGCTTTTATCCTTGAAAACGGATGATTGAGAGAAGACCTTGTAGAAGTGCAAGTGTATACATTGTGGGACAACCTTAAGAGTGGGCCACCTTAACAAGCTGTAAGTGAAGGTCACTAAGAGGAAGTGATTTTGTGTCACACATAGCCAGGGAGTTGTGAATGTAGCACAACAGAGTTAGATATGTTTTGATGTGGCTCTTGCAATAACTATTTGTATATATATGTTCTCGTTAAGTTATAATAAAATGCATGTTTTTTTTTGGATATTACTTGTTGTCTTGTGAGTCTTACAATAGTTTGCATATCAAAAGAACGAGTAATATCTCACATTATTAATCCAAAACTTTACTTCAAGGTAAGACAAGACATAAGAAGAGAGATTTACTGGGTCTGTACCCATAATTAAATATCGGAAAATCAAGCATTTTCCTTTACAAGAAATAAAGACTTGTATTTAAATAATGCCTTTCACAAGCTCAGGATGTCCCAAAGTACTTTACAGCTGATGAAGTACTTTAGAAGTGTAGTCCTTGTTGTATTGTAGGACACGCTAGGCAGCCAATTCACACACATCAAACTCTCAAAACCACCAATGTGATAATAAGCAGATAATCTCATTTTTTAAAGTTATGTTGATTGAGGGATAAATATAGTCCAGAACACTGAGGATAAATCCTCTGCTTCTCTTGAAATAATGCCATTGTTTCTTGTACCATGAGATCTTGTGACACCCGAGAGAGTAGACAGGCGCCTCATTTTCATCTGAAAGACAGCACCTCTGACAGTGCAGCACTCCCTCAGTACTGCACTGGAGCATCAGCATAGATTTGTGTGCTCAGGTCTCTGGAGTAGAACTTGAACTCACCACTTTCTGATGCAGAGATGAGAGTGCTACCCACTGAGCCGTGGCTGGAACATACAGGAGTGCACACCAATCCACTCGATTATCTAATATTCGCTGCATCAGTAAGCTTAGGAAAATCTTTCCCTCAGAACAAGAGGTTTCGGGTAAAACTGGTGAAAGGACTATGAAGTGGGATCAATACTTGAAATGGTCTTCCATGTCAGGTACTGAAGGCTGAAATCATATGTTCATTTAAAATTGGGTAGATAGTTTGATGGGATAATATTTTTGGATGGGCTTAATAACCTGCTTTGGCAATATTTATCTAGTGATCTCCATCTCACCACCATTCTGTCATTTTCTGTTTCAACAGGACACTGAAGTTATAGCATTAGTCCAGAGAGAAGCATTGTGAGATTCATTGGAGAGGGTAATTTTACACCTCTTGGATTTGACATCACATGCAATGTAAACCCAGTATGGTGTTAAACCTACTTTAAAAAATGCTTAGAGGTCAGTCCTCTAGTTGATTTAAATGTTTAGTGAAAATGCAGATGTTTCCAACTGCCCTGTTAAAAACATCTAAATTTTAACCACTGAGAGAGGAACTTTGTATCGATGAATAAGCACAGATGCCCAAAGCAATCACCAGGGCAGGGCTCTTGGAGTTCAATACCAGTATAAACAGGGCTCTGGTTGGCTAGAACTGATACTGCAGCTACTGGGTGCCTCACCGACTGTTAGCTGCAGCATAAATGCACTATTAAGATCCGGCACTATTAATTACATCAAAATACAACAATTCAATCTTGGGCTGTAAAGAGTTTAGAGATTATCTGCATTCTTTATTCATTTCAACCATTTGTGAGAAACAGTGTTGTATAAATTCAGTGCAAAGCAGCAAACATCTAGGCTATCTCCAAGAAATCTTTAATCAAAACTCTTAAAATGATGCCAGTGTTATGGAAATCAAATGAATTGGAATCTATTACAATATTTCAGTTACAACAAGCTGCTTTCTAGATGCCTGATCAGCTCTAAGCAAACCAGTGATAACTAGTGATGTTCTCAGTCTCAAGTTTCAGAAATGGGGCCATTGTTTTGTGCCCAGCATGATATTAAGTTAGAAGCCCACAACGTTTCTAGTGCTTTCAAAAGGATGTGACATTATGGTCTTGTGCAAAGTTACTTGTACTGATATATCTAGTGAACTGTTGAACTGAAAATATAACTTGATTAATGAAGGCAAACAATGGGTAAGCATTGCTCTTGTCTGCTTTTGCCTGTTTTACTTTTCACCTTCATCATTAAACTGATGCAGCTTCTTAAAATTGGATTCTTTTTTACAGGGTGGGTAATTACCCATTTGAAAATTAATGAGTACCCAAATAACCATAGTCCAAGCTTCATTACAGTGAAAATGTAGGAATAGCATATTTACAGCTTGGGAGGAACAAAATCTTCACATATTGATTTATTGACAATGAGAAGGCATTCGATTCAGTGGAACACAGAGATTTATTGATAGCTTTAAGGAAAACAGGAATAAATGAAGAATGTATGAAGATCAGAGAGGGCATTTAGAGGGAGAAAAACTAACAGACTTAGGCTTTGCAGATGATGTTGCACTAGTTACATCATCTGTTGAAGACTTGGAAGTACAACTAAATAACTTAAACAAAGGGAGTAAAAATATTGAACTGAAAATGCACAAAGGAAAAACAAAGTATATGAGCAACTTTAAGACAGAAGATACCATACAAATTGAAGACCAAGAAATTGAAAAAGTGATTGAATACAAATATCAGGGCCAAACATTAAGGGTGGAGGATTGTAGAAATGAAGAGGTACTGAGTGGGATTAGGGCAGGATGGAGTTGTTTCAGGAGATACCGAGATATTCGGTCTGATAAGAAAATACCACTGTCATTAAGGAGCAGAGTGTGGGTGCTACTGACCATTACATAAGGGATGGAATCATGGACAACAAGAAAATATATAGAACAAAAACTGTGTGCCGCTCAGAGAGCAATGGAAAGGCAAATGTTACACATCTCCACTTGTGATAAAATCAGGTATAACCCGGAGTTAAGGACATCATTCAAAAAATAAAAGAAGCCAAATGGAGATGGGCTGGGCATGTTGCTCAAAGAAATGATAAGTGGATAAAAAGGCTAATGGAGTGGCAGCCGAGAACAGGAGAAAGAAAGGGGAGACCGAGAAGAAGATGGAGAGAGGACATATCATACCTTGCAACTATTCTGGGTGAGAACAGCAGAGGATAGTGTTAAATGGAAAAAACATGAGCAGGGCTACATCCGACAGTGGAAGAATACAGCCTAAATGAAATGAAATGAGGAACAAGAAAGGTAAGCTCAGAGGAGTAATAATTATAGTAGAACTGATAACATAGAGACAGAAAGTTTGCAATAGAGAGTGAAATTGGAGGCAAGAGGTGAGAGTGAAACTGCCAATCAGATGATGAGCTTATTTCTTGAATGCTATCCAGCTGTATGAAAAGAATATTTGCAGGGCCTGTCAGCTTAATAGGGTAGTATTTAAGTTGTGAACAGAGGTATGGCTTCTAGTGCTCCCGATTCATCCCCTTTACATTGCACTACAGAATTCAGAGCAATGGAGGAAAAAAGGAAATAACTGTGTACACACACAGTTGATGAAAGTGAATTTAATTTTCAGGCTGCAGACCTGTTTTGAGTCTTCAGCCAGCTTGTGTTCAGAAAAAGAATGACAGCTTGAACCAACCAGCACCACTGCTGCTTCATGTTTGTTGCTAGTAGTAGGGTGCATCAAATAGCACAGAGAAAACCCATCTGAGGTTGTCTCTATCTCATTCATCTTCCAGTGCTATCGGTGGAGTTGGTGACTGCCTCTGGTAGCAGCACTATATTTTACGGCAGTATGCATGAACCTGCCAATTTCATGCTAAATAGTACCAAATTAGGGATTGCTTTATAATGTGGCTTAAGGCCAATGGGAACTGAGTTGAAATTGGTTAAGTCTATTTCACTAGAACTTTTAGGGATCTCTCAAATAAGAAGGTGAAATTTTCCAAGTGAGACTTCCAATACAGAGCCTTGCTTGATGAAGTCGTGAAGCAGAGAACCAGGGGTAATGATCAGCAGGCTTGATTCACAAAGCTCCCAATTTTTCCGTGATCAGATTAAATTGATCAGCAGAAATGGTTAGTTCCACAAATCAAGCATGCTAACTTCTGCACTTGATTCCCTGATGTATGTTTCTGTCAAGCAAGGTTCGCATTTGAAGCAGAGACTGACAAAATTTATCCTAAAACTTTCACCTCACCATTCTGAGCTGAAGTTAAATCCAAGGCCTAGAAATGAAAGAGCAGATCTAGCCAAATGCACTCCCTCAACCCTTTCCTATTACTACTAATAACAACAACAACTTGTATTTATATAGCATCTTTAACGTAATAAAAAATCCCAAGATGCTTCACATGAGCATTGTAAAGCAAAATTTGACACCAAATTGCATTAGAAAACATTAGGGCAGATCACCAAAAGCTTGGTCAAAGAGGTAGGTTTTAAGAAACATCTTTAAGGAAGAAAGAGAGGTAGAGTGACAGATAAGTTTAGCGGGAGAATTGGAGAGCATAGGACCTTGGCAGCTGAAGACACTGACACCAATAGTGTAGCTTATAAAATTGAGGATGCTCAAGAGGCCAGAATGAGAGGAGCACAGATATCACAAAGGGTTGTGAGGTTGGAGGAGGTTACAGAGATAAGGAGGGGCAAGGCCATGGAGGGATTTGAAAACAAGGAGGAAAATTTAAAAATTGAGTGCCATGCCCAGTACAGGCATGTCCTACTCATAACTTGAAACATGGACTATATTCAGCGTGGCATCTTCTGGAACTGAATTTTCCCTTTGTTTTATATGAACTACAATGGACATTAAAAGTGGACATGGGCTGCAAAAATGGCCACTGAAGGTCAGATGTCTTTGACTTGTGTATTCAAGAACTGACTCACTGCCTGAGAGGATAGAAGAATACCTTCCGGACTAAGAGGTGTCATCAACGCCCATCCTGAAACCATGGGGAGACATTCTTGAATTGAATAGTTTTCTCCTGAAACAAAGAAGGTGATTGTCTTAACCATCTTCATGAGGAATGTCTTAGAGCAATGAACAGGATGAGGCGAATCAACCCAGACCCCCACCATATTTGGAAAAGGAACTTTGAGAAGACACATGGTGGGGCATCCATGTTGATCTCCTTTTAAAAGTTTTAAAATACAGACTGCAAAAAAAGCAGCAAACAGACAAGGCAGCACCATCGTGCCTTAAAGGAACCGGAGACTAGAACATCTGAGAGTCTCCAAACCTGTTCCTTTTCAAGTCCATCAATACAGAAAACCAACCTCCTATTAATGAATCTACAAGCAACTAACTTCATGACCTGCTGAAAATCCACCTCTTCGAGAGAATCCTGCAACGACTTTGATGTATGACTCAGGCTATTGAATCCACCTAAGTACACCACAGGAATGAAAACACCTTCTTCACCAGGCCAGCAACGCATTCCTTTTTCCCCAAAATGAACCAAATCATGTGACTTATGCACTATTCCTACGCTTGTAATTTGTTACAAGCACTACCCTTTTAACAGCTTTCTTTCTCGTATTTGTGTGTGTGTGTGTGTGTGTGTGCGCGCAAACGTGAGTGGTGAGTGTGTGACATAGCGGTAGATTTTTGGGGTGAAAGTTCAAATAAAAATAATGCTCTTTATTTAAACCCACGGAAAGCGTGCTGCTGGTTATTCAAATTGGCCACACACTCAGGAGTTAAAAAAACATACACATCTTCCTTTTCAAAAACACACTGATCACAGACAGAAAAGGGAAAAGAACTGGAGTTTCAGATCTCTCTCGATTCTGTTTGTAACATGAGGCACTGTTTAATCAGGAGCCAATGTAAGTCAGAGAGCACAGAGGTGATGGATGAACCAGACTTAGTACAAGTAAGGACACGGACAGCAGGAATTTGGATGACCTCAAGTCAAGGCCTTTGGAGAGGAAAGGGAGGTTGAAGATGGGGCCATAGTTTGCAAGGAAGTTGTCACAAGGGTTGTTATTTTGAGGAGACAGTTGATGACATTAGGTTTAAAGGAGAGCAGGACAACACCTGAAAAACCAATTACCATATCAGCTAACATGGGAACCAGGAAGGGAAGTTGGGTGGTCAGCAGTTTAGTGAGAACAGGGTTGAGTGAGCGGGAGCAGAGTCTCATGGACAAGCTGGGCTTGGAGAGGGCATGAGGGGAGATAGGATAGAAACTAGAGAATGCTGCTAGTTTAGCCTGGGGCACAGAGAACTTTAGAGGAAATTTGGCCCAGTGGGCCAGGGGAACAGAGGGAAATGGCAGAGATAGCTGCTCATATGTTCTCAATCTTAGTAACACACAAATCCATGAGCTCCTCGCACTTGTTGGAGGTGAGGATGGAGGAGACAGGGTTCAAGGGTTTAAGAAGAAGGTTTGCAGTACAAAAAGAAGCCATGGGTTATCTATGCATTCCAGGATGATTCTGAAAGAGTGAACAGATTGGCAGATGAGAGCAGGGCCCAATAGTGTTTTACATCATCCAGCTAGATTTGGCAGTGAATGGCTAAATCATTTATCCACCATATCCATTCAAATCTGCATCACTTGGACTGAAGGTAGTGGAGGTGAGGGCTGTACCTGGGGAAATGGCCAGGCTGAGATAAAGTGATGGTTTTAGTGGAGACTACGGCATCAAAGATGGAGGCGAGGAAGAGGTTGAGTAAATCAGTAGCTGCAGAAATGTTGTGGTGTCATAGACAGTGTGACTACAGCTTTTTTCTTCATTTTCTGTCTTTTTCCTTAGTTACTTCTTGTCTCTTTTTCTTTTTCTCCTTGTTTCACCTTATCCTCATCTTTTGTCTTGACTCTGTCTTTTATCTTAACGCTCTGTCTTTTTTGTCTTGCTGCATTTCCTTGTTTCTAATCACTTGCATACATAGATCGATTCAAATAGCATTAAAGGAGTATGTGACAATGAGTTGAACAGTAAGGACCAGTCAAGTACTAATTTCCTGTCCCAGGGGAAATTTGGCACGAGCCCAAGCTATGCAATAGAAAACTAAATTATTTGTGACTAGACATTGACATTTATTATAAAACACTATTTTGATTTTTCCATGAAGGTCCTGTGATCTTACTCATCCAATGCTCAGGTGGCAGTTAAAGTGTGCTTGGTATATAATGTGAGGGATCAGGTGGCTTGTTTTCATTTTACCTCCTTTCTTGAGTTTTCTGTACTAAAATACCCCTGTAGTTAATACATGCCACCATTTGCATATTATTATACATATTTGTGCAAATTAATTTCCCCGAGGAAATTATCTTTTACTATTGGGTCCCTAAAATTATTTGTAAAATGTCTTGAACTATTAGACAGCTTCCAGTCAATTATTTTTTGTGGGTGGACAATTAATTAACTTAAGAAATAATAAAATATTCATGTACAATGACAAAACACACTCCATTGAAATTCTTTTTACCCGTCCCTAAAAGTAATAATCTTTGCATACAATATTTTATATATTATTCTAGTAATTAGGCCTTTTTTTCCAACATTTGCTTTTGTGTTCATGGCTATACTACAGTTTATTTAGGCAGACTGAGTCTCATATGAACTGGAGCCCATGTCTTTATATTCTACCATGTATGGGATAGTGGTACACAGCTTTAATAATTGGCCCCTAATTCTAGTAGAGTACATATTGAAGACTACGTGAGATGGCCACCACATTCTCCTGTCACCTTTAAAAGTGGAAAATAACCCATATCAGGACAATTCATACAGGTTAATACTACTTAGTCAAATTTATTTATTTACAGACAAAACAATATACATAAGCAAAAATCCAACAATACACTGAAAGGAATACAAGAGCCACATATGAAATATAAACAGAAAATGCTGGAAATATTCAGCAGGTCAAGCAGCATGTGTGGAGAGAGAAAAACAGTTAACATTTCAGGCTGATAATCTTTCGTCAGAACTGAAAGACAAGTTTTAACCATGCAGAAAAAGGGGGCTGGGGAGCAAAAAACAAAAGGGAAGGCCAGTGATAGGGTGGAAGGCAGGAGTGCTAAAATAAACAGTAGAATCATGACTAACACCCGCTGCCCAGAAGAAATAGGGGTAGTGGTTATGATCTGAAAACTGTTGAACTTAATGGTAAGTTTGGAAGGTTGTAAAGTGCCAAATGGAAAGATCGGGTGCTGTTCCTTAACTCCTGTTAAGCTTCATTGTAACAGTGTAGGAGGCTGAAGACAGAGAGGTCAGAGTGGGAGTTGGAGGGAGAAGTAAAATGGCAAGTGGTTGGGAACTCAGGCTCATGCTTGAGAATTGAATGGTTCAGTTGCATTTTTTTGGACAATGAAAGATGGTGCTCATGGTTCAACTCTGTGCCACAAGTTCTATATTCACCATTACTACAGTAGCATCAACAGAATTATACTTTATAATTGTCATGTGTGGATTCCTTTAAATGTATTAAAATATTAATAAACAGTGTGAATGGCATAATTTTGTCACAGATGAGAACATACAGTAAAACTTGCCTCTATTAAATTCAACTTATTAAAAGAAAGGAAGCCAGAGGCAAATATCTTCAGTTGTCTACTCATAGTGTAACTAACAACTGGTGTTGTACTCTTGCTGTTGGTTGTCAAATGGGAATGGTAATGCAGTGGTAATGTTATTGGACTAATAATCCAGAGAACTGGACCAAAGCTCTAACAACGTGTTCAAATTCCACCACCACAGCTGGGAGTTTAAGTTCAATTAGTTATGTAATTCTGGAATTAAAAGCTAGTCTTATTAATGGTGACCATGAAATTACCAGATTGTCATAAGAACCCACTTGCTTCACTTATGTCCTTTAGGAAAGAAAATCTGCCATCCTTCCCTGGTCTGGCCTATATGTCACTCCAGACTAACAGCAATGTTGTTGACTCTTAACTGCCCTCTGAAATGGACTAGCAAGTCGCTCAGTTGTATCAAACAGTTGCAGAAAAGTCAAATCCCTAACAGCACTGTGGGTGTACCTACACCACAAAGTTTGCAGCAGTTCAAGAAGGCAGCTCACTACCACCTTCTCAATGACAATTAGAGATGGGCAATAAATGCTGGCCTTGTCAGCAATGCCCACATCCCAAGAATAATAAAAAAATTACGTTTCCATCGCTATTAGTACTAGTCAGATTAACTTTACCCACTTCCCAGCAGGAGAAACACAGAAACATAGACAAGAGGAGCAGGAATAGGCCATTCAGTCCTGCGAGCCTGCTCCATCATTCATTATGATCATGGCTGATCATTCAATTCAGTAGCCTGTTCCCACTTTCGCCCCATACCCTTTGATCCCTTTCGCCCCAAGAGCTATGTCTAACTTCTTCTTGAAAACATACAATGTTTTGGCCTCAACTGCTTTCTGTGGTAGCAAATTCCACAGGCTCATCACTCTCTCTGGGTGAAGAAATTTCTCCTCATCTAAGTCCTGAAAGGTTTACCCCGTATCCTTAGACCATGACCCCTGGTTCTGGACTCCCCCACCACCGGGAACATCCTTCCTGCATCTACCCTGTCAAGTCCTGTTAGAATTTTACAGGTTTCTATGAGATTCCCCCCCCCTCACTCTTCTGAACTCCAGCGAATATAATCCCAACTGACTCAATCTCTCCTCATACGTCAGTCCCACCATCCCAGGTATCAGTCTGGTAAACCTTCGCTGCACTCCCTCTATAGCAAGAATATCCTTCCTCAGATAAGGAAACCTAAACTGCACACAGTATTCCAGGTGTGGCCTCACCAAGGCCCTGTATAATTGCAGCAAGACATCCCTGCTCCTGTACTCGAATCCTCTCGCTATGAAGACCATTTGCCTTTTTTACCGCCTGTTGCGCCTGCATGCTTACCTTCAGCGACTGGTGTGCGAGAACACCCAGGTCTCGCTGCATATTCCCCTCTCTCAGTTTATAGCCGTACAGATAATAATCTGCCTTCCTGTTTTTGCTACCAAAGTGGATAACCTCACATTTATCCACATTATACTGCATCTGCCATGCATTAGCCCACTCACTCAACTTGTCCAAATCACCCTGAAGCTTCTTTGCATCCTCCTCACAACTCACCCTCCCACCCAGTTTTGTGTCATCTGCAAATTTGGAAATATTACATTTAATTCCCTCACCTAAATCGTTAATATATATTGTGAATAGCTGGGGTCCTGGCACCGATCCCTGCGGTACCCCACTAGTCACTGCCTGCCATTCAGAAAAAGACCCATTTATCCCTACCCTTTGTTTCCTGTCTGCCAACCAATTTTCTATCCATCGTAATACACTACCCCCAATCCCATGCGCTTTAATTTTACATGCTAATCTCTTATGTGGGACTTTGTCGAAAGCCTTCTGAAAGTCCGAATAAACCACATCCACTGGCTCCCCCTCATCAACTCTACTCATTGCATCCTCGAAAAATTCTATAGATTTGTCAAGCATGATTTCCCTTTCGTAAATCCATGCTGACTCTGCCCGATTCTACCAGTGTTCTCTAAGTGTTCTGCTATGAAATCTTTGACAATGGACTCTAGAATTTTCCCCACTACCGACATCAGGCTGACTGGTCTATAATTCCCTGCTTTCTTTCTACCTCCATTCTTAAATAGTGGGGTTACATTAGCTACCCTCCAATCTGTAGGAACTGTTCCAGAGTCTATAGAATCTTGGAAAATGACCATCAATGCATCCACTATTTCTAGGGCCACTACCTTAAGTACTCTGGGATGCATACCATCAGGCCCTGGGGATTTATCGGCCTTCAATCCCATCAATTTTCCCAACACCATGTCTCTACTAATACTGATTTCCTTCATTTCCTATTTCTCACTAAGTCATGTGTTCCCCAACATTTCTGGTATGATATTTGTGTCCTCCTTTGTGAAGACAGAACCAAAATATGCATTTAGTTGGTCAGCCATTTCTTTGTTCCTGATAGTAAATTCCCCTGTTTCTGACTGTAAGGGACCTACATTTGTCTTCACCAATCTTTTTCTCTTCACATACCTATAGAAATTTTGACAGTCAGTTTTTATGATCCCCGCAAGCTTGCTCTCATACTCTTTTTTTCCCCTTCTTAATCAATCCCTTGGTCCTCATTTTCTGCAACAGCTTTTCTACCAGTGATGAATGAGGCCTTTAAACCCCATGAATTTCTGGCTCAGGAACCTTTGCTTTCTCCATTTGCCAAAAACAAGAAAGAGAAAAAGACTTGCATTTATATAGCACCTTTCATGACCACAGGATGTCCCAAAGTGCTTTACAGCCAATGAAGTATTTTGAAGTGCAGTCACTGTTGTAATGTAGGAAATGCAGCAGCCAATTTGCTCAAAGCAAGTTCCCACAAACAGCAATGTGATAATGACCAGATAATCTGTTTTATTGATGATTGATGATAAATATTGGACAGAACAAAAAATAAATCACCCAACTTTGTGCATTTACATTCATACCTCAGGTATGTGGTTTGCTGAAGTGAGACATCCCACAATGTTCTGCATGTAGCTATCCAAGTATCACAATTTACATAAAAAGTCTAGGCTGTAGCAAACATGCTATTTTCTGAAGATAGTGGTAGGCATTAATGCCCCTCTAAATTTTTTCATTGTGCACAGTGCAGTAACTTAAAGGGGCTGACTTGTGTGTGGCCTACGTGGGAACGTCCAGATTGCTGTGTGGCCATGCAGCTTAGAGGGAACTTTGGTGGGAATGCTGCTCAAACTGCTGCAGTCCTTGTGGTGATGATACTCCCATGATGCCGTTAGATAGGGAAGTCTAGGCGCTTAACCCAATGACAATAAAGGAAGAGCAGTATATGCTGAAATAAGCATAGTGTATGTGATTGGGAGGGAATTTGTAGGTGCTGCTATTTCCATGATGTTGATACCCTTTTCTGATAGTAATTCAATTGCCATAGCAAATCATTATTCCTATTCATACAAAGCTGATGAACAACCATCACCTTCAAGTCCATAAACTATTTAACTTAAGTCAAATGTTTTATTGATAGCCTGTGATCAGTATCTGGATCAATGTGAACTTTGGTTTCAGAATCAGCTTCGACCATCTGAAATTCAGAAAATTTGCATGCAGATCAAAGTCTGAATCAGAATTTGAAGATGAAACTATAAACAAAATTAACTCAACTTAACTGAAGGAAATCAATAAGATGAGTTCCACCACTTGAGGTCAACAGGGAAATGTACGCATTTCATAAAGACTTTCTAGATAACAACAGAAACAAATATCTTGAACAGATATGTCCCCAACTTCCACAACAACAGAACACCAATTAGATTCCAGCAATCGATCACCACTCGGCACCCCCAGCCCCCTCCCCACTCTCTCCAAACTTCATCAAAGTGTTATGGATCTTTGGCAGGTGCCCCTGAAACCTGGAAGAACACAACACAGACACATGTCCATCATACCATCACAAAATACCACTGTGGGCTACAGTTTTACAAAGCAGTAAACCTTTATAAACCTTAAACAATTAAGTGAGGTGCTGCCAGTAGGAAATTCAGCATCACTGCATGCTGATTGCTGCCATCATTTCTGCTCATGACTTATTTGAGCTCTGAGAACAGGACTGCACCAGAAAATTACATTTGTAAATGCAACATTTCAACAACTGCACATGCAGTATTGTAAAGTAAATTCCACCATCTTTTTTCTTACAAGAAACCTCACTGAGGACAGTCTCAAGTGGAATTTGTATATAAAGATGCAATTCTGGAGGCACACCTAACCTGAGGCAGCCTTGATGGTGGCTACATCATGGGTTTGATGTTAAAGTATCTGTGCAAAACATATAGGGATGAATTAGCAAATATAAATAGCATATACCATTCAGAGAAGAAACCACATTTAAACAGTTGGGGGATATCAGGGTAGTTCTGAGCTTTGGAGGGTTGTGGAGAAATGACCCATACTAAAAGTATTTTGGGGGTAGCTTATTTCCCTTAACTCCTCCCCCTGCAGTTATTGCGCCTTTACATTCAGTAAGTAGTCAGCATCACCCAATCTGTTTTAATGTATCTTGTTGAACATTGTTTCATCAAGAGCAGTTTAATTTTTCATTTCTCACCAAGGAAATGACCTTCAATTGATAAAAGAAATCTTTGTCAAACAAAAAACATTTCTTGTGTCAGGCCTTTATATATGTATACAATTATATTGAAATTTTTAATCTAATAGAAAAAATCAAAGCATTGCAGCCCCAGAGGAGTCACAGCAACAGTTACTAACAGTGAAATAAATAAATAGTTAGGTTATAATGCAGTCACAATGAGATCTTTAATATGGTTTTAATGATTTACAAGCTGATAGGCAGCTGGGCATTTAATAAAGTCACTGATAATGCTTATTGAAATCAATGGACTATTTAATGTGCACATGTAAGAGATGCATGGTAATTTGCTAAGTCGATTGGTTTAAATTGAAACTTATGCATTACAAGTACCCTGTACAAAGTTAACTCCCTTTATTAATTTGCTTTCCTGCCTCTGAAAGTTATAAGCTTTGTCTGCCTTCAGCTGCGATTTCTCAGTTTCTATCACCACCACTTGATGATCAGTTGATTTTTTGTTTCCACATGCCTCAAATTTAACTCTTTGGGAGGAATTATGCAGCCAGGGGCCAAGGCAGATGGCAACCTGCCCAGTCTTCCACAGAGTGAGGTCGAGGAGATTTTCATTCCTGGGCCTCAGCTGCATAGACCCTGTCAGTCTCCCGCCCAAACCTGGCAGGAAGTGTTAGCAGACCGCGAGCAGGATTTCAGACAGCAAAAGGCCACTGTTGGGGACCCAAGGGAACAGAAGTAAAGGGATGGGGGTAGGGACAGGTTGGTCAAGGCTGAGAGGTCATTACAGTCGGAGGAGAGAAGGCCGAGGCAGTCCAAGTTGGAAGTTTTGTTGTGGGGTACACAAGAACACTCCTGCTCCTCCTCATCCACAAAGAAACCAAACAAACTAATAAAGGAACCTACCTTTCTAGCCCTTTCTGACTCCTGTCTCCTCTTGCCTCTAGGTTGGCCTGCTGAGGAATCTATGACAATTTCACTGCATAGTTCCTCAGTTAACATTGCAGTCCAGCCCCAGTAACATCATCAGAGCCAAATTTGCATATTTAAAGGGCCTCATTGTCTTCCTGCAGTTGTCTCTTGCCTATTTGAAAGAGCAGAATCAGAGGAGGTAATTTGCTGTGGTCATTTTAACTGCTCACTCACGTGGTTTCTGCCAAGATGGACAGGGTTAAAATCATTTCTGTTATGTTCTTATTCTTGGCATCAGAGGCAATCCCATTCCTGCCCTCACCAAATCTTGGTGTTATTAGTGTCAGATTATTGGTAGATCTTAAAGGAAAGACCAAAATGGAAGTGGAAGCCAAGTCATTAAATATATTCAAGAAGGAGGTAGATATATTTCTTAATGCCAAAGGGATCAAGGGATATGGGAAGAAAGCAGGAACAGGGTACTGAATTAGGCGAACAGCCATGATCTTTTTTGAATGGCGGAGCAGGCCTGAAGGGCTGAATGGCCTACTCCTGCTCCTATTTTCTATGTTTCTATGAAGTGGCTTAACATGCTGGATTTCACTGAAATGCAGAATTTCTTTTTCAAGAATATACTTTATGCATAAAATTTGTAAAAGTGCATTACATAGTTTAAATTTGATATTACATAAAGTGCAATACAGATCAGTTTCTTTCAATATAGTACATGAGATGCCTCACTACACTTACCATTACAGGGTATATTTACAATGTCCATTCACATTTCATGTCAAACGTTCTCTGGTGCATATAGCCCTAGAGGTTTTACACGGTTTCTAGCCCCTTGGTATACTATGATGGGAAGGCCTTAGACAGTGGCCTTTCCTTATTGAGCCTTTGTGGTGGCTGCCCCAAGCTTTAGTGCATCCTTCATGTAGTCCTGGACCTTGGAACGTGCCAATCTGCAAACCTTAGTCAGGCAACAGCTCTTTGCACTGGAAGACCAACAAGTTTCAGGCATACCGAAGTGCATCTTTCACTGAGTTGATGGTTCTCCAGCAGTAATTGATGTTCATCTTGGTGTGCATCCCTAGGAACAGCCCGTAGAGCACAGAGTCCTGTGTTACAGAGCTGCTCAGGATGAACCGGGATCAACAAAAAACACTGCATCTTTTTCCTGACCTGTTTTTCAAAGACACATTCCAGAAGGAGGTGGGCGACAGTCTCTTCCTCACCAGAGCTGCCTCGAGGGCAGTGTGCGGAGGTGGTTGGACTCCAGACGTGCAGGTAGGATCTGCCGGGTGGCCCTTCTCATCACCAGCCAAGCTAAATCTTGGTGCTTGTTTGAAAGTTCTGACTATGAGGCATTCTGACAAATGAGTTTAACAGTCTGCTTGGGGGAACCATCCAGCAGAATCCATCATCTCTTTTTTGCGCAGGGCCTCAAGGATGATATGTGCAGACCACTGCCTGATGAATCTGTGGTCAAAGGGGTTTTTCTGTTCAGATTTTTCCATGATGGACAGGTGGTACAGCACCAACTGAATGGAGCATTCTGCAGTAACGTGGCCAGACTCATCCTTTGCAACACCAGGGACTGATAGAACGTCAGCGCATGGTGACACTTGGTGTTTGCGTACCAAGGGTCAATGCACAACTTAATGCAGCTGAACACAAAGGTGGCCATTAGAATGAGGGCGATATTGGGTATGTTTTAGCCCTCATTTGAGGTTTGAACATCATGTCCCTGTGGACACGGTACATTTTCGATCTCCAGATAAAGCAGAAGATGGCTCGGGTGACTGCCACAGCACAAGGGTGAGGTATGGGCCAAACCTGCGACACCTAGAGCAACAACGAGAGCGCCTCGCACCTGATGACCTGGATCTTACCCGCAATGTAAAGGGAGCATCGCTCCCACATGCCCAGTTTCTGTTGCACCATGGCTATTCACTCCTTCCAGTTTTTGGCATACACCACAGCCCCTCCGAACCATATCCCCAGCACTTCTAAGTAGTCTGATCTGATGGTGAAGGGGATGAAGGATTGGTCGGCCCAGTTCCCAATGAATATGGCCTCGCTTTTGGCTGCCAACACCAATCTAAACTTGTTGCAGATGCTCATCTGCCTGCGTACCAACAGCTGATCCGAGCAGAAGACGGTGACATCATCCATGTACAGGGAGGCTTTGACCTGAATGCCTCCACTGCCTGGGATTGTTACCTCTTTTATGCTCGCCTCCTTTCTGATGGACTCGACAAATGGTTTGATACAGCTCATGAACAAGACAGGGAAAGAAAGGGCAGCCCTGCCTGATTCCAGATTTAATTGGAAAACTTTCCAATTCCCCATCATTGAATTAAACAACACTACCCGATGTTTGTGTAGGGCAGTTGGATCCCAAACCCCATTCTGGAGAGCACGTCCATCATGTATGTGTGTGATATCCTGTCAGAAGCCTTCTCCTGGTCCAAGCTGATGAGGCAGGTGTCCACTCGCTGTCCCATGTGTCACGAGTTTATCTAGTTTAGTTTAGTTTAGTTTAGAGATACAGCACTGAAACAGGCCCTTCGGCCCACCGAGTCTGTGCCGACCATCAACCACCCATCTATATTAATCCTACACTAATTCCATATTCCTACTACATGTGGCGCAGTGGTTAGCACCACAGCCTCACAGCTCCAGGGACCCGGGTTCGATTCCGGGTACTGCCTGTGTGGAGTTTGCAAGTTCTCCCTGTGTCTGCGTGGGTTTTCTCCGGGTGCTCCGGTTTCCTCCCACAAGCCGAAAGACTTGCAGGTTGATAGGTAAATTGGCCATTATAAATTGTCACTAGTATAAGTTGGTGGTAGGGAAATATAGGGACAGGTGGGGATGTTTGGTAGAAATATGGGATTAGTGTAGGATTAGTATAAATGGGTGGTTGATGTTCGGCACAGACTCGGTGGGCCGAAGGGCCTGTTCAAGTGCTGTATCTCTAATCATAATCCCCACCTGTCCCTATCTTTCCCGACCACCTACCTATACTAGGGGCAATTGCTAATGGCCAATTTACCTATCAACCTGCAAGTCTTTGGCATGTGGGAGGAAACCGGAGCACCCAGAGGAAACCCACGCAGACACAGGGAGAACTTGCAAACTCCACACAGGCAGTACCCAGAATTGAACCCGGGTCGCTGGAGCTGTGAGGCTGCTCCAGCTTAAGCAACACAATGAGGTACATAGATTCCAGTTCCTTGAAGATCTCTAGAAGGTTTATTGACAGCTAAACTAATACACACAATACAGAGCAAACAATATACAAAACCTTTGTCCAGGGTGTTACAGTGCAGAGTGACTATGGCTTCTAATCACATGACTACATCCTGGTACATAGCTCTTTAACATCCCCTTTCTTTCCAAAGATAAGTCTTGTACACTACAAGGAAAAACACAAAAGATTGGACAATATCAAAATTATTTATACAGAGATCGAGATGATGAAATTTACAAATACAGAAGCTTAAGAGTCCATATATTGTTTCAGTGGTTTGACAACTCTTCCAGATCTTGTTATGATATAACCTTCTGGGGATGTGGATTTCACTCTTGGCTGTTTTTGGTTTGCAGACATGTTGTCAATGTGTTGGTTGTCCTGTTGTTCTGTCACACGCTCATCGTCGGAGTGTATTCTTTTCGAGTCTGCTGAATGCAATTGGAGTATTACACACTTCTCTTAATTGGCTTCGGTTCCTCCTCAACACTGCTCCGTTAGATGTTGTAATCTCGTAAGACTGAGGCTCACTGCATTCTTTGGATATCTCTGCGGGTAACCATGTTCTCATTGTGGGGTGTATGACTGTCATCTTTTATCCTACGTGTAGTTGAAGTAGTTCCGCCACTGCATGTCGGTCATGCACCATCTTCACTCTCCCTTGTTTTTCGGGCAGTGTCTCCTGCATCTCGGAGAATTTGGACAAATGATGGTTTGGCAGAATCGTTCTCAGTTGTTTGTCAAACATGATCTCTGCTGGTGATGGTAAGCCCATATCCATAAGTGTAGCTCTGAGGTCTAACATAGCAACATGAAAATCTTGTCTCATTGTCCTACACCAGGATAAGTGATTTAACTGTGCAAACCATTCACTCAGCAAACGGTTAGATTTAGGGTAATGTGGTGAGGACATCATATGGTTTACGCCCGATTTGGCACACATATCCCCGAAAGGTCTGCCCATATACTGTGGTCCATTGTCAGAAATAATTTCTTCAGGTGTACCGAGCACACTGAATATGGCACTCAATGTGTCTGTGACAACCGCGCTGAAGTGTCTTTAACCTGTCTGACAATTGGAAATTTGGGGAAATAGTCAGTGACTAAGATAAAGTCATCTCCATTCCTGGTAAATAGATCAATGGTGATTTTGGATCAAGTCGGAGCCTTCATTTACCTACTCAAATGTTTTCAAAAAAATGTTAATGAACTTACCTGGACCGGGCGACCATCCCACGCCAATATTGCGGGCAATGGCCAAAGTCCCGTGCCTTCCGAACCCCATTTGGGGATTCAAGGCGAGACACTGATGGGGAGGGGGGAGGACCAAAATAATCAGTTGGGGGAAGGGGTGTAGCGGGAAAAACACTTCTTATTGGCTGTGGGAATGGTGGGAAGGAGTTGAAGGGCAAATGTGACGAGGTTGTGGGGAAGGTTCGGGTTGGGAATAAAATAAATTTTCAATATATAGACCAATAAAAAAACCATTGGGTTGGTGGGGTGGTGGGGGGGTGGTGGTGTGGTTGGGAAACGGCCTCCAGCTTTTAATTATTTTTTTAAGAAAATGAACAATAATGTAACTTTAAAAATTCAAATTTATGTTAAGGGCTTGAAGCCCTTTAAAAATGGCACTGGCGCCTGCGCGGTGGCGCCGGACACCATTGCTGGGGACAGAGTGGCCGCCCCCTCTACGTCATCAGGGGTGGCCACTCCGTCCCCTCTATTTAAATGGGCCCCCATGCGAAATATCACGTGGGATCAGCGGCGGCGCATCAGCGCCTGAAGGCAGCTGGCTTCAATGCGCACCACCGCAATTTGCAGCATAAAATTCAGCCCAATGTGTTAGGTTCACAATGTGAAATGCCTGCTCATCTTGTGGCTGAGAATTGCTCCATCTGAGTCTTGTCTCAGGTCTATTTCGCTGTGGACATCGTGTATCGGCTTGCGTTCATGCAGGTCTCTGGCGCTCTCCTTGTTGCTGTTGCTCTGTTGCTGCTCCTGTCTTCCATTTGTCTGTGGCCTATTGTGATTTCTGGCTGTGTCTTTGGAGATGGATTTCTGGCATAGGTGGGCCCAGTGTCCTTTTGCACCGCATGCCTTGCACAGATATTGAAATTCAGGACAACTATGCAGTGAACGGGACAAACCAGACTTACCACACAGCTTTCTTGCTTTTTGTGACCTGGTTACCATGCTTATACTGTTGGCTGCACCTAGTGCTTGCAGATGCTGGTGTCCAGCGACAATGACTTTGTATTTCCTGCCATCTTCTAGCAGTGCATCAATTCTGTGACCTTTCTTTTTCCCCCAAGAGGTCTTTTTGAAATGCCTCAATAGGTGTTGAGACAATCACCAGCTCCATTATTCGCTCTGACAGCTCAATTTCTGAAAAATCACATTCGTTGCCTTTACTATGGCATCTACTGATCTATTGATTCCTGTGGCTGTTACTCCAGGTGATGAATTTGAAAATTCACTCTTACCTGAAGCTAATCTTCTAGCACTTTCCATATCTTCGTGGGATCTTTCTGGTCCTCTTCAGATAAGTCAGAGGTATTGATTCTGTATAACCCCTCATTTCCAACTGCTATCAGTATTTTCACAGCCTGCTTCTTTGGTTCTGCAACCACTTGGTCTATGAAGCATAACTGCATTTTTTGTTTAAAAAGTTTGAACTCGGATAGAATATCAATGGCCTTCCATTTCATGCTGGGAAATTTGATATCCATCCTTTAGTTTGGTTTAGTTTAGTTTAGAGATACAGCACTTAAACAGGCCCTTCGGCCCACCGAGTCTGTGCCGACCATCAACGACCCATTTATACTAATCCTGCACTAATCCCGTATTCCTATCACATCCCCACCTATCCCTATATATTTCCCTACCACCTACCTGTACTAGGGGCAATTTATAATGGCCAATTAACCTACCAACCTGCAAGTCTTTGGCATGTGGGAGGAAACCGGAGCACCCGGAGGAAACCCACGCAGACACAGGGAGAACTTGCAAACTCCGCACAGGCAGTACCCAGAATCGAACCCGGGTCCCTGGAGCTGTGAGGCTGCAGTGTTAACCACTGCGCCACTATCCTTCTGCTATTCTTTTGCTTTCTGCTCTATATTTAACTTTGTTCAGCTCTGTAATTACCTTCAGCACTGTTTTCTATCTGCTTAAAACTTGTTTCAAAACTTTTTCTATTAACTCTGTTCCCCGTTTAAGAAATTATTTTTTCAGGCTAGTGCTTTGATGGAGTGTAACGGGTGCTTGACAGCATTCTCTGCTTTTTACTCTTTCAGCATGATGCTTGTATGTTTGCACAGCTGTTCGATAGACAGTTCAAGGGTTTTCCCCTTTGATTTTTTATTTATCTTCTTCACGCTTGACTGATTTAATGATTTTTTTCAATTTGACTAATGGAAACTCTGCTGTGTTGGGGGGTTTTCCGTGCTTTTTTCGCTATTGGACTTTTTTTTTAGTTTGCATGCTGTCAGGGTTTTCCCCTTTTTCTTCTCTCACTCACACGGATCCTTTAGAGAATGATTTTTAAAAACTTTTCAAAGGCTTTTTTTTAACCAGGATTTCTCGATCGACGGCATAATGACTTATCCGTTCACATGCTTTTCATTCATGCTTCCATTCTATGGAGCTTTTCTCAGCCTTCTAAGATTTGTAGCTTTCTTTCTCTCTTTTCAGTTATTTATTTTAAAGTTTCTTCACCTGCTGCTTCAAATTTTCTGTCCAGTTTACTGTACTGCTTTAAATTTTGTTTGCTGTTTTACCCTGGGTCTTCAAGCTTATATCATGTCTTTTCACCATGGCTGCCACCATATCATGAGTTTCTTTGTGTTATATTAAGCAACACAATGAGGTACATGGATTCCAGTTCCTTGAAGACCTCTAGAAGGTTTATTGACAGCTAAACTAAAACACACAATAGAGAGCAAACTATATACAGAACCTTTGTCCAGGGTGTTACAGTGCAGAGTGACTATGGCTTCTAGTCACAAACAAAAACAAGAATTGCTGGAATCACTCAGCAGGGCTGGCAGCATCTGTGGAAAGAGAAGCAGAGTTAACGTTTCGGGTCAGTGACCCTTCTTCGGAACACTTCTAGTCACATGGCTACATCCTGGTACTTAGCTCATTAGCATACTGAATTCTTAAAGGGACATCACTCTTAAAGCGATCATATAACACCGTACATAGGCGATCGTCTCCCTGAGTAGCATGAAGCTATCGGAGATTTTCCTGCCGGGTACAGTGCAGGTCTGATCGGGTTGAATCACCAATTCCAGAGCAGTCTTGACATGATTGGTGATGATCTTGGACAGAATTTTGTGGTCCACATTAAACAGTGAGATGGGCCGCCATTTTCTGATTTCTTCCCTCTCCTCCTTCCACGTAGATGTGAATGATGATGCTTTTCCTTATGGATTCTGGCATGCTGCTGGCCAGAAGCATACTCTGGTACATTTCACTTGGTCTGGACCAATCCAGTCCCACAGTCTCATCTCTTCCAGGAGGTTTACTCGTCTCGAAGGACCCAATGGCCTTTTTCAGCTTGTCCAGAGTTAGATGAGATGAGATGAGATGCAGAAATGCAATTAACCTTTGTCATCAGGAATGAATTAATCTAGAAATGCAACCTTAGAATACAATTATACTGTCACTGTTCCACTTCAAAGTGACTCAAAAGTAACAAGAGTCAAGTCCCAACCAGAGAAGAGCAGCATGAGAACTTAGGGGAGAACCAATCTCACATGGGTTTGACACTACACTGGCATATAATCAAGTATCAAATTAGTTTAAGAAGTTTTCAGTGCCTTTTGTAAACTTAACCAGAGCTAATCTGCATGTATTGAGAGTTTGTATATTCCCATGCTCTGTCTTGCCCAGAAGAATTCACTTCAAATTCAGGGAGTCGAGAGCAGAGATCAGACAGTATGAACAAGGTACTATATGGCTGAAACTTATAGTGCAACCACCAGTCTCAGACAGTCTCAGGCCCTGAAATTCCTCGGAGGTTGTGCTGGGTCTCCGCCATTTCCTGTTTGCCTTTTCTCAGACATTAGCTACAGTATAAATGCGCTATTAATTGCTGCTTAGTTGACATGAGTTGTCAAAGGCAGCATGACAGAGCTATGTTCTGTTATGAATGCCTTGTTCCCCTTAAATTTGAAAGAAATGTCTTTGTGCAGTAGTTAGACTGACTTTTGTTAATATTATTTCTAGTATTTGTTAAATACCAGGAAACTGCAAAGTTGGTGAATCAGAATATTGATCTATCTGCATAAAATATAATTAATTTTATAATAATTTGATATATGTCACCTTGAAACATGCATCTTTTCCAATAGGAATCTCTGAATCGAGTCAGAAAAATATTTAGCATGAATCTTAGAAAAACATACTGGCTCCAAAATTCTTCAGAATTTCACTGGCTCTCTGCTTTTTATAGGCATCTTCTATTTGCCTTGTAAGGGGAAGAACCTCCATCTGTCCTTTACAAAGCAAGGTGGAAAGGGGGCAAATCTAGGGTAAAGGGATTCCATACTCCAGGAATTCATGCTCCTTACACCACAAAAGATTGAGGTGACTTAACTGAGGTATTTATGATGATTTAAGGAGTTGATAAGGTAGATAGAGAGAAACTAATTCCTCTGGTGAGGGAATCCATAACAAGGAGGCATAACCTTAAAATTGAAGCTGGTCTGTTCAGAACAGCGTCTTCACACAAAAGGGTAGTGGAAATCTGGAACTTTCTACTCCAAAACCTGTTGAAGCTCGGGCGATTGAAAATTTCAAAACTGAGATGGGAGGTTTTTGTTGGGTAAGGGTATTAATGAATGGCAGAATAGGCTCGAGCAGCTGAATGACCCTTCCCCGTTCCTATGTTCTTTAGACTCATTTGGGACCAGTGGGGTAGATTTTCATCCAGGTCAGTTTTCTGGTCCAGATACAGCAATATGGAGGCAGCAATACCCAAATCAAGAGACCTGAGGATCACCAGCATTTGGCCCTTAGGCCTTATTGACATATTCAAATTTACTCAAGGAAACAGAACAACTGCTGGAAATGTATAACACATCATAGAACATAGAACATAGAACAGTACAGCACAGTACAGGCCCTTCGGCCCACGATGTTGTGCCGAACCTTTAACCAACTCTAAGATCTAAGTAACTACCTTCCCTTCATTCTACTATCATCCATGTACCTATCCAAGAGTCGCTTAAATGTCCCTAATGTATCTGCTTCTACTACCACCGCTGGCAGTGCATTCCACGCACCCACCATTCTCTGTGTAAAGAACCTACCTCTGACATCTCCCCGAAACCTTCCTCCAATCACCCTAAAATTATGCCCCCTGGTGATAGCCCTTTCCACCCTGGGAAAAAGTCTCTGACTATCCACTCTATCTATGCCTCTCATCATCTTGTACGCCTCTATCAAGTCACCTCTCATCCTTCTTCACTCCAATGAGAAAAGCCCTAGCTCCCTCAATCTTTCTTTGTAGGACATGCCCTCCAGTCCAGGCAGCATCCTGGTAAATCTCCTCTGCACCCTCTCTAAAGCTTCCACATCCTTCCTATAATGAGGCGACCAGAACTGAACACAATATTCCAAGTGTGGTCGAACCAGGGCCTTATAGAGCTGCAGCATAACCTCGCGGCTCTTAAACTCAATCCCTCTGTTAATGAAAGCCAACACACTATACGCCTTCTTAACAACCCTATCAACTTGGGTGGCAACTTTGAGCAATCTATGGACATGGACCCCAAGATCCCTCTGTTCTTCCACACTACCAAGAATCATGTCTTTAAGCCTGTATTCCGCATTCAAATTCGACCTTCCAAAATGAATCACTTCACACTTTTCCAGGTTGAACTCCATCTGCCACTTCTCAGCCCAGCTCTGCATCCTGTCAATGTCCCGTTGCAACCTACAACAGCCTTCCACACTATCCACAACTCCAGCAACCTTTGTGTCATCGGCAAACTTGCTAACCCAGCCTTCCACTTCCTCATCCAAGTCATTTATAAAAATCACAAAGAGCAGAGGTCCCAGAACAGATCCTTGTGGAATACCACTGGTCACCGAGCTCCATGCTGAATACTTTCCATCTACTACCACCCTCTGACTTCTATGGGCCAGCCAATTTTGTATCCAGACAGCCAACTTTCCCTGTATCCCATGCCTCCTTACTTTCTGAATGAGCCTACCATGGGGAACCTTATCAAACGCCTTGCTAAAATCCATATACACCACATCCACTGCTCTTCCTTCATCAATGTGTTTTGTCACATCTTCAAAGAATTCAATAAGGCTTGTGAGGCATGACCTGCCCCTCACAAAGCCATGCTGACTATCTCTAATCAAACTATGCTTTTCCAAATAATCATAAATCCTGTCTCTCAGAATCCTGTCCAATAATTTGCCCATTACCGACATAAGACTGACTGGTCTATAATTCCCAGGGTTATCCCTATTCCCTTTCTTGAACAAGGGAACAACATTTGCCACCCTCCAATCATCTGGTACTACTCCAGTGGACAGTGAAGACGCAAAGATCATCGCCAAAGGCGCGGCAATCTCTTCCCTCGCTTCCCGTAATATCCTTGGGTATATCCCGTCTGGCCCCGGGGACTTATCTGTCCTCAAATCATTCAAAATTTCCAGCACATCCTCCCTCTTAACCTCAACCTGTTCGATCATATCAGCCTGTTCCACGCTGTCCTCACAAACGACCAGGTCCCTCTCACTAGTGAATACTGAAGCAAAATATTCATTTAGGACCTCCCCTACCTCCTCCGACTCCAGGCACAAGTTCCCTCCACTATCCCTGATCGGCCCTACCCTCACTCTGGCCATCTTCTTGTTCCTCACATAAGTGTAGAACGCCTTGGGATTTTCCTTAATCCTCTCCACCAAGACTTTTTCATGTCCCCTTCTAGCTCTCCTAAGTCCATTCTTCAGTTCCTTCCTGGCTACCTCGTAACCCTCTAGAGCCCTGTCTGATCCTTGCTTCCTCAACCTTAAGTAAGCTTCCTTATTCCTCTTGACTAGCTGTTCCACATCTCTTGTCATCCAAGGTTCCTTCACCCTACCATCCCTTCCCAGCCTCATCGGGACAAACCTATCCAGCAGTCGCAGCAAGTGCTCCCTAAACAACCTCCACATTTCTGTCGTGCATTTCCCTGAGAACATCTGTTCCCAATTTATGCTCCCCAGTTCCTGCCTAATAGCATTGTAATTCCCCCTCCCCCAATTAAATATTTTCCCATCCCGTCTGCTCCTGTCCCCCTCCATGACTATAGTAAAGGTCAGGGAGTTGTGATCACTATCACCGAAATTCTCTCCCACCGAGAGATCTGCCACCTGGCCTGGTTCGTTGCCAAGCACCAAGTCCAACATAGTCTCCCCTCTAGTCGGCCTATCTACATATTGAGTCAGAAAAGCTTCCTGGACACACCTGACAAAAACTGCTCCATCCAAACTATTTGCACTAAGGAGGTTCCAATCAATATTAGGGAAGTTGAAGTCACCCATGACAACAACCCTGTTCCTTCTGCACCTTTCCAAAATCTGCCTCCCAATCTGTTCCTCCGTGTCTCTGTTGCTATTGGGGGGTCTATAGAGAACTCCCAATAAAGTGACTGCTCCTTTCCTGTTTCTGACTTCCACCCATAATGACTCAGTAGACAAACCCTCCTCGACGACCTCCCTTTCTGCAGCTGTGATACTATCCCTGATTAGCAATGCCACTCCCCCACCTCTTTTACCTCCCTCCCTATTCCTTTTGAAACATCTAAACCCTGGAACATCCAACATCCACTCCTGCCCTTGTGATATCCACGTCTCCGTAATGGCCACAACATCGTAGCTCCAAGTACTGATCCATGCTCTAAGTTCATCACCCTTATTCCTGACACTTCTTGCGTTAAAATAGACACACTTCAACCCATCATACTGGCTGCAACTTTGCCCTGTCAACTGTCTAACCTTCCTCACAGACTCTCTGCACCCTTTATCTGCCTGTTCAACAGCTACCCCATCCACTGATCCGTGGCTCCGGTTCCCATCCCCCTGCCAAACTAGTTTAAACCCTCCCGAAGAGCTCTAGCAAACCTCCCGCCCAGGATATTGGTGCCCCTCCAGTTCAGATGCAGATCAGTCATCATTTAAAAGAGAAAATTAAGTTAGCATTTTTGATGTCATCCTTTATCACATGCATTTCCTGGAGTTCAGTTTTCTTTCATATTTCCATTATTTGCTATTTTTAATTTTGATTCAATTCCGTGCTACTTAATTTATTTTAAATCAGCCATTTTATTGTCAATTCTATACTTATAAAGGATTATTGCTAAGAAGATTGAGCATGAAAAAAAAACTAACAAGAACTCCCTCCCACCTTAAGCATTGATGGTTTCCTGTTTGAAAGACCTACGCTATCTAAGGGATAGTTAGATGCGTAGTCAGGAATGAGCACTGGGCACCAGGCCTCCCTAGCTCAAAATCCTGCAGTAGCCATGTGGTCGTTAACTGAATGTACTTTTCTTCAAAACTTTCAACAAATTTCATGTGGAGCCAAGAGGAGCAGGAATGATTCCCCCAACTCTGCAGTAATATTCTCTTTTAGATGCTGACTGATGTGTTATGCATTTCCAGCAGTTGTTTACTTGAGTAAAATTAGAAACATATCCTTCCTGTGTTACACTGGTTTAGAATGTGTGTAGATTTGGCCAGTGAGCTTCTTTTCAGGTTTGTGCTCATTCTCCAGTGTTGACAAGATTCTCCTTCTGAATATCAAGTCATACTCTGCATCAATATCCTGCAGTTTATAACACCTTTCAAAACCATTTTTGATCATCGCAGTTATCACCTCACATCGGATTATTTAAAGCGGTTCAAGATAGCAGAAAGGTTGAGAAAGGAAAGTTACATTACTTTTAAATCTGTGATTTACTCAGCTGGTGAAAGATTTGAGAAATTAAAGTAAATGCAAATATAGAACTGGTCAGTTTCTGACAAGTCGTTTATTTTAGTTTAATTTTTAGGAGGAAAAATAGAAAAGTTATGTCTGCCTCACTGAGTGAACTCCCATGCTGCAGATAGTTTCTGTATCTATCACAGTGAAAAAATAATTTCTAGTCACAATGGTTAATAAAATGGTGCAAAATTGTGCCCAAAACTGATATAAACGTACCGGGCTGGATTTTACAGCCTCTCCACTGCCGGTGGCGGGGGTGGGGGGGTGGGGGGTGGTTGGTGGCAATGAAGATTGCAACGGAAGAGGCCCACCTACGGCATGAGGCCCCGTACCGATCTCGGCGGTGGCAGCGAGGCCTAGTGGTGGCCGCCCTGCCACTCGGAAACAGGACCCACATTAAAATATGTTAATGCCTGCTTACCATGTAGGCCACAGCATTTCAACCACCGTATTGTAATCTTTATTGTGGCAGCAGGCAATGCCCGCACCCTTGAATCCCCATTTGGGGAAACGAGGCGCGACACATGTGGGGAGGGGGGAGGAGGTGACTTTCTCTGTGCGGTGGGAGGGATCAGGGTTACAATGATGCAGATTGGTCGGGGGAGGGGTGGTGATGGGAAGTGGTAAAGGACAAAGGTTCTGAACTTTGCGGGGGGATGGGGGAAGGCCAAATTGTCGAGGTCGGTATTCCTGGGGTGGGGGGAAAGGGCAGGAATGTTGTGATATCCTACTGAGGGCGGGGGGTGGAAGAGTGCATGGAAAGGTTATTTTAATCATGTTTACAAAACTTTACAGTAACTCGCCCTTTAAATTTCAAATGCTTATTGAGGGCTGTAAGCCCTTTAAAAATGGCGCTACACCTGCGCATTGGCGCTGGACACCGTTGCTGGCAACAGCTGTCCCGCTCCCTCCAGGTGATCAGATGGGCGGCCGCTCAGGACATGGTAATGAGCCGCCATGTTTGAAATCGCGGCGGCTCTGCGATGTGGTCCCCGCGCATGGGGGCCGCATTTTTTTATGCACGCCGCCTATTTTGGCAGCAGAATCTTAAAATGCAGCCCACCATCTTGAAATTCTGACCTGTTGTGTCATAGTCGTAGAGTCATAGATTTATACAGCACAGAAACAGGCCCTTCAGCCCATCATGTCTGTGCCTGCCATTAAGCACCTAACTATTCTAATCCCATTTTCCAGCACTTGACCCGTAGCCTTATATGCTATGACATTTCAAGTGCTGATTTAAATACTTCTTAAATGTTGTGAGGGTTCCTGCCTCTACCACCTCTTCAGGCAGTGTGTTTCAGATTCCAACCACCCTCTGGGTGAAAATTTTTTCCTCAAATCCCCTCTAAATCTCCTGCCCCTTACCTTAAATATATGCCCCCTGGTTATTGACCCCTCCGCTAAGGAAAAAAGTTTCTTCCTATCTAACCTATCAATACCCCTCATAATTTTGTACATCTCAATCAGGTCTCCCCTCAGCCTTCTCTGCTCTAAGGAAAACAACTCTAGCCTTTCCAGTCTCTCTTCATAGCTGAAATGCTCCAGCCCAGGCAACATCTTGGTGAATCTCCTCAACACCGTCTCCAGTGCAATCACATCCTTCCTATAGTGTGGTGCCCAGAACTGTACACAGTACCCCAGCTGTGGCCTAACTAGCATTTTATACAGCTCCATCATAACCTCCCTGTTCTTATATTCTATGTCTCGGCTAATAAAGGCAAGTATCCCATATGCTTTCCTAATCACCTTATCTACCTGTGCTGCTGCCTTCAATGATCTATGGACACGTACACCAAGATCCCTCTGACCCTCTGTACTTCCTAGGGTCTTACCATCCATTGTATATTCCCTTGTCGTGTGCATATGAAATAGGGCAATCTGTGTGGGTGGGATTGGAGAGGAGTTGGAATTTGTGTCCAATGGGTTTCCATATTTTTGCAACATTCCAAAGAAGATAGGGAGGAACTTCTCCTGCCCACTTGTCCTGACTGTCGTGATGTCACAGTTGGACATTAAGCTAGCAAGATGACGATCTCCACCATAAATCCTGCCATTTCCGCCCAGCATATGACCAACAGGAAAAATGCTGATATGCTTGCTGTACAAATGCCATTACTATGGCCCACAATGCCACTTCCCAATGATCTAAAAGAGACTCCCGACATCAGGGGTCATGGCAGGGGGGCCCGGAAAATACTTCCGGGAGAGGCCTGCCATGGGCCTCGACCCTGGGAAGGCCCCACCCCATTATACCAGTGGCAGTGAGGCCTCATGGTGGCCTCCCCCACCGCTCAACAGCAATGCCTTCATTTAAATATGTAAATAAATTTAAATCAATGCATAAACACCTGGTTCCGACAGCCGTAACACGCTGATATTCCAGCCGGTGGCTGGAACTCCCGCACCTTGGGATCGCTTTTCGCAGATCCGAGGCGTGGCACTGGTGGGGCGGGGGAAGGAGTGAAATTTTCAGGGTGCGGGGGAGAGCAGGGAAAACTGTTACTATTGGCTGAGGGAATGGTGGGAAGGGGTTGAAGGCAAAGTTATTAAAGTTTGGAACTGGCAAAAAAGTTTTTTTGGTGGGGAGAGGGAAATAAATAACTTGTTTGGTCATGGGGAGGCGGCGGGTGGAAGAGGGGCTTCGATCTTTCATTGACTTTTTAAATTTAAATGCAACGTGCAGTTTTCTTAAAAAATGTAAATGACCTGTCAGGGCCTCTACGTCATCGGGGGTCGGTGGTCTGCCCCTCCATCTTAATGAGCCGCTGCACGAAATATGTTGGCAGCTCCACGGCGCACGTCTTGGAGGTGCTCCGTGCACTTTTTGAAGCTTGCCGCCAAGAACAGCAATGAGCTATAAACGTTCAGGCCTAATTGTTATTAGGCATGCGGCAAATCAAGAGAAGAATAGCCCCAATGAAAAATTTAGATTTTCAGGTGCTTTAACCAGACTTCAGTCCACTCGCATTTCCTCCCCAGTGTCGGTACCGATCTGAAATTCTGCTGATTCTATGGAATCTGTGCTCTTAAATGCCATAAATGACACAGGTAGCTGTCTCTTTTAAGCAAATTACCCTGTCCCCACGGATTTGGGGTTCGGGTGATTGTTGGGACTTGAAACATAAGACTACAAAGTGAGTTTAAGTAAATTCATGCCTGGAAATTGTTTTCCTCATTTATAGTACTTAGCAACCGAAATAATGATTGTTGTGATGTTCATAATCCAGGTTACCCAAGGCTATGTGACATAACCTAACTAACTTCTGACTGAAAAATAACCACCTACACATGTGGTGAACTAAGCGTATTAGCAGCTGGGTTTTATGCCAAAAATTTTTATTATACCCTAAGTGCATCAGAAGTTTATTTATTGTGATTTTATGTGATAGTATCCCCCCAACCCTTTAAATAAAAGCAATTGAAAAGAAATCTACAAAGCTAATGAAAAACATGTCTGATGGTTTATATCTGTTGTATAATTATTATTTGCATGTTGTTTGTGACGGACAGATTGAGAAAATAATTTCTGCGTACATTTGAACTTGCTTATTCATTCCTCATAGTTAAAATATCTCCCGAATAGTAAACCAATTAATGCCCCTTGCTGTTTGCTTTTAAGTAACATTAGCATGAATCACAAGAGATTGTATATGGGATAGCTTTGCTGTGGTTTGTGGCAGCTTATTAGAAATGTTTTTAACGCTTTTATCTTCTATCAAAAACACCCTTTCTTCCTCTGCAATGAAATTGAGCAGAATTCTCAACAGACACCTTCTCCTCCCTGCAATTAAAATTATTTCATTAAAATCATATAACGAAGCCAGTTTGTTAATTTGGTGCATGCAAATAGTTACAGTTGTTAATCTTTGCTTTCTTTTAAGAAAACTTCTTAAATTCCTGCATTGTCTAATTGTAGTCTAAATCAGACTGAGAGCCCACTATACTAAAATACTACATTCTTGCTTTCTTCTTTTAAATAAAAATGTGCAGTTTCAAGGATAAGAAGGAAAAGTGTGCATACTGGAAAGTCAGATTGATATTTCAGGTGCAGACTTTTGTCAGAACCCAGGAACTCACTCCTAACATTGTCCTGTTTGAGATGCTGACCAGATTTGCTTTTCCTATATTATGGAATCTAGATAAATGGTGATCAGCACCTATAGAAAAAATGCAGTATGATGTGGAGTCACCCCCAAGGAGCATTGAGATGGTGCTGCGATAATGTGGTTTAAAACTTGACATTCATACATCCTCAAAAATAAAAGGTAGATAGGAGGGATTAACTTGGAGAAGATGTTCAATGGTAATTTGGAGAAAACCTTCACTCAGCGCCACTCATTAAAATAAAAGGTATACAGATAGCAGCGTACAGTATATAACATAAGCATACAGTATAAGGTGGTGACTGTTAAAATATCAGTAGTCATGGTAACATTCTATTCCAGAGTTACCAGCCTGAAATTCACCACCTCCCTATCTTATTTTCCCTTATTAACATAAATGCACCATCTTTTTGTTGCCATACTCATAGTATTCAACAGGGAGCACTGTTATAGTTCAGAATATACATTATAATTACCACTTTCTGGCACAATACATGAGCACTGCATTGCTGAAGTCCAACATTGACAATAGGCTGAATCTTCTGCACCCGCCACCGATTTTGGTGGCGGATGAACAAAACGGCATGTCGCGGAGCTACCGCAATCTTCCGTGCGGCGACTCATTTAAATAGCCGGGGTGGGCCACCCGCCCCCTCCCCGACAGATCATGTGGAAGGGGCGGACTGTCCGTCCCCGGCAATGGCGTCAGCTGCCTGTGCGCAGGCGCTGACGCCATTTTTAAAGGGCTGTCAGCCCTACTGGGAAATGTAAATATTTAAAGGGAAATGGAATTAAAATATATATATTTATCTCTTTTTCCCCTCTCCCACCCCCCAATAACAATTAAATTAATTATTTGTCCTTCCTCTCCAAAACACTTACCTTTACCATATGACCTTACCCCACAAACTGCATAAACTTTCAACTCCAACCTTTCCCAACATCCCCTACACCCATGATGTCAATTTGACCCCATTCCCCCTCAACCACCCTCCCACCGCACTGACAAACTTACCTCCGCCCCCCTCCCCACCAGTGTGATGCCTTGTTTCCCTGGATGGGGATCCGAAGACGTGGGTGTGCCGGCCACTGGGCCAAAGATTGCAGTGGGACATCAGGTGGCAATGTGAATTTCATTAATTAATTCATTTTAATTTATTTGAATATTCTAATTGGGGTCCCGTCGCCGGGGGAGGGGGGCTGCCACGAGGCCTCACCGCTGCCGGTAATATTGGGCCGGGCCCTCCCGGCATCGGGGTGCATGGCGGGCCTCTCCCAGAGGCATCTTCAGGCCCCCCCACCCCACCTCACCCCACCCCACCCCACGTGGGGGAGAACCCAATACCTGGGGGTGAACAAAATCCAGCCCAATGAGGGCAAGTGACGGTGACTGTATGAATGATCCATCTTTACTTGACATTTTCATTGCAAAGGCAGACACTGTACAGGGAGTAGCACTAGGAACATGACAAGAGGTATACTTGCACAAACAGCGCCTTCCAAACCTGCGACCTCTACCACTTCGAAGTACAAGAGCAGCAGATGCATGGGAACATCACCACCTGCAAGTTCCCATCCAAGTCACACATCATCCTGACTTGGAACTATATTGCCGTTCCTTCACTGTCGCTGGGTCAAAATCCTGGAACTCCCTTCCTAACAGCACTGTGGGTGTACCTACCTCACATGGACTGCAGCGGTTCAAGAAGGCAGCTCACCACCACCTTCTCAAGGGCAATTAGGGATGGGCAATAAATGCTGGCATAGCCAGTGATGCCCACATCCCATGAATGAATTAAAACAAAACAGAGTCGACATAGGAATATGTTTATAATTGACAAGACAGACCTAGATTGCAAATCCATTGAAGCATATAGAGTCATTGTTAAAGAGAAATATACCTCGACGTAAGTTACATATTTAAACCAAAATGAGTGATTATCACTCCTAACAAGTGACGCTTGTCTTTGCAGCACTGAAACAACCACCATTTTACTGTCCTTCTAGTGTCCTTGCATAAGGTAACATTAAAACAGATCAGGCCACATTCCGAACAACCCTCCTAAATATTAGTAATCTATAGGGAACATAAAAACTAATAGGACTAAACAGCAGTAAAATAGTTTGATATGCAAATTTCTTCATTTAAAAGTCCAATTCTCCTTTTAACCTTGTATGGCCTGAACTCAGAATTCTTGTATAACCTTCATAAAATGTCTTTGGCTTTTAAAGTGCCTTTTTTAACTTGTTATACTGATATATAAAATTACTGTTGTCAGAACAGATTAAAGTATAATAGCTGTATAAAATAAGATTTCCACAGAATTCTGAATCACATGATATACTTAAAGGGACTAACGGTGCCAAGCAACTAGTTTTAAAAATAGGTATGTCACCAAATATTTCTTGATTGTGAATTAATTCACATAATGTTGAGAATGCAAATGTATTTTGGTATTTGTTTAAAAAATATTATTTCTGCATTACTGTAAGATAAGGACTGTCATGCTGGAACTACTAATTCAAGTTCATGGACTATCCATTGTGTCAAGCTTCATTGGTGCCCATTCAGAAAGTAAATTGGGTCAATTTAGCCGTCACCCTATACCAGATGTTCAGTAATCTATTCAGAAAACCCCAGGTAATTTCATTAACCTGCTGCCCAGGGGAGGCTATTGTGATTTGGATTTGGTGTTTTGTTTTGTTATTATACACGTTTTGAGCTTGCTCACCTCACTGGAAGAAGTTTGACTCAGACTGCAGACGTTAAGGATAAAGACAAACTAATTTAAGTTCCATTCCAAACAAGCATGGTAATTGCTTGTCCTTATACTTCAAAACAGTATTTTAGTTGGTAAAGAAAATTTCTGAATACCACATGGTCATGAATACTACAATTGGAATTTATAGTTGTATTTTTCACCAACACATGCACTATAAGGTAACAAATGTAAGCTGTGCTTCTATTTTGCTGTTGTTTTTCATTAATTGCATTGAAATTTATTTTTAGTAAAAAAATTCATTTCTATGAGTGTGAAGAATGGGTCCATACTGGGGAAGAGATGATGTACTATATTTGGTTCAAATGACCTGTCTAGATAAATAAATCATACTTCTCTTATCAGCTTTGTTTATCTCTCTCTTGTGCATCTCTTCACATACACGAGTAATTTCTGATCAGGTATTAGTCAGGAGCGGCATTATTACAACAACAACAACATATATTTATATAGCACATTTAACGTTATAAAATGTACTAAGGTGCTTCAAAGGAGCACTATAAAAGGAAAATATGACACTGAGCTACATAAGAAGATATTAGGTCGTATGATCAAATGCTTGCTCAAAGAGGTATGTTTTAAGGAGTGTCTTAAAGGAGGAAAGCGAGGTAGAGAGTCAGAGAGGTGTAGGGAGGGAATTCCAGAGCTTAGGGAACCGAAGGCGCATCCACCAATGGTGGAGCGATTAAAATCAGTCGCAAGAGGCCACAATTAGATGAACGCAGATGTCTCAGATGGTTGTGGGGCTGGACAAGATTACAGAGATAGGGAGGGGCGAGGCCATGGAGGGGTTTGAAGCAGACATATGAATTTTAAAATCAAGATGTTGCCTGACCAGGGTCAACGTTGATCATCAAGCACAGAGGTGATAGGTGAACGGGGCTTGGTGTAAGTTAAGACATGGGCAGCAGAGCTTTTGGATGACCTCAAGTTTACAGAGGGTAGAATGTGGGAGTCCAGCCAGGTGTGCATTGGAAATAGACAAGACTAGAGGTAACAAAGGTATAACTTAGGGTTTCGCCAGCAGATGAGCTGAGACAAATATTCCACTCTTAGGGTGCTGACTCCACCTGATTTCTATGAAGTCAGCTTAATTTAAATATGGTGGGCAAGCTCGTGGCTTGTATTGGGCCTACCATTGTGAGCTTATTAGAGGTGTTACACCAATGTGTTTTATTGAATGATCATTTTCTTTGGTCCACTGACTGCAGATCTGAATTTATATTTTTTTAAAGACATTTTAAAAAGACAAGCTTAAGATGATCATCTAGTCACTGTACCCTACATTGCAAAGGACTGGGAGGAGAGAGACTAAATGTCTCCAGCAAGAACCAAGACCCAGGAAGTTTAAAGGAACTACCTGTTCTCTCAGCAAGGAGAGAATTACTGCTAACTGGTATGTTTGAATCATTGAGTGACTGTCCTGTGACAAGCCTCTCCCCATCTGTGATTTTAAGCTGGTGTTTTCTCTGCAGCAGAGGAAAAGCCACTGGACTCTGATATGAGCAGATCCTAAGTGGGGGTCCCTCTCCCTCTCTCTCTCTCTCCATTGCAGCTTGAAAGCTTTCAAATCCTACTTGTTGACTGAGCACCTTTGCATACTCCGGCTACAATCAGAAATCCCGTTGCAGGAAATCATCCACATTGCTGTTTCCAAGCGACTCGCCATACCAGTCATCTACCTCTTTAAACTAAAAGCCTCAGCACCAATGAATTCAGCTAGAAGCCAGCTGAATCACCAAAATCCACAGATTGTATGCTCTTTTTTGGACTCTAACTCAATCAATCTATCTTTCCCCACGCTGTAACCTACTAGTGTGTGAACTCACCAGGTAAATCAAGGTGAGAGGACAAGTGGAGTTGATGGGGCTGAGCAATTGACAGGCAAGAAACTCTTTAAATAATGAGATCTGACACCGACTTCTTTGCCTAAGTGAAAGGCTTGTGCTCACAGAATTTGTTCTGAGAGTGTACTTTCACTGCTTTGGAGCAGAATCCCAATACTAAGAAGGTCATTTCTACTACCTAGGAGTTTTTTGCCTTTTATCTGCACTGCCCAGCTGCCAACCTTCAGATCAGTAAGGGAGTCACTTATGCGGCTGTACCTTGGATCACAGCAGCAGGAGCAACACCAGCTGGAGCCTCAGCAGCAGCCTTCTTCCCAACGACCTGCTTCTCCACAGGACCGAGGGGATAACCACGGATCTCCAGCTCACATGAGGTGATTCCGCCAACACAGGGTATACAGGC
The DNA here is from genome assembly GCF_036365525.1 of Heterodontus francisci. Classification (NCBI taxonomy): domain Eukaryota; kingdom Metazoa; phylum Chordata; class Chondrichthyes; order Heterodontiformes; family Heterodontidae; genus Heterodontus; species Heterodontus francisci. The sequence continues at coordinate 40,822,765 of NC_090389.1, read as the reverse complement.
AGAGGATAAGCTTTCTGGACATGACTGAGCACCAGTGCCTCTGCAGACCCAGAATTTCCCATCAGGTGGTCGCTGACATTTGCAGCCTCTTGGAAGAGTGGACCACCTTCCAAGTGGACCAGGTGGGCACACATTGTCCAATGTGGTCAAGGTTACCACAACCCTTAATTTGTTCACCTGCGGCTTCTTCCAGGGATCTGCTGGTGAGATTTGTCGAGTTTTGCAATGTACTGCCCAGAAGTGCATCTCATAGGTGACAATTGCCATGTTTGCCAGGGCCAGCACTTAAGTGTACTTTTCTCCTGATGACGCCACTTAGTATGAGTGGATGCTCGGCTTTGCCACTCTGGTTGGCTTCCCACAGGGCCAGGGAGTCATGGACTGCACACATGCGGCATGTGCACCTCCAGATCACCCAGGAGTCTTCATCAATGTTCAGCTGGTCTGAAAACACCAAAAGATCATTATGCATGTCTGTGAAAGATTCCCAGGGAGCTGCCACGATGTGTTAATCCTGCTCCAGTCCAGGCACTCACAGATATTCACACCTGAGAGTAAAGTCAGCGGATGATTTAATGTTTCATAAACATAAAACAAAAATGTGATAATGTAACACTGTGTTGAATATCCGAGTGAATACCCTTGTGCAACGACAAACCCTTTCTCTTCCGTTTTCTAATACTCACATATGACGCAACCTCTGTGGCTTCAGCAGAGCTGGTGCCAGGCTGCTCCTGTCCCTGCTGTGACTGCTCCGATACTCTTGATGGATGTCCTCTGGATCTTGGAGCCTGTGAGGACTCTGCCAAAGAATGCTCCATCTGCACTTGTGCAGTGGCAAACTCAGCCATCGAGACAGGAGACAGCATGAGGTCTCTGAATGAAGAGGGGATAAAGGATGAGAAGTAAAAGTGCTTTGAGCTTTGAGGTGAGGTGAGATTGACTGCCCTTGACATCAAGGCAGCATTTGACCAAATATGGCATCAAGGAGCCCTAGCAAAACAGGAGTCAATGGGAATCAGGGGATAAACTCTCTGCTGGTTGGAGTCATACCTATCACAATGGAAGATAGTTGTAGATATTGGAGGTCAATCATCTCAGTCCCAGGACATCACTGCAGGAGTTCCTCAGGTTCCCAGGCTCAACCATCTTCAGCTGCTTCATTAATGTCCTTCCTTCCATCATAAGGTCAGAAGTGGGGATGTTCGCTGATGATTGCACAATGTTCTGTACCATTTACAACTCCTCAGATACTGAAGCAGTCTGTGTCCAAATTCAGCAAGACCTGAACAACATCCAGGCTTGGGCTGATAAGTGGCAAGTAACACAATTACCACACAAGTGCCAGGTAATGACCATCTCAAACAAGAGAGAATCTAACCATCTCCCCTTGACGTTCAATGGCATTACCATTGCTGAATCCCCCACTATCACTATCCTGGAGGTTACCGTTGACCAGAAACTGAACTGGACCAACCACATAAATACTATGGCTACAAGACCAAGTCAGAGGCTGGGAATCCTGCGGCGAGTAACTCACCTCCTGTCTCCCCAGTGCCTGTCCAGCATCTACAAGGCACAAGTTATGAGGGTGATGGAATACTCTCCACTTGCCTGGATGGGTGCAGCTCCAATAACACTCAAGAAGCTCGACACCATCCAGGACAAAGCAGCCCACTAGATTGGCACCTGAACGACCACCTTCAACATTCACTCACTTCACCACCGACGCACAGTGGCAGCAGTGTGTACCATCTACAAGATGCACTGCAGCAACTCACCAAGGCTCCATCGACAGCACCTTCCAAACCCGTGACCTCTACCACCTAGAAGGACAAGAGCAGCAGATACATGGGAACACCACCACCTGCAAGTTCCCCTCCAAGACACACACCATCCTGACCGGGAACTATATCACTGTTCCTTCACTGTTGCTGGGTCAAAATCCTGGAACTCCCTTCCTAACAGTGTACCTATACCCCAAGGACTGCAGCGGTTCAAGAAGGCAGCTCACCATCACACCTTCTCAATGGCAATTGGGGATGGGCAATAAATGCTGGCCTAGCCAGCAATACCCACAACCCCCGAACAAATAAAAAAAAGCAGTTTCTCCACTTCCATGTGCCCTTTCTCCATCTTCCCTCTGATGACCCACCTGCATTTCCCTGCTAGCCAAGAGCTAAGTGAGCTTTGCTGCACTTCAGTGAGGCACTGAACAGCCAAGGTGAGACTTTCCTCAATCCTCAATAAGATAGCAGACTGAGGGAAGAATCTTTTGCGGCCGTCAAGGACGCGTATGGTGGTGTAGGAGAATGGAGAATCGCAACAGAGTTGTCCACTCAGAAATCTGGTGTCGTGACGTCGGTTCCGGAGTTTGTCAGTGGTAGGAAGGCACAATGGGGGAATTGTCGCTGCAATATGATAGGAACCGATTTACATACGTTTAAACATAATTAGAAGTGATTTAATGATCGGTCAGCAATTCTGTGAATGGTGGGTAGCACTGACGTGCATTCGGATTCAAGAACAGTAAAATCTGGTGGCATTGAGGCGAAAGGGCGCATTGCCACAATGGGTTGGCAGCTTGGAACATTGCTGCATAGGGAAAGTGGGAGGTTTTGAGGCTATTGTGTGATAGCATTGCTGCGCGCTCTGCAAGGGGATCCACGATTGCTGTCCTCTCTGCAAGGGGGTCTGGTTTGCTATGCACTCTGCAAGGGGGTCTGGGATACCGGGGGCTCTGCAAGGGATTGGCAAACTGTTGTGTGATGGGTCAGTTTGCTCACACTACTGCAACAGAGGGTGGGCCATCATCGAGGTTGGAGGCTGGGAATCCTGCGGTGAGTAACTCACCTCCTGACTCCCCAGTGCCTGTCCACCATCTATAAGGCACAAGTCAGGAGTGTGATGGAATATGGTCCACTTGCCTGGTTGGGTGCAGTTCCAACAACAGTCAAGAAGCTTGACACCATCCAGGACAAAGCAGCCTGCTTGATTAGCATCCCATCCACCACTCCCTCCACCATTTGCACAAAGTGGCAGCAGTGTGTACCATCTACAAGATGCACTGCAGCAACTCACCACTCCTTCAACAGCACCTTCCAAACCCTCGAACTCTACCACCGAGAAGGATAAGGGCAGCAGATGCATGGGAACGCCACCACCTGCAAGTTCCTCTCCAAGCCACACACCATCCTGACTTGGAACTATATCGCCGTTCCTTCACTGTTGCTGGGTCAAAATCCTGGAACTCCCTTCCTAACAGCACTGTTGCTGTACCAACACCCCAAGGACTTCAGCGGTTCAAAAAGGCAGCTCACCGCCACCTTCTCAAGGGCAAATAGGAATGGGCAATAAATGCCAATGATGCCCACATCCCATGAATGAATAAAAGAAAAGTTTGGGCTCTGACGTCCATCAGCAACGCCACTGACAGAATTGGCACATCCTCAGGTGCCAAGGCAGGAGGCCAGACGGGTTCAGCAACAAGCAAAGGAGGCAAGAGACAACCTTGTAACAGCCCATTTCCAGCCATCCTGGTGTCCATTCACAGAGACTGAAATAAAGGCTCACCTTAATAACTGAAATCTATTGCGTCCTTTCCATTTGTGGTCCCTGTCTTGCTTGTGAATGGGCAATGTGCGCTAGTGCCTGTGGGAGAGCATTTGTTAACGAGTCCTGTCATCACATTGGCATGTTAATGGGGGCAGTGGTCACAATGGCATTGCTCTAAGGAGGAAAGGCAAGTCAACATCTCACAATTAAGGCATAATGGCACATGGCTTTCAGACAATATTAGCTAATGATTTGAGCAAAGAATCTTTTAATTATTTAACACAAAGTGTATATGGTACACCCGTGAAACCCAAAATGTGGCTAAGTGCTCTTCTTAATACATTTGCGGGTGCTCTTATGCGGTGTGACCCCAGCGACAGTAGCTGGGCTGGAGGTATGCTGCTGATTAGGCTGCCCCTTGGCCTGTGATGACTTTTGCAGGCGTCCTCTAGCTGCCTGAAGCCTGGAAGGCCCCAGCTGCCTGGGAGTGTCCTGGACTGGTGCAGGCTGCTGGAGCTGGGCTCACTAGCGGAGGGACTGAGGCCACAATTGGAGCACCCTGATGGGAGCCCCCAAATGTGGCCTGCAGCTTCTCCTCCTCCCTTTCACAGCTCTCTTGAGCCTCCCTGCTCACCAGAGAAGGACCAGGTGCTGCAGAAGCCTCCGGGTTCTTGTTCCTTCTCTCACCTTGCCACTGCTGTGTTGAGCTTATGGGTGGCACAGTGGTGCAGTGACTAGCACCGCAGCCTCACAGCTCCAGCAACCCAGGTTCGATTCTGGGTACTGCCTGTGCTGAGTTTGCAAGTTCTCACTGTGACCACGTGGGTTTCCGCCAGGTGCTCTAGTTTCCTCCCACAGCCAAAGACTTGCAGGTTGATAGGTAAATTGGCCATTGTAAATTGCCCCTAGTGTAGATGGGTGGTAGGGGAATTGAGGGGATGTGGTAGGAATATGAGATCAATGTAGGATTAGTATAAATGGGTGGTTAATAGTTGGCACAGACTCGGTGGGCCGAAGGGCCTGTTTCAGTGCTGTAAATAAAAAATAAATAAAATGGCGTGCAGGTCTGCATGCATCTGTGGGATCTCGCTGTCCATGAGCGTCGCCAACCTTTTGATGGAGAAAGCCATGTACTCATAGGCCTGAGACATGGCAGCAGTCATGGCATGGATGGACTCCTCCATCGTCCACTGATGGCTGTGCATGGCCTCTGGCATTTCTGCCAGACATTGTTTTATCCCTCTCTGCAACTCCAGCCTACCCTGTGCTGTCGACACCAGAGGCTTATCTGGTCGTCATCCTGGAGCTCAGCATGGGCCCGGCCACTCACAGTGTTCTGACTGTCAGAGGCCTCAGCTGTTTCATCCTCAGCCAACTGCTTGGGCATGTGTCTGATGCTCACACCAGCTTGTAACCCTGATTCTAAAGCCGAGCAGGTACCCACCAAAGTTAAAATATCTGTGCTAGTGGAAAGTACGAGAGTCACGGGATGGTGTATCCTCTGAGTGATCCTCCTCCTCAGAGGTGGACACTTGTGCTCCTGTGGCTGCAGAACCCTGCTAATGGCTACCTGTGTGAGAGAGTACAAACATGTGGGTTAGGCTGTGCCGATCTCCTGATACCAACCAAGCATTATCTGGGTCTCCAACATTGATGTGAATGCGAATGGGAGGCAATCCTCACTCTCTTGCGCAGGGACTCCAATCTCCCCATCCGATATTGCATAGCAGCACTGGCCAGCTCCAAGGCCTCTTCCTCAGCGGAGGTGCGTGGACGTAGATCTGGGAGTCCTCCACCTGTCTGGGCAATCTCCCTCCTATTAAAGGCTCTCTTGTCCTGCAAGATTAAGGATTGAGATGGTAGAGAATGGCACAGGGATCAACATGACAGTTCAGCCCATTTCAGCCACACAACCCCTACTGGAGAATCTGATGTCTCTCATGCTGACACTTGCTGTCATGGGAGTTAAGGTGGGTGAGCTATGAAGGAAGATGGCCTATGGCTGAGAGACAGTCATGCATCTGTCAGTCAGAGACAGAACCCTAGCCACTCAGCCAATGCCACAGCGCTGCTCCCCTCCTCATGTCATGCAACCTCCCGCATAGACACATGCAAGCCTCAAAAAGACAACTAATATGGAGAGCTCACCTTAGCAGAACGCAGGAGGTCATTGACCCTCTTCCTGCACAAGACCCAGTTCTGGTGGGTGACCCCATGGCTGCTGCCCTCCGCTGCGATCTCCACCCAGGCTTGTATGGTTAGGCAGGAGGACCTCTTCTTGCTATTGCTGGGGAAGAGAACCTCCAGCCTTTCCCTTGCAGCCTGGAGGAGAAACTGCAGGGAAGCATCACTGAATGATGGGGCCACCCTGTGTCTTTTCTCAGACATTGTCTTCTGCCCTCCTCGGGGGTTGGACAGTAGGACCGAAGTTCTTGGCTGTACAGTATCCAGGACAGGAGTGAATGTAGGGCTGGCAGGCCTTTAAATATGGCACCAGTACCTGCTCCGGAGTCATCTGAGATTGTAATCAATAAATCGCCTCCCACCCCCACCACGTGATGGGGCGGGGGATGGAACCTGTGCCTCCTCTAAGCAAAATGGCCACCCGGCATGTGATCATGGTGGGGCAGCTGCCCACATGATGAACGGGAATGGCTCCATTTACCAGGCCCACTGCCAGTAGAGCATGGCTACCCGACCCGAACCCAACGGGACTCGACGACATGCGTTGGGTTCAAGTCGGGTCGGGTCACTCTTCCGGGTCCGGCATTCGGGCTGGGTCGGGTCGGACACAGTAACAGCCAGGACCTCAAGGCGGGAAACACTCCGCACTAGTCTACAGTGAGTGATTCCATCCAAGGTAGAACTCAACCTCTTTAATATAATCAACTTTATTCCAGTGGTCGGGTCGGGTCGGGCGCAGGAAAAAATGAAAGGACTCAGTCCGAATCGGGCTTGGATCGGATGTGGTTCTGTCGGGCTCGGGTTGGGTTTCATTTGCAGACTCAAGCAGGCCTTTAGCTGCCAGGACCAGTGGCATTAAATTCAGCTCTGAGTGTGCAGGCTATTAGTGAGGACCAGCATGCACTCAGTGGTGTGCTGTATCTGATGCAGGTGGCCACATTTTCCACAGATGTAGGCATCAACTCAAAGGCCTGAGACATGATGGCACTCATACTAGAGCTGGATTCCTCAAATTTCTCTCCAATTGTGTATTGCTTCTGGAAATGCTGACAGAAACTCGACATTTTCTGCTGCTACTCTTGGATAGTCCTCCTCATTGACAGCCCCTGAGTCTCAGTATCATCCAGATGAGCAGAGTTTGGAGAGCCCTGCACCCTCTGACAGGGACTATCCACTGCTGTACCTGTCTCCAGCACCTGTGCCTGCTCACGTGTGATGTGTGATTCACCATGTGACAACCCAACTACCTGTCTTGGGCAACCTTCTCCACTTCCTGCAAAATGTTGTCTATTCTCCAGAAAAGAAAGACTTGTATTCATATAGAGTCTTTCGCGACCTCACGGTGTTCCAATCACTTGATAGCCAATGAAATAATATTAAAGTGTAGTCACTGTTGTTATGTCACAAATATATTCTCAATATATTTCTCACCCAATCCAAGCCCTCAAGTAACTTTGTTCTTTGCATCTCATGCATATCCATACTTCAGGAGAGCATGCCTTCAAGATAAAATGTTTAATTGTGAACCTGGCCATAAGATATTTAGATCAATTGGCTGCATGATGCACAAGCAATTATTGAAACATAGCTAGGCATGCAGATAATGTACGTATCTGTCACTGTGCATATACTCCTTCAACATCCAATCTCTTGAGACGACTTTTCTGCTGATACAACCAGATTTTTTTTATTCTTTCATGGGAGGTGGGTATCACTGGCAAGACCAGCATTTGTAGCCCATCCCCAATTGCCCTTGACAACGGAAAGGTTTGCTCAGCCATTTCAGAGTCAACCCCTTAAGAGTTGAGGCAACCACATAGCTGTGGGTCTGGAGTCACATGCAGACCAGACCAGGTAAGGACAACAGATTTCCTTCCCTAAAGGGCATTAGTGAATCAGATGAGTTTTTACAACGATCATAGTTTTTACAACAATCATAGTTTCATGGCACCATTACTGAGACTAGCTATCAATTCCAGATTTTTATTAATTAATTGAATTTATCAATTTTAAATTCCGCCAGCTGCCATGGTAAGATTTGAACCTGTGTCCCCCAGGGCATTAGCCTGGGCCTCTGGAATACTAGTTCACTGACATTACCACTATACCACCATCTCCAGATGCCACCTTCCAGGTTCAATTCCATCCTAGAAAAAGGCTTCCCTCATCAAGTCTTGTGTGACATGCCACGGGATCTGTGGTTAGCCTACCTGTGTAATGACACCCAGCTCTGGAATGGACAGTCATCCTCAGGATAAATCCAGGGGACAAGAGAAATTCCAAAGGAATTTCTATCCTTTTGTGCATGACAATGAATCACCAACTAATTAATAGGTAATTAATAGCCGGGGAGAAAGAAAAGTAAAGAAGTAAATTCAAATAACTTTCATCCAAAGTCAATGGCAGTGCTAAGTGGTGCTGTGCACCTGTTTATATAGGCACACAGTGATGCTTTCACATTGCTGATGCAGCCATTGGAATTGGCAGGGTTGGGAGGTTTCACCTTGAACAACATACTATTTGGAGATTTAATGTGGATTGTGCTACAGAACAGCACAAGCATCCTGCACCCCCAGCTCAGGTACCTGAGAAATGCCCGGGCTGTGCATTTAAAAAACACATCAGGCGCCAGACCACTGCACGTAAGTTTCCACCCACTGTGCACCCAAATTGCAGCCCCATAATTGCCATATAAAATGCTACGATCTCAGCAAGCTGCATTAGCAGCAAGTTTGTGTTTGACATCTCTAATTCTTAGTATCAACAAGGAGAAATCCAAACAAAAACACTTTGCTGGCTTTGACATTACTCTCCAGCTCTTACGATGACTGGCAATACATAAATATATAGATACATGTAGTTACTCAGCAATACAAATACCGTTATGCTAACTAACAATGTTTGAAGCTCACTATTAAGTGCTCAGCTTAGCAATTCACATTGCTACAATTTGCATTCTATCAAATGGCACCTTGTTTTTACAATAATGCATTGCAGATTCATTGCTGTTAATGTTCTGAAAATATAACATTCAAAAATGAAAATGGGATAAATAGAATTCTGCACGCACTGAATGCAATTCATAACATCAGTGGAAATTGGATTGCAGTGCTAAGTATTACATGCCAGCTCAGGGACTGAATATCAGATAATGTCAATGGGTCTTAGTATAAATAAACATTTCTATTACTAATAAGGTAAAGAAGTTTGGATTTCAGTAAGTTTAATTCTTAATTATGAAGCATATATGTATATTCGTCTTCAAAGTTTCAATCATGACTGAGAATGCCACAGACAAGAACAGTTATTACATTCTGGGTTGTTTTCTGATTAAGAAAATTTAAGAAACCTTTTCCTTAAAGGATTTGTAGTCAAAGAAGGAGTACAGTTTCTTGATAAGACGTCTTGACAACTTTTTGTAATATGTTTGGTGGTATAACAATAGTAATAACAACTTGCATTTATATAAAGTTTTTTATGTAAATATCCCAAGGCACTTCACAGAGGTGAAACTAAGAAAAAGACACCAAACCAACAATGAGATATTAGGAGAGGTGCTTGGTCAAAGAGATAGGTATTAAGAAGGGTCTTAAAGGAGGAGAAACAGCTCGAGAGGTGGCAGCGTTTGGAAAGGAATTATTGACATTGGGCCAAGGCCAATAGTGGGATAAATAGAGGGAGGGATATACAAGAGGGAGAAGGAATTGTGGGGCTGAAGGAGGTTATAAAGCTAAGAAGGGTCAAGACCATGAAGAATTTAAACATGACAGTGAGAATTTTAAATTTTGTGCATTGAAGCATCAGGTGCCAAAACAGGTCAGTGACTGCATAAGAGGGACTTTGTACAGACAGGAAGTGGGCAGCAGAGCCTTGGATGAGCTGAAGTTTATTATGGGTGGAGGATGGAATATTGTCCAGGTGAACATTAGAATAGCTGGGTCAAGGAGGTGGCAATAAAGAAAAAAGAAACATTTGTACTTATATAGCACCTTTCGTGATCTCAGAACATCCCACAATGTTTTGCAGTCAATTAAGTACTTTTTTGCTGTGTAGTTAGTTATTGTTGTAATCTAGGAAATGTGGGAGCCAATTTATGCACAGCAAGGTCCCACAAACGGCAATGAGATAATGGGCAAATAATCTTTTTATTGTGATGTTGATTGCGGAATAAATATTGGCTAGGATGAGGGGAGAACCCGCCTGCTCTTCTTTGAAATAGTGACATGGAATCTTTTACATTCACCTGAGAGGGCAGGTGGTGCTTCAGTTTAAGGCCTCATCCAAAAGACTGCACATCCACTGGTGCAGCAATCCCTCAGTATGACAGTGGAGTGTTAGTCTACGTTATATTCTCCAGCCTCTGGGGCTTGAACCCATGATTTTCTAAATTTGAGACTAGAGTGTTATCACTGAGCCACAACTAACAACATGGCATGGGTGAGGGTGTCAGCAACAGATGGGCCAATTAGGAAGGTAGAAGGGTGATATTTTGGAGGTGGAAATAGGCACTCTGTGGCAAGGAGAGTACTCAGGATCAGAAGCTCAACTCAGGGTTCAATCGAATGCTGAGATTACAAACAGTTTGGTTTAGCCAAAGGGGAGAGATACAATTGGTGGCATGGGAATGGGGGTTAGAGATAATGGCTTTAGTTGTCCAGTGTTTAACTGGAGGGAATTTTGTCTAATCCAAGACTGCAATAGAGAACTCAACAGAGAGGTGATGGAAATATATAACTGGGTGCCATCTGTGTACACATGGAAGGTGAATTTATGTCTATGGATTATGTCACCAAGGGACAGGACATACATGAAGAAAGGATAGATCCCTGGAGCTAATTGTGTGGAAGTAGGAAGAGAATACATGTCTGGAGATACACTGGCTACAAACAGAGGCTACAAATGGATAATTAAGAGTGGAATCAAGTAAGAACAATCCCATCGAGCTGGACAACAGAGGAAACGTGTTGGAGAATGATGGTGTGGTTGACTGCATCAAAGGCTGCAGTGAAGTCAAGGAAGATGAGAAAGACGAATGTACCACAGCCACCATCATGAAGGATGTCATTGTGACTGATTAGGGCAATATTGGTGCTGTGGCAAGGGTGGAAACCTGATTGGAAAGATTAAAATGGAATTGCAGGAAAGATGGGCATAGATTTGAGAAGCAACATGTTCAAGGGCTGTGGAGAGGAAAAAATGGGGTGGTGGTTTGCAAAGACAGAGGACTGAAGGTGAATTATTTCAGAAGGTGTTGGTGATGGCAATTTTGAAAGGCAGTGTTTGAAAATTACGTGAAGGGAAATGAAAGAGAAACTAGGGAGAACCTGGGTTGAGAGCTGGGTGGGGTGGGGTGGGGATAAGCAGAGGGAGATATTTGGTTTGTGGAAGTCTGGTAAGCAGCAAAGGCAGCTCAACAGATGGTCTCGATCTTAGTGACAAAGAGACCATGAGCTCCTGACAATTCTTGAAGTTAAGGGTTGAAGGGGAAAGGGAGAGGGATTTGAAGAGATGGTTGGTGGTGGTGAAAAGACGCCAGGGGTTGTTTTTGTTCTCAAGAGTGATCATGGTTTTGGCAGAGAGGACTGACACCTGAGAGTCCAGCAAGTTCTTGTGATGGATGGGTAAGCCCCGTTGTGCACCAGATATGCTCAGTCGGGTCCCCATGGACTTCAGGAAATATAAATAGTCACCATATTAGAAAAAATAACCAGGTTGGGAGAGTGTCAGAATTTTTCTGTGGGCAAAGGCATCAAAGATGGAGCAGAAGTAATGGTTGAGCAAACAGATAACTGCTGTAGTATCATGACGAATATGAGGCCAAAGGAATTTTTTTTCTCCAAAAATATACTTTAATCATAAAATTTGTAAAAATGCATTACATAACAGTCCAAATTTGATATTACATAAAGTGCAATGTAGATCAGTTTATTTCAATACAGTACATGAGGTGCCTCACCACACTTGCCATTCCTTTCCTTTCCTTTTTGGTCTCCTTGTCTCGAGAGACAATGGGTAAGCGCCTAGAGGTGGTCAGTGGTTTGTGGAGCAGTGCCTGGAGTGGCTATAAAGGCCAATTCTAGAGTGACAGACTCTTCCACAGGCGCTGCAGGTAAAATTGGTTGTCGGGGTTGTTACACAGTTGGCTCTCTCCTTACACTGCTATCTCTTTTCCTGCCAACTGCTAAGTCTCTTCAACTAGCCTCTCTTCAGCCCCGCCTTTATAGCTGTCCATGAGCTCTGGTGATCGCTGGCAACTGGCTCCCACGATTTGTGGTCAATGTCGCAGGACTTCATGTCACATTTGTAAACGTCTTTAAAGCGGAGACATGGATGGCTAGTGGGTCTGATACCAGTGACGAGCTCACTGTACAATACATCTTTGGGGATCCTGCTGTCTTCCATGCGGCTCACATGGCCAAGCCATCTCAAGTGCCGCTGGCTCAGTAGGGCTCATTACAGATTATATTTACAATGTGCATTCACATTTCGTGTCAAACATTCTCTGGTGCATACAGCCCAAGGGGTTTTACACGGGTTCCAGCCCCTCAGTTCACTATGGCAGGAGGGCCTTACACAGTGGCCTTTCCCCATGAGCCTTTGCAGCAGCTTCCCCAAGCTTTAGTGCATCCCTCAGCACGTAGTCCTGGACCTTGGAATACGTCAGTCTGCAACACTCGGTTGTCAACTGCTCTTTGCACTGGAAGACCAGCAACTTTCGGGCAGAACAAAGTGCGTCTTTCACCGTGTTGATGGTCCTCCTGCAGTAGGTGGTGTTTATCTTGGTGTGCGTCCCTGGGAACAGCCCATACAGCACAGAGTCCTGCATTATGGAACTGCTCAGGATGAACCTCAACAAGAACCACTGCATCTCTTTCCACACCTGCTTTGAGAAGACACATTCTGGAAGGATTTCACCATAGCCGCCTTGAGAGCAGTGTGCAGAGATAGTGAGACTAGTGGGTATGCAGGAAGGATCTGACGGGAAGGGCCCTTCTCACCACCAGCCAAGCTATGTTTTTGGTGCTTGTTTGAATGTCCTGGCGATAAGGCATTCTGTCAAATGAGTTTGACAGTCTGCTCTGGGCAACCATCTGACAGGATCCACCATCGCCTTTTCCTGCAGGGCCTCGAGGACATTGGGCTGGATTTTATGGGCCTCCCCTAAGATGAGATCGGAGGTATGGGGCCCATAGAATCGTGACAGTTGGCAGGGGGCATAAGGCCCATTGCCACCATGTTGCCAAGTGATCTTGCTCGGGGCAGGATAGACCAACTATGGCCTACCCAACCTGAGGCCAATTGAGTCCTTTAAGTGGCCTATTAATGGCCACTGAAGGGCATCTTCTCACTGCTGCTAGGATCTAAACAGTGGCGGGGGGTGCCTCTGCCATGCGGGGAGGGCCCCTGCCGGGAAACAATGCACCACCCCAACCTCCATCTCTGCCTCGCCAGGGCGTTCTGTACTGGCCCCGGCGACACTGCCTCACTAACCTGAGGTCTGCGGTTCCAGTGCTGGACATGGGTCCAAGGTCTCTGTTGTACTCGCAGTGGCCACTGCTAGTAGTGGCGTGCCAATACTGCTGAGCTGCCGGCCCTGTGATTGGCCGACAGCACTTGGAGGCGGGATCCACATCTTTAATGGGACAGGGATCCTGGCTCCGGAAACATCGTCTCCGGAACAAAAGAGGATCACGCTGGGACGAGGCACGGAAAGGCCAAGGCAGTGGCCCCCCCCACAACCTTTTTAGCCTGGCGCGAGGAACCCTGTCTCCTCTATAAAATCCAGCTTGGTATGTGCAGATCACTACCTGATGAATTTGTGGTCAAGCGTATTTTTCTGTACAAACTTTTCCATGAGGGACAGATGGTATGACAACATCCAACTGAGTGCAGCATTCTACAACAACATGGCCAGATCTGTCCTTCGCAAAACTGGGGACAGATGGAACCGCAGCACATAGTGACACTTGATGTTTGCATACTGAGTTTACACAGAGCTTGATGCAGCCATACACAAAAGTGGCTTTTTTCTTTCAAAAATATACTTTATTCATAAAAATCTGTAAAAAAAAAAATACATTACAAAACAGTTCAAAACAGCACCATGTTGACATTCCAGAAAGTGCAAAGGAAATCAGTTTTCTTCGCTACAGGAGTGAGTTGCCTCACAACCATTCCTTTCCATTTTACATACAATGTACATTTTACAGCAAAACCATATTCGGTGGAGACAGCCCGAGGGGTTTTCCATGGGTCCAGCCCCTTGGTTCACTATGGCGGGAGGACCTTACACCTTGTCTTTCCCCATTGAGCCTTTGCAGCGGCTGCCCCAAGCTTTAGTGCTTCCCTCAGCACGTAGACTTGGACCTTGGAATGTGCCAGTCTGCAACACTCGGTCGTGGACAACTCTTTGCACTGGAAGACCAGTAGGTTTCGGGCAGATCAAAGAGCGTTCCTCGGCAGTGTGTTCAGACCCATCCTTCACAACACAGGGGACGATAGAACCTCAGCATGTAGTGACACTTGGTGTTTGTGTACTGGGGCTTTACGCACAGTTTCATGCAGCCGCGTACGAAGGTGGTCATCAGGATGAGGGCGACGTGGGGTACATTTTTCCCGCCCTTATCCAGAGGTTTGAAATAGTGTCCCTCCGGACCCGGTCCATTTTGGACCTCCAGATAAAGTGGAAAATGGCTCGGGTGACCGCCACGGTGCAGGAGTGGGGTATGGGCCAGACCTGCGCCACATACAACAACAACGTGAGCGCCTCGCACCTGATGACCAGGTTCTTACCGACAATGGAGAGATCGCTGCTCAGTTTATGGTGTATCCTGGCTACTTGCTCCTTCCAGGTTTTGGCGCACGCCCCGGCCCTTCCGAACCAGATCCCTAGCACCCTCAGGTAGTCTGACCTGACGATGACGGGGACAAAGGATCGGTCAGCCCAGTTCCCAAAAACATGGCCTCGCTCTTGCCGCGATTTACTTTGGCTTCCGAGGCCAGTTTGAACTGGTCGCAGATGCTCGTCAGTCTGCGAACGGACAGCGGATCCGAGCAGAAGACGGTGATGTCGTTCATGTATAGGGATTGTCACCCCTCTTATGCCCTTATCCTTCCTAATAGACTCAGCAAAAGGTTCAATACAGCAAACAAACAAGACCGGGGAGAGAGGACAGCCCTGTCTGACTCCAGATTATATGAGGAAACTTTCTGATTCCCATCCATTGATTGAGACTGCACAAATGATGTTTGTGTAGAGCAGTTTGATCCAATTGCAGATTCCCTCCCCAAACCCCATTTTGGAAAGCACGTCCATCATGTAGGTGTGCAATATTCTGTCAAAAGCCTTCTCCTGGTCCAGGCTGATGAGGCAGGTATCCCACCCTCCTGTCCCGTACATAGGCGATCGTATCGCTGATTAGCGTGAGACCATCAGAGATCTTCCTGCCAGGTACAGTGCAGGTCTGGTCAGAGTGAATCACCAACTCCAGAGCAGA
This sequence comes from Heterodontus francisci, assembly GCF_036365525.1. Classification (NCBI taxonomy): domain Eukaryota; kingdom Metazoa; phylum Chordata; class Chondrichthyes; order Heterodontiformes; family Heterodontidae; genus Heterodontus; species Heterodontus francisci. The sequence continues at coordinate 40,807,529 of NC_090389.1, read as the reverse complement.
CTTGACCCGACTGGCGATTACTTTGGACAGAATCTTGTAGTCAACATTAAGCAGTGAGATGGGCCGCCAATTTCTGTTTTCCGCCCTCTCCCCCTTCCGCTTGTAGATGAGGGTGATGATGCCTTTCCTCATGGATTCTGACATGCTGCCGGCCCCCATAATAATCTGCCTCGCAGTCCGCTGCTGGGAAAGTTCCTTGGCGGCGGGACAGTGAAAGGAAGCCATCCCAACATAGTTCCTCACAATTCTAACCCCCCACCTCTGTTCCCCCCACCTGAGGACTGTTAAAATTCAGCCCACAGCTTTAAGGAGAAGAGGGATGCAAAAGGGAGAGAGTTGGATTTAAGAAATTAATCATATGAACAGGGCGGCACAGTGGCGCAGTGGTTAGCACCGCAGCCTCACAGCTCCAGCGACCCGGGTTCAATTCTGGGTACTGCCTGTGTGGAGTTTGCAAGTTCTCCCTGTGTCTGCGTGGGTTTCCTCCGGGTGCTCCGGTTTCCTCTCACATGCCAAAGACTTGCAGGTTGATAGGTAAATTGGCCATTATAAATTGCCCCTAGTATAGGTAGGTGGTAGGGAAATATAGGGACAGGTGGGGATGTGGTAGGAATATGGAATTAGTGTAGGATTAGTATAAATGGGTGGTTGATGGTCGGCACAGACTCGATGGGCTGAAGGGGCTGTTTCAGTGCTGTATCTCTAAAACAAAAAACTAAAGCTTCCGGGGGTTTTACTCGTCTCGAAAAACTCGACGGCCTTTGTCAGCTCGTCCAGTTAGCGGCTTGTCCAGTCTCTCCCTCCTGCTGTCATCTAAGACCTCTGTGATGAAGGACTGGGAGGCTCTGCTGTCTGTGGGCTTCGCGTCATACAGCCCAGCATAAAAGGATTTGCTGATCCTTAGTATGTCGGACAGCAAAGACGTTACCGAGCCATCCTCTTCCTTCAGGCTGCTGATAACAGAGCTCTCTCTGTACCTTTTGGAAGAAGTAACGTGAGCACATCTCATCCTGCTCAATGGAGCGGACTCTGGACCGGAAGATGATCTTGGAGGCCTCCGTGGCAAAGAGCAAGGACTGCTGGCTCTTCACCTGTTGGAGGTCCTCCTTGACCACGACCCCCATTGACTGCAACCGGAGCAGATTTTGCATACTTTTCTGGAGTTGGGACATTTCCCTCTGTCTCTCTCTCGCCCTCTGAACACCTTTGTGGATGAAGAACCTCTTGATGTTGATCAAGGTGGCTTTGAAAGCTAAACTGTTGCTTAAGGGGGCATTTATCAATGCAGTGACAAAGGAAAGAGTGAGATTTGGCTTAGCATTCCCACTTCTAGGTCAGACCTGGAGGGTTTGAGCTCCACTCCAGACAGATCTAGCAAATGCAGACTCGAATTTGTGGGGCTAATTTCGAAAGCCCCTGAAAATGGGCACGGGGATTGTGAAGCGGGATTAACCTGCACCCTTTGCTTCCACTGCAACTTCGTGCAACCTGCTAAATAGCATGATTGCAGCATGCAGCCAGCACTAACCATGCCTCAGCAAGAGGCTCAAAATCTTGAGAGGTTTGCAGCAGGTAAAACTAGCCTACACTACTTAAAGCCAGCCTATACCTCTTAAAGGGGAGGTGCATCGTAGCTTGGAGCAGGTGTTAGAAGTCGTTGTGGAACTCATTCTGGTGTGGAAAAAGACATAATATTGGCACATGGGAAAGAGCAAGCTACAAGATTTTCCAAAACTGCATTAGGCGCCTTGATTGAGGAGATACGTAGGAGGAGAGATTATAGAATCATAGAATGGTTACAGCACAGAAGGAGACCATTCAACCCATTATGTCTGTGATGTCTCTCTGCAAGAGTAACTCACCTAGTCCAACTCCACTGCCTTTTCCCCATAGCCCTGCAATTTCTTTTCTCTTCAGATAATTATCCAGCTCTCTTTTGACGGCCTCGATTGAATCTGCCTGCCTGTCACCACACTGTCAGGCAATGCATTCCAGATCCTAACCAATCGCTGTGTAAAAATGTTTTTCCTCATATTGCTGTTGCTTCTTTTGCCAATCACCTTCCATCAATGTCCTCTGGTTCTGGATCCTTTGGCCAATGGGAACAATTTTTCCTGATCTACTCTGTCCAGACCCCTCATGATTTTGAACACCTCTATCAAATTCCTCAATCTTCTCTTGTCCTGGGAGAACAGCCCCAGCTTCTCCAAACTATCCAGGTAACTGAAGTTCCTCATCCCTGGAACCATTCTCATGAATCTTTTCTGAACTCTCTCTCATGCCTTAACATGCTTCAAAAGTGTGGTGCCCAGAACTGGACACAAAATTCCAGTTCAGCCAAACCAGTGTTTTATACAGGGTTATCATAATTTTCTTGTTTTTGTACTCTATGCCCCTATTTATAGAGCCCAGGATCCAATTTGTAACCACTTTCTCAACCTGCCCTGCGACCGTCAATGATTTGTGCACATATACCCCCAGGTCCCTCTGCTCCTGCACCCACTTTAGAATTGTACCCTTTAATTTATATTGCCTCTCCTCATTCTTCCTACCAAAATGAATCACTGCTTACTTTCCAGCATTAAATTTCATCTGCCACTTGTCTGCCAATTCCACGAGCCTGTCTATGTCCTCTTGAAGTTTATCACTATCCTCCTCACAGTTCTGATACTGAACATGGTGCAATCATCAGCAAATATCCCCATCTCTGACCTTCTGATGGAGGGAAGATCATTGATGAAGCAGTTGAAGATGGTTGGGTCTCAGACACTATCCTGAGGAACTCCTGCAGCAATGTCCTGGGGCTGAGATAATTGGCCTCTAACAACCATGGCCTGCTTCCTTTGTGCTAGGTATGACACAAGCCATTGAAGAGTTTACCCCCTGATTCCCTTTGACTTCAATTTTGCTAGGGCTCCTTGATGCCATACTCAGTCAAATACTGTCTTGATGTCAAGGGCAATAACTCTCACCTCACATTCGGAATTCAGCCCTTTTGTTCATGTTTGGACCGAGGCTGTAATGAGGTCTGGAGCCGAGTGGCCCTGGTGGAATCCAAACTGAGCATCGGTGAGCAGGTTATTGCTGTGGAAGTGCTGTTTGATAGCACTGTCAATGATACCTTCCATCACATTGCTGATGATTAAGAGTAGTCTGATAGGGTGATAATTGGCCGGATTGGATTCATCCTGCTTTTTTAATGGACAGGAGATACCTGGGCAATTCCACTTTGTTGGGTAGGTGCCAGTGTTGTAGCTGTACTGAAACAGCTTGGCTAGGGGCGCAGCTAGTGGAGCACAAGTCTTCAGTACTAGAGCATGGATGATGGCTTGGCATTGCTGAAAACCTCACGCTCACAGCTTGCAAACATTGCCAGCCATTCAACCATGACAGCCACATCACCGAAGCAGATCACACCACACTTACTGATACACTTCCCTCTCTCTTGCAGGACAAGGTGGTGCATAACCAGAGGCAGCAGGTGCTAACTGGCAGGGGACCGGTGTGGTTGCATGGCCTTACCCCCATGGAGCAGATGGTCATTGGAGTGGCCATGGCTGAGGCCAGGGCCAGCATCAGTACTGAAACAGTAGAAGATGGTGATATCCTCCTGCTCACATCCCACTTACCCCTCATCCCACAATCTCTTCTGATGAAGCTGCAGATAATGTAAGCGTGCACCACTTACTTTCCCCCACTCTCCCCACACCACAGCCCTACCCTTGTGCCTTTCTCCTTTCAGATGCTCAAGAACCACCATCTGAGCAGGCAGTGGTGGAAAAGCAACAGATGGAAATGCAAGAAGACAGTGATGATGAAGAAACACCGCTACTCGATCTCATACTTGCCACCAGCTCAGATACTGACACAGTGTGCAATTTACAAGATCGCTTAGAGGTGGGATCTGCACGACGTGAGACATCATGTGATTAAGCTAGAGAGGGTGCAGAAAAGATTCACAAGGACGTTGCCTGGTTTGGAGGGCTTGAGTTATGAACAGAGATTGGATATGATGGGTCTGTTTTCCCTGGAGCGAAGGAGGCTGAGAGGGGACATGATAGAGGTATATAAAATTATGAGAGGCATAGATAGGGTAGATAGCCAGAGTTTGTTTCCCATGGTAGGGGTGACTAAAACTAGAGGGCATAGATTTAAGGTGAGAGGGAGGAGGTTTAAAGGGGATCAAAGGGGTAAATTTTTCACACAAAGAATAGTGGGTATCTGGAATGAGCTGCCTGAGGAGGTGGTGGAGGCACGAACAGTAGCAACATATAAGAAGCATCTGGACAGGTACTTGAATGAGCAAAGCATAGAGGGATATGGAATTAATGCAGGCAGGTGGGATTAGTATAGATAGGCATTATGGTCAGCATGGACGCGGTGGGCCGAAGGGCCTGTTTCTATGCTGTACGACTATGACTCTATGACTCTATCAGGCACGAGTGGCCTGCAGCCAGGTCAGGGGCAAGGATAGCGCAAATGCCAGCACCTTGGAGGGCAAGGTGGCACACAAGCTCTGCTGCAGAGGACTTAGATGGACTCAATAGGGCAGGCTACTGAAGAAGGTTGATGGGTATACATAATGAAATGTTAGAAAGCTTGCATTCAATGTCAAAGACCATGGAAAAGTCCGCCAGCAACTTGACTCAGGGCTTTGCACAGATCTTGGAACCAGTTCTTTCCAGCATGGCAGTGCTGACCAGGGGTGGGCAACGTGTCCGTACATGGACACCAGTGTCCGTGGTAGAAATATTGAGGTCCATGGTAATTTTAAGTGGCTTACTCCAAACCTTTAACTTGTGTTTTAAAATAACCTAATGGCCAGAATCTGGCCCACCAAAGGTTTCCATTTGGCTCACCGATCCTCTGTGACTGACAGCGGGCTGCCTGTGACTCGGATTTGATTGATGGCTCTTAGATTAAAGTGTATGTCAGGAGAAGGTGGTAGGTGGGACCCCTGTCTGATGGACAACAGCCTCCTGTCTGTGATTGCTCAGTGTCTGTGACTGACAGCGGGCTGCCCGGGCGGGGTGAGCACTGATTGGCGGTTCGTGGAACAGGCATTCTGGGATAGGCTGCCCCTTGCTGTTTTCGCGTGGTTCAGGTAGTGAGCGGGAATGGCTGCTGTGGGGGAAAGGGAGACAGAGGCCGAGGGGGGAGCAGGAAGTGGGCCAGCACACGGCCAGAGGCATGGGGCACTAAGGCAGCCCTTTAAATAAGCACCAGCCAGGGGAGCAGAGAGAGAGAGGAGACTGATAGACACAGAGAGAGGAGAGAGGAGAGAGAGAAGGGGAGAGAGAGAGAGGGGGGAGGGAGAAGGGAGAGAGAGAGGGGGAGAGAGAAAGGGAGAGAGAGGGGAGAGGAATGGACATGGGGGGAGAGAGAGGGGAGAGAGAGGGACACAGAGAGGGAGAGAAAGAGAGGACACAGAAATGGACAGAGAGGGAGAGACAGTGGAGAGAAAGAGATAAAGATTACTCCTGACAGATGGACATCTATCCAAATTCTCACTACATCAATTGTGCAGGCAAACATTGACTACTTGTGCAAGCAAAAACAATGCCAGGTATCTCACTAAATAGGGAGAAATGTGTTTTAAATTGGACTGTGCTTTGATGACATTAGGTTGGCTATACACTTTACATACAGATTAAGTGCCTCCACGTCTGTGGCTGAGTCCATAATTTTGTCACATGTCTGTGGTGCAACATGTTGGTGCCTATCCCTGGTGGTTGCCAACTCCGTTCACACAGTTGTGGACCCAACCATGATGTCTGTTGTCCGATGTCTCAGTTTCCATTGCAGCACAAGCAGAAGCCACCCTATGCCTGCGTGCTGCATTGGAAGCTCAGACTGCTCTCATGCAAGCTCAGCTTGATGCTACACAAGCTCAGACTGGCTGTTGCCATCATGGCTGTGGATACCAGTGTTCAAAGGAGCTTGCAAGATATCACAGCAGTCCAGCAATCTGTCCTCCAACAGATACCTAGGATCGCTAAGGTGTCACCACAGGGGAGTGGGAGTGACAGTGGCTCCATGGAGCACAAGCCTGCTGTCCTCTCTCATGATGAAGCATTTGTCCTCACAGCAGTGCTATTTCACCAGTACCCTTGCCATTGTCTGTCAGCCAGCCAGCCCAGACTACCACTGCCCATACTGAAATGGTGCTTGAGGTTGTCCTTCAAGGCCATGTGCAGTGTTCCCCATTGAAAGTCAGCATCTTTCCACAGCCATGAGGAATTGGAGTTGCAGTTACTGGTATCTCATTCAAGCTATTTCTTCACTTACAACCCAGGCAGAAATGGGCTATCTAGGTTTCCACTTCTCTTCTTCTTCCTCCTCTTCCTATGCTCCTGCTCCTCAGCTGGTGGTGGCTTCACGATGGAGAGGTTGTGTTGTATGCAGCAGACCACCACAAATCTTGACATCACTTTGCTGAGTACTGTAGGTCTCCTCCAGTGCGGTCCAGGCAGCAGAAGCACTGTTTCAGCAAGCCAGTGATTTGCTCTCTCACATTTCATGTGGCAGTATGGCTTTCATTTTATACATGCTGCACACATGTGCCATGTCACCAGTGAATAACTCTTGTCACTCACAGAATCACAGAACTGTTCCAGCACAGAAGGAGGCCATTTGACCCATCATGTCTGCACCAGCACTCCAAATGAGCAATTCAACTAATGCCATTCCCCTGCCTTCTCCCCATAACCCTGCACATTCTTCCTTTTCAGATAACAGTCTAATTTCCTTTTGAATACCTCAGTTGAACCTGCCAATATCACACTCTCAGGCTCTCTTCAATGCCTTCACTTCTTTTCTATTGTGGATGCAATATTCTAGCTGAGGCTGAACTAGTACCTTATACAAGTTCAACATTGCTCTTGTCCTCTATGCCCCTATTAATAAAGTCTAGAATACTGTATGCTGTATTAACCACTCTCTCAACCTGTCCTGCCACCTTCAATGACGTATGCATAGATATCCCCAGGTCCCTCTGCTCTTGCACCCCCTTTAGATTTGGACCCTTTATATTATATTGTCTCTCCATGTTCTTCCTATCAAAATGAATGACTTCACATTTCTCTGCATTGAACTTCATCTGCCACTTGTCGGCCCATTCTACCAACTTGCTTATGTCCTTTTGAAGTTCTATACTCTCCTCCTCACAGTTCACAATTGTTCCAGGTTTTTTAGCATCTGCAAATTTGAAATTGTGCCCTCTTCACCAAGGTCTAGGTCATTAATATATATCAGGAAGAGCAATGTTCCCAACACTGACCTCTGGGGAACTCCACTACAAACCTTCCTCCAGCCTGAAGAACATCCAGTATTCTCTGTTTCCTGTCACTCAACCAATTTCATATCCATGTTGCTATTTTCCCTTTTATTCCATAAGCTATAATTTTGCTCACTAGTCTGTTGTGCTCAGTAGCCACCCTTTGGTTTGCCATGGTGGCTCAAATGCAGCTGGCACACTGGAGTGACACAGAATGAAGACATCATAACTGCTGCCAGGATAATGGGCATTGACCTTCATTATTTGCTGCTTATGGTCACACACCAGCTGGATGTTGAGGGAATGGAAATTCATTTCAGTTCTGGTATGTGGCATGTGCTGCCTGCAGAGAGACGTGCGTGCAGTCACTGGCATCCTGCACCATGGAAAAGCCTGTAATCCTAGCAAAGCCATGTGTTCAATCTGTATACTGGTCTCTGTCAAGAGAGAATGAAATGTAGTTAGTTCTTTTTGAATAGAGAGCCTTATTACCATCCTAATGCAACAGTGGATGGCAAACTGTGAGATGTTGCTAGTATCTCCAGCTCCAGCCTGGAATGAGCCAGACTCATAAAAGTTCATTGCCATGGTCACCTTCACATACACCGGCAATGTGGTCCTTTCTCCGAGCTTGCAGTTGTGGCTGCAGCTGGTGGCAGATTTTAGTGAAGACATCCTTACTGAAACACAGATATACCACACATTGATCCTTGCTGAGTTTCAGGTCGGAGAGTTGCTCCCTGAACCCCTAGTTAGATTTGACCTCCTGCTGATAGCCCTTCTCTCCTTTCTCTTCCTTTTCCCGAAACTTGTCCTGCTTGACATGGCCTCTATTCATTCTCCCAGTCACGCTGTATTCCAAGGAGAACGCCTACTAGTGCACCCATGTCTGGGAACAATTGGTTTCTCCAGTAGCTTTTTCGTCAGGAAACAGTCCTTCAGCACCTGCCACACCACTCCTTGTAGACAGAGGAGATCAAGCAGCAACAAACCCGTAAGCAGTTGATGATGCCTTTTTCGGGGAGTCTTTTCTGCTGCTGAATTTGTGTTCAGTTGGCTGAGGTTAAGAGAGGGCATTGGTTGGAGCATTGAGCTCCAAAATGGCACTGCTGATGTCAAATCAGCATTGTAGGCTGATTGACATGATGATCTGCATGCTCTGCATACTTCGGCTGGACATTAGCTTTGCACATGCTAATACCCTCACCAAGATTGTGTCCAGCATTACTCACAGCAGAAGTCTGCGTGCGTGCATCAAATGCCACTGTGGTTGCCGAATGGCACCCATAGCATCCAAATCCCCCACCACATCCAGTAGCTATCACTTCTTGTCTTTTATAGCTCTGTTCATTCTTCTCATTTGTTGATGTTCTTGTCTTCATTATTTTCTCTGATTTCAAAGAGAACCCCCGCATCTCCATTATTGTTTACACTAAGAAGCTTGATTTCCTTTCTCTGGTGCATACTTATTTTCTCAACAACTCTTGACTTTCCGTACAACTTAACTCCATCCAAGACTTGAAAAACATTGAGGTTGATCAAAGTGTCTACAGTCAGAGAGCTCAATATCACCACTTAGAGAAAAAACATATTGCACTATCCTAATTGTTTATACCCTGAAAATGCTGATAAATATTTCCTCTCAATATTTCCCCTCAAAATTGAAAGGTTATCCCCTCAATTGCACACACAACTTTTACAACTTACAGTGTGCATGTTTGGGAGCAAAGGCTGAGCCCTACCTGACATATTCCATAAGTACAATGAGACACATAGCTAAATTTAAGTGCCCTTGCAATGTATGTATCACGTCAGCCTGTTGTATCACATCAGCCCTGTGGTTACTTGCATGTCATAAAAATGTCTGATTTTGTACTTTCAAAAGAAACAGCACTTGAATGACTGGACTACTGTAAGCCAAGAAATACAGCACTGTCAATCAACAGCAACACACATCAGCATCTCTGATGATTGACTCCTAAGACAACTACCTCCAACTGAATAAAAAGAACATTTGATAAAATAATGATGCCAATTACAATATCAAATATGCACAATCTTTTTTCATTTGCAAAATGATTTACTGTAATGTATGTCAGCAGCAAAGAAGGTAGATTTGTTGAATGCATCCTTTGTTGAATTGATTAAGGCGCATTTAATATACTATAAACAGTGTTCAGTGAAATGCATGTCCAAATAATGACTGAAGATCAAATTTCATAATCTTTGACAGAATGGGAAAGTCGGAGAAAACAATCTTTCTTAGCTCTATCTTTACTGTTGTCAAATGAATCAACACTGAAAAGTGATCTGCAAAACATGATTGTTTTTGACAGATTTAAAATGAAAACATGTGGACCAATATTCAATAACATTTTATTGTGCTTATACCTTATGGATGCCTCATCTTTTTTTTTCTTTTTTACATACAGCCCTGTGTATGATGTTATCCATCTTTTCCCCAGACTCTTCAAATTAGCTTGACATCAGACTAGACCTTCCTAGTGTTGCTGAATATTCCTAATTGTTTTCTGATGTGCAACAAGTCAGCTGGGATTTATACTGACAGTTCTTAGCTGATGCTATACTGCATTTCATGGTTCAGGACAAGAATGACATCACTGGTATACTGTGTCTGGTTTTATCACAATGTAAGACAACTCACTGAAGCATTTCTGAATAAGTGAAATTTACTGCCTTCTTTTCTAAGATGTAATCAGAACTTCAGATTTAAGAACTAAAAGGGTTTTTTTTTCTTTGCTTAACCTTTTCACATTATTTTCAAAGAAATGGTACCACTTCTTGTAAAGGAAAGTTCCATTTCAAAAACAGCCCCAAATAATAAAGAAAAGTACACAATTTTGTATTTTCTCACAATGTCTCTACTGTTTGAAGGATTACAATCAAAGAATAAAGCCTGAAGCACCAGTCAAACTACCTGTTACTGATCTGTAAAGGTAATGTGTAACCAGATTTTTTTTTAAAAAGGTTAAAGATGCACTCGGAGAATATTTAAGGCACTAATTCTCTTTTCTTCCATAAATTGTGTGCTCATCAAGGCAAGGATGGTAGTGCTGGGTAATGGAACTTCTTTTCCAATTTAGGAACGCAACATTAGCAGTAAGTAGTTCCAGACCAGGTATAGCCATTACATGTATGCTGAAGCTTCCTCTAATCTGTTCCAACAATTTGTCTCAACCCCAAATGCAGGAGGAGCTGCCTGGGGCTGTTCAGCAGGTGTCCGTAGCTCACCAGTCTGATGTCAATGAGGCCTGAGTCCAATAACGGGTGGGCCTCGGGCTTACTTGTGCCAGTGCATTGTTCCCTGCGCTGAGTTCACGGTAGAGAATTTCTAGGTCATCGAGTTTTATTTGACATTTTTAGTTTACTTTTTTCATAGTAAAGTTCCGCCTATGTATCCATTTTATAAGATGTAGGACAACATATGGACACATTAAACAAAGAGAGATATTTTACAGCAAAAGATAGATAACCCACATGTCCGAGGGCAAGCAGGCTGTGTAATCCTGCATCACCGTTTATTTTCAGAGAGTTCGTATCCTTTTTTAAACTACCTGTTCGTGATTCACTTCTCATCAATATCTTGCATCTACACAGCATTCCAGATAGCAAAGGAAGATTCAACCCACACTTCTTTCACACCTCTCTTAGCAGCCTGTTATGCAGCAGCATTACTACAGAAACTGGTAGCTTGACTGTTGACTTAATCATGGAATGTGCATGTTGGGGAAATGAGTTTATGAAAGAAAATTACAACACAGGGACAAATATAGAAATAAAATACATTTTTATGTAAACACTTTGGCCAATCCAGAGTTGGTAGGGTCGGTCGGAGAAAACCTAGCCTTCATAGGATAGACAGGCATGGATGCCACTATAGCATATCTCCAGTGTCCACTTGCCCATGTGGATGGAAAAACTGAAGATGTCCACCAGGGAAGGAGTGCCTAGCCCTTTCCTTCACTTCCGTATCCCTAGCCATGTGCTTCTTGCTCCTCTGTGTAAGGGGGCTAATCAGAAAATCCTGACTGAACCAGGCTACTAGGAACTCCTAGTTTTGGGAGTCTCTAGGTTGAATCTTACTGCTTAGTCTCTGGAGCAACATTGGGACCATTTTCAGGTCATGAACCTGAGCTGCCAATTAGCGGGCCTCCAGTTGCTCTTTACCAGAGGAAACCAATTAAGATCCCAGCTCCGGGCTCCCCGATCAGTTAGAGAGGGTGGGTGAGATGACATGGCCATTCTGTCAGAGGAAGGATTTCTATTTGAAGGGACCACGGCATATTTCATAAAAATTCACCAGCACTTGGGTTTTTCAGGGTGCAGCTCACCATCACCTTCTCAAGGGTAGTTAGGGATGTGCAATAAATGCTGGCCTAGCCCACATCCCCCCGAATGAATAAAACAGAAAGCACCCACAGGAATGGAGAGGAGACCTGGGAAGGCTGCCTCCCACGGGAGTCTCACTCTTAACTGGGGATCCAGCTGAGGGACTGCAGTGAGCTGAGCTCTCTCAAGGAGGGAAGAGGACCACCTCTCCAACCAAACAGCCGTGGATGGAAGCGGTCAAGGAAGTCAGCAGCCATGGTATGTTCCCTCCAACCTGGAGACAATGCATCAAGAGGATCCAGGATAAAAGCAAAGTACTGCAGATGCTGGAAATCTGAAATAAAAACAAGAAATGCTGGAAATGCTCAGCAGGTCTGGCAGCATCTGTGGAGAGAGAAGCAGAGTTAACATTTCAGGTCAGTGACCCTTCCTCAGAACTGGCAAATATTAGAAATGTGAAAGGTATTAAGCAAGTAAAGCGGGGGTGGGGCAAGAGATAACAAAGGAGAAGGTGTAGATAGGACAAGGTCACAGACTAGCTGACCAGAAGGTCATGGAGCAAAGGCAAACAATATGTTAATGGTGTGTTGAAAGACAAAGCATTAGTACAGATAGGGTGTTAACAGACTGAATATTGAACAGCCGCAAGTACAAACATGAAAAAAAACAGTGGGTAAGCAAACTGAACAAACTAAGATGAAATAAAATAAAATAAAATAAACACAAAAAAATATAAAAAAGAAAAACGAAAAAATAACTAAAAATAAAAGTAAAATGGGGGGGCCCGTCATGCTCTGAAATTATTGAACTCAATGTTCAGTCCAGCAGGCTGTAGTGTGCCTAATCGGTAAATGAGATGCTGTTCCTCGAGCTTGCATTGATGTTCACTGGAACACTGCGGCAATCCCAGGACAGAAATGTGAGCAAGAGTGCAGGGGGGAGTGTTGAAATGGCAAGCAACTGGAAGCTCAGGGTCCTGCTTGCGGACTGATTGGAGGTGTTCCGCGAAGCGGTCACCCAGACTACGTTTGGTCTCCCCAATGTAGAGGAGACCACATTGTGAGCAGCGAATACAGTATACTACATTGAAAGAAGTACAAGTAAATTGCTGCTTCACCTGAAAGGAGTGCTTGGGGCCTGGGATACTGAGGAAAGAGGAGGTAAATGGGCAGGTATTACACCTCCTGCGATTGCCATGGGAAGGAGATGAGGTGGTGGGGTAATGGTGTGAGTGGATCAGGGTGTCGCGGAGGGAACGATCCCTTCGGAATGCAGACGGGAAGGGAGGGGAAGATGCATTTGGTAGTGGTATCACGCTGGAGGTGGCGGAAATGGCGGAGGATGATCCTTTGGATATGGATGCTGATGGGGTGGAAAGTGAGGACAAGGGGAACCCTGTCGCAGTTCTGGGAGGGAGGGGAAGGGGTGAGGATAGAGGTGCGGGAAATGGGCCGGACACGGTTGAGGGCCCTGTCCAGCACAGTGGGGGGGAATCCTCGGTTGAGGAAAAAGGAAGACATATCAGAAGCGCTATCATGGAAGGTAGCATCATCAGAGCAGATGTGTCGGAGACAGAGAAACTGGGAGAATGGAATGGAGTCCTTACAGGAGGCAGGGTGTGAAGAAGTGTAGTCGAGGTAGCTATGAGAGTCGGTGGGCTTATAATGGATATTAGTAGACAGCCTACCCCCAGAGATGGAGACAGAGAAGTCGAGGAAGGGAAGGGAAGGGAAGTGTCGGAGATGGACCATGTAAAGGTGAGAAAGGATGGAAATTAGAAGCAAAGTTGATAAAGTTTACCAGTTCGGGGCGGGAGCAGGAAAGGGCACCGATACAGTCATCAATGTACCGGAAAAAGAGGATCTAGGACCTCAGGAGGGCTTTATAGGTGAGTGGCATAACACTTTCAGGTGCCAGGGCCTACACTCTGACTTTCCCAGCATTCTCCTGCACAGCACCCCTCAGGTCAAAACACCTTGCAGCTCTACTCATTCCTCTCTCTGCAGGCACTTCACATCCTCATCCAAATAGACAACATTCACACTCACCCTCAGGGTATTGCCCTCTTGCACCCACCCTGTCATCCTCCACAAATGGTGTCCTCCCCTCCTTTCCACACAAGACATTACCAGCACTTACACCACTCTTCTTTCTCTCCTTGCAGAAGAGAGCACACAACTTGGTGAGAGGCAAAGACCAGGGTACGGGGAGGCTGGGGTTGGGCCTCCAGTGACAGGCACCTTGCAGGCCACTAGCACTGCATGGCAACCTGCTCCACTGAAAGAGAGGTCTTGTTCCAGGAAATGCAGATGTCAGTGGTGATCTGAGCTGATAGCCTAGGCCTCCTGAGGCACTAGTGCTCAGACATGATGTGAGAGAGTGCTCTGCCTGTAGACTATGTGTTGAGGGGCTTACCTCCTTCCAGCTGCATCTTGGTGTCCACCCCCTCTGCCCTGTGGAGGGGCATGTGGGTGAGAAGAAGGCAGCAGGTGCTGCTGCTGGTATTGTTGCTGCCACTACTGGAGAAGTTGTCAGTGGTAAGCCCCCTGCCCTGACCCTCAGCAGAGGTGGATGGTGAAGTTGGATAAGCTGCTTCTATGACCTGGTGAAAGATGGCAGCAGACAAGTGCAGCTGAATGTGAGTGAAGTGCTAGACAGGTGACAAGCGTTACAAGCAGTTGGCAATCACCTGTCAAGCAGTGAAAGCACTCTCTAAGAGAAGAAGTGCTTTGAACAGCAGTCTCTCTTCAGAGTAACTGATCAAAGCCTTCACAACTTGTCAGTTTCGCTGAAGAAGTTCTTCCCGCTAAACATTTGTCTTCTCCAACCTGCCAGGTTGCAGACACAGGGCTGGATTTTGTAGTCCCGCTGCCGGGAGTGGCGGCGACATAAAACGCATGGACTGCACACCGCCACGATCTTGCTTCAGGCGGCTCATTATCATAAGCAGGGTGGCCGCCCACCCACAATCACATGGTGGGGACGGCCTTGGTGATGCCATGAACGGCGTCAACTGTGTCTGTGCAAACACTGGTGCCATTTATTAAGGGTTGCAAGCCCTGCATAGAAACTGCAGAGTTTCCCCCATCCCACCCCACCACGGCACTAAAAATATATATTTGCCACCCCTCAACTACACTACCAATGCAGAGTTGACCCCTTGTCCTCACACTGCACTAAGTGCAGAGTTGGCCCCTTCCCCCCCCCCCTCCACACCACAGTAAAAATGCAGAGTTCACCCTATCTCCTCCTCCACCCCACTACACTACAAATGCAGAGCTCCCCGCCTTCCCCACCTCCGTGGTGCCAGCTTTCCCTGGACGGGAAAGTGAAGGCACGTGAGTGTTGCCCACCACATTGAAGATCTGGAAACAAAAGTAAGATCGCTGTGGGTTAGATTTTAATTAATGCAAACAGCTAATTTAAATATGTAAAGTCAAGTCCCATCTCAGAGTGATGAAGGGCCTGCCACGGTGTTTCCCTGTCGCCGGGAAGATTGTGCCCAGCAATCCCAGCGTCGGCTTCTGTGGCAGGCCACTGCCACTCCAATCTTACAGCTCCCCCCGCCACAGAGCCCGATGTCAGGGCGGGAACAAAGCCCACAGTGTGGAACTCCTGCGCTGTTAGGGAAGAGGGAATCCATGAGCAAATTCTCTCCTAATTGCCTTCTTAAGTACTTCAAATGGCTTCCCTCCTCAGCCATGGGAGTTCCCCGCTGCACTTCCAAACCAGCTCCAGGAAAGCCTGAAAGGGGCAGGATCATGTCATTTTCTGCAATTTTCCCACTCCGCACATTCCCAAATCCACCTCTACCGGCCTGAGAAAATTCTACCTTCCATCTCAGGTTCCCCGATGATGTTTGTCTTGGAATGTGTGGGTTGAGGTTCCACCCCTCACAAGCTATGTTAAAAACTCCCATTACCTGTGGAGACCCAGCAGATTCGGGTCTCTGCTGTTTTCTGACAGGTTCTGCCAGCCTCCCCTCAATTTTAGTGAGAAACCAGTAGAACCTTGATGGATTTTATACCCCTTTATTTATTTGTTGGTAAAATGAGTATGACGCCAAGAACGGCCTAGCAGCAGTTGTCTTGCAGGTGCCCATGAAACTAAATTATTATGGTATTATTACTGCTAATAATAATAAACTGAACCTTTAAAGGAATAGGAATTGGAGCCTTTGGCTCTTAACTTGACCTCTGTATCTGAACAGAATTGCGCTGACCCAGTTATAACCAGTTGATGTCAGTACCAGTCAGGGAATCAGTGAATCAGCATTTACTGTAATATTAGGTGTGTAGTGCTATTGCTCATAACTATATTAAGGATGCTGCAATGGAATACTATCCTCTATGTTGTATATCATTGTACTTCTGTGCACTAAATTGGATTTTTGTTACTTTAAACATGCTTCAAGCCTGTCACTAGTTCCCTGCAGTGTACAGTAAAAGTATTGAAGGTAGTGCAGGCCAACATTGTGTCACCCTCCAAGGAAATCTTTAAAAGTCTTGAACATTTTTAAATCTAACCATTTAAGTACAGAGCAAAATGCCTGCAGAGCAATGTCAGGTTATCACACTGCTGTTTTGTGTTGTCTGGGGACAGATCAAAGGCTGGCTCAAATGTCACACCATGCATGCATTTAGATTGTGCTTTTACTAGAATTACAGTAATATAAACTATGCACTCAGGGTGAATATTTGCAGCTCTATCACACCAATATGAGTGGTTTATGTTACAGGGGCTTGATCTGCAGAGGAGTTCAATATAGATTCACTGTGTCCTAAATTTTAGTGTGAATTTACATATTTAATCACTGGGTGCCACACAGACCCCTTGATAATGCTGGTAATCGTTAGCATATTACATTTGAAAAGTAGCGTGGGTGTTCCACTGACAGATTGTGAACTTTTGTTCATGTTGCCATTGGTGACTTCATGCTTCGATTAGCTGCGGTTTATTTTGATATTCTTTGACTTATTGTGGCTTCCATCACTAATTTGATTTAGTGAACATTCATTCTTTATTATGTCTATTTTCTCCCCATTTTGAGAGCTGGCCATGTAGGTGATCTTTCTCTTTTTTTTCTGGTGGCTTTGTTTTGATAGGTGACCTCAGTATTTACTATGGGTTTTTATTTCTTTATCATGTTGCCTGATACAAAATGTCTATGTCCAAAACCCAACACATTTATAAAAGGATAGATTAAGTAGGATGTGTGATACTTTTTCATTGGATCAATACAGGATATTTTTCTGGACCAATGTGGCTGTACTAAATCTTTTCACCCCTATAAAATCAGAACCTTGACGATGGAGTGACATTGATTTCCTGTTGCTTTCTAAGTACCCATTTGTGCTTCTTAAAATTGATTAAAGTTATGAGTTATGAGCTGAGAGATATGGAATTTATGATCAGCAATAACTTCCCTCAAACACACGCTGGGGGAGAAGTTCAACTCACAGCCGTCTGCTTTGTGCCTGGCAAATGGTTGGCCAGCAGTTGAAAATTGGGATACACACTTTGAGGCCTGAGCTCTGCATGATATATACATACGAACATACAAATTAGGAGCAGAGGTCGGCCATTCGGCCCCTCAAGCCTGCTCTGCCATTCAATAAGATCATGGCTGAGCTGTTTGTATCTCAAGTTCCACACTCCCATCTACCCCCGATAACCTTTGCCTAATAAGGATCTATCGACTTCCGCCTTAAAAATATTCAATGACCCCGCCTCCACCACCTTCTGAGGCAGAGAATTCCAAAATCGTACAACCCTCTGAGAGAAAGAATTTCTCCTCATCGCTGTCCTAAAAAGGTGACCCCTAATTTTAAAACATTTCCCCCTAGCACCCACAAGAGGAAACATCCCCCCCCCCACATCCACCTTGTCAAGACCATTCAGGATCTTATACACTTCAGTCGTCTCCCCTCACTCTTCTAAACTCCAGTGAAAAAAAGCCCAGTCTGTCCAAACTTTCCTCATAAGACAACCCACTCATTCCAGGTATCAATCTAGTAAACCTCCTCTGAACCGCCTCCAACTTTCAGGAAGACCTGTCAATGGCCAAACAGCCCAACTGCTTCAAACAGGCGTAAGGCTGCTTAAAATTGCAAATTGGTTTCCTACACTAGCTGTAGGGTCCCTATGAAAGATTCAGGTGTGAAAGGGCAGAGAATCACCTTGCTATATCAGGCGTTGAGCGGCCTAACCAGTGGAACTGCTGGATGCTGCTCAAATAATGATCCAGGAAATTTTGAATTATTATTTTTGTGGGTCGACAAATGCCACCCCTTTGAGGCCTTCCCAGGATCACATCTCCCCTCTACAGGCCCAATCTGCTGGCCGGCTTACCATAGTGCCAGCCAATTTCCCACCTTCTGAGAACCAGTCCACGTTGTGTGCTCTCCATCAACATTTAAATGAGGTCCAAAAGATGATATAGTTCAGCACTCAAACAAACCAGCAGGGGAATGGCCGTATTGTTGATTTTGCAACTATTTCGGACAGAAGTCGAATTTCACAGTCATTATGTTGAAACCTTTAAGAAAGCTTATTGCAACCTTATAGGGTGAATACAGAAAATATCCAGTTGTTAAAACATTGTGACCTAGAATTTCTGCTGTGCAGTGCCCATTTGTCGGGAGCTAACTGACCTTCAAGGCTCCCAATATGGAGGGACAGGAAGTGAGTGCACATTTCTGGTTGGAAGTGCACACCCTCATTAGGGTCCTGCACATCTTGCAGAACCTATTTTTGATTTTCGAATGTCCTGGTGCTTCACTTGCCACATGCTGATGTCACAATACAATGTGGCACCAGCTGGCAGCACAGCTCCCTCACCGGCGATTTTAAAGGGCTCATGCAGTTACTTACAGGTATGTTGCTGGTTTGCCGTTTCACACTGCTGGTTCATTTCTCTGGGTTTTTTTCGGTGTGTTTTATCACTCTGGAAAGTTCACTGGTGTTGGTGACTGCCTCAGAAATAGATTTCTTGAAGACCTGGGTGACATCATAGGGCAGCTTTCAGAGCTGGAGGTTGAGGAGCTGCAGCAAGAAAGAGACCACAGATCAGGAACAGCTGCTGGAAGAAGGAAGAAGAGGAGGCACTTTGCAGGAGGTCATATCCACTGAGTTCATGACTCCTGTCTGGAACTCACGTCTGCTATAGAGCAGGTCTATAATAAGACCCATGCTGCCACAAGAAACATCGTCAAGTAAACAATCGCTTCCATTTCCTGGACTATTCCAGCTGAGCTTTGCAGTACACCCTGAGCAAGTATCCAGATTTGTCAGCATCTGCTGCATGTTCTACAACTTCAACATCATAAAGGATTAGTCCTTATCACTAACCAGGCAACAACAAGAATAGGATGAGTTTCGGGAGGAAGCAGGAAGAGTTGGAGGAGTATTGTCAGAGACCAGCAGTGCTTCTAGCTGCTAGACCAGCTCATTGAGAAGCACTTCACCTAAATCACCCATTCCCATCCACAGTCCCACAATCCTTACCAATTTCCTTACAACCACTATTCAATTGCCATCCTGCAGTACAGACTTATGGGTCTAGCCCTTACCTCACCACAAAGATAAATACCAACGCTAAAATTCAGACCAAAAAACAACTCAAGTGCATCTCTATCTAACAGTTTATACAAATAATTTAGAATCACTCTGTATCAACCCTTAGTGCCTGCCTTGTGTGTTTCTTTCCCTATCCTAGTGTTCATGTGAGGTCTTTCCACAGTATGTATAGCTTGGGAGGTTGAAGGCCACTTAGCTTCCATTGAGGACAGTTCACATGGCTGTGGTGGGCAAGCTTAAGCAGCTCCGGGTCTTGAGGACCTGATTGCAGACTGCAGTATTTCGGTGTCTGCTGGCACCGTCTAGTCCAGCTGACTGTGTGGGACAGACAAGGGCACTGGGAGAGTTTCTGGTGCGAGAGGAGGCATACAGTCATCCTAAGAGGATAGCAAATGCCTCTCCCATGGAGCCAAGGCCACTCTCCTGGGATGACAGTTCATTAATCATATAGCTCTGTCTGAGAGTAGAATGCCAGACTGCTGTGGCATTTTGAAGGTCCCTATAAATAATGACCCCAGAACAAAGGTGGCAGCCATCTGCAATTGCATGGCAGCAGTGTGAGCTCTATAGCAGCTGCCTGAGCTTATATGGCAGCAGTTTGTGCTGCCATGGAAGCTATCAGAACTGTCAGCAAAGGTTCCCTCATGGTGGATGCCACTGTGTTGTTTTTGGAGCTGACCACTCTGTCCTTGTGGATAAAATGGCCTCCATGCTCTGTGCAAATATTTGCAACGTTAGCGTTGGACTGTTCCAACATTCTAAGTTCTCTGGCAGGCTGTTCAGCTCTCCTCCCCATGATGGCAAGCACGCTTTCTTTGAGGGGAGAGACAGTGTGCAGCCTCTTCTTCCTCCGGTTCCAGCCTACTGTCTTGAGTTCTGTGCCACCTGCTCTTGCAAGAAAATATGAGGAGAAGGAGGTTTGGTGAAATGTAGAGCAGTGATTGCAGGAGAGTGTAGGGAAGTGGGGAGTGCAGTCAGTGTTGTTAATAATTAGGCTGTCAGTGGTGCAGCTGTGAGCAGAGAGTATAACAGCAATGTTATAGCCTTAACAATTCAAGTTAGATCATTTAATTTCATGTAGCATATCATCTATATCCTGGCATGCTCTCCCATTTCTTTCTATAGTCTCTTGAGTTGATACCCAGATGGCTTCCTGCTCCACCTGGGCGAGTGGGGGGAAGGGTGAAGAGGATGCGCCTTCCTTTGTATACTGCTGGCACCAGGCCTCCAGGGCAGCATCAGAGAACATGGATAACCTTTCACTACTTCCTTTAGCCATTTCTTCAATCAGGTGTTTACCTGGTATCTAAAGCCAGACTGCATCTCCCCTTTAAGTGGCTGCCTTTAAGTGGCTTTAAGTGGCTTCTTGGATGCACGATATCCGAAACTCATGTGCAGGTGCCATAATGTACGCCCCCGGTCCCTGCACTTCCAATTCCAGGCAGCGTCAGATTTCTAGACCCCTAATTACAAAAACCCTAAAGAGATACTTGTATTCATGAGCGAATCATTGACTGACATGTAAAATAGGGTGATAATATGAAGCACGGTGCCTCAGAGGCAACTTTCTGATTCTGAAAAATCATTAAATTTATAGAGGTTTTAATCCTCGTGGGAAGAAAACATGTGTCCTGGGAATTAAAATAATTTAAAGAGAAGGATCAAACATGTTCTTGTGTGGTGATGCTCTCAGCGTTCCACATTTTCATTGCTATATTCCTACATTATGCAGATGCTTAATTCAGAAAGTTTGTTAAAAAATTGTTTCATCTTCAGCCTTTGCCAGCCAGCCGCCGTGAGTAAAATACCAGCAGTGGAGGGAGGAGGCCCTTAAATTCCAGTTAATTCACCACTTAAGGGCTTTGATTGGCCTGGGGCAGGCGAGCCATTTCTCACCACCGCTGCCCTGCGTAAAATTGCAGTGGGGGCGGGAAAGTGTCGGGAATGGTAAAACCTGGTGGCGTTCTTGCGGGCTGGGGATGGCCCTCATGATAGGGCACCCTGTGCCCCATGGAGGGCCTCTCCACGGCCTAACCACCCCTACTGGACAACACTCCTCCATCCCCCCCAAAACAACCCCTGCAACCCCCACCCCCCGCTTGCCTCGCCGGGTCCCGGTTGATTGTCCCTGGTGAGGCCTCAAAAACTTACCTGAGTTCCAGGGCCTTCCTTCCTCTTGCTTCCATTGACTGAATGTAGTCCCAGCAGTGGCCACCACTCCCGGTGCCGCTGCTGGGACTAAGAGCAGCCGGCCCACTGATTGACTGGCAGCTCCATTAAGCGGGATTTCCTGCCTCAAGGAGGTGGAAGTCCCACTCAAGGCCAATTAACGGCCCGGGGAGCATAAAATCCCAGCATGGCTCCCCAGGCCCAGTGAAGGTGGGCTCGCCCCCGGTTTTTTGGCTGGTGGGTGGGGCCTCCCACCCAAAGTAAAATTCCGGCCAAGGTGTCAGTCTTGGCTCAGTGACAGCACTTTTAACTATGAGAGATAAGGTGCATGGGCTTAAGCTCCAGCCTAGAGAAGATAATCTAGCTGACGGGCTGAATTTTATCAGCTCTCTAGGAGCGGCAGGGTGGTTGTGGGTGGGGTCATGAGATAGCGTGGGAAGGGGGGTGGGTGGGGTGGAGTGCCCGTCACCTTCCTGACACCATTCCATTTTGTCAGGGGTGGGGAAGGCCAATGTAGTGTTTGGACTGGAAATAATTCACACGAAGACTCTACTTAATCGGTCATGTTGTCTCCCCACTTTTATTTCTATTTCCTCCCAACAGACAGGGCAATATTGCAATATGGTCAGCTCCTAAACATATACTACACTCCCTTCCAACTTAAAAAAATGATTACCTCACAATGAAATATGACTCAACCATTCTCAACAATAGCTGCAATTTAACAGGTTGGGTGCATTTTTGTTTTCCTGTAATCACAACAAATACATATATGACCGGTACAACCAAGAGTAAATTAAATGTAAAACAAAATTCTTGCCTCAACACTAGTCTGTATATAACAAAAATCATTGCAATATGTATATGTATCTTGTGTTTTGTACTATTTGCATACACACAATTGCTAACTACAGTACTTCAACAATTTCAATATTCTATTTAGTCTCTTGGTCTTTTATTCGACGAAACAAAATAATAATAAAAAACTTAATCTCTCTTGGAATGGGAAGTAGACTTATACTTCCAATTTCCCAATTCCTCTTGAACTTCTTGCTTCTTTCTTTGTACATACTCTCAATTAACCTTTCTGGTTTCTTTCTCTTTCTGTCTGGGTATCTTCTCACGCGTCCATTTCCATGAACTTGACTCTGCTCTCTCAACATCTCTGACTGTGTCAACCTTGAACCTTGATGTTGAATACCAACTCCACTTCATGGTTGGGGCTGTGACATTGACTGATTAGTCTTTATCAAAGCCCCTTTGCTCAAATGGTGGATTCTGTGATACCAGGAAACTTTCAGTTTCTTTCCGAAATTTCCTTTCTTCCTGACTTCCACCTTGGACTGTAGAAGGAATTTGAACTATAGGAGGGTTATTATGCTCGTCTTTCCTCAGATTCCCTCGCTCAAGCAAATGATCTACATGCCACTGACAGACTCTCTCTCCAGTCTTCACTAGATACGTGAATGTACTAATCTCTTTACAGCAACTCCAGACAAATGCGTTTCCTTATCATCTCAATGACCAGCACTGAACTCTCTAAATTTAATGACTGGTATATCATGACTCATCTTCACTTTGTCTCGCTTTTCTTTTACTTTGCTATTGAAGTCAGGCATAAGCAAACTAAACTTGTCGTAGGATCATGTTTAAACACTAACTCATAAGGTGAGCAATTTGTTGTAGACTGTGGGGTTATTCTGTAAGAGAACAGAAAATTGTTTAGCCTGTGTCAAAGGAAAAATTGGGAATCACTGCCTAGATTGTCAACTAGCCAACACTTTTGCAAAGAACTCTTCACAATCTGCACATTCCTTTCTGAAGCACCATTTAATGCTGGGTGATATAGCGGTATTAGAGTGGGTTTGACTCCATTCTTACTCAGAAATATTCCGAACACTTCTGACATAATCTGTGGGCCATTGTCTGACATCAACACCTCGGGCAACCCATAAATTGTAAACCAACTTCTCAAAACCTCAACAGTTTTGGCACTTGTGGTATTGGGCATAACCTCAACATTTATTCACTTGCTATAGCTATCAACCAAAACAAAGTGCTCTTTCCATCCGCTTCAAAGAAATTGACATGTATCATTCCCATGGTTTCCTTATGTTTGACCATGAAATGAAAGGAACTTTGGGTTGATTTTTTCTCATTCTGAGACACACTTCACAACTTTTCAAAAATATCTTCTTGCTACTGCTTTCATACGGACTGCAGTTCCTCGAACAATGTCTCTCTAAATCTTGGTGGGATAGTGATTCTTAAACCCTAAAGGAGACAGCCTTGATCTACACTCAGTTCATTTCTATGTGTGCAATGTTCCTGTAGTTTCTCATCATCACACCATTTTAGCCAGCCATTCATGACAATTTAACACTTTACTGAGAACCACATCCCTGCAAATTTCTTCACTAACTTCTCTAGACTCTGACACTAGAATGTCATTTATGTATGAAAAGTAACTCAGTGGCTAAGAATGAATCAATCTTCATGGGAAATCGTATGGATGGGCCATCAAAATCAAAGCCCATCTCTGAAGTTGTGCTGCCGCTAGGGATGGTACCTCCTTTGAAGCAAATATGATCGTAAGGGCTTGGTGGTCAGTTATCAAAGTGAATTCACTACCATACAGGTACTTGTAGAACTTTATAACACCATGTGCAGAATTTTGTTCTGTTCTTGGAAGTGGGCAAGGAGGCGGAAGGGGAAAACAAAATGACAGGGGACATGCCAGGATATAGATTATATGCAGCATGGCTGATGACTTTGGTTTGCAAACCACGCACACATGCATAGGATGCACACAATAACAGCTGTGCTGCCACACGAAATGTGATAGAGCAGACCATTAGCATGCAGAAGCAATGCTTCCGCTGCCTGGACCGTTCTGGAGGAGCCCTCCTTAGAGGATCTCATGATCCATGGCGGTCTGCTGCATGCTCTACACCTTGCCATCATGAGGGCACAGTGCTTGCCACCAGCTTTCAGGTGAGAAGCTAAGGAACAGGAGAATGATGAGGATGAGGATGAGGAGGAGGTGGAAGTGGTACAGCGAAGGTTCACTAGATTGGTTCCTGAGATTACAGATAGTTCAATGATGAAAGGCTGAGTAAATTGAGCTTTTATTCTCTGAAGTTTAGAAGAATGAGAGGTGATCTTATTGAAACATACAGGATTCTGAGGGAGCTTGACAGGATAGGTACTGAGAGGTTATTTCCCCTGGCTAGTGAATCTAGAACAAGGGGCACAATCTCAGGATAAGGGGTTGATCATTTAGGACTGAGATGAGGAGAAATTTCTTTACTCAAAGGGCTGTGAATCTTTGGAATTGTCTACCTCACAGAGTTGTGGATGCTCAATCATTGAGTATATATATTTTTTAATTTGTTCTTGGGATGTGAGTACTGCTGACAAGGCCAGCATTTATTGCCTATCCCTAATTGTCCTTGAGTGGATTGCTAGGCCATTTTAGAGGGCAGTTAAGAGTCAAACACATTGATTTGGATCTGGAGTCACAGGTAAACCAGACCATGTAAGGACAGCAGGTTTCGTCCCCTGATGGACTTCAGGGCCAGAATTTTGTGCCCCTCCTGGGAGTGGATGGGAGGTGGGGGGTGGGGAGTAAAATTGAGTGGAAGGCGGGGGTTGCCATTCACTTCACCTACCCACCCCTGCTGCCATTTTACTAGCAGCGGGAGGTTGAAAACTGCCTGCCCGCCCCAGGCCAATCGAGGCCCTTACGTGGCCAATTACTTGAAGTTCAGCACCAGTGGAGGCTGCCTGGTAAAACTGGGCAGCTTCCTTACAGGCCCAGGGGGGCTCTCCTGACTGTGCACCCTGTGCCCCACAGAGGGCTCCCCCAGCAGCACAAGCCACCCCTGCTGGAGCACCTCCCCCTGCCCTCCTGAATGACCCCCACCCTCCTTGCCAGGGCCCAGCCAATTATCCCCGGCAAGGCCCAAAACCCCACACACCTTTATGGAATCTGATGGCCACCGTCATCTCCTGGCTGGGCACAATCCCAGCACTGGCCACCACTTCCAGTGGCACTGCTGGGATTGAAGAATTGCCGGCCCACTGATCAGCCGGCGGGACCTCTTGTGTCAGAGGGGCTTCCAGGCCCAGCAAAGGCAGGCCCGCCCCCAACTTTTCAGGCAGTGGGCGGGACCTCCACTGCCACAGTTTCCAGACTAGTGGACGAGATGGGCTTTTATAATCTGGTAGTTTCATGATCAATATTAATAAGACTAGTAGTTTATTTCAGATTTATTAATTGAATCTAAATTCCTCCAGCTGCCATGGTGGGATTTGAGCTCAGGTCTGGGCCTCTGAATTTCTAGTCCAGTAACAATACCACTATGCTACTGTCTCCCTATTTAAGGCTAAGATAGACAGATTTTTGGTCTCTCAGGGAATCAAGGGATATGGGTAATGGACAGGAAACTGGAGTTGAGGCAGGAGATCAGCCATGATCGTATTGAATGGCAAAGCAGGCTCGAGAGACCATATGGTCTACCCCTGCTCCTGGTTCTTATGTTCTTATATAAAGCATGCAAATGACAAGGTGCTCTAGTACTCAAAATGCTATGGACTGTAAAATTGTAGCCAAGTAGGAAATGAGCTTAGAGCTATCTCGCCTAACTCTGTCTGGTGACTGTAGCAGAATTACAGAAGCATTGAAGCTACACGTTGGAGTAGTGTACGATATTTTTGTACTTTGGAACTGGTCTGATGGAGCTCAATTGTCTCTTTTAATCCTAAGTGGAATCTTGGAGGAAGTACAGAGTATGGATATTAGAAGGTCCAGGGAAGTTTGGAGAATGGATAACAGATGACAGCAACTCGACCAAAGTATCCAAATGAGACCCAAGGTCTGTGGGCCATGTTAGAATAAGTCACTGTTGAGGAGAGAGACCTCTAGACTATGGGCATGGAGGTGAGGGGTACAGGTAGGCCTGAGGTCTCCCCCAAGTTCAGGGTTAATACCATGCTTTGCTCATTATTTTTTCTCCCCTGCTTACTTATTGAAACACAGGTGTAAAACACAAGCTGTGCTTGAAATTGTATAACATGTAATCTTCTTCTGAACCTATAAGTTCCAATCACAACGGGACACAAAGGGTAATGTGCACGCTGACGCCAGGACCTCACAGCATTCTGCTTCATTCGCTCACATAGTGAGCTGCATCAATGCCATGGCACTAGTGGTTGCAAAACCATCTATCTGCATACCACAAGGTACTGGGCCACTTCCATTCCTTGAGACAGACAAAGTGCCAGAAACTTCATTTTGTCCCCAACACAGTTAGGAAGTAGAAGACAAAAAGCATGCACTATCACAAAGGAGAAGCAATGGGTAAAGGACAATGAGCACACCTGCACCATACACTTTAAGGTATAATGAGATCTCAGTTAACTGGTATTCTAATGTCTCATCACAGTTCGTTTGAGGTGTAATCGAATACGGTGCCTGTGGAAACATGCTGTACTGTTCTTGGGTGTTGATGTAAGATTGCAATTCATGGCTGTGATCCCGTTTATTACCAAATTGGACATATTGCAAATGTCTCTTGTACTTTAGATGATACAGGCTCTTCAGCAAAGATGCAATCTATTACTGCCAGCAATAAGACTATCACTGAGTGAATGGTTGGATTTCAGATATTTGTTATGCCTTCTAATTGGAGTTCTCTTCCACTGATGACTGAGGCAGGTTTTCTTCTCTACCTGCACCAAAGTAATTGCTTTTTACAGGGCATCATTACGTGATGCACAATGGGTTGGAATCATCTGGGATACCTAGGCTAGTCTCTACTCCTCTATACCTACCCACCCTCCTTCAGAATCAGCTGATAAAAAGAGATGACCATCAGATAGGTCATTTTGAGGCAGAGCTCGATTACAGTTCTTTCATCTAATATTCAGATAGAATGCAGCTTTACGAAGGTGCGAACAGCTGAAGTAGTTAAACCCAAGGGTACTATAAAATAAGCAATGACTTCATAGGTTCAAAATGCAGCTACCTGATGCAACCATTCAGCAGATTCCCCAATATAGCTGAACAGATAAACTTTTCAGTGCGTTCTTTTATATGGACTGAGCTTCAGCAGCATTTTTCAACTGCTGCAACTGCACTCTGGGGAAAAAGCCTATTTAAAATTTGTCTTGAGGCTTTAACAAGCCTAGTGCATACTTTGAGAGTTCAGGCATTCAGGTGCTACCCCACTACATTATCCTGAGCTATCATAACAGACTGCATTCCTCAGCACCAGATAGCATGAGCTGCCTGCATCTGATTCGCATTAGCATTATGTTGGCCAAGGATCAGATTATTCTCCCACACCCCATTCCACTCTACGATTTAGCGTTGTAGATTTTAGTAAGGAGTCACAATTTTATACTGTTGCCTCTTTTAGTTGCATAGAATTTTACAGCACAGAAACAGACCAAAATACTGCGAATACTGGAAATCTGAAATAATAACAGAAAGTGCTGGAAATACATAAATACACACCTGCTCAAGGGCAATTAGGGATGGGCAATAAATACTGGCCTAGCCAGCAATGCCCACATCCCATGAACAAATAAAAAAAAGGTCTGGCAGCATCGGTGGAGAGAGAAACAGAGTTAATGTTTCAGGTCTGTGACCTTTCATCAGAACTACTTTTGTTTATGTTCCACATGAGCCTCCTTCCAGCTTACTTCATCCCATCACATTATTATATCCTTCTATTCCTTTCTCCCTCATACACTCATATAGTTTCCCCTTAAATGCATCTACTTATAAAAGAGCGAATTACATTAAATGGATTTAACACAAGCACTGAAATCTGACCATGCAGCCCCATACCCAGCAATTTTCCTGCATAAACATCCATAATCCTGAATCAGTATGACTAAGAGAGTCATGGATGCTGCCAGGATAAATTGTACATGAGCATCATAATATTCATGGCATCATACCACTTACACAGATGTAAAGTGGAAGTCTTTGCATTCTCAGCAGGTATATAGATAGGCTGTGTGGACATAGCTGAGTGCACTCAGGAAGTTCAGAAATGCATCAATGGCAAAGAATGCCAAAGAATGCAGTATGAGCAAAGCAGCAGTGATTTGAGCACTTGCCTTTACCTTGTTGATTGGCTGCTTGATTTCCATGTTCTCTCCCGATGGAGTATGCCAGGTTCTGCTGGTTTAGATGGTGGGTTCTGTACTTGTATTCACTTGTACGAACAACCAGTAAATCTTCTGAGCTTGACAGTCAATCTGTTTTTTAAAAAAACTTCTCACACATCATTTAATTATTAAATCGAAATCTCCAAAAACAGTGTGTATAAAAGTAGCCAATGAATAACTAATGTGGCATCTATAAACCCTGAGGGATGTTTCTTCTTAACATAAGTCTGCTAGTGCCACCAATGCCCCACTGTCATTGTGAAAACATCAAAATAAATTGACAATAGGAATGATCTGTAGTCTGTACCATCATTACATGTGCTTCAAAAGAGCATAAACTACAATGCAGAATTTACAAACTATTAATCACATTTTTGGGTCAGAATGGTATTATTAAACAAAATGACTCATTTAAGTGGGAACTTGTGATTCCACAAGTACGCTCAAGGCAGACAACTCCAGTTCTCCACAATTTCTCTCAACCCCTCCAGTGCCTTTGTGTTGTCAAACTGTTTGTCTAACATCCAGTACTGGATAAGCT
The DNA here is from genome assembly GCF_036365525.1 of Heterodontus francisci. Classification (NCBI taxonomy): domain Eukaryota; kingdom Metazoa; phylum Chordata; class Chondrichthyes; order Heterodontiformes; family Heterodontidae; genus Heterodontus; species Heterodontus francisci. The sequence goes on along the minus strand of NC_090389.1, from coordinate 40,778,433 downwards.
TTAATTTCATCTAGTTGAGAAGACTATCGTCATCATTTTTCATCTCTGCCACAAATTCAGTTCCTTAGCCATGGATTCCATTCCCTTTCTGGCCACTGTCTCAGTTGAAGTAGTCTATCTGCAAGCTCAGTGTCCTAATTGACTCCAGACTCAGTATCTAACCGATATCCTCACCATCACCAAGGCTGCATAATTCAATTTTCATAATATTTCCTGTCTCTAACCTTGCCTTCTTCCCATCTGCTTTCAAAACTCTTATTCATGTTGTCACATCTCAACCTGAATATTCCAATGCTCTCCTGGCCAGCCTGCCATCCTGAACCCTCAATGAACTTCATCTCATCTAAAACTCTGCTGTTTGTATCCTACACCCAACAGGCTGGATTTGTGGTGAGCTCAAAAAATGGCGGCTCGCCCATGCAGGCCACACGCCAAAGAGCCGCTGCGATCTTAAGCATGGTGGCTCATTTAAATAGCTGGGGCAGCCCGCCACCACCCCGCCAATCTCGTGGAGGGGGTGGGCTGTCCGACCCTGGCAATGGCTTCAGTTGCCTGTGTGCAGGAGCTGGCGCCATTTTTAAATGGCAGTCAGCCCTGCCGCCCAACTTAAATTTTTGAATTCCTATACCCCAAAATTAAATAAATACATTTCTAGCGCCCCTTTCCCACCCGCTCAATAACATTTACAATAAATATTTGCCCTTTCCCCCGCAAAACACTTACCTTGTACATCTGATCATACCCCCCAACTGCACATAGTTTAAGGTTCAACCATTCCCACCATCCCAATACCCATTACACGCATTTGACCCCATCCCCCCCACCGCACTGATAAACTTACCTCCTCACCCCTCCCCAATAGTGTGGCACCTCATTTCCCCGGACAGGGATCTGAAGGCGCGGGAGTTCCGGCTGCCATGCCGATTGCAGCGGGCCCTCAACATCACAGGTATGTCTATCTAAATTTATTAATTTTATTCATTTGAATATTTAAATTGGGGTCCCATCACCTAGTGACAGGGGAGCTGCCACAGAGCCTCGCCACCATTGGGAGGATAGGGCCGGGCCTTCCGGCATCAAGGTCCGTGGTGGGCCTCATCCGAAGCCATCTTCAGGCTTCCCTGCCACGGCACCCAAAGCCTGGGGGAGAACAAAATCCAGTCCATCATGTCTGGTTCACCCATGACCCCTGAGCTCTCTAACCTACACTGGTTCCCTGTCCCCAAATGACTCCAATTTAAAAAAGCAAAATACTACAGATGCTGGAAATCTGAAATAAAAGCATAAAATGCTGGAAATACTCAGCAGATCTAGCAGCATCTGTACACAGAGAAGAAGAGTAAACATTTCTGGTCGATGACCCCTATTCACATTCTTACCCTTGTGTTTAAATTCCCTTCATTGCCTTGTTCCTTCCTACCTCAATAACCATTTCCAACCCTACAACCTTCTGAAAACTCTGGCCACTTGTCATCCTTCCTCCTTTTACATAAGAACATAAAGAACAAGGAGCAGGAGTAGACAATTCAGCCCCTCGAGCCTGCTCCGCCATTTAATATGATCATGGCTGATCTCGTCTCGGCCTCAACTCCACTTTCCTGCCCGTTCTCTATAACCCTTCAACTTAGTACTAATTAAAAATCTGTCTACCTCCTCCTTAAATATACTCAATTTCCCGGCAATCACCGCACTCTGGAGTAGTGAATTCCGCAGGCTCACGACCCTTTGAGAGAAGTAATTTCTCCTCATCACTGTTTTAAACCTGCTACCCTTATCCTAAAACTATGACCTAGATTGCCCCACCAGAGGAAACATCCTCCCTGCATCTACTTTGTCAATCCCCTTAATCATCTTATATGCCTCAATTAGATCTCCTCTCATTCTTCTAAACCCTAGAGAGTAAAGGTCTAAACTGCTCAATCTCTCTTCATAAGACAAATCCCTCATCTCGGGAATCAATCTAGTGAACCTCCTCTGAACTGTCTCCAATGCAACTACATCCCTCCTCAAGTAAGGGGACCAAAACTGTACGCAATACTCCAGGTACAGTCTCACTAATGCCTTGTACAGTTGACGCAACACTTCCCTACTTTTACATTCTATTTCTTTCGCAATAAATGCCAAACTTACATTTGCCTTCCTTATTACCTGCTGCACCTGCATACTAGCTTTCTGTGATTCATGCACGAGGACACCCAAATCCCATTTTGCCCATCATTGACATCTATGCCTTCAGCCACCTTGACCCTAAGCTCTGTAATTTCCTCCCTAAACCTCTCCTCCTTTTTGCCTCTATCTTTTCCTTGAAGACCCTCCTTAAAATCTACCTTTGACATTTGTCTGAGCACATTTCTGTGAAACACATTGGGATGCCTTTCTACTTTAAAGCCACTATATTATTGCAAATTGTTGATGTTATTAACACGGTACAGATAAAATAACTACAGAATATAAAAGGCAGTCATGCATGTGGGTACAGAATTTACCCTATTCCATGAGATTTAGAATTGGAAGAGATATTAGTGTGGACTTGCCAAGGCTCCTTCGACAGCACCTTCCAAACCCACAACCTCAACAGCTAGAAGGACAAGGGCAGCAGATGCATGGGAACACCACCACCTGCAAGTTCCCCTCCAAGTCACGCACCATCCTGACTTGGAATTATATTGCCGTTCCTTCACTGTTGCTGGGTTAAATTCAAGGAACTCCCTCCCTAACAGCACTGTGCTGTACCTTACCACACGGACTCCAGCTGTTCAAGAAGGCGACCCTCCACCACCTTCTCAAAGGGCAATTAGGGATAGGCAATAAATGCTGGCCTGGTCAGTGATGTCCACATCCCAAGAACAAACAAAAAAAACAAAGCTAGGAAATATTTACGTAATAGTCTAGATAGTAATAGAACATTTATAGTGAATATAAATTGTGTACAATGTTCAATTAAAGAATTTTATATAATAATCTTGTTCCTCAGCAATGCCATAATTTGTGTTTCCAATATTAACCAATTGCTGTTATGTATTAAAATATTAGCTAGCATTAATGTGCAGGACATTCATTGTTGAGTTATCAAGCTGTAGTTAGCTCCTGCTATCCAAGATCATTCCTCTTCACCGCTATATATGTCAAGGGATCTATATTGTTATTTCACCTTGACTTTTCGTACACTAGCTGATTTTTTTTCTATTTCGCTCATTACAGCGAGTAATGAATCAACAACTAGTTTTCAATTCTGATTTCTTAATTAAAGTTCAAGTAAATTACATGCAACGACGTGGATCTAGAGCAGTTCAGTTATTAATCAACTTAGCTGGCCTCAATTACATATTTACTGCTCTCAACTCCACACATAGTTAATGCTATAGAGCAGAGGGGAGATTGCACCAAAATGCATTAGTGTTTTGTTTATGAGTATGTCACTGAGTTAGCAAAATAGCAATGCCTTTTAGTACAACCTCTTTCCTGCTGTATGATTTATTATATGCCACAGTTTTATTTTGTTTTCTTGTAATTAAAGATAAGAAATGTAAAAATAAAAATGAACCATACTGTGTTTGAATAGATAAAAGCTTAAATCGGTCTCCTCTTTCTGTGTTTTTAACTTCCAGCTGCATTACATTCAGTTGAATCCCTGGTCCCATTAAGATTCCATAAATTTAACTTATTCAGGTACATTTTCTATTTTAGTCCAGGCTCCTTACTGCTTAAATATATTTAATAAAGACATTTAATTATAAAGCATTTTGGCTTTGAAGATGCTTGCCATTTTTGGTGCTTCTGTGGTGCAGAATTAACACAGCCTGATTTTTAGGCTTGCAATTTGGGATAATCGTCATTCATGCCCATTTTCCATCCCAAAATCAAAGTGCCAGACCTCCCTTTTGTCCCTGGCCTTTATGTGCAAATTTCTTCTACAACAAGAATTAGTGAATTAGGTGATGCCAGAAATTGAGAGATATCTCATTTTATAGAGACTTAGTCAGACCCCGTCTGGAGTATGGCATTCAGTTTTGGGCTCTGCACCAAAGTTCCCTGTAAGCTGTGCACACACATGGACGGTACCGCTCAAAATTATTTACTGGTACCACATATTCAAATAAACAGACTGCACGCAGAAATTAGAGGATGCATTGCTCTGCACCTCAAAAAGGATATATTGGCCTAGGGGTGGGTGCTGCAGAGATTCACCAGAACGATAGCAGGGTCTAGGGGGTTAAATTCTGAGGACAAGTTGCATACACATGGCTGGTATTTCATTGCATATAAAAGATTGAGGGGTGATCCGATTGAGGCTTTTAAAGCGTTCAAAGAATTTGATAGGGTAGACACAGAGAAACCATTTCCTCTGGTGGAGATATCAAGAATACAGGAACATAATCTTAAAATGAGAGCTAATCCATTTAGTGGAGAAATCAGGAAGCACTTTTTCACACAAAGTGTAGCAAAAATCTGGAACTCTCTCTCCCAAAAGGCTATGAATGCTGGGACTATTTCAAGACAGAGATTGATAGATTTTTGTTCAACAAGGGTAGCAAAGTATATGGAGCTAAGAAGGGGTAAATGGATTTAAGATGCAGATGAGCCATGATATAATTAAATGGCTCAAGGGGCTGAATGGTTACTCTTGTTCCAGCATTCCATTCTCACAGTTGGCATTGGGCATTTACTGTATTCGATCAACTGCTGGCACTGTGTTAAAGAGATTTCTAAGCTCTGTTTGCAATAACTGTTGTTAGGAGGGATGGTTAGAAAATATTATAAGATCCTGAGTTAATGCCTCTCTAACACTAGTGTGGTGTGAAGGGTTACTTCTGCAGCTGTTGATTTTAAAGGGTGAACAGTGTGTTTGTGCCCAATGTGCCCAAGAGGAGAACAGGGTGGCCAGTGTGTTAGCTTGCCTGCTGTCATCAGATCATTAAACTTCTCTGCAACTGGTCTGCTGTTCTGAAAGTGTTTTAAACAGCCTGTGAGACAGTTTTTAGTTGTTTCCTGTCTCCTTTGCTGCATCTCAGGCAGGTGGGCTTGCAGCCTTATTACATTTCTGTGCTCTTCTTTTCTGCCTCCTTGCAATGACTTGCTCTCCCCTTTGGGCACCTCTGCCAAATCCTTCAGTGAAAGACACTCTTTTAAAGTAATACAAAATCACACATGAGCTAGCCAGACCTGACAATCACTGAGCTGGATAATTTCCATCTTACCTACTACTCCCCCAACTTGATGCTGCAATCTTCAGTCATTCTTGGCTTTTTAAAGGCTGTGCTATAGTTTCCAAGCAGGTCTCGCACAGTAATCCCATGTTACACGCTACTGAACTTCCAATGGATGTACAAATGCTGCAAATGACAACAGGCCCAGAATTGTAGAGCATCAGTGGACACAACTTTCAGCTCAAGGGCACAAAACTGGTGGAAATGGCTCTGTGGAATTTCGGGGGTGGTGATTTTTCTGTACAGATATTGAAGATTGGGCTTAAAACCACCCTTGCCAACTATTATTTCACATGGACAGTTATTCTGCTTTCCTTCTTTTCTTTTTTCTGGATCTCTATGAAGAATACAGCCAGTTTTCATTATCAATTTATGAACTCAATATTAACTTTAGAGGCCAATATTTTCCAATGATTATCTTTGTTGTGTTATGTTTGTAATCTTTAAAACCAATATTCATTCCCTCTGAAATGGAGTAGACCTTATACTGTACAGATCATACTGCTTGGTGAAGAGCCAGGTAAGAATCCCAATATACGTGACAGTTGTTCCAAGATTTTTTCACCATAGGGGTAGACCTTAAGAATGCCAAATGGGATGCTATCTCTATTTCATGAGACATATGCTTTTATTGTGCAGCTTTTGCCATTCTGCACAGGACGGTTTGACAGAATCCACGGTCCGAATACCTGGACTGACTCAGAATAAAAATATATAATCAATGTTGTCAAAAACAGCCATAGAGTTCAACTTGGCCTGGCTGATCTTAGCTAGTTACTTTTTTGGTGCATAGGCTGACTCGGCTCCAGACCAGCTCTGCACCATGTCTCGGCCAATCTAACTTTGACTCATCAGGCTGAATTCCAAGTGCAGCGGCTCATTTAAATAGCCGGGGCTGCCCTCCGCACCCTCCCCCACGATCAAGTGGAAGGGTGGGCTGTCCATCCTGGCAAAGGCGTCAGCTGTCTGTGCGCGGACGCTGTGCCTTTTTTTAAAGGCTGTTAGCCCTACCGGCATATTAAAATATTTAAAGAAATATTTGTTGAAATTAAATAAATACATCTCTTTTGCCCCTCTCCCTCCACCGAATAACAATTAAATGAATTATTTGCCCTTCCTCCCCAAAACACTTACCTTTGTCATCTGACCTTCCCCCCACAACTGCACAAACTTTAAATTATAACCCTTCCCACTATTCCCTACACCCATGACGTTAATTTGACCCCATCCCCGCCCCCGCCCAACACTGAGAAAGTTACCTTCTCCCCCCTCCCCACCAGTGTTGCACCTCCTTTCCTCGGACAGGGATCCGAAGGTACAGCAGTGCTGGCTACCAGGGTGAAAATCGCGGCAGGATTTCGGGAGGTGATGCGATAGTAATTAATGCAGGTATTTTAATTGATTTAAATATTTAAATTATGGTCCCGTCGCCAAGTGGCGAGTGGGCCACCATGAGGCCTCACTGCTGCCGGCAATATCGGGCCGGGTCCTGCCAGCGTCGAGTTCCATGACGGGCCTCATCTGGGTCATCTTCAGACGCTTCCCACCACGGATCCCAACGTCGAGGGCTCTATGGACTCCAGCCCATCATGTCCAGGTGATAAATCAACCCAAGATGAAATCACTTATCGGTGAGGAGGTAAAGATTGAGTTATTATTAATTTACTTAACAGTGGTTGTTTGCCAGAAAACTATGTTTAATTTATCAGTCTCTATTATTTTAATCTAATTGTTGAAACTATTTTTCCACTATATGATGCAGAAAACTGAATCTTTATTATGATGTTGTTTCTGCTTCCGATCTATTTGTTTTGTCTCATTTCCTAACTCTAAAGTGTCCAGCTTAATCCCATATTGTGCAAAATTATCTCCAAGTGATCTACACATCTTTTAGATCCCTTCCTTATTGTGCCCCGATACAAAGTGCTGACATTGTATCACAATGGTTTTTCAGCTCATCAAACAAGCTGACTGTATAATTAAGATCTTAGTTCTTAGTGCAAGATAAGTAATATCAAGTTCCCTGTTGGACATTCCCATTATCCTGGCTCACCTGTTATTTACATTGCTCAACATGTCTTCTTTGGCCTCCTTATCTCGAGAGACAATGGGTAAGCGCCTGGAGGTGGTCAGTGGTTTGTGAAGCAGCGCCTGGAGTGGCTATAAAGGCCAATTCTAGAGTGACAGGCTCTTCCACAGGTGCTGCAGAGAAATTTGTTTGTCGGGGCTGTTGCACAGTTGGCTCTCCCCTTGTGCCTCTGTCTTTTTTCCTGCCAACTACTAAGTCTCTTCAACTCGCCACATTTTAGCCCCGTCTTTATGGCTGCCCGCCAGCTCTGGCGAACGCTGGCAACTGACTCCCACGACTTGTGATCAATGTCACAGGATTTCATGTCGCGTTTGCAGACGTCTTTAAAGCGGAGACATGGACGGCTGGTGGGTCTGATACCAGTGGCGAGCTCGCTGTACAATGTGTCTTTGGGGATCCTGCCATCTTCCATGCGGCTCACATGGCCAAGCCATCTCAAGCGCCACTGACTCAGTAGTGTGTACAAGCTGGGGATGTTGGCCGCCTCGAGGACTTCTGTGTTGGAGATACGGTCCTGCCACCTGATGCCAAGTATTCTCCGGAGGCAGCGAAGATGGAATGAATTGAGACGTCGCTCTTGGCTGACATACGTTGTCCAGGCCTCGCTGCCATAGAGCAAGGTACTGAGGACACAGGCTTGATACACTCGGACTTTTGTGTTCCGTGTCAGTGCGCCATTTTCCCACACTCTCTTGGCCAGTCTGGACATAGCAGTGGAAGCCTTTCCCATGCGCTTGTTGATTTCTGCATCTAGAGACAGGTTACTGGTGATAGTTGAGCCTAGGTAGGTGAACTCTTGAACCACTTCCAGAGCGTGGTCGCCAATATTGATGGATGGAGCATTTCTTACGTCCTGCCCCATGATGTTCGTTTTCTTGAGGCTGATGGTTAGGCCAAAGTCATTGCAGGCAGCCGCAAACGTGTCGATGAGTCTCTGCAGGCACTCTTCAGTGTGAGATGTTAAAGCAGCATCGTCAGCAAAGAGCAGTTCCCTGATGAGGACTTTCCGTACTTTGGACTTCGCTCTTAGACGGGCAAGGTTGAACAACCAGCCCCCTGATCTTGTGTGGAGGAAAATTCCTTCTTCAGAGGACTTGAACGCATGTGAAAGCAGCAGGGAGAAGAAAATCCCAAAAAGTGTGGGTGCGAGAACACAGCCCTGTTTCACGCCACTCAGGATAGGAATGGGCTCTGATGAGGAGCCACCATGTTGAATCGTGCCTTTCATATTGTCATGGAATGAGGTGATGATACTTAGTAGCTTTGGTGGGCATCCAATCTTTTCTAGTAGTCTGAAGAGACCACGTCTGCTGATGAGGTCAAAGGCTTTGGTGAGATCAATGAAAGCAATGTAGAGGGGCATCTGTTGTTCACGGCATTTCTCCTGTATCTGACGAAGGGAGAACAGCATGTCAATGGTCGATCTCTCTGCACGAAAGCCACACTTTGCCTCAGGGTAGACGCGCTCGGCCAGCTTCTGGAGCCTATTCAGAGCAACTCGAGCAAAGACTTTCCCCACTATGCTGAGCAGGGAGATTCTACGGTAGTTGTTGCAGTCACCGCGGTCACCTTTGTTTTTATAGAGGGTGATGATATTGGCATCGCGCATGTCCTGGGATACTGCTCCCTCGTCCCAGCACAGGCATAGCAGTTCATGTAGTGCTGAGAGTATAGCAGGCTTGGCACTCTTGATTATTTCAGGGGTAATGCTGTCCTTCCCAGGGGCTTTTCCGCTGGCTGGAGAATCAATGGCATCACTGAGTTCCGATTTGGTTGGCTGTATGTCCAGCTCATCCATGACTGGTAGAGGCTGGGCTGCATTGAGGGCAGTCTCAGTGACAGCATTCTCCCTGGAGTACAGTTCTAGGTAGTAGAGTTGTAGTATCGAATATACATTCACTTCCTTATTTTTACATGATTGGCACATCCCTCCTCTTTTGCACCGGCTGTATTACCTCTTCTTCTAAGTTGCTTTAATCTTGGACAATTAGGGCAATTGCTCATTGTACATTATTAAATTCACAAAACATCAAGAGATATTTGTGTGCAATCCTAATCAATCCTTTGAGGATAGATCTTATTCTAACACCATAACAATCCAGTGTTGCATATATTGAATATTATCTCTTTACCCATAAACACACACAGGCTAACAACAGAGTAGGAAAAATTAATCTGATATTTTCTTCACGTCAATTACATATATCTGATACAACGACTGTTAGTACCACAGTTGGGAACACAGCGTGACTCAATCCAATCACGGCTAAGTTCCATAATGAACATCCCACTCCTGAGTTCTACATTAATAAGTCAGTATAATTTGAATGGTCCACTTGCGAAACTCAATTACTCCAAATGTCCTTGGGGATGAAGAATTCATGGAGAGAAATGTGGGAAAGGTTACAGTGGAAAACAACATGGTAACATTTTTACCCATACACTGAATCAAACATTTCTTTGCTTGTGGTGCTGAGCCGATCTGTGATAAGCATTTCTGATATCTTTTACACTTTAAAGATAATGTGCAGGCTCCCTGATGGTTCAACTTGTGCATAACTGAGCCATAAAGTTCAGGAAGAACTCAGGAGAGAAATTCAAGTTCCACCCAAAAACAAATGTGAAAGCAATGGTGTTGCTGCTGCTCCTCCTGTCTGTTCGTGCCAGTGTCAGCCCTGAACCAAATTCAGGTTCAGACCTGATTATTGGCCCACTGGTAAACTATGGGTGGCAAATGAGAGCCTTTCTGCAGCTTGCTGGCTCTGAGAAATGCAATATTGGATGACTGACCACAGCAGCAAGACAGTAATCGTACAGAGCGAAGCTCAGGGTGGTAGCAGTCCATATTATGCTTGCAGAGCATGCAGAAGCACGCCTGCTCCTCCTAATTTCACAAAAATACATTTTCACTTACTCTTTTAGGGCCTCCTTCTCTTCACCATCTGGTACAACAAGATGGAATGCGCACAACACATGCTCTGTCCATTTGTACCTTGACTTTAAAATTAGGGCCCTACAACTAGTGCGGAAGCCCAACTTGCACATTGAAGCTGCCTACAATCTAATTCAGACAGGTGAGCTAATTGCCCATTTACTGTGATGCCTGAATATTGCATCAAACAGGCCTTGTGGGTCAATGGAAAGGCAAAGGTGCTCCCATACCTCGAATTCCAATTGCCGAGCATTTGTTTTTCAGGTGTAAAATTGCTGGATGTGTGTTGAATTTCTCCCCTTTAGGGTTTAATCCTCAATCTATGATGACGAATCTATTCTCATCTGAAGTGATGCACCTCTGAGTTAGGAAGAGAACAATCAAAAAGATTTCCCACTCTTGATTGCTCTACAACAAACCCTGATGGAAATGTGTGTGTGCATGAGTGTGAGTGAGAGAGATTAGGGTGAAGAAACAATAGGGGTCATCTATGATGTCCTCTGTGGTCTAGTAGCTTGATGATTCTTGTTGTTAAGGAGCACACGTGAATAACAGTAACTTCACTGAGATACTGTACTATATTCAATGAATTCTGGATGGAAGATGGGGATGGGGATGGGGGTGGGGAATGAAAATTTGCAGAGAAAAGTTGGCAAGAAAAGTAAAATAAAAAAGATAATGGTGCAATCTTCACAACTATTTTTCAGGAGTAAATAAATAGTTTCAAGGTGGTAGAAACTCCTTGGAGTTGATTTTCACCAGAGCATATTTCAGGTGGGAGGGGAGGGCAGGCCTGGTTTTCAGGCCCTGGTATTTTAATTCTCAGACGTCATGTAAATTTGACTGGTGGGTTTCCCACTCAGTCACATTGGATACTATACACCTGCCTATCTTTAGCGTGTAATTTCCAAAGGGCGTCCAGAGATTTATTTCAAATGGGGAGGAAGACATCCCTTAAATGGAGGTTGCATTCTGTTCTGACACATTGCTCTATGAGATTGGTGCAAGCCAATTTTCTGCAGCATGAATTGGAAGCAAGCCATCAGGTTTTCTGATGCTGGTCTTGGTCAAGAAGGTGATGGCGAGCAGGGAGGTTCTCTTTCCTAGCAATGAAAGGAAGGTTCGAAAATGAACATTTGCAGCCCTGGAGAGAGGTGGCTAAGATCATCAACTTCAGGACTTGAGTTCATGCAAGCATCATTTCAATTGCCTGACAGGAGTAGCTAGAGTGAATCTTCATTTCTTTATCTCTCTTAATAAGAGCTGGCACCAGTCCTACTCCTCCCTGCAGTGTGAAGAATTCCCTTCCCTGCACCGCATTCTTCACCACCATGAATAGTAGGGGGATGGATGAGTGTCACAGGATGAAGGCACTGTGACAGCGAAACTGGCACAGATTTTCATGATCCTTCGACAGTGATCACACATCAGCTGGAGATTTGAATGATAGCTCTTCCTATCGATGAAATTTTCTCGTTCATTCTCTGGTGCCTTGCTGGCTACATGAGTGTAGTCGATAACACCTGGAAGAAAGCCAACCACTGCTGCAAATCCTAAATCTTTTCTCATTTTGAGTGTTGGCATCCATTGGAAAGTTGATGTATTGGTTGGCCCTGGTAAATAGAGTATTGGTGACTTGCTTAGTGCAGCTGTGCAGAGAAAGCCTATTTTCTGTGTTCCGGCCAAGTGAGGAGGGGGTCACAGTCGTCCCTCTTGTCCTTCCTCTTTTTTTTATTCATTCATGGGATGTGGGCATCGCTGGCCAAGCCAGCATTTATTGCCCATCATTAATTGCCCTTGCGAAGGTGGTGGTGAGCTGCCTTCTTGAACTGCTGCAGTCCATGTGGAGTAGGTACACCAACAGTGCTGTTAGGAAGGGAGTTCCAGGATTATTGACCCAGCAACAGTGAAAGAACGCCGATATAGTTCCAAGTCAGGATGGTGTGTGGCTTGGAGGGGAACTTGCAGGTGGTGGTGTTCCCATGCATTTGCTACCCTTGTCCTTCGAAGTGGTAGTGGTCACAGGTTTGGATGGTGCTATCTAAGGAGCCTTGGTGAGTTGCTGCAGTGCACCTTCTAGATAGTACACACTACTGGCACTGTGTGTCGATGATGGAGGGAGTGAATGTTGAAAGTGGTGGATGGCATGCCAATCAAGCGGGCTGCTTTGTCCTGGATGGTGTTGAGCTTCTTGAGTGTTGTTGCAGCTGCATGCATCCAGGCAGTTGAAGAGTATTCCATCACACTCCTGACTTGTGCCTTGTAGATGGTGGACAGGCTTTGGGGAGTCAGGAGGTGAGTTACTCGCCACAGGATTCCTAGCCTCTGACTTGCTTTTGTAGCCACGGTTTTATATGGCTACTCCAGTTCAGTTTCTGGTCAATGATAGCCCCTAGGATGTTGATAGTGGGGGATTCAGCGATCGTAATGCCATTAAATGTCAAGGGGAGATGGTTAGATTCTCTCTTGTTGCCTGGCACTTGTGTGGCGCGAATGTTACTTGCCATTTATCAGCCCAAGCCTGGATATTGTCCAGGTCTTGTTGCATTTCTACACGGACTGCTTCAGTATCTGAGGAGTCACGAATGGTGCTGAACATTGTGCAATCATCAGCGAACATCCTCACTTCTGACCTTATGATTGAAAGAAGGTCATTGATGAAACAGCTGAAGATGGTTGGGCCTAGGACACTACCCTGAGGAACTCCTGCAGTGATGTCCTGGAGCTCAAATGATTGACTTCCAACAACCACAACCAGCTTCTTTTGTAGCTCTCCAACCAGCGGAGAGTTTTCCCCCTGGTTCCCATTGACTTCAGTTTTGCTAGGGCTCCTTCATGTAAAAGGTAGTCACTCTCACCTCACCTCTTGCGTTCAGTTCTTTTGTCCATGATTGAACCAAGGCTGTAATGAGGTCAGGAGCTGAGTGGCCCTGGTGGAATCCAAACTGAGCATCACTGTGCAGGTTATTGCTAAGCAAATGCCACTTCTTGGCATTGTGGATGACACCTTCCATCACTTTACTGATGATTGAGAGTAGACTGATGGGGCAGTAATTGGCCATGTTGGACTTGTCCTGCTTTTTGTGTAAAGGACCTACCTGGGCAATTTTCCACATTGCCGGGTAGATGCCAGTGTTATAGCTGTACTGGACCAGCTTGGCTAGGGACGTGGCAAGTTCTGGAGCACAGGTCTTCAGTACTATTGCCGGAATATTGTCAGGGCCCATAGCCTTTGCAGCATCCAGTACCTCCAGTCATTTCTTGATATCATGCGGAGTGAATTGAATTGGCTAAAGACTGGCATCTGTGATGCTGGGGACTACAGGAGGAGGCCGAGATGAATCATCAACTTGGCACTTCTGGCTGAAGGTTGTTGCAAATGCTTCAGCCTTATCTTTCACACTGATTTGCTGGGCTCACCCATCATTGAGGATGGAGATATTTGTGGAGCCACCTCCTCCAGTTAGTTGTTTAATTGTCCACCACCATTCAGGACTGGATGTGGCTGGACTACAGAGCTTAGATCTGATCTGTTGGTTATGAGATCGCCTAACTCTGTCTATCGCATGCTGCTTACGCAGTTTGGCATGCAAGTAGTCCTGGGTTGTATCTTCACCAGGTTGACACCTCATTTTGAGGTATGCCTGGTGCTGCTCCTGGCATGCCCACTTGCACTCTTCATTGAACAAGGATTGATTTCCTGGCTTGATGGTAATGGTAGAGTGCGGGATATGCCGGGCAATGAGGTCACAGATTGTGGTTGAGTACAATTCTGCTGCTGCTGATGGCCCACAGTGCCACATGGATGCCCAGTTTTGCATTTCTAGATCTGTTCGACATCTATGCCATTTAGTACAATGGTAGTACCACACAACACAATGAGGGTATCCTCAATGTGAAGACGGGGTTTTATCTCCACAAAGACTGTGCGATGGTCACTCCTACCAGTACAGTCACGGACAGATGCATCTGTGGCAGGCAGATTGGTGAGGACAAGGTCAAGTATGTTTTCCCCTGTTGTTGGTTCCCTCATCAACTGTTGCAGACCTAGCCGAGCAGCTATGTCCTTTAGGACTAGGCCAGCTCGGTCAGTAGTGGTGCTGCTGAGCCACTTTTGGTGATCGACATTGAAGTCCCCCACCCAGTGTACATTCTGTGCCCTTGCTACCCTCAGCGCTTCCTCCAAATGCTCTTATTTGACCACGATACGGTTTGTTCCTTTTTAAACAGTGGTTGTGCCACCTCAGTGAGTGTTTTACCTTTTCCTTTAATGTGATTGTGAACGAACCAATCAGACAGGTTTTCTTGAGTTTAAACAAGAGGTAAGTTTATTTTACTCAACAAACTAAAACTGATCTAATATAATAAAACAATAAATGCTACACATTCACACGATGATCACACACACACACCAATAGATTACAAAGTGGAAAGGAGGTTTTTTGGTTGGATTAAAGTCCAGAATAAATAAAAGTTAAATATGCAGTCTGAGATTGGATGATTTGGTGGTCTTCCAGCTGGAACTGTATTCTTGAAGTCTTTGGCTGGTCAAAGTGCACTTTGTGGCTGGGCTGCTTTGCTCAGGGCTTTTTTTGGAGGCAGAATTGTAGTTGGCTCTCTTCTCCTGGTGTCTGGCTGTAGCAGTCTGTTGGCTTGGAGGGTCTACAGTCGCAGACGGTTTTCATACTTGATATTTTCTGGAGATAGATAGACACACAGCCTTCTGCTGCTGTTCAGTTTCAGTTACAGCTTGTCTCTTGTCTGTGTAACAAAACTCCCAGTTTTTGCAGAGTTGGACAGACAGTCACATGCCTTAGGGTATTCTCTGGAACCTTCTCATGAGATATAAGGTTCAGAATTGGCTCCACAGGCCCCAGGATGCCAGTATTTACACTCAGAGGGGTTTGCTCTTTCAAAGTCAATGGGCTGAATTTTATGAGCCCACTGGCATCAGGGGGCCTGGAAAATTCTTCCAGGAGAGGTCTGCCATGACCTCCGACACCAGGAAGGCCCTGCTGTATTTTACCAGCAGTGGCAAGTCCTTGGTGCAGCACACCCACAGCCACTTGACAGCGGGGCCTTCATTTTAATATGCAAATCATGTTACAATTAAAGATTAATTACCTACCTGGTAGCAAAGGCCGTCGCATGCCAATATTCTGGCCGCCGGCTGGAACTCCCACGCCTTCAGAACTCTGTTCCAAGTTCCAAGGCGTGACACTGGTGGAGAGGGGGGAGGAGTGAAATTCTCAGGTTGGTGGGAGTGGGGAAAACTCTTTGGATTGGTGCGGGGAATGGTGGGAAGGGGCTGAGGGTTAAAGTTATTAAAGGTTGGGGGTAAAGGTCACGATCTGAATCAGAGTGTTTTTGCAGGGGATTGGGCTATTAATGATTCAAATGATCCTTGGGGGTGTGAGTGAGGGGAGTGAAGATGTTATGTAATGTGTAACTTAAATTTTACAACTTCATTCCCTTTAAAAATCCAAATTTCTTCTAAGCACTTGAAGCCCTTTAAAATGGCGCCGGCGTCTGCACGCTGGTGCTGGATGCTGTTACCGGGGACTGAGCAGCCTCTATGTCATCAGGGACGGTTGCTCCCCCCCCCCCCCCACCATTTATGTAAGCCCCTGCGTGAAATATCGCAGAGGCTCAGCGACGGCGCATCCGTGCCTGAAGATCACCAAGATTGGAGTGAGCCGCGCAATTTGCAGCATGCTCATAAATTTCAGCCCATGTGTCAGGATTGCCTTGACTGTCATGCTAATGAAGGAATCCTAGGTAATTCAATTACTTAGAGCAAACCATTGTTCTGGTTCCAGTTGGGGCTTGGAATGGGCAGAGGTGTTTCAGACGCAAATTGCGGTGGCCATCTTGGCTGCCAGTTTTTTTTTTAAAGTTAACTGTAGGATTTTCTCCATCAAAAGTCTAATGTAAGTTTCCAACCAATTAACTATTTTTCTCATTTGGCATATAGTGTTTTCTTGACACCCGTATCGCACTTACTATTTGAGATGTTGCTCAGCTTATCCTTTTACAAGCCACTCTTACATCCACTCTGGAATAACTTGCTCTCTGAACATGAATGGTATCGTTCAAATCAATTTTTTTTCTTGTCCTAATTTAGGGAACCATGTCGACTTGACTCAACACCTCCTCTGAGATCAGGAACTCCCCATGCAGGGAATTCTTTACACAAATCCAGATTCTACGTACCAATGTAAATGCCCATTTGCACACCATACAGTGCCTCCAAACTAGCAATTTTACTTTTCAATTTGAAGCAAAAGTAAGTTTATAATTGTGCTAAGAAGATTATTGCTGTGTTTAAATTTCTTATGCTGTGAATTGTCATATTAAATACAACAACATTAAATGTTCATCTTGGTAATTTTATGATTAAATAAAAATTCAATAATAGCTGGAATAAGACATAATAAGTATGTACATTCTTAACATTGTGTATGTAAAGTATAATTTGTCACAGTCCAAAGGTTAAGTTTTTTTTGCAATATTACTCACTGCTTAGAGGTCAGTCATCTTTTTCTAATTAATGAGAACAATAAGGATTTTTTCTGCAGAAGTTTAATCAGATTCAGATAGCAGCATACTTCAAGATAGAAGGCAATTTGGACATGAATATTAATATATTCCATATTACCTTAATGTAGTATACATTATGGTGTTGACAAAAGCAGGCTATATAGTGTTTTACTCTTTGGATAAATTGCTATTTCTGTAGAATGTTCTGTTGCTTCTGGATGCAGAACTCTGGATTTCTTTTGCAATTTGTCTCAAGTGCAATGTTTTTCCTTTCTCTTGTTGGTTCATTGGCAGTGCAGTAATTCTTTTGAACAGAGAATACACTTGTACAGTAATAGCTGAGGAATTCTTTTCTATGACTTTGATTCATATTTTGTTAGTTGCTGCATTCTTTAATTCTCTCAGTTTTAACAATCCCAGGATTCTTATTTAAGGTGCTTATTTAAGTTTGGTGAGCTCCTTACAGTGTAAGCTTCGGGTTTTTTTGTTTTTATTTATTTATTTTTTAATTTAGTTAGCCGCACAATCCTTTCATATTTATTTCGCTTGTGGCAGGATAAAAAATTATTGTACATCAATAAACGGTAAAAGGTATAGAAAATCCATATAAGAATGCTATGTCTGTATCTTGTGCATTATGGTATTTTCAAAAACCTGTAGCTTTCAAATTATGTTATGTGATATTAGTTGGAATACTTAACACATTCATTTGAAATTCCCTTTCCATTATGTTCGAAAGAGAGACTTGCATTTATATAGTGCCTATCATGACTACAGGATGGCTCAAAGTGCTTTACATCCAACAAAGCATGTGTAGTCACTGTTGTAATGCAGGAAACACAGCAGTCGATTTACGTACAGCAAGTCCCCAGAAACAGCAATGTGATAATGACCAGATAATCTGTTTTGTGATGTTGATTGAGGGATAAAATTGGCCTGGACACCAGGGAGAATTCCCCTGCTCTTCTTCAAAGCAGTGCCATGGAACTTTTTGCGTCCACTTGAGAGGGCAGATGGGTTTCAGTTTAACATCTCATCCAAAGGACAGCAACTGCTTGAGTCTTATGCTCAAGTCCTGGAGTAGGACTTGAACCCACAATCTTTTGATGCATAGGTGAGAGTGTTACCAACTGCACCACAACTGACACATTCCAGGGAAAATGTTAACCCATTTAATTGAAGATAACGGGCTGAATTTTGCTGGCCCTCGATGTCGCGGGTCGCTGTGCAGGGGCCAGTAAAATTATACGGGGAGAGGCCCGCCTCGACCCACGACGTTGAGAAGGGTCCAACACAAATTACTGGTGGCGCGGGGACTTCAGTGCGTCCCCCGCACCCCCACCGCATGGGGTCAGCACCCCAATTAGAATATGTTAAAAGGTACTTACCTCTGCAGATTATGCAGCCCGCCGCCTTTCCGTGGACACTTCCTGATTTTACTTTGAATGGATGGCCGTCATGTGCTGTCTTGTTCACGATTAGAAAATCCGGCGGGTCATCATAGGCAGAAGGTTTCGCAACAGAAGGTAAGTTCGTTTCTCAGGGGTCCCACTCTGCATACTGGAAGAGAGGGGGGATACTCAAGACTCTCACTCTGCATACTGGAATGGAGGTACTGTGTACCCTCCCTCCGTAAATGGTGTACCCTCTGCATTTGTTTGTGTTTGTGCAGGAGAAACGGCACTCTAGTCATCCAGTGTTTGGGGAGAGTGCCAGAAAGGGTAGGAGCATTAAGGTTATAAGGATGATGGGGGCAATCGATGCAGCTGGTAGGATCTTGATGTGGTCATGCTGTGCCTCTCTCAGTGTTGGCCAATGCCATGCCACACCACATAGTTGATCCATGTTAGCACCTGATGTACCCGTCAACACCAATCCCTGCCCTGTTTGGAACCTTAGCATTAATGAAGGGTTCAACTTCATTTATCACATGGAAATGGATCTGGCTCATCCTACAGCATGCTTCTCCTGAGGATCCATATGTGCCGGAGGCAGGATCAACAGACAGGCGCGGTCCACGTAGAGGCCCTCAGTCGTGAGCTCCAGCCCCCAAAGGAAGCTTGCCATTATGGACGCCGTACATTAACAGGCCCCACATGACATGCCATCGGATGTCAGAGCACCAGTTTCAGAGGCGATTGCACGTGTAGAGAAGGTGGTGACATGTCTCTGTGCCCTGCTCCACGATGACCTGCAGCCCATGGGCTTCGGTTGACATCCTATGCCTGCAGTCCTCATAGTGGCAGCGGTTCTTAAGCTTGATGCCTATACAGCATTTCAGGGGCCCACCGGAGACCTTTGTGGGGTCATACAGCCAGTAGTGCACTGCTACATCAGGGAGGTCACCGTTGCCCTGCATCGGAGGGCTGGTGAGTATGCCCGCTTCAGGACGGACCCTCACAGCCAGGTCCAGAGGGCCATCAGTCTTGCCGGAGAACCATAGTCCTTAGCGTCCATAGACTGCACCCATGTGGCCATCAGGCTAACACCTGCAGACGTTGCAATTAAAGGAATCCTCTCAATCTGGGTGCCGCTGGTATTTCATCACTGGAGATACTTCATGCAAATCTGTGACCGCTTCTCAGGCAGCTGCCATGACACCTGGGTCCTATGCCAGTTCCAGCTGCCACTGCTATTCACTGAACCTGCTCAGATGGAGGAGTGACTTCTTGGAGACAAGGGCTATCCCTTGCAGACATGGCTCCCGACACCAGTGAGAGACCCCACCACTGCTCCAGAGGAGAGAAAAAACGCCATCCACCGAGCTGAAAGATCTGCCATTGAGCAGGTGATCTCCATGTTCTAAATGTACTCCTGGTGCCTGGATAGATAGGGTGGTGTCCTGTACAACGGGCCACAAAGGGCATGACCTTTCTTTCCTGCTTGCTTTGGTCTACACAATTACGCACCCAATAGGGGGCATGCCTGGAATTATGAGGAGAGACGTTAACTGCATTGATCCTCAGTCTATGAAGACAATGAGAACCTATAACAGGAAGGCGCATGGGACGGCAGATGCCACCCATGCTCCGCATGCAGAACTAGCGGGGATCTAAGGCAGAACAGCAGTGCCAGAGCAGACAAAGTCTCTCTGCTCCATATGAGCTGAGATGAGCTCTGTAACCCAACATCGGCCTCGCTCACCTGCTGTGAAATAGTCCACATCTGCAGCATGTCAGTAATAAACCATTACAGCCAGCAGCTGACTCAGCCAATTTCCATGTCATTGCATCCATTGAGAGGCTCATGAGCTATGGTATCATGGCAATGAGTCGATTGCATACATTAGCGTTCCTGGAGGGCCGACAGAGCCAGGGATGTGACATTGGCGCTACATGATGGCACACATCATGCACACAGGAAAACAGGAAAACAGGACATACATGTTGGTGAATAAGATTTAGTGCAACAATAATTTACATTGATGTGACACCCGTGCATTCCCATTTGTGTTTGTGTGTTCTCTGAACACATTTGCGAATACCCCTTCTCGGTGCAAGCTCTGTGCTAGCAGCCTGACTGGAGAAAGGCTGCTGATCTGATTGCCCTTTGGCTGTGAATGGCTTTGATGCTTGTACCCTGTGCACACGAGGCCTAGAGCGCCCCAGCTGACTGGGGGAGTGCTTGTTCATCCCCTTCTGGCATTGGACCCTTTGACGCCAGATGGCCCCACAGCTACTCACCTTCTCTGCCCTCTCCAGCCAAACTGCCTTGTTCAGGTGAGAGGGCCTCTTCTTACCATCACTGGTGAGAAAGACCTCCAGATTTGCCCGCACAGCCTGGTTAGCAGGGAGTTAGCAGGGAGGTTTCGCTGCACTGTGGGGCCACCCTAGAACACCCCTCTGCCATCCTCGGCTTTTGATGTGGTCCTTTAAATGCAAAGGTGACTCCACCGTGTAACTGCTCTAACTTCTGTCTGAAAGGTTTATCTTGCACATGTTTGAAAACCAATGCAGGACTAGTAAGAAAATCTGTGCTGTTGTCATGGTTTTTCAACTATTACACATTGACACATGTTCACGAACACTTTGCTTCTGCAGCAGCTGATCATATTTATTGGTGTCATATTTCTAGTTGGCAATGCAGCTAGAATATGAACATATTTTCCTGTTTTTTTTAACAAAGATCATTTAATTGCAGTTACATGTATTGTCACATAATAGTTGGCAGAGAAATGAATACAGATTCCAAATGCATATTAGTCTGCGGCTTTTCAGAGTCAGATGATTAGAAGCCCATAGTATGTAAATATTCTTCAGTTATGGTTTTATTTCTGTTGTGTATTTGCATTTTATGGTACATTTAAGTCTCACTTCCTGGAATGTGTAATATTAAGATTATTCACCCAGGTGTGGCACACCAACAAGAAGCAATGTAACACTTGAGTGGAAGAAGAGGATTGCAACTTCACAGGACACTGGGACACAGCAGGGTACGTATGTGGCAGCAAAGCAGAAAGTGCTGGGGTAATTCAGCAGGTCAGATAGCATCTGTGGAGAGAGAAGCAGAGTTAACTTTTAGGTCTGTGAACTTGGTCAAGTTAACTCTGCTTCTCGCTTCACAGATGCTGCCTGACCTGCTGAGTTTCTGCAGCACTTTCAGCCTTGCCTCCAGATTGACAGCAGCCCCACTCTTCAGCAGTCAAGTAAGTATTTCTTTGACAGCTGTCAGTAAGCACTTAAAATAGGGCCTCGGCACCTGTTGCACAGCTGTCAAAAGGTCTCTCACTGCGCCGAATGTCCCGCCTCTCCCCACGTAATATGGGGGGGGCTCGGCGCAGTGATGTTAATGAGCCCCCCTGCGAAATATCGCGGGGGCTCTGCGGCAGCTGCTGAGTGTGGGCAGGCCGCCGAGTATAAAGGGTGCCACCGCGCAGCGCAGCACCCGAATACAATTCAGCCCAACAAGCGTTTGTATGTTCTTATGCCACAGTGTAATTGCAGTGCCTTAATAGATTTTGTTACCTGGTACAGTAAGTTAACCTGCAAGTTATTTTTTTTTAGTTGTATTTTTAATCAAAATAATGTCCATATGAAATTTTGTCAAAAGCAGCACTGATATGTTAACCACATTCATATAGTAAATCATGCCAACCTTTGTAAACTTAAAACTGACAAACTGACATTTAATCATCAACATGAGAAAGTAATTAGCATGGATGTTACTTACTTCCCATGTTAAGCAAGAAAAGCATAGAATTGTGTGACATTTATGAAACTTGGAGCTATATTGCTAGAATATGTTCCTTCATTTGCTAATTTTGTCAAAAATGTGGATGGCAGTGTTAAGCAATGAATGCTACTTTATACTCAACTTTTTTGCGAATATTACATAAGAAGATAATATAAGAACGTAAGAAATAGGAGCAGGAGTAGGCCATTTGGCCCCTCAAGCCTGCACTGCCGTTCAATAAGATCATGGCTGATCTGATTATGGCCTTAACTCCACTTGCCTGCCAGCCCCCCATAACCCTTTACTCCCTTGTAGATCAAAAATCTGTCGAACTCAGACTTGAATATATTGAATGACCCAGCCTCCACTGCTCTCTGGGGAAGAGAATTCCAAAGATTAACAACCCTCTGAGAGATGAAATTCCTCCTCTTCTCCATCTTAAATGAGAGACCCCTTATTTTGAAACTGTGTTCCCTAGTTCTACATTCCTGTATGAAGGGAAACATCCGCTCAGCATCTACCCTGACAAAGCCCTTCAGAATCTTATATATTTCAATAAGATCATCTTTATTCTTCTAAACTCCAAGGAGTATAGGCCCAACCTACTCAACCTTTCCACAGAAGACAACACCTTCATCCCAGGCATCAACCTAGTGAACCTCCTCTGAACTGCCTCCAATGCAAGTATACCCCTCCTTAAATAAGCAGACCAAAACTGTACGCAGTACTCTAGGTGTAATTTCATCAACGCCCTATACAGTTGTAGCTAGATTTCCCTACTTTTATCATCCATCCCCATGCAATAAATGCCAACATTCCATTTGCCTTCCTAATTACTTACTGTACCTGCATGCTAACTTTTTGTGATTCCTGTACGAGGACACCCAGATCCCTCTGTACTGCAGAATTCTGCATTTTCGCTCCATTTGAATAATATTCTGCTTTTCTATTCTTCCCACCAAAGTGGACAACCTCACATTTTCCCACATTATGTGGTTCACAAGGAGGAGGTGTTAGCAATTTTGGAAAGTGTGAAAATAGATAAGTCCCCTGGGCCAGATGGGATTTATCCTAGGATTCTCTGGGAAGCTAGGGAGGAGATTGCAGAGCCTTTGTCCTTGATCTTTATGTCGTCATTGTCGACAGGAATAGTGCCGGAAGACTGGAGGATAGCAAATGTTGTCCCCTTGTTCAAGAAGGGGAGTAGAGACAGCCCTGGTAATTATAGACCTGTGAGCCTTACTTCGGTTGTGGGTAAAATGTTGGAAAAGGTTATAAGAGACAGGATTTATAATCATCTTGAAGGTGATTTAGAGCTTTGGATCAGAAATTGGCTAGCTGAAAGAAGACAGAGGGTGGTGGTTGATGGCAAATGTTCATCCTGGAGTTTAGTTACTAGTGGTGTACCGCAAGGATCTGTTTTGGGGCCACTGCTGTTTGTCATTTTTATAAATGACCTGGAAGAGGGTGTAGAAGGGTGGGTTAGTAAATTTGCGGATGACACGAAGGTCGGTGGAGTTGTGGATAGTGCCGAAGGATGTTGTAGGTTACAGAGGGACATAGATAGGCTGCAGAGCTGGGCTGAGAGATGGCAAATGGAGTTTAATGCGGAAAAGTGTGAGGTGATTCACTTTGGAAGGAGTAACAGGAATGCATAGTACTGGGCTAATGGGAAGATTCTTGGTAGTGTAGATGAGCAGAGAGATCTTGGTGTCAAGGTACATAAATCCCTGAAAGTTGCTACCCAGGTTAATAGGGCTGTTAAGAAGGCATATGGTGTGTTAGCTTTTATTAGTAGGGGGATCGAGTTTCGGAGCCACGAGGTCATGCTGCAGCTGTACAAAACTCTGGTGCGGCCGCACCTGGAGTATTGCGTGCAGTTCTGGTCACCGCATTATAGGAAGGATGTGGAAGCTTTGGAAAGGGTGCAGAGGAGATTTACTAGGATGTTGCCTGGTATGGAGGGAAGGTCTTACGAGGAAAGGCTGAGGGACTTGAGGTTGTTTTTGTTGGAGAGAAGGAGGAGGAGAGGTGACTTAATAGAGACATATAAGATAATCAGAGGGTTAGATAGGGTGGATAGTGAGAGTCTTTTTCCTCGGATGGTGATGGCAAACACGAGGGGACATAGCTTTAAGTTGAGGGGTGATAGATATAGGATAGATGTCAGAGGTAGTTTCTTTACTCAGAGAGTAGTAGGGGCGTGGAACGCCCTGCCTGCAACAGCAGTAGACTCGCCAACTTTAAGGGCATTTAAGTGGTCATTGGATAGACATATGGATGAAAATGGAATAGTGTAGGTCAGATGGTTTCACAGGTTGGCGCAACATCGAGGGCCGAAGGGCCTGTACTGCGCTGTAATGTTCTAATTCTAATTCTAATTATACTCCATTAGTGAACCGAGGAAAGTATACCTAGATAAACTGGTCTACACACCACGCAAGCTTCCTCACACACTAATTAGCTCTTTGAACACTGCCCCACATCCCTCTCCTCTTTTCTCCCTCATGTATGCATCATCTCCCCTTAAACGTGCCAACACTCTCCTGTTCAGCCACTATATACTGCAGCAGGTCCACATTCTCACCATTCTCTGTGTTTAGAAATTGATCCAAAATTCTTTATTTAGTCAGTTGGCGGCTATCTTTCATTTGTACCACCGTGTTCTGGATTCAACCACTAGTGGAAACAGTTTCTCCACATCCACTCTGTTCAATTTCTTTGTAACTTTAAAGCCCATCAGGTCTCCCAGAAGGGTTGTGAACCAGAGGACACTAACTTAAGATGATTGGCAAAAGAACCAGATGTGACATGAGGAAAGCCTTTTTTACATGAGTGGTTAGGATCTGGAATGCACTGCCTGAGAGTGTGCACTTCTGTGATGTTACCATTCTATGACTCTATTCCTCTTGGTCACCTATTTTCCCGAGAAAAAAAACAATGGCTTTTCAATCTTTCTCGATAGTTGCATCCTCACAATTCTGGCAAAATCTTTGTCAGTTCTTTCTGCAATTTCTCGAGTAATCCAAAATCCTTCAATACCCTGGTTTACTACAAGTCAAAATTATCCAATTTAGACTTAATTTGCAATTGTTATTTTACTTCAATTGCAAAATAGACTCCTATAGCTCAGTGGTATGCTTATAAAATATGGAGGGACTTTAGTTATTCTTTATGTATGTATGAAAATTAAGCCTAATTTATATAGGTAAATTAGATTGATTTAGTCCTTGGCCCAGCCACACCTCTGTTAAAAGTCAAAGCTGAAGCCATGCACTTTCCTACAAAGAGAGAGAGAAATGTGGATGTTCCTACACTCTCGCCTCCTCTCAGTTGCCTTCATTTGTCTAGCAAGATTACCAAGGTAAAAGGCTGAGGTCAGTCTATTGTTTCCAGAGAATATCTAAGACATGGAGAGCTTGTGAGAGAAAAATAATTACAATCCAACAATATTTGTTTTTATTACTTAGAAGAAAATTCATTTGTGACAGAGAATAGGCACTGTAAAGGTGCTATATTTATAAAATATAATTTATGTTGGAATCCCAATATTATTAATCTTTCAGTGTTAAGCTACTATAAAATAATCCTATCCTGGTTTGCAAGATGAGAATGAAAAGATTTTTAACCCCACAAAGTTATAGACATTTTGAATAAATTCCTGGTTAGAGCTGTTAATGCTGTATTAATAAAAACTTTGAAAAAAGCTCAATGAATATCTAGGGGTTGTCTCTGTAGGGTAATCAGATGTATGGATAGAGATAACAGAATGAGGAAAATGATGGTTCCTGAGCTGCCCTGATGGGATGCTGGAATTACCTTGTGAAATGGACAAGCCTTGTTATTGGACTTTAATAAAGCATATGGTCCTAATCAGCTAGTAACATTAGATTGTGCTTGAGCTGACCCTTTGATATACCTGATATGCTTATTCTTATATGATAAATTTCAATGAACATAGTTTTATGCATTTTACATAAAGGAACATTAAGAGTGGAGTATTTTGGCCACATTTTGATTTCTAATCTTTATCTTTTAAACTGACAGTATTTATAATTTTCAGAACTTAGTTCTTTGCATGTCCATTAACTGGATACTTGAAAATGTAGTATGTCTAAGGATCCTCCGAACATGTCATTGGTCAGAAGTGTTATGATTGATTGGCACTTTCAACACTGGTAGAACAATAGAGGAATGCCCTCTTTTCCTTCCTTTATTTGTCCTTGCTATTAAGCTCTTGCAATCCTTAGCCATCTCAGTCCCATTATTCAAGGTATCTGCTTTTCATCCACTGCACATAAATTTAATTTATATGCCAATGATGTTTTTATACATTGTCAATCTATCTGCCTCTCTTCTGCATCTCATTACTGTCATTAAATAGTGCTCCAATACATCTCGTTACAAGGTTAATTGGGACAAATCTAAAATCCATCCCCTTCAATAAATATATTTTCTAACTGCCGCCCCCCGCACCCACCCCCCCAACTCATGTTAGGGTTATGGGAAACCAGTGTCTTACACATCATTGTACTCATTGATTGCAAATGATATTTTTGAAGCACACCTTTCCATCTTAAAAGCAGTTGAACCTGAGAAATTAGTCTGTGAAATTAGCATATTGCAGGTTTTTGCTTCTGTATTTTATAGTGTAATATTCTTCCCATAACCTAATATGAGTTTAATTTAGTTAATTAGGAAGATTTGCAGTTCTGAATCCCATTCTGTTTAAGTGATCAGCTTCACTTTTTTACCACAACTTTACAATCCATACACCATTTATAGGGTCTGGAAATAAACTGTTCATTTAGTCTTAAATTGTGCTATATCCATTTTTACATTCAGCTTCTCAAGCCAATTAGAAATATTTGGGAAAATCAAATAAAATTAACCAATTAGAAAAATATTTCTAAGTGGTTCATTTTATTTGTTTTTTTAGGGTTTGCTTGAAATTTACAACCTTTTACCATATAGCCTACATTTTACAATGATCTGATTGTCACTTTTAGGTTAGAGTCCCAGAAACTAACAATTGATTTTAGTTCTGATTTTCTGGGTAGTTGAACTGAGTTTGAACCAGGGATATCTGTAAGTAAATAAAACCATTAATATTTACAGAACCTTTAAAGAGAGGGAACTGGGATGAAATCATGGCTGAAATTCAAACAAGGGCAATTTGCAATGATTTTGTTTTAAATTTCAATAAATAATGTTAAAACAGTTATAAATTGCTCCTAAAATTGTTAAAGAAATATGTTACTCTGCATTTTCTGTTAACTGCGTACTTTCCACCTATAAAAAAGCATGCATGCTTTGTATCTGAGAGTTAGTACGACAGATTCTTGACTGATTGAAAACAAATCTTTCTTAGTACCATGTAGTTCCATGCAACAACATAATGACATCATGTCTTAATTGTCGAACTATGTGTGCAGTTGCACAGGATTTCAGGAAACAGGACCCCAGTGGGCTGTAATTAGGTGTGGTTCAACAGCATAACATCTGGAAATTATTGTTACCACACTTTAACCATATAAACAAAGCTGTAATATAGATACCGATAATTTTTTTAAACTCGAGTGCTTTGTGTAGGAAGCTAATTGTTTTCAATTCACAAAACTGGCACAGATGCTGTGATTCAATTTTCTAATTATGTTGATTGCTTTTTATCCTTCTTCCTTTGCAGTTCTTTTAAAATACAATTCTGTAAATTTTGAAGCCAAATTAAATTCCAGCAGGGGTAACTTTCTACATTCCATTATTGGTAAGAACAGTTTAATGGCTGGGATTTGTTTCAAGCCAGCATTGGAATACTCTTAAAAATTGGAGGTGCATTTTTTTTTAAGTCTGATTTTATTACGCCATAGGAACTTCACACATTTGCTATGATTGAGATGTGAAGAATTATTATTATTTTACAAATATCCAGTGTATTTCATGATAATTAACTGCTGATCCGGAATACATTAAAATGCATTGATGTAGAATTAGAAAAAAATCCAGTTTTGTGGAATGCTTAGGTTTACACAATGCATGCAGATCACATAAAAAAAACATTTTATTGCTTTTGGAAATCAGAAATCATTTATTTAATTTACAGTGGTTTGACGGCATGTCATTTACAGGAAAATCATATAAATACTAATACCAATTCAATGCTATTCACAGTAATCCTCAGTTTGTGTCCATGCCATATTTCTATTTTGCCACTATTAACCCTGAAAGTAATAGCAGTTATGTATTTTACTCCAGTATTTGCAACTTAATTGATTTTACAGGCAGTTAAAATAAAATTTTCGCCATCATTTCAGTACAGATGAATCTAAACGTTTCTTAATATAAAACCAATTTCTATTGACTTCAGACAAATGCACACCTGATCCGAGCATAGAATTCCAACAAGACCAAATTATTTCCCCTTCATCCTCATTTTGTAGTATTCTTGATCCAGGCATAGCAAATACATAATAGTAATCCAAGCATAAAATCTTCCCCAATTACTTATATACTTCATAGTAAAGACACGGAATATTGCCAAAACGTTGACTAATTTCACCAACAGATATTTCTTAGCAAATCAGTAATGGGTCAGGGTTTGACTTTCTAACCTTGCAGCTGTGACATGAAGAAGTAAAAAAAATTTTTTGCTAAATGATTACATTCATCCACTCAATTGGATTTAGATTTGTATTTTAATTGTTTTTTCAACTGTTTTCTTAGCTACACTTCTTTCAAGTCATCTTAATTAAACACTGTATGCCTTTGAAGTTTTTCTCCGTTTAGAGTTTAGTTTAGAGATACAGCACTGAAACAGGCCCTTCGGCCCACCGAGTCTGTGCCGACCATCAACCACCCATTTATACTAATCCTACACTAATCCCATATTCCTATCACATCCCCACCTGTCCCTATATATTTCCCTACCACCTACCTATACTAGGGGCAATTTATAATGGCCAATTAACCTATCAACCTGCAAGTCTTTGGCATGTGGGAGGAAACCGGAGCACCCGGAGGAAACCCACGCAGACACAGGGAGAACTTGCAAACTCCGCACAGGCAGTACCCAGAATCGAACCCGGGTCTCTGGAGCTGTGAGGCTGCGGTGCTAACCACTGCGCCACTGTGCCGCCCAGCACATTACTATGTTGCATTTTAATGTAAAATGTTGCACACAATCAGTTATCGGCAAAGATGCTATAGGCATAATTTTACAAGTGGAGGAGCTATGGATAGATTTGATATTCTAAATCTTGTGATGTGCAAAATCAATTTAAATTTTCACCTGATAAAATTAACTACATCTGGAGTATAACAAACTGTAAGTTGCTTCTGCATATGAAGCTATTCAGTTCCTAATAGTCACTGTGTAAGACAGTGTAAAATGGGTCTTAGAATCAGACCTGGATTTTGTTAGTTTAGGTTGAAATAGTTGAAAATGCTCAGTTTAAACTTTTAGAAAATAAATTGCTCAGCACTGCAATCATTGAGGCTTGTTTGAAGCCATGCATACCCAATTGCTCAAACTGGATTTTTTTCCTCTAAAGGATATGATAAGTGTATTTTTTTCCTTAGCTGTTAGTAGTGACTTTACTGCTGTAAAATCCGTTATGATAAGTGTATTTTTTTTCCTTAGCTGTTAGTAGTGACTTTACTGCTGTAAAATCTGTTATTGGCTAATTCTGCAATTTTCACCTCATGACTGCATAAAGAAGCATACCGTTGTCCAAATATTCACCCAGCCGACTTCATGCATTGCAGTCAGCATTTGCTCAGCTGCTGCTACGAGCAGTACAATAGCAGGTATGTTGGTCTATTGTTTTTTGTTAGAAAATGCTCTCAATTACACTATTATAAAATGGATAGAAGCACCCAGAGTATTTCTGTAAGCTAATCGTCAGAGATAAGGCCAGCTTCTAACCATCTTGGATCCATCAATGGGAACACTGGCAACAAGCTTACAAAAATCAGACAATAGGAATTCCTCTTTTCCCCAGTTACAGTGATAGCTGTCAACCACTACTGCTAAAGAGTCAACTGAAACATAATCAGGCACAGTTTTACTATTTCAGACAAGAGAAAGAAGATGTTCTTGTTCTTGCTTACTGTCAATGGGAACATTTTACTTTATTTGATATTTATTTGTCACTATTGCATTTTTTTATGCTTTAGTCCTGATATTCACTTTCATTGGGCAACGTATAGGGCAGGAAGAGAAGAACTGGTATCTATATTGGCAGTTTTGTCACAATTAGAAATGTTTTGCATTGTAATTAACTCCCAAGCCCTCAATCCTATATTTGTATATGCAAATCATTGGACTTTTAACTTTAAAAAAAATTATAGAACACTTGGAGGGTAGAATTATTATACAGTAAAATGTAAGTTAACCAGAAAAAAATTATAAAAAACACAAAAGTCACATCATTTTGTATTGTATGATGGTTATGCTATTAAGAATTATCCTAATTACATTCTTATTTCCATTAGCAAATTAATAATTAGAGAACAGACTTTCTCTTACAATTCAAAATTGTAAGTCCTATCTTATGTAATTTGCTCCATAGAATCACCAACATCAAATTGTATTTTTAGCGCACCTTTAACACACTAACATGCCCCAAGGCGCTCTCCCAGGAGGGTTATCAAACAAAATTTGACACTGAGCCACATAAGAAAATGTTAGGGCAGATGATCAATAGTTTGGCCAAAGAGGTAAGTTTTAAAGAGTGTATTAAAGGAGGAAAGAGAGGTTTAGGTAGGAATTTCCAGAGTTTGGAGCCTAGGTAGCTGAAGGATTATACCAACATACCTACGAATTAGGAGCAGGAGTAGGCTGCTCGGCTCCTCGAGCCTGCTCCGCCATTCAATAAGATCACGGCTGATCTGATTGTAATCTCGACTCTACATTCCCGCCTACCCCCGATAACCTTTCTCCCCCTTGCTTATCAAGAACCTATCTACCTCTGCCTTAAAAATATTTAAAGACCCTGCTTCCACTGCCTTTTGAGGAAGAGAGTTCCAAAGACTCATGACCCTCTGAGAGAAAAACATTTCTCCTCATCTCTGTCTTAAATGGACAACCCCTTATTCATAAATAATGACCCCTAGTTCTAGATTCTACCACAAAGGGAAACATCCTTTCCACATCCACCCTGTCAAGACCCCTCAGGATCTTATATGTTTCAATCAAGTAAACTCTTACTCTTCTAAACTCCAGCGGATACAAGCTTAGCCTGTCCACCCTTTCCTCATAAGACAACCTGCCTATTCCAGGTATTAGTGTAGTAAACCTTCTCTGAACCCTAATGTGCTTCCAACGCATTTACATCCTTCCTTAAATAAGGAGACCAATAATGTACACTGCATTCCAAATGTGGTCTCACCAATGGCCTGCAAAACTGAAGCATAACCTCCTGCTTTTGGATTCAATTCCCCTCACGATAAATGATAACATTCTATTAGCTTTCCTAATCACTTGCTGCACCTGCATACTGACCTTTTGAGATTCATGTCCAGAACACCCAGATCCCTCTGTATCTCAGAGCTCTGCAATCTCTCACCATTTAGATAATATGCTTCTTTTTATTCTTCCTGCCAAAATGGACAATTTCACATTTTCCCACATTATATTTCATTTGTCAGATCTTTTCCCACTCACTTAACCGATCTATATCGCTTTGTAACCTCCTAATGTCCTCTTCACAACTTACTTACCTACCTATCTCTGTGTCATCAGCAAATTTAGCAACCATACCTTCGGTCCCTTCATCCAAATCATTTATATAAATTGTAAAAAGTTGAGGCCCCAGCTCAGATCCATGTGGCACACCACTTGTTACATCTTGCCAACCAGAAAATGACCCATTTATGCCTACTCTCTGTTTTCTGTTAGCCAGCCAATCCTCCAATTGATGTGGTACCTTATCAAATGCCTTCTGGAAATCTAAGTACAATTACATCCATCAGTTCCTCCTAATCCACAGCATGTTACTTCTTCAAAGAACTCCAATGGCTGCCAATGGTGGAGTGATTCAAATCAGGGATGCTCAAGAGACCACAATTGGAGGATCACAGATATCTCAGAGGGTTGTGGGGCTGGAGGAGATTACAAAGATAGGGAGGGGTGAGGCCATTTAGGGATTTGCAAACAAGAATGAGATTATTATGCAGTTAGGGTAACATAGCAATGAATCATGCTAATTCAATCTAATTTCCCTCTGTGCATTAGGCTAATTACAAAGTAGATTTTCCCTACATTATAACTCAAAACATCCACTAGCATAAAGTTGTAAGGCATTGAGATCCCTCATTTCAGGGCCTAGTAATGCATACTGTAACACATTTGTGGAAAAACAAGGTTTCAGCCCTATGTAAATCACAACATATTAAATTAAACCTCTCCTTCACATATCATTCTGTAATATTGCAAAGATCATGTTTATATCTATCACACAGGCAAAGCACAATTGGATTTCGAAGTTATAACTTCAGTTCAACTTCAGCCAACTCATTAAAGTCAGTACAGCTAAGGAGTGATCCTCCATTGTGCTGCCATGTGTGTGCACTAAAGCAAAATGATGATGAAACTATTTTTACCAAGGATACCCAGATTCTTCACCATTTTGCAGCTCAGTAACGGACATGAATAAAATTATCACAAAGGTCTCCTTCTCCCCCACCTCAGTCGCTTTGTCTGTCCACATTATAAACATGTGTTACAATTCATTGATGTTCATGGCTCTGCATATATCTGCAACGCACTAGAGTAATCTGCACTATAATATTCAAAATAATAAATTTTAGTCATACATTGGCACTGCGCTTGCAGAAAATCTACCTCAACTTCGATTAACAACCTATATATAACAGACGTCAAATTTGCAATAAAATACTGATCAATAAAACTTTGTAATATTGTTGTTAAAAGCAACATATTTCAGGGGTTATCAACCCTTTTAAAATAAAGGGATTTCATCTTTACACTATGTCACTTAAATCATTAAAATGTTTGTGTGTACTATTATAATCAGACAGTAAATTATAGCTATTGGCTGTATTAGGAATGCTTGGTTTGACCTCATAATTCAAGGTTTGTCATGGCTACAGAAAATGCTTGTCTAACAATCTGTTGATTGCAAGTCTGGAGCAGCTGTGAACATTAATTGGAAGCAATGAAGGCGAGGTGAGAACCACACTGAATTCATATCAAATTGTCATTTACCTAATGAAAATCTGCAGTTTGCCTTTTGTGTTTATACGTTTAAAACAATGTTGCTATTAAATAAAACAATTCACTCTACTGGTATCTGTATGGTCTGTATCTTGTTTCAATAAATGCCAGCACAGGCTAGACTATATAAGGCTCACTGGTGTATTTCCATTATAAAATCACTGCAACAGGGACTCTGAAGCTTTGTCTTCATGTGTATAATACATTCCTTGTGAATCTTACACAATTTCTCAGGTTAGGCCTGTGTGCCCTGAGTGATTTGACAGTCTGGATACCACAGCTGCACCAGTTTAACCACTTACAGTAGTAAAGGACAATGAACAAGCGGCTTGGTGGGAGACCACAGAAGTAGAGTGTCTGTCTTCATGAAAAACTAACTGTCCATCTGCCCTGCAGTCTCCTGTGGGCAGTACGCAAAACGCCATTTACCTCAACAACTATATAGTGCCCGCAACCTATCTGCAAGTTTGTTTATGTGTAACCGTGGTGCATTTATATGCCCATGACCTGTTTGTCCTTTCTCCTGCCTGCAGTGGAACATTCAAAGGCAAATAGCCTTGTTAGTGTTGGTTAACTAATAGAACACAATGAGAAAAACAATTCAATAAAGAAAAAGCAGTTAAATCAAAATGGTCCAGCAATACTAGAGTGATACAATGTATACAGTTTGTATTGGCATGGTATCTTAGGCAGGAAATTGCAATATATACATAATCTACACCATTTAGGCTTGTATAGGTAATGAAAGATATAGTATAGCCTACTATTTTCCTGTT
Source organism: Heterodontus francisci (assembly GCF_036365525.1). Classification (NCBI taxonomy): domain Eukaryota; kingdom Metazoa; phylum Chordata; class Chondrichthyes; order Heterodontiformes; family Heterodontidae; genus Heterodontus; species Heterodontus francisci. The sequence continues at coordinate 40,744,484 of NC_090389.1, read as the reverse complement.
TTCATTTGAACCCCAGCTGAACCTTAGATTGATGATGATGCAGTATTATTTTCTTGGTCAAACATTTATTTGTAAAATTTACATTTTTTGCACTTCAGATTGGATATTTTCATAAATCAGCTTTCCTTCCTTTAAAATGCTGATGATTGGTGATTATAATAGATAGGTATCAAATATAGAATGTGCAATGATATTGTTTGTTTAAAGATATCCCGACAGTTTTACAAACTTCACTCTGTATGCAGTCTCAACAGCCAATGTGGCAATGGGAGGGGATTGTCAACAGGGCAGCACCTGCATTTCACATGTGGTAACTTTTGTAAACAGCTGCTTTTTAAAAAAAATTGCAATATCCTGTTTGCTTTGGGAACTCTTAAAGCATTATTAACAAATATAAACAACACATGGTTCCTCTTAAAATATTGTGCCCATGTTATGCAACTTTGCCAAATGAAGTCAACAGCATGAAACACTAAAATATTCAAATAATATTTTATCCTTCCAGCGCTCTTAAAAACCATCACTTTGCAAAAACACATTCTTTATTTTTCCAAAGAGCCAATGTCAAACTTTACTGGTGACTGTGGTGCGCTGGGAAGAATATTGTTTAGATTGGAGTTATGATGGATTTGAAACGCATCTTTAACCATTTAACATTATCTAATTTCATACAATTAAAAAAATCAGTACATGAGTTTGAAAGCATGTCTATTGTGATGCCTTATGTTTAGAATATTTCTGAAGAGGCATAATATTAGTCTCAATTATCGTAGGGATTTGGCAATTTTCCATAAACAGTTCTGGGAACAATTTTGATCATTAGCTGTGTAAACTGGGACTTTGCCAGGAACATTTTGAGGACCTGAGAGGGTAATTAGTTATTGACTGATAAACAGTGTTGGAACTGAGGGCACATCATACCTCTCAGGCCCAGGTCCAGAGAGCTTTCATATATTCTCTATTCCAATTGTTCTGAATTAATCTGTGTCCCCGTCTGTTGATTAACTTATCTTTTCTTCTTTTACATTAAATTTATTTTTTCAGAGTAATGTACTTTGGATATTGGGAATGTTGTTTGTCTCACAAAGTAGCCTGTTCGTTCAATAAGCTGGAGTGTATAATGCACTACGTTTTCCTGTTGTAGGACATGGGTTTGCACCTACAGTTTGTCCACAACATTCCCAATCTGAGCCGGGGATCATGAGATGAAGAGTATTTCCTCAGAGGGAGGGATGGAGAAAGTTACAATTGGGAGCTCAGTTGACCAGAACTGCTTCCATACCCATCTTAGCACTGGCTAAAAGAGTAGAAGGGCCCATCTGCCCACCCTGTCAGCTCAAACAATGATTCATGGCATGGGGAACCTAATAGCTCCAGGATTCAGCAAAAATTAGCTCCAGCAGAAATCTTAAGTTGATTGCATTTAGTCTTGGCGATATTAAAATAGCAAGTTTGCTGAGTGGACTTAAGCAATCACTTTTTATTTTTCTATTGCTCACACATTAGCCTATCAATCATGTTAACTTTGCACAGGCACATCAGCAGATGCGAATGAAATGCATTTCTTTAAATATTGAATGCAGGTCACATTTCTCAAAGTTTTTTTTCTGTGATCTCCATGGCTAGGAAAGTCATTTCAGGAGGATGTCAAAGAAATGCTATCGCAAACGATATTTAAGAACTGTTTTGTGGACGTTTTTTGAATATTTATGTGTTAGTTTTGTTCAATAAAATATTTTAATGTTCAATATTAATTCTGTCAAGACATATAATAATGCTATGAAGCATTAAATAATAGTCATACAATGGCGTAAAAAACCAGAGAAAATAGTACAGAATAATATCAGATTGCAATAGTAATTTCTGCATTCGTAAATATTGTGATGGATAAGCAAGTCTTATTAATAAACCTGAATGGTCCAAACGGTCCCATTTTTTGCTCAATGTCAATAACTGTGTTTTATATATTTATTTCTGTGGCTTCCAGCTGAAGTGAGGTCAGGGACACACCAATCAGCATCCCTGGACTAATAAGTCTGTTAAGTGTCTCACCCCTAAACCCCAACCAGAATGCTCACACTGTTGAATAACTTGCCAACATTCACAGTTCACACTGCACACAAAGGGCTGAATTTAATGAGCCTGCCACCGGTTCCAGAAATGGGTGCCATTCCTGTCCGTCATGTGGGCAGCTGCCGCACCATGATAGCACAGTGGGCGGCCATTTTGCATAGTGGAGACATGCCCCCCACCCCCCAATCACATGGCAAGGTCGGGATGCAAGTCACCAATTATGGCATCAGATGACTCCGGAAGAGGTGCTGGCGCCATATTTAAAAGCCTGCCAGCTCTGCATTCACTCCTGCTTTAGAGTCTTTGCCAGCTTTGCACAGTTTAAAACATTGCTGGACTGATTCCTGGACCCCTAAACCCTGAGGAGGACAGCACAAGATGGCCAATGCAAGACACAGGATGGCCCCACCATTCAGTGATGCCTCCCTGCAGATTCTCCTTCAGGCTGCAAGGGAAATGCTTCACCAGTGATTGCAAAAAGAGGTCCTCCCGCCTGACCAAGCAAGCCTGGGTGGAGATCACAGAGGATGTTGTGTGATTGCCTTTAAGAGTGATGTCCCTTTAAGATCTTAGTATGTTAATGAGCCAAGTACCAGGATGCAGTCATGTGACTGCCAGCCAGAGTCTCTCTACTACTGTAACACCCAGAGTAAGGTTCTGTAAATAATTAGCTTTGTACTGTATAATAGTTTAGTTGTAATAAACCTGTTTGAGATCTTCAACCAACTGGACTTCACTCATCTCATTTATGTTGCATCAGACAACATAAAAGAACTCATTACAGAGGAGTACAGCAACCGTGGCTTCACCCACCGGAACTGGGTCCAGTGTCGAAAGACGGTCAATGACCTCCTGCATTCAGCCTAAGTGAGTGCTCCATAACAGTCTCCTTTCTGGGGATTGCATGGGACTACGTGGGAGGGTGCGCAACATGGGGAGGGTGACACTACTGCAGTGATGGCAGACGGTTCAAGGTATTACTTCATCCTGACAGATGCATGGCTACATCTCAGCTACAGGCCACCTTGATTCATAGGCCATCCCCATTAACTCCCCTGACACCATGTGTCATCATGAGAGCTATTAGATTCCCCCCTGTAGGGGACGAGGGGCTGACAGTAGCAGAACTATCATGTTGATCTCTCTGCCAATTTTTACTTTTTCCATCCTTCCTCTTGCAGGACAAGAACGCCCACAGTAGGAGCTGGATTTTAACTGCCCGCTGCATGGTGGCCCACAAATGCGAGCAGGGCAGTGCCATGCCACCACAATTTCCCGCGCGACATCTCATTTAAATACCCAGGTCAGCCCGCCCCCTCCATGTGATTGGGGAGGAGGGGGCGGGCTCTCTGAGGCCGGCAATGGTGTCAGTTGCTTGTGTGTAGGTTCTGGCACCATATTTAAAGGGCAGCCAGCTCTGCCAGCTAATTTACATTTTCAAAGGAAACAAACTCCCCCCCCCACTATTCAAATCAAAATTCTATCACCCCTTTCCCACCCCCCAATAACAATAAAATTAGGTATCTGCCCTTCACCAACGCCCCCACCACCCCCCAAAACACGTAACTTTTAAATATGACCTTCCCGCCCCAAATTGAACAAAGTTCACAGTTCACCCCTTCCCACCATCCTCTACACGAATGACAAAAATTTGACCCTGCACCCCCCTGCCGCCCCCCGGCACTAAAAATCTCACGCTCCCACTTCCCCACCTCTGCGGCACCTGCTTTCCCCAGACAGGAAAGTAAAGGCGCAGGAGTGCCGGCCGCCTCTCTGAAGATTGCGGCCCAACTGTTACTTTGCAGGGAAGTGTACCCTCACTGGGGCATATTGCAGGGCTCCACCGGGTCGATCGAAGCAGTGGAATCTCAACTTCAGTAACCCAATGGCTTGCTCAATAGTCGCTCAAGTGGAACCATGGCAATTGTACCTCTCCTCTGCTGCATTGTGAGGGTCCAATACTGGCGTAAAAAGCCACGTCTTCAATGGGTGGACCTTGTTCCTGGAAATCCATCCCTGAAGGCAAGTGGGAGCCTGAAAAGATGTGGTATCTGGCACTGTCGAAGTATGTCGGCATTGTAGCTGCTTCTCGGGAAATGGGCACACACCTGCAGGAAACGCTTTCAGTGGTCGGAGACCTGTTGAACGATGATGGAATGAAAGCCATTCCTGTTGATGAAGGCGGCTGGCGGGTCCCTTGGAACCTTGATGGCCGCATGCATGCAATCTATCATGCCTTGTACCCAGAGGTATCCAGCAATGGCCCCAAACCCTGTCTGTCTGACTGTCAGGGTCAGTCCAGTAGTGCACATATTCGCCAGCCTTCTTGAACAGGGCATTAGTCACCTCCTTGATACAGCAGTAGGCTGCTGACTGGGAGATCCCACACGTCCCCAGTGGTTCCCTGGAAAGATCCAGATGTGTAGATGTTTAGTGCCACGGTGATTTTCAGGGCCACTGGCAGAGGGTGACCCCCGAATCCCAAATGTCACAACTCGTCCTGAAGCAGGATGCATAGGTCGGTGATGGCCTCACTGTAGAGCCACCGTCTTCGCTGACAATAGCATTCAGATACTTGGAGGTAGCCGATCCAAGTCCGGTACACTCTCTGGTGAAGGTGGGCGCCTTCTTAGCCTGGCCGGCTGCTGTTTCTCTCATCATGGAGCTTCACGGGCAGGCACAGAAGCCTCTTGGTCTTCCCTCCATTGGAGACGCACCATCACGCCACAGGGTCCAGTAATACAGGGTGTATAAGACCCAAGCCATGTGATCACTGGTCACTCAGAGCGCTGTTGATGCAGAGACAACCCTGACTTGACAACTGAATTCTCTCAATGGAGTCGCTGATGCACCTCAGAGTCCAACCTTGCTGATGGCCAATCGTCTGTTCCAGCAGTGTGAGCAACTAAACACATCACACAGCAGTTTGGTAATCCAATGCAGCTGCCCCACCAACATCCACACCCACAAAACCTACTCTAAACCCTTGCGCAGTGCCCTAGACCCCGATACCCCTTGCAGAGCTCCCAAGAGCCCGAACCTCCTACCAGAGCACCCAAGACCCCGAGATCCCTTGCAGAGACCCCGAGACCCGGAACCCCCCTGCACAGCCCCTGCGACCCTGAACCCCCTTGCACAGTCCCAGAGGCCCTGAACACCCTTGCAGAGCACACAGCAACACAGTACAACAATGGCCTCCACAACTCCCTCATTCCCTATGCAGCAATACTCAAGCTGCCTCCCCATCATGGCAATAAGCCTCTTGCCTTGGTGCTGCCAGGTTTTAATGGTCATGAACCTGAAGGCACATGAGAGCCACCTGCTGTCCACTAAATCGAAGGTCAATCATTAAATCAGAAATAATTAGATTTAAATGCATTTTAAAAAGCTGCTCAGCAATTTAAAATAGTTTCCCGTTACACAGGCCGTCAATGCCACCTTGGTGCTTTCCTGCCACTGACAAAATCTGAAAAAGTCATTACAACGCTGGATTTCAGGGCGGATGGTTCCGATGCAATTCTCCGTCCCCCCACACCACCATTCCCACCTTAAACGGCCACATTAAATTCTGCCCAGAGGGTGGCTACTTGAGTATGCATAATAATCAGCAATGTTCCAGTATACTCACTGCAAAAACTCTGATCTGTAGTAAGGGTCATCTATCCAGCATCATTACCAAGGCAGCAGAACCATTGTGACTTGTATTCACTATACACAAGTAGCAAGGTCAGAGCATCTTTTTCATCTTCACACAGTTTGGCTGATGTGTAAGGATGGGATATCTGACAAGTCAGCATTTCTTTAAGGGCTATTGTATGCAATGGTTGCATATGGTGGAAACCAAAAGTTTCCCTGTTGTCACAAAAACGTGCTATGTCAAATGATTTTTTTTTAAATCCTGGAAACCTGATTATTAAACTGATGGAGACAAACCACTCGAACCTTGCAAGCTTCGAACTTTTCCATGCTGACCTTGATCACTGAGGCATATCCCCTGCTGTAGATTGCAGTGTTCAGTGATTTAATTGATCTGTGTTTGATTGTGTTAGTCTGCTCACTGATTGATGCCCACTGTGCTTAATTACTTAAGCCTGATGGTGGAGCTAGAGAGTTTTGAGAAGGTTCCGGAAAGAACAGAGACCCCCCTTGAAGGAAATCATCCTCATTGCTGCCTCCCAGAAAACCCAGCAAATCAGTCACCCATATCTTCAAACTGGAAACCTCAGGACCACCAAAGGAAAGGCGCTTGACAACAGAATTCAGCCTGAAGCCAGCCGAGTCACCAACCTCCACAGACTGTAAACCCCCTTTATTTCTCTGGACTCTAATTCAACCAATCTATCTTTCCTACTCTGTAACCTATTTGTGTGTGTGTGTGAAAATTGGAGCGCATTTTTATTATTTTACTTAGATCAATTTAAGTGCAATAAAGTTAACCACTTGCTTTGTTAAACTCGAGAAAACCTGTCCGATTGGCTCTTTTTATGATTACGATGCATAAACAGTTAAACACTCACTGAATTGGCAAGTATATCCACTTAAAAAATAAATAAACTTATTGTGGTCAAACAAGGAGAGGGAAAAGAGGGGAGCCTATCGACCCCTCTTCATCTGATCGTAACACTGTTGTTATTTGATCATAGCAGCAAGGATGGAAAGGAGCAACACTGTTCCTTTTGAGGGGTAACCTCTGATCAGGGCCAAGGTTAAAATGTTTGAGTGAGCTGGCATGACAGTCAGTGCAATCTCCCATGTGTAAAAACCACAAATGCAACTGCAGAAAAGTCCTCTGGACTGATGAGGATTGGTAAGGTATGTGTGCCTACATTTGTCTACTCTTACTATGTGAAACATAGGAACAGGAGTACACATTTAACCCCTCAGGGAGTGTCAGAGAGTGCCTGCAAGATTCAGAGAATGACAGAGAGTGACAGAGAGTGACAGAGAGTGTCAGAGAGTGTCAGAGAGTGACAGAGAGTGACAGAGATTGTCAGAGAGTGTCTGAGAGTGTCTGAGAGTGTCAGAGAGTGACAGAGAGTCTCAGAGAGACTCTGGGTTAAATGTGTAACCCTCAGGGTTAAATGTGTAAGTGCCTCAGGGAACTGCAGATCACCATGAAGAAAGCAACTATTCCAGAGCAATCTGCAGTGGAGATTTCAGTGACAGAGGCTCTGAATCCAGGTAGAGCTTTCGTTCTGAATAGTTTGAATCTGGCTGTACACCTTGAGCTCTAATATACAGTATTCCCTCAAGTCAGTTGCAATATGCTGCAGGATCAAATTGAGACACAGGGCTTCACTGAACTCATGGTTACCTAGTGGTCTGCTTCCCACATGGCATTTAGAAGGATGTTCAATGGTAGGGGAATGGTAAATGTTGTCAGAGGAAATGGACTTGCATCTCAGGGTGATGTTACATCTGTTTTACCCATCTACCCACCTCCTGTTATGATGGATAGCATGCACAACCAGGCAACTACCACAGCATTGGATATGGAGCAAACAGTTGAAGAAATATATTAGGACCCAACACAAGAAGGTACCAGAGCACTTCCATTCCTGGAGGCATGGAGGCAGTCATCTACTAAACCCCATCCTCCCAGTAGGGAATTATTTGAATGGAGCACTAGGTTTGGAGATAGAAGGCACACGCATAGGCTGGATTTTAAGGAGCCCTCGATGACATGATCCATGGTGTGGGGGGGGCGGGGGGGGGCAGGTGCCTGAAGATGGTCCCGGATGAGGCCCACCATGGACCTCGACGCCGGCAGGGCCTAGCCCTATATTGCTGGTGGCAGCGAGGCCTTGTGGCAGCCCCTCCACCACTCAGCGATGGGACTGCAATCTAAATATTCAAATACATTTAAATACCTGAATTAGTTAGTCTCCCATTGCCTCCTGATGTCCCACCACGATCTTCACCCCGGTGGCCGGCACTGCCGGGCCTTCGGAACCCTGTCCGGGGAAACAATGCGCAACATTGATGGGGAAGAGGTACGTTTCTCAGTGTGGGAGGGGAGGATGGGGTCAAATTAACATTATGAGTGTAGGGGATAGTGGAAAAGGTTGTAATTTAAAGTTTGTGTAGTTGTGGGGGTGGGGGAGGGATGTCAGATAGTAAAGGTAAGTGTTTGTCGTGGTAGGGCTAACAGCTCTTTAAAAATGGCGTCTGCGCCTGCACACAGGCAGCTGACGCATTGCTTGGGACAGACAGCCCACCCCCTCCACATGATCAGGGGCGGTCGACCCGCCCCGGCTATTTAAATGTGCCACTGCGCTTGCAATCAAGGCGGCTCTTTGGCGTGCGGCCCGCACAGGCGGGCCACCATTTTATAAAATTCAGCCCTATATTCTTTCACAAGGGAGAAGCACCAGGTTGAGCCAGTCTGAGCAAACTTGCCACTCAAATAGTTTTAGATAGAATAAAATGGATCAGTTTTATTTCAATTGACTATTCATTTGGGATGGAACAGAATAAAATAGCAGTTCAGGAATGGATTGGGATTTATAGTAGTTGATGTAGAATGGAGGACAATAATGAGAATAGCATATGTGTCCATTTTATTGCGTACATGTAGAGATTAATATTTGTAAATTGGGCAGCTAAGGCACTGAAGGTCTTACTGATGATAGTCTGCCTTAAGACTCTGCCTGCAAAAGGGATTGCGCATGCATGCCTTCAGACTCTGTTTCAGTAGCCTCCTCTGGTAATCATTATAGCTGGGCTTCTTCTTGTGCCTGCCTATTTCTTTTTGAATAGCAAATTTATACAACAGTCAAAAGAGTACTGCAAACCTTGAAATCTTGGCAGGGCTGTACTGCAAAGCCCCTTCCAGGTTAGTTCAAACATTAGAACCTTTATGGTAACATTCAAATAATCCTTTCTATCATGATCTTGGTAGCCATGTGTTTCTCAATATATGACGCTTCAGCTCTTTTATGTGTCTGAAGGGAATCATCAGTCTCCGTGCCACTTGAATAACAGTAGCACCATAGCTTACTGCAAAATGAAAGAACCATGACTGCAACCAAGAAAGCAGACCTTCATATCCATCATTTTATGCCTATGGTCACAGACCAATTGTGCATTAATGGAATAAACCTCTTTCTGTTCATGAAGTCAACAGAATTGGGGCAAGGACGTCATGTGCTCCAATGCTTTTCTTGATATGTATTAATGACCTAGACTTGGGTGTGCAGGGCACAATTTCAATATTTGCAGATGAAACAAGACTTGGAAGTATTGTGAACAGTGAAGAGGATAGTGATAGACTTCAAGAGGACATGGACAGGCTGGTGGAATGGGCAGATACATGGCAGATGAAATTTAATGCTGAGAAGTTTGAAGTGGTACACTTTGGTAGGAAGAACAAGGAGAGGCAATATAAAATAAAGAGCACAATTCTAAAGGGGATGCAGGAACAGAGAGACCTGGGATATATTTGCACAAATCTTTGGAGGTGACAGGGCAGTTGAGAAAGTGGTTAAAAAGGCATATGTGTTCCTGAGGTTTACAAATAGGGGCATAGAGCACAAAAGCAAGGAAATTTTGTTGAATCTGTATAAATCTCTGGTTCAGCCTCAACTGGAGTATTGCATCCAGCTCTGGACACCACACTTTAGCAAGGATGTGAAGACTTTAGAGAGGGTTCAGAAAAGATTTACGAGAATGGTTCCAGGGATGAGGGACTTCAGTTACCTGATTAGATTGGAGAACATACAAACATACGAATTAGGAGCAGGAGTAGGCCACTCAACCCTCAAGCCTGCTCCGCCATTCAATAAGTTCATGGCTGAACTGATTACTCCACATTTCCACCTACCCCTGAGAACCTTCCACCCCCTTGCTTATCTACCTGTGCCTTAAAAATATTCAAAGACTTTGCTTCCACTGCCTTTTGAGAAAGAGAATTCCAAAGACTCACGACCCTCTGAGAGAAAAAAATTCTCCTCACCTCTGTCTTAAATGGGTGACCCATTATTTTTAATCAGTGACCCCTAGTTCTAGATTCTCCCACAAGGGGAAACACCCTTTCCACATCCACCCTGTCAAGACCCCTGAGGATCTTATATGATTCAATCAAGTTGCCTCTTACTCTTCTAAATTCCAATGGATACAAGCCTAGCCTGTCCAATCTTTCCTCGTAAGACAGCCCACCCATTCCAGGTATTAGACTAGTAAACCTTCTCTGTACTGCCTTCAACGCATTTACATCCTTCCTGAAATAAGGAGACCAGTACTCCAGATGTAGTCTCACTAATGCCCTGTATAGCTGAAGCATAACCACCCTACTTTTGTATTCACTTCCCCTCGTAGCTTTCCTACTTACGTGCTGCACCTGCGTACTAACCTTTTGCGATTCATGCACTAAGGCATCCAGATCCCTCTGCACCTCAGAGCTCAGCAGAGCTGGGGTTGTACTCCTTAGAAAAGAGAAGGCTGAGAGGAGATTTGGTAGAGGTATTCAAAATCATGAGAGATCTGGACGGAGTAGATTCCAATGGCAGGAAGTTCGAGAACCAGTTTTAAAGTTTTTGGCAAAAGAAGCAACAATGGCATGAGAGAAAACCATTTTACACAGAGAGTGGTTAGGATCTAGAATACACTGCCTGAGAGTGTGGTGGAGGCAAATACAATTAGGGTTTTCAAAGCAGATTGGATAAGCACCTGAAGAGAAAAGAAAATTGCAGGGCAATGGGGAAAGGGTGGGGGGAGTGGGACTGACTGAGTTGCTCTTGCAGAGAGCCAGCATCAATATGATGGGCTGAATGGCCTACTTCTGTGTTGTAACCATGCTATGATTAGTACTGGCCAGCATTTTGGTAAAAGTTGCAACATGGAAAAAGTTTTGTTTTAACTACTTCTAATGGCTGTTTTTCATGTGGAAGCTGATTAAGTAGTTAGCTTTGGAACACAAGGTATCTAACACAAGCTTTATGTATCAGTGCACTGTTGGTTTCAGTGCCATTTTCAATGCTTGCTGATGGAATTCAACACATTTCTGACTCGGAACAATGACGACAGCAGGTAACTTATATTTCAAAGTCTTTGTGCAGGGGTAGTGTAAAAAATGCCCTGGCCACTGAATGGTTTTTTATGCACGAGGGCCTGCTTATCTGATAATATGCTGTCCCCACTCATTTCACTAGCATCAGCAGTACCAGTCCAACCAATCTCATAATCAGTCTCAATAGTCTTTAATTATCCCAAATTTTAGGCCATGGTGCATAAAACAAAATCTACTCTGCTTTGCTAATCACACCAGTTGCGTTTAAATCTTATAACAACATTACATTAATCATAGTCCAATGAATTAATCTGGAATTGTCTAGCTGAACAGAAACCTTCAGTATTTCCTACATTCCTTATAGATGGCAAATGTTCAAACTGCTATATTAAATGCTGGGATAATATAAGTATGAAAATATAATAAAGTATAAAAGCTTGCTACTTTTGTATTTTAATGATTCCTTATGAGATTATTTGAATTTCCCCTTTGCTTAAAGATGCATCTGAATTCAATGGATAAGGGAAGCATAATAACATCACATTCTTGCCTGAAGAATAACCAGCAGGCTACATTTGGGTCTGTGTACAAAGCATGAGGTACAAATATGCCATCTGGACATGGGACAGCAGGGGGAAGGTGTACAGGTGAAGGCCCGAGGCCTATGTCAGTGTTGCTCTATTTAAGAACAGATGTTGTGTGGTCTTTGTATGAAGCAGAATGGCTCTGGAGGCTAAATGTATTCATCAGTGACTGTAACTGTGTTTGTAACAGCAATATTTGACCTTGAGGATGATGGTAGCTCTGAATCATGTTTGTTTTTATTTGCTTCATGCTTGTGCAGTGCAAGAATACAATTTTAAGGATAATTTGTTAAAATAATATATATTAACAATATTACTCCCCTGTAACAAACTGTTGGTTGTCAATCAATAAACTTGCAGTGAATAATGTCACAATCATTAATCCTTCAGTATGGATGTCATCATATATTAGTTACTCATAACAGCATGGCATTTATGTCTACTGTCAAATTCATCACTGACAAAAAAAAAGGAAGAAAAATAATATAAAACTGCCTTCCATGAAATTCCTTAGAGGAAAATTCCAATTTGCAAGTGCTTTGCTTTTGTAGTTTATGAATCATCTGAATCCCAAGATGAAATAACAGATCCCAGGTATCCATTATTCTGTTATACATAACATGTAAAATAGGATCAGATAAGTAAGTATTCCTCTTTTCTATTAAACAGTATATTTAAACTTAGCACTCAACATTCTATCTGTGTGTGGTCACTTTACTTGAGAGCTCTCTTTATTAAACCAAATTTTCCATATTATGTAATATTTCATGTGATGTATTTTGTTGTTGACAAGAAACTTATAGCACTTGAAAATTCATTTGAAACCAGCAACAGAAAACTACTTAAACCACAGTAGGGTTTATAGAACAGTGTGCGCAGGAGGGGGTGGGAGGAGGGTCTTTTAAAAATGTAAGTGCACATCTGACAGATCTAATGGAGATGCTAAAGTTCAGACAGCTTTGAAAAATCTCTTCAAAAACTTTACAGCAGCTTGAAATGACATTCCAGGAAGGAAGCACCAATTTTCTCTTGAATACCATTTAATGTTTCAGATTTTAAGTTTTGCATTTGTCTCATTATACTAACTAGTGCAAATAAAATGCATTTTTTATGTTAGATAAGAGCATAGAAAATAACTGGAAAAAATAAGTAAGAAACTTTGCATTGTTATTGAGAAACCAAGAGGAATGGTTAAAGCAGATAGGACAGGGCATCCATCAAGGTTGCTGTTTTTGTACGGAGTGGAAAGATTTGCGGGAAGATTAACCATCTGACGGAACACAATGTAAATGCTCTTTCCATGGCCATAGCCATCTTTATACCTGCTGTTAGTCCTTTACAGCAGGAGGGTTTTATGGGTTCCCACACCTACCCCAACTGGACTTGTGTATCCCACAGGATGTCAACCAGAATTCAGAGCCGGAGTTCCAATATCTGCTCGCCGGGACTGTCTGAACCCTGATACTTTCTGGCTTAGAGGTGGGAATGCTATTAGTAAGCCAAAGGCTTGCTCTACCATCAAAGTAGAAAGAAAGAAAAAGAGGGCAGTTTCCTTCTGTGCCATATACATTACAAAGTCATAAATCTGTTTTTGTAAATAGAAAGATGAGGTAATGTGGAAGTAGTGATTGGGTGATGTCTAGCTTTGGGTTTATAACTTGAAGATTGTTCGAGAAAGGAAAGACTGAGAGGGATAAGCAGTTCCGTGATTTGGAAATGCTGGTATCACTGAGGAAGGAAGACACTTTCACTTTCCCCTATGAAAGCAGCTGTTGCAACATTGTATTACTGCAGCAGTTTTAGTATCTTTCTCTTATTAGAGGACCCCTTTTTTTACTCTAATGCACAGATTCACAATTAAGAAGTGAACTCAGTCATGTGGTAGGGGAATATAGGTAGGTGGTAGGGGAATATAGGGACAGGTGAGGATGTGGTAGGAATATGGGATTAGTGTAGGATTAGTATAAATGGGTGGTTAATGGTCGGCACAGACTCGGTGGGCCGAAGTGCCTGTTTCAGTGCTGTATCTCTAAATCTAAAAAAAAAATGTGTGGTTAAAATAACTAATTTTATTCTACATGGTTTCATCAAGGTTAGGTCCACACTGTCAGCTGCAAATACTGAATAAGCAGACTGTTTAGAAACTAGGACTTTACTTAGCAAGCTAAGCTCTCTGTTTCCCTGAGCACTGTTGCAAAACTAAAGCACATGAATCGGCTTACCTTTATTATTATTATTATTTCGGCTTATCTTTTATTATTTAACACATATCTCTACAACAGTACTAAGTATTACTACAGTGTTTTGCTTAAATAATTTGTTTAAATTCAAGATTTTTGATTTCAACTCACCCTCCAAGCTCAAATAATTGTACATTAAATCTTTTAATGACTTCCCTCTTTTAAATTGACCCTTTTTCTGCTGTTGTGTTATGTTCTCGCTCAGAGCATAAATACAAGAGAAGCAACTATATCAACAATGACAAACATTTACTTGCAGTTTCACTTGTCACACTGGGAGAGAATGGAATAGACTGGTAGATATTACAATGAGTCTTGATTTCAAAATAATGTAGATGTAGAGGAAAGGAAAAGTTTGTAGTACAACAACTTAGGGCAAAGAGCGAACAGTAACAATTTGCACTACTTGTACAGAAAAATTTCTAAGTACTTTACAATAAGGAAGAAAACAATATGGTAGACACAAAGCATGGGAAATGTGAGGGTAATGGAAAGACTAGGATGGGGAGCTGAAGGTTTCGATGAGTTATTGGATGCCATAATGGAAGTGGCAAGGAGGAGGGAACTAGGTAGACTTCTGGGAAGGATAAGAGAAGAAAGTTCAGAGGCTTTTCTAGCAGAAGGCAAAGCTGGGTGCTGAAATGCATTATGGCATGATAAGCTCTTGATAAGAACAACCATTAGGTTTTCTTATTCCGATTGGATTATGGATACGCATAAGATGTTCCTTTTTTTCCAATATCTTCTGTCTTCCTTTCCTGAGGGAGTTTACTTTCAGTATTGCACAGTACCACAGGTATCAGTTATTCTTGGGAACTCTCCTTAAATGATTATTTTTCATATCTGAGTCAGAGTGATCAACCATTGGGGTATCACTCTCTAGCTCGCTACTGCCCTCACCTAAAGTTACACACATGCATTTGCATGTGGATGGCAGTTAAGAGCAGGAGACCTGCTTGATTTTTCTCCCCCATTATACCAACCCAGGTGCAAGGTGGCCAATTATGGCTTATCTACAGTCACTGTAGCCAATTATAGCTCTTGTACTGTCACTCAAACTGAGATCAGATCATTCATAAACCTGGAATTGAACCTAGAACCATCAGATCTGTATGTCATAGCTTGAATATTAGCTTCACTAACTGATTCATTGAGGGCGTTTTCATTTCTTTGGATTTGTGGTTTCTCTTGAATTCACAGTACAGCTCTGCCACAGCATAGTAGAATCTTGTGCATTTGTTGTGGGATGTATAATTGCTATGCTGCCAGATCTTTGGGGCTGCATATTTAGTGGGAAATACTTAACCAAAGACAGATAAAAGCAGAAAAGTAGCAAGGTTTTCTAAACTATGGTCTTGTAATTATACTGTGGGATAACAGCATACAAATTCTTCACATAATTCATCTGAAATTCCTTTCTGCTTTAGCAGAGGCACTAACCCAATTGAAATAAATTCTATCCAGCCTTCACCCTATCTTTTCTGAAAACACTTATTCATGCTGCAGTATGGTGTCACAAGTACCAGCTACTTTCTGGTGTCTAATCCAAATCATCATTTTTCATGTGCAAGCCTCCCAGTGTCTAGTTCCAAGGATATCATTAACATGCACAAACACAAACATGCACATGCACAATCTTATTTACCTCTATATGGTTATTTCTTAAATGTCTTTTCAGACTGAAAAGCTTGAGATTTTTCACCCTTTCTTCATAATTTGGACCTCGGGATCAACCTTGTGGTCTTTCTTTGCACTGCCTTTAGCAATTGCCTGTGGTACTTTAATGCAGCAACCACCACCCCACCCCTCACTCTCCCCCGCCCCTCCCCCCCCCCCCCCTCCCCATTATCAGTTTACTTTTGGTGCTGAATGTGCAATAGTGGGCGTGATGAGGACACCCACAATGCAAACTCAGGTCCACTATTTAAAGGGCCAATTCAAACATGGAATTTGGAAGAGTTGGGAGTTGACACAGAGACAGCAATTTCAGAATATGGACTCAGGGCACTCAAAGGTTGCACCCTGATTTAATAACGCCTCACTTGATGTACTGCTGGAGCATTGCTGGAGCCAGAGAGGGATCCTCTTCTCTAGTAATGGGAGGAAGAAAACCTGCTTCTGCTACAAAGAAGGTGTGGCTGGAGGTGGGCCAGGAGGTCAGCAGCAGGAATATTGAGCCATATTCCTGGCTTCAGTGCATAAAGTGCTTTAATGACCAAACCGTATCAGGGAAGTTTTGTATAGTTGCAGATTCACCTACATCCTGTTGCGCACATCACTGCCCCTCACCCAACTCTACCTTGTAAAGCCTATTCCACAACATGGCGATGCAAGCAGATCCATCCTTCTCTTTGTAAGCACCGTCTCTCATATCCCCATCTATCCATTCCATCATGGCCCCTCACCCTCATCCTTATGCAATTTCATGCCTTTGCCTGATAGTCACCCTCACCAAATGCACCATATCCACTGGGTGAACGCATGCCATTTCACTCACTCACAGACCTTTTCTTTCCCCTGTTGCAGGAGCAGGAAGTGCAAAATGCAAGGTAGCAGGAGAGAAGCGGAGGTGGTCCTCCACAGATTTCCCAGTTGATAACTGCAGAGGAGGAAGCATTCGAAACCAGAAGCATCTCAGCAGTCCTGGCCATCAGAGGTAGGGTGATGGAGACTTTTCAGCTACCGGGTGACAGAATTCAATATCAGCCCACATGCCATACAACACTCAGTTATGTTGAATTGATTTCAGCAGGAAGTGAAATATGATCATCTTCTTAATGCTAAGTTGCAACATTCTTACCTTGCCAGTACTAATTCCTATCTTTCCTCTCTGCCAACGCTTTCACACATGTAGCAACAGTCAGTGTACCTCCCAGACAAAGAATCCTCAGAGGAGCTGATTCCTTCTCAGGGTGCACCATCACCAGACTCATGCTTACCATGCACCAGCATGGATACTTGTACTTTGGTGGCACCAGTTAGACAGACAGTTGGGTTTTCACCTGGGGAGTCACAATTCACAAGTGAGCAAGAGCAGACAGTGGTGGCAGGGACAGCTGTGGAGAATCTGTGCCAAGGGTGGCACAGTGGCGCAGCAGTTAGCACCGCAGCCTGACAGCTCCAACAACCCATGTTTGATTCTGGGTACTGCCTGTATGGAGTTTCAAGTTCTCCCTGTGACTGTGTGGGTTTCCTCTGGGTGCTCTGGTTTCCTCCCACATACCAAAGACTTGTGGGTTGATAGGTAAATTGGCCATTGTAAATTGCCCCTAGTGTAGGTAGGTGGTATGAGAATTGAGGGTAGGTGGGGATGTGAGAGGGAAATGGGATTAATGTAGGATTAGTATAAATGGGGTGGTTGATGGTTGGCATGGACTTGTTGGGCTGAAGGGCCTGTCTTGGCGCTGTATCTCTCTATGACTCTAAGGGCATAGCCCTCACCAAGCTCTGCTCAACTGTACACAGGTGTTTTACCCTGGGGCCTACAATGGAAAGGATAATCACTGAGGGGCAGCAGAAAGTCTTCAACATACTGACAGGCCTTCCACACACACTGTCCATGATTGCAGAAAGAATGGAGGAGTCCAGCTCAAACATGAATGGGCATTGGGGGCATGTTTTCTTCTATAGATAAACTGGCCAACTCAGTAGAACATCAAATAAAAACAGAAATGCTGGAAATGCTCAGCAGGCCTGTCAGCATCTGTGGAGAGAGAAGGTGGTTCTGATGAAAGGTCAATGACCTGAAACGTTAAGTCTGCTTCTCTCTCCACAGATGCTGTCTGACCTACTGAATATTTCCAGCACTTTCTGTTTTTATTTCAGATTTCCAGCATCCACAGTATTTTGCTTTTATTTCAGTAGAATGTCAATCGCAGCAATCAAATGAGTCCATGCAGTCCTTGGCCACAGCTATGTAAAGTCTGGATGCTAAAATGTCTGGGGCCTTAAATAGGATGATAGACACCTTAGCCTTGGTCTTGCAGCTCATCACTGCGCCAAACTGCTCTCCAGCAGAATGGTAGGACTGTAGCTGGTCCATGAGAACAATGATGGTGGCAGGGGACATGGAAGCGGTGACTCCACTCAGTGTGCTCCCATTTCTCATTTGTTGCCCCACCCACCACCCCCAATCAGTACCCACCTCCTTTTCCAAAGGCTAAGTCTGCACCTGCACAGGTGCAGGTGGAGCACTCTTTGGTGGGGCCCTCATGAGTTCCAACACCCAGAAGTCATCGGCCAAGAGCATCTCAGCAATTAAAGTTGTAATCTAAGCAGCCTGCCTCTACCCATGCTGAACCATAGAACCATAGAAAAATTATGGCACAGAAAGAGGTCATTCCGCCCATCGTGTCTTTGCCGGCTGAAAAAACTAGCCGCCCAATCTAATCCCACCTTCCAGCACCTGGTCCGTAGCCTTGCAGGTTACAGCACTTCAGGTACAGGTCCAGGTACCTTTTTAATGAGTTGAGGGTTTCTGCCTCCACTACCGATCCGGGCAGTCAATTCCAGCACCCACCACTCTCTGGGTGAAAAAGTTTGTCCCCATGTCCCCAATTATCCTTCTACCAATCACCTTAAATCTGTGCCCCTAGGTAATTGAGCTCTCCGCTAGGAGAAACAGGTCCTTCCTGTCTACTCTATCCAGGCCCCTCATAATTAAGTCACCCCTCAGCCTCCTGGGTTCTAAGGAAAACAAAAGCCTAGCCTATCCAATCTTTCCTCATAGCTGCAACTTTTCAGCTTTGGCAACATTCTTGTAAATCACCTCTGTACTCTCTCCAGAGCAATCATGTCCTTCCTGTAATGTCGTGACCAGAACTGAAAACATAGGAGTTGTACCACATAGGAAAAGGAAGCTTTGTAGTTACAAAAGGACCTGCGCATGGATCTGTGATAAAATCCCACATTGTTAACTTTCTGTTCTTCAATAGAATCTCATAAAATGTATCACTTTGCACCACTTTCCTGTTTTGCCCATTCTTGATTGCCGGGTAGCAAGCCATCTTTGAGTTGTTTGTTGATGAATGGAAAGAACTGAATTGATGGGAATCTATTCTGTTGGTAGCAGGACTGCTTTGTGTTAGGAGGACTGAGGGGGGAAATGGGGCGTATAACCGTTAAATGTCATTGTCACATGCATTCATTGGTGGTAACTAACTGAAACTTACAGCAATAAGGGACTCCCTGGCATCCCGGGATCAATGTTTTTTTTTCTTTATTCATTCATGGGATGTGGGTGTCACTGGCTCGGCCAGCATATATTGCCCATCACTAATTGCCCTTGAGAAGGTGGTGGTGAGCTGCCTTCTTGAACTGCTGCAGTCCATGTGAGGTGGGTACACCCACAGTGCTGTTAGAAAGGGAGTTCCAGGATTTTGATAAAAGCAAAATACTGCAGATGCTGGAAATCTGAAATAAAAACAAGAAATGCTGGAAATACTCAGCAGGTCTGGCAGCATCTGTGGAGAGAGAAGCAGAGTTAACGTTTCAGGTCAGTGGCCCTTCTTCAGAACTTTGACCCAGGATTTTGACCCAGTGACAGTGAAGGAACACCGATATAGTTCCAAGTCAGGATGGTGTGTGACTTGGAGGGGAACTTGCAGGTGATGGTGTTCCCTTGCATTTTCTGCCCCTGTCCTTCCAGTTGGTAGAGGTCGCGGGTTTGGAAGGTGCTTTCTAAGGAGCCTTGGTGCATTGCTGCAGTGCATCTTGTAGATGGTACACACTGCTGCCACTGTGCATCGGTGGTGGAGGAAGTGAATGTTTGTGAATGGGGTGCCAATCAAGCAGGCTGCTTTGCCTAGATGGTGTCGAGCTTCTTGAGTGTTGTTGGAGCTGCACCCATCCAGACAAGTTGAGAGTATTCCATCAAACTCCTGACTTGTGCCTTGTCGATGGTGGACAGGTTTTGGGGAGTCAGGAGGTGAGTTGCTCGCCGCAGGTTTCCTAGCCTCTGACCTGCTCTTGTAGCCACAGTATGTGTATGGCTATTCCAGTTCAGTTTCTGGTCAATGGTAACCCCCAGGATGTTGATAGTGGGGAATTGAGCGATTGTAATGCCATTGAATATCAAGGGGAGATGGTTAGAATCTCTCTTGTCGGAGACGGTCATTGCCTGGCACTTATGTGGCATGAATGTTACTTGCCACTTATCAGCCCAAGCCTTGATAGTGTCCAGGTCTTGCTGCTTTTCTACACGGACTACTTCAGTATCTGAGGAGTTGCGAATGGTGCTGAACATTGTGCAATCATAAGCAAACATCCCCACCTCTGACCTTATGATTGAAGGAAGGTCATTGATGAAGCAGCTAAAGATGGTTGTGCCTAGGGCACCATCCTGAGGAACTCCTGCAGTGATGTCCTGGTGCTGAGATGATTGACCTCCAACAACCACAACCATCTTCCTCTGCGCTCGATATGACTCCAACCAGCGGAGGGTTTTCCCCCTGATTCCCAATGACTTCAGTTTTGCTAGGGCTCCTTGATGCCATACTCTGTCAAATGCTGCCTTGATGTCTAGGGCAGTCAGTCTCACCTCACCTCTTGCGTTCAGTTCTTTTGTCCATGATTGAACCAAGGCTATAATGAGGTCAGGAGCTGAGTGGCCCTGGTGGAATCCAAACTGAGCATCACTGTGCAGGTTATTGCTAAGCAAGTGCCACTTCTTGGCATTGTCGATGACGCCTTCCATCACTTTACTGATGATTGAGAGTAGACTGATGGGGTGGTAATTGGCCGGGTTGGAGTTGTCCTGCTTTTTGTGTACAGGACATACCTGGGCAATTTTCCACATTGCCGGGTAGATGCCAGTGTTGTAGCTGTACTGGAATAGCTTGGCTAGGGGCATGGCAAGTTCTAGAGCACAGGTCCTCAGTACTATTGCCAGAATATTGTCAGGGTCCATAGTTTTTGCAGTATCCAGTGCCTTCGGTTGTTTCTTGATACCACGCGGAGTGAATCGAATTGGCTGAAGTCTGACATCTCTGATGCTGGGGACCTCAGGAGGAGGCCGAGATGGATTATCAACTCGGCACTTTTGGCTGAAGATTGTTGCAAATGCTTCAGCCTTAGCTTTTGCACTGATCCCCCATCATTGAGGATGGAGATATTTGTGGAGCCACCTCCGCCAGTTAGTTGTTTAATTGTCCACCACCATTCATGGCTGGATGTGGCAGGACTGCAGAGCTTAGATCTGATCCATTGGTTATCGGATCCAAGCTCTGTCTATCGCATGCTGCTTATGCAGTTTGGCATGCAAGTCGTCCTGTATTGTAGCTTCACCAGGTTGGGACCTTATTTTGAGATATGCCTGGTGCTGCTCCTGGCATGCTGTCCTGCACTCTTCATTCAACCAGGGTTGATCTCCTGGCTTGATGGTAATGGTAGAGTGGGGGATATGCCGGGGCATGAGGTTACAGATTGGGGTTGAGTACAATTCTGTTGCTTTTGATGGCCCATAGGCCCTCGTGGATGCCCAGTTTTGTATTGCTAGATCTGTTTGAAATCTATCCCAGTTAGCATGGTGGTAGTGCCACACAACACGATGGAGGGTATCCTCAATGTGAAGGCGGGACTTTGTCTCCACAAGAACGGTGCGGTGATCACTCCTACCAATACTGTCATGGACAGATGCATCTGCAGCAGGCAGATTGGTGAAGACGAGGTCAAGTATGTGAGCAATTAGTGTTGTGATGGTGTCACCATCTTCCTCCTCCTCAGATTCCTCTGCCGGCGATGGGTGCTTAAGTGCCTTGGTCCCCTTACAGCTTCAACCTTAGCTGCTGTGTTGTACAGAGTGTTGTACAGAGTGCAGCACAGCACGTTCATTCTGAAACTCTGAGTACTGAAGGGAAACTTCAGATCTGTCTGGGCACCTGAAGCGCATCTTAAGCATGCCAATCATTTGCTTAATGACACATCTGATTGCCATATGACTTCCGTTATAATAAAAACAGAAAGTGCTGGTAATACACAGCAGGTCTGTCAGCATCTGTGGAGAGAGAAACAGAGTTAATGTTTCGGGTCTGTGACCTTTCATCAGAACTGGCAAAGGTTAGAAAAGAATTAGGTTTTAAGCAAGTGAAGGGGAGGGGGTGGGGTTGGTGGGGAAAAGAACAAAAGGGAAGGTGTGTGATAGGGCGGAGGGCAGGAGAGATTAAATAACAAAGCTGTCATGGAACAAAGGCAAAGAGTGTGTTAATGCTTGTGGTGAAAGACAAAGCATTAGTCCAGAGAGAGTGTTAATGGCAGAGTAATGAGCAACTCTGTCCATGTTAAAAAAAAAGGCTCATGGTTAAAAAATAAAATAATAAAAAATTTGAAATTTTTTTTAAAAGGCCCGTCATGCTCTGAAATTGTTGAACTCAAGGTTGATTCTGGAGGCTGTAGAGTGTCTTATTAAAAGATCAGCTTGTGCTGATGTTCACTGGAACACTGCAGCAGGCCAAGGACAGAAATGTGGGCATGAGAGCAGTGGGGTGAGGGGGCGGTGGTTTTTGAAATGGCAAGCAACTGGAAGCTCGGGGTCATGCTTTCAGGCTCACTCAGCCAACTTTGTATCCATGCTGTTATTGTCCATTTGCTGACAAGCCTGTTATGTGGCACTGTATTAAATAACTTTTGGAAGTCCATATCAACTGCATTACCCTCATCAATCCTCTCTGTTACCTCATCAAAAATATGCTACCTATGCCAACATGATTTTATCTAAGAAGTGCACATTATTATCTACCCTTTAGCCAATTTTGTGCCC
Source organism: Heterodontus francisci (assembly GCF_036365525.1). Classification (NCBI taxonomy): domain Eukaryota; kingdom Metazoa; phylum Chordata; class Chondrichthyes; order Heterodontiformes; family Heterodontidae; genus Heterodontus; species Heterodontus francisci. The sequence continues at coordinate 40,721,825 of NC_090389.1, read as the reverse complement.
ATTCAGAAGTTGTTCCCTAAATCCTCACAGTTTTAAATGTAACTGGTAACCATTCACGTGAAACCTTAGACTTTCACAAGGCACTTGATAGATACCCTAAGTCATAGGGTCTACCACAGTCCACTTACATTGTCACATCCTCAAAGAAGTCAAAGATTGCTCAGCCAGGACCTTCCTCTTTTAAAGCTGTGATAACTGCTGTTTACTGGATTGTGGTGTTGTGCAGATAATCTTTGAGTTCATTCCTGATAACCAATTCAATGATTTTACATGGAATTGAAGTAAGACTAAGAGGTCTGTAGTTATCTTTGTATTTTTCATCCTTGAATACAGGCACCACATTGGCATGTTTCATATACAGCACAGATAAATACAGCACGTTGCTTTATAGCCTTATATCAAAAATGTCCTATGTGTGAACAATTTACATTTCTACACTTGAATACAGGAAAAGCAGGAGAAAAAACACTGGGGAAATTGTTCAATAAAAGCCTGACTATGACTTGAGTCCACTGGCATTGTTCCCAGCCAATTAGAAGTTTTTCTTCACTTCAACCGTAGCACAATTACACGGAATGGGTTATTTGTATTTAGTATATTTAGGCTAAAGTCTTCAGGAACAGGATATGAATATATTAGACTGATAATCTCATTCTAATTAAGATACTACAGTGATGATACAATACCTTCAGTGATTTTGCTTTTGTGCCCAATTAATTCTATTTTCTATTTCTCCCCACCCAACTCCCAGTTGTTGATTCAAAGAATCCAGACTTGGAGAATGGTAACTACCCTTGTACTTCACGTGTTATAAAAATCTCATATCTGTTAAGGAAAAAGTATAAATGACATTGGCAGTATCAACCAGGCAGGATAATATACAGCCTGCAGTGGAATTTCATGAGCTCTGCCCGCAAGTGAAATAAAAGTCCAGGTTCCATTGAACAGCTCTGCAATTTTTTTATTATATATGTATGTAACAGAATTCAGAAATCAATAATATTGTTTTCCTTTCCTTTATGAACTGAACATTTTCAAACCTGCATTGTTAAGGCACACAGTGAAAACAATGAGGACCCAACTGATATAAGGTGAGAATATGGATTCTGGATGTCACTACCATGCCACATTGATTTTGATTTGTTGCATAATATTTGGTGCACCCATTTCATAATTTGATTAATTAATCAAACGCAACTTTTTAGATTTGTTTTCACCTTCTGCCATTAAAACTACTGTCCGCCTTTAGCTGAGAGAGCAGCCATTTGATTTATACCATTCCCACTGCCTCTTGCAGATTAGTCAATAAAGGTTTGTACTTGCCAATGAAGTGTCAGTTTTTCCCATTCCATTTCTGTCAACCTTCCTAGTTGGAGACTCAGTGGACATCAGGCAGAACTGGAAGGTAGCTGGGAGATTTCAGTATCTGTCACTGCTGCCACTTCAAGCCTCCACTGAAGTGGTGCAAAGTGAATATCTTAATTGGACCATGCAATATATTTTCCAATCGTAAGTTAAAAAAGGATGATAAAATAAAAAAAGAATATATTACACAGTCTGATAGCTAGACTGAAATTCCGAACTGTCAAGAATCAAATCTTCTCACTATACCTTATTTAAATACTGCTGCTCACTGAAAAGATTCCATACAGTTAACATAAAAATTCAGTTTCAGCACTGCCATGTATATTTTCTGTGTGTTATTCTTCTTATTTTATTTTGTGTTTTCCTCTTGCCAGTCGCTCATCATTATGTATTGAAAGCAGGATATTCATAGGAAGGGAATCCTCCATGATTAACATCAATATTGCTCCATGCCTGACAAGTAGCAGGCTCAATTCAAGCATGGTGACCTAGACAGTGTCGGCCTGACCCAAATTGCCACATCATCTCTTCAATGTGATGATCCATCTTAGGTTGAATGGCAAGTAGCCCTGAGATATGAAATCCTGACCTTCTGGGTGGGACTTCAAGCACTCAGCTGATTCAGCTATTGAGCATTAATTTATTCTAAAAAAAAGTCAGGGCCCATAATTGCTGATATTGGTTCTGTCATAATTTCTGATATATTTATGCATATTACTAAACGCATTATGGAAGGAATTTAAAGCCGAAAAATTTGGCTTCCATAATGCCACTGGGGCTGGTACTATGGAAGCTGGAGGCCCACTGAGTGGGAAGCTGTATGATTCCGTCTTTTCCTGGCATGCCCCACGCTGCATCCTATGCTGGGAAGGACACTCGCATCAGCATGCTGTGTTTGTGCCAGAGGCTTCCCAACTGGCCAGATTGTGATGGCAAACAGCCATTCCAGTAATTTGATGCACAAATTCCAAACTCGGGCCGTGCAGGTCCCTTCAATATATTCACTCATCACTCACTAAAGAGCATGTGCTCAGCTGCAATACAGAACTCTCACTAGCATTTTTAAAGGGCCAGCCATCCAACTTTCAGGTAAGGTGATTTATAGCAAAGTTTGTGGAAATGCTCTGGAATGTTTTTGGAGGTGTTGTGGTGAGTTTCTGGATTTGGCAGAGAGTGTTGCTGCATCCTCACAGAGAGCGCAGGGGAGCAGACGGCCTGTCCACACAAAGGTTGCAACAGGTAGGGGTGGGGGGTCGGTAGTCTGCAACATGACAGGAAGGTGAAACAGAGGCTGCAGAGAGGGGAAGCTCTACACAATGCCCTCTGCCAAATTGGAGCTGGACTTCTCCATCTCCTGGACAGTGACAGGAGGCTGTCTGGCAGACCAGCCAATCTTTATCAGCTCTCTCCTGGGTGCCATCCCATCAAAGTCCTCAGCTGAGTCCCCTATAGCAGAGTTCATCTGTGACTTTGCCCTCTGCTGAGCTGGCACACAAACTAACCTTTCCCCATGGTCTGACTGCAGCCCACTTGCCCTGTAATTACCACATGCAGACTCCATATTAGCTCTCTGAGGTATGCACAGTGCCAGTATCTGAGCTGGTGGCTATGAGTGGCAGATCTACTGATGGGGCCTCTTCAGCACTGTTGTGCCATTGCTCTCTCTCTCTCTTTCTTCCTCCTGGGGCTGCTGTGATTGGGCAGGCGGCAGCTCTTGGGTGTCTGAAAGCAGAAAATCAGAAAAAGGTTGAGCTGAGGGAAGGTGATGGAGTGAGGGAAGGCGGGGGGGTGGTGTGGGAAGAGATCCATGGTCACACCATCATCAGCAGTTTGCACCTCATGCCAGATAGTAGGATGAGGGTGAGGTGCGAGATGAAAAGGACAAAAGGCAGGAACATACCATCATCCTGAATGGTCCCGGCAATGTTGGATGCCACAAGCTCCATCACAGCTGTCGCCATGATGCAAAGAATCATCTCCTCTGTAGGGCCTCAGAGAAGCAGCTGTCCTCGTCTTCCACCGGTTCTGTTCTGCTCTCTTCTATTCTGTGCCACCTTGTCCTGTAAGAAGAATATCAGTGATTGTGTAGCACTGTGTTTGGGTGATGTGCCTGCCACAACTGAATAGCTGGAGGTATGTGGAAGGAACGGGAGCTTGGTGTAAGGCTGGCATCATTGGAATGTGTGTGAGGGCGAGTTGGAGTATTTGGATGTTGGGTTTGAGTCCTGAGTGCTAGGGACTGCTGATGGGTGAATGATGGGAGCGTGTTGCATTGAGCAGCATGAGAGGTCCATGGTGTGGTGGGTAGGAGATGTCCATTCACTAACCTTGGCTACCCATGTGAAGTCATTCAACTTCTTGCGGTACTGCTGTCAGCTCTTAAGAGCCAGATTCCAGGCATTGACCTTACTGATCACCAGTTTCCCTGCACTTCTGAGAGTTTGTCTTGAGGATCTCCTGGCCTCCTGTGGAAACATGACCTTTCTCTTCCTGTCAACCTCTACCACTAACTCCTCCAGCGCTGCATTCATGAAACTAAGAGCCCTCTCACTTCTCTGGTACACCATTTGTGCAGCTCCTACCTGCAGCCAGTGTCAGTACAGGCAGTTAGCAGCAGCTCCCTCCCACTGAGTGCGGCTGCTCTTTAAGTGCAGCAGGTTGGCTGCACCATGTGATGTCTGCACGTTGCTCAGCTCCCTGCTGAGCACTCAAGCAGCCAGCAACATGGGCCCTACTTGGGCCAACTCTACTTTCATGTAAATGAGTAAACGAGAGGCCAGCACCAAGTTTGCATGCTGCCTGCCTCAACAGGAACAGGTGCAGGCAAATCGCGAATTGGGAACCCCGCACCTGGAAACAGGCCTTAACTAATTTTTCACCCTAAGTATTTTAAAGGGACTCGTGCACAATTGGTAGTAGCAAGCTATCTCATGACAAAAAGGAAGTTGTGCGCAAGCAGTTGAATTATGGTCCTCCAGTGACCTGTCAGTTGACACCACACTCTACACATTTTCATTTTATTTCTAATATTTCTTATTCAATAAGCATTTCCTCAATCTTGCTGACAAGACTTATAAGTTGAAATGAAACCTCCGACTGCAAACTGTTTATCATATTGTAAACTACAGGCTAATGTTTTATTTATGCATGCTGATAAAGGGAAACACGACTGAATTAATGTTTACCTAACAAGTTTCATATAAAACAACTATTACTATGATGGCACAGATCATAGCCACTGTGAGTTCAAATTTCTGTTGAGGAACATCTCAATTACATACAGAATTCTGCTTATACTTCTATAAAAACAACATCTGTTTAAGCATGCATTAATGTTAAAAATAACGGTGCAGCAATCAGCTGGTAATGTATGATGAGCCAGATGTCTTCTTAAAGTGCCAGATGGAGTAATGAAACTGCGATTGAAAATTAAAAATACTGTGAAAGGTCAAATCAATTACAACGCATTCAGACTACAGTAAGAAAATGCTGTGTGTAAAAAAAAACTAATTTAAAAGCTTTCTTGGAGCAGCAGGCGGCTGTGACAACGGCGAAGTAACAGCAATATCTATTTTCACTATGCAGTGTTGTTTTTTTCATGACTTTAGATATTGTTGTACATATTTAGTGTCTAAACTAGCTCCTTATAATGAATGTGACTACAAAATTGTTGGTTAATAAAAGTTGCCAAATATTTAATATCATAATTCCTCCATTCTCCCAATGCATTGTGCGGAAGTCATCTTAGACTGAACGTTATAGGCCACTAATCTGCAGTTATGTTTCCCCAGTGACTATTGCAGATTTGAAGTATCAGGTCTGTTTTTCACTAAATTACCATGAATTTCATTGTTAATTTTATTAGAGAAAAATTTAAATATTAAAAGGCACAAACACACGAATCTGAGATTATGGCCCCAAATTTCAGCACTGTCGAACCACTGGTACCAGTACTACAGAAGCCCTGAACTCAAAAAATCTCAGCCAGTACACTTCTGGCCACTTCCAGTGCACCCTGACTGACAGGATGCCACCCTGGGTGTACCATGCACGCATCAGAAGCAAGTAGAGTGGGTGGATTGTGACATCACACAGCCTATAATGCTGATTTGGCACATGAGCCGCCATTTTGGTCCACGCAAGTCCAGTTAATACCCGCTCTTAATCACTCCCAGCTAAACATGTGTTTAACTGTAAGAGTGACCCTCCACTAATGCTACTTAAAAGGATAATCATTGAACTTCCAGGTCAGGTGCTTTTGACTTTCCTTTGCTGGTGCAGAGTTAGTGGAAGTACTATGCTCTATGTTACTGGAGAAGTTTGGCAAACTTTTTGGATTTTCAAAGGAATGCCATTGAATCTTGACAAAGAGATCAAAGGAGTTGGTTGGCCTTCAGGAGAAAGTGCTTCAGTAATGGCAGCTATAGTTGGGCTGCAGCATACTTGAAAATGGAGCACAAGTCACAGAGAGGCAAAGCCGTGCACGGAGGAAGGGGTCTGTCAATGTGCAGTTGGTGTGTGACCATGCCAGAAGATCATCTCAGTGAATGTCCATTCTCCTGGCAACAGCCATGACACATTCATCTTGTGCCAGTCAGCCATATCTGCCATCTTTCGCCCACCACAAAGAACCAGAGGCGGGCTGCTGGGTAACAATGGATAACCGCAGTACAGCTGCTTAATGACTCCCCTCCACTACGTGAGCATGTGAGGACAGCACACCGATAATGAGAGCCATGCAGCAACCAGGAGTGTTATGGAGCAAACCATCAGCATGCTGAAGGAACAGTTCCACTGGCTGGACTGCTTGGGGAGTGCCCTCCAGTACTCACTGGAGTGTATCTCCAAGTTCGTAGTAGTCTGCTGCATTCTTTCATAACCTTGTATCATGAGGGAACAGTCCTTGCAACCAGGCCTTTGAAGGCCACCTTGGGAGGAGGAGGAAGAAGAGAAGAAAAGGAGGAAGCATCCAGGACCTCTTCACTCTGAACAAGCTGTCCATGAGTGGATACTCAGACTCAAGTTCCCCTGAGTTGTCATCCCCACATCACAGTTGCTCCACAGTACCCCACCTTTCAATCCATCGGCTATGCACACCACTCTTGGCCAAAATCCTGAAATAAATGCATACCATAACAACTTTATCCAACAACACTTCTAATAATACACACAAAACTGAACAATTCATCACAACACATTAGTTTCCATCATCCATGTGCCTTTGCCTGTCCTAGTGCCCCTATGCAGCACTACCCCAGTGGCAGCAGCCTGGCTCGTGGAAGGCTGCTGACCTTCAGTGGGGGAGACTGCAGATGGCCTGGCAGAATGGCCTCAAGCAGCTCTCGGCCTTGTTGGCCCAGCATCAGACTGCATCACTGCAACACGGGCAACAGCAGTGTGAGCTGGCTGGCTGAGAGGCAACAGCAGGTGCACTAGTGGAGTAGCAGCATTGGTGGAAGCACATATCCTGTCATCCTCGGAGAAGACATTGGGTTTGTGAGAGAGGTCAGCGGGTTCAGACTCCTTGAAGCCACTAGCACTCTCCCAGGTGGTGCCGCAGCAATCCTAGCAATCTGTTGGAGGACATATTGTTGGTCTGCTGTGAGAGCCTGCAAGCCCCTTTGAGCACTGGTATCCACAGCCCTGATGGCAGCAGTCTGAGCCTACAAGGCAACAAACTGAGGTTGCATGGCAACAAGCATGGCTCTCATGACCTCAGTCTGAGCTTCTGCTGCAAGAGTGAAAGGTTGGGTGGCTTCTGACTGTGCCGCAATGGAAGCTGAGACATCGGTAAGCAGGTGCTGCATCACGGGTGGGTCCGTAAGTGCTGTTATGGAGTTTGCCACCATTTCCCTGTTGGAATAGATGGGCTCCAAGCTTTGCACAATGCCCTGTGCCAAGTTCACATTGACAACGGACTCTATGGCAGGCCTGCCAATGTCCCAAGCATCTCAGTGTGCATGCCGATCAGCGTCTTCCTGTATGCCACCCAATCGAAGTCCTCATCTCAGTTGTCTGCAACCTTGCCCTCTGCAGAACTGACACATGCACTATTCTTTATACGTGGCTTGGCTGCAGCACACCCATGCCCAGTGACGAACCATGTGCAGGTCCCAACCCGATACTACCCTCTAAAGTACACACAGTGCCAGTGTCTGAGCTGGTGGCCGCGAACATCAGATAAAGTGACAATGCTTCTTCATCAGAGGTCTTGTGTAACACTCCTACCTCACAGTAAGGTGGCACTAGCTGGCCAAGTGGTACATCTTGGGTATTTGAAAGCAGAAATGCAGAACAGGTGGTTCGGGGTGCGGGAAGATGTGTTGGGTGGAAAGCAAGAGGTCTGTGATCACACCATCTGCAACTTGCACTTCATGCCTGACAGCAGAATTAGGGTGAGTGGGATTTCAAAAGGGGCATAACGCAGGATAATACTCTCATCCTGAATGTTCTCGACAATGACAGATGCAAAGGCCTCAGTAATATCCAACCCCATGATGTGGAGCATCATCTTCTCCAGAGGGCTCAGTCGCTGCAGGTGCTCCTGTCCCTTGCTGGTTCTCAGCTTCTCACTGCAGTTATGGGCCACCTTGTCTTGCAAGGGGGAGGAAAGAATGTCAGTGAGTGTGATGCAATGTGTTTATGTGATGTGCCTGAACAGCTGGAAATATGTGGAAACTGTGTGACGTGGGTGTGAGGCTGGCAGCAGTGGTACATGTGTGAGGATGAGGCAGAGTGTCTGAATGATAGGCATGAGTTCTGATTGCTGAAGAGTGAGTAATGGGGCATAGTGCATTGAGCAGCGTGAGATGTTGTTGGTGTGTTGGGTAGGAGATTACATGTGAAAATGCATTCACTGACCTTGATCACCCATATGAGGTCATTGAACTTTTTCAGGCATTACAGCCAGATCCTCAAGGCCAGACTCCAGGAATTGACCTCCATGTCCAGCTGCTCCTGTTTCTTTCTCGGGGAGTGCTTTGAGGCCTTCTGGACCCCTGCAGGAATACGGTGCCTTTCCTCCTGTCCACCTCCATCGCTAATGCCTCCAGCGCTGCATCAGAAAACCTGAAAGCCCCCTCTCTTGCCTGTTGCTCCATTTGTTGTGCTGTTCCTTTGAGCCAAGATTTCCAGAGACAATAACAGCAGTTCCTGTTGCTTGAGTGTAATTCCCCTTTGAGAGAGACAGGCTGCCTTTAAGAGGCCCAGGCTGTCTGTGCATCGTGCTAGCCATGCACACTGCTGAGTGTGCAGCCAGTCAGTAACGTGAACCATGCTGGGTTGCACACTGCCATCATTTAGAAGGGCAGGCAGCATTAAATTTGTGTGCTGCCTACCTCAAAGGGACAGGATGCTGAGTTATCACCAATGATCCCTATAAGCTGTGAGCATATGCAACCACACAGAAATCATGAAGTTCTGCGTAGGCCACACACATGCAATACCCTTTAAGATACCGCGTATGAGAAACCATGCAAAAACTTTAAAGGTAAACAGTCCGTGCACAATGAAGTAAATTTAGTGGGATCTTTGGTAAACACACATCATGATCCCCGTGCCCAAAAACAACTCATTCAATATTTCCCCCCACATTCTCATACTATTTAAATCCAACTGAATGCAAAAACCTTTGCTATGATTAACCATTGAATAACATAACCTGATCTGCTCCCTAGTCTCCTCCCTATGCTACAACCCACCATCTCAAAAGTGCCCTCAAGTAGAGATGAAAAATGTAACTTGCGTAACAATATTTCGCCAAAAGCCCTGTGCCACAACGTAATGTCGATAGGTTAGCTCTGCGATTCAATATAAAGAATAAGATACTTCAAATCAAAACTTTGGTTGCTATGAGAATTTAAATGTACTATTACTACTTTTGTACAGTGGCTTAACTCTAATTTAATCCTTTTTACATTTTTATATCCTTGTATTTAGTCATAAAGCTAAAATATCATCCCATTTTCATCATTCTTTGTGCAAAACATCCTATTTATGACTGAGACAATCCTATATATTTCTTTATGACCTCAGTTAGAGAATTCCGTGATGGGGTCTCATTTCTGGAAAGGAGAGAGAAGCAGCTTGTATCACCACTTACTGAGGGCTACTATTGTTAAAACAGCCCCCTGAGCCCTTATAATAAATAAGCCAAGATAATGTACAATTAAGTTGGTCCTCTTCTTTAAAATTTAAATTACATGTGATAAACTGGATGCCCATTAGAAAACACAAGCAATGAGAGGGCCAGTTAGCTCAGTTAGTTAGAGTGTGGTCCTAATAATGTTAAGGTTGTGGGTTTGATCCCTGTTTGGGCCATTCTTTTCTTTAAGGATGATGTGAGTTTTATATCCCTGATTTTGGGGGAGATGGTGACGTAGTGGTAATGTCGCTGAACTTGTAATTCCGAGGTCCAGGCTAATGCACTGGGAACAGACCATGGCAGCTGGTGGGATTTAAGTTCAATTAATTAATAAACAAAAATGGACCTGAAAGCTAATCTCAGTAATGGTGCCATGAAACTATCATTGATTATCGGAAAAAACCCATCTAGTTCACTAATGCCCTTTAGGGAAGGAAATCTGCTGTCGTTACCTGCCTGGCCTGCATGTGACTCCAGACCCACAGCAATGTAGTTGCCTTTTAACTCTCTTCTGAAATGGCCAAGCAAGCCACTCAGATGTCACAGGATAATTAGGGATGGGGCCTTGCCAGCAACAACATCCCATGAAAAAATAAAAAAAGCAGGCTCACAAGGAACACTTTCATAATAATTCATTGACAATATCATCATTCACTCATGCACGAAGAGGTCTTGCATGTTGGTAGAAAGATGTATTGCATAATTTCCAATGAAAATCAAATAGGGGGAAATGACAGCACTGTCTGCTTGGATAGGGCTTTAAATTAAAAGTGAGCGGAGGGGTCAGATGAAGGGAGATTAAGAAATCTTGGAGCTGGGAGGGGAACAACATGGTCCCGGTCCAATTGAGCCCCTTAAGTCAATTAATCGCCATTTAAAGGCAGGTTCCCACCTCCGATCTGATTTTACTGAAGTCGGAGGGGCCTGCCACTACATGGAGACATGGACATGGAGACCTAGGTGGCTTGGCAGGATGGCCCCTGGAAGAGACCCCCACCCCAGCGACAATGGCTGCCCTGCAGCAAGACCCCACAACCCTCACCAGACACCCCCCCCAACCCCTTACCAGAGCCTGCCTGACTGGCCTCAGTGACCCTGACCCCACTTACCTGCAACCCGGGGTCTCCGACATCTTGTTCACCACAGGCCTCCTGCAATACTGGCAGTGACCACTGCTCAGGAGGCAGGAGCTCATCCCTTAAAGGGACAGCATCCCCAATAGCGGGCAGTTAATTGGTTGCCCGCTGTGAAATTCCAACGGGGGTCTGGATGAGGGCCGAGGCAGGGTCTCCCCTCAACTTCTGGCCCAGTGTCGGGACGCCTGTCGCCAGGATAAAATCCCAGCCCTAAAGACAAAAGTCAAGACAATAGAGCAGTTTGGGTAAAGGCAGAGTGGGACAGGTAGGGGCAAAGAGCTTAATGGCAATAGTAGATCAGCGAATAAATTCCATGCAAAGAATAGTAGGAAAAAATAAAATTATAGGCTCTTTATCTGAATGTGTGAAGCATTCACAATAAGATAGATGAACTAGTGGCACAAATGGAGATAAATGGTTTAGATCAAATCACCATCACAGAGACATGATTAGAAGGTGACCAAGGTTGGGAAGTAAATATTCCTGGGTGCACAAAATTAAGAAAAGACAGACAAAATTAAAAAGGAGGAGGAGTAGCCCTCATAGTAAAGGATGAGATAAGGACAGTAGTGAGAAAGGATCTTTGTTAAGAAGATCAAGAAGTAGAGGTGGAGATTAGGAATAAAAAGGGTCAGAATACACTGGTGGGAATAGTTTATAAGCCCCCCAACAGTGGTTATACCGTCGGACAGAACATGATGCAAGAAATAATTAGAGCTTGTAACAAAGGCAATGCAATAATTGTGGGAGACTTTAATCTTCATATTGACTGGACTAATCAAATTGGCAAAGGTAGTCTGGAAAATGAATTTGTAGAATGCTTTTGTGACATTTTCCTGAAGCAATACATTATGAAACCAACTAAGGATAAAGCTATCTTAGATCTAGTATTGTGCTATGAGGCAGGTTTAATTAGTAATCTTGTAGTAAAAGATCCTCTGGGAAAAAGTGATCATGATACAACTGAATTCTGTATAAAGTTTGAAAGAGGAATATTCCATTCCCAAACAGACTTTGTTCAACAAAAATACATTCTATTAAAAAACAAAAACTCAGCAAGCAAGATAAATCCATGGATTACCAGAGAAGTTAAGGGTAGAGTTATGATTAGGTGAGGAGGGGTTGCAAAGCTCCCCTCTTGACCATCTCCTTCTTTGACTGCGATCGAGTTTATTCCTTTTTAAACAGTGGATGTGCTTACCACTTCAGTGATTCTTTTACCTTTTACCTTTGTTGTGATCATAAAAGAACCAATCAGACAGGCTTTCTTGAGTTTAAACAAGAAAGAGGTGAGTTTGTTGTACTTAACGAAAAACCCCATCTAAACAAAATAATAAACTATGCTACAATTTCACTCACACACACACAAGCATCACACACACACAAATAGATTATAAGTGATGAGGAATACTTTGGGTTGGATTAGAGTCCAGAACAAATAAAAATAATATACATTCTGTGGTGTCTGTTAATTCAGTTGTCTTCCACTAAATATGAAGTACTGATGTTCTTGGTTGGTAGATGCTCTTGGAGAAATCGAGCATTTGGTCTTCTTCCCAGGGGTCTTTGCCATGGATTTTTTCCAGCGGGCAGGCAAGCTTCAAATTCCACAAGGTCACCTAGAGAGAGAGGGAGAGGGAGAGGGAGAGAGAGAGAGATACCTACCTATCGGTTCTCTTCAAAGTCTCAGGAGCTTGTCTCTTTGTAGCAAAAGGCTGCTAGTTTTTCACAGAAGGGGAGACAGTCACATGATTGTCCAGTATCCTCATTTGCAGTTTAATTAGATTCAAGTCTAGGAATTTTCAATTTTTCTTGGGCCTAATTGGGCTGGAAAAAATTGGCAGACAGCACACACGAGCCATGCATCGCCATGCCAACGCAATCTCCCTTATGTTCCCTTACATAAAACCATGTTGACTTTGCCTGATTGCATTATGATTTTTCTAAATATCCTGCTACTACTTCCTTAATAATGGATTCTAAATCTGACAAATCCCCAGGACCTGATGGCCTACATCTTCGGGTTCTAAAAGAGGTCGCTACAGAGATAATGGATGCACTGGTTATGATTTTCCAAAATTCCTCAGATTCTAGTATGGTCCCAGCAGAATGGAAATACAGAGGAGGGAGAGAGAAAACAGGGAACGACAGGTCAGTTCACCTGACATCATTTGTCAGGAAAATTTTGGAATCTATTATTAAGGAAGTTTTAGCAATGCACTCAGAAAATCATAATATGATGAAAGCCAACACGGTTTTATGAAAGGGAAATCACGTTTGCCAAATTTATTAGTTTTTTGATGATGTAACTAGTAGGGTCGATAAGGGGTAACCAGTAGATGTAGTATACCTGGATTTCAAAAGGGCATTTGATAAGGTGCCATACAAAAGGCTAATACCCAAGATAATTTATTTAGAGATACAGCACTGAAACAGGTCCTTCGGCCCACCGAGTCTGTGCCGACCATCAACCACCCATTTATACTAATCCTACACTAATCCCATATTCCTATCACATCCCCACCTGTCCCTATATTCTCCTACTACCTACCTATACTAGGGGCAATTTATAATGGCCAATTTACCTATTAACCTGCAAGTCTTTTGGTGGTGGGAGGAAACCAGAGCACCCGGCGAAAACCCACACAGACACAGGGAGAACTTGCAAACTCCACACAGGCAGCACCCAGAATTGAACCGGGTCGCTGGAGCTGTGAGGCTGCAGTGCTAACCACTGTGCCTCCCATAAGAGTTGGGGTAATATATTAGCATGGATAGAGGATTGGTTCATGGACAGGAAGCAGAGAGTAGGGATAAATGGGGCATTTTCAAATTGGCAGGCCGTAATAAGTGGAGTGCTGCAAGAATCAGTGGTGGGGCATCAGCTATTTATAATCTATATTAATGACTTAGAAGAGACCGAGAATAATGTATCTAAGTTTGCTGACAATACAAAGCTAGGTTGGAATGTAAGCTGTGAGGAGGGCACAAAGAAGTTGTAAAGAGATTTAGAAAGGTTATGTGAATTGGCAATAAGGGGAGAATTTTATGCTCTCCCCCATGGTGGGTTTGGAGGCGAGGAGAGCAAATAATCAGGTGGGATGGTGGGCCGGGGGGGGGGGGGTTGGGGGGGGTTTGGTGGTAAGCTGTCACTTTCCTGCCTCTGCCAAAACTAACTCCAGGATGGGAAGGCCTGTGAACGGTCTTCCTGGCCCGCCACCAATAATGCCCAATTAAGGCCCTCATCCCAGCACTGCTGCAATTAGCTGAGTGGCGGGTGGACCTGTCGCTACACGGGAAGCATGGCAAAAAAACCCGTGTGGGTTGCTTGCCACCTGGGAGAGTCCCTCATTAAAAAGCACTTAGTGCCTGAACGAGGGACCTGGCATCGAGAAGTGGGGGGGAGGTTGCTGAGAGCCAACACCCCGCCCTTGCTGCCAGCGTTCCTACAACCCCCTGCCCCACGGCCCCCACCCCGTGAGACCCTCTAGGCCTGACGTATCTGTGGCCTGGGTCTAGCGCCACTCCTCGGCCTCAGGTGGATGCTCCAGCGACAGCAGGCACTGCCTCCGCAGTGACGCTTCTCAGTTAAAGAGCTGACGGCCTCTGATTGGCCCAGTTCTCAGAGGGCGGGACGTCTATTGCCAGGTTCCTTGATCCTGTGGAAGGCCCACCGGTGTCCAATTAATGCCCAATTGGCACTTGATTCGGCGGACCTCCCACAGAAGGAGTGATGCGGAGTTCTCAGCGGCGCTTTTGCTGGAGATCAAGACACCCATCGCCCGGATAAAATTACAGCCCTGGAGTGTAATGTGGGGAAGTGTGAGGTTATTCACTTTGGTAGTAAGAACAGAAAAGCAGTACTTTTTTAAAAGGCATGAAACTTCTAAATGTTGATGTTCAGAGTGACTTGGGTGTTCATCGTATAAGTAATACAGAAAGTTAGCGTGCAGGTACAGCAAGCAATTAGGAAGGCAAATAGCATGTTGGCCTTCATTGCAAGGGATTATATTACAACAATAAGGAAGTTTTGCTACAACTATACAGGGCTTTGGTGAGACCACACCTGGAGTACTATGTGCTGTGTGTAATCTTGGGTCTCCAAATTTAAGGAAGAATATGCTTGCATTGGAGGTGGTACAGCAAAGGTTCACTTGATTAGTTCCTGGGATGAAAGGGTTGTTCTTTGATGAGAGGCTGAATAAATTGGGCCTATACTCTCTGGAGTTTAGAAGAATGAGAGGTGATCTCATTGAAACATACAAGATTCTGAAGGGACTTGACAGGGTAGACACTGAGAGATTGCTTCCTCAGTCTGGGGTATCTAGAAAATGGGGGCACAGCTTCAGGATAAAAGGTGCATCATTTAGTACTGAGATGAGGAGACATTTCTTCTTTCAAAGGGTTGTGACTCTTTGAAATTCTCTACTCTAGAGGGTTGTGCATGCTCCATTTTCGTTTATTTCAGACTGAGATAGACAGATTTTTTTGGTCTCTCAGGGAATCAAATGCTATGGGGAGCAGGCAGGAAAGTGGTGTTGTTGCAGAAAATCAGCCATGATCATATTGAATGGCAGAGTAGACTTAAGGGGCCGTATGGTTTACTCCTCTTATTTTTCCTAAAGCATGCGAGCAGTTAAAATTTGCAGGGCGACTTATCTGCCATTGTCTAGCAACCTTCCTGCAGTCTTCAATTCTAACTTGCTCTTCTGATTATTCAGCAAGAACACTAGTGTGGTCCTTCTCTAAATATGCAGTTCAATCTGCAGTGGTATTATCAGGGCCTCACTGCTATTTTAATTGGTGGCCTGAGCAGGAAGCTTTTGTGGTTTTCCCACTTGGTGAAGCTAAATGGAAGAACAGTCAGAGGTCAAGAGTGGTAAGTTTCTTTCTACCTTTATATTCACATTCCTTTTGGGTCCAGGAGTAGCAGGAACGTTCTCCACACCCACAAGAATAGGTTAGGCCCCAAGCTCACCCACACCAATCAGGTGACCTTCAGAAACGCCTTCACAGAAACTTATCCCAGTCCCTGCGACCACTCTATTATCCCAGCAGGTCTCCTTCTGCTGCCTGACATGTGTTGCAAGTTTTGGGGAGGTAACTGCTATGGGTCACGCAGGTGATGCTGCAAGTTAAAATCCTCTGTGTCTCAAGCTACTGATGTCGGGGGAGATTTGGCATTCACTTCAGGTTTCTCCCATGAGTGAAAATTAGAACGAAAAAGATTCCAAATGTTAAGTATGAGCAATCAACACAATTCTAGGGGTTAAGTTCTATACCGTGAATACATTTGAAGAGACTGTGTGGGAGATTAGGAGGTTTTTCCCATATTACATGTCTATATGTCCAAAAGCACAACCATAATGGGTATCAATTGCCAAAGAAGAGGCCATCATAACTTAAGGAAGAAAATACAATTTGGTCTACAGAAGACATTTCTTCTACAAACTACACGATGGAGTCTCCCGCCAAATTGATGGATGAGTCTCAAGCCCCGGTTTTAATGAATAGACAAGGTGCAGAGTGGGCGGAGCAGTTAAAAGAATTATAAATCAGGAAGGATGTGAAACAGGCTGATGATTTGTCATCACTTGTTTTACACTATCACACTAAGTCAAGAATACTGTCGCAGAGAGCTATCTCTCCATTTTCTACCAGTATTGTCCTTAGAATCATCAAACTCATACCTAACCAGATATTCATTCAACTTTTTTTTAACTTTAAAGTAGTTAATGTACTTTGGTTTAAATACTTGGTTAAATCTATCCCATGCATCCACTGCCATGTCTCAGTGGGTGGCACTCTCACCTCCTGAGTCAAAAGTTTGTGGGTTTATGTCCCACTCCAGAGACATGAGCACAAATAAAATTTAGTCTGAGTACCAGTGTAGTGCTGTGGGATTGCTGCACTTTCAGAGGGGTCATCTTTTGGATGACACGTTAAACTGAGGCCCCGTCTGCCCT
The DNA here is from genome assembly GCF_036365525.1 of Heterodontus francisci. Taxonomy (NCBI): domain Eukaryota; kingdom Metazoa; phylum Chordata; class Chondrichthyes; order Heterodontiformes; family Heterodontidae; genus Heterodontus; species Heterodontus francisci. The sequence continues at coordinate 40,705,215 of NC_090389.1, read as the reverse complement.
CGCAGGTGCACTGTAAAAGACACTATTTCAAAGAAGAACAGGGGAGTTTTCCCCGGTCTGCTGGACAATTTTTATCCCTCAATCAACGTCACTAAAAACAAATTATCTTGTCATTATCACATTGCTGTCTGTGGGAGTTTGCTGTGTGCAAATTAGCTGCCACATTTCCAACAGTACAATAATGACTACACTTCAAAAGTACTTTATTGGCTGTAAAGCACTTTGAGACATCCTGCAGTTGTGAAAGGAGTACATAAGTGCTAAAACAAAAACTGAAAGTGCAGGAAATACTCAGCAGGTCTGGCAGCATCTGTGGAGAGAGAGCAGCAGAGTTAACATTTCAGATCTGTGACCTTATTTTATATAAATGCTAGTCTTTCTTTCTGATCTAGGCAGAAAAATTCTTCCTAATTTTAGTTGCTCCAGATTTGTTCATTTTATACTTACATGCTCATTGCCCAAGTTAAGCAAACTTCTTGAATTTATGTTATACATTGCTCTCAACATATTGAAAATCTGGGCACATCTTCCTTAATGTTCTTTTCTCTAATGAAAACAAGTTCAGTTCTCTGAGTCCCACTTTCATAACTTAAAGCCTGAAGTCCCAGAATCATCTCTGCACTTTTCACTGAAGATGTTAAAAGAATTGATAACATTTTGAAGATTGGGTTCTTAAAAATTGAAGACAGTTGAATGATCAGAAGGGTCACATAGAGGGTAACCCATTTATCTAACTTTGGGTCTTCCACAGGAAACTACTACAATTGACCTCATCCTCCATTTTGCCTGATGTTTGTCCTGGTCCTATGCTGTTAAATAATGTTGGCAATCTGAAGAAAATCCATCAAATACTCAGTCAGACTAAACAAATAATAGTTAGTAATACCATGAACTCTGTTTATCATGTTTTATAAATGGCTAAGCAATGCAAAATGAATGTGGTCACAAAAGAACCTATTGAACAGCGTTCAAGGATTCAGAGATCATGACCATGTCTAAAAAACTTGTATCCTCACTCTCCAGGTAGGAAACACCACTTTCCTCTCTAGACCCCACAAATAAGCCAACCAACTAACTTGCAAGAACCTGGTACTCACAGAGAGGTTCTTGTTCCCCACCCCCTAGTCAACCCAGCAGCGTCCAAAACAATTAGGCCATGAAACCCCTCTGAGCGCCGCATAGGAATATCTGAGATGTCAGCAGAGATAAGAACATCTCTTACCCGTCCCATTCACACAGACAAGCTCTATACATACTGTTATGACCGAGGCGGGAAGACTGCACTGACATAGAAACATAGAAATATAGAAAATAGGAGCAGGAGCAGGCCATTCGGTCCTTCTGGCCTGCACTGCCATTCAAAAAAGATCATGGCCGATCGTCTAATTTAGTACCCTGTTCCCGCTTTCTCCCCATATCCCTTGATCCCTTTGGCATTAAGAAATATATCTATCTCCTTCTTGAATATATTTAATGACTTGGCCTCCGCTGCCTTCTGCGGTAGAGAATTCCACAGGTTCACCACCCTCTGAGTGAAGAAATTTCTCCTCATCTTGGTTCTATATGGCATACCCTGTATTCAGAGACTGTGACCCCTGGTTCTGGACTCCCCAGCCATCGGGAACATCCTCCCTGCATCTAGCCTGTCTTGTCTTGTTGGAATTTTATAGGTTTCTATGAGATCCCCTCTCATTCTTCTAAACTCTGGTGAATATAGGCCTCGTCGACCCAATCTCTCTTCATACGTCAATCCTACCATCCCAGGACTTAGCCTAGTAAATCTTCTTTGCACTTCCTCCATGGCAAGAACATCCTTCCTCAGATAAGGAGACAAAAACTGAACACAATACTCCAGAGGTGGTCTCACCAAGGCCTGAATAACTTCAGTAAGACATCCTTGCTCCTGTACTCAAATCCTCTTGCAATGAAGGCCAACATACCATTCACTTTCCTAACTGCTTTCTGCACCTGAATGCTTGCTTTCAGCGACTGGTGTACAAGGACACCCAGGTCTCGTTGCACCTCCCCCTTTCCCAATCTATCACCATTCAGATAATCTGCCTTTCTGTTTTTACATCCAAAGTGGATAACCTCACATTTATCCACGTTATACTGCATCAGCCATACATTTGCTCACTCACCCACCTTGTCCAAATCACATTGGAGCCTCTTTGCATCCTCCTCACAGCTCATATTCCCCCCCAGCTTTGTGTTGTCTGCAAACTTGGAAATGTTACATTTAGTTCCCTCACCTAGTCGAAGTGCCGCAGGGGCGTGCACCCAAGTCATTAATATATATTGTGAATAGCACTTTTCTAGTTCCACTTCTAAAATATTTTTAAAAATGGAAGCACTTTTGTAACACCTCCATCCTTGGAAGAATGAAATGCCATGTTTAAATGTGTTTCATTACAGAGTGAAAAAAACAGAAGATGAAAAATATTTACACACTCATTCTCATTCATTCTTTACCTGTAGCTAATACAATTATGCCCTGTACCATCTTTGTACTCAGATAACTCAGGGCAAAATTAAATTCTAGACAAAGCATCAGCAAATATATTGTTTATCCCTGCAATGTGGATAATCTTTAAGTGATAGGCCTGAAATAGTAAACTCCACAGAAATAGTCTGGCATTTTGGTTTTTGAATTTTTCCACAATGGTTAGGGGGTTATCATCAGTATATATCAGTGTCTCCCTGTAGCTGTGGCGGATATATACTTCAAAATGTTTAACAGCTAGTAGTAAGCCCAGGGTTTCTGTTTCCACTCTAGAGTATCTCTTTGTGTTGATTTAGCTTTTTGGAAAGGTATCCCACTGGCCTTTCTATGCCCAATTCATCTTCTTGAAACAGGACAGCACCAACCCCCAGGTCACTAGCATCAATTGCTACCTAGAAGGACTTAGTGAAATTTGGGGCATCCAACACTGGTTCATTGAGCAAAATTGCTTTCAGCCTCTCAAAAGATACTTGGCACTCCCCTGACCTTGGCTTTCTTTAGTAGCAAATCCATCAGTGGAGCAGCTATATTGCTGAAATTTGGTGCAAACTTGCAGTAGAAACCACACATCCCCAAAAACCTCATGATTTCTCATTATGTCTTAGGGGCAGGGAATTCCACCAATGCTTGCACTTTTGCTGTTCTTAGCAACACTTGTCCTTACCCTACTATATGTCTTAGGTAGGTTACCTGCGCTTTTGCAAATTCACTGTTGGCAAGATTTATCACCAAATCAGCCAACAGTAATTTTCTAAACAGAGCTTCTAGTTGTTCCAAGTGATCCTTCCAAGTGTCACTGTATACCAGCACATCATCAAGGTAAACCATATAGTTAGGAATACTGGCTATCATTTGGTTCATTAGTCTCTGGAAAGTTGCTGGGGAATTTTTTAGCCCGAATGGCATCACTCAGCATTGGAAAAGACCATCTGGTGTGACAAAGGCTGATATTTCTTTAGCTTGGGGTGCTAAAGGAACCTGCCAAGATCCCTTTAATAATTCTATTTTGGCAAGAAACGTGGCACTGCCAACTCTATCAATACAGTCTTCCAAGCAAGGAATTGGTTGGGAGTCTGCCTTTGTTTCTGCATTAATCTTTCTGTAGTCTATGCAAAATCTATTTGAACCGTCAGGTTTAGGCATTAATATGACAGGGGAACTCCAGCTGCTTTGACTGGGTTCAATTAGGTAGTTTCCCAACATGCATTGGATTTCTGCTTTCACCTGGGTCTGTTTCTCAGGACCTAAGTGATAAGGATACTGTTTTATAGGAAAGGATTCTCCTACGTCCACATCATGTATGGCTAAAGTTGTAAATCCTGGTATGTCCCTGCAGACTCCTTTAAATGCTGTGAGTAGCCTTGTTCGGTCTTCTCGTTGTTCTGCATCTAAATATGAAAGCGCAGTGTCTAATCTCCCTAACAATTCAGTATTAGCTAACCGGATAGTAGGAGGTTCAATTTGGGAATTGTCTAGGCCTCCTTCTGGCTCATCCTCACTATCCCTTTCATCCTTCACCATCCTTGCTACCTGACATACTTGTGCTTTTTTATCCTCCTCCCAGCGGTGATATAATTTCAACATTGTTACGACCAGGTGAGAAGGAGTCTAAGGGTTTCCTCTCAGCCTTTAACTGGTTTAACTGTAACAGGATTTAGTTTTAGGAACACCATGTTTTTAGCTCCCCCTCAGTGAGTCCTTGATCACTGCTCTAATTATAAGGCAAATAAATCAGACAGGTTTCCTTAGATTTAAACAAGAAAGGTGGAAGTTTATTAATCTTAAACTCTAATCTGGTTAACGACTACGAATATGCGACGCAACCACGCTGGTATGCATACGTGATATACACACACAGAGATAAATACAGAAAAAGTAGAAAAGAATAAAGGGGAAAAGTTTGAGGCAATATCAGGATTATAATTACAGTCCTTTAAATTCAAAGTGGAGTCTATGGTTGTTGGTAAATCCTGCAACTCATTGGGGCCCAGTGCACGCTTCAACTTGTTTCGACGTTGGAGTCTTTTCTCTCTTGAGGTTTACGTGTCTTCCATGGGTCCAGTGACCTGGGAGAAAGCAAGAGAGAGACAGCAAGGAGAGAGGCTTCCTTGTTCCAGCTTCAGTTGCAAAACTGCCTTCTGTTCCTTTCTGTGTGGCACAATTAAAAAAACCAAGTTGGCCAGCAGGTTAGTCATGTGATTAACTGGTTTAACCACTCCTGTGTTTGTGGATTGTATTATCTTAGCAGTCCCTGGAATGTGCTTCCTTACATCTTCAATGTCTGGTGACCAAAATACCATTTGGGTTAATTGGCCCAGGGAGTAGTCCTTTGTCTCCACAAGCACCATCTCTTAGTATGCAAATATCCTCCAGTCAAAGGTCTGGTGATCTCTTTAACAAGTCATATCTTCACTGCAGCAACAGCTTAAAATCAATGTTCATATGACAAAATTAATATGCCTCATTCTTGGCAGGTGGGAGTCTGCATGACACCTCCACACCCAGCAGAATGAAATGCAATTTGTTAAAAAAAGAGCATTTCATTAAAAGGGACTAGAACACACAAGCATCTCTCTCATTCATTCAGAACCCTAACAATTGTTAAAGCCTGTCTTTTCTTAGTAGCAGTGCAGCTTTAAATAGTCCTTTCTGGCATCCCAATAAACATGTGGCTTTTGGGGAAGTCTTTTCAGTTTGCACATTTCCATCACTACCTAGGGTCTCTTTATTCTTGTTGCGGTCCGCAGGGGAAGGGTTAGGTTTAATTAGCCCTAAGTGGGAGTTCTGCTCAGGGGCGATGGCAGTGGGTGGTTCCACTCTGAATTCTCTTTCAGTGCTTTGATGAGTTATGCAAGGGCTTTTTCTCTTAGGGGATGGCTGGTTCCCTTTTTTCCTGACTATGGGGGATGATTCTTTGCTAATCTTCCCTGTGTCCTCTGGGACACTCCTGTTTACAGACATTCGTCCAGATTCTGCTGCACTCCCCTGCAGCACTTCGACTAGGTGAGGCATCACCCTCAGGGTTTCTCTGCCCTCTTGAGGGCTTTCTTTGTCTCTGCAGGTTTGTGTAAATGCTGTTAGCCACTCTGGTGGTGTGCTTCTAGTGTCTGCATATACATAGGAGGATGTGGGGTCTAACTTTTCAAATATTTCGGGGTTGGCTGACCGGACAGTAGGGGTTTTCTTCCCGGACTTCCTTTAACCTATCCTCTTGGTCCCTTTTCCTTTCTAACCTATTGCCAGCCTTGTGCCCTTTTGTTCATATCAGGGATCCCTTACAGTTCACCAGCCCTCTGCTGGAGCGTCCTCCAAACACCGATACAGGACTTAGGGGTGCAAATTTCACTGTAGGGTGGGGTTTCCCCTCAACCTGGCACATGAGGCAACTCTTACAGTACTCCTGTACATCTTTGTGGAGTTTTGGCCTGTCAAACTGCTGTCTTATGCGGGCTTTGGTTTTTCGTATACCGACATACCACTGCAATCTCATGGGCCATTCTTACTATTTCTCTCTGGTACCTCTAGGGCATCACTAACTGATGAACCACAGTCCATTCCTTGCCCTCAGGTCTGTGAGAAGAACTCCATTTCCTCATCAATACCTCATTCTTTAAATAGTAGCAAGCAGGGACCCCTCTGCTTCAATTTCACAGCTGAATATCACAGCTGTACTGCGGGAGGACACCTCAGAGAGGTCATGCAGCGAAGCAATATGGGTGGAGCTCAGGAATAGAAAGGGTGCAGTCACGATGTTGGGGGTTTACTACAGGCCTCCCAACAGCCAGCGGGAGGTAGAGGAGCAGATATGTAGACAGATCTTGGAAAGATGTAAAGGTAACAGGGTTGTAGTGGTGGGTGATTTTAACTTCCCCAATATTGACTGGGACTCACTTAGTGTTAGGGGCTTGGATGGGGCAGAATTTGTGAGCAGCATCCAGGAGGGCTTCTTGAAACAGTATGTAGATAGTCCAACTAGGGATGGGGCCATTCTGGATCAGGTATTGGGGAATGAGCCCAGCCAGGTGGTCGAAGTTTCAGTGGGGGAGCTTTTCGGAAGCAGTGACCATAATTCCATAAGTTTTAAGGTACTTGTGGATAAGGATAAGAGTAGTCCTCGGGTGAAGGTGCTAAATTGGGGGAAGGCTAATTATAACAATATTAGGCAGGAACTGAAGAATTTAGATTGGGGGCGGCTGTTTGAGGGTAAATCAACATCTGACATGTGGGAAACTTTCAAACGTCAGCTGATTAGAATCCAGGACCAGCATGTTCCTGTGAGGAAGAAAGACAAGTTTGGCAAGTTTCAGGAAGCTTGGATAACACGGGATATTGTGAGCCTCGTCAAAAAGAAAAAGGAAGCATTTGTAAGGGCTGGAAGGCTAGGAACAGATGAAGCACTTGAGGAATATAAAGACAGTAGGAAGGAACTTAAGCAAGGAGTTAGGAGGGCTAAAAGGGGTCATGAAAAGTCATTGGCAAACAGGATTAAGGAAAATCCCAAGGCTTTTTATACATATATAAGGAGCAAGAGGGTAACCAGGGAAAGGGTTGGCCCACTCAAGGACAGAGATGGGAATCTATGCATGGAGCAAGAGGAAATGGGTGAGGTGCTAAATGAGTACTTTGCATCCGTATTCACCAAGGAGAAGGACTTGGTGGATGATGAGCCTAGGGAAGGGAGTGCAGATAGTCTCAGTCATCGCATTATCAAAAAGGAGGAGGTGTTGGACGTCTTGCAAAGCGTTAAGGTAGATAGGTCCCCAGGGCCTGATGGGATCTACCCTAGAATACTGAGGGAGGCAAGGGAAGAAATTGCTGGGACCTTGACAGAAATCTTTGCATCCTCATTGGCTACAGGTGAGGTCCCAGAGGACTGGAGAATAGCCAATGTTTTTTTTTGTTTCAGAAGGGTGGTAAGGATAATCCAGGAAATTATAGGCCAGTGAGCCTTACGTCAATGGTAGGGAAACTATTAGAGAAGATTCTTCGGGACAGGATTTACTCCCATTTGGAAACAAACTAACTTATTAGCGAGAGACAGCATGGTGTTTTGAAGGGGAGGTCGTGTCTTATTAATTTGATTGAGTTTTTTGAGGAAGTGACGAAGATGATTGATGAGGGAAGGGCGGTGGATGTTGTCTATATGGACTTTAGTAAAGCCTTTGACAAGGTCCCGCATGGCAGACTGGTGCAAAAGGTGAAGTCACACAGGATCAGAGGTGAGCTGGCAAGATGGATACAGAACTGGCTCAGTCACAGAAGACAGAGGGTAACAGTAGATGGGTGTTTTTCTGAATGGAAGGATGTGACTAGTGGTGTTCCGCAGGGATCAGTGCTGGGACCTTTGCTGTTTGTAGTATATATAAATGATTTGGAAGAAAATGTAGCTGGTCTGATTAGTAAGTTTGCGGACGACACAAAGGTTGGTGGAGTTGCGGATAATGATGAGGATTGTCAGAGGATACAGCAGGATATAGATCGGTTGGAGACTTGGGCGGAAAAATGGCAGATGGAGTTTAATCCGGACAAATGTGAGGTAATGCATTTTGGAAGGTCTAATGCAGGTGGGAGGTATACAGTAAATGGCAGAACCATTAGGAGTATTGACAGGCAGAGAGATCTGGGTGTACAGGTCCACAGGTCACTGAAAGTGGCAACGTAGGTGGATAAGGTAGTCAAGAAGGCATACGGCATGCTTGCCTTCATCGGTCGGGGCATAGAGTATAAAAATTGGCAAGTCATGTTGCAGCTGTACAGAACCTTAGTTAGGCCACACTTAGAATATTGCGTGCAATTCTGGTCGCCACACTACCAGAAGGACGTGGAGGCTTTGGAGAGGGTACAGAGGAGGTTTACCAGGATGTTGCCTGGTCTGGAGGGCATTAGCTATGAGGAGAGGTTGGATAAACTCGGATTGTTTTCACTGGAACGACGGAGGTGGAGGGGCGACATGATAGAGGTTTACAAAGTTATGAGCGGCATGGACAGAGTGGATAGTCAGAAGCTTTTTCCCAGGGTGGAAGAATCAGTTACTAGGGGACATAGGTTTAAGGTGCGAGGGGCAAAGTTTAGAGGGGATGTGCAAGGCAAGCTTTTTACACAGAGGGTGGTGAGTGCCTGGAACTTGCTGCCAGGGGAGGTGGTGGAAGCAGATACGATAGCGACGTTTAAGAGACATCTTGACAAATATATGAATAGGAAGGGAATAGAGGGATATGGGCCCCGGAAGTGCAGAAGGTGTTAGTTTAGGCAGGCATCAAGATCGGCGCAGGCTTGGAGGGCCAAATGGCCTGTTCCTGTGCTGTACTGTTCTTTGTTCAGACTGAGCTGCCTGTGCTAACTCTCTCAATACTGTCAGCTTGCTGAGCCTCAGCTAGGGAAAATCTATTTAATTAATTCCCTGGGTCTTTTAACTTTCCAAAGAAAGTCTCGGACAGACAGACTTCATGGTCATCTGTCTGCAGTGCCAATTCTGTCTCCTCTGGGGGAGCTGGTTTGATCATGGCCTGACCCACTACACATTCAGAGACACTGCAGGGGACCGTCTCCTGCCGCTGCCCTGTATCTCTGACCTCCTACTGTCTCTCTTTCACTACTGGGGAAGCTACCACCTTCATCCCCGCCAGGTCATTACCTAAGAGAAGGTCAACCCTGTCCACAGGCAAACTAAGGATAATCCTAATGGTCACTGGTCCCGAAACTAGGTCGCACTCCGCAAATTCACCCGGTGTAAAGGTACAGGCATACACTGCCCTCCAATACCATTCACCACCATTCTGGTGTTCATTGTACTCTCTGGGGGAAAGGTCAGGCCTGTTCCCAGTAAAAGGGATCTAGTGGCCCCTGTGTCCCTGAGGATTACTATGGGCTTGCTTGCCCCACTTGAGGGGTATGGGGTTACTCTCCCTTCAGACACAAAACCCTGATAACCTTCAGGAATCCTATTAAATTTTCTTGCCCTTGCAGCCGTAAGCTTCCTGGGTCTCACTCTTACTGCAGTTAAAGCCACAGCTTGTTCTGCTGTGCTTTCTATCAGGGTCTCTTCTTCAATGAACGGGTGTGCCATGATTAACCCTACAGGTTTTCCCTTTAGTTTCCAGCAGTCAGCTCTTAAATGCCCTGCTTTATTACAATGGAAGCACACATGTCTCCGTGTCTCACTCCTACATACAGCACCTTCCTTTATGCTGGAGGGCGGCCCCCTGTGTCTCCTGCTTTTCTTTCCCTCCCAGGACTGCTTGGGCTTCTATCACCTTCCCACCCTTTGTCCTTTTCAGATTTGTGGGGGTGATTAGTAAAGGTTTTCTCCTGGGGAACCGATTTATAAATGAGAGCAAACCCATCTGCCAGGACTACAGCCTGCCGGGCTCTATGAACATTTTGTTCCTCTACATGTGTCTTTATGGAGAGTGAGAGAGTGTTTAAATTCCTATAACAAAATTACTTCCCTGAATTCTCATAGCTGAGCTCTACTTTAAGAGCCCTCAGCCACTGGTCAAAAGCCAGCTGCTTATTTCTCTCAAACTCCAGAAAAGTTTGATCAGCTTGCTTCTTGAGGGTTCTAAACTTTTGGCAATAGGCTTCCGGTACTAACTCACATGCCCCGAGAAAAGCATTTTTTGCCAGTTCATAATTTGATGAACTCTCATCTGGCAACATGGAATAAACTTCATTTCTTGTCCTACTAATTTGCTCTGTAACAACAGAGTCCAAGCCTCAGACGTCCATTTTAACTGCCTTGCCAGTTTTTCAAAAGACACAAAAAAACTTCACGTCTCCTTTACTGAATTTTTGGATCAGTTGGGAGAGTTTTAACAATTCTGTACCCAGCCATGAATTACACTCCTCCATTTGGCCATTCTTTCACTGCGATTACTCTGTCGCCCCCTAGTTTATTCAAACCGCCTAGCTCTCTCTCTTCATATTCTTTCCAGAAGGTTCTTTCTCTTTCTCTCTCCTCTCTTGCTTTCTCTCTCTCCTCTCTCTTTTTCTTCACGATCCTTCTGGAAGGCTCTTTCTCTCTCTTCTGTCTCTCTTTCTCTTTCTCCTGTCTCTCTCTTTCTTTTTCTCTTTCCTCAAATTCAAGTTTCCTCTGCTCCAATTGTATCTTTGCTGACAATATCCTGTCGGAGTCTACTTCTAACCCTGTTTCTGCTTCTTCAGATTCAAGGGAAAAATGGTTTGCCACTAGTCTTAGGAGTTCAGGCTTTCTAGCCTTGCCACATACAGTGATCCCACACTGCTCAGCCATTTTCCTCAACTCCTCCATAGACAGTGCTTTTAACTTATCCCAAGTTACTTCACCTTGGCTTGGGAAGCTACTAGCTTCAGTTGCAGACATGTTAGTATTCGAGCACACACAACTACAAGAAAACCTGTATTGAAATCTTTTTTCTTTTGTTTGGGATCAATTTGGTGGTGAGCTACCTTCTTGAACAGTTGTAGTCCTTGGGGTGTAGGTACACCCACAGTGCTGTTAGGAAGGGAGTTCCAGGATTTTGATTTAGCGACAGTAAAGGAACGGCGATATAGTTCCAAGTCAGGATGGTGTGTGACTTGGAGGGGAACTTGCAGGTGATGGTGTTCCCATGCATTTGCTGCCTTTGTCCTTTAGGTGGTACAGGTCGCGGGTGTGGTAGGTTCTGTCGAAGGAGGCTTGGTGAGTTGCTGCAGTGCATCTTGTATATGGTACACACTGCTGCCATTGTGCGTCAGTGGTGGAAGGAGTGAATGTTGAAGGTGGTGGATGGGTGCTAGTCAAGAGGGTTGCTTTGTCCTGGATGGTGTCGAGCTTCTTGAGTGTTATTGGAGCTACAGCCATCCAGGCAAGTGGAGAGTATTCCATCACACTCCTGACTGGTGTCTTGTAGATGGTGGACAGGCATTGGGAGACAGGAAGTGAGCTACTCGCCACAGTATTCCCAGCCTCTGGCCTGCTCTTGTAGTTACAGCTGTTATGTGGCTGGTCCAGTTCAGTTTCGACAGGATGTTGACCTCCAGGATGTTTATAGTGGGGGATTCAGCGACGGTAATGCCACAGAATGTCAAGGGGGGATGTTAGATTCTCTACTGCTTGAGATGGTCATTGCCTGGCACTTGTGTGGCACGAATGTTAATTGCCAGTCATCAGCCCAAGCCTAGATGTTGTCCAGGTCTTGCTGCATATGGTCTGCCCAGTGTGGTTCCGGAGGTTCTGAAATTTCTGCCTGTAAACTTCAGGGACCAACTCATAAGCAGTGAGAATAGCCTTTTTTACCATCTCATAATCTGCAGAAGCCTCCTCAGAAAGCATAGCATAAACTTCATGAGCTCTGCCTATCAATCTGCTTTGCATGACCAGTTTTCTTTCGGCCACCTCATCTGTTTAGCTAGCTTTTCAAAATAAATAAAACATGTTTCTACATCCCTTTCCTCAAACTCTGGGAGGGCTTGCACAAATTTAAACAGTTCCCCACTGGGTCCTGGGTTGGAGTCAGATTGTTCTTCATCAGAATTTTCCCTAGAGTCAAAACCACCTTTTTTTTTTAAATTCCAGCCTTTTAAGCTGGTTTTACCTTTCTTTTTTCTTTTCTTCACATTCTTTTTCTCTTTCTCTTGCTCTTTCTCTCTCCTGCCGCTCTGCTTGCTCCCTTTGAAATGCTCTTTTTCCTTTTTCCTCTCTGAAATTCTAGCTCTAACTTCTTCCTGTCGAACTGAATCTGTGCCAGTGTTACCTTGTCTTCTTCCAATTCTACTTGTCCCTCTGACTCTTTCACTTCAATCTTCAACTGTCTGGCCATTAGTCTCTCAATTTCAGGTCTCCTGGCTTTTGATCTAATATCTACTTTCAAGCGCTCTGCCACACTTAACAGCTCATCAGCGGACAATGCCTGTAAAGAATCATAATTTATTCCAGACTACTGCATAAATGCACTTGCATCACAAGTAGCGATTCTGGTAGTATAAGCTTTACTCTAATGCACAAGAAACGTGGCATTTTCCTTTTCCCCTTTTCAATTACTATTACCCCACTTACAATTATACTTTGTCGGCTTTGAATTATCCCGGACCGAGCCCCCAGTTATATGTTACGACCGAGGTTGGAGGAATGCACTGTCTTTCTCTACTTCCACTACTCCACTGGCCACAACATATATTTAAATGTTTTATCCAGTTACCAATATGACCAATTATATACTTTATCTTTAACAGTTTCAGAATAAAAATCTGCCAACCAGGTTTCTTTAACAAACAACAAAATTATTAATTTATCAAACAAGACTTATTCAATAAAGATGCAAAGCTTATTAACGCACAGTTTGAAATATGAAAGTATAATTATCTACCCATCTAAAATAACCCAACACACACACCAGTTAAAGAAAAAAATAATAAAAGATGAAAAAACTGGCTCTGGAGAGATCAACTTTTTAAAAAAGATACTTTGGGCAAGTTATTTTCAATTCTTGAAGAAAAAGGATAAGATATGGAATGATCAAGATTGCCTTTGGGCTGGCATCCGGGTACACGTAGACGGCTGTCACTGGGATTTTCTGGAGCAGTTCTGTTCAGGAGAAATCAAGGCGTAGTCTTGCAGGCTTTTCGGGAGAATTACTGCATCAGTGTGTTCAGCTATCACACTGGATTCTCAGAAGATTTTCAAAACAGTTGGCAAGGGATGAGTTGGGTGGCTTCTCCTGTAGCAGGCTATACACCAATTGAACTTTCAAACAGTCCAAGCCAAATCAAAAAAAAACTCCTGACAACCATAAACCTAGACATGTGACTTCTCTGTAAATAAATCCAATAGCCAGTGAGGCTCCTTATGTTTATTTAGCACTTTATTGTCTCTTTCAGTAAGATCTTGAACTGGTTTATTAACTGCTAAACTAGTATGTACAGTACAGAGAAAACTATTTACAGACCTTCATCTGCGTGTTACGGTTGCAGAGTGACCCTGGCTTGTAGTCACATGACTACATCCTGGTACTTGGCTTATTAGCATAAAGAGACCTTAAAGGGACATCATTCTTCAGGCTATCACACAACATCCCCTTTCTTTCCAAAGCTAAGTCTCGTAGGCTACAAGTTAAAAACACATAAAATTAGATATCAAAATTAGTTATACGGGGCAGAGACTATAAAATTTACAGTTATAAGGATAGGGATTGTGAAATTTACAAGTGCAGAAGCTTAAAATTTGCTGTAGTTGAGGTGGTGCGCTTGTCAATGGTTTGCGCCAGATCATCTCCAGTGGTTTGTGGTCAGTTTCCACACTGAACTGCTTACCGAACAGGTAAGTGTGGAACCTTGTGATCCCGAACACCAGAGCAAGTGTTTCACACTCTAAGTTTGAGTAATTGGATTGTGCTGAGGATAAACATTTGGACGCAAATGCAATTGGTTTACCATCCTGTAGGATGCACATTCCTAGTCCATTCTGTGAGGCGTCTACTTCCAGGATTGTCTTCTTCCTTGGATCATAGTATTGCAGGGTACAGGTTTCTGCTGACAATGCTTGTTTGAGAGACTCAAACGTATGCTGATGGTCCTCCTGCCGTACAAAAGGTACGTCTTTATTTAAGCGCTCTCTCAGTGATGATGCTTTGTAATAGAAATTTGGAATGTATGGTGCCAAGATATTGAAAATCCAAGACACCTCTGGAGGTCTTCCTTGTCTCATGGGGTGGGCATATGCCTTACATCTTCGACTTTGCCTGGGTCAGGACGGATTCCACAAACTGAATAGATGGAGCCAAAGAAATTGATCTGACTTACTGGCACTTATTGCTATTAAAAACGAGCACTTCGCAATGAGCTACTGCCATCAGTGAATGAGGATTCCGATCATGCTCTTCTTTGGTTTTGCCCATTACCCCAATATCATCAGCAATGCATATACATTCAGGAAAGTTTTCTATAATTTTGTCCATGTGGTGCTGAAACAGATCTTGACTGACAGATAAGCAAAAGGGTAGTCTCTGGAAGGAATATCTTCCAAATGGTGTTCTGAAGTTGGTGACTTCTTGAGATCCCTTAGCCAGGTGTACTGACCAATATCCATGTTCAGCATCCAATTTGGAGAAGAATTTGGCTGCTGTGAACTTGGGATTCAGTTCCTCTAATGTCAGAATCTTGTGGGTGCATCTCTTCAGGGAGTGGTTTAAACACCTTGGATCTAGACATACCCTGATTGCTCCATCCTTCTTCAGTACTCATGTAATTGAGCTGCACATTCTGTATGAAATTGCACATGACGGATGATGCCATTGCATTCCATGTCATTCAACTCGTGCTTAAGCTTTTCTTGTATGTGCACGCTGTACTTTCTGGGAGTACATTGATTGCTGGATTGCATCCTCTGTGAGATGCAGTACGGCATCATCTTTGAAATCTCCTATGGTGTTGAACCTGTCCGGGTACATTTGTTGTAGGTCAGGGACTGACTCAATGCGGGTACCCTTGGTCTCTTCTGCTGTAATGGGTACCTTGGTGACCTTGTGGATAGTCACGATGATGAGGTCCTTAAACGCTGGTAGTCCTGCCACTACTGGTCCGCTCGTGTCTACCAGGTAAAATATTTGCGGTTTCCATACCGACTTGCCATAGCTGTATTGCATTGTTATTGTGCCACTGCAAGGGCAAGTGACCCACTGCATGCAGATAACTTTGCATTTGTTGGCTGTATCACTAATTTCCAACAACTCCGGAACATATCCTTCAGGATTTGGACTGGTAAGATATTTGCACTAGCTCCGGTGTCAATCCTAACCCTAAGTGTGTGTTTTCCAACTTTCTTTGGGCACATGATATTAATAGTAGCAAAAGCTTCAAGTTGTTTGACATCAACAACACAATGTGTCAGGGTCACAACGTGAAATGTCTGCTCGTCTTCTGGCTCAGAATCATTCCACTCTGAGTCTTGTCTCAGGTCTGTTTTGCTGTGGACTTCATGTATCACAGAATCACAGAATTGTTACAGCACAAAAGGAGACCATTTGGCCCATCGTGCCCGCACTGGCTCTCTGAAAGAGAAATTCCCTCAGTCCCATTCTCCTGCCTTCTCCCCATAACCCTGCACATTATTCCTTTTCATATAACTGTCTAGTTCCCTTTTGAATGCTTCAATTGAATCTGCCTTCACCGCTTTCTCAGGCAGCGCATTCCAGATTTTAACCACTCGCTGTGCTTGCATTTACACAGGTCTCTGGTGCTTTCTTTGCTGCTGTTGCCCTGTTGCTGCACCTGTCTTCTGTTTGTTTGTGTCCTACTGTGACTTCTGGCTGCATCTTTGGAGCCAAATTTCTTGCAAAGGCTGGTCCAGTGTCCTTTTGCATCACACGCCTTGCACAGGTCTTGACACGCAGAACAACTTTGCATTAAGTGGGACCAACTACACTTACCACACAGCTTTCTTGCTCTTTCCAACCTTGTTATCATGCCAATATTGTTGGCTGCACCTAGTGCTTGCAGATGCTGTCATCCAGCTACAATGACATCATATTTCCTGCCATCTTCGAGCAGCGCATCAATGCTGTGACCTTTCTTTTTCCTCAAGAGATCTTTCTAAAATGCTTCAATGGGTGTTGAGACAATCACCAGCTCCATTAGTTGCTCTGACAGCTCAGTTTCTGAAAAATCGCATTAGTTGTCCTTACTATGGCAACTACTGATAAACTGGTCTATTGATTCCTGTGGCTGTTGCCTGTAGGAGATCAATTCCAAGTGGTGAATTCAAAAATTCACTCTTAATCAGAGCTGATCTTCTAGCACTTTCCATATCTTGGTGGGATCTTTCTGTACTTTATTTAACTTTGTTCTATTCACTCTGCACTGTTTCCTCTTTAAGAAACGATCTGTTATTTAGACTGACTGCTTTGATGAAGAGGAGCAGGTTTTTTGCAGTGCTCTCTGTCTATTTTGCTTGCAGCACTTACGTTTATCTGTTTACACAGCAGTTAAATTGCTTTTTTTGTTAGAGCTTGTTTATGTTCTTCATGCTTGAGTGGTTTAATGGATTTTTTTGCTGTGGATGCATGAATGGAGACTCTTCTGCATGCTCCAGTGCTTTAATGATGATTTTTTTAAACTTTGGCTGCGTAAATGGAGACTCTGCAGTGTTCGGGGTTTCCCATGCTTTTGCTATCAAACATCTCCTGTGATGGCGCTGACCTCAATCAGCCTGGGAGAGCAATTGGGTTTTCCCTGTTTTTTTGTCATGGAGCCTTTGGGGAAAAAAATCAATCTTTTAAACACTTCAAAGCTTTTTTTTAAACCAGCATCCCTCAACCAGCGGCACAATGACTCAACCAATTGCAGGAATTTATCTGCAGCCTGTTATTCTGTGCTCTGTCTTCTACAGCTGGTTGTAAGTCCTCTATTCTTTCCATTTATTCGGACAGTATTTCTTTTGAACTTTCTCTCTTTTGTCTGGAGGAAGGGTAATTTTCACAGCTGTTTTACCCATGGTCTTCAACTTAGATTTTGTCTTTTCATCACAGCTGCCACCATATAATGAGTTCTTTATGTTATCTGATGCAACAGAAATGAGATTCGTGGAGTCCAGTTTGTTGAAGATCTCTAACAGTTTTATTAACAGCTAAACTAATATGTACAGTACAGAGTAAACTATTTACAGAACCTGCGTCTGGGTGTTACAGTTGCAGAGTGACCCTGACTACATCCTGGTACTTAGCTCATTAGCATACTGAGATCGAAAAGGGACATCATTCTTAAGGCGATCACACAACACCCTCACCTGTTGCAGCCTTTGTGTGGACAGGTCACCTACTCCTCTGCTGTCCCTGTGAGGATGCAGCAACACTCTGCAGCAAATTCAGGTGTTCAACACAAAAGACCTCAAGAAAGATAGTTGTCAAAATTACCTTACCTCCAACTTGGATGCCTGGTCTTTTAAGGAACCCAATTGCAGGACCCAACTTGCAGCCTGTATGGCATCAAGATAGTGCTGATTCAAAACCTTCCAGCGCATGCAAGGGGGACGACTGTATGTGCCCTCCTCCTGCTACAATGCTGCACAGGCCACACAGAAGGTGGCCAGAAATGCAGCACACCCCTGGGAATTGGCGATAGGCCTCCATAATGCATGCTTCCCATGCACTCAAAGTACCAAGTGACCACAAACATATAAATTTTTGGTGCTTATATACCTTATTTCTATATGCGTCCATTATGTATTTAGAACACCCCTATCAAACAATGTTGATATTCCAAATGTAAAGAAGCTTAAAACAAAAAAAAACTGAAAATCGAGCAAAAGGTCTGAAATACATTATTACTTTAAATGTATATTGGCTCTAAATGGAAATGCCATTCTTGACAGGAAACAAAATGTTAGTCTTTTACAGAAAACAGTACAAAGACATCTTGGTTAATTGCATGCTACTTGAGGTTAAACCCTTGTGGCCCTTTGTGTGACACATGGGAGAAACCATGCTTTTCAATAAAAGAAGAAAAATCAAATCATCATGAAAACTTTGTAATATTAGTGGTAGTCATCTACAGATTCCACTCAATATATTTGCAAAAAGAGCATGGATAGGCAGAGAGTTAAACAGCAAATTGAAATGTTCCATGGCTTTGTAGTGTATGAATAGATTGCAGGAAAGGTCTTGCGATATAACATTAAAGGCCTTGGTGATGACTGTGTATAGTATTACTGTACTGCATACCTCAATCCCTGCTGAGCTTTAAGATGGTTGTGTACTCCTCCTCCACGATGGCATTTCCAATAAATCTACTGCCTACCTACCAGCTGTAAACTACATAGCTTCTACAGTTCCTGAGTTCCTTGGCCCTCTTTTTCACCTCCTGTGTAATACCTGTCAATGCTTGTTATACCCATGCCTTTAGGGGGAAGAAACTCCTCATTCCATCATTGCTGTCATGATACTTCACGACACCCTTTCATTAAGCTCATTAACAGCAAGTCTGACCTGAAGTAAAATAGCTACTTTTTTGCTCAAGCTCCACAGCTTCACATTTCCACACAATTGTTTTTATGACTGGCCATTAATAAGACTTATACAAGTAAAAAATTGTTTTTTTTCTTGTAGCTGCCTGAGTTTTCTTTAAATGTTTACTTTGTGCTAGTTGAATTATACTACAATCAGTCCAGATGAAACTATCCAGTCAGGATATTCTCAAAACCAATGCCAAATCTCAATTGATATTATTTGGGCAGCAGTGGAACTAAGATTCCAGTATCACTACAAGGTGAAGATTACTTCACTATTGCCCAATTTGTTTGTGTATCTGTGCTTCAGGAGGGCAAATTTAGGACAGATGTCAGAAAATATTTCTTCACGCAAGTGGTGATCCACAGGCTGTCAGAAAGTGTGTTTGAGTCCAGGACACTAGAATCACTGAAGAAACCATTAGAGGCTGTAACAGAAAGAAAGTAGATCTCATGAAAGATGATGCCAAATGAACTGAAAGGCATATCTTGTGATCTGTATATCAATTAAATATATCGCTGGCATACTTTTACTACCTCCAAGGCTTTTAGGGTCTTTGTTCCAGAGATATTTGGGTACTATAAATCTTTAACATTAGGAATCCTTTACTCCTTGCTGATAATTTTTTTTAAATGTTTTCAATAAACATTTTATAATGATTAACATTTGCATCTCACTATTGGCTTATGTGTTCTTTCACTTATTTAAAAAAATTCAAGGACATTGATTGGTAAATCGGGATAAGTTCACCTTTTTTAGTAGACTTTAGCACTAGCAATAGCTATTGTTGTTTTTGAGTGCAAGGAGAAGTTTAATGGCAGGTTGCTAGGAATGCCAATTCATCCTGTTATATATTGATCTGTTCTCTTCTAAGAACTCTGGCAGTAGTTTCCTATCAATTGTGTTGGCAAGGGAAGGAATTGCCAATGTAGGTTAAGAAAAGACTTTGTTAATCTCCCAGAGGCACCCCCATGATAAAAATCAGGCCCATGTTTTTAAAATGTTTTGATATCTGCCCTGGGTTTACAGCTCTCATAAATGTTTGACCTCAGTGGCACACTAGCATTAGTATTTATTCATTCAGCAAAAATGTACTGATATTTACAACAGGGTGACAGTCATGAACTACACAAAGGAATAAGCTTTGAAAGGGAACCTTTTTAAAACTAAATTAATCTTGAGCTTTAAAGCTGCAATCATCAACACTATTAAACTGGGAATAGTACTGATCATAAACAAAGCTCAGGTTTAAGCCATTTAGTCCTGCACATGTCCTGTACTCCACTTAAAAAAAATATTGCTTGATATTCCTGATGTCATGCAATGATGATGTGATTGACAAACTAGTCTCTGAACAACACAGAATTAAAAAGTAATCTATTTAAATTTAATTCAGCAAATTTGCAACTGTGATATTTTACAAACAAAATGGCAGTACACAATAATTCTTAATGTAGGTAATTATTATTGATTGTGAGATGACTATATTAAGCATATAGGCATATAACTTTAAATTGATTCACTTTTAAACCCTTTAATGGTAGTTTCATAAACACTTTCATTACCATTTTGAGCCTCCTCAAGTGGTCAGGATGCATTTTCAGTTATTACTGAATGTAAAGTGTTCTGTGCCAGTAGGATTATGTAGTTGGATTTCACCTTATTTGAACTTGCAGCCTCAGAAATGTACCCTCTTAAATTGCGCCCCACTTTCCCTAGAACAGTAACAGCCATTTCTGCCCATAGAAACACTGCTTCTGTTCAACAGCCAATTTTACCCCCACTTGTAAAGTAGAAATGAAATTAAACATACTGATGTGCACCAAAGTGGAGTTGACATGGTGTTGTGACCATTTTCTTTAACTGTTGTAGTAGATCATCTAGGGTGAACATTAGTATGCATGAAATGACCTCAAAGCATAGCAATTTATCAGTGGAGCAGCCATCCCCAATCGATGCAAGTTTTGGTCCCACTGCCAAATTCATGGTTCCTGTATATAAGGGTTTTGGGCAGTTGCCCAAAACAGGTGTTAAGCCTCTCGAATGTGTTAACAAGGGGTCGAACGCCTGTTGAGGGAGCCTTTCCTTGTGCTACTTCACTTAGATTGTCTGGACACGGATCCAGCCTAACCAGTGCCTGCCACCAATAAGGTAAGTTTAAAAAAAAATGTTTTTGATCTTTTAATGTGGAGCCGTGAGGAGCAGCAGTGCTTCTGGCAGTCACGATTGAACTCTATCCCTGTCCACAATCAAACCAGCCCCGCCCCAATCTCCCGGGATTTACCGCGCGCGAAACACAAATAAAAGTTTGATTACATATGAAATTGTAATCACCTTAATTTTCCAAACTGATTGAAGCTGTCAGCCATCTTGATTACAACAGCACTTTAGTTTAAGTTTTAATGTTGGGATGTGGTCTACAGTCATCTTTCCTACGGCCTTTTGTTTTTGCACTAGTGGAAATATGAAAAAAGGCAACAGAATTTCAGGTTTTACATAGTCACTTTTTTTTTTACTCACCCTCCTCTGTCATTTCAGGGGCTGTACAGCACTGTTAAAATAAATGGTATGTATTACTGCAATGATCTAAAGCTAAGGTGCAATATATTTTAAAGTTAATTTAATGCACACTATTAACCAAGACTCAAGCACAGTTGAGTCATACCCTGTATTTTGGACTGAGGTCCTGTGACTGCCACAATGCACAGAACAGCAATAAAAGGCAAATTTGTCTATTCTGAATGTGAGTGCAAAAACTAGAGATGTCAACAGAATAATTTCTTTGGAATTGAAGAGTATTTAAAACTGTCAATGAATTGAAAAGAGTTCATTCATTTTAATCGACAAAGAGGCATAACTTCCTTTTCAGTCTGATTCTCATTTGTTTTATGTCCACATCAGCAAGTCCAAGGAAAGCTGTGTTTAACCGAGCCGCTCAGTCATCTCTAGATATATTAAGTGCCACAGGGGGGCAGTAGAAGATTTTGTAGCCCCTGAACCCAGGCCACTGGGCTACGTGTTGAAAAAACATTTTAAGTTTCATATTTGCATTTTTAAAATCATAAGTTTTGTTTCACATTTACATTTTTTCATGCAAAGTCCCAAGTTAATTTAAATTACTGATAAGAAAGTTCCACAAGTATGCACCAAGTGAATTTTTATTCTGGTTCTGCTTACTTCATAATTGCTGTAGATGCAGTTACAATATACTTATGGCAAGCTTGAGTTTTTACTAGAAACTGATGTTATTTTTTCCACTGTAGCGGAATGTTCCTTTGTACCTAATAAATTTTGTAACAGATTTTGTCAAATACTATAGTTTTTTTTTAAAAAAACCTTTTTATTATGTCGCACAACATACCTAGAATTTTAGACGCATGGTTAGTTGTTCCATTTTAGAAAAAACTGGTTGGTTCTCGATGAGTGAAATGGAACATTAGTTAATTGTAGATGGAACTTGCAATTGATTTTGTATGGAGAATGAAGGTATGAACTTTGAAGAGACCAGGACAGCACAGGCCAGACTACGAGAGAAACCTCAACAGTGAGGACACCGGAACTATTGATACAGCTCTGCTCCCTCACCACCAGAACCCTCTCACCAACCTCCCCAACCCCTCCCCCATCCTAACTAAAGATTGTTTTGGGACGAATGAAATGCCAAGGCAAAGAAAAGATCACTTACATATGAACACCTTGTGAAACTAGGGCAGTACTTCATCATGCAAAGAAAGATCACAGAGAATGATGAAAGTTGCAGGGGAGTAGTTGTAGTTCCAGGACCTCCAACCACACTGAAAGGAGCAGTGTGAATAGCAGTTGCTGTGCTTCCTAAACTTCCTCTCATTCTTCTCTCATTTTTTTTCTTGCTCAAAGAAATTATCTTAGCCGTGAAGTCGTAACTGTTCTTTTTTTAATTAAGGCTGAAAGGACTAACTAACCTGTCAATGGCCAATTTCCTCCATGCACAGTGACTAACAGTTTCAAATGATATATTGAGCTAAAAATTGTTTTTCATCCTTGGAATCACTTTTGGAATTGTTGACCATTTCTAACATGAGTAAATGAATAAGGAACATCTCAGATCCATGTGAACTCTGACTGTAGCAACAGAAGCAGCAGCTGATATCACAATCATTTCTGTGTTGGTGAGTCAGCTTAAGGTGTGTGGTTCTTGAGGACAAAACTAAGAAATGAAAAAGCATGCACAGCTAAAGGAATGAGAGGCAGCAAATAGATGTGGCAACAACAAACATTATTATGGGCCAGGACATGTCTAGACTGTTAAACATTCTTAATGTCATATATCAAGCAATAATAAAAGAACCTGCATTTCTATATAGAGCCTATTATGACCTCAGGACATCCCAAAGTGCTTCACAATCAATGGGGTGTAGTCACCATTGTAATATAGAGAAACATGACAGTCAATGGGTTGAATTTAGTGTAGCTGTTGAAGTTGGGAACGGTGGCATGGGGGGGACGGAGAATTGCATTGGAACCATCCATCCAGAAATAGTGTCTGCACCGGCTGAAAAAAACTAGCCGTCCAATCTCATGCAACTTTCCAGCACCTGGTCCATAGCCTTGCAGGTTACAGCACTTCAGGTGCAGGTCCAGGTACCTTTTAAATCCCACCACCCTCTGGGTGAAATAAATTTCCTCATTCTAGTTTCTATGGAACATTTTTTCCACTCTTGATCCCCCAAAGCAGTAAATCCCCATCCCACACACTCTCCCTCCTCTCTGTGCTGAAATCCAGACCCATCTGACCATCTGCACCATTTCTTTCCTCCACTGCCAGTTTTCTTTCTCCCTCTACTCTGGCTGGGTTCAGTTCTCCTGCCCCTGTGTGCAAAATGAGAATCAAATCAATGAGTCAATGATGTTGTTCAGGAATAAACATGAATCAGGACACCAGGAGAACTTCTCAGCACTTCTAGTTGAGCCATGGGATCTTTTAAATACACCTGAAAGAGCATACAGAGCCTCAAAAGACAGCAACTCTGACAGTGCAGCACTACCTCAGTACTGTACTGAAGTATCAGCCTGGATTATGTGCTCAAATTTCTATTTTAGTGATATTTGTTGCAGGATAAATGTTGGCCACAACATCTTGAGAACTCCCCCACTCTTCTTCAAAAATGTAATGGGATCTTTTACATCCAGCTGACGGCAGACAGGGCCTCAGTTTGACGTTTTATCATTAACACTAAACTTATTCGACATCCCAAGATGTGCAGTTAAGCAGGGCCCTGGAACTCTGTTATTGTTACTGTATACCTATTTTAAAGAAGCCTCTCCATTACTTGGTCTAAACTTAAAAAGCACAAAATGGTCTTGGTAGCATCTATTGTTTGAGAGCCATTTGGACCCAAAATGGTTTTTGATGCACATGCGCACACTTTTGCCACAAATAATGCCGAATGCCATTTGGTGAGGGTGTTAGCTCATATGCAGCTGAGGTCTTCTAGTAGTCTGCAGAACAGGTAGTTCATGACGCCAGCGGTCCCATTTTGGAGCCCAACACTCTAGCTAATATCCCCTCTTAACTTTGCAGAGCTGAACACACATTCAGCAGCAGGAATGACTCCCCAGCTTATGCTATTTAAAGGGATCATCAACAACTTACAGGTTAGTTACCTGTTGATTTTGTCTGGCTGTTGCTATGATTATACAAGTGCTTGGTGCTTTATATAGTTGTTTAAAGTTAAAAAATTCTGCAGGGGAGTGATGTGGCGGGTGCCGAAGGAGCTTTTGCTGACTTCAAGTCTTCTGCACATACCAGTTATTCCTAGACATGGGTGCGCTAGTAAACATTTCCCTTGGAATACAGCTGACTGGAAATATAAGCAAAGGACACACAGAGCAAGACAAGCTGTTGGACAAGGGAGGAGGAGAGGGACAAGGGCCCTCAGTAGGAGACCATATCCACCCAGAGTTTTCAGGGAGCAATTCTCCTACTTGAACCTCAGTGAGAAACAATGTGTTGAGACGTCTGTGCTTCAATAAGAATTTTCTCAATGAAATCTGCCACCTGCTGCAGCCACAACGCAAACTCAGCAGGGGAGGGACCATGGCTGTGAAGGTGACTGTCATGATGAACTTTTAAACGTCTGACTCCTCCAGGATGGAGCTGGAGATATTTGCAACATGCTGTAGTTTGCCATCCACTGATACACAACAGAGATCATTGAGGCTTTCTTTTCAAAGAGCTAATGACATTTCATTCTTCCTTGCCAGAGACCTATAGTTGGAGACAGCATGTGGCTTTCCAAGCTTCCCCATGCTACAGGGTGCCATTGAATGCAAGCACATGGTTTTGAAGGCATCGCATGACAACTCTGCCCTGTATCGAAACTGGAAGGGATTCCACTCCCTCAATGCCCAGCTGGTGTGCAACCATAGGCAGTGAACATGCAGGCCAATGCCCAGTCTCCTGGCAACAGTCATGATGCCTTCATTCTGCAGCAGTCCTCAGTGCCAGCTGCATTTTAGCAACCATGACAAACCAAAGGGTGGCTACTGGGCAACCAGTGCAATCGCTGGCGAGATGGCTAATGACTCCAGTGTGTAACCCACACTCGCATGCACACAATGAAAGCCACACTGCCACACAAAATGTGATCGAGCAAAACATTGCAGTGCTGAAACAACGCTTCCGCTGCCTGGACCACTCTGGAGGAGTGCTTTAATCAGCAGACCGGATGTCAAGATTTGTGGTGGTCTGCTGCATGTTGCGGAACCTCACCATTATGAGGGGACAACTCTTTCTAACAGCAGTTGAGGTGCAGGAGCATGAGGCAGAGGAGGAAGAAGAGGAAAGAAGGACAATCCCTTTCTTCTCAGCCTGTCTGAAGAATTCATCCAAGTGTGATCCCATTAACCATAAGCCCAATTGCCTGTTCACCAACAGTCCCACACCCTACATTCCCTCCATCACACTATCTGCTTGGCCACAATGCAAAAATGAAAGCCAACACAAAGCAAACATTCTAAACCAAATTTGTAAACAAAAGCATTCCACATTGCATACTAGAGTCAACTAATCACCCTTGCATTCCCTTAGTGTCTGTCTTCCATGTCCTTTTTTCCTGTCCTAGAGCTCCTATACCAGTGCTCCCTCAATGGCTGCAGCATGCCTGCTGGAAGGCTGCTGACTTTCAGTGGAAGAGACCGCAGAGGCCTTGGAGGGCGATTACAACAGGTAACAGCTGCAGACTATACCTTCTCAGCAGGGCGCTAACAGTCTGGGCTTACTGGTTTACAGGCAACAGCAAAGGCACTAGTGGACGGGCAAGGTGGGAGGATGAATACGGTCATCCTGAGAGAGGACAATAGGTTCGTGCTGCATGGAGCAAATGTCATTCACCTGGGCAGTACCTCAGAAATCCTAGTAATCTGTTGGAAGACTGATTGCTAGACCACTGTGGCACCCTGTAAACTCCTTTGAACACTATAATCTGCAGCCATGATGACAGTAGCTTGGGCTTCCACAACTGCAGTCAGATGTTGGGTGGCTCCTGCTTGTGCTGCAGTGGAAGCTGGGACATCGGCCAACACTCACTGCATCATGGTTTTGCCCATAAGCCTGCTAATGGAATTGGCCACCACTTCCATGCTGAAAGGACAGGCTTCAAATTCTCCAAAGCCCTGTGCCAAGTTTGTGCTGGATTCCGCTGGACTGCAGATTTTCTGGCAGGTGTCCCACTGTACAAAGCATTTTGTTGTGCACACCCCTCACCATTCTTCTGTAGGCTACCCCATCAAAATCTTTATCTGTGTCCTCATCAGCAAAGCCGTGTGTCACTTCGTCCTCGGCCGAGCTGGCACATGTGCTATCCTTGCCCCCTGTCCTGGCTGCAGCCCACTCATATCCAGTGTCTCATCACATGTAGATCCTGCCTCTAATTTATCCTCTAAGATAGGCACAGTCAGTATCTGAGTTGGTGGCTGAATGCAAAATCAAATGATGGTGCTATGTCTTCATCACTCTCTCTCCTTGGTGTTCCTTCACTGCCTGGCCAGGTTGCACCTCTTAGGTTTCTGAAATGAAAAAAGCACAAGGGTAATGTTATGGTGAAGGGAGGAGTGGGGGGAAGTAAGAGGCTTTTTTTATTCATTTGTGGTATGTGGGCATCGTTGGCTAGGCCAGCATTTATTGCTCATCCCTAATTGCCCTTGTGAAGGTGAGCTGCCTTCTTGAAACACTGCAGTTCTTGGGATGTAGGTACATCAACAGTGCTGTTAGGAAGGGAGATCCAGGATTTTGGCCCAGCGACAGTGAAAGAACGGCAATATATTTCCAAGTCAGGATGGGGTGTGTCTTGGAGGAGAACTTGCAGGTGGTGGTGTTCCCATGCATCTGTTGCCCTTGTCCTTCTACGTGGTAGAGGTGGCAGATTTGGAAGGTGCTGTCGAAGGAGGCATAGTGAGCTGCTGCCATGCATCTTGTAGCTGGTACACACTACTGCCACTGTGCATTTGTGGTGAAGGGAGTGAATGTTGAAGGTTGTGGATGGTGTGCCAATCAAGCGGGCTGCGTTGTCCTAGATGGTGTCAAGCTTCTTGAGTGTTGTTGGAATCACACCCATCCAGGCAAGAGGAGAATATTGCCTCACACTCCTGCCTTGTAGATGGTGGTCAGGCTTTGGGGAGTCAGGAGGTGAGTTACTCGCCACAGGATTCCTAGTCTCTGATCTGCTCTTGTAGCCACAGCACTTATGTAGCTGGTCCAGTTCGGGTTCTGTCAATGGTAACCCCCAGGATGTTGATAGTGGGAGATTCAGTGATGGTAATGCCATTGAACATCAAGGGGAGATGGTTAGATTCTCTCTTCTGAGATGGTCATTGCCTGGCTCTTGTGTGGTACAAATACAACTTGCCACTGATCAGCCCAAGCCTGCATATTATCCAGGTCTTGCTGCATATGGACATGGGCTGCTTCAGTATCTGATGAGTCACGAATGGTGCTGAACATTGTGCAATCATCAGCGAGCATCCGCACTTCTGACCTTATGATGAAGGGAAGGTCATTGATGAAGCAGCTGAAGATGGTTGGGCCTAGGACACTACCCTGAGGAACTCTTGCAGTGATGTTCTGGAGCTGAGATGATTGACCTCCAACAACCATAACCATCTTCCTTTGTGCTTGGAATGACTCCAACCAGCGGAGATTTTTCCCCCTGATTCCCATTGACCTCAGTTTTTCTAGGGCTCCTTGATGCCATACTTGGTCAAATGCTGCCTTGATGTCAAGGGCAGTCACTCTGGCCTCACCTCTGGAGTTCAGCTCTTTTGTCCATGTTTGGACCAAGGCTGTAATGAGGTCAGGAGCTGAGTGGCCCTGGCAGAACCCAAACTGAACGTCAGTGAGCAGGTTATTGCTGAGCAAGTGCTGCTTGATGGCACTGTAAACGACCCCTTCCATCACTTTGCTGATGATCGAGAGTAGGCTGATAGAGCGGTGTATGTTTACATCATCTGCAGCTTATAAATCAGAAGAGAGTGTAAGATGAGGGAGAACTGGGATGTGAGAAGGAGGATTGGATATGAGGATATTGTCCCCTTTGATGGTTTCAACACCCCCCACTGGCCACAGCCTCAGAAATGGTTGTCCCAATAATGGCCAGTGCCATTTCCTCCATGGGGGTTAGGACATGCAGGCATGCCTGTCCCCCTCTGCTGAGCTCCTAATGCCTCCAGTTGTGCACCACCTTGTCCTACAAAAAAGAAAGAAGTGTGTCAATGAATGTTATGTAATGTGTTTGGGTGTTGTGGTTGTCAAGGTTAAATAGCTGGCAGCGTATGTGAGATGTGGGTATGAGGCTTGCAGCAGTGCTAAGTGTGCGGTGTAAGATGAAGCTATGAATGTTCAATAAGAGGCCAGATTGACAGAGATTGTTGGTAGGTGAGTGATGGGGTGTGATGAGTTGAGTAGTGTGTGAGGCTAGTGGTGCAGTCGATGGGATATGCATGTGAAGATGCATTTTACTCACCTTGAGCACTTGTGGGAGGTTATTGAACTTCTTGTGGCACCTTATCCAAGACCTCAGAGCATGACCCCTGGCATTGACCTTCATGGCTGTCTCTCCCACTGCCTTATGACTGTGTCTAGAGGCCCTGACCCTCCTCGCCCCGCCCTCCATGGATACAGGATATCTCTCCTCTCCACCTCCTCCACCCAAGACTTCCAGTGCAGCAGCCATAAACCTTGAAGCTTGCTCTCTGTCCCCTGTTGTGCCATTGTATTCCAGGTCAGATTCGCTTCTGACATGACTCCCAACACCTGCTCCAGTCATATTACACCTCCCCTTTGAGAGGCACAGGCTGGTTCTAGCACTGTATGCTAGCTTTAAATGGTGCTAGGTCGTTACAATTTTGGACCCTCTGCTGATGCATGCAGCCAATCAACAGCGCAGTTCGTGCTGGCTGCACGCAGCAATTATTCTAATGAGCAGGCAGCACGAAGTTGGCACGCTGCCTGCATTTCAATCAACAACTCATCGCACATTACAATCCCTGTGCCCTTTTTCAGGCGCTATCCAATTTAGCTCCCAAAGTGTTGAAAAGCAAACTAAAATAACAGACGCCTTATATGAGCCTTTAATTAATATTTCTCATCTTCATTTTGTTACCGTTGCATCTCATGTGTAGAACCTGTCAGCCAATTATTTTTATTCTACCCTAGTTCCTGGGGTACATGAAGAACTGAACATGCAACTTTTAATGGCCATAGATTTGCATTGAAGGCCATCGCTAAAATAAACACCTCATTTTAACATGAAGTGGATGAACTCATCCTCTTAAAGAGATAATGTCAAAACATTTAAATACCTAGAAATGAGTATGCTCTGGTTTCTCAGTTCTCATAAGAAGTGTTAAGATTTCTTGAAATTAACCTTTATTGCCAAAAAGCTGAAGAACAACAAGCCCTTTGCACCTACAGCAGCTTTCAGTCAGTGGGGTTTCTACAGATAGATAGGTCTTTGAACTATGGGAAATGCTGCAGGCAGATATCCCTGCTAGTATAATGGAGAGTTATTTTACATGGCAAACAGTACATTATGCACAAAGCGACACAGGCATTTCAATGACGGCATGTTTAGTTGCTTATTATGAATATATTTAATTTTAAATCTCTATTCATCTCACTGCTCAGAGTGGTTTTTAAAATAACTCCCTATTAGTTTCAGGTTCACTAATGCAGTCTACAAGTCCAGCCTCCCAGTAGGATACCGATTTGCTGCAGGCGGCTGTGAGTTCCTGGAATTAGAATCCTTCAGTTCTGCCGGTAGCGTTCATTAGCAGGTCCATGCAGCTAGTGCTGTACTGATTGCAGTCCATCTTTAACGTTGTTAATGTCTGGTGTGTACTGTTGGAGGAGAGACTCCAGTTGTTTCTTTAAGTTGCATAGGCATAGCAATGTTTTTTCTATCTGTTACTAAGTACTTCCAGACTCTTTGAGTAAAGCCATTGAGTCTTTTCATCTTTTGTTAAATCTAAACAATTTTTTTTTTTTAATTTCCAAAATATACTTTATTCATAAAAATCTGTAAAAATTACATTGCCAAACAGTTTCAAACAGCACCAAAAAATACAAACATTGCAAGGGAGATCAGTTTCCTTCAATACTATCATGAGTTTCTTCACAACCCTTCCATTTCACAATTGTCATGCCAATTTCAGTTTTACATTTACAGCAAATGAAATTATTTACGATACAGTTCGAGGGGTTTCCAGTGGATCCAGCCCCTCAGTTCAGCTTGGTGGGGGGGACCTTACACTGTGGTCTTTCCCCATTGAGCCTTTGCTGCGGCTGCCCCAAGCTTTAGTGCGTCCCTCAGCACGTAGTCCTGGACCTTGGAATGTGCCAGTCTGCAACATTCGGTGGTGGACAACTCTTTGCCCTGGAAGACCAGCAAGTTTCGGACAGACCAAAGGGCATCTTTCACCGAATTGATAGTCCTCCAGCAGCAGTTAAGTTCTGACCCTGTATGTTGCAGTACATTTCTGGTACCTTTATTTATACTTGAGCAAATACGAAGAAGACACAGTACAGTCATTGTGGTCATCACTTCCTCCCATTTCATTTTACCCAGTATATCACAACCTAAATAAATTTTTTGACGTGTGAGTTAGAGTTATAGGGCTGAATTTTATTTTGGCGATGGGGGTTTCGGCAATGGGCCAGAAGAAACAAACAGAAAACTTGCATTTATATAGCACCTTTCATGACCACTGGATGTCTCAAAGTGCTCGACAGTCAATTAAGTACTTCTGAAGTGTAGTCATTGTTGTAATGCAGAAAATATGGCAACCAGTATGCACACAGCAAACTCCCACAGATGGCAGTGTGATAGTGACCAGATAATCTGTTTTGTGATGTTAATTGAAGGATAAATATTGGCTAGGACACTGGGGATAACCTTAACTCTAACCTTTGCTAGTTCTGATGAAAGGTCACAGATCTGAAATGTTAGCTCTGTTTCTCTCCACTGATGCTGCCTGACCTGCTGAGGATTTCCAGCATCCGCAGTATTTTGCTTTCATTATACCAGGGATAACTCCCCTGCTCTTCTTCAAAATAGTGCCATGGGATCTTTTACATCCACCCAAGCAAGCAGCTAGGGCCTCAGTTTAACATCTCATCTGAAAGACAGCACGTCCAACAATGCAGCATTCCCTCATACTGCACTCGAGTATCAGCCTTGATTTTTGTGTTCTAGCCCGGGTGTAAGACTCAAACCCAGAACCTTGTGATTCAGAGACAAAAATGCTACCAACTAAGCCACAGCTGACAGACAAGCAGTAGGAAACCCTGCCTCGGCCCTCGACCAGACCTCCAGCTGCATTCAACAGTGGGCAGCTAATTAACTGCCCGCCTTCGGGAATGCCGTCCCCTTTAAGGGATAGGATCCCACCGCAAGAGCTGTTGTCAATCAGAGGGCTGGCATATCAGCAGTCCCAGCAACCTCAGCAAGAATGGTGGCCACTGCTGGTACTGCAGGAGACCCGAAGCAGCAGCCATGGAGGAGGCCACAGAACCAAAGTAAGTAGGGTTGGGGTCGCAGAGGCCAGTCAGGTAGGCCCCAGCGAGAAATGTGTTGGTGAAGGCAGGGGTGTGGGGGGTGTCTTGCCACGGGGGCGGGCATCGCATCCGAGGGTGGGAGGGGCAGGGGGGGACTGCCCCATGGGCCATGGATTGACCCTCACCCCATCTCCCCCACCCCCAACAAGCTCTAAGCTCATGTCTCCAAGCAGTAGCGGGCCTCTCCGACATTGGCTAAATGCCAGCGGAGGCGGAAGGTGGCACCTAATGGGTTGGGGCCACTTTAGTGGCTTAATTGGCCTCCCAGCAGACTCAATGTCGGTCATGGTGCCTGCCATGGACAAAATGACATGGGAGCAAGACAACGTCAGGAAAACCACCTGACGCCACCCCATGCCATTTGGTCTGCCCCCCGCCTCCCAATCCATCTTCAAGGGCCAGATAAAATCCAATCCATAATGTCATAGAATCATTATGACACAGAAGGAAGCCAGTAAACCCAACAAATCCATGCCGGCTCTCTGTAGAGCAATCTAATCATTTCCCCCGCTCTATCTCTATAGCCTGGCAAATTAATTTCTCACAAGTAGCCATCCAATTTCCTTTTGAAATCATTCATCGTCTCAGCTTCCAACACCCTCATAGGCAGCGAGTTCCAGGTCATTACCACTCGCTGTGCAAATAAAGTTCTTCCTCACATCCCTCTGCATCTCTTGGCCAAAACCTTGAATCTGTGTCCCCTAGTACTTGCACCATCAGCGTTTGGGAACAGCTTTCCTTTTTCTGACTAACCCTCCTATTCCATGAGCGTCCGTTTTGTTAACCAGCCTTTTATGTGGTACTTTGTCAAACGCTTTCTTAAGATATATAGAGACAACATTCATTGCTTTCCCTTCGTCAACCTTCTCTGTTACTTCATCAAAAAATTCAGTTAGATGAGTCAAGCATGATCTGCCTTTTACAAATCCGTTCTGGCTTTCCTTAATTAACCCAAACTTTTCTAATGCATGTTGATTTTTTTTTCCTGATTTTTGTTTCTAAAACCTTACCCACCACTGACGTTAAACTAACAGGACTGTGGTTACTCAGAATGTCCTTACACCTTTCTTGAATAAGGGAGTCACATGTGCCACTCTCCAATCCTCTGGCACCTCCCCCCGTATCTAAGGAAGATTGGAAGAGTATGACGAGCCCTTTCACTATCTCCACTTCTACTCCCTTGAGCAACCTGGGATGTAAGCCATCCAGACCAGGTGACTTATCCACTGTAAGCACAGCCAGCCTTTCCAGTAAATCCTTCCTATCAATTTTCACCCCATCCATTACCTTTACCATCTCCGTTTCTACCGATATTTTGTCAAAATCCTCTTCCTTCGTAAACGCTGATACAAAGTACTCATTAAGCATTCTAGCCTTGCCCTGCACCTCTAAGTAGATATCACCCTCTTTATCCCAAATAGGTCCTACTCCACCTCTTACTGCCCACTTGCTATTTACATGCCCGTAGAAGATTTTTGGGTTCCCTTTTATGTTAACTGTCATTTTATTCTCATATTCCCTCTTTGCTAGTCTTATTTTTCTCTTCACTTCCCCTCTCAACATATATTTGGCCTGGTTCTCATTTGAAGAATTCACCTGACATGCATCCTATACCCTCTTTTTTTTGTTTCATCATATTCTCTATCTCCCTGGTCATCCAATGAGCCCTGTCTTTCCCTCTTGTTGGAATGTAGCTAGCCTGTACCTGAAACATCTGCTCCTTTTAAAGATTATCCGTTTCTCCTGTCAATCTTTGGTTCCACTTTACCCTGGCTAGATCCCCTCTTATCCTGCCACCCCACTTCTTCCCTTTTTGCCTTCCTGATCTTTTCTGAACACGTTGTATCCTTGAATTTTAAGCACCAAGTCCTCACCATTTTTAAGCCACGCTTCTGTCATTGCCGCTCCATCATATTCCATCACAACTATTTGCGTTTGTAACTCACCAACCTTGTTCACCACACTTTGAGTTTACATACATGCATTGTAAACCTGTCTTTGTATTTGTCGTACCTCTTCTTAGTCTGCTCCTATCTAATATGGTACTACTTCCTGTAGTACTAGCCAACACTTTCACTCCTTTATGTATTTACTCTTCTTTTCTGCTACTATTAGCTGGTACCCATCTTGCTGCCAATTTATTTTAAACTCTCGCCAACAACACTAGTGAACCTCCCTGCAAGGACATTGGTCCCAGCCCTGTTGAGGTGCAGCTTGTCCCTTTTGAAAAGGTGCCTCTTGCCCCAGCACTGGTACCAAAAATCTTACACCACGCAGTGATCCTCTCTATCTTCCTATTTCTATTCTTGCTAGCACATGACACTGGCAGTAATAGAGATTACTACCATTTGAGGTGATACTTTTTAACTTCCGCCCTAGCTCCTGAAAATCTGACTGTAGGATCTCAATACCTGCTTTCTCAATGTTATTGGTTCTCAAGTGTACCACAACTTCTGGCTGACTCCCTTCCCCCTGCAGAATATTCTGCAACTTCTCCATGATCTCCTTTACTCTGGCACCAGGGAGGCAACACACCATACAGTTCTCATGATGAAGGTTACAGAAATGCCTGTCTCTCTCCCTAACTATGGAATCTCCTATAACGACTGTATTTCTACTCTTTGCTGCTTCCTCCTGTGCAGTCCCTTGCCCATTGGTGCCATGGTCTAGACTGCACAATTTCAAAGTACCAGCACTCCCAGCGGTCTCCAAAGCTGAGTACCAGTTTGAGAGTGGCACACATCACAGACTCCTGCACTCCCTGTCTTCTCCTATTCTTTCGGATGGCTACCCATTTATTTATCCTGAACTCTTACTGCCTATGGGTTGGCCACCTGCTGGAACATACAATCCAGGAAACTCTCATCCTCCCTGATGCTGTCTACAATAAGTCCAGCTACCCCTCAAGCTTGGAATTTCTGAGCTTGAGCTGAAGCACCTGCAGACACATGCTACACATGTGGGATGAATTTTATGGGGCCCCCTGAGACAGGTTCGGAGGCGGGGACCCATAGAATTGCCTCCCCATTGCAACACAATTTTTTGGGAGCATGATAGGCCAAAGATGGCCTTCTTGCCCAGAGACCAATTGAGGCCCTTCAGTGGCCTATTTAATGGCTGCCTAAGTGTCTCTTCCTGCCGCCGTTGGGATTTATAGAAGCGGCAAAGGGGGTCTCCACCATGTGGGGAGGTTGCCCAATAAAACGAGGTGACCTCCCTCCGTCCGGGGATGGTGGGGGAGGCCCTCCTCTGTGGGCAATCTGTGGCCCCTGAAGGGCCCCCATCAAGAAAACCTGCTCTTCGCTAAACCCCACCTCGTGGGGCCTGCCGGACTGGCCCCGGCGACCCTGCCTCACTTACCTTGGATCCAGGTTCCAGTGCTGGGCCTGGGTCCAAGGTCTCTTGCAGTAACATTAACCCTGTGATTTGGCCAGCAGCTCTTGGAGGCAGGATCTCCATCTTTAAAGGGACGGGGTTCCTGGTGCCAGGCTATTAATTATCCCATCCCCACTGAACTGCTCGGTGGGTGGTGGGGGGGTGTGGGGGGGATCCAGCTGGCCCAGTCAGGATTCCCCCTGCCTTTTCGGCCCAGTGCCAGGAGCCCCACCATGGGCACAAAATTCAGCCTATGATACCCCAAGATACATGAAGTGTCCTGAAGTTCCGACATGGCACAGGAGTTGCAAGCAACAGATCTGAGCTGACCATCCATGATCTAAAAAAAACCTAGTTAGTGCCTTGTTTAAATTATTAATTTTAATTAATGCCTCTAGACCTGCTCTGTGCTATACTGTTATGAATTCGCTTACTGCTATACTTACCCCAATTGAAATTTTATTAATTAATTTAACTGGTTAAGCTATAAATTTAAGACAGTTCTTTTTAGTTTCCCAGTCCTAGTTGAAAACACAGCCTAGTTTTTTTAAAAGAAACCAATACTCACCAACTGATCACTTACCTGCTATCCTCCATCACTCCTTGCTTTTTTTGAAGTACATTGATCACATCCACACTGTTTTCTCTCTCCCTCTCTCTCTCTCTCTCTTTTTCTCTCTTTCTTTTTCTCTCTCTCTCTTTTAGTCTCTGCCATCACTGCTGGTGTCTCTGATCAGGACCATGCTATTCCCCCTCAATCAATTGTTTGCTTTGATCATAGAAGAATGTCTTGTTTGGATTATATTGCCTCAGTTTCTGGAAAGTTGCCTGAACACAATCAATACCTTGTCCCAAAATCCCCACAACTTCTTCTGAAATTGTATTTCTTTTAGTTTGCATTCTGGGAATACTTGGATCATCTTTAATTTAAGTCATTGCAATCTCCTAGCTGAGACAAACCTTTGGTGATAATGGATTTGATAGAACTTTATGTTTGATTCATGCTTTGACACCCAATACTAATGTTCCCTGTTGCCGTAATGTTGCCGTGTATTCACTATACCCTTTGACCTCCCCCTCTCTGATGCTGAGCGTTCTGTACTCAGCAAAGGTCTCAGTTTTATCCCCTTACGCCCCCACCTCAATGAATTTCGCGCACAACATGACGTTGAGCTCTTCTTCCGTCGCCTCCACCTCCGGGCTCACTTCTTTGACCAGGAGTCCTCCCCCCGACCAGCAGACCCATTCACCCACCTCCAGCATTCTCCCTCTACCTGGACCCCTCCCCCTAGCCTCTTACCCGCTCTTGATCTCTTCATTGAAAACTGTCGGCAAGACATTGGTCATCTCAATTTCTCTGCCCCCCTCACTCCCTCTAACCTGTCCCCTTCTGAACTTGAGGCACTCCGTTCTCTCAGGTCTAACCTCGACATGGTCATCAAACCCGCAGACAAGGGTGGTGCTGTTGTCGTATGGCGTACCGACCTCTACCTTGCAGAAGCTCAACGCCAACTCACAGACACCTCTTCCTACCTCCCTCTGGACCATGACTCCAGCTTCCAACCTCATAGACCCGCAACCCCAGACAGCCCCCTTCTACCTCCTTTCCAGAATCCACAAACGGGACTGTCCCGGCAGACCCATTGTGTCAGCCTGCTCCTGCCCCACTGAACTTATTTCTTTCTATCTAGACTCTATCTTTTCTCTGCTGGTCCAGTCTCTTCCCACCTACGTCCGTGACTCTTTTGACACCCTACGTCATTTTGACAATTTCCAGTTTCCTGGTCCCAACCGCCTCCTTTTCACTATGGACGTCCAATCGCTCTACACCTCCATCCCCCACCAGGATGGTTTGAGGGCTCTCCGCTTCTTCCTGGAACAGAGGCCCAACCAGTCCCCATCCACCACCACCCTCCTCCGCCTGGCTGAACTTGTTCTCACATTGAACAACTTCTCCTTCAACTCCACGCACTTCCTTCAAGTAAAAGGTGTCGCTATGGGTACCCGCATGGGTCCAAGTTATGCCTGTCTTTTTGTGGGATATGTCGAGCATTCTTTGTTCCAGTCCTACTCAGGCACACCTCCCCCAACTCTTTTTCCGGTACATTGATGACTGTATCGGTGCCACTTCCTGCTCCCGCCCCGAACTGGAAAATTTTATCAACTTTGCTTCCAATTTCCACCCTTCTCTCACCTTTTACATGGTCCATCTCTGACACTTCCCTTCCCTTCCTCGACTCCTCTGTCTCCATCTCTGGGGATAGGTTGTCTACTAATATCTATTATAAGCCCACCGACTCTCACAGCTACCTCGACTACACTTCTTCACACCCTACCTCCTGTAAGGACTCCATTCCATTCTCCCAGTTTCTCCATCTCCGACGCATCTGCTTTGATGATGCTACCTTCCATGACGGTGCTTCTGATATGACCTCCTTTTTCCTCAACCGAGGATTTACCCCCACTGTGGTTGACAGGGCCCTCAACCGTGCCCGGCCCATTTCACAGTGTGGTCTCCTCTACATTGGGGAGACCAAGCGCAGGCTGGGTGACCGCTTTGCGGAACATCTCCGCTCAGTCCGCAAGCAGGACCCTGAGCTTCTGGTTGCTTGTCATTTCAACACTCCCTCCTGCTCTCATGCTCACATCTCTGTCCTGGGATTGCTGCAGTGTTCCAGTGAACATCAACGCAAGCTCGAGGAACAGCATCTCATCTACCGATTAGGCACACTACAGCCTGCCGGACTGAACATTGAGTTCAATAATTTCAGAGCATGACAGCCCCCCATTTTACTTTCATTTTTAGTTATTTTTTCTTTTTTACATTCTTTTTTACATTTTTTACAATCTTTTTTTTTTGCATTTATTTCATTTCATCTTAGTTTGTTCAGTTTGCTTACCCACTGTTTTTTTTCAGATTTGCACTTGCTGCTGTTCAATATTCAGTCTGTTAATACCTAATCTGTACTAATTCTTTGTCTTTCAACACACAATTAACATATTGTTTGCCTTTGCTCCATGACCTTTTGGTCAGCTATGTGGCCTGGTCCAATCTACACCTTCGCCTTTGTTATCTCTTGCCTCACCCCCACCTCACTTGCTTATAACCTGTGACTTTTCTAATATTTGTCAGTTCCGAAGAAGGGTCACTGACCCGAAACGTTAACTCTGCTTCTCTTTTCACAGATGCTGCCAGACCTGCTGAGTGATTCCAGCATTTCTTGTTTTTATTTCAGATTTCCAGCATCCGCAGTATTTTGCTTTTATATTATTATTAATGTTCCCTACCTAACTATTGGAACAAGATATATTAAGCACCATCATAGTGACACCTCTTTGCGCAAGTTCCATTTGTTTACGTTCTTTCACACTTTTTTTTTATTCTTTCATGGGATGGGATCATCACTAGAAAGACCAGCATTTGCTTCCCATCCCTAATTGCCCTTGAGAAGGTGGTGGTGAGCTGCCTTCTTGAACTGTTGCAGTCCCTCTCGTGTAGGAGCACCCGCGGTGCTGTTAGAAAGGGATCCAGGTTTTTGACCCAGCAAAAATGAAGGATCAGCGATATCAATCCAAGTCAGGATGGTGTGTGGCGTGGAGACGAACTTTCTGATGGTGGTGTTTCCATGCATCTACTGCCCTTGTTTTTCTAGGTGGTGGAGGTTGTGGGTTTGGAAGCTGCTGTTGAAGGAGGCTTGGTGAGTTGCTGCAGCTGCAGTGCATCTTGTAGATAGAACACACTGCTGCCACTGTGCACCGTGATGGAGGGAGTGAATGTTTAAGTTGGTGGATGGGGTATTGATCAAGCAGGCTGGTTTTTCCTGGATGGTGTCGAGCTTCTTGAGTGTTGTTGGAGCTGCTTTCATCCAGGCGAGTAGAGAGTATTCCATCACACTCCCCACTTGTGTCATGTAGATGGTGGACAGACTTTGGGGAGTCAGGAAGTGAGTTACTCATCACAGAATTCCCAGCTTCTGACCTGCTCTTGTAGCTACAGTATTTAAATGGTTGGTCCAGTTAGGTTTCTGGTCAATAGTAATTCCCAGGATGTTGATGGTGTGGGATTCAGCGATGGTAATGCTGTTGAATGTCAAGGGGAGATGATTAGATTCCCCCTTTTTGGAGGTGGTCATTGCCTGGCACTTGTGTGACGCGGATGTTACTTGCCACTTATCAGCCCAAACCTGAATATTGTCCAGGTCTTGCTGCACGTGGATACAGAATGCTTCAGTATCTGAGAAGACATGAATTTCTCTCTAATTCCATACAACTGCAGGTCTATACTTTTGCTTCTTGGATCACCAGTATTGCCCCTTCTACTCTGTCATTATACATGACACATGCAAGTTGCTTTTCTTAGACAAAATTTGTGAATCTACATGGATGTATAAGCAGATATGAGTATATGTAAAAAAAAATGTTTCAGTCCGTCTGGCCAGCACTAAAGTTTGCAAACCAAATACAGATTACAGCATGTATCCCCCATTGATTTTCTAGCCAAATGTCTCTCTCTCATCCTCTTAAAAATTACTGCTGTTAGTAGCCTCATTGTCTCGCAGAACAGTCCATTCTAAATATTCACCACTATCTATGATCAGTAGTTATATACGATTTCTACATTCACTCTCCGTCTTCAGAGATTCATCTCTTGATTCTCCATTGTCATTCAAAAGGCCATGATAAACTGTGACTCAAGATTGAATATGTTGATATGTCAGCGACCTTGACTATCTCTCTGTCTTCTCTAATACAAACAATTTCAGACTCTCTATTTCTAGAAACTCAGGTGTCCAATGCCAGGTCTTAGAATGGTAGACCTTTACTAAACTTTTCCAGTATCACAATATCCTTTGTGTAATATGGCAACCTGTACTGTACATGGTACAATGGGACAACCCAATTTCCTATATAGGCCTAGTATCCCATTCTGCGATTTGTATTCTATTCCATGCAATATACCACCCAAGGTCCAATTTGCCTCCTCTACCACTGCTGTACAGTGGTTTCATCAACTTGTCGATCAATATGCTCAATTTATTTTCCTGTACCATTTAGTTTACAGTTTCAATATTTATTCTCCTTCCCTAGTCTCATCACTTTGCACTTGTCAATGTTGAATTTCATTTGTCATTTCTCGGGGCAACGTTCCAATCTGTCTAGATCTCTTGACACTTATAAACCTCCTCTTAATTGTTAGCAAACCCCCTTCCCTCACCTTGGTGTGCCCAGCAAATTTCGACAGCTTTGTCTCTATCCTCACTTCCAAGTAATTAATATACAATGTGAACAGCAAAGGTCTCATTCCCAATCCTTGTGTCATCCTACTAGTCACTTCCCACCATTCTGATGCAGTTCCATGCACCTGAAATGAATTGCTGTTTCTGTGTGATGTCACATTGACACTGCTGCTCCCTCCACTGCTATAGTAATAATTGACATTGAATCAAAGCCTACTGCTCTTTGCTTTACAGCAATTGGAAATTATACAAAATAAAGACTTATTATCCATCTTATCACATATATTGAGGTACTTCCAAGCTTATCCCTTATGTTATATACCAATTATTCATTGCTATTTCAGGCATATTGAGAATGAGGGAGGGAAAAAATTATTATAGTTTAGCACTGAATTGTTTCAGGTCTCATTAAAATCACCCAAGGCATCATATTGGGCATAAGTTTAAATGGAGAATTTGTAAGGGTAATATACAGACTTCAATATGTTATTCCCAGTAAAACTACAATTTGTTAGAAGTCCAGGTCAATGTGGCTGGCACTTTAGTCTCTTTAGGACAAATTGTTTGCCTGTGGACATGTTTGGTCCCATGAACCCGTTCTAAATTCCATTTCTTCTATCATTCTGATTCTTTATCTATATATTTCAATCTTGGTTGTACAAAACCATGATTCGATAAACCAGAAAGAAAAACTGTTGAATTCTGTGAAAAACCCACAAATATCTATTAAATCTCCCAGGAGGGGGAAAAAACATTCGTTTTTGGCTTGAAAGCAGAAAGAAAATAAATGTTGGCTGTATAATTATTTTAGCAAATAAATTCTATTCTCTGCCTTCATATATTGACCCACTATTGTGACAAATGTTAGATTTTAAAGAACAGTTATTTATTACATACTACTAGCAGCACCATAAATCTACCATTCTTAGCATATAGTAATAATCTCTTCAGATTTATAATCCCCTATTATTCTGTAAGATTTTAAGTGTCTTCAATGATATTTTGATAGGACTCAGTGGCATGGATTAATGCTGTGCTTGGTCTGAGTCTCAAAGTGAATTCCCAATTATAACTGAGGCAGAATTTGGATATGCAGAAAACCTAATTTTTGTCCCAGTTCAGATCATTTGAATAAAGCACTGCTTTTATGAATAGGGAGA
Organism: Heterodontus francisci; assembly: GCF_036365525.1. NCBI lineage: Eukaryota > Metazoa > Chordata > Chondrichthyes > Heterodontiformes > Heterodontidae > Heterodontus > Heterodontus francisci. The sequence goes on along the minus strand of NC_090389.1, from coordinate 40,663,894 downwards.
TAATCTCCTGGTTATGTCTCTTGTGAACTGTTAAATATTAGCATGCTTTCATCATCTTAGGGTTTGGCATTAGTGATGTGGAAGCAAGTAGGACTGTTTACAATTTTCCATTTTCTTACTGTTTAATGTAAGGAATTGATTGTGATGATCTAAGAAGGGTGGTGATTAGTTGACAAGTAACCTGGGAGAAATCTAGCAAGTTTTTTGGTGGTCTAGGAGGAGGGTAAAACTGATCTAGGATCCTACTGGTCAGGAGGAGAGATGGGACAATATTCACAAACAAGCCAGGGAGCCTCTGCTTGGTTGTAATGCCAGCTCATACTTTCTTATTTTGAGATGAAAGGGAATTAAATCAGAATTCACTTCAGTACTTGCTCATCTTATTTGAGACCCATTCAACTGAACATCATTTAAATAATGGAGTGTTTTCTGTCATAAACCAGCCTTTCCATTCTCAACTGCTCAAACCTCCTTGACCAATATTCTGTCACAAAGTTGTCTAGTAAATACCTATTCATATTTTTATTAATCTAAAAAGGTTCATTCTACATTACATTCAACTTTTAGGTTTGGCACAATTTACACTTTTGAATGCAAAAGAAGTAATAGCTTTGGAACCAGCACACTGGATTAGTCTCCACTGTCTCTATCACTTCATTGTTAGTGTAAGTAATTAAGTAGAATAATAGAAAATTATTTAATGAAAAACTAGTCCAATCATTTACAATGTCTGACAAGAAGAACAACCTGTTCAATACGTTCAATGCATCTGTCAAGAAAGTTTGCATACTAAAAGCCAAACTGTAGTCATAAACAAATGAGAGACCTGAAAGAGTTCAACAGTTTCTTTACCAGTGATCAACAGTTGTGATATATGTTGTTGAAAAAAACTATCTGGATGGTTTAGTTGTCATACTGAGTCACACTAATCAGGAAAATTCGAGTCAGAGCTGCATTATCTCAATTCAGCCAGGGTGGCAATTTGGCCTTGCTCCTCCTGGACTATGGTGAGCAGAACCAGCCAGGACTCCTGTTCCCAATTGCTCAATATTGTGGATTAATGTACTGATTGGAATGAACTCAAACGGAATTCCAAATTGTAATTGAAACAAGTAAATCCTTATATGTTCAGAAGAAGCATCCAAGGCCCTCCATCTGTAATTACAGTGGGAATTTTGTTACTATCAGCACTGTTCTAGTAAAGTGTAAGACTGGGTGGTTTGATCTCTTTCAGTTAGTACAATGTAGCACATGGGTACTTAACAGCTTACATTTACAATCACTATCTTGTTGCTATAACAATATGCTTTGTCTTTAGCAATTCAGATTAGCATAATTGCTGAAGTGTTTGTACAATTCAGCATGAATTATCAGAGTAATAGTTATATTCCAAAGCACCACCATTATTGTTGACAAATCTTTTTAACTAGTTAAGCAAAATTGTTGTGTATAAATTGTTTATTTTTTTGAATGGTCAAAAAGATATGATGTTATCGCTGACTTCCAAATCCTTGAACAGTGGCAAATGATGTTACCTACGTTCATGATACGTTGTGAATTTTATTACTCTAGTATCTCACACAGCTGAAGACTGAACCAGGTACTGAAATTATTTTTTCTCATGTCGGAGGGGGATAGACAGCTATGTTTTGTTAGCTTATCAAAAATTTGTATAACATCTCTACAAAGTGGAGACGTGCAAAGTTGTGCATTAGTTTGGGGAACAATGAAGTGGAAAGAAGCCTCTGATGTGCCACACACTGGACTGAAGGGGCACAGACTGAGTCTCATGATTCTCCATATGATGTGTTTCTGAGATCTGCTTGTAGATATGTTGGTGGGGAGGGGCTGTTTAACTTAAGCATGTCATATGCAGTGGTTAGTTAGGTGTGTCATTAACAAAGACTAAATCACTTGTCCACTTTCTCCATGAAGTAATGATATGTTCCCAAGGAGAACTAGATGGTAAAATATCTTCTACAAGTTGGAACAGACATCATTTTGTTTAATTTTTAAAAATTTTAGAAAAAGCTTATATGATAGAAATTTTAAGTGCTAAATAGTAAATGGTATCTGTAAAGAAGACAGCAAACATTGATAAAGTAAGAGGTTCTGAATCCATGAACATCAATGCAGCAGGGGAGGGTTGGGATCAGAAATTGGGAGGGGGGCTGGTGGGTTGGGTGGAAAGAGAGGAAGGGTATCAGTGAGTGTGTTGCAAGGTTTTTGGATGATGTGCTGGTCAGAGCTGAATAGCTTGAAGTATGTAAAAGCTGTGAGATGTGGGTGTGAGGCTTACAGCAAAGGTAAGTGTGTGAGGGCGAAGTAGAGCATATCCGGCATGAATCCTGATTGCTAGAGATTGCTGATGGGTGAGTGATGGGGGTGTGGCGCATTGAGTTGGTGGTGCAGTGGCAGAAGATGGCATTTGAAGATGCATTCACTGATCTTGTCCACCCCTGTGAGATTGATGAACATTTTGCTGCACTGCAGCCAGGTTCTTAGGGCCAGACTCATTGAATTGACCTCCATGGCTACCTGCTCATGATCCCTTCACATTGGAGGCACATCATCCACAAACCTTGCAACACACTCACTGACATCCTTCCTTTCTCTCTTTCCACCCAAACCCTGGCCCCCAATCTCTGATCCCAACCTTACCCTTCTGCAGAAACATGACGTCTCTCCTCTTTTCCACATCCTGGACTAAGGCCTCCAGCCCTCTCTCTGGTTTGCTGCTCCATCGGTATTCTTATTCCTTCTCTGAAACACTTTTGGTGACAGTTCCGACAGCTGCTGCAGCCTGAAAGCACCTCTTCTTTAAAAGGTGTAGGCCACCTTTAAGAAGTGTGGGGTAGCTTCAACTCATGCTAGCCACACATGCACCTGGGCCCCTTTCTGAGCATTCAGCCAGCCAACAGCATGTTTCGCCCTGGTCTGCATGCCACATCATGCTGATGAGCAGACAGCACAAAGCATGTACGTTGGATACTTTTTCAACACAAATGGGGCATTATTACAATGGAGATCAACTGCATATTTTGTTAAGAGTTGCCACTAGCATGATGTTTAAAGAGGCAGTATGTGAGTAAAGTGATTCATTTCTTTGTTTACAAACATACATTATCATGACATAAATTTGGTCAAAGCACATCATTATGTCACCAGTGTCTCACCTTGTTGTGACACATAGCTCTTCCAGTACTTCTCCCCCCGCACATAAAATGCTTGACAAACACTTTTTCATAAAAGCATCTCTCTTTAAGGTACTTACTTTGGTCCATGAGTGCTGCATTTTATTGGAGAGGCACTCTCTGATGTCCTCTAAAAGTGGTTTGTGGTCCCGTTACTGCAGAAACAACCCTCTTTACATTGTAGGGTGGTTTCTGCAGCAATTGGATTTATTTTAAAGCAACAATATAGTCTGAATTTTGTTTGGAGGCTGCAGATCCCAGCAGCGGCACCAGAAGTGGTTGCCGCATCCGCTCGCGCATCACCCAGCCGGCTGAATGCGATCACGTGGCGGCAAGCCAATTATCAAACTAGAGGCACGGGTCCTGTCCAATTAAGGCACAAGAGCGGGTGGTGACATCAACTACTCGAAGGCAGATGCTAGCAATGTTTTTAAAGGGCTGCCAGCCCTGCAAGTACTAATGCTTTGTATAAAACAATTGCCTCAGCAACACTGCAGAAGACCCCTGCACCAGGACAGAAGACCCCTGCACCCCTCCACCAGAAGAGAAAATCCAATGAGGTGACCGAGAGCCTGCTGCAACTATGGCAGAGGGAAGCCGCCGGGTGGCCCCATGGTTTAGAGATGCCTCCCTGCAGGTTCACCTCCAGACTGCAAGGGCAAGACGGGAATCCTCCTCCCAAGGAATGGCAAGCCTGGACGGAATTGCAAAGGAGGTCAGTAGCTATGGTCGCCACTTCTGCCCCCTACCCCCTGAACATGGGTGCAGTGCTGCAAGCAGATTAAGGACCTCCTCTGCTCTGCCAAGGTGAGCTTTCCATACTGCTTTCCTTTTTGGGGCTTGCATGTGGCAACATGAGACAGTGTGCTAGATGGAGAGGGAGTGAGCACCCAGTCGGTGGTAAGGGAATGAGGCAGCAGCAAATCCTTTCGGAGGCATGGCTGCATTTCGGTGAGAGATGGCCATCTGTCTTTGCTGACCCCCACCAGGTCGCTGCAGAACAGACATATGGAGAAGGCATCCTTGGGGACCCCCCCAACATGGACCAAAGGGCTGCCACCAGCATAAGTGTTGTGCTAGTCTTTGTGGGAAGGCTAACAGTGTTCTTTCTTATGCTTGTAAGAGAAACGAGCACACAATAATAAAAGGGTCAAGAGTGGTGGAGGCCTCCCAGACCTGCGTACTCTGACCCCAGCAGAGGAGGAGGCCCAGGAACTGGCTGAGTCGCAGGTGGCCACGCAATTGCTGATAGCAAAACAGGAGTGTCAATGCAAGAAAGTGAGTGCACAAGGGTGCAGGAGCACAAGGGTGCATCTGGCCCACACATGAGGTACAATGCGGATGTGGCCACCACTGGACAAGTGGAGCTCCACATCAGGCGTGGTTAGGATGAGGAGATGTGAAGCCCTTAACCCCTAAATGTTTGTGTTCTCTCATGCAGATCTCACTAATCCCGAAGGATGCTCAGCTGAAGAGAGCGGCGGCCATCCGTCCACCTCTGAGGAGGTGGAGGGATCCTCAGAGGGTGCACTGTTACGTCATTCCTACTGCACCCTCCACCAGCACAGATATTCTCATTTCGGTGGGTATACCTTTGTGATTAGATTCAGGGTTATAAGCTGGTGAGTACGTCACAAACGTGCCTGAGCAGCTGACCAAGGCCACTGACAGTCAGGGGACTGTGGGAGGCCAGGCCCTGTGCTGAGCCAATCCCATGCTGAGCTCCTGGCTGATGATGTGCCTCTGGAGTCATTGGCAACATAGCAGCTGCTGCAGCTGCAGTGAGAGGTGCGGGAACATCTGGTATAGCTTCCAGAGGTTAAGCACACCCATGCGTGGATTATGGAGGAGTCGTTCAGGCCATGAGTGCTGCCATGTTGCTGGTGTTTGTGCGCATGGCTTCCTCCATGGAATGATTGGTGACCTTCATGGACAGCCAGCTCCAGAAGACCACTCAGTGGATTCTGGAGATGCGTGCAGATCTGCATACCATCGCCTTGTCCATGAGCTCTATGCAGCAGTGGCAAAGCATGAGGGGGACAAGGCATCTGGAGTCTCCACCAGGTCCCTGTCCTTCTCAGGTAAGTAGGGAGGTGCAAGTGTGCCTTGCAAGGGAAGAGGAGTGACTGCAGTCTGCATCTGGGGGCTCCTCTCCGGGCGCTTCGAGAATGGACAGCAGCTCCTCAGCCCCACTGCCAGTGACCCCAATACCTCCAGTAGCAGTGATGACAGAAGAGGGTCTTGCACCTGTGTAGGAGCCTCTCAGCATGCCGGGACGCTCCACAACGGCCAAGGTCATCCCAAGCCATGGGGCTGTCTGATCAGCCTACCTCCACCTCAGCTGCAGGCACAGGGGTGGCGCCTTGTAGGAGAACATGTAAGCGTGTTAAGCAAAGCACCAAGACACACTTGAGATTCACAGGTGTTTAGACTTTGTACATGTTAAGGCATTATACTGTAGTGCTAATCAAGCAATGTTAGACTTGCTGCTATTAGTCATCCCTTCATTTTCTGCTGCCTCTTGAGATGTCATCTATAGCCTTGCTCCCTCAATGGGCTGCCAGTGTTGGGAAAGGCAGGGTTTGGTCAGCTCCTCAACTTTGTGCTTTGTCAATGCAAGCTGTGAACCTGAGCGCCTGGCGATAAGGTGTGAGATGAAGGAGGTGACAGCAGGTCCGCATAAAGGTGAGTCTTTATTGCACAGATTGCAAAAGGGCATCAGAGTCCCACGAAACAGGTATGTATGCCATTGTCCTTGTGCATCTCTCATTTTCCCCTTGTCTCTGATACAAGGGGTTCCTCATCCACTACCTCCTGCTCAGCAGCTGCCTCCACATCATCCTCATTTAATGAGAGGTGGCGATCAATGATGTACTCATTATATAAGGTCCCCCTGCTCTGCAGTGGTAGATTGTGCAGAGCACAACGGAACACTATGATACGCAAAAGTATACTGAAGGGTGCCACTGGATCGGTCTAGGCACCTGAATCTCATCTTCAGTAGCCCAATGGCCCGCTCAATGATTGCTCGTGTTGACTCGTTGCAGGTGTTTTTCCTTGCCTTTGTTGCAGTGCGAGGGTTTCTCACAGGTGTGAGTAGCCATGTCTTCAATGAGTAGCCCTTGTCCCTGAAAATCCATCCCTGAAGGTGTGCAAGTGGCCGAAATGGCACGGGCACCTGGGACTGCCAAAGTATGAAGGTGTCATGGCTGCTTCCTGGGAACCGTGCACCACACCTGAAGGATCTGCTCTCGATGGCCACAGACCAGTTGGACATTGATGGAATGGAAGCCCTTACTGTTGATGAAGGCCATTGGCTGGTCCGTGGGAACCTTGATGGCCACATGCGTACAGTCGATGACACCCTCCACCTGTGGGAATCCAGCGAAGATTCCAAACCCAGTGGACGTCTGTCTGTCTGTCTAGACTGACTGACTCAATTTGGTAGTGCACACAGTCACTGGCCCTCTTGAACAGGGCACCTCCTTGATGCACCAATGGGCTGCAGACTGGAGGATCCCACACATGTCCCCAGTGGATCCCTGAAAAGATCACGAGGTGTAGAAATTGACAGCCACGCTGGTCTTCAGGGACACAGGGATTGGATGTCCACCAAACCCCATGGGTCTCAGCTCATTTTGCAACATGGTGCATAAATCGGTGGCAGTCTCCCTGGAGAGCCTCAGTCTGCCATGACACTGCCACGTGGACATCTGAAGATAGTTGAGCCATGTACAGTAGACTGTCTCTTGGGAATAGACTGTTGAGGCGCCCCGCTGCACCCGTCTCTATCGTGCCCACCTGCAGCCTGACCCTCTTGCTGCTCCTGCTGTGGTCCCACTGGTGCCTGGGTGTTATGACCAGGTGAGAAAGGGGTCTAGCGGTTCCCTCTCAGCTTCTGCCTGGTTTGACCATAACAGGGTTTAATTTTTAAAACACCATGTTTTTAGCTCCCCCTCAGTGAATCCTTGTTCACTGCTCTCCAATTGTAAGACAACAAACTCCAAGTGTCACTACGTGCTGAGGTTCTATCTGTCCCCGGTGTTGCGAAGGATGGGCCTGGTCACATTGCCGCGGAACGCTCCATGCAGTTGGACCGTGCCGTACCACCTATCCTTCGTGGAGCAGTTTCTGTGGGAAAACACCTTTGACCACCGATCCATCAGGCAGTGGTCTGCACGGAATGTCCTCAAGGCCCTATGGGAAAAGGAGACGGTGGATCCTGTCGGATGGTTCCCCGAGCAGACTGCCAAAGTCATCTGGCGGAATGCCTCATCACCAGAACTTTCAAACAAGCACCAAGATGTAGCTTGGCTGGTGGTGAGAAGAGCCCTCCCCGTCAGATCCTTCCTGCACGCCTGAAGTCTCGCCCCCTCCGCACAATGCCCCCTCGGTGGCTGTGGTGGGGAAGAGACGGTTGCCCACCTACTCCTGGAATGTGTCTTTGCAAAGTAGGTGTGGAAAGAGATGCAGTGGTTTTTGTCGAGGTTCATCCCAAGCAATTCTGTAACACAGGAGTCTGTGCTCTACGGGCTGTTCCCAGGGACACACACCGAGACATACATAAACTGCTGCTGGAGGACTATCAATTCGGTGAAAGACGCCCTTTGGTCTGCCCGAAACTTGCTGGTCTTCCAGTGTAAAGAGTTGTCCACGACCAAATCTTGCAGACTGGCACATTTCAAGGTCCAGGACTATGTGCTGAGGGACGCACTAAAGCTTGGGGCAGCCGCAGCAAAGGTTCAATGGGGAAAGACCACTGTGTAAGGTCCCCCCACCAAGCTGAACTGAGGGGCTGGATCCATGGGAAACCCTTCGAACTGTATCGGGAAAATTTGCATTTGCTGTAAAATGAAAAAATGTAATTGGCATGACAAATGTGAAATGGAAGGGTTGTGAGGCAACTCATGATTGGAATGAAGCAAATGGACCTCTTTTGCACTGTTTGTATTTTTTGACTTGGTGCTGTTTGAAACTGGTAATGTAATTTTTACAGATTTTTATGAATAAAGTATATTTGGGAAATTTAAAAAAAAACAAAATCAACCAGAAAGGTTTTCTTAGATTTAAACAAGAAAGGTGCAAGTTTATTAACCCCTTGAAACTCTAATTCGGTTAAAACTACTACGAATACGCGACACGACCACGCTAGCATGCATACGCGATAAACATGCATGCAGATAGAGACAGAAAAGTAGAAAGAATAAAGGGGAAAAGTTTGAAGCAATAGCTGGGGTTTATTTACTGTCCTTTGAGTTCGATGTGGAGTCTTTGGAGATAAATCTTGCCGTTTGCGTTGGGGCCCAGTGAACGCTTTCAAACTTGTTTTGATGTAGCAGTCTTCTCTCAAGGTTTAAGTGTCTTCAGTGGATCTGGAAATTCATGAGAGAGAGAGAGAGCCAGGGAGAGAGATGCTTCCTTCAAGTTCAGTTGCAGTCTGACCCAAACTGTTCCGTGAGCAGTTCAAAACGAAACATGGGCCAGCAGGTTAGTCATGTGACTAGTTGAATGTTAGCAAACTCCCCTGCATTTTTGTGGATTCCTTTCATCTTAGTAGACACCTGCAGTGGGAGGCGGGGGGCAATGGAATGCTGGCTTGTTCCACATTCAATGGTGTTCAAAATCCATTTGGGTTAATTATATCAGGTAACAATTCTATTGTCTCTCCAGGCAACTGTCTCTTGGTATGCAAATTTTCCAGCCACTGCTGATCTCTTTAAACAATTCATCTGTTCAGTCCAGCAACAGTTTAAAATGAATGTTTTATATGATGAAATTAATATACCTTATTCGTGGCAGGTGGGGTCTTCATGCCACTGGGCCTCTCTCCCTATGTGCTGTTCTTCCTCCTCCTAATGAAAGGGCCACGCAGACTGTGGGGGGGGGGGGGGGGGATCAGTCGCATGCCAGGTGGGCTCTCTCTGCTCCTGTGCATTCTTGGCACCCCACCTCCCCTAAAACCTTTCCCTTGCTAATCCCTTGGGAGCAGGTGTCACTACCCCTCTGTATCCCTTGCAGAAGGAACCAGCCCACCAACACCAGTTGGCAAATGGCACCTTCACAGTCCCCCTCCCACCCCCATTAGTGATGGCACCTTCGTAGTTCCAACCCCCCTCAATTAGTGATGACACCTTTACCCAGCCCACCAACCTCTGCTGCCATCCAGCAATGGCCTCCGTTCCCTACCCTCCCTTTCACTGAACATTGCCTCTCAGTATAGCTGTCTAGCAAAGGCAGCACTGAACTCTCTCTCCTCCTTCAACCAGGTGGGGTTCTGACGCCCCAAGGTTCCTGTGCGCCATTCTTCAAATTATGTATTGTCCACAAAATTTAAGTTAATTGGCATCTAAACTACCTTAACTGATGTTCCGTTGCGTCGTAATGTGAGGTCCGCCCTTCGTGGTTCCCGCCGCACATAAAATTTGGAAGCAATGTCAAGACGTTTACCAGCTGCATTTTACAGCCACATCCTCCCACCACTGATCTGCGTATGTAAACTTGGAATTATCATGGGCTTAAGTGTGGGTGTTGCTCAGTACCACCTCCCCAAATGTTAGCTAGATCATCACTTTTAATGCTAGCTTGGTCTTAACAATCTGACTGCTTACTGTCAACTAACTGCACAGAACCTTGGCAAAAATCATCAGAGGAGCCCATGGATGTTTTATTTATCCTTCCATCTGTGTGTCTTAAAGGCTTAAACATATTGGCCAAATTGGGATAGAATCCAGGTGCCTAAGGAGTCTGGTGGCAGGACCATAGTAAATTGGTCTGCAATTCTCATCTGTATACTACCAGCAAGCTGCAGGCAGCATTCTCTGTGCCAGAGGCAGCTCGGCAGTTGCATGGGGGTGGGGGTGGGGGGGGGGGGTGGTGTGTGGAGGGGAACAAGTGGTGTTGAGCGCAGCACATGAGTCTAGGAGGTGGGAGGGGGAGACAAAGGGCAGTGAGCTTGACTGGCAATGGCTCACAGTTCAATTGTGGAGCCAGGACAAGTGCTCCTGCTCCCACTGGATCTCCTTTCAGAACTTATCCTTTTGGTGGGAAACTCCAGCAGTCCCTTTAATGACTGCTGTTTTGGCTGTCATGCACTGAATACAATGACTGCAGCTTGCATGATGCTTGCTGCACTCAGTCATGACCCAATTTAGCAAAATAGGGCCTGAAACAGGAATTGGGCCCCTGATTTGCACAGAGAATGGACACTTACAAGATGGCAGGCAGCCCATTTCCAGCTTGGACTGAGCAAGTGCACGCCATATTGAATTATTCTGTGTCCATTCAAGCATGAAATGGGCACTGTGCAATCACATTTCTAAGCCAAATAAGTGAGAAATAAAGGTACTGGTGTATGGTTTTGGCCAAATGATGCATCACCGTTATAGTTTAGTTATGTTACAGTTTGAGGCAAATGATGTTTATTTTCCTACTGGAGGCAATCTAACATTATTGTACAAGTAAGCAATCTAACATTATTGTACAAGTAAATGCATTGTGACAAGTTTTGCCTTTTAAATCAAATGATATGTAACCACAAATTGTGATACTGGACCACATTAACTAAGTTCAGAACAATTCATATGCAAACGCTAAAGGTTGCTTTTTGCTGCGTTTGAAAGGAGCCAGAATAATTATCTGATTTAAAAGCACTCATTGTGATGACACAGTGTATAACATTTAGTTTTTTTTAAACCACAAAAAAGCAATATTCAAAGAGACAATGGGCCATGCTCGTCATACTTTGATTTGCTCTTTTTGCACTTTCTTTGGCTCACCGTCCATTTCCTTTCCATCTCCATGAAGTAGCTTGGGATATTTTTCTACATTAAAGGTGATATATAAATTAAAGCCATAGTTGTGCTATGGTTTAACATTCAGCCACTATGTGCTACAGAACCATTAAAATAAAACGATTCACTACACAGCAAGAGGCGCTGAAACCATTTTAATACAGCATTATTCTTGAAATGCCCAATAGTTGTGGGAATGCCACCTTTTTAGGTGCATCGTAAAACCACTTTGCCACCAATTGTCAATTTGATTTAAATGCCAGAACCATGTTGCCTGGTGACTCGACTCTGTGGTTTACCAACATGCAGTGCCATGAGTCTGAGAAGGAAGGTCCGTGAGCACAGTTTCCCTGTACAGGCCTCAGCCAAGTCAATGTTCACTACTTCCTTTAAAGAATGAAAACTGCAGAGGGAATCACTGAGACATTGCTTCCACCTTCTAGCAACTTGTTAGCGAGTGTCATTGTAGAGGTCTCAGTCAGTTCGCCTACTTTTGCTCTTGGCCTATGAAAGCTGCATGGTCAAAAGGGCCTAAAAGGATAAGAAAAAATCCTTATCATGTGGGAAATATTCACATTAGTTTTTGTGAATAAAAAATTGAATTGAAAATCAGGAAAGGGTTATTATGCCAGAAGAAATTGGCTCCCAAAGGAATACATGTCTGCTTGCTGTTCAGTACAGATGCTTTAAAATTGCTTACGTTTTCCCAACTTTTTGATAGCTATTCCTTCCAGCACTACTTTAATTTAACTTTTGTACTTCTAGATGACACCAACACCCATTACAGAACTAAATACAGCTATCAGTGTTAATCAAAGTGCTTGTTGCATTGAAAATACTGGATCAAAGCATGATGCCTGTTTTGCAAATTTGTGCTAGAGAGTTTCACTCCATCAAAGATCATTATAAAATGTCCACCAGTGATGGGTGGTAGTTAACAACTGCTTGTCGCGTGGTGATGGACAAAGTTTTTCGAGACAAGATGGTGCATCATATGCCATTACTTTGTAGGAGATAGAGCTAGTCAGCACCCTATTAATATTGTTGCTTCCGACAGATAGCGGAATCTGCAGGTCATCTTGTTTATGCCTTACTTCTTTTTCAACATTTAAAAATGCACATTGGCACAGTACAGCAGTAGAAGTTAAAACATATGATGAATCACATATTAAGTGGAAGTGCTAACCACATATTGTCAATAATTAAAACCAAATTTTTGCATCTCCACACATTCAACTGCTGTGGGTGCTGCAGTAACACCACTGTTAACTGCAATTTAAATAATCTGCCTAGATCGAAATGTAGTTCAAAAGCTTTCAATTAAAGGTACACAACAAACTTAAAGTTTTGAAAACCTTCTGCAAAAACTGATTAATCTGTAAGCCATTTTGGCGACTAATAATAAATGTGCGGCCTATTTTGCACAGCACTGCTGTTATCTTTTATTTTTCTGTTCTTTTCTTCTAAATTTACATTCCCAAATTAAAACCAGGTGGTTCCATACTTTTAGGCAGTCGGATCCCTTTATCCTGATTGGACTGTACAAAAAAGAACATTTTTGAACAGAACCTTGTGTTATTGTTTCCAGCACCATTTGATATTTCAACTGTGGAAGAAGAGGAGAGAGAGAGAGAGGAAAGGAGGGAGGAATGAAGACTGAAAAAGAGAAACAGCTGCTTGTGTGCATAACAATTAACCTTTTCACAAGCACAAATCTATATTTAGGTTTGAACAAACTATGCTCCAGATGTCATTAACCTATATTACAGCTTGTGTTGCAACTGACAATTTATGTTTTAGACAATAAAATTTCACACCTTTTTGACATTCTGCAAATGAAATAGGCAGAATTAGAACATAGAACATAGAACAGAACAGGCCCTTCGTCCCACGATGTTGTGCCGACCCTTTAACCTACTCTAAATCAAACTACCTACATACCCTTCATTCTACTATCATCCATGTACCTATCCAAGAGTCGCTTAAATGTCCCTAATGTATCTGCTTCTACTACCACCGCTGGCAGTGCATTCCACGCACCCACCACTCTCTGTGTAAAGAACCTACCTCTGACATCTCCCCTAAACCTTCCTCCAATCACCTTAAAATTATGCCCCCTGGCGATAGCCCTTTCCGCCCTGGGAAAAAGTCTCTGGCTATCCACTCTATGCCTCTCATCGCCTCTCATCATCTTGTACACTTCTATCAAGTCACCTCTCATCCTTCTTCGCTCCAATGAGAAAAGCCCTAGCTCCCTCAACCTTTCTTCATAAGACATGCCCTCCAGTCCAGGCAGCATCCTGGTAAATCTCCTCTGCACCATCTCTAAAGCTTCCACATCCTTCCTATAATGAGGCGACCAGACCTGAACACAATATTCCAAGTGTGGTCTAACCAGGGCTTTATAGAGCTGCATCATAACCTCGCAGCTCTTAAACTCAATCACCCTGTTAATGAAAGCCAACACCCCATACGCCTTCTTAACAACCCTATCAACTTTGGTGGCAACTTTGAGGGATCTATGGACGTGGACCCCAAGATCCCTCTGTTCCTCCACACTGCCAAGAATCCTGTCTTTAAGCCTGTATTCTGCATTCAAATACGACCTTCCAAAATGAATCACTTCACACTTTTCCAGGTTGAACTCCATCTGCCACTTCTCAGCCCAGCTCTGCATCCTGTCAATGTCCCGTTGCAACCTACAACAGCCCTCCACACTATCCACAACTCCAGCAACCTTTGTGTCATCGGCAAACTTACTAACCCAGCCTTCCACTTCCTCATCCAAGTCATTTATAAAAATCACAAAGAGCAGAGGTCCCAGAACAGATCCCTGCGGAACACCACTGGTCACCGAGCTCCAGGCTGAATACTTTCCACCTACTACCACCCTCTGTCTTCTATGGGCCAGCCAATTCTGTATCCAGACAGCCAAATTTCCCTGTATCCCATGCCTCCTTACTTTCTGAATGAGCCTACCATGGGGAACCTTATCAAATGCCTTGCTAAAATCCATATACAGCACCTCCACTGCTCTTCCTTCATCAATGTGTTTTGTCACATCCTCAAAGAATTCAATAAGGCTTGTGAGGCATGACCTGCCCCTCACAAAGCCATGCTGACTATCTCTAATCAAACTATACTTTTCCAAATAATCATAAATCCTGTCTCTCAGAATCCTCTCCAATAATTTGCCCACCACCGACGTAAGACTGACTGGTCTGTAATTCCCAGGGTTATCCCTATTCCCTTTCTTGAACAAGGGAATAACATTTTCCACCCTCCAATCATCTGGTACTACTCCAGTGGACAGTGAGGACGCAAAGATCATCTCCAAAGGCGCGGCAATCTCTTCCCTCGCTTCCCGTAATAACCTTGGGTATATCCCGTCTGGCCCCGGGGACTTATCTATCCTCATGTCTTTCAAAATTTCCAGCACATCCTCCTTCTTAATATCAACCTGTTCGAGCATATCAACCTGTTTCACGCTGTCCTCACAAACGACAAGGTCCCTCTCACTAGTGAATACTGAAGCAAAGTATTCATTAAGGACCTCCCCTACCTCCTCCTACTCCAAGCACAAGTTCCCTCCACTATCCCTGATCGGCCCTACCCTCACTCTAGTCATCCTCTTGTTCCTCACATAAGTGTAGAATGCCTTGGGATTTTCCTTAATCTTACCCGCCAAGACTTTTTCATGTCCCCTTCTAGCTCTCCTAAGTCCATTCTTCAGTTCCTTCCTGGCTACCTTGTAACCCTCTAGAGCCCTGTCTGATCCTTGCTTCCTCAACCTTAAGTAAGCTTCCTTCTTCCTCTTGACTAGCTGTTCCACATCTCTTGTCATCCAAGGTTCCTTCACCCTACCATCCCTTCCTTGCCTCATCGGGACAAACCTATCCAGCAGTCGCAGCAAGTGCTCCCTAAACAACCTCCACATTTCTGTCTTGCATTTCCCTGAGAACATCTGTTCCCAATTTAAGCTCCCCAGTTCCTGCCTAATAGCATTGTAATTCCCCCTCCCCCAATTAAATATTTTCCCATCCTGTCTGCTCCTGTCCCTCTCCATGACTATAGTAAAGGTCAGGGAGTTGTGATCACTATCACCGAAATTCTCTCCCACCGAGAGATCTGCCACCTGGCCTGGTTCGTTGCCAAGCACCAAATCCAACATAGTTTGCCTATCTACATATTGAGTCAGGAAACCTTCCTGGACACACCTGACAAAATCTGCTCCATCCAAAGTATTTGCATTAAGGAGGTTCCAATTAATATTAGGGCGGCACAGTGGCGCAGTGGTTAGCACCGCAGCCTCACAGCTCCAGGGACCCGGGTTCGATTCCGGGTACTGCCTGTGTGGAGTTTGCAAGTTCTCCCTGTGTCTGCGTGGGTTTTCTCCGGGTGCTCCGGTTTCCTCCCACAAGCCAAAAGACTTGCAGGTTGATAGGTAAATTGGCCATTATAAATTGTCACTAGTATAGGTAGGTGGTAGGGAAATATAGGGACAGGTGGGGATGTTTGGTAGGAATATGGGATTAGTGTAGGATTAGTATAAATGGGTGGTTGGTGTTCAGCACAGACTCGGTGGGCCGAAGGGCCTGTTTCAGTGCTGTATCTCTAATCTAATCTAATATTAAGGAAGTTGTATTCACCCATGAAAACAACCCTGTTACTTCTGCACCTTTCCAAAATCTGCCTCCCAATCTGTTCCTCCATGTCTCTGTTGCTAAAGGGGGGGGTCTATAGAAAACTCCTAATAAAGTGACTGTTCCTTTCCTGTTTCTGACTTCCACCCATAATGACTCAGTAGACAAACCCTCCTCAATGACCTCCCTTTCTGCAGCTGTGATACTATATTTCATATGCAACTACAATTTCAGCAAAATTTATGAAAATATTTCCTATATATAAGATACAGATAAAATCAAGATTCAAAGATAAACAACAAAATACACAGAGCTTACTGCACATTGAATGACTTTGCATTCTTACAATTGTTCAGTTAAAGGGATATTGCCACCTTGGTAAACTGGTTTGGAAACATGCATGTATGCCGCTATATTATCATTGTGTAATGTCATTGTCACAGTGCAGATCTTGTGACCCTTTAATATAGTTTATCTAAAATATAAGTTAAACATAGCTGAATGGCTTTACACCAATCTGGACAGCAGCAGATGTAGCGCGTACTGCCCTTCAAACTGCTCCCAGTCGCAATTACTCTGAAGGTTTTATCACAGGCTGCTCAAGCAATCGAGTGTGATTGGGGGAAAAGCTCCCCAAGAAGATATCAGTGCCCCAAGCTTACCTCCTGTTGACCAGTCTATGGGGAAGCCTTGGCTGTTCAATGTGCGGAGGCATCTGAGAGCCACTCTGTTAATGAAAAGGTACGAAAATATACAAGCAGAGAGGGAAAGGAAATGAAAGGAATAAAAAAATGCATTCTAATTAAAGCCTTAATTAATCTCCTCTGATATAAAGGAAATATGGCAGTACAGATGTCTTTTACTTTATGGAAATGATGGTGTATAGGTGCTGAAAAATGCTTACCTTCTGCAAATTTTAACTTACTGCCTTTTGGCTCCAAAAGAAAATTTATTATGTAAATATGATCAGCAAATATATATCCCTGGGGTTTGTGAACACTTATAGTAAACTCATTGCTAAGAATATTCTGAGTTTTATTTTCTTTATCTAGAAATATTTTCAAAGTAATTAATTTAATTCAATATCGACATTTATTAAAATAAAAGCAAAATACTGTAGATGCTGGAAGTCTGAAATAAAACCAAAAAGTGCTGGAAATACTCAGCAGATCTGGCAGCATCTGTGGAGAGAGAAGCAAAGTTAATGTTTCTGGTCATCTGAAACGTTAACTTTGCTTCTCTCCACAGATGCTGCCAGACTTGCTGAGTATTTCCAGCACATTTTGGTTTTACTTTGACATTTATTAAGCTCTTCTATGTTCAGCCCAACCAAGCTTACATCTCTGGTTGGTGTTATACCCATAACTGCATGCAAAACAGGCTCTCACACCTGTGACAATACTTGATGCTGTTCACACAAATTTACAGCCGGATTTTCAAAACTTCACAATTTTGACCCACAAAAGTGGGTAATGTATGTAACCACATCACAAATGTCCTATCTGCAGCAGATTTCTGCACTTTTTTTGTAAATTTCTTTAACTTGCTAATTGCATTCAACTGTGCTTTTGATAGGAGCTGTATTATAACAATGTGCTCAGCACTGGTTCAAATCTGGTTGTAAGGATCCTTAAGTAGGACAATCTCTTCCCAGTTCCTGGCAGGCGCAAAAGTACTTATAATTTATCCCAAGTTGGCACAAAACTGGAAAATGAACTCAGGGGATACAAGGAATGCTGAAGTGGAAACTGAGATCTCCTACTGATGTGGTAGAGCTCTTCTGAGGTTGGGATTAAAACACAGAGTTGTGGGCAGTGTCGTAGACATTTTATCTTGCATCTAACCTTGATTTAGCTGCATGCACTTGATGCTTACACTGGGTGTGAAATTGTGAAACCTTTCCCAGCACTGACATCATTACCATTCTGAAAAAACACAAGTACTTGGTACAAAGACTAAATACGTCATTACTGCTAATTAAGAATTTCAATTTGTAAGGATATATTTTAGGGATTACAAATAACGGTAAAAAAAAATGTCCCGCGGTATTAATAAAATGAGGTTAATCTCTGCATTTTTAGTTTTAATTTCAATCTCCACAAGCATTAAAACATAATCAAATACAGTGCTGTGTTTGCAGTATACTTTTCCTATTATAACTGAACATACAGATCAGCCCCAATATTAACTTGAGGCCTCTTGTCCCAGCTCATTGATGTAAGGCTCAGGTTATTATAACTGCCAGGCCTCATTAACATAGTTCAGGTTCAGCTCCTGCCTGAAGCTGGCAGGTATAATGAAGAGGTCAGCGTGTGCGAACTGGGAAAGCACAGCAGAAGGCCACTGCCTGAGACCCACCAGACATGTCCCCATCAATCAGGTAATTTGGGATAGGAGGGCAGAGGCTTCAAATGTGATCACGGTCAACAGAAGAAGGACATGATTCCACGCAAGCGTGGCCCAAGGTTTCCTTGTGGGACCTACAGGAGCACGCCTAGTCCTCTTGGCCCACAACAAAACTGTTAACATTTTTAAATCCTTACCTTTCAGGCGCTCTTTTGGGGCTGCTGCTCCTTGCACCCAGCATTCCTGGTGAAGCTGGCCCCAGATGGCCAAAACGCAGCAAGATGTAAAAATGATGCTCAGCTTTAAATCTCAATGAGACCCTTGGTCTGTCAGGAGCAAGGGCCCCACATGCTGACCAAAATGCCACAAGGTCAGGGAGAAGATGGTGAACGGCCTCTTCTCATCGAGCAGATCTAATGTGATTGGCCAATAAGACACTTGGTAGAGTATCCCAAGTTTGTAATATGCCTTGATTTGCAGTGCATAATGTAAAGTTGTATGGACAATCACCACAGCTATGATAGTGGCTGTTCATATTTGGGAAGGAAATACGGAAAATCACAGCACTAACGGAAGTGAGAAAGTTCACAAATGGAGAAACGCTAAAAAGTTTCATATATTGTAACAAAAAATTAATTGTTTATATTGTTTAAGAAGAAACATGTAAAATTGGTGTTGGTGTGTTCATTGCTCAGGACTTGGATGAGTATGTAAACCACTTCAGTTTGATTCTCATAATTGCAAACTCGTGCTTCATCTTCAAGATCTTGCATCCTTGTAACATATTGCCAGCCAGCTGTTATATTATCATTGAGATTGCTGCTTATTGGGGTTCTCATAACTGTTTTATTCTGAGTTCTAATAATGTTTTGTTTAACTCTCATCTTGTCTCATCTCATCATTTACTCCAAATTGTTATTTGTATGAAGGAAAACACAAGTGGACAGTTTCTCTTTACATTTAAATAAACACATTAATGAAGCACACTTGAATCACATTGGTGATTATATTTGCATTGATTGTGTTTTCTACAATACCAGTACAACATCAAAGCATCCACAGAAACTGTGTTTTTAAAGATTATAGACCTAATAGAAGAATGGCAAATTTTGGTTAAAAATGCATTCCCTTTGTAGTTAAAACTATTTTTGTGAAAGAAAAACATAAATAATTAAAATGAATTCCATTCAGCCCAATTAGTACCTGAGAGCATCTCTCTCCCAAGTAGTGATGTAGGTCACAGACCTGAAACTGGGCTGGATTTTACCAGCCCTCTGGGGACAGGCTGGGAGGGAGGGGGCCTGTAAAATGGCGAGGGAAGGTGGAGGACAGCCGGCCCTACCAGAGGCCAATTGTGCTACTTTAGTGGCCAATTAAGGGCCTCTTTCCACAATCATAGGCATTTTAGTAGCAGCGGGCAGGACCTCCGCCTTGTGAGGAGACGACCCTGGCGGCCTCCCTGTGGGCTTGAAGGAGTGCCCTCCTCTTCAGGCATTCTGTGGCCCATGGAGGGGCCCATCCAATGGCAATGGCCACCCCTGCGGTAACTCCACTCTTGTCATTACCAACCACCCAACTCCCCTTGCTGGGGCCTGCCTGACTGGCCCCAATGCATCCAGAGCCCAATCACCTGGTTGGGAGGGTGGCCTGCTCCCATGACCGGAATTTTATGTTGGACAGAAGGCCCCGCCCAACGGTAAAGAGTTGGTGGCAAGCCCATCTCCGCCAGGCCTGGGGAGCCAGGCTGGGAGTTTTCGTTCCCCAGGCCCTTAATTGGTCTTGGGTGGGACATCCACCTACTTGAGGCAGGAAGTCCTGCCTAGTGGAGCTGCTGGCTAATCCACAGGCTGGCAGCTCTTAGCCCCAGCAGCGCCACCGGGAGCAGTGGCCACTGCTGGGACTACACCTAACCATCGGAGGCAACAGGAAGGACTGCCCCAGATCTCAGGTAAGTGTCCCGGCGAGGCCCTAAAAAATCAGCCGGGCCCTGGAGAGGCAAGGGGACATCAGTTGGGGGGGGGGGGGTGAGGGGTATTGTGCATTGGGGGCAGTTGGGGCTTCAGGGACGGCCCTCCATGGGGCGCAGGGTGCCCAATCAGTAGGGCCCCCCCATGCTGCAACAAGACCGCCTGGTTTTACCAGGTGGGATTCTTGAGGCCTTTGCTGTCTGGCTGCCGAGAGTTAGATACCCGAGGCGGCGGCTGGGGTCCCTTAAGTGCCAGTTAATTGGCCACTTAAGGGCCTTGATTGGCCTGGGACAGGCGGGCTGTTTCTTGCCGCTGCCGCCCTGCGTAAAATTGCAGCAATAGCGGCAGGGGCTCTGGAACGGCCTCCCTGCCTCCCACTCAATTTTACGCACACCCCCACCCCACTGCCACCAGCCCGTTCGTTGGGGGCTATAGAATTCCGGCTCTTGACTCTCTTCTAGGTGCTATCCCAGCAGAGGCCACTGCTCCTGGTGGTGCTACTGAGACTGCTGAGCTCCTGGCGCTCCATCAGCCCCAATGACAACTAATCAGTTGCCCAATAAAGTTAAAATGCGGCGGGGGTCTCACAAAGGGCTGAGGCGGGATCGCCCCCAGCTTTCCGGCCTGTCGTCGGGACTCTGCAGCAGCGACAAATTTCAGCCCGTTAATTCTGTTTCTCTCTCCACAGGTGCTGCCAGACCTGCTGAGTATTTCCAGAAATTTCTGGTTTTCATTTCAGATTTCCAGCATCTGCAATATTTTGCTTTTTTATTAGCGATGTACCCAGCTTTGACTTGCAATGCACACTGCCATTCCCTAGGGGGTAAGCTCTGTTATTGCCAGGCAGGAGAGACAGAAAACTGTTTAACTGGGGAGAGCCTTCCAATTCCTTTCCAATATCTGTCAAATTGGGAGCATAATTATCAACGTCTGGCCCAACAGATGCCCATTCCCCAACTAGGAGAGGAGAGTGAGGATAGGATAATCTCGATGGAGCAGGGAGAAAATAAATAGAGAAGAAATTACAAAGTCTAAGAAATTATTCTTTACTGAACTGGAAAATTATGAAAGAAAAGGGATTGATTTGGTCTTTCCACTTTTGTGGTTTGCATCCTGTTTAGCATTATACTGACAGAAAGACGTTTCCTCTTGTCAAAATACAGGAGTGGCTGCAAATAAACAACTCATATCTAAAGAAGAAAATGGATTGCATTTTCCCACCCCACCCTGCTAAGCACAGTCATGTGAAGCAGAAAGTCTAAAATGTTAAGATTTATGAGATCAGGGTGGTTTCTGCAATAAAGGAACATTATCTGATGTTTGATGAGTCACATTCCGAGTTTGAATTGCATATCCCCAAAACGTTCATTGATCTTGAACACCTTTAATGATTTTGTGTCTGCAGTATTTGTCCTGCCTCACCTCTTCCTTAGTTGTGCAGCTCCAATAAAACATTTTTCTCGGTCATATAATCACTTTCTAACACCTTTTAAAGAAACAAGTTCACATGTTTTGACTGATTAATAACTGAATTATAACAAATGTATGAACAACATTTTGGTTAAAATCATCTGCAGTATAACATCATTACAAGAACCTCATTTTTAAATTTTTCTCCCACTTCACAGGGGTCTCAATTCCAATTAAAAAGTTAGGTCGGCAAACCACACCCATTCATTATGAAGCAATTCTTGACATGTCCAGTAGGGTGTGTGTGAAAATTACCTCAGTTGAGTTACCTCTACTTTTTAATTCTCTCTGTTTGGAAGCACACAGTCTCAGCTCTAAGTCTCTATTTCTCTGTTTATTTGGGTTTGTGGAAGGGACATGCAGGTAAATGTTGGAATTTTGTTAAAACATTTTCACATTATCGACTGATGATGAAAAATATAGATAGTAATCTATTTTTGTACTTCTAATTGTTTTGTTTTGTAGCTTGTGTTTACATCTAGAAAATAAATGATATTTCAGACATTTAGGAAAAGGTATGCACCATATGAGAAACTGGGGGCACAAAGTATGTCTTACAAATCCATGGCACAGCATGTCCACAGCAGTATGTCTTAGTACCAATGAGAAACCAGTGAAATCAGAATAATTTTACTTCGCTCATGTTCATGGATACTTGGCTCTATTTTCCAATGGTTCACGTATTTCTCTCATAGTTGTCTATCTTTTTTTATTCGCGCATGGGATGTAGACATCGCTGGCAAGGCTAACATTTATTGCCTATGCCTAATTGCCCTAGAGAAGGTGGTGCTGATCAGCCTTCTTGAATTGCTGCAGTCCATGTGGTGTAGGTACACCCACAGTGCTGTTCAGAAGAAAGTTCCAGGATTTTACCCAGCAACAGTGAAGGAACGGCGATATAGTTCCATGTCAGGATGCTGTGTGGCTTGGAGGGGAACCTGCAGGTGGTGCTGTTCCCATGCATCTGCGATCTTTGTTCTTCTAGGTGGTAGAGGTTGTGGGTTTGGAAGGTGCTGTCGAAGGAGCCTTGGTGAGTTGCTGCAGTGCATCCTGTAAATGGTACACACTGCTGTCATGGTACCCTGGTGGTGGAGAGAGTGTATGTTTAAGATGGTGGATGGGGTGCCAATCAAGCAGGCTGCTTTGTCTTGGATGGCTTTGAGCTTCTTGAGTATTGATGCAGCTGCACTTATCCAGGCAAGTGGAGAGTATTCCATTATACTTCTGACTTGTGCCTTGTAGATGGTGGACAGGCTTTGGGGAGTCAGGAGGTGAGTAACTGGTATTTCATTTGTGGGATGGATTTATTATCCATTGATAGTGTCAGGCAAACCCCCACCTGCCAAGACTGAGGCACACATTATTTCGCCACATGAACATTAAAACTTATAATTGCAAGCCTGACTGGAAAGACATTTCCATGGTAACAGACAATGTTGAAACAGTGGAGACTCTGCAGTTGCTCTCCAATACACAGAAATGGTCAGACTAGTTTTAGTCGCATGGCCAGCTGGCTGAGGCAGAGAAATTTGACCCTCCAACAAGGGATGTGAAGAGACTGTTCCATATAAGTAACTAGTCACATGACTAACCTGTTGAGCACCCTTGGAGCTTTTTGAATTTGAACTCCCAAACAAAGGAATTGCCAGGCAGAAGGCCGTGTGCTCTCCTGGAACTAAGAACATCTCCTCTGTCTGCCTGCCGATTTTTCAGGGAATTGAAACCATTGAAGACACATGAAACTCAAAGAGAAAAAGGTTTGCCATGTGAACAAAGTTTTAAGAAGATTACTGGGCCCCAACGAAACGCAAGACTATAACATCAATCAAGGACTACAGCGAGCTCGAGAAACAGTAACAAGATAGCGCCTCAAACTGTTCTACTTATCTCTTCTTCTACTCTTTTCTGTCCCTATCTTGTATGTTTATATCGCATGTGCATGCTAGCGTGAGCGCGCCGTACATCCGCAGGTATGAACCGTATTAGAATTAAGTTTAAGGTTTAATTAATTTCATCTTTCTACTTTAAACCAAAGAAAGCCTGTTTGTGCTCAGTTATTTGCCTGATAATTGGAAACTGTGAACAAGGATTCACAAAAAAGGAGCTCAAAAAACAGTGTGTTTAAAATTAAACCCTGTTACAATAAGACCAGGTGAAGACAGCAAGAGATCTCCTAGACATTGCTCACCTGGTCATAACAATAGCTACTGGACTGTCACCCAGAATCAGTCAGCAAATTTACATGCTCCACTTGCATAGCAATGTTCAAACATTCCCACTCCACAAAACAGAGCTCTCACACTTGTGGGGATTTAGGGTCACATCTGAGTTACGCTTAGTCAGTCTAGAAAACACAGAAAACTCCAGAAAACACAACTTCCATGCGCTCCCAGTATTTATTCCTAATTCCTCAATTGTAGGGGGTGAAATGCAACACAAGTGAATGGAAAAGAAAATCAGGAAGGTGCTATAATGGGTGGCCAATCTGATCATTGAGTGGATTAAATTATAGTTACTGCCTTAGAGTACAGAGGTCAAGAATTGAGAGTGTGGTAAATGGAAATATGCTAGTATATTAGGCCACATTTGTGAGACTGAATCAGATATTGGAGTGATAGAATATACAATAACATGTCCTTTAATTAAAACAGAATTTTTTTTAATGCATTTTGAGCTCAGTAAGGTGTGGAAATAGAATCCTTGGGATTTAATCACTTTCCATTTCAGGCATTCAGATCAGATGTAGAATGCTTAGATATATAGTAATCCTTCTTCTACACTGTCTCAACAATGTATTTCTGTGCCAACTTCAGAAAAGCTATCTCTACAGTAAAGGCCTGCTACCCGACCCAAACCCGACGGGACCCGACGACACGTGTCGGATGCGGGTTGAGCCGCTCTTCCAGGTCTGGCTTTCGGGCTTGGGTCGGGTCCGGGTCGGGCACACACAGCAAGAATTGCAGGTAAGTATTAAAAGTAAAAAAACTTACCTGAGTTGCAAGTCCAGGACGTCAAAGAAGGAAACTCTGAGTCTGTGCAGTGAGTGAGTGAGCGTCTCTATGACGTCATGACGCTCATGCTGCAGCTTCCTGAAGATTGGGAGTCGCAAGGTAAGTGAAGGGAACATTCCAGTGTTCGGGTCGGGCGCGGGGGGAAAATGGAGGGACTCGGGCTTGGGTCCGATGTGGTTCTGTCGGGTTCGGGTCAGGTTTTTTTTTGTGACTTGAGCAGGCCTTTACTCTACAGTACCATTGTGCCTTTTATCCATTTCCCGCTCCAGCCACCCACTGGGATTGATTGAGTGAGATTGTCAATTTAGGGGCAACTTTGTTCTGCCAAACCATGCCCAATAGGAACATTGAAACCAGGGAAATGTATCTCCTATATGACCCTTAGAGTTGCAAACTTCAGTGCTATTGAACTGAACCCTGGTCTCAAAGATGAAAAAGTAGTGTCTAACTCATTGCACCATTCAGTCATCCAATATGTTTTGTAATCAAACAGAAATTGGAATTAAGTTCTGTTCTTTAACATCGGCATTCCTAGAGAATATCCTGTTACTGCAGAGTTGTGGAAATAAATTTTTATTTAGATTCATTAGACCAATATTCCACAATAGATTTTACTAAATGTCTTTTTTTCCTGATGTGAGTATATACTTGAGTCATGTGTATACAGTGTCAAAACACCAAACAATTTCCTGTTCCTATTGTACTCAGTCCTAACTGTGAAGTCTGCACTGGTCCCAACATTTTTCTCCATCCTTTGTAGAAGTGACACCTACTTTGTCCTTGTTGTATGTACCATTCATGGAAATGCTGCATTTTATCTCAAATGTAATTGTGCTGAATTTTGAAAGCTCTGTCTCATTATTAGAAATGTTTGATGACATTATCAAAGATAAAATTCTATAAAATGACAGGTACAAGCCGATCCCTCATTTTTTAAAATACAAAATTGGAAATTAATTTCATGATCAACATCCTTCATATTTAAAGCTGGTTGTTCACTGTCAGTAGTTGCTCAGTCGAGTCCCAATCAGAGATGTGGAGAATGTGTACAATGGATGATCACCATGACAGTTTCCAAAAACACTTCTCTCACAGGTAAGTAATTAACATTTCTTTTTCAAATTGTTTCTTAGACAAAGAACTGTGGATTCTAAAAATCATGAAACATTTACTTCAATGATAATGAAAAGAGAACTTTCTATTAAGAGTAACCTAGCTCCATTAAGGTCTGTGGTAAAGAGACTCCCATTGAAGGAAGTGAAAGCATGGTGAAATATTTTAGTTGCTACGCCACAACTGGATGCTGTGTAGTGATTAGTTGCTGCTACTAATAATATTCTTTGACAGCTGCTGTCAGTCTATAGGGTCTGCCTGAGCATCCTGTATTTATCTCTATCATTTCACATGTAAGTCCTAATGGTGGTCAAAAATCAAGAACACCATTTAGCCATGTTAAATGTAGTGATCTCTCAGATGAGACATATTCCCCAAGGGGCCATTGGAAATGATTTGATTCATCCTGTCTCCATCTTTTGTGTACCTCTTGATAAACAATCCACAGTACAGCATTAAGTGCCTGAATAAGTGCAGTGATCTATCCATCTGAATGATTAGCATTGGGCACAAGCAGGAGGCAAACTGAAATGAAATGGAAAGATTAAGCCCTGGCATTTTACCAGCCCTTTAACCTCTGAATGTTGGTATGTATTGACCATTATTAACCACATATTCATGTGACACAATAGCATACATCATGCAGTATGAAATTTCACTTTGTTCTCCACACTTCTCAAGCAATTCATTATTGATCATTCAATTCATTGTCTCGTAGTGTTATGAAAAATGTATTTTTTTAAAGTGCTGTTTGAATAGGCTTGAAATCAACTATCAGTTGATGCAGTTTTCGCTTTAGGTGCTTTTCATGCTGTCAAATACCTGCTGAACACTAGCATGCTTTAGATTCCAGTAGCAACATAACTTCAGGATTCAGGTTAAGGAATTAAACAGACGATTATCCACCATTCAAAATCACTAGGCATTTGCACCATTTGTGCTGCAAGTAACAATTCTTTCTTGTGAGAGATTTTTCTAAATCTTGACTGAATTTGGAATAAGTTCGAACATTGCAAAAATAGTGTAGTATTACAGAGCAGCTCCTTGCTATTCTGTCTCATGTCATCCCCATGCACTATTCTGAGGCAAAATATTTATTGATGAAAATACCCATTTTCAATCAAATAACACACATTTTTGAACCTCTTCTAAAACAGTTGCAAGAGTGTAGATAGGCTGGCATCACTTGCATCATACAGTCAGTTTACTTTCTAAGGAAAGTAAAATGTCACAGCAAGAAAAATATGCATTGTACAGGGAAGCTGACATAATATAGAAAGTTCTCACAATAGAAACTTACACACGCTATATCGTCTACTATTTGAGACAACTATCTCAGTACCAAGAAACCAGAGGTCAATAAGAGTATCTCATATATGTGCAGCCATTGTGGTCATGTTCCAAACAAGAATTCGAGTTTCCCAGATCAGAGCAATACTTTACTTCAGCTTACCTTGTCTTCTCCTTTTTCTCTATTCTCCCTGGCTCCTATTATGTAATTACAATTTATCTGTAGTATGGTTTACTTACTTTTCCATTATTTTTATATAAAATATTATATTCAATCTGGCCCTATTCTCTTTCTATGCCTCCTGAATCCCGCTGCTCATTTTGGAGGTAGGAGTCATAACTAAAAGTTTTCTGCTGGTTATTTGAAATGTAAGTCATACAACAGCTTTTTGTTTCATCTATTCATTTGCTGTAATTGGCCTGGTTATATTTTTGATGTAACTAGATCAATGTTGATGCGACTTTATCCATCAGAACAAGAAGGATGGCAGGAGACGAGTTCCCTGTCATCACTAAAAAGTTGGCAACTACAGAATTGTGCCCTTATTACTCGTGTCATTTTTTTGCATTGTGATTACCAATTAATTTAGATATTCGTATTTACACGCTGGTGCAATGGATATCCAGGATAGGAAGGAGTTTATTTGCGATCCAGTGACCACTGTACAAACTGGAATATTCTGCACATAAAATTCAATATTTATTTATTCCAGTGTTCCCAGTTCGTGTTGTGGTATTAGTGTACATTTTGCATTGCTCATAGAGAGTGTAGTTTGTCTATGGTGTTACAGGTATTTTTCATATTGACTACATTCTACTTTGAGTGACGCATGCATATGATTAGATTGCATGTTTAGTACCTTGGTTGTCATTATAATAGATTATCTACATTTCCTCTATGGTCGATGTAATACTAGTCTGTAGACTGATGTATGCATATGATTAAATGGCATGGCTCAGGAGCTCTTTTATCTGAATATCAGTTTATTTATTTGAGAATATCCCTTAACATTTTTAAGTGGATCAAAAGTAATTGAGTTTAGGAAATTTAGGTGCTATAGCTACAATAATGGCATCTTGGTCTACAGCAATCTTAATGGTTATCATTAGCACAGACATTGCAGTTAAAAGCATAGAAACTGAATATCTTGTATGAAATAATGTTAAATTTATATTTCTAATTAATGTGTACAAATATAAGAAGCTTTGTTGTTCATATTAACACTTTTATAAACACTAAAAATCTTGAAATCCTACTGCCAAAGCCATAGAGTGGAAAGTTTCATCCCTGAATGTATTGAACCAATTTGCAGTCCATCATCAGTGGCTTAAATGTTCAAATCATACATATAATAGGTATAGCTCAAAGTCGAAACACAGGGTCATTAGCAGGAGGGATCATAAAATGCCAGACTTAATTGATTTTAATTCTCTGGTCCCATACGACAATTTCATCATAGTGCTTCAATTTTATCCCTAACCACAGGGAATTTATTCCAACTCCTTCATTCTTATTCAATAATTTCCCCTATCGTGATTTATAATTTCAGAGAATACTTCATGTTTTTCTTTCTGGATTCTATTTCGACTGATTTAGATTTTTTTTCCTTTGTCTTTTTAATAATTCAAATGCAATACGAAATTTTTTGGTACGATCCTAAATGCATAATTTTTCCTGCTTTGTGTTTATCTGTTGCCATAGAAGTCTTTTTCATGATAGAACACAAGCTACATCCATTAATAAAGGCAGAAGGGTCAGTGCTTATATCTCATTAGTCATTTAATAATGACACGCCTCCTAATGAGGGCTGGCCTCGGGCCTTTGTACTGTAAACACATAATGATAATGCCTTCAGCGTATTTCAGTATAGCTTCTTGTATGCAATAATGATCAACCACACTTTATCATTATAATCTTCTCAGGAAATCATTTTGCAAAAATACATTTTTTATGTGCAAAGCAATCATATATTTACCAATTTTTTAGTTCAGAGAAAAACAGAACTTTTTAATGCAAAAATGTCAGTATTAAAATTCTGGAAAATACCCTAAATTGATATGAATGCTCTTATTTGGGAAAACAAGTTTCTACAGTTAAATTATCTGTGTACAGTTTTGTGAAACATGTCAAACTGCAAAATACCTATCGCATACAGTATTTTAATTTATTTTTAACATTGTGCGAACACTATTATTTTTAATACCATCTCTGATGTGATGCATCTATGTCTTTGGCAAAATGATCATGCCATTGAGAAGAAACATCTGAAGTGGCAATGTGCTGGGACTTGGGACGTATAGGTTCATGGAAGAGTACAAAAAAGATTCAAAGATATACCTCCTGGAATTTTCTGATGATGTACTTGAACATTAGTACAATGATTGAAAACTACTGACAATACTTTTTGGAGGCTTCTTAAATTAATTGTTGTTTTCTTCTTTGAGTCCTTTCCCCTCCTTTAGAACATATAGAACATAGAACATTACAGCGCAGTACAGGCCCTTCGGCCCTCGATGTTGCGCCGACCCGTGAAACCATCTGACCTACACTATTCCATTTTCATCCATATGTCTATCCAATGACCACTTAAATGCCCTTAAAGTTGGCGAGTCTACTACTGTTGCAGGCAGGGCGTTCCACGCCCCTACTACTCTCTGAGTAAAGAAACTACCTCTGACATCTGTCCTATATCTATCACCCCTCAACTTAAAGCTATGTCCCCTCGTGTTTGCCATCACCATCCGAGGAAAAAGACTCTCACTATCCACCCTATCTAACCCTCTGATTATCTTATATGTCTCTATTAAGTCACCTCTCCTCCTCCTTCTCTCTAACGAAAACAACCTCAAGTCCCTCAGCCTTTCCTCGTAAGAACTTCCCTCCATACCAGGCAACATCCTAGTAAATCTCCTCTGCACCCTTTCCAAAGCTTGCACATCCTTCCTATAATGCAGTGACCAGAACTGCACGCAATACTCCAGGTGCGGCCGCACCAGAGTTTTGTACAGCTGCAGCATGACCTCGTGGCTCCGAAACTCGATCCCCCTACTAATAAAAGCTAACACACCATATGCCTTCTTAACAGCCCTATTAACCTGGGTGGCAACTTTCAGGGATTTATGTACCTGGACACCAAGATCTCTCTGTTCATCTACACTACCAAGAATCTTCCCATTAGCCCAGTACTCTGCATTCCTGTTACTCCTTCCAAAGTGAATCACCTCACACTTTTCCGTATTAAACTCCATTTGCCATCTCTCAGCCCAGCTCTGCAGCCTATCTATGTCCCTCTGTACCCTACAACATCCTTCGGCACTATCCACAACTCCACCGACCTTCGTGTCATCCGCAAATTTACTAACCCACCCTTCTACACCCTCATCCAGGTCATTTATAAAAATGACAAACAGCAGTGGCCCCAAAACAGATCCTTGCGGTACACATTGGCACACATTGTTCCTCACCTGAGATAGTGTACAGGCAATCTGCTTCCAGACCCTCTGTAACTGGTTTCTGGAAAGCCCAAAAGTGTACCTTTGGTTGGCTACAGTCCAATGTGTTTCCCTCTCACTGGGCCATGTGGCACATGTGCTGCACCACCCTTGATATCCTTATTGCCATCCATTAATAATGATCAAGTTCTATAAGTGCAAGAGGAAAAGGGATCAAAAGAAATCAATGAACACTGCAACTTTATTCTGAAAAGTAAGAAGTGACTATTAATGACCGGAATGCATAATTGCAGTGAAAAACTGACTGCAGATATGTATTTTACAACAGGGATGATGAGGTTCTCCATGTTGGGATTAATAAATTAATAAAATTTTCAACACAGACCAGGGGAACTTTGCTTTGCACAACCAATGTAAGTTTACTTGGATATATACATAACACCTCTCAGACAGTGAAGTTCTGTCTTACAGTCTGGAAGACCTAACAGAGCATAATTTTCAACAGTTCCTAAAATTTATTTTATTACAGATAGTGGAATCCTCTGATCCTTATATTAATATTTTCCCAAATACCATTTTGTCAACAATAGCTGCTGAATTAATGAATTGTGTCCATGTTTGAACGCAGGATTGTACTTGTCTAATTGTGGTATTGGTTGCTATGGAAACTATCAGCCAATCTGTGAATAAACACCCTTGCTTGGCAGTGTTTAGGTGGAACAGCTTTGTGCAGATGTCAGCTTGAGATTTATGATGGCAAAAACTATATTTGACACAAAAATCAATGTACTGACCAGCTTCTTTGTTTTGTCTTGTTTGGTTTAAAGCTGTGTGGCTGAAAATCCAACTGGGTTTAAACAAATCATGCTTTATATTCCAAAATGTTTCTTCTTTCGTGAATGACTTACATCTGTAAAAAGTTTGAACAGCACAACTAGCTGCTCGTAAGCATTCTTTTATCACAGAGCCCTCCTGTTTGTAAAAAGCAGTTAACATTAATATCAATGGGTTTAAAAATGTCATGCAGGCGGCCGCACGCGAGCACGCAACGGCCACCACTTAATTATGTGGAGGCACGGGGCCCGTCCAATTAACGAGTGGGGGTGGGCAACAAAGGCAAATGCTAGCACCATTTGTAAAGGTCCGCCAGGCCTGCATGCAGTGTTGCCTTGCGGTTAATGATTGCTTCAGCAACATTGTTGAGGAGCCCTCCAGCAGAGGTGAAGACCCCGAGTAGAATTGAAGACCCTTCACTCGTGCACCAGAAATTAAGTCCCTTGCACCTCTCCACCAGGAAGCAAAACCCAAGGAACTGACCAGGAGTCTGCTGCCACCATGACAGAGGGAAGGCATCAGGTGGCCCCATGATTTAGCAATGTTTTCCTGAAGGTTCTCCTCCAGACTACAAGGGCAGGCAGGAGGTCCTCTTCCCCAGGAATGGCAAGAAGAGACTGGCCTACCTGACCAAGCAAGCCTGGATGGACATTGCAGAGGTCAGCAGCCATGGGATCACCCTCCCCACCCCCCACCTTCCCCACCCCCCTAAACAGGTCAAGATCTACTTTGCTCCGACAGTTTGAGTTCTCCTCACCTCTCTTCTCTTTGGGGATTGCATGTGGCAATGTGAGACAGTGCGCTGGATGGGGAGGGAGTGACCACCCAGTCAGTGGAAAGGGGATAAGGCAGCAACATATCCTTTCAGATGCATGGCTGCATCTTGGCGAGGAGCAGCTGTCTGTGTCGGCGGACCTCTACCAGTTTTCTGGAGAGCGGAGATATGAAGGAGGCCTTTATGAGCTCCCATCATGGGCCACAGGGCTGCCACCACCTGAAATGTTGTTCTAGTCTTTGTGAGGAAACTAACAGTGCTCAACGTTCTGCTTGCAGGAGAAACAGGCACACAATAATAAAGAATCGGCCAAGACTGGTGGAGCTCTCCCAGACGTCCATGTTCTGTCCCTAGCGGAGGAGGAAGCCCTGCAACTGGCTGGGTTGCAGGGAAGCCTCACTATTGCTGATAGTGAAACCGGAGTGTCAACCCAGAAGAGTGAGTGAACGAGTGCAGGGTCATAAGGGTGGATCTGGGCAACACATGAGGCACAGTGCTCATGAGGCCACCACTGGACACATGGAGCGCCACGTCAGGCATGGTTGGAATTATGAGGGGTGAAGCCCTTAACCACTAAATGTTTGTGTTCACTCATGCAGGTCTCGCTAATCCCAAAAGACAGAGAGTGGGGGCCAGCATTCACCTCTGAGGAGGAGGATGGATCCTCAGAGGGTGCACTGTTACATCATTCCCCCCACACCCTCTACCTGCACAGATACTCTCATGTTGGTGGGTCTACCTTTGCGATTAGATTCAGGGTCACATTGGTGAGCACAGCATAGGCACGCCTGAGCAGCTGACGGAGGCTGTGACAACTGAGGCCACTCACACTTAGATGATTGTGGGAGGCCAGGCCCATGCTCAGTCCCAGGCTGATGATGTGCCTCTGGAGTCGTTGGCAACACGGCACCTGCTGGAGCTGCAGTGAGAGGTGAAGGAACATCTGGAGGAATTTCCAGAGACAATGCGCATGCATGGGCAGAGGCTGGAGGCGTCCATCCAGGCCATGAGTGTTGCCGTGTCTCAGGCAGATGTGCACACGGCTTCCTCCATCAACAGGTTGGTGACCCTCATGGAGAGCAATGTGCTAGCAGACCACTCAGTAGATGCTGGAGATCCATGCAGACCTGCATACCATCGCCTTGTCCATGTGTTCAATGCAGAAGTGGCAAGGTGAAAGGGGGAAAAGACACCTGGAGTCTCCACCATGTCCTCATCCTTCTCGGGTCAGCAGGAAGGTGCAAGTGTTCCATGCAAGGGAGGAACAGTGGCTGCCTTTTGCATCTGAGGGCTCATCTCAGGGCGCTTTGAATGTGGATAATGGCTCCTCAGCCCCTCTGCCTGTGACCCCTGCGCCTCCAGTAGCCGCAATGTCAGAGGACGTTGCTGCATCTGTGCACGAGCCCCTCAGAATGCTGAGGCGTTCCATGCCTCAGACACCCAGAGGACGGCTGCCAAAGTCATCTCAGGCATGGGGCAGCCCATTCAGCAGCCTGCCTCCAACTCAGCTGCAAGCGGAGGGGTTGCATCTTATCTAAGCACACATCAGCACGTTAAGAAGAGCACCTAGATGCACTTGGGGTTGACAGGTGTTTAGACTTTGTACATGTTATACTGTAGTGCCAATTAAAATGGTAAGACTTACTGCGTTGTCAGATGTCAGCTACATCCTTGCTCCCTCAGTGGGCTACTAGTGTTAGGGAAGGTTGCATTTGGTCAGCTTCTCAGCTTTGTCAGTGCTGTGAACATGGGCACTGGGCGATGGAGTGCAAGATGCAGAATGTGGCAGGAGGTCTGCATTAAGGTAACTCTTTATTGCACTGATCTGAAAGGGCATCAGGGTCACAAGAAACAGGTATGTTTGAGATTGTCCCAAGCTTGCCTTGCATGTCTCTCATTTCCCTTGCCTCTGGTGCAAGGGGTTTCCTTGTCTTATGCCTCCTGCTCAGCAGCCTCCTCCATATACTCTTCGGTAGAAGAGGAGTGGTGATCGATGATGTCATCATTATGCAAGGCTCCCTCCCAACTGCAGTGCTAGATTGCGTAGAGCACAGCAGACCACCACATGAGACCTGTACTGAGGCATATTGTAGTGTCCACCGGATTGATCTAAGCACTTGAATCTCATCTTCAGCAGCCCAATGGCCAGCTCAGTGATCACTCGGGGGAACCCGTGGCACATGTTGTACTTATCCTTTGTTACACTGTGAGGGTTCCTCACAAACATTAGTAGCCATGTCTTCAATGGGTAGCCCTTGTCCCCAACAATGATCCCTGAATGCTTGCGGGGAGCCAGATAAGCTGCAGCACCTGGGACAGCCAAAGTATGCAGGTGACATGGCTGCTTCCTGGTAAATGTGCATACATCTGAAGGATCCGCTTTTGATGGTCACAGTTGTACATTGATGGAATGGAAGCCCTTCCTGTTGATGACGGCCACTGACTGGTCCGTGGGAGCCTTGATGACCATTTGTGTGCAATCAATGACACTCTGCACCTGGGGGAATCCAGTGGTAGCCCTGAACCATTGGACCTCTCCACCTGACTGTCCGGGTCAGTTTGGTACCGCAGGTAGTCACCGACCCTCTTGAACAAGGCATTGGTCACTTCCTGGTGCAGCAATAGGCCGCAGCCTGGGAGATCCCACACACGTCCCCTATCAATCCCTGGAAAGAGACAGAGGCATAGAATTTGAAAGCCATGGTGATCTTCAGGGCTTCGGGCAATAAGTGTTCACCAAACCCCATGGGTTTCAGCTCGTCCTGCAGAATGACACATAAATCAGTCACCATCTCCCTAGAGAGCCTAATGTCTGCGCTGACTCTGCCACTCAGACATCTGCAAATCTTTGAGCTGCATACGGAGGACTCTTTCTTGGGGATAGGCCCTTCTTTGCGCAGGAGACCATTGGCATACCCTTCTGCGCCCTTCTCTGGCATGCCCATCCAGAGGCTGGCCCTCTGTCTGCTTCTGCCGTTCCTGCTGTGGCCTCGCTGCTGCCTGGTCCTCCCTTTCTCTGCGCAGTTCCTCCTCCTCGGGGGGTGGGGGGAACAAAAAGACTGGGTGGCTCAGTCCCATGCCAGGTGGGTTCTCTCCTCTTGTGCTTTCTTTGCAATCCACCGCCCCCAAAACCTTCCTCTTGGGAGCAAGTGGCACTGCCCCTCTGTGTCCTTCCCCACCCCACCACCACTTGGTGATGGCACTTTCACAGGCCTTCTGCTGCCATCCAGCAATGGTCTCCATTCCACACTCTCCTTCCAACACACATTGCCTTTCAGTATGGCTGGCTGCCAGGGGTAGCAGTCAAGACTTGCCTTGTTGCTGCCACCTTTAACCAGTTGGAACTCTGAAGGCCCATGAATTGCATGCACCACTTTAAAATCCAAAATGCAGCATTAAATTTCAGTTAAGTTACTTGGCTTCTAAACTACCTCAATTGATGTTCTGCCGCATCATATTCAGAAATCCACCCTCAATCTTTCCCACGGCTTATCAAATTCTGAAGTGATGTCACGACACCCGACCTCTGTGGGGGTGCGTCCGGCTACATTTCTGCACCTACCATCCCCCACTGCCTATCCTGCTCTTCTTACAGGCCCAGTAAAATTCTGGCCTATGTGTTTGCAATATCTGTTTATCAAGTATTAAAAGTTTTCCATATAACCAGCACTTCCTGTAAGTATCACATTTACTTCCTGAAACATTTTCCCATCACTCCATGTGGATTACACCCTTCGTGTTATAAATGAGTGCATCTTTTGACTCACTGTTAGCAATACTAGAGGAGATTTGCTGGTAATATATGAAAAGTGCTAAGTATGGTGTGCAATTCCTATGACTGGCACTTTCCTATAAAGCTCTCTCCATCATGCTTTGTGTGTTCAGCAATAATCATGCCTGCATGCCCAGGCACTGTTGAAAAGGCAGAAATAAATGTAAAAAGCCAAGCAGGGATATTTGAAAGCTTTGCAGAATCTTTATTTCTCCATTGATTCCGTGGGTTTTTTTGTTGCACCTGCCATTCTCCCAGTACAATTCCCACCCCACCCTCACCCTCACCCCCACCCCATTCACCACCACCACCCCCCATCCTCACCAACACCCCCACCCCATCCCCACCACCACCCCTACCCCCACCCCCACCACCCGCACCCTCACCACCCCCTACCCCCATCCCCCCCACCACCCGCACCCTCACCACCCCTTACCCCCATCCCCCCCACCACCTCATCACCACCCCCACCCCCATCCATTTCGAGAGATCAGAAAGGATTTCCCATTGGAAATTCCCCTTCAACTTCATTTCCTGTTAGAAGAAGAGGGGATACAACAGAAGAAGGCCAGGTTGCTGAGGCTGTACTGGAGACGTATGACACGACCCTCCCCTAACAGCCACACCAGGTGGTACCGTTAAATTTTCCCCTTCCAACATTTGTCTGAGGAGGAGGAGAAGGAGCGACAGTGTCCTAAAGAAAATATGGAGAACAGACTTTTGCTGCCTGCAAAGCACATTTCTGCCACAATGACACTGGACACATCTCCTTGACTACCTTATCTGGCCTTGCACAAATAGTTCTCTGCACATCTCCCTGCTTGCCACCACTAACACATCATTTACACAGCCTTTTCCGTGTGTTACAAATCACATGGTTCCCATTCATTCCACCAGGTTAAACTTTCAAATCTTGGGCAACAATTTTAGTGTAAGTGAAATTCTTATGAAATCCATTTTATGTGTGAGTGACGACTACTTTTATCCACCATTGTTTTCCGAGGTGCCTGGGTGTGATATGTTGGCTGCTGTAGTAGTAGAGGAGCCACTCTGAATTAAAGAGGGATCAGCTACAGGCTGTACCCCAGTGTGGAAGTATGCACAACTTGGCCCTGTATCCTTTCAACCATATGTACAAAGAGTGAAGGAAGTAGATGGGAAGACAGCCATGTGCTGCCATCCTAAGAGACAGTACCAGCATTCTGAATGCATTCCGACCAAGCCACTGGTACTGGGCACTGCATAGTCATTGATCTGTAGGAAAAAGATCCAATTGTATCAAAGCATAGGATGAGCAGAAAGAAGAAAGAAATTTGCACCACCTGAGACCTTCCTAAGTGATTCACAGCCAATGAACTGCTTTTGAAGTATAGTCACTTTTGGAATATAGGAAACTGTAGTAGCCAATCTGCACACAGCAAGGTCCCACAAACAACAAGGAGATAACTAAGCAGACAATCTGTTTGTCTTGGAGGGATGGGTACTGGCCAGGAACCAGGACAACTCCATTATTTTTCTTCAAATAGTTACATGAGATATTTTACATCATCTGAGAGTGCCACAGTTTGACACCTCCGTCCACAGACTGCACCTTGATGTAAGTATGCTTTTGTTACCTCCATACTTGACTATTCCAATGCTCTCCTGGCCGGCCTCCCATTTTCCAGCCTCCGTAAACTTCAGATCATCCAAGCTCTTCTGCCCTTAAAGTAACTCGCACCAAGCCATGTTCACCCATCAGCCCCTCGCTCACTGAGCTACACCAGCTCTTGGCCCAATAACACCTTGATTTTAAAATTCAAATCTGACCCTGGATTCTGACCCTTCCCATGTCAGTGAAATCCTTCAGTCCTACAATCTTCCGAGAACTCTGCTTTCCTCCAATTCTGGGCTCATGCATCTTCGATTTCCTGTGCTCCACAATTGGTGGTAGTGCCTTCAACTATCCAGACTCCACACTTTGGAATTCCTTCCCTAAACTCTTCCGTCTTTCCATCTCTCTCTTTTCTTATAAATCTATCTGTTCGACTAAGCTTTTATTCACATATTTTAATATCTCATTGTGTGGTTCAGTGTCAAATTATGTCTGATAACCTCCTTTGAAGCTCAGTAGGACATTTTACTACATTAAAGGCGTTATATAAATGTTAGTTGTTGTTGTGTAGTACTCGCTCAGTATCACATTGAAGCGTCAGCCTAGATTTTGTGCCCAAGTATATGGAGAAGGTCTTTAACCCATTTCTGACTCAGAAGTGAGAATGGTACCACTGAGCCATCACTGATACTAAGAGAAGTAAAATATCATGAAAAACTTTCTGATGGCAGAGCTGGGAATTATCCTTGTCCCCACATCCTCCCTGTCCAGGATAAGAATGGTTTCTTTCTCATGAGGAGAAGGAGGTCATAGATTTGGGGATTCACTACCTAATACCAATCTATCAAACCAATCTGTTTAGACCATTTTATTCTCAAAGAAAGAGTGCAAAGGGAGGATATTAACTTACACTCTTATGTCATCAGTCAAACCCAAGTAATGTGCTGCCCATAATACATACAAACAAGCAATATTTATGGAGTCATTGCATGCACTCATATGAGTGAAGAAATAGTTTCAGACCAAGACTTGACGAGCAACAAGAACTGCATTGTTTCCTTTAACATGCTGAGGAGGAAGTCATTGTACATGATGTATGATCTCTTTAAGAGTGCTATCCCTTTAAGAACTCAGTATGTTAATGAGCTAAATACCAGGATGTAGTCGTGTGAAGCCATTGTCCCTCTGCACAGCAACACCCTGGACAAAGGTTCTGTATGTGGTTTGCTCTGTATTGTATGCACCAGTTTAGCTGTAATAAACCTTCTAGAGATCTTCAAGGAACTGGAATCCATGCACCTCATTGTCTTGCTTAAGATAACACAAAGAAACTCATGACATGGTGGCAGGGTGATGAAAAGGCAAGATATAAGCTTGAAGACCATGGATAAAACAGCAAACAAGATCTAAAAGCAGTACAGAAAATAGAAGACAAAATTTAAAGCAACAAGTGAAGAACTTTTAAGACAAGTACCTTGTTACGAAACTGCTTCCATTATTTTTAATATTTTTATTTTTTGAGGGCTTGTGTTAAAACTGAAAAGATTCCCTGGATGTATTCTTTTTTTTTAACCAAGTTCACCGAAAGGATCAGATGTTGTCTGAAAGCCACCTGTGCTGGAGGCCGCCTATGATTTGGGCTCAGAAAACAGCAGAACCCTTGGTGACTTGGGGAAAACTTGTTACAGAGAAGCCACATGTCAAGGTTTATGGTGGTCAGGATCGACTCTCTGTTTGGGGTTTGGACATTGTTTTCAGTTTTTAATTGTGGTATGAACTGTTTGAGGACAGTTGGTGTTTTCCTGCTAAGGAAAAATAAATCACCCAGCTCACCTCCTTCTCTACCTTTCTGAAGAAATCCTGCAAAGATTCAGTGTGGAAGAGCAAAAAATCTCTGGTGCCGTATAGCTACTGAGGGGCCAAAGAAAAGCCTACGATCCAAGTGTGTGCTGGTGGAAAAACCTTGATGCTACATTTCTCCTAGAAAGCCTGCTAGAATAATTCTCATCAAGAATGAGAAAGTATTTGGCCAAAGTAGTTTTTTGTCTCTTTTTTTGTAATAGACCAAAGCACAGTGAATTTCTATATTTTTTTCCAGTGTGTGTGTGAGTGTAATTGGGGAATATTTATAAAAGGGAACTTTCATATTTTAATCAGTGTGTTAATGCTTGGCTTCATGACAGGTTAAGTCTTGATTTATAATAAACTGATAATTTTGTTCTTTATTAAAGAGACCTGGTTGGTGTATTTTAATTTGGGATTAAAAAAATAAAGTATATGATTGGCTGTATCAGTAACTGGGTAAACATTTAAATAGATGTTGTGACCTGTGGAGTAGTGGAACTAGAAAACACAGTGCACTCCTCCTGCCTCGGTCATAACAACCTGAAAAGAGGGAAAGAAAGTTACATACCTTAGAAGGCTGAGAAAAGCTCCATAGAACAGAAGCGTGGCTGAAAGGCAAGCGATCAGGTGCATCATTGTGCCGGCGGTTGAGAAATCCCGATTTTTAAAAAAGCCTTTGAAGAGTTTAAAAAAATTCATTTTCTATAGGTTCTGTGTGAGCAAGAGAGAAAAAAGGGGAAAACCCTGAAAAGTGCGTGAACTAAAGAAAAAACAAAGTCTGATAGCGAAAAAAAGCTCATGAAGTCCTCCAACACAGCAGGATCTCCATTAACGCAGTCAAACTGAAAAAAATCATTAAACAGTCAAGCGTGAAGACAATAAGTAAACTAAAAGCAAAAGGGAAAACCCTTGAACTGCCTATCGAACAGCTGTGTAAACATACAAGCGAAGTGCTGAAAGGGAAAGAAACAGAGAATACTGTCAAGCACCTGTTACACTCTGTCAATGCAGCTAGCCTAAAAAAAAAGAATTTCTTCAAGGGGGAACAGCGCAGAGTTAATAGAACAAGTTTTAAAACAAGTCCTAAGCCACAAAAAGAAGTCATAATAAATACATTGCTGAAGGCACATACAGAGCTGAACAAAGTTAATTATAGAGCAGAAAGTAAAAGAACAGCAGAAGGATGGATATCAAATTTCCCAGCATGAACTGGAATACCATTGATATCCTATTCAAGTTCAAACTTTTTAAACAAAGAATGCTGTTATGCTTCATAGACCCAGCAGTTGCAGAACTAGAGAAGCAGGCTGTGAAAATACTGATGGCAGTTGGAAATGAGTGGCGATACAGAATCAATACTTTTGGCTTATCTAAAGAGGACCAGAAAGATCCCGCAAAGTTATGGAAATTGCTAGAAGATCAGCTTCAGGTAAGAGTGAATTTTAGAATTCATCGCCTGGAATTGATGTCCTACAGGCAACAGCCACAGGAATCAATAGATCAATTTGTCAGTAGATGTCATAGTAAGGGCAACAAATGCGATTTTCCAGAAACTGAGCTGTCGGAGTGAATAATGGAGCTGGCGATTGTCTCAACACCTATTGAAGCATTCCAAAAAGACCTCTTGGGAAAAAAGAAAGGTCACAGCATTGATGCACTGCTAGAAGATGGCAGGAAATACAAAGTCATTGTAGCTGGACAACAACATCTGCAAGCACTAGATGCAGCCGACAGTATCAGCACAGTAACCAGGTCACAAAAAGCAAGCAAGCTGTGTGGTAAGTGCAGTTTGTCCCACTCACCAGGAAGTTGTCCTGCATTTCAAGATCTGTGCAAGGCATGTGGTGCAAAAGGACACTTGGCCCACCTGTACAAGAAATCTGGCTCCAAAGATGCAGCCAGAAGTCACAATAGGACGCAAACAAACAGAAGACAGGCACAGCAGCAAGGAGAGCACCAGATACCTGCATAGATGCAAGCCAATACACGAAATCCACAGCAAAACACTCCTGAGACAAGACTCAGATTGGAGTGATTCTCAGCCAGTAGACGAGTCGGCATTTCACGTTGTGAACCTCACACATTGTGTTGATGAAGTCAAACAACTGGAAGCTTTTTTTACTATTAATATCAGGTGCCCAATGAAAGTTGGAAAACACACACTCAGGACTAAGTTTGACATGGGAGCTAGTGCAAGTATCCTACCAGTCCGAATCCTGAAGGATATGTACCGGGGTCATTGGAAATTAATGATACAACTGACAACTGCAAAGTTAACTGCATACAATGGGCCCCCCATCCCCTGCAGTGACACTAACAATGCAATGCAGCTATGGCAAGTCGGCATGGAAACCTTGTAGACACGAGTTGACCAGCAGTGGCAGGAATACCAGTGTGTAAGGACCTCAACATTGTGACTATCTACGAGATCACTAAGGTACCCATTACAGCAGAAGGGGCCAAGGGTACCTGCATTGAGTCAGCTCAGGAATTACATCAAATGTACCCAGACAGGTTTGACACCATAGGAGATTTCAAAGGCGATGCTGCACTGCACCTCAGAGAGGATGCAATTCCATCAATCGACCCTCCCAGAAAGTGCAGCATGCATGTACAAGACATTGTGCGCGTTGGATAACATGGAACACAACGGCATCATCTGTTGTGTGCATCATCACACAGACTGGTGCAGCTCAATTATGTGCATGCTAAAGATCCGAGGCATCTAAACCTCTCCCTAAAGAGATGCCCCCACAAGATTCCAACACTAGAGGAATTGAATCCCAAGTTCACAGGAGCCACATTCTTCTCCAAGTTGGATGCTAAACATGGATATTGGTTGGTACACTTAGCTAAAGAATCTCAGGAAGTCACCACCTTCAGAACACTACTTGGAAGATATTGCTTCCAAAGACTACCCTTCAGCTTATCTGTCAATCAAGATCTGTTTCAGCAGCATATGGACAGAATTGTAAGGGCCTGTTTCGGTGTTGTATCTCTCTATGACTCTATGAATGTATATGCATTGCTGATGATATTATAAAGGGCAACACCAAAGAAGAGTATGATCAAAATCTTCATTCACTGATGGCAGCCACTCATCACAAAGAGCTTGTTTTCAGCAGCAAGAAGTGCCAGGAGACTGGAAGTCAGATCAATTTCTTTGGCTTCATCTATTCAGGGTCCGGAATCCTTCCTGACCCAGGCAAAGTCGAAGATGTAAGGCATATGCCTACTTGACAAGACAAAGAAAATCAACAGAGATGTCTTGGATTTTTCAACTTCTTGGCACCATGCATTACAAATTATTCTGACAAAGCGTCACCACTGATCTTAAATAAAGATGTATCATATGTATGGTAGGAGGATCATCAGCATATGTTTGAGTCTCTCAAACAAGCATTGTCAGTAGAAACCTGTACCCTGCAGTACTACGATCCAAGGAAGAAGACAATCCTGGAAGTCAACGCCTCACAGAAAGGCTAGGAGTGTGCATCCTGTAGGATGGGAAACCAATTGCATTCTGATCCAAAAGTTTATCCTCAGCAAAATCCAATTACTCAAACATAGAGCATGAAACACTTTGGTGTTTGAGATCACAAGGTCCAACACCTACCTGTTCAGCAAGCAGTTCACTTTGAAAACTGACCACACACCATTGGAGATGATCTGCGCAAACCATTGACAAGCACACCACCTCGACCACAGCGACTTTTAGTGAAAATACAGGGTACGACTTCGACGTCTGCTACAAACCAGGCACCAAAATGGTCACCTCGGATACTGTGCAGATTGCAAATCTGAACAAGAATGAAGAAGTTCCACTGGATCTCCAAGTAGACAGCGTGGACATTGAGGTGAAAGATGTGCTCAAAATCTGTTTATTGCATTTTGGTCAGCGCAAATGTTACCAACTACAATCAGAAACAGCAAGTGACCCACAACTGAAGGCACTGTGGAGAGTCTTCATCGAAGGATGGCTTGATATGATAAAAGACGTGCCAGAAACCCTCCGACACTTTTGGCTTTATCACAGAATCACAGAATAATACAGTGCAGAAGAGGGCCTTCGGCCCATTGAGTCTGCACCAATGCATTAAAGACACCTGACCTGTCTACCTAATCCCATTTTCTAGCACTTGGCCCATAGCCTTGAATGTTATGACGTGCCAAGTGCTCATCCAGGTACTTTTTAAAGGATGTGAGGCAACCCGCCTCTACCACCCTCCCAGGCAGTGCATTCCAGACCGTCACCACCCTCTGGATAAAAAAGTTCTTCCTCAAATCCCCCTTAAACCTCCTGCCCTTCACCTTAAACTTGTGTCCCCTCGTAACTGACCCTTCAACTAAGAGGAACAGCTGCTCCCTATCCACCTTGTCCATGCCCCTCAATCTTGTACACCTCGATCATGTCACCCCTCAGTCTTCTCTGCTCCAGCGAAAACAACCCAAGCCTATCCAACCTCTCTTCATAGCTTAAATGTTCCATCCCAGGCAACATCCTGGTGAATCGCCTCTGCACCCCCTCCAGTGCAATCACATCCTTCCCATAATGTGACGACCAGAATTGCACACAGTACTCCAGCTGTGGCCTTACCAAACTTCTATACAACTCCACCTTATAGAGATGAACTCAGTATCGCGACAGGCATAACCTTCAAAGGAAAACAAGTGATTGTGCCCAAAGCTCTCCGACAGGACATCTTGTCACAACTTCACCAAGGCCATATGGGTATAGAACGAATGAGACGATTGTCACGAGACGCTGTTTAATGGCCAGGGATCAGGGGTGACATCGAGAGGTTAGTGCGGATGTGCGAGGCATGCCAGAGCCACCAGCCACAACAACGTAAAGAACCTTTACACCCTCACGAGATTCCATCAGTCCCTAAGTCCAAAATTGCCACTGATCTATTCACCGGGAATGGCAATGACTTTATTTTAGTCACCGATTTTTTTCCTCCAAATTTCCAATTGTCAGACAGGTAAAAGACACTTCAAGCACGGTTGTTGCAGACACATTGAGTGCCATATTCAGTCTGTTCAGTGCACCTGAAGAAATTATTTCTGACAATGGGCCACAGTATACGGACAGACCTTTCAGGATATGTGTGCCAAATGGGGCGAAACCATGTGAAGTCCTCACCACATTACCTTAGATCTAACACTATTGCCGAGCATATGGTTTGCACAGTTAAATCACTTATCCTGAAGTGTAAGACTACAAAACAAGATTTT
This sequence comes from Heterodontus francisci, assembly GCF_036365525.1. NCBI lineage: Eukaryota > Metazoa > Chordata > Chondrichthyes > Heterodontiformes > Heterodontidae > Heterodontus > Heterodontus francisci. The sequence goes on along the minus strand of NC_090389.1, from coordinate 40,619,559 downwards.
CATGTCAATAAAAGCAAAATACTGCAGATGCTGGAAATCTGAAATAAAAACAAGAAATGCTGGAAATACTCAGCAGGTCTGGCAGCATCTGTGGAGAGAGAAGCAGAGTTAACGTTTCAGGTCAGTGACCCTTCATCAGAATAGATAGAGCCAGAAATGTAATAGGTTTTAAGCAAGTAAAGCGGGGTTGGGGCAAGAAATAACAAAAGACAAGGTGTTGATAGAACAAGGTCATGGAGAATAACTGACCAGAAGGACATGGAGCAAAGGCAAACGGTATATTAATGGTGTGCTGAAAGACAAAGCGTTAGTACAGAGAGTGTTAATTGACAGAAAACTGAACAGCCTGGCCCCAAGCACAAACATGAGAAAAACAGTGGATAGGCACAGTAGAAACAAACGAAACAAACAAAAATAAAATAAACACATAAAAAAGAAAAAGAAAAAAATAACTAAAAATAAAAAGGGGGGCCCGTCATGCTCTGAAATTATTGAACTCAGTCCAGCAGGCTGTAACGTGCCTAATTGGTAAATGAGATGCTGTTCCTCGAGCTTGCGTTGATGTTCACTGGAACACTGCAGCAATCCCAGGACAGAGATGTGGGCATGAGGGTAGGGTGGGGGGGGGGGGGGGGGGAGTGTTGAAATGGCCAGCAACCGGAAGCTCGGAGTCGTGCTTTCGGACTGAGCGGAGGTGTTCCAAAAAGCGGTCACCCAATCTGCGTTTGGTCTCCCCATTGTAGAGGAGACCACATTGTGAGCAGTGAATACAGTATACTACATTGAAATAAGTACAAGTAAATCACTGCTTCACCTGAAAGGAGTGTTTGGGGCCTAAGATAGTGAGGAGAAAGGAGGTAAATGGGCAGGTATTACACCTCCTGTGATTGCAGGAGAAGGTGCCGTGGGAAGGGGATGAGGTGGTAGGGCAATGGAGGAGTGGACCAGAGTGTCGCGGAGGGAACAATCCCTTCGGAATGCTGACAGGGGAGGGGAAGATGCATTTGGTAGTGGCATCACGCTGGAGGTGGCAAATTGCGGAGGATGATCCTTTGGATGTGGAGGCTAGTGGGGTGGAAAGTGAGGACAAGGGGAACCCTGTCGGGTTCTGGGAGGGAGGGGAAAGGGTGAGGGTAGAGGTGCGGGAAATGAGCCAGACACGGTTGAGGGCCCTGTCAATCACAGTGGGGGGGAATCCTTGGTTGATTTTCATGTTGCCATTTACAGCTGAGAGCTACACCTATGGATATGAGCTTATCGTCACTAGCAGAGATCATGTTTGGCAGACAAGTGTGTCGTATTGTGCCAAGCCATCATCTGTCCAAATTCTCTGAGATGCAAGAGAAATCCAAGGCTGCTGGAAATACAAGGGAGAATGGAGATGGTACCTGACCAATATGCAGGGGTGGAACTACCTCAACTACATGTAGGACTAAAGGTCAGGGTCATACACCCCACAATGAGAACATGGTTACCCGCAGAGGTATCCAAAGTATGCAGTGAGCCTAGGTCTTACAACATCTAACGGAGCAGTGTTGAGGAGGAACCAAAGCCAATTAAAGGAAGTGTGCAATACTCCAGACTTGAAAGAACACACTCTGATGATGAAGGTGTGATGGAACAACAGGACAACAACCAATACATTGACAACATGTCTGCAAGGCAAGAACAGCCAAGGGTGAAATCCACATCCCCAGAAGGTTATACCGTAACAAGTTCTGGAAGAGTTGTCAAACCATCGAAACGATATATTGGCTCTTAAGCTTCTGCACTCTTAAATTTCACAATCCCTATCCTTATACTTGTAAATTTTATAATCTCTATCCCTATATAACTAATTTTGATCTTATCCAATTTTATGTGCTTGTACTTATACCGTATGAGACTTAATCTTTGGAAAGAAAGGGGACGTTGTATGATCACTTTAAGAACTGAGTATACGAATGAGCTAAGTGCCAGGAAGTAGTCATGTGACTAGAAGCTGTAGTCCCTCTGCACAGCACCCAGACAAAGGTGCTGTATACAGTTTGCTGTATTAGTTTAGCTGTTCATAAACCTTATAGAGACCTTCAAGGAATTGGAATCCACATTCCTCATTGTGTTGCTTAAGACAACACAAAAACTCATGATAGTACATTGCAGATATAGGAAGTATATTGCATTCTTGGAAAGTATACTGGACTCTTTTTACCTTGCTTGACTTGGTAAGATAATTAAAGGCTGCGTTTGCTGACAACACAGCCGCTAGGTGGCCCTGCACTGACACATGCGAAAATGCAGCCTGTTCAACTAAAACGTCACAGTCAGCGATGTTCAGGCAGTTGCCAGGCCTAAAGATGGCATGTAGAATGGAATGGATTATCAGTATGTACATAAGCGCATGTATTTGTACGTATATAATATTGTTAAAAGTACTGATCTCACTGTAATTTCTGGGTAAGTGGAATTTACTTAATGTGGGTGAGTTCCAGGCACAGGACAAATCTGTCATTGACAGTCTACCTATTTAAGATCAGAAAATATGGTGCTTCTGGAGAACCATGGATAACAATTATTTTTCATCTAAGACTATCTGAGAGAAAACCTGAAGGGCATACAGCTAGTTTGCAGTTGATAGCGTTGAAGTGCTGCTTTAGAATATTTGTTCTCAGGAAAGGGACCTTCTTTAGTATGGACAAAAGAGGGGCTATGAGTACAGCTGCAGCAGATACATGGAAGGAGGTAGCCAGAGCAGTCAATGCCAATACCAACATTTGGTATATGGCTATTCAATGGTTCAAAAGGTTTAATTATGGCTGCGTTTGCTGACAACACAGCCGCTAGGTGGCGCTGCACTGACACATGCGAAAATGCAGCCTGTTCAACTAAAACGTCACAGTCAGCGATGTTCAGGCAGCTGCCAGGCCTAAAGACGGCGTTGCTCAAATAATCACACAACAGTAACGTAAACACATGGCAGCACACAATGGCTGGAGAGATCGGCTGACTGGGGAATGGCCGGGGAGAGCGGGCGGGGGGTGGGGGGGGTGGTGGTGGTGGGGAATGGCCGGAGAGGGCGGGCGGGAATGGCCGGAGAGTGTAGGCAGGTGGGGGGGAGGAATGGCTGGAGAGAGTGGGTGGGGAGGCAGGAGGAAAGCGCACCCGCCGCCACCAAGGTCTTGGGCCGCTCTCTCCCTGCTTCCCCTCCCCCCCCACTCTCTCCCCGCTTCCCTCCCCCCGCTTTATTCCCTCCCCCACTCTATCCCCGCTTCCCCCCCACCACCCTGTTTCTCCGCTTGCTCCCTCTCCCGTGTTGTGCGATGACGTCATCTGGGCATGTGTGTAGCAGTCCTGGCAATTTAGGTGATGACGCCATCCGCGCATGTGCCAACCGGTCCTGGCAATGCGGAACGCAGCGCACGCACAGAGAGCAGGAGCCTGTTTGCGCATGTGCGCAGGTTGGCGCAGTCGGATGACGTAAGCTGCCGGCTGCGTTGTCAGTAATCACTTTGTTTTTCAAATGTGATGTTAAAACTGAGACACAATCTGCTTGTTTGGGTGGATGTAAAACGTCCTATGCTGCTGTTTTGCTTGAGAGTTATTTCTAGTGTCCTGGCCAATGTTAATCCCTCAATCAGCATCACAAAAACAGAATATCTGGTCATGATCACATTGCTGTTTGTGGGAGTTTCCGTGTGCAAATAGCTGCCACATTTCCTACATTACAACAGTGACTGTACTTCAAAAGTACTTATTGGCTGTAAAGTGCTTTGAGACATCCGACAGCTGTGAAAAGCACTATATAAATGCAAGTTTTCTTTTTTTGACTCACAGTTGCTGATAAACTAATGCAATGTGTATTTTTTCTCAATGGAGATAGATGGAAGATGAAAGCTTACCTCATGCATCTTCCTGCAGATTGACTACACAATGAGACAATTGTGCAGACTGTGACCAAACCATATCCCAAAAATATTTACATATTGGAAAATTATTTGTTTAATATTTGCATATTTGCCTGGATGTGAGTGGAAATATAAGGTAGGCACCATCCATTTAACTGTACTAATTAGCCATTTTTAAAAGATTTCTTCTGACATTGCAATTCACTGGATTCATACATCCTTGTCAGATGTTTGGATTTCCATTTCCTAATTTCAGTTCGTGGCCTAATGTACATAAACCTTTACTACATTATTGGCATATTCCTTCCAGTATAAACAGTTGGATATTTTCATAGTGGCAACTTTCAACACATCAAACTGTGTTTGCTCAGCAGAAAAATATTTGTGGCACCCAGCTTATTGACACAAGTGTTTGGTTCAGTTTACTCCTGGATTTTTGACATGAAGTAGACATCTGTTAAGGCATTTCCACTCTTTCATAATGTTCATTTTTTTTCTCCTTTTGAGAGAAAAAATGTGCTCTCTTTTCATTTGGGCTAAGTTTGTGCACATGAAGGCAAGAGCTGTCTTCTGGGATCCAAACATTTTCCACCTTTTGCACAGTTTCACTATTACAGTATTCATACCTCGGCTATCGTATGGATCATACACAGAGTAAAGATTACTATACTCTTAACCTCAGTATCGGAAAAGGGATAGGACATTTCCACTTCCTATACAAGTCATTCATGTGGCTTTTCATGGTAAGAGGGCAATTTACTGCCAAGTAGTACTGATTTAGAAGCAGTTTGTTATGGACTCGTGTCCATTCACAGTTGTGCAATGACCTAGGTCCAAATTTTCTGATTCAGCAGGGTTCGCACTAGAAGCAGGACGTCTACCTGCCAGCATGACCCTGCTGTGACCTCAGTGCATTTTTCAAAGTTACCCTCATTTGTTTATTCTGGGAATGCTCCCAGTATTTCTGCCTGCGATTGGGAGCTCGCCATTGGAAGCATAGAAAATTGGAAGCTACAGTAGCATTTAAGAGGCTGTGGCAACTTAAAGGAACAGACCATCCTTGCAACTGCAGAACTGGTTACAGACTAGAACATCTATGGCAGCCAATTAGTTTAACCATTCATCACCAGATCGGCCTGGACCACGTAAAGCATGATCAGGTCCCCTGCTCTCCTCTGGCAAAACTGCTCACTATTCCAGAAAACTCCTGACTTCTCTTCTCCACTATAAACTGTCTTCTTAAACCCCTCTTCCATGCCTGCTCCGCCCTCACCTCCAACAACATGTGAGGACCTCATGGACTTCTTTGTCACAAAATTTGAGATCATCTATTCTGCTGACTCTGCCACTTCCCTCCGTTCCCCTAACCCACTGGGCCATACTTCATTTAATACTTCCCCCCAGCCTAGCCCTGAACTCGTGCTTTTCTCTAGTTTCTCTCCCATCTCCCACAATGCCCTCTCCAAGCACATCTTGTCCATGAGACCTGCCTCCTGCTTTCTCAACACTATTCCCTGGAAGATGCTGACTGCCCAACTCCTCGTCCTGGCCCCCATGCTAGCTGATATTGTTGATGGTTTCTTCTCCTCACTTGTTTTCCCCCCCCACTACCCGCACCACCTTAAAATCTGCCATCATCACCCCTCTTCTTACAAAACCCACCCTTCGCCACTCTGTCCTTGCAAACTACTGGCTCATCTCCACCTTTGTTTCCTCTCCAAAGTCCTTGAACATTTTGTTGCCTCCAAATCTGCATCCATCCTGTCCACAGCTCTGGAACAGCTCTTACTAAAGTCACAAATAGCGTTCTTTGTGACTGTGTCTGTAATAAGTTATCCTCAAACATCTCAACATGTCTGCAGCCTTTGACACAGTTGACCACACCATCCTCCTCAAGTGCCTCTCCTCCATTGCCCAGCTGGGTGGGAGTGCTTCCATTCTTATCGGTTGTAGCCACAGATTTAGCTGCAATGGTTCTTCTTCCCACTCCCTCTAGAGTCCCCCAAGGATCTATTGGCAACATCATACAAAAACACATCAAGTTCCACTGGTGCCACCCAGATCCACCTCACCGCCACCTCTCTCAACCCCTCCACAGTCTCTGATTTGTCACACTGCTTGTCTGGCATCCCATCCTGGCTGAGCAGAAATTTCCTCCAATTAATTATTGGGAAGATTGGCTTTGTGCCCTGCGATAGACAATGTTCCCTAGCCACTGACTCCAGATGAACTCCAATCACACATCTGCACCATCACGAAGGCCACCTACTTCCATCTCCATAATATTGCCCAACTCTGCCCTGGCTCAGCTCCTCTACTACTGAAACTCTCATCCATGCATTTGTTACCTCTAAACTGGAATTTGCCATTGCTTTCCTGGCTGCCCTTCCATCTTCCACCCTACATGTACTTGAACTCATCCAAAATTCTGCTGCCCAAATCCTAACTTGCATCAAGTCCTGTTCACCCATCATCTCTATGCTCGCTGACCTACATTAGTTCCTAGTCCAGCCACACCTCAATTTTAAAATTCTGATCCCTGCATGGTCTCTCCCCACCCTATCTCTGTAACCTCCAGCCCTTCAAGATCTCTGCACTCCTCCAATTCTAGCCTCTTCCGCATACCTCATATCAATCACTCCACCATTGGTGACCCTGCAAAAGGTGCCTAGGTCCAAAGCTTTGGAATTCCCTCCACAACCCTCTACAACTGTCTACCTCACTGTCCTCCTTCAAGGTGCTCCTTAAAAGCGATCTCTTTGACCAAGCTTTTAGTCATCTATCATCTCCTTAATGTAGCACTGAGCAAATGTTGTTCAATAACGCTCCTGTGGAGTGCCTTGGGACATTTAACTACACTAAAGGTGTTATATAAATGCAAGTTGTCGTTATGGTTGTATTTGAAATTTACGAAAGGAGAGAGCACGAATTTAGAACTTCCTGCTGATGAAGGGTAGAGCAGATGAAATGAGAATGCCCTGGCCATCAATGTCACATCCACAACCTCCTGTAAAACAATCCAGTGCAGAACATTCATTAATCTCACCTCATTGTTTTGAGGTACTTTACCAGGTTATCTCTGATGCACTGCAGATTTTGCAAGACTACTCACAACAAAACGACACGTATGTCATCTAATCACAGCTTAACAGAATTTAAGGGCCTGAAGACCTTGTGTGACTAAGCCCATCAGGAGTGGTAGCATAGTGGTTACTTTACAGAACGACTAATCCAGTAGGCTTGGACTAATGATCTGGAGACATCAGTTTAAATCCCATGACAACAGCTGGGGAATTTCAATCCAGTTAATTAAATAAGTCTGAAATATAATATTAGCATTGGCATTGGTGACCATGTAACTACCAGATTTTGATAAAAACTCATCTGGTCCACCAATGTTCTTTAGGGAAGGAAATCTGCTGTCCTTACCTTGTCTGGCTTATAGGTGACTCCAGACCCACACCAATGTGGTTGACTCTTAGCTGCCCTCTGGTTGTAACAAGCCACCCGGTTGTCAAGAGGAGTCATGACCACCTTTGCAAGGGAAATTAGGAAAAGTCAATGAATGCTGACCTTGCCAGTGATGTCCACAAGCTGTGAGTGAATTTAAAAAACTTGCTTGTTACATGTACTTTGTTGCCACCTCCATAATTACTTGCAGGCTGATAGCAGGTTGGGATTTAGTGCCATAAGTACCAGAGGGCATTTGTTTTCTTTTAAAGAACTCATGGAAGATAGCAGATGTCACAGGTAAAGAACTCACTCCAAAGTGTGTTCTTTGATGATTTTGAAGAGGAAGTCATCCAACTGCTGAGTTGCAGAAGGAGAAATGGAAGTAGGACAATTCTAAAGTGGGTACAGGAGGAGAGGGACCTACGTGTAAATGTGCATAAATCATTAAAGGTGGCAGGACAGGTTGAGAGAGCGGTTAATAAAGCATACAGTATCCTTGGCATTATTAATAAAGGCATAGAGTAAAAGAGCAAGGAAGTTATGCTGAACTTGTATAGGATACTGGTTCGACCTCAGCTGGAGTATTGCATCCAATTCTGGACGCCGCACTAGAGGAGAGATGTGAGGGCATTGGAGAGAGTACAGAAGAGATTCACGAGAATGGTTCCAGGGATGAGGAATTTCAGTTATGATGATAGAATGGAGAAGTCAGGACTGTTTTCCTTGGAGAAGAGAAGGCTGAGAGGTGATTCGATAGAGGGATTCAAAATCATGAGAGGTCTGGACAGAGTAGATAGAGATAAACTGTTCCCACTCGTGAAAGGATCGAGAACGAGAGGGCACAGATTTAAAGTATTTGGTAGGAGAAACAAGGGTGACATGAGGAAAAACTTTTTCACGCAGTGAGTGGTTGGGGTCTGGAATGTGCTGTCTGAGAAAGTGGTGGAGATGGGTTCGGTTGAAGCATTCGAAAGGGAATTAGAAAGTTATATAAACAGGAAGAGTGTGCAGGGTTATGGGGAGAAGGCAGGGGAGTGGGACTGAGGGATTTGCTCTTTCAGAGAGCCAGCACGGACACGATGGGCCAAATGGTCTACTTCTGCGCTGTAACAATTCTGTGATTCTGTGAAAACATTCATCATATGTTTATCTCATACTACTGAAGCCGCTAATTCTCTCAGCCACCCAGATTATCACCCCTTGTAGTAATGCTCAGTTACCCATGCTGACCTCTTGCTGTCCTTTCTTATATGTCCTCAGCAGCAAGCAGAGGTGGAGCAAATGCATTCTAGCCATGAACATTCCTTTCCTAAGTACCAGACCATGCATCCACTTGAGGCTTGAGAATGTGTTAGTAAGTGAACCAGATGGGAGTGCACATGGTGATGCATAGAGCATAAGGCAAGAGGAGCTGGAGTTAGGAGCTGAGCAAGCAAATGATGTTGGCTGGATGTTCAGGAGTTGTCTTTACTCAGATGAAAAGCCTTGGGCCCAATCATTGAGGGATCAAACTTTTAAATACAGGTTACTATCAAAGCATGCCACATATGTACAGCACCAACAGATCACATCAAAGTTCTGCAGTCCTACCACATCCAGTCATGAATGGTGATGGACAATTAAACAACTAACAAATGCAGGAGGCTCCACAATGATGGGGGAGCCCAGCATATCAGTGCAAAAGAAAAGGTTGAAGCATTCACAACCATCTTCAGTCTGAAGTGCCGAGAGGATGATCCATCTCGGGCTCCACCTGAGCTCCCCAGCATCACAGATGCCAGTCTTCAGCCAATCTGATTCACTCCACATGATAACAAGGAACAGCTGAAGGCACTGGATACTGCAAAGGCTATGGGTCCTGACAACATCCCGGCTGTAGTACTGAAGACGTGTGCTCCAGAACTAGCTGCGCCCCTAGCCAAGCTGTTCCAGTACAGCTACAACACTGGCATCTACCCAAGTATGTGGAAAATTGCCCAGGTATGTCCTGTCCACAAAAAGCAGGACAAATCCAATCTGGCCATTTACCGCCCCATCAGTCTACTCTCAATAATCAGCAAAGTAATGGAAGATGTCGTGGCAGTGCTATCAAGTGCCACTTAAACAGCAATAACCTGCTCACCGATGCTGAATTTTGGTTCCTCCAGTGCCACTCGGCTCCTGTTCTTATTAAAGCCTTGGTTCAAGCATGGACAGAAGAGCTGAACTCGAGGTGAGGTGAAAGTGATTGCCCTTGACACCAAGACAGCATTTGACTGAGTGTGGCATCAGGAGACTTGGTCAAACTGAAGTCATTGGGAATTAAGGGGAAAATTCTCCACTGGTTGTAGTCATAACTAGCAAAAAGGAAGATGGTTGTGGTTGTTGGAGGCCAATTATCTCAGCCCCTTTGCTGCAGGAGTTCCTCGGGGTAATGTCTTAAGCCCAACCATCTTCAGCTGCTTTATCAATGACCTTCCCTCCATCATAAGGTCAGAAGTGGGGATGTTTGCTGCTGATTGTGTGATGTTCAGTACGATTCACAACTCCTCAGATACTGAAGCAGTCCGTGTCCATATGCAGCAAGACCTGGACAACATTCAGGCTTGGGCTGATAAGTGGCAAGTAACATTCGTGCCACACAAGTGTCAGGTAATGATCATCTCCAATAAAAGAGAATCTAACCATCTCCTCTTAATATTCACAGCATTGCCATTGCTGAATCCCCACTATCAACATCTTGGGGGTTACCATTGACCAGGAACTGAACTGGACCAGTTGTAGCTGTGGCTACAAGAGCAAGTCAGAGGCTGGGAATTCTGCAGTGAGTAACCCACCTCCTGACTCCCCAAAGCCTATCCACCATCAACAAGGTCCAAGTCAGGATTGTGATTGAATACTCTCCACATGCCTGGATGAATGCGGCTCCACCAAAACTCAGGAAGCTTGGCTCCATCCAGGAAAAAGCAACCCACTTGATTGCCACCCCATCTACAACCTTAAACATTCACTCCCTCCACCACCGACGCACAGTGGCAGTAGTGTGTACCATCTACAAGATGCACTGCAGCAACTCACTACTCCTCCTTCGACAGCACCTTCCAAACCTATGACCTCTTCCACCTAGAAGAACAAGGACAGCAGACACCTGGGAACACCACCACCTGTAAGTTCCCCTCCAAGTCACACACCATCCTGACTTGAAAATATATCACCATTCCTCCACTGTCACTGGATCAAAATCCTGGAACTCCCTCCCTAACCGCACTGTGGATGTATCTGCACCAGATAGACTGCAGTTCAAGAAGGCAGCTCACCACCACCTTCTCAAGACCATTTAGGGATTAGCAACAAATGCTGGGCTTTCCAGCGGCGCCCACATTCTATGAAAGAATATTTTAAAAAAACTGAGGACAGTCTCCAAAAATATTTAGCAGGTGGTGGGTTGTTTAGAATCGTCCACTATACACATAAGTAACATCATGATGCATTTTGGAGCACATGGAAGCTACAGGGCAATCTGCAACAGGAGAGTCCTAGCTTCCATAGTGGAAGCTTGGGCAGTTATGACAGTGGTTTTAACCACCACATTGGAGAGGGCTCTCACTTTCAGCCTCCAAGTAATTGAGGTTGAAACACAGAGCAACACCTTGCATCATTCTAATGATCAAGTATATATAGTCTACTTTTCTGCAGGTAAGTGGCCTTTCAGAGCTACAACCTCGTACCAGTGCCATGACAGATTTGGGATGCTGTCTCTCATAGAATCATAGAGTGGTTACAGCACAGAAGGAGGCCATTCAGCCCGTCGTGTCCATGCCGGCTCACTGCAACAGCATCTCAGCTAGTCGAAATCCCCTGCCTTTTTTCTGTAGCCCTGAAATTTTTTTCTTCAGATAATTATCCAATTCCCTTTTGAAAGCCATGATTGAATCTGCCTCCACCACACTCTCAAGCATTGTATTCCAGATCCTAATCATTTGCTCTGTAAAAAGGTTTTTTCTTTCATTGCTGTTGCTTCTTTTGATATTCACCTTAAATCAGTGTCATCTGGTTCTCAACCCTTCTGCCTATGGGAACAGTTTCTCCCTATCTACTTTGTCTAAAGCCTCATGATTTTGAATACCTCTATCAAATCTTCTCTCAACCTCCCTTCTCTAAGGAGAACAGTACCAGTTTCTCCAATCTATCCATGTAACTGAAGTTCCTCATCCCTGGAACCATTCTCATAAATTTTTCTGCACCCTCTTTAATGCCTTCACATCTTTCCTAAACTGTAGTGCCCAGAACTGGACAGAATACTCCAGTTGAGGCCAAACTAGTCTTTTATAAAGGTTCACCATAACTTTCTTGCTTTTGTACTCAATGTCACTATTTGTTAGGCCCAGGATCCCTTATGCCTTTTTTAACCACTTTCTTAACCTGCCCTGCCACCTTCAAAGATTTGTGCACATATACCCCCAGATCCCTCTGTTTGTGTGCCCCCTTTAGAATTGTATACTTTATTTTATATTGCTTCTCCTCATTCTTCCCACCAGAATGTATCACTTCACACTTGTTTTTAGAGATACAGCACTGAAACAGGCCCTTCGGCCCACCGAGTCTGTGCCAACCAAAAACCATCCATTTATACGACCCTACAGTAATCCCATATTCCCTACCACCTACCTACACTAGGGGCAATTTGCAATGGCCAATTTACCTACCACCTGCAAGTCTTTGGCTGTGGGAGGAAACCGGAGCACCTGGCGAAAACCCACGTGGTCACAGGGAGAACTTGCAAACTCCGCACAGGCAGTACCCAGAATCGAACCCGGGTTGCTGGAGCTGTGAGGCTGCGGTGCTAACCACTGCGCCACTGTGCCGACCTTCTTTGCATTAAATTTCATCTGTCACATGTCCACCAGTTCCACCAGCCTGTCAATGTCCTCTTGAAGTCTATCATTATCCTCCTGACAGTTCACACAGCTTCCAAGTTTTGTGTCATTCACAAATTTCAAAATTGTGTCCTGCACACCCAAGTCTAGTTCATTAATAATTATCAAGAAAAGCAGTGGTCCTAATACCATCCCTGGGGAACCCCACTATATCTCATCAAAAAACTCTATCAAGTCAGTTAAACATGATTTTGCCTTAACCAAACCAAGCTGGCTTTCCTTAATTGATCCACACTTGTCCAAGTGACTGTTAATTTTGTGCCGAATTATTGTTTCAAAAAGCTTTCCCAGCGTCAAGGTTAAACTGGCCTGTAGTTTCTGGACTTATCCTTCCATCCTTTTTTGAACATTTGCAATTCTCCAGTCTTCTGACACCACCCCTGTATATAAGGAGGATTGGAAGATTTATGGCCAGTGTCTCCACAATTTCCACCCTTACTTCCCTTAGTATCCTCGGATGCATCTGTTCTAGTCCTGGGGATTTATCAACTTTAAATACAGAGGCCTTCCTAACACGTCCTCTTTATCAATTTCTAGCCCACCCAGTGTCTCAACTGCCTCTTCTTTCATGAAGACTTTGGCAGCATATTCTTCCTTGGTAAGGACAGCTGCAAAGTATTCATTTAGTACCTCAGCCATGCCCTCTGCCTTCATGCAGAGGAAACCCTTTTTGGTTTCTAATCAGCCCTATTCCTCCTTTTATCGCCCTTTTACATGCCTATGGAAGACGCTTGGATTCCCTTCTATGTTAGCTGCCAGTCTCTTCTCATACTCTGTCTTTGTTTCTGTTATTTCTTTTTTGAATTTCCCTCTGAACTTTCTGTATTCAGCCTATATTAGCAACCTGGCATCTGCCATACCCTTTTTCTGCTTCATCTTACTCTCTATCTCTTCCATCATCCAGGGAGCTATGGCTTTGTTTGTCCTACCTTTCCCTTTCATGAGAATGTACCTCAACTGTACCCGACCTATCTCCTCTTTAAAGGCAGCCCATTGTTCCATTACAGTTTTGCCTGCCAATTTTGATTACAATTTACCTCCGCCGGATCCGTTCTCATCCCATTGAAATTAGCCCCCTGCCAAGTATTTATTTTTAACTCTGGATCGCTCCTTGTCCTTTTCCACAGCTAACCTAAACCTTATGATACTATGATCACTGGCCCCTAAATGCTTTCCTACTGATACCTGATCCACTTGACCCACCTCATTCCCAAGAACCAGATCCAGCAGTGCCTCCTTTCTCATTGGGCCAGATACAAACTGATCTCAAAATTGTCCTGAACACACTTCAGAAACTCTTCCCCCTCTCTGCCCTTTACACTATTACTATCGCGGTCCATATTAGGTTAATTAACATCCCCAATTATAACTAATCCATTACCTCTCTGTAATTTCATTGAAAATTTGTTCCTCTATATTTTTCCCACTTCTTGGTGACCTATAGAATATACTCAGTAGTGTAGTGGTACCTCTAATGTTTCTTGGCTCCAACCAAATAGATTCCGTCCTTGACACCCTCCAGGACGTCCTCTCTTGCCAGCGCTGTAATATTATCCTTAATCAATACCGCCACTCCTCCTCCTTTTTTTCCTTCCCTATCTTTCCTGAACACCTTGTATGCAGGAATATTTAATACCCAGTCCCGCCCTTTTTTGAGCCAGGTCTTTATTATCACTATGACAGCATATTCCAACGTGGCCATCTGCACTTGCAGCTCACCAACCCAATTTACCACACTCCGTGCATTTATGTACATGCACAGTAAACCTAATTTAGAACTTATTGCATTCCCTCTTACTCTGACCCCACTTAATCCCTCACTGTTTCTTACTATAGTGATATCTGTCTCTCCCAATTCTTTGTGCACCTTCTTTTTCCTCTCTAATATTACCTCCCGCACCCCTGCCAAGTTAGTTTAAACCCTCCCCAACAGTACTAGCAAATCGTCATAGGACATTGATCTGGGCTCTGTTGAGGTGTGACCCATCCAGCCAGTCCAGGTTACATCTCCCCCAGAATTGATTCCAATGTCCCAGGAATCTAAAGCCCACCCTCATGCACCATCTTTCAGGCCACACATTCATCTGGCCTATCCTCTTATTCCTATACTCACTAGTGCGAGGCAGCAGGAGTAATCGAGAGATTACTACCTTTGAGGTCCAGCTTGCTGGTTTCTTTCCTGGCTCCCTAAACTCTGCCTTCAGGACCTCATTCCTCTTTCTTCTTGTGTCATTGGTACTGATATGGACCACAACCACTGGCTGTTCATTTTCCCTTCCTTCGTGTGCTCTGCAGCTGCTCAGTGACATCCTTGACCCTGGCACCAGGGAGGCAACATACCATACTGGATTCACATCTGTGGCCACAGAAATGCCTACCTGTTCCCCTAAATATCGAATCCCTGATCACTATTGCTCTTCCAATCTTCCTCCTGCCCCCCTCTACAGCTGAGCCATCTGTGGTGCCGTGGACTTGGTTCTACAGAGGTACCATCAATCTTATCAGCATTCAGAACTAAATACTGGTTGGAGAGCAAGCTGCACTCCAGAAGCTCCTGCACTACCTGCCTGTTCCTCCTTGACTGCCTAGCGATTACCCATTTCCTCTCTGCCTGCGTACCCTTAAGCTGTGGGGTGACCACATCCAGCAACGCATTATCCACAAAGCTCTCAGCCTCACGGGTGCACTGCAGTGACTCCATCTGCCACTCAAGTTCCAAAACCCAGAACTCAAGCTGTTCCAGCTGACACTTCCTGTACATTTGCTGGTCCAGGACACGAGAAGCGTCCTGGAGTGCTCACATGGAACAGGACATGCGTTCTATGGGACCAAGATACCCTGCAATGCCTCTATTTATTAGACTGTTAACTAATTGACTTAACAGAAATTAACATGAGACTTAAATAAATAAAAACTCACCAGCTACTCACCAATCAGCTACTTCCCTTGTGCTGATGTCACTTTATTTTATACAGAGTTAACTTAAATGGTGGCATAGTGGTAATGTCATTGAACTAGTAATCCAGAGGTCCAGGCTAATTCCATGGGAACATGGGTTCAAATCCCACCATGGCAGCTGATGGAATTTAAATTCAATTAATTAATAAAAATCTGGAATTGAAAGTTAGTCTCAGTAATGGTGCCAAGAAGCTATCATCAATCGTTATTAAAAAACAACTGGTTCACTCATGTCCTTTAGGGAAGGAAATCTGTCGTCCTGACCTGGTCTGGCCTACATGTGACTCCAGATCCACAGCAATGTGGTTGACACTTAACTGCCCTCTGAAATGTCCTAGGAAGCCGGTCAGTTGTCACGGCAATTAGGGATGGGCAGGAAATGTTGGCCTTGCCAGTAACACCCACATCCCATGAAAGAATTTTTAAAAATGACCATCTAAATACCTCGGATTTTAATTTACTGAAAAATTCAGAACCCTTTTGTGTTACTACTCCTTGCTATTTATTTTTTAACTTTATCGCCCAGACCTGATAAATTAATTAAACACTGGGTCGAATTATATGATACATTATAAAATTGATTTTAATTTTTATGCTAATTAATTGATCTAGTCTTCCTTAATAGCTTTTTTAAAATTTGTTCATGGGATGTGAGTGTGGCTGGCAAGGCCAGCATTTCTTGCGCATCCCTAATTGCCCCTGAGAAGGTGGTGGTGGTGATCTACCTTCTTGAATCACTGCAGTCTATGTGGTGTAGGTACATCCACAGCACTGTTAGGAAGGGAGTTCCAGTATTTTCACCCAGCTACAGTGAAGGAACAGCGATATAGTTCCAAGTCAGGATGATTCGCGACTTGGAGGGGAACTTGCAGTTAGTGGTGTTCCCATGCATCTGCTGCCCTTGTCCTTCTAGGTGGAAGAGGTTGCAGGTTTGGAAGGTGCTGTCAAAGGAGCCTTGGTGAGTTGTTGCAGTGCATCTTGTATATGGTACACACTGTTGCCACTGTGCGTCGGTAGTGGAGGGCGTGATTGTTTAAGGTGGCAGATGGGGTGCCAATTAAGCGGGCTGCTTTGTCCTTAATAGTATCAAGCTTCTTGAGTGTTGTTGGAACTGCACTCATCCAGGCAAGTGGAGCATATTCCAATACACTCCTGACTTGTACCTTGCAGCTGGTAGACAGACTTTGGGGTCTCAGGAGGTGAGTTACTTGCTGCAGAATTCCTCGCCTCTGACCTGCTGTTGTAGCCACAGTATTGGTATGGCTGGTCCAGTTAAATTTCCAGTCAATGCCAATCCCTAGGATGTTGCTGGTGAGGGATTCAGATTGACTTCAATTTTGCTAGGACTTCTTGATCAAATGCTGCCTTGATGTCAAGAACAGTCACTCTCACCTCACCTCTCGAATTCAGCTCTTTTGGCCGTAGTTGGACCAAGGCTGTAATGAGGTTTGCAGGCGAGTGGCCCTGGTGGAACTGAAACTGAGCATCAGTGAGCAGGTTATTGCTCAGTAAGTGCCACTTGATAACACTGTTGTTACGACCAGGTGAAATAGAGGTCTCGGGTTCCCTTTCAGCCTTCACCTGGTCTGACTGTAACAGAGTTTATTTTTAAACACACTATATTTTTAGTAGTGAATCCTTGTTCACCACTTTCCAATTATAAGTCAAAGAAACCAGCACAAACAGGCTTTCATAGGTTTAAAGAAGAAAGGTGAAATTTTATTAAAATTAAACTCTAATTTGGTTGACGCCTACAGATACACGACGCGTCCATGCTAGCACGCATAGGGGATACACACATGCAAATAGAGACAGAAAAGAGCAGAAGAAAAATAAAGTGGAAAGGTTTGAGGCAATATCTGAAGAGTTGTTTTTATGGTTCTTCGAGCTCAGTGTAGGTTGCTTAATTGTAGGTAGATCTTGCTTTTCGTTGGGGCCCAGTATTCTTCTTAAACCTTGTTCACTGTAGGAGACTTTTGTCTCTTGGGGTTCATGTGTCTTCAGTGGATTCAGTTCCATGAGAAAGAGATGGGAGCAGACAGGAGAGGCTGTGGCGAGCCAGCCAGAAGAGGTCTTTTCAATCCAGGAGCAAAGAGCTTTCTGCCCTCTCAGTTCAAAACTGTACAATTCAGGAATAAAAAACCCAGACTGCCAAGCAGGTTAGTCATATGACTAACTGATTTGACCATGTCTGTTTGTGGATTGTATTGGAGCAGGGGATAGCTTCTTTGTTCCAACACTGTCTGTTAATATGCAAGAATGTCTTTCCAGCCTAGGGCCTGGCAACCCCTTGTCACCGGCCTTCTCTTCTTCCCAGCAACAATTTGAAATTTAATGAGCATGTGGCGAAATGAATGTGCCTCATTCTTGGCAGGTTGGGGCCTGCATGACACCTCCACATCCAGGGGAATGAAATGCAATTGGAGAAAGGCACATTTCATTAAAAGGGTTGAGAGAAAATATATAAGATACAGGAAAAAACGATGCAGTTCTCTCATTCATTTCCGTTCATACATAAATCCTGAAACTAACTAAAACTGTCTTTTCTTGGTGTCAATACTGCTTTAATTTCCCCTTTTTGGCATCCCAGTAACCATGTGGTTCTTTGGGGAAGTTTTTCTTCAGTTTGCCCATTGCCATGACTGCTTAGGGTCTTTGTACCTGTTGAGGTCTGCCAAGGTAGTGTGGGGGAAGAGTTAGATTTAATTAGAGTCATGCAAAGGCTTTTGACTTCAGGGGATGGGTGGTTCCCTTTTTCTCCAACTGTGGGGGAGGATTCTTTGTTAATCTCCCCTTTGTTCTCTGGGACACTCTTGCCTGCAGGTATGTGTGCAGTCTCTACTGCACTTCCCTGTGGCATTTCGACAAGATGAGGCATCACCCTCATGGTTTCTCTGCCCCCTATAGGTCTTTCTTTGTCTCTGCAGGTTCCTGTAAATGCTATTAGCAACTTGGTGGGGTGCTTCTAGAGTCTGCATTTACATAGGAGGATCTAACTTTTCAAATTTGTCGGGGTTGGCTGACCGGACAGTAGGGGTCTTCATCTAGGATTCCTCTCGGACTTCCTTTAACCTGCCCTCTTGGTCACTTTTTCTCCTCCCCTGTCTAACCTTTTGTCAGCCATGTGCCTGCCTGTCCCCTTTTGTTCTCAGTGGGGGTCCCTTTCAGTTCACCAGCCCTCTGCTGGAAGGTCCTCCTAACACTGGTACAGGAGTTAAGGATGTAGGTTTCACTGTAGGTTGGGGCTTCCCCTCAACCTGGCACATGTGGCAACTCCTGCAGTACTCCACCACATCTTTGTGGAGTTTTGGCCAGTCAAACTGCTGTCTTATGCAGGCTTTGGTCTTTCATATACCGGCATGTACAGCCACTGTAGTCTCGTGGGCCCTTCTTAATATTTCTCTCTGGTACCTCTGCAGCATCACTAACTGGAGAACAACTGTCCACTCCTTGCTCTCAGGTCTGTGAGGAGAACTCTATCATTTCATGCTGCGTAGAATTCCCACATATTATTTCCATTTACTTCCAATATTTAGAAATACCAATTCAAACATAATTATACATTTACCTTGACTCAACTAATTAACATTTCAAGTGCCACAAATGATTCTTAAATTTTAGTAGCTCAAGGCTGTTTTCATTACCTTCCAGCTTTGTGTCTCACCTTTCCCACAACCCCAAATTGAATTTACTAGAAGGGCTTTCACGCAGATGTTGCCAGCGGCAGCCTAAAATCACCCTTAAAGCTTAGAAATGAAGGATCGTAGTGACCTTAACGGGCATTGGTAGAACATTGCCTGTGGTGCAGCTAAGCTGTAGGTGTGCTTGCAGCTGGTGATATTATTGAATGATAGCTTCCTTTGGGCTACAAAGTTGTGCAGCTACATCAAGCTGTGCATAGATTCCTCAGTATGCAAACACCAAGTGTCACTATGTGCTGAGGTTCTATCTGTCCCCGGTGTTGTGAAGCATGGGCCTGGTCACGTTGCCGTGGAACACTCCATCCAGTTGGACTGTGCCGCACCACCTATCCTTCGTGAAAAAGTTTCTATGGAAAAACACCTTTGACCAGCAGTCCATCAGGCAGTGGTCTGCACGGAATGTCCTCAAGGCCCTATGGGAAAAGGAGATGGTGGATCCTGTCGGATGGTTCCCCATCTGGCAGAATAGCTCATCACCAGAACTTTCAAACAAGCATCAAGATGTAGCTTGGCTGGTGGTGAGAAGAGCCCTCTCCGTCAGATCCTTCCTGCACACCCATAGTCTCACCCCCTCTGCATGCTGCCCTCGAGGTGGCTGTGGTGGGGAAGAGACTGTTGCACATTCCTTCTGGAATGTGTCTTTGCAAAGCAGTTGTGGAAAGAGATGCAGTGGTTTTTGTCGAGGTTCATCCCAAGCAGTTCTGTAACACAGGACTCTGCGCTCGACGGGCTGTTCCCAGGGATGCACACCGAGATAAAGATCAACTGCTGCTGGAGGACCATCAATTCGGTGAAAGACGCTCTTTGGTCTGCCCAAAACCTGCTGGTCTTCCAGTGCAAAGAATTGTCCATGACCGAGTGTGGCAGACTGGCACACTCCAAGATCCAGGACTACATGCTGAGAGATGCACTAAAGCTTGGGGCAGCCGCTGCAAAGGCTCAATGGGGAAAGACCACTGTGTAAGGTCCTTCCACAAAAGTGAACTGAGGGGCTGGACCCATGGAAAACCCCTCGAGCTGTATACACCAGATATGGGTTTGCTGTAAAATGTACATGGCACGTAAAATGGAATGGAAGGGTTGTGAAGCAACTCATTCCTGTATCGAAGAAAACTGATTTCCTTTGCACTTTTTGGAAGGTCAACTTGGTGCTGTTTTGAACTGTTTTGCAAGGCATTTTTTTTACAGATTTTTATGAATAAAGTATATTTTTGGGAAAAAAGGGCTACAAAGTTCCCACAGGCACTGCTGCTCGGTCAAATGCGGGTAAGAAACATCTCTACCTATATAATCTAGTGTGGAGGTACAAATGACTGGGCGTCATAAACCTCCGGTTCAGCTTCACCAGCCTGGCATTACATTTTTCTAACCTTTGCCAAATCTGATGAAGGGTCACTGACCTGAAATGTTAACTCTGCTTCTCTCTGCACAGATGCTGCCAGACCTGCTGAGTATTTCCAGCATTTCTTGTTTTTATTAGATTTTTCTTTCTCCTCTTCTTCCAAGAAGCAGTGACAGAGGTAGAATTCCCAAGGGAAAGACATTCTGCACTATTTGAAATGAGAGAGAAGGGGAATTAGCAGTCTCCCAGCAAATGGCAGAAAAATAGAAGAGAAAGTAATTGGCAACAGCAAAAGAACGCAACATAAATTATGAGGAGTAAGCTGTTAACTGGATTTATGAACACTGGCCTAGAGATTCGGCTATGCACACTCGTTTCTCAGATGCTAAACGCCCCTCTAAGCCACCAATATGATGGACAGTATTGTATGCTTGTTTGGTACGTTGCCACCTTAATATGCTTAGTTAGTCTAGCTTAGAGAAATTCCTTAGTCTGGAGTATTTAGAACGTTAACCTTTATTACTTTGCAACTATGTACAGCTTCACATCAGTCTGTGTGACTCCTCTAAAGCCTTGCTTCATCGATCTTCAAATCTCTCTCACATGTGGGCCAGAATCTTTCGTTGGGCAGGAGGCCTCGTTCACTGGCCAAAAAGTCGGTGGCGAGTCCGCCTCCACCGGGCCTGGGGAGCCAGAATGGGATTTTTCAATCCCCAGGTATGGTATTTCCTGTTATAATTATAGGCTTGTTGCTTTTGGTACTACTCCTCTGTCTTGAACGCTTTAATAATCATGGATTTGCAGGCCTGCAGTAACTTCTTGGGAAGGATTGAAAGGTGCATTCTAAGTTTTCTTCCCATTAACAGTTCAGTTGGTGCTTATCCGCATAACAATGGAGTAGATCTGTTGTTCAGAAGTGCTGTTTGAAAATCTTGATCTTTCCTCAACAGTGCTTTAATAGTTCTGACTGCTCACTCAGCTTCTTCATTCAATTGCGGATACCTAAGGGAATTTGTTAGATGTACAAATCCAGTTTTCCACAAAGTATGTGAAGTAATCGTTTGCAAAGTGTGGTCCATTGTCAGACACTATCTGATCAGGTATACCATGTGTTGCAAAAATTTCTTGTAACACTTGAATGACTGCTTCAGTTATTGTGTGTACATATGTTTAACCTTGATCCATCTAGAAAAGTAATCAACTACAATCAAATAGGATTTTCCATTAAAGATGAATAGATGCATTGCCAGATGGTCCCCCAGTCTGGTTGGAAATTGGGTCAAGACAAGAGGTTCTGCACTGCACATACATGGCAATTTGAAATAACTTCTTCTATATCTTTTGACATTCTTGGCCACCACATGGATGCCTGAGCCCGTGCTCTACATTTAGTTATGTCTATATGACCCTGGTGTATTTTCTCCAAGATCTCTACCCAGAGTGACTCTGGAATCACCAGTCTCTCATCATATACCAGCAAATCATCGACTATGGTAAAGTGTCTTCTGTGTTTGAAGAAGATTTTCATCCTCTTACCCTTGAGACTCTGTTGCCTGCAATATTGGAGGATATAGATGTATTCTTCATCTTGCATCTGCGCATGACAAATTTGTTGTAGCTTATTTGAACTTGCTGGCCATTGTGATTCAGTGAACTGAAAATATGACTCAATTTCATTAATAAAGTTAGCATCCTGTTGTGTAGGATTGTTGACCGTAGCTCTGGACAACACATATGCTATTGTTTGTTGCTTGCCTTGTATGTATACAGTTTCGTAGGTGAACCTCATTAACCGCAACTGGAAACTCTGGATCCGCGGAGACAGCCTAGCAAGTTCCTTTTCATCAAGTAAAGAAACTAGGGATTTGTGGTCTGGCTCTATGACAACTTTTAAGCTGATAATATAATCTGAAAACTTCTCACTAGCCCAGGTGACTGCGAGAGCTTCTTTCTCTATCATGGCGTATCTTGACTCAGTGTCAGACAATGCTTATTATGCATAATAAACAGGCCTTCGATTTCCATCTGGCCGCTCTTGAAAAAGGATTGCCCCTATCCCTGTAGATGAGGCATCAGCTGCAATTGTGGTTGGAAGTGAAGGGTTATAATGCGCTAAGACATCCGGCGAAATCAGCTTGATCCTTTGAAATGCTTGTTCCTGATGTGCATTCCAGCACCATGCTTGAGCTTTCCTTAATAGTTAATGCAAAGGCTCAGTAACCTGTGATATATTAGGTAGGAATTTTGCCAACTGGTTGATCATGCCAAGAAACTGTTGTCGATCATGGACAGAAGTAGGAAGTGGAAATTCGCCAATGGCTCTCGTCTTTTCCAGGTCTGCCATTATGCCGCTACTGCTGACAATGTGTCCTAAAAAATGAATGGATGTTTTTGAAAACTCACACTTTTCATTAAGTGTCAGGCCATTGTCCTGCAGACGATTCAAAACCGCAGTAACCCTCAGGTTATGTTCTTCAATGGACTCACCGTGAACTAAGATGTCGTCCATATGGCATATTAGACCTTTGAGGCCCTGTAGAATATTTGACATAGTTCTCTAGAATATGTCCGATGCTAACGTAATACTGCATGGTAGACAGTTAAAACAAAATCTTCCAAACTGAGTAATGAAGGTTGTCAATAACCTTGACTTCTTATCCAATTTTCTTTCTTTTTCTTATCCAATGGAACTTGCCAAAAGCCACTATTCACATCAAGGTTCGTGAAGACAGTACTTTTGGATAACTTTGCCAAGCTTTCGTCCACTGAGGACATCAGATGTCCTTTTTAAGTTGAGTTAAGACTGCACAAATGCGAAGATCACCATTAGGTTTAGGAATTGGAAACATTCTCGAACACCACTCTGTCGGTTCAGTTACAGGAGAAATGACTCCCATCCTGTTCATGTCTTCTAATTAATGTTGGACTTGCTTCATTAGTGGATGTGGAATCTTACTTGGTGTGAAAAGACAAACTGATTTAGCATCTTTTCGCAAAGTAATACTATATTTGTTCTTCAGTTTTCCTAGACCAGTAAACAATTTCGGGAATTCCTCTTGGAAGTGACTCCTGGATTCTTGTTGCTTAACTTGTTCCACTTTCTTTATAAGATGAAGGCCAATACAAGCTCTTCTACTTAAGAATGAGAATTCCTGATTCTTTAGAACATAAAGTGTTCCTAATATCTGCTTTCCCTCGTACTAGAGTGTTTCCTGTAGCTTCCCCTTAACTTTGAGTTCAACCCCTCCTGGGCCATGTAACTGAGTTCCTGTTGTTTGCAGGTAATGCGTTGATAACCACGGCTCTTTGGCTGTTAAGACAGTTACACTTGCTCCAGTGTCCAGTTTAAAATTAGTGACATATCTGATGACATATATATCTGCAGACCAAAATGCCTGATTAGGATCATTGATCTCACCAAAAAAGTGTTTTGGTTGCTCTCCTGAAGGAGTTTTTTTTAAACTTTGTTAACCACTCCATGCTTGAAAGCTTTTTCTTTTGAACTTGTAGGAGTCGAGATTTTACTTTGGCACATTTTACCAAAATGCCCTATTTTCTTACAGAGGAAGCATTCTGCTTTGTTTGCAGGACACTGTTCATGCCTGTGGGCCACCACCACCAACACCCCCACCCACCCCGCAACCCCGCTCACCCCCCAGTGTACCTTTTTTTCTGGCACTTTATTTACAGCCCTCTGTACGGTTACTGGAGGTTTCCTGAACTAAGAGGCTGAATTTTATAGCCCTACCGACGTCAGGGGTCATGGCAGGAGAGGCCCGCCGTGGGCTTCGATGCCGGGAAGGCCCAGCCTGATATTGTCGGCGGCAGCGAGGCCTCGTAGCGGCCGCCCCATCGCTCAGTGATGGGAGGCCAATCCAAATATGTACATTTATGAAAATAAATTAATTAAATATTTACCCGCTCCCACCGTCTGTCCCGCTCCAATATTGTAGTCATTGGCTGGCACTCCTGCGCCTCCAGATCTCCGTTCAGAGATCTGATGCAGGATACTGGTGGGGAGGTAGAGCAGGTAAGTATTTCAGGGGGGGAGCTGGGTCAAACTAATATGATTGGTGGAGGGGTTGGTGGGAAGGGTTAAAGATAAAAGTTTGTGAACTTTGGCGGGGGAATGGTCAGGTACACAAGGTAAGTATTTTGCGGAGGAGAGAGCATGGAATTAAGTGTATGTTTATTGGAGGATTGGGAGAGGGGCTAGAAACATTCATTTAATTTTTTTAATAAAGCTTAATCCAATCTTTCTTGAAATAATTAAATTGTCATGTAGGCTTGAAGCCCTTTAAAAATGGCATCGTGCCTACGAAGTGGCGCCTGACGCCATTACCAGGGACGGACCGCCCACCCCCTCCACAGCATCAGGGTGGGGTGGTCCGCCCCAGCCATTTAAATGAGCCGCCGAGTTTAATATTGCGGCGGCTCCACGACGAGGACGCATGGACCACCATAGTTTACGGCCACTGCCAATCTTGGAGGCAGCATTGTAAAATTCAGCCCAAAGTCTTTCTTCACCACTCAAGATTGCTCTGTTGTTCTTGCGGATCTTCCTTGTCTCACCAGCTGAATAGTTTTGTCCAGGGTGAGATCTTCGTTAGACTGCAATAAATCTGATAGGAATTCATCAACAATACCTACTACAATACCTACTACTACCTCTTATTAATTCTGCTTTAAAGTCTCCATATTCACATCCATCAGCTCGTCTGTAAAGGCCGTTGATAAAAGCATCAACTGTTTCACTTGGTTTCTGGATTCTTCTGTTGAATCTTGCTCTTTCTAATATCTTATTGCTCCACAAGTTGAAATAAGAATCAAAAGCTTTTAAAACTTCATCGAATTTGACAGATGTCTCATTAATGCCTTGTCTTGCAATAATATCACCTGCTATAGCCCCAATAGAATACAGCAACATCTTAACTTGCTCTGCTTCAGACTGCCTGTCTAATTTGGAAACAATTCTGTATCTCAGAAATATTTTTCGCCACAGTGGGCAATTTTGGGTTTGTTTTGGTCCTTCCATGTGTCCATAACTCTCTGGTATTGTGAATTTTAGCTCCATAGCTTCAATTTGTTTTACTTTCACTTCTGGGTATTTTCCTCCAGTATCAAAAGTTTCCCACGCTTTTTCAGCCCCTTGCTGACTCCTGCTATGACCAACATTTCTGCCTTTGAAATATCACCTCTAGCTTTGGATTAATTTGCTCCTTGTATTACTCGGTTTTATATCGTTACTGCTATACTTCTTTAAATCCATTCTCGCAGAGAATCAAGTATTTGCAGCCTTGTTTGTTTTTTTCTGCCTTCGCTTCAGTTGCCATGTGTAATGACGCCAACCTCGGATCAGCCCTCGCTAAAGACCTTCCTGGTTCTGCCTGCCTAGTGCCATTAGGGACAAAAAAAATTCTCCCACTTTCAAGGTTGCTCACCAGATCCTTGATCATTTCTTGGTTCTCCCACCAGATTTCTACTGTCGATTCCCCGACTCTCTGCGTCTGGAGCTTTTCCACAGCCTTTTCTCGAGTTCTGCAGTTTTAGCGCTTTTCCCAGGTCAGCCCTCTTCTAAGTTTCTTCAAAATCTTCTTCTGGGTATAGCATGGTGAGAACAACCTTTGTTTTCAATCTCACCGCTGATCACCATATTGTATGTTTGTTTGGTACGCTGCCACCTTAAAATGCTTAGTCAGTCTAGCTTAGAGAAATTCCTTAGTCTGGGGTAATTAGAGCATTAACCTTTATTACATTACAACTATGTACAGCTTCACACCAGTCGGTGTGACTTCTCTACAGTCACACTGCATCTATTTTCAAGTCTCGCACATGTGAATATTTACATCATCATGGTAGGATGCATTTTTTACACTCTCTCAACAGTAACCCTTTGAGACCCTTATACTACAGGCAGGAGGTGCATGTTCGTTACGAATCGTAAGTGAGCTACTTGCCCTGTTGGTTATGGTCAAATAGTTGGCATGCAATGCCCATTCCCAAAACAGGTATTAGGTCCTTTGCAAATGGAAATAATGAGCCTAATGCTTGGTTAAGGCCCCGACTGTCAGACTGGTTTGGCCTGAAACAGATGACAGAGGCAGAACTCCGGAAAACCAGGTCTGCGTGCAGCCTAACAGGTGGTCCTTAAAGTAACGACTGCAGGCTACATCAGCAAGGTAAGGTTTTAAAATATGTTTCCCTGAACTGGAATCCTGCTCCTCCTGGTTCCATATTCAAAGAATGCAGCCTCTATCTATCGCTGCCGTTACCTCCCTTCAGCTGAAATGACGACGCCGTCAGCAACTGCCCCAGCCACACCCATCTACCGCCTCCTTGCCCCACCAACCATCCCCTGGCCACCACTTCCTTCGCAACCTGATTATCCCCTCCTCAATTGCCCCCCTTCTCAGTAGCCCCAGTTGATCATTTACCTGAGGGCCACTGTTGGCACCACAACTCAGGGTGGCACAGTGGCGCAGTGATTAGCACTGCAGCCTCACAGCTCCAGTGACCCGGGTTCAATTCTGGGTACTGCCTGTGTGGAGTTTGCAAATTCTCCCTGTGTCTGCGTGGGTTTCCTCCGGGTGCTCCGGTTTCCTCTCACATGTCAAAGACTTGTAGGTTGATAGGTAAATTGGCCATTAGCAATTGCCCCTAGTATAGGTAGGTGGTAGGGAAATATATAGGGACAGGTGGGGATATGGTAGGAATATGGAATTAGTGTCAGATTAGTATAAATGGGTGGTTGATGGTCGGCACAGACTCGGTGGGCCGAAGGGCCTGTTTCAGTGCTGTATCTCTAAAAACTAAACTAGAAAATGAGGCCCAAGACCCAATATCGGATCCACTGCGATCTTCACCATCTAGGTGGAGCAAGGGATCCCTGCATCCCTCACACATCTAATAATGGCTGTGCCTGAATTTCTAGGCCTTTTAGTCTAGTGCCTTTAAATTTTTTTCTCTGCCATGCTTAGCAACTGTGATGTCCATTTTATACTGGTGAGAATATAAATGACGTGACGAACAGGCACCCAATCCTGCATCATGCCACAGAAGTGGAAACTTCTGGATTCCCAGCCCCAAGGGCTGCCCCATTATACTATTAGCCTTTTTGTGGATTGACAGAGGTTCCATCCTTTATTACACCAACCATGAACTCCTGGAATAAGCAGGAACCCAGCACAACTAGATTCCTGGTGAGTTCTTATGATTTATTATGGGGAACAAGGAAATGGCTGACCAACTAAATGCATACTTTGGTTCTGTCTTCACAAAGGAGGACACAAATATCATACCAAAAATGTTGGGGAACACAGGGTTTAGTGAGAGGGAGGAACTGAAGGAAATCAGTATTAGTAGAGAAATGGTGTTGGGGAAATTGATGGGATTGAAGGCTGACAAATCCCCAGGGCTTGATAATCTACATCCCAGAGTATTTAAGGAAGTGGTCCTAGAAATAGTGGATGCATTGGTGGTCATCTTCCAAGATTCTATAGACTCTGGAACATTTCCTACAGATTGGAGGGTAACTAATGTAGCCCCACTATTTAAAAAGGGAGGTAGAGAGAAAACAGGGAATTATAGACCAGTCAGCCTGATGTCGGTTGTGGGGAAAATTCTAGAGTCCATTATCAAAGCTTTTATAGCAGAGCACTTAGAGAACAATGGTAGAATCAGACAGACTCAGCATGGATTTACGAAAGGGAAATCATGCTTGACAAATCTATTAGAATTCTTCGAGGATGTAACTGGTAGAGTTGATGAGGGGGAGCTAGTGGATGTGGTTTAGAAGGCTTTCGACAAAGTCCCACATAAGAGATTAGCATGCAAAATTAAAGTGCATGGGACTTGGAGTAGTGTATTGCGATGGATAGAAAATTGGTTGGCAGAGAGGAAACAAAGAGTAGGAACAAATGGGTCTTTTTCCTAATGGCAGGCAGTGACTAGTGGGGTACCAGGGATCGGTGCTAGGACCCCAGCTATTCACAATATATATTAATGATTTAGATGAGGGAACTAAATGTAATATATCCAAATTTGCAGATGACACAAAACTGGGTGGGAGAGTGAATTGTGAGGAGGATGCAGAGAGGCTTCAGATTGATTTGGACAAGTTGAGTGACTGGGCAAATGCATGGTAGATGCAGCATAATGTGGATAAATGTGAGGTTATCCACTTTGGTAGCAAAAACAGGAAGGCAGATTATTATCTGAATGGCTATAAACTGAGAGACGGGAATATGCAGCGAGACCTGGGTGTTCTCGTACATCAGTCGCATGCAGATGCAACAGGCGGTAAAAAAGGCAAATGGTATGTTGGCCTTCATAGCGAGAGGATTCGAGTACAGGAGCAGGGATGTCTTGCTGCAATTATACAGGGCCTTGGTGAGGCCACACCTGGAATATTGTGTGCAGTTTTGGTCTCCTTATCTGAGGAAGGATGTTCTTGCTATAGAGGGAGTGCAGCAAAGGTTTACCAGACTGATTCCTGGGATGGCGGGACTGATGTATGAGGAGAGATTGAGTCGGTTAGGATTATATTCGCTGGAGTTCAGAAGAGTGAAGGGGGATCTCATAGAAACCTATAAAATTCTAACAGGACTTGACAGGGTAGATGCAGGAAGGATGTTTCCGATGGTGGGGGAGTTCAGAACCAGGGGTCATAGTCTAAGGATATGGGGTAAACCTTTCAAGACTGATATGAGGAGAAATTTCTTCACCCAGAGAGCGGTGAGCCTGTGAAATTCACTACCACAGAAAGCAGTTGAGGCCAAAACATTGTATGTTTTCAAGAAGGAGTTAGATATAGCTCTTGGGGCAAAAGGGATCAAAGGATATGGGGGGAAAGCGGGAACAGGTTACTGAGTTGGATGATCAGCCATGATCATAATGAATGGCGGAGCAGACTCGAAGGGCTGAATGGCCTACTCCTGCTCCTATTTTCTATGTTTCTATGTTTCTAATGGATTGCCACTGAAAGTCCAGCAGAATATCTAAGGAAATCTGAGGCTTTGTGTATTTATATTTTTCCTATATTAGTTTTATTTTGCATATGGACTTAGGTTTCTAAATGTTTACCATTTCTGCATATCTCTGCTTCTAAAAAAAACTAATGAAGTACATCATCAAAATGAGAATTTTAGCTGGAGATGCTGTTGAACAGATTACTGATCCACAGTCTTCAGCATTGAATTCTCATCAAGTGTTTGTGATTCTCAGTGTACACACTGATATCATTGAGACAAACCTCAGTAACCTCTACCAGTCATAACCCAGATAAAATTCATCATTGTCTTTTACTATATATGATCTTATTGGTTCTTAATCCCCTGCTGGACTTGTACTGACTGGTTATGCTAAAAGTCAACAAGCAGCAGCTGGCACTAAAAATGATAAATTAGGGCTTATACATAGAACACATCCTGTCTTAATCTGAAACATAGCTTTCCAGAGACTAAACCTTTTTTTAGAAACACCTTAATAGATGGCATATCTAAAAAAAAAGTTTGTGATATAATTTGAAACTTAAGCTTAGGATCTTTGATGAAACGTTTAAATTTTTTTTGTTCTGTACAGATGCTCCAACATGACCAATTTTGGGTAATTTGAAGTAATCAAGTTCTCACATTAGTGCTTCTCAATCAGCTTATAGTCTTCCTGACAGCACTTTAAATATGTAAAGGAAAGACATGAATTTATATAGCACATTTCACATCTTCAGGATCTTCCAAAGTGCTTTACAACCATTGAATTACTTTCTTGAAATGTTGTCACTCTTATGTAGATCCTCAAACTCCTTTTTGTAACTTACTGGACAGGGATAAATAAAAGAAGCTTCCTGTCCTTGGACTATATAAACCAAGTTCTTTAACTCTAGTGGGACCTTCCACTAATTGCTGGCAAAGATGTCTGGCAAATTCATTTTCCGTGTTCAACATGTTGAACCTGTACTTCGTTGGTATTTGTAAATTATTATTGCATTGCCATTCTGTTAAATATACTTCTTCGATACGTCGCATCTATTATAAAGAAATCATTAATCCTTAAAAGAGTATAGCAGGAATAACACATAACAGGCAGTAGTGGATTGCACAGCTGTTATACATCCAGCCATTATACATCCAACCGTTCTACAGGCTGTATAGTGGGCGGCCAATCTGAACTAACCGGTTTCATGCCCCGCAAAAGTTGAAAGTTCCATGTAGCATGTGTTAACCACTTGAGATTACTCTTAACATTGTTTTTGATCTGGGATTATAAGTGTTAATTAATGACTCTGTACACATACTGCAGACTCAGCTTTTTCTGGGTCTTTAATTTTATTAGCTCTATCTCCTGTTGTTCTGTTTACTGGCAGAATTGACATGTTAATGATTTTACCCAGACCGAAGAAACTAGAAATTCATATGTATTCATTAATGCTGAATTTATTATCTAATTATTGCTCAAAACATTTTGCATGCAGCCTGCTGCAAACAGACATTGCTTGCTTCACTACTGTATTATTTTTGTTATTGATTATTGCCCTTACCATACCAAAAACCATGAAAGAACTTCATGTTTGGTTTTTATTTATTATTAATGTGAATAATCATTACAGTCCCATTTCTCTCCCTAGTCATATGGCCCTTTAATCAATTCCTTAAGCCCATAATGAAATACAAGCATATTGCTTGCAAGTTTGAAGCTGATGTTGTTCATGCTTACTTTAACCTAACCTGTTTCAGGATTGTTAAATTAGGAACTGTGAAGTTTACTGCAAATGAAAAATGAATTTGGACAACTACACACTAACACATTTCAATTCCTATTCTGGCATTTACCAAAGAGATTGATTCCGAGTGTGCCCTGTAGATTGATAGTAATATATTCATAAAAATACCAACAGGATTGGACTAGAAAAATGTATCTAATTCACACTATAATTATAGTTAATGGTTCCATGAATAAAATGTGTCCTGTTGCCTATACGTTTAGAAATTCAAAACAAAAGCTGTAAACTAATTTATAAAGACGTTTGAAGCTATGTTAATACTTGTGGCAGGCTCCATTTAAGTTATTTTACATATACTATATTCATAATTCCTGCTCCTGCCTCCAGCTCTACAACTTGCTGACGTTTATCTTTTTAAACAGAGAAATGCAGGCGCTTTTTCGTCTGCGTCTATACAAGCCATACTTAGACCAAAGTAAATAAGGCTTATATTACAGAGTCACATCTGCAAATGTAGACCATATTCCTGCCTCTTGTTTATCCAACACAATTTACTTATGACAAATGCGGTTGGATTATGGAGTCGTGATTATAGTTGGAACGGTTCCTAGAACAACAGTACCTTCTGGTAAATTGAAAAAGAACAAAACCTAGTTAGAGGTTATTACCAGAAACTTTTCATGCTGCAGCTCCTCCAGGCTGTGTGATACTTATGTTCCTTGGAATAGTTATGAAGGCTATTTATACACCTGTAGTTTGTTTGCTACAGCATGAGGACAAATCAGCTCCAGAGCATTTTGTTAGATTATGGCAAAGCTGTGACATGGGAATGGTACCTCAAGTATTGCCCCAAGGTCAGAATAGTTGGCATTTATTTCAATAGTATTCAGCTCTGTCATATGTTTTGGGTGTAGTACAGATCAGAATGAACGATTCCCACAGAACAAATGATCGTTTGGGAAGTAACTCTTGTAAAATAGCTTACATTTTAATAAAACTGAAAGCACTGGGGTGAGATTTGACTTCAGCGGTTAATCAGTCCTTGAAAGCTGGCCACAACAAAGATATCTGCTAATGGATGAGGTGGAGCAGTATTGAAATGAAGAGAAAATACTTAATTTGTCTTATTTTTCCATGATTCAGGTGGGTTGAGCAACAAATCTGCAACTCTGGCTAAATATAACCATTACACAAATACAATAATAGGAGGAAACAAATAGTATTTGAGAGCCATTTTTCCCTTTTGTAAATTAAATATGCTCTTTGCCCACCTGTAATTTGTTTGATAATTCACAAAGGGTAATCCTGTCAAAATATTCTTGAAGAGGCCAGAAAGGTTCTGTCAATGTTTGTGAGACATTTTCAAAATATCCCTTCACTCTGCAAATGGAGATTATCTTAATATTCCTAAGGCTCAAGAATGGCACTCTCTTTGTGTTTGCATCCTAGTCTGCTGAGAATTAAAAAAAAAATGTTGGACTATTTAAGACTGGGTATTACAGTCTGTACATTACTGTTTTGTACCTCTAAAGAAAGCCAGTCTAGGAATATCTGAAGAAAATATGATCAAGCAAAAATGCTCAAAATGTAATTTAGCTCACGGAATTGTTTCAAACAATTATTTGAAGTAACGGCATTTGTTAAAAACAGGTTGAAATGAAGTGGCCTTGCAGGATAGCAATCAAGATATCAGCCTCTCCCCCATGTGGTTATGGGCTGGAGGCCCAGTGCTGGCTGCCACCCAAATCTGCCAGCCACATGTGTAATGATTGAATCGGATCTGAGCCAGGCCACTGGGTAGGATGCCTCACAGAAGTAAAGTGTTCAACCTTGAGGAAAAACAAACAGTTGAGATGCAGTCCTACTGTAATAAAGGAAAGGGGCAACATTTATTAAAAGAAAGGAAAAACTCAGTTTCCATTGCGTGTGCAATATTCATACTGATTCAGCCAGAGAAATTTTAAAAGAAACTTTTTCAAATACACATTTATACAAACCATTCCCATGGTGTTGGGTGGGTTCGCATTAATACGGCAGATGGTCACACATTTTTGTTTTGTTTCTGGAACTTTCCCATTTCTATTCGCATCACATATTTTACCTTGACATTTTAAGTAGGTCCAGACTTGGTAAAACAACCCACCATTTTCTGTGTGCCCACTATAATAATTTTGTCATAAACAAAATGCTTTTCTATATAAAAATTGTGTTACAATGGAACAAAGTTTCAATGCCTGGAATGAGGAATGAGCTTTCAGGTCTATCAAGTCCACTATCTTATGGACCACTTTTCCACATTAGCCTTTTCAAATCTAACAATGCAATTCCTTTGATGCTTAAAAATCACAACCATAATTGATCACCATGTTCCCTTAGATTGGCATATATATTCTTTACATGAATTTGAGCAAGAAAATCTGTCCCATTCCTTTTTGAAACAATCAACAGATTTCACATTCACTGAACTAAAGTGACAACTGTTCCATAAGTTAACCGAAAGATTTGAAGTGAAATCTTTTTAAACAATGGGTTCTTAATTCTGAAAGCTAATCTTTTTGTCTTAAAATCCTGGTTCTATTAAATAGCTCCTCTCAATGTTTTAAAAGACTACAATCACAGATCCATTCATTTCATTTTCTTAAAAAGGAATCATTTTCATTTTCTCTGTGTGTCATCCAAACAGACACCCTTCTAGCAGAGTCACTGGATGGCAATCAGGAGTGCAACCCTGTTTGGTTTGTTACTTCCCAATCTAGGGGCATCAAGACAAATGGCAGCCCCTCAACTATCACCCTGGCTGAGACCACCCAACTCAGAAGAGACCAGCTTCTCACTAATCTAACCAACTAAGCCCCAGGGAGTCTGTAGACTTTTCTGTAATAAGCTTCATTGCGTATTTTCTCATGTATATTCTGTAAACAACTATTTTCAGCAGTTGATTTGGAGTTGCTATATTGTGGTGACTTTAAGCAGAGTTCTTTTTATTAACCTGATTCTACTGAATGGAATGCCCCTTTTGCACATCATATTGAGACTGAGTGTTTGAATAGAATTGGTTTTTAACTCAATGGTGCAATTTTATGCTCTCCTCTGCATTGGGTTTGGAGGCGGGCAGAGAATATAATTGGGCAGGATGGTGGCAGGCTTGGGGACCGCCAAACCCATCTTCACCTTCCCTGTCAGTAATCCGAAGGGATTGTTCCCTTCGCAACACCCTGGTCCCTTTTTCCATCCCCCAACACTTCCCACACAATCACAGGAATGTAAACACCTGCCCTTTTACCTCCTCTCTCCTCACCATCAGTGGCCCCAAACACTCCTTCCTGGTGAAGTAGCGATTTACTTGTACTTCTTTCATTTAGTATACTGTATTCGTTGCTCACAATGCAGTCTGCTCTACACTGGGGAGACAAACGCAGGTAGGGTGATCGCTTTGCGGAACACCTCCGCTCAGTCCACAAGCATGACCCTGAGCTTCCAGTTGCTTGCCATTTTAATTCACCACCTTGCTCTCATACCCACATTTCTGTCCTCAGCCTGCTGCAGTGTTCCAATGAGGCTTAACACAAACTCGAGGAACAGCACCTCATCTCTCGATTAGGCACTTACAGACTTCTGGACTCAACATTAAGTTCAACAATTTCAGACCATGACCTGGTCTTAAACTTGATTTTCATGTTTTTGCTTTTGGGGAGAGCTATTCATTATTCTGCCATTATCACTCGACAAATGCTTTGTCTTTTATTACAACTATTACCACTCCCTCTGTCGTTTGTCTAGTGACATCTTGTCATTTAATCTGTCCTGCCCTCCACCCTATCACAGACCTTGTCTTTTGTTCTTCTTCCCATCACCTCCCACCCCCCCGACCTTTCACTTGCTGAAAACCTATTACATTCCTAACCTTTGCCAGTTCTGATGAAAGATCATTGACCTGAAATGCTAACTCGGCTTCTCTCTCCACAGATGAGGCCAGACCTGTTGAGTATGATCCTGTCCTCACCTGACAGCCATAAAACTTCTGCCAGGTATTACTGAATACTAATCAAGAACACATACCATGGCCAACTTTCACTTCACCAACACAGGGATACTGACAGATTTTAGTTTACCTACCATTTCTACAACTGAACTCAAAGGGATGAGGGATTGAGCCTGTAATCTTCTTGGTCAGTAAGACTTGATTGTTTAATACTTTAATTTGTTGGGCCAGTGCTGAACTCCATTTTCTAATCCTTATCTAGGTTACCTCTTTGTTTTATTTTTGATTATTTCTTACTTTTCAATTTATATTCATTAAACTTATCAGGTTTCCCCAGCCTTCATCAAGCCACCAAATTGAGAACCCAGGACCAGCCAGCACAAGATCTATTTCTGATAGGTGAGAAAGAGTAATTCAGCCAATTAAGAGCTGGCTTGCTAAAGTATGACGTGGTTGTGTCATTTGAACAACAATGAAATTCTTCTGTGTGTCTTTCAGCTGATTCTGTCAATTGCAGGAAACGAAAACTCCCAAATTAAGCATCTGGTCAGTGATCCAGATAAAAGGATGCTCCAAAAGCAAGATTCCTCATTGGTGGCACAGAGGAAGGGGCAAAATTGCAACCAGGGAGGAATTCATTGAAGGAACTCATTGCTAATAGTACCTATGTAGAGTTACCTTTCCTTTAATCTTCAAAAACACTGTGTTAAGACTTTTTAAAAAACAATATACAATCACTGCTAATTCCTTCATCAAATTATAACCATTTCCCTTCGAAGTAAAGTTAATTGTATGAACCCCACACAGCTCACTCTGAAATTTTCCTTACTGAATTTCACTGTTAGTTTATGACACAAATATTTACAGTCACCTTTGAATAATATCAGTCTCATGCATTTTGCGATCCCACAAAAAATGTCATCAGCAAATATAGAAATTCTACTTTTAATTCCCTTATCTAAGTAATTTATGTAGATTGAGAAAGTAGTGATCCAAGTACTGATCCCTAGGGCATCCCACTAGTCACCTCTCCCCGGCACAAATCATATCCATTTATAATTAACTCTGTTTCTTATTTTCTAGCCAGTTTTTCTGATTCACTTTGCTAGTTTTCTCCTAATTATGTCCTTACTGTCGGTTCCAATTTCTTAGGGGAGACTTTATTAAACATATTTTAAAAGTCAAGATCTATAGTATTTGCCTGGTTGCCCCATCTACTAATTTGGTTATATCCTCAAAGTCTAGAAATTTGTAGGGCATGTTTTCACATTTATGAATCTATGCTAGCTTTCGTTAATCACATTTGTTTTTGATAGATGATGCTGAATTGTGTCCTTTTTAATGCTCTCAGGTATTTTTTTAATTAGTAATGATTCAAGCTAACCACTCCATGATTCCCAAGGCCATACCTCTGAGCTACCACATTATGCAGTTTCTACTCTTCAGATATCTCCCTTGTTTCCAATGAGCTATTGAATATTTCATCCAAATCTACTCTACTTCCTTCCTTATTTCCTTAACACTCCCCAGATGCATGTCATCAGGCCTTACACACTCTCAATGTCTTCAGTTTTTTAATAACACTTTCTCTAATATTTATCTTCTCTACACACTCTCCTAATGACCAAATCATTTTGATTTCAGTATCAGGAATGTTTATCCTTCCCCTTCTGAACATTCTAAAAACTTATCTATGCATAAATTGATCATCTTAAGGACTTAATTATGCAAGTTATCATGGTTGCATATACACTTTATGAGCTCACTTAAGTTTCTAGACACAAGAACTATTTTTTCTCACATTGAGTAATAATTTTACATATGCCAGTACCTTTGTAACCTCAACCAAAGGTCCTGTGTTCAGATGAGAGACCGACCAATAAGTGTCAGGAGACTACTCAGTGATGGGGAAGGGGCACAGATGGGGGGAGGAGCAGAGTGAGGTGCTGATGACAGGTAGCGCAGAGGGGCGTGTTGGAGGAGGAAAGGGTGGGGTGAAGGGGAGTGTGGGGTTATGGAGTGGGGAGGGCTGTGGAAGCAGGAGGGGTGGTGAAGAGTGAAGGGATACGGAAGGTGTTATGTTTACGTGAGTTTACTGGATATATTGTATATATGACTTATCTCAGAGCAATGCAGCTATCACACTTGTATTAAATCACCAACTGGTTTACTTATAGTATTTTAAAATTTCTCAGCACTTACAAGATTTCAGTACAATGCCTTTCTCAGAACAGTCTCTGTTCTCTAGAACATCCCAACCTTGCTCTTCTGGTTTTAGTTTCAACTAGGCTTAAACAATCAAACACAGTGAACACTGATCAATGGACAGGCTAATACAATCAAACACAGATCAATCAAACCATTGAACACTCCATTTTCCCCCTTTTAACTAAAGACACTATTTTTAATTAAAGTATTCTAAACAACAAACATATATACATCAAGTTATTTCTTAGTGTTCAACTTGTCTGTTTTCTCTAACTACAGAAATAATCTTTGAGATAGGAAGGTTTCTTAGGTCTGCAATTAGATTTACAAATATGAGGTTGTGGATCTGTTTGATCAGCTTGATGAGGCAGATTATTAACATCACTCATAGGAAAAGGAAATGTATCCTCATAATCACTATCTTCAAAATATCCTGGTCTGCTCCCTCTCAAATGTCTCGCATTACACTTGGTGTTGTCATCTAACAGATAAGCATTGGTACCAAGCAAACATTTAATCTGCTTTGGACCTGATACTGATGAAGCAAGTTTGTGGTCGCGATTTGGACATTTGATTCGAACCCAATCTCCAACTTCAAATTGTGGTTCCTTTGCGCCTGTAAGTTTATCAATGTATGGCTTTTGCTTTACCTTGTCGCTTTGCGATTTCATCTGCTTTCGCTCTCGTTAACTGGTAGTATGGGCAGTGGCATGCGAAGGTTATGACCTAACATAAGTTCAGCTGGTGTCTTTCTAGTCAGAGAGTGTCTAGGCTTTGCTCCAGCTGCTGTCACTCTGTAACCTAGAAAGTCAATCTCGGGTGCCGCAAATGTACATTTGTCCTTGTTGAGCATCAAATTGTGTTTTGCAAGTCAAGTGAGCACTGCTCATAATCGTTGATCGTGTTCACGCCGGTTTGCTGGAGAGATCATATATATGACTTATCTCAGAACAATGCAGATTTCACGCTTGTATTAAATCACAGACTGGTTTATTTACAGTATTTTTAAATTTCTCAGCACTTACAATATTTCAGTACAATGCCTTTCTCAGAACAATCTCTGTTCTCTATAACTTTCCAACCTGGCTCTTTTAGTTTCAGTTTCAACTAGGCTTAAACAATCAAACACAGTGAACACTGATCAATGGACAGACTAATACAATCAAACCCAGATCAATCAAACCATTGAACACTACAGAAGGGGAGGTGTGGTGGAGGGGAAAGGGAGAGGAAGGTGTTGATGCAGGGAGTGGTAGTGGAGGGGGCAGGGAAGTTGGAGGGGTGTGGAGTGGTAAGGGGTGGTTAGGATGCAGAGAAAGGTGGTGGAGGGAGGAGGGTTGGTGGAGGGGGGCAGGGGTGGTGCAGGGAGCAGTGATGGAGTGGGATGGGTGATCATCACAGATTCTGAATCTGTTTTGACATTCAGACATGTACGCCTTCCAACAGGGGAACAAGATAGCTGGCTGGAATGGAGCCCTCGGTGATTTCCTCTTCCTACTCCAGGAGTGGTTTACCTATTTCTAGTATTGCTACAACTGAGATTACCTTGGAACAGACCACCTGAAAATGTTATTCTTAATCAATCTTGCATTATTTTAAGAACTCTTCAGTTTTTCTTTTCTTTCTAGAGTTGTTCATCATCCCTTTATCAGAATAAATCCGCATAATGGTTTGTTCTGTTCTGTACATTTTGAGTGTCAAGATTTTTAAAAAATATCTTTCTCTTCTCTCACTTCTTACCATACGCATGTTCAACCCCAACATTTGGATGTACATACCTTGGATTCACCTTCACCATCAATTGCAATATTGAGCTTAGGAATAGGCTGCTTTGCCAGGCAAAGCTGTCTCTCCATCCACAGAGTAAATCCAAAATAGTTAGCTTGCCAAAAGAAAAGGATTTCTTATCCTCATGTTGGTTTTTGATTGATTTTTTTAAATAACTCATTTTGTGCTTAATCAGTACTTTTGGTTCTCTGATGAACCGTGATGTTCCAATTTTCCATTATTTCTACATATGAGTTTTCCTGTCAACTAAGTAAGAAGCAAACACCATAGCTGCTATTTTCTTAAGTTGCCAAATGTGGTGTTAGTAATTAAATTGCCCAATGTAGAACTGAGTCACACAGATCAGGAGTGGACAGATCCTTGGTCTGTGCTGAATTAGCTCATTTCACCCAATGCAACAGTCAGAGAATTACAATTTTCCTCACCACTCTTGGCCTTGGAAGCAAAAGAATCAGCAGAAGTTAGCATTCTAATTACTTTCCTTTGGTTCCTGCTGGAATGTAAGTATGTATGAAAGGCAAGGGAGGGCTGGAACAGGTGTGATTGCAATGTGTCTCCCCCATCTTGAATGACTTGCTAACACTTGCTGTCTAAGCCCCACACATGTGTGAGGTGACAAAGGCCAGCACAAACCAGCACCTGCAGAAGAAAGGGGAGAAGATAGAGGAATAAATAACTTTACAGTTATGGTGCAAAATCTTTTCTTTTGTGAATATCAATTCAGAACAGTTGTGTCGGGAGAGAAAAGGGAAAGTGAGGGAGAACACTGGATTATTTAGAGTGGGGTTGCATAAATTACTTAAAATTCAGATAGTAAAGCTCAAGGAAACTGGATGACAAAAGAAATCCACTATTTTTCATTTGTAAGTGAATAGTTTCCACCTTGATAGAATTTAAAAACTTCATAATTCAAAATCAGCAAGGCGTTTACTGTTTTGTGTTCAAGTCCACTGCATTGTAGTGTCTTTAATGAAGCACACACATACACACAAAAATATGAATTCTCTGCCTCTTGTTCCAGCAGAAGCTGTCAAAAGCACCTGATAAAATTGCCTGCAGATTTTATTTTTATAATGAGTCTTATGAATCAGCTTAACAAGGGTGATATTGTTTTCTGTTGCCGATGTGGGCTCACACAGTTTAATGAAGTCAAGCCCATGCAAGACTCAATAAACAAATGACAATGTTTAGAAAAGAGAGAAACTCATTTCCTTTGATACAGTGCAGAGAAGCCAGGCGATGTGTGTTTATAATTACTGTCTCATCAAGTTAGTGCAAAAGAATCTAGTTGTTACCCATTTATAAATAAACAGGATAACATTCTGCCTTCCAATTCAGTGCTAGTACTGTTGAATTTATTTTTGTTCAATTATTTGATACAGGGCAGTAAACAAATAGTAGAATTTGTATCCATTTCAATCAGTTGCACCTTAGAATATAGATTCTCTTATTTTCAAGACCAAATATTAAAGCCATGTACCATGTTTACAATAGTAAAGGACATTTTAAAAGGTGGATGTGCTTGAAAAAGTCATGACTATTCATGCTCAAGGTCAACCTTGCTTTAAAATCTAAAGCTATATTTGAGACGTTAGAAATCAGTTGGTCAAACTTAGGAAGAGTTGGTGCAATCCCAAAAAAAATCATTTTACTTGGCAATGTATCTATGGGACAAGTTGCTACTGGCTCTAAAGTGGTAAGCCAAAAGCAAATTCACACTCCTGGGCACCAGCTGATCAGAAATAATATAATTTGGAATGAAAACCACCCCTTCCATTCTGTGGATTAGAAAGAAATATGCCAGTGTTGTCTGGACCAAAAAGTCTCATGGGACATTCTTGTGTCTTGTGGTTCCTTCGTGTGCCACGAGCTAATCTCTTTATATTTTTATGGATTCCTTGGTGTTCAGTGCTATTTTACAAGCAGACAGTTTTTATTGGACTGTGAATATAGCTTTTATTCAGATTCCTTTTCAAAGTGCATAAAACTATCAGGAAATTTTTAATATCTATAAATCATTTTACTACTGGACATTTGTGAAAGAGTGAGTACTTTCCAGATGTGCTTGCAGCTATCTATTATTAAAAAGAGAATGCTGCTTTATTTCAAAAGTTGGAGAATAGCAGTTGACATTATTTTTGAAGTTAAAAGTGTTGTTGTTTCAAGTAACATCCAATTATTTCTTTTATACTTGTTTTAACTGATGCTACGTAGACTTTTGGCCAATCTCTATATGTGTTCATATTACATTCTGGCCCCTTGTTCATGTGTTTTCCATCAAGGAAGTCTGTGGTTACCTTCATGATTCCATTGGACTGGAAAAATATAGCTAATATGGTGAGATCTGGAAAAGCTTTGATGCTGAGTTTTACAAATAAACCCCTAAAACCCATATGTTTTACATTCATTTTTTTAATTTATTTCCTATAAATGTCTATTAAATATTCCATTGAACCAGCATATGTCCAAAGGCAGTTGAAAAACAGAAAAATAAAATAATTGGTGGAAGACCGTGATTATTCTACTTCTTTTACCTTTAGTGCTACTGTTCTCCCTGAAGAATAGAATAAGTAAATCAACTGTCTGTCAGCTTCCCAGCACAAAGATAAATGCTTTGATTTACACAACTTTAAGGATTGTCAGAATGTTAAAATAAATATTGCCCCATTATTTGTTGTTTTGAAGATTGCAGTTGCTGCCAAGCTTATGCAGTTTACTGCAGCTGTTACTCTAAATGTAAATGTGTTGTACTCATATCAGCTAGCAGTTTGTACCTCTATGAAGCTTCGGTCTGTGCTTTTTAATGATTGTTTGGTACTGTCTTGTCTTCCAAAAATCATACAAATCAGCAATCTTTTCTGTTTCCCTATATGGATTGTGGAAAAGCATTTTCTACAAACAAAATCTACCATTATATAGGAAAGCAGGGCGGCATAGTGGCGCAGTGGTTAGCACTGCAGCCTCACAGCTCCAGGGACCCGGGTTTGATTCCGGGTACTGCCTGTGTGGAGTTTGCAAGTTCTCCCTGTGTCTGCGTGGGTTTTCTCCGGGTGCTCCGGTTTCCTCCCACAAGCCAAAAGACTTGCAGGTTGATAGGTAAATTGGCCATTATAAATTGTCACTAGTATAGGTAGGTGGTAGGGAAATGTAGGGACAGGTGGGGATGTTTGGTAGGAATATGGGATTAGTGTAGGATTAGTATAAATGGGTGGTTGATGTTCAGCACAGACTCGGTGGGCCGAAGGGCCTGTTTCAGTGCTGTATCTCTAATCTAATCTAATCATTACCTAATCTTTTCTACAATATTTAGTCAAGCAAAAAGCATTAGGAAGCTGATATACAGCTTCAAGTAGCCCGCTAAACTTTAGTAAATTGCATATATGGCATAAAGATGAATCCATCCATCTTTTGTTGCATTAAAATCTACTTTGAAATTTAGCATCACACAAAAAAAATCTGAAAGCAGTATTATTGTGAAACAATAATAATTAAGAAAAGATTTTGGGGTTTTTTGCATCTATGCTTGTTTTCAGATACAACTTAAGCAAAATGAATATCCTTTCCATAATATGGATTCTCAACTCCTTATTTTAAATTCAGTACTCCTTGTTTCCAATAATTTCTATTAACTCATTGATCTCACCAGATAACTACAATGGCCTCAATATAAATGTATTTGCTATCACTGCGAAGCTATAGTTTTCTTTTGTAAGGCATTTGGATATCTCTTGTATTTTTTTATGCTGTGAGGCATTTGTTAATATCTCTTGCATTTCTGTTCATAAGTAAAATGTAACCATTGTACAAACATATGAACATACGAATTAGGAGCAGGAGTAGGCCACATGGCCCTTCGGCCTGCTCCGCCACACTATAAGTTCATGGCGGAACTGATTACTCCACATTTGCACCTACCCCCGATAACCTTCCATCCCCTTGCTTATCAAGAATCTATCTACCACTGCCTTAAAAATATTCAAAGACTCTGCTTCCACTGCCTTTTGAGGAAGAGAATTCCAAAGACTCACGATGCTCTGAGAGAAAAAATTTCTCCTCATCTCTGTCTTAAATGGGCAACCCCTTATTTTTAAACAGTGACGCCTAGTTCTAGATTCTACCACAAGGGAAAACATCCTTCCCACATCCACCCTGTCAAGACCCCTCAGGATTTTACATATTTCAACCAAGTCGCCTCTTGCTCTTCTAAATTCCAGTGGATACAAGCTTGTCCAATCTTTCCTCGTAAGACAGCCCACCCATTCCAGGTATTAGTCTAGTAGTAGTAAACCTTCTCTGTGGTGTGGAACAGCGTATGGAACTCATCAGGTGGTAAGACTATGGAGGCGGAGGACATTGGGACGAAGGGAGAAGAATTCTGACCAAAGACATCAACGCTGGGGTTCATATTGAAACTTATAAAAATAAAAGACAGTGTTATGCAGACCCCCACCTGCCAAGAACGAGGCATATTAATTTTGTCATATGAACATTGATTTTCAACTTGCTGGCGCGAGGAAATGGCTTGTTGAACAGATCAGCCGTGGCTGGAAATATCATTTACATACTAACAGACAGTGCTTGTGGAGACAAAGGACCATTCCCTGTCACATTCAACCCATAATGGACTTTGATCACAAGACATTGAAGGCAAGGAAGCTCACATTCCAGGATGACTGCTAAGATGGCCGAATCCACAAACAGACATGGTCAAACCAGTTAGTCACATGACTAACCTGCTGGGCAACCTGAGTGTTTTTGAATTGTACAGACAGTTTTGAGAAAGAGAGACTGTTTGCTCCTGGACTGTAAAGACCTCTCCTGGCTGGCTCGCCACAGCCTCTCCTGTCTGCTCCCATCTCTTTCTCATGGAACTCCAAACCAACTGAAGACACGTGAACCTCAAGGGAGAAAAGTCTCCTACATCGAACAAGGTTTAAGAAAAATACTGGGCCCCAACGAAAAGCAAGACCTACCTACAATCAAGGACTCTACAGTGAGCTCGAAGAACAGTTAGCAAAACCATCTTCAGATATCACCTCAAACTTTTCCACGTTATTTCTTCTGCTCTTTTCTGTCTCTATCTGCATGTGTTTATCACGTATGCATGCTAGCATGGGCGCGTCGTGTATCTGTAGGTGTTAACTGAATTAGAGTTTAAGTCTAATACATTTCAACCTTCTTCTTTAAACCTAAGAAAACCTGGTTTGTTTGCCTTATAATTGGAAAGCAGTGAACAAGGATTCACCAAAGGGGGAGCTAAAAACACAGTCTGTTTAAAATTGAACCCTGTTAGGGTAAGACCAGGTGAAGGCTGAGAAGGAACCCTAGACCCCTTTCTCAGCTGGTTGTAACAACAGTGTAACTGAACAAGGGCCCCCACATACACACAGACAAACAGACAAGTCAGGATATGCCACTGATGTGGTAGTCTGGGCTGTTAGAACATCAAAGAGCCTGTCTACAACAACTTTCATGGACAATGGTCTTTTTAAATATATGTGAATCATTTCCTTTTTGCCTTATCAAGATGCAGATATCGCATCCATGAGTGGTATGCACCTAAGAACCCCCTGCTGATAGCAGGATATGACCACATGCAGGTGGTCCTGCATAGCCAGGGTGGGATTGATAAGTTACTGAAACCCAATTGGATGTCCCAATTCAAAACATTACTTTATACGTCAAGGGGCCAGGATCAGAAATGGGTATAAAGCCACAACTCACAAGGACATTGTTGCTGCAGACGGGAAGTGTGACTTGGTCAGTCATAGCAAGTCATGCTGAAGGAGTCGTTCAGCGGACCTGACCACTCAGGAATGT
The DNA here is from genome assembly GCF_036365525.1 of Heterodontus francisci. Taxonomy (NCBI): domain Eukaryota; kingdom Metazoa; phylum Chordata; class Chondrichthyes; order Heterodontiformes; family Heterodontidae; genus Heterodontus; species Heterodontus francisci. Next base: position 40,574,790 of record NC_090389.1, on the reverse strand, counting down.
ATGCGGGTCTGCTAAGCAACTGGCGTTGTAAGTATATACTATTGCTTGGTGTGTTAATAAAGATGTTCCACATAAAGTGGAAATTGTATCCAAAGTCTGTTTCATGCGGTTGATACTCAGTATGAGGTCAGAACCTTAGAGGGAAGTGAGACCCCTTTTTTAAGAGTCTTACACTTTCTCTTCACAGAGCTTTACTGGCACCTTATAGTTGCTAGGCAACAATTTACCAATCTACAATAGTATCGGAAAGGTGCTAATAATGTAATTATGAACTATTAAAAGAATAAAAAGTTTTACTGGAGCTCATAAATATAACAGCATTCAGGCTCTGTTAGTCCAATTACAGAATTGTTTAGAGATGACTGTTAATGGTGTGAATGTGGCTGCATGGGTGTAATATATTTTTCCAGACCTTGTACTAGGACTGCTGGTTTTACTTGTCTAATAAAGCACAAAATCAAAAACAAAATGCAGAGAACTAGCCTGGGGATTCATTTCAAAATCCAGGTTCTCAGAGTAATTGAGAACTTTTCAAAATCAAGGCCAGTGACTGAACGTGGAATTATGGCCGCAAAATTCGATACCTTAGAACCCATATTTTAACAGTTTCGAGTTCAAAATGGCACCCATGCCACATACACGCACTTCTGGTGCTGGCTGCATCGGACCCAATTCCGGACAGGTAGTTAACGGAGGCACTGGCAGCACGCACCTCAAGTTTTTATGAGTAGGCAGAACTTGATGTTGGTCAGCATATAATGCTGATTTGACTCTAACAGTGCCATTTCTAAACTCAAAGCTCCAGCTAACACTTTCTCTTAACCTCACACTGCTGAGCATGCATTCAGTAGCAGGAAGGACCCTCACCAGTACTATTTAAAGTGATCATTAAACACTTTCAGGTTAGCTGCTGGTTGACTTCTGTTGGCTGTTGCTGAGTTCGTAGTCATGTTTGGTGGTTTGTACTGCTACTTAAAGTTGTTGAAGTCAACAGGGAATGGTGTGACATGTGGTGAAGGTCTTGGTTCTGACTTCAAGGCTTCTGCCAACAACACTTGCTCCCTGTCATGGGTGCTGTAGTTACATTCCCCCTTTGCCTGCAGTATGATAGGGAGATTGAGCAAATGCAACACAGAGGAGTCAGAGAGCCATAGAATCGTACAGCATAGAAACAGGCCCTTCAGCCCACCCCGTCCATGCCGACCATAATGCCTATCTATACTAATCTCACCTGCCTGCATTAATTCCATATCCCTCTATGCCTTGCTCATTCAAATACCTGTCCAGATGCCTCTTAAATGTTGCTACTGTTCCTGCCTCCACCACCTCCTCAGGCAGCTCATTCCAGATACCCACTATTCTTTGTGTGAAAAATGTACCCCTTTGATCCGCTTTAAACCTCCTCCCTCTCACCTTAAATCTATGCCCTCTAGTTTTAGTCACCCCTACCATGGGAAACAGACTCTGGCTATCTACCCTATCTATGCCTCTCATAATTTTATATACCTCTATCATGTCCCCTCTCAGCCTCCTTCACTCCAGGGAAAACAGACCCAGCCTATCCAATCTCTCTTTATAACTCAAGCCCTCCAAATCAGGCAACATCCTTGTGAATCTTTTCTGCACCCTCTCTAGCTTAATTACATCTTTCCAGTAGTGCAGCGACCAGAACTGCACAGAGTACTCCAAATGCGGCCTAGCTAACGTTATGTACAACTGTAACATGACTTCCCAACTCTTGTACTCAATGCCTCGGCCGATGAAGGCAAGCATACCATATGCCTTCTTCACCACCCTGTCTACCTGTGTTGCCACTTTCAGGGAACTATGTACTTGCACCCCAAGGTGTCTCTGCTCAACAACAATCCCCAGGGCCCTGCCATTCACTGTATATGACCTGCCCTGGTTTAACTTCCCAAAATGCATCACTTAGTGCTTGTCTGTATTAAATTCCATTTGCCAATCCCTTGCCCACTTTCCCAGTTTATCTATATCCTGTTGTAACCTCAGACAACCTTCTTCACTGTCCACTATACCACCAATTTTGGTGTCATCTGCAAACTTACAAATAATGCCCCCTACATTCACATCCAAGTCATTAATATATATGACAAACAACAGAGGGCCCAGCACCAATCCCTGTGGCACACCACTGGTAACCAGCCTCCAATCTGAAAAACAACCCTCCACTGCCACCCTCTGCCTCCTATCACCAAGCCAATTTTGTATTCAATTGGCTAGCTCACCCTGGATCCCATGTGTTTGAACCTTCTGAACCAGCCTACCATGTGGGACCTTGTCAAAGGCCTTGCTAAAGTCCATGTAGACATTGTCCATCGCCCTGCCCACGTCAATCCTCTTGGTCACCTCCTCAAAAAACTCAATCAAATTCGTGAGACATGATTTCCAATGCACAAAGCCATGCTGACTATCCTTAATCAGACCTTACCTTTCCAAATGCATATAAATCCTGTTCTCTCAGAATCCCTTCCAATAACTTTCCCACCACTGATGTAAGGCTTACCGGCCTGTAGTCCCCTGGCTTATCCCTGCTGCCCTTCTTAAATAAAGGCACAACATTTGCTATCCTCCAGTCTTCCGGTACCTCACCCGTGGCTAATGACGATACAAAAATTTCTGCCAGGGCCCCAGCAATCTCCTCCCTTGCTTTCCATAGCATCCTAGGATACACCTGGTCAGGCCCTGGGGATTTATCCTCCTTAATGCGCTTCAAAACCTCCAACACCTCCTCCTTTGTAATGTTGATATGCTCCAGGATATGTTCCCTCCCTTGAACTCACTTGCTTCCATGACCTTCCCCACGGTAAATACAGATGAGAAGTATTCATTTAATACCTCGCCCATTTCTCGTGGCTCCACACATAGATTGCCACACTGATCCTTAAGGGGACCTACTCTCTCCCTAGCTACTCTTTTTCTCTTAATATACTTATAGAATCTTTTAGGATTCTCCTTTATCTTATCTGCCAGGGAAATCCCTTTTTGCCCTCCTAATTTCCCCCTGATCTCTGCCTCTCCCCGAGGTTGTACATTTTCTTTTCCGACAAGGAAAGAGAGCAGAGAGTTATGAGTGTTAGAAATGGTTTGTGTGGATAGCAGGGAAGGACAACATTTGTGGACGGTGATTGTGAGGCATGGACAATAGGCTGAGGGTGTGCGTGGGAGTGTTGGATGTTCAGATGAAGATATGAGGTGGCCGCAGAGAGAAGAATGAGTGGAGCTGCAACCCTGAGGAGAGGTGTGCAGGGAAATGTGGGGCTTGACACCTGAAAATGTTATGCCACTCACCTTTCCTGCCCTCCTGAGGTCCTGGATTCTCTTGCTGCACCATCTCCAGGTTGACGGGACCACACTTCTGCTGCTGACTTCCTCGGTCACTTCCATACCTTGCTGCTCGTTGGAGAGGTTCTCCTCTTCCTCCCGTACTTGGGAGAGCTCAACTCACTGCAGTCCCTCAGATTCCACAGCAGGACCTCCACGTACAAGTGAAAGACCTACGGAGCAGCCTTCCCAGGTCTTCTCTCCATTCCTGTGGTTGCTGTAGTTTCAAAAAACCATATGCAGGTAAACCATTGTAACCCACGCCATGGTCCCTTTAATTCAAAATCCTTTCTTGACAGATGCAGCACGTATCCCACCCACCCTTTGTGATTGGCCGGGGAACCCAGAGGTGGAACGCTAATGCTGTGGCTAAGTTAAAGAGCCTCAGCAATGTCCGCTGCAGATTCCAATGGGTTCCTAACCAGTTAATGAACCTACATTTTGGATGAAGAGTTTAAAATTCTGCCCAGTATGTGCTGTATCTCCATTTCATTAAGAAGGTGTTCAATGAAATCTGCCACTGGGGCCTTCAACTTCTTTGCAATTGGCTCCATTCACCTTGAAGCAGGTGACATCTCCAACATCTCACAGTTCGCTATCATCTGCTGTATGAAAGAGATCATTGACACTCTGTATGTAAAGAGAGGGGAATACATTGCATTCTCTTTTTCAGAGTGAAGCAGTTGGAGTGAGCATGTGGCTTTGCCAGGATAGTAGGCTGCCGGTGGTGCAGGATGACATGTCACTTTGTGGGCACAGCATGTACGTTCAGAGATGTACCACAACTGGAAAGGACTCTACTCCCTCAATATCCAACTGGTGAGCAACCATACTCAGAGCATCATGCAGGTCAATGTCTGGTATCCTGATAGCAGTCATGATGCTTTATTCTACACCAATCCCCTCCATCATCTGCATTTGAATCACCACAAGAAACCAGAGGATGCCTACTGGGTGACAAGGGCTGTCCACTGATGATCTGACTCAAAATACTGGTGCACAACCCATGCACATGTGCGCAGCATTCATATAACAAGAGCCATGCTGCCAAACAAAATTTCATTGAGCAGACTATTGGAGTGCTGAAGCAATGCTTTCACTGACCTGGACTTCTCTGGAGGAGCCCTGCAGTACTCTCCAGCACATGTCTCATGATTCTTCTGTATCCTGCACAGCCTCATCATCATGAGGGCACAGCTGTTGCCACCAGGCATAAAGTGAGCAGCTGAGGAAAAGGAGGATCAGTAGGAAGGGAAGAGGTAACCACCATGACATTCCCTTTCCAGTTGGGCTGTCTGTGATTGGCTCATCTGACCATAATTCCACTGAACATAACCCCCAATTCCCCATTCATCGACAGTCCCACACCTTACCTTCCCTCTGTTACTGACCATTATAACATCCTCTTGGCCACAATATTGAAATAAAATCCACCACAAAACAAGCATTCCAAACCAACTTTTTCAATCAAACCATCCAATATCCTATGTAAAACTCAACTAATCACCCTTGTGCATTCCCTTAGTGCCTCTCTTCTGTGTGCCTTTGCCTGTCCTAGTGCTCCTATGCAGGGCTACCCCAGTGGCTGCTGCACGGCTGGTGGATGACTGCTGATTTTCACTGGGGTAGACTGTAGATGGCCCTGGAGGATGACCTTGTGCAGTTCTGGACCGAGAAGGCACAGCTTCGGACTGCACCACCTTGACAAGGGTGGCAGCAGTCTGGGCTGACTGGCTGCCAGGCAATAGCAGTGGCAGTGGTGGGAGGGTGAATGCTGCCATCCTCAGAGAGGACAGTAGGTTTGTGCTTCGTGGAGCCACTGTCATTCCCCTGGCACAGCACCTCAGCAATCCTAGTAATCTGTTGGCGGACAAATTGCTGGACTGCTGTGAGACACTGAAAGCCCTTTGAATATTAGTATCTGCAGCTATGATGGCAGCAGTCTGTGCCTGCATGTTAACAAGCCGAGCTTGCATGAATTCAGTCTGAGCTTCCACTGCAGCATTTCGATGTTAGGTGGCTCATGCTTGTGCTGCAATGGGAGCTGAGGCATCAGCCATTAGACACTGCATCATGGTTGGGTGTGATAATGAAGTTGGTCACCACTTCCACGCTGGAAAGGATGGGCTCCAAGTTCAGTGTGAAGCCCTGTGCCGATTTGGAGCTGGACTGCTCCATGCTCCTTGGCAGTGACCGCAGGCTTTCTAACAGGCCTGCCTTTGCACCAACCATTTCCGTGTGCATACCCAGCAGCCTTTTCCCCATCGAAGTCCTCATCTGAGTCCTTTGCAGCAGAACCCGTGTGTGACTTCGCCCTTCGGCAAGCTGGCAGCTACACTACCCTTTTCCCCTGCCCTGGCTGCAGCCACTCATGCCCAGTAACTCACCACATGCAGAAAGTGCCTCTATGTTACCCTCTAAAGTATGTGCAGTGTCAGGAGCTGAGCTAGTGGCTGTGAATGTGAGATCATGAGACAATGTTTCCTTATCATCAGTGTCTTATTCCTCTTTCACATCTTGCCCTTGTTCCACTGCCTTCCCAGGTGGCAGTTCTTGGGTATCTGAAAGGAGAAAGGCACAAGCATAGGGTTGTGCTAAGGGGCGGGGTGGGGGCGGAAGGATGAGAGCAAGAGGTGCATACTTACACAATCTGCAGCTTGTAGAACAAAAGAAATTTTGGGATGGGGGGAAGTGGTAGGTGAGAAGGAGGATTAGGTATGAACATATTGTCATCTTCAATGCTTTCAGCCGCGACATTGGCCACAGTCTCAGTCATGGCCGCTCCGATGATGACCAGCAGCATTTCTCCATGATGGTGAAGACATGCAACCGTGCCTGTCCCCCACTGGTTTTGTGCTGCTGCCATTGGTTGTGCGGCACCTTGTCCTGCAAGAGAGAGGGAAGTGTGTCAGTGAGTTTGGTGCAATCTGTTTGTGTGATGTGCCTGGCAGTTGAATAGCTGGCAAAGTGTGCAAGCTGTAAGATGAGGGTAACAGTGCTCCGTGTATGAGGGTGAGGTGAAGCTATGAATGTGAAGTATGAGTCATGGTTGATAAAGATTGTTGGTACGTAAGTGAAGGTGGGGTGGTGCATTGAGCAGTGTATGAGGCTAGTGGTTCAGTTGTAAGGATATGACATTTGAAGATACATTCACTCATCTTGACCACTCAGTGAGGGCATTGAATTTTTTGCAGCACTGCATCCAGGTCCTCGGGGCTGCTGTAATTAACCACAGCAGTGTTGACTCCCAATGCCTTTACAGTGTCTGTCTGGAGGCCCCTGTTTCTAGAGGACCTCTTTCCCTCTTTCACCTCCTGTACCAAGACCTCCAGTACTGTGTTGGAGAACCTTAAAGCCTGTTCTCTGCCATGTTGTGCCATTCTTATCTCTTTCCTGCTGGAAATTCATTGCTTGAATGATGTCCAGCACCTGCTTCAAGCTACATTGCATCTCCCCTTTAAGTCACATAATATAGATTGATACAGTACAGAAGGAGGTTATTTGGCCCATCCTGCCTGTGCTGGCTCTTTGAAAGAGCTATCCAATTAGTCCTAAACCCCTCATTCATTCCCCATAGCCCTGTAAGTGTTTACTTTTCAAGCATATATCCAGTGACTATAGAATCTGCTTCCACCACCCTTTCACGTAATGCATTCCAGATCATACATAACTCACTGCACAAACAAAATCATCTCCCATCTCGTTCTTTTCTAATCACCTTCTATCTGCATCATCTGGATACCGACCCTTCTGCCACTGGAAACAGTTTCTCCTTATTTACTCTCTCAAAACCCTTCGTAATTTTTAACACCTTTATTAATCTCCACTAGATTATCCAAGGACACTGCACCGGTGGTCAAATGCAGACTAAACCTCCTTTTATTCTGCCTCATATTTTCCTGAACCCAGTGTGACATTTCTTCATTTCCCACATCAGCCATGCTGTGAGATTTAGTGCTAATTAATGCCAATTTAGGAGGCTTTGTTAGTCAAGCACGTCCACTAAAACCTGGAACTTGTTCCACACAGAACCTTTACAGTCAGCAGTCAGAGGAGATTTCATCCCAATAGTCTGCATTAATACACCACTGCACCACTCAGATCATAACCTACTGGAACCTGCAGCCTGTACTGAGAAAATGAAGACATTTGCAACTTAAAAGCAAAGCATATGACAAATAACATTTGACTTTTGAAAGGGTGCAGGCTGGCTTTAACTAGAACAGGCTACCTTGAACTCAGGCTAATACCTCCTAATTTTGCCAGTGGGCTACCACTCATTAGCACGCTTCACACTAGTTGCAAGCTGCAATCATGTAAATGAGCAGGCAGCGTGAAGTTTGTACGCAGCTTGCATTGGAATCAACAGGCATGGGTTAATCGCTCATTGTGATCCCTGCACCCATTTTGGGGCCTTATTGAATTTTACACCCTTTGTGTGCACTTTTGTTTATCATATCAAAAATACATTTTTTTTGGAGATGGTTAGGGATTTATACTTAAAAGAGACATATTTTCCTTTGTTTACTATTTTTGGTGAGCATTGGGGGTGTTCCTCAATTGTTACTTAACTTTTCTTTCTCTTAAAAGTTCAAAAGGAGAAGAAAATATACGCTAAGGTACAAAAAGAGACTCAAGTTGAATTGTTTCATCAGAGAAAAGAAGATTGAGGAAGAGATGTGACCCAAGTTTTAAAAATCTCGAGGAGAATAATTATATACATTCTTAACTTGGTGTATGAGCAGAGAACCCATGGGCATGCAACAATCCTCAAGCAAGGCTTGAGCTAAAATGATTTATTTTTTTCCAAAGAGTAGTGGCTATGGGGAAAAAACACCCGACCTAAGGTAATTATTTCTGGGTCATACAACAGCCTTAAAAATATTGGACATCCAAGTAGGGAAGGGATAAGATCAGATAGGATGACCAGCTGCTATGTTGAATATAATGGCTTCTGAATTCATGAGACCTTGGAAATATAAGGGCTGAGTTTATGAAATTGTGTTAACAGCAGGTTGTCTCACCTGCCAGGCAGGCATTTTAGTAAAGTCCTGGTGTGCGACCAATATTTTGTGAAAGGAAACCTGCTTGCTTCACAAAGTATTATATTAGATATGGGAAGGCCTGTCAATAAGTTTCAGCATCACAGTTGAAAGTGTGTAGGTGCCTGGCCCCAGCCTGTAGAATGCCATTGCCCTGGGCATCAGCAACAACAACTTGCATTTAAATAGCACCACTAATACAGTAAAATGACTCAAGGTGTTTCACAGAAGCATTATCAAAAAAATTTGTTGCCAAGAAGCCCTCTGCAATCTTGCTTGGAGAGTATGGACACCTCTTGGGCCAGTGCAGCTGGGTTCTCACAACAGAAGCTAATGTTCGCTTCCTTTGCAGTTTTGATGGAAGCTCAAATGAGAGTGACACGTGTTGCCCTCTCTCAGGATATCAACACGTTTGCTTCTTTGATACCTCCTCAGCTAAGATCACTACAGGGCCAGAAAGCCAGCTGGACCACACAGCCCTTGCAGAAGCTACAGCCTCTCAAGCTCAAGAACCCAGAAGTCATTAGCCAGGAGAGTTGATCACCTGGGTGGCAAATTAATTCACTGCCATATTGTGCATGGAATTAAATCAATATTGTTATTACACAATTCTTGCGACCTCAGTTAAACCATTAATATTAAAAATACGAAATATGAAACCCCAGAACAAATTTAAGAATTACATGACAAGATTTTACATTTTAGGGCTTTTATTACAACAACTAAACTAAAAGAAATCGTTATTTACTGAATAGTACTTTGTAAGTAGCTGATATCCCAGATTACAAAGAAAGGCATTTTCTTTATTTATTAAAATACTTGAAAACCTCACACCATACTTAATGTTACACAGTCCTTTTTGATGGCAAAATCCTTTGTGGTTAAAAGTCCCAACTCCTCCAGTTGCAATGGATTGGATCTCCCAGACCTTTTCAAAACTTAATATCTTCTTTTCTGAGCACTTCCGACCTGGACGTCCATGAATAAGGTGATTCCTGGTGATCCTGCTGGTCTTCTACTTCTCCACAAGCTTCACCTTTCTAAAACAGGTTCAAGTCTTCACAGCCTTTTGCTGCATCAAGTTTCCGAGAGCAGATGTCCCCTCTCTCTCTCCCTCTCTCTTGAGGCTGCAACCGCTAAGTCTTCTTACAGTCTACCTCTCAGACTGCAACTGCTGGGTTCCCTTCTTACAGCCTGCCTTGAGGCAGCAACCACTGGTTTCCTCTCTTACAGCCTGTCTGCCTTCAGAAATTCTGTTAAATTTGTTTGGACTCAAAAATCAATAGCTTATTGACCTGTTCCAATGTGCAGAGTCCAGATGTCTGGTTTCACAGAACCACCTAGGCCTTCCATTGTTTCCAGGTGTTAACAGCTGCTTGGTACATTTGCATCTTCAGAAACACTGACCCCTCTTTTTTATGACCCAAAAATCTCAGAGGGTGAAACCCATTGTTCTTCAGGTGTTACCTCTGCCATCTCTGTTTTTCAAAAGAAATCTTTGATCTATCTTGTCCTTCGGCAGAGTGGATGTGATATCACCTGAGCTGCCGGACTCCATCTTAAACTTTTAAAAATAACAACTTTTAAAAACATAATCATGTTACAAAGTCTTGCATTCATAACACAATACATTGGTTTATCCTCTTTAAAAATCTCATTATGGCTTCTTAAGGCCCAGGTCTTGACAGTGGCGATATTTCTGAGTGGGCGCGGTGAGGTGGGGTGGGGGGGGGCGGTGGTGGGAGTTGGAGTTGTCTTCAGGAAACCTGGGAATCTGGGAGTGGTGGGATCCAAACCTTGCCCAATCCTAGGGGTGGGGTGAGATGGGGGGAGGACTGCAATGCTGAGGGGAGAGATCAGCAGTCATTTTTATGGGTGAGCCATTTTTTGAATCAGTTTGCTAATTCCCTTCATATTTTCAAAAAGATTCAATTAGATCACCTGTAAATAGATGCAAATAAACATAAAATATATCTTGGGTGAGACCAACTTAGTTAATAAATTGCTGGTTTCATATTGTGCTAAAATAAAGTCAGCTTGGTGTAGATGTTAGTTACATTTGAATTAGAATTAGAACATTAGAACATTACAGCGCAGTACAGGCCCTTCGGCCCTCAATGTTGCGCCGACCTGTGAAACCATCTGACCTACACTATTCCATTTTCATCCATATGTCTATCCAATGACCACTTAAATGCCCTTAAAGTTGGCGAGTCTACTACTGTTGCAGGCAGGGCGTTCCACGCCCCTACTACTCTCTGAGTAAAGAAACTACCTCTAACATCTGTCCTATATCTATCACCCCTCAACTTAAAGCTATGTCCCCTCGTGTTTGCCATCACCATCCGAGGAAAAAGACTCTCACTATCCACCCTATCTAACCCTCTGATTATCTTATATGTCTCTATTAAGTCACCTCTCCTCCTCCTTCTCTCCAACGAAAACAACCTCAAGTCCCTCAGCCTTTCATTGTTTAATTGAGAGTGTAAATGAAGTTTTTATTTTAATGTGTTTCCTTGCTTTCCATAAGGTTTAGAAAATGTTCAAAATGGCAAAAGTGAGTTTTAATACATATTTGTGGCCATTTATAGTTTTTTTTAAAATCACCAGTGTTGCCACAATTGTGCAGGATTGTGTCCTGAACTTGCTACGGAATTGTTGCACCAGTATGATTGATTAATTTGGAGTTATGAAGATATCATAAACAAAAAAACTATACAATTGCAACTGAAAGAAATAGCAATAAAAACAAGAAATGTTGGAAATACTCGTCAGGTCTGGCAGCATCTGTGGAGAGAGAAGCAGAGTTAACGTTTCAGGTCAGTAACCCTTCATCAGAACTGACAAATATTAGAAATGTAAAAGGTTTTAAGCAAGTAAAGTGGGGGTGGGGCAAGAGATAACAAAAAAGAAGGTGTTGATAGGACAAGGTGACAGAGAAGGTCATGGAACAAAGGCAGACGGTATGTTAATGCTATGGTGAAAGACAAAGCGTTAGTACAGAGAGGCTTTCAATTGACAGTAAAATGAACAGCCCTGACCCCAAGCACAAACATGAAAAAAGTGGGGAGGCACAGTAGAAACAAACTAAACAAAATAAAATAAAATAAACAAAGAAAAAAGAAAAAAATGACAAAAAATGAAAAGGCGGGCCCGTCATGCTCTGAAATTATTGAACTCAATGTTCAGTCCGGCAGGTTGTAGTGTGCCTAATCGGTAAATGAGATGCTGTTCCTCAAGCTTGCGTTGATGTTTGCTGGAATACTGCGGCAATCCCAGGACAGAGATGTGAGCATGAGAGCAGGGGGGGCGGTGTTGAAATGGCCAGAAACCGGAAGCTCGGGGTCATGCTTACGGACTGAGCGGAGGTGTTCCGCAAAGCGGTCACCCAATCTGCGTTTGGTCTCCCCAATGTAGCGCAGACCACATTGTGAGCAGCGAATACAGTATACTAAATTGAGAGAAGTACAAGTAAATCGTTGCTTCACCTGAAAGGAGTGTTTGGGGCCTTGGATAGTGAGGAGGGAGGAGGTAAATGGGCAGGTATTACACCTCCTGGGATTGCAGGGGAAAGTGCCATGGGAAGGAGATGAGGTGGTGGGGGCAATGGAGGACTGGACGAGGGTATCACAGAGGGAACGATCCCTTCAGAATGCTGACGGGGAAGGGAGGGGAAGATGCATTTGGTAGTGGTATCACGCTGGCTGTGGCGGAAATGGCAGAGGATGATCCTCTGGATGTGGAGGCTGGTGGGGTGGAAAGTGAGGACAAGGGGAACCCTGTCGCGGTTCTGGGAGGGAGGGGAAGGGGTGAGGGTAAAGGTGCGGGAAATGGGCCGTACACAGTTGAGGGCCCTGTCAACCACAGTGGTGGGGGGGGGGGGGGGGTGTTGGTGGAGGGGTGGAATTCTCTGTTGACGAAAAAGGAAGACATATCAGAAGCGCTGTCGTATACTGTATTCACAATGTGGTCTCCTCTACGTTGGCCATTTGGCCATTTCAATACCCCTCCCCCCCACTGCTCTCATGCTCACATCCCTGTCCTGGGATTGCTGCAGTGTTCCAGCGAACATCAACGCAAGCTCGAGGAACAGCATCTCATTCACTGATTAGGCACACTACAGCCTGCCGGACTGAACATTGACTTCAATACTTTCGGTGCATTACGGGCCCTCCATTTTATTTTTAGTTACTTTTTCTTTTTTTCTTTGTTTATTTTATTTTAGTTTGTTTAGTTTGTTTCAACTGTGCCTACCCACTTTTTTTTCATGTTTGTGCTTGGGGCCAGGGCTGTTCATTTTACTGTCAATTGACATCCTGTCTGTACTAACGCTTTGTCTTTCACCATAGCATTGACATACTGTTTGCCTTTGTTCCATGACCTTCTCTGTCACCTTGTCCTAGCAACACCTTTTTTGTTATCTCTTGCCCCCCCCCCCGCCCCCCCCCCCCCCCACCCCCCCCCCCCTCACGCTTTACTTGCTTAAAACCTTTTATTTTTCTAATATTTGTCAGTTCTGATGAAGGGTCACTGACCTGAAACATTAACTCTGGTTCTCTCTCCGCAGATGCTGCCAGACCTGCTGAGTATTTCCAGTATTTCTTGTTTTTATTTCAGAGCTCCAGCATCTGCAGTATTTTGATTTTATGAAAGAAATAGCAACTGTATTGAGGAGCTAGGAGACATTTTTGGTTTTTTCTAGGGAATATTAATATGAACTCCACAAAGGGTATGATTAACTCACTAACATGTACACACAAACAGGCAAATCAATGCCCCAAAAAACTCACTTTCTGAGATACAGCACATAATGCAGCAGTTCTGCCACCTGTAGGTTATTGCTTTCCCCATCAATGTCCAAAGCTATCAATGGTGATCTCATGTCCACATTCCCCTTTAAAATTGGATTGAATATTTATCTTTCTTGGAATGTATGGTGTGATTGTTCAATATAATAAAGCCTGAGTTGAACCTTGACAACAATGAGTCACCCTTCTCCTCCCTGGAGAAAGGTGCCAATAGCAATGAGTTAGTACACTACACTAGATTAAAATGCCGTGGTGAATGGATTTTTTCTCTACAAGGCCACTTTCAAATGGATCTATTCTGTAAGTATGTATTTTCAAATCTGTTACCAGCATTTGTGACAATGTGTAATTAGGAACAAGAAATACAAAAAAAAAATACAAGAAATGGGCATAGCAAACAACGCCGTTAAATAATGTTTTCATTGCACCAGATGCAGCAAGCAATGTAATTTGACCCAACTGACATTTCTTTTTCAACTGTTATGGTATTGGATGCCTTATTCTTTGCTTTGCACATAGTATTTCACAGTGGGATTCTGTTTTGTGAGACCTAAACCATACATGAGTTTGAGCATTCAACATGGTGTGCAGTTTAATTACTTTTGTTCAGGTCTTTAGAAACATTTTTCAGATTCATTTGATCCTTTTGAAAATGCTGAGATACTTTACTTCTGCTTCTCTGATTAATGAGATTCCTTCTAAAAGCAGAGCAACCTCCCCCCACCCCACCCATTCCATGTCCTCTTTTTAATAAATGCCCAAATCATTTATGAGTGATGGTGAAGGTCATTCAAACATGGTGGTAAATCGTATTAGAGTGTCTCAAGATGAAACATATATTTGCTTCCCTTCAGGGGCTACATTTACAGTTTTTAGGATTAAAGGGGCATATTTATTTTCTCGGTCTTCAGAAGGCACAGGCATTTTTGGGAATAAATCATTCCTAAATTCTCCTTCCACTATGGGCAAAGTTCCTAAAGTAGGACCTCCTCCATCTTAAAATAAAGCACAATAATATCAGAATAAGATGGGAAAAAACGCCAGTTCACTTGGCAGGCAGAGGAAGGGGAAATGTTGTTTTCTTGATGTTGTTGTTCCTGTGTCCCTGCAGAGTTGACTTCCCCACATGGGTTCTGACAAGCTTTCAGCAGACCATCCATCATATTGAAAGAGTGAAGTGATGGATTTTTACCACATCTAACGGAGTCTTTTTTCCCTTCTAAAATTCTATTTGATGGAATTTCCGCATATTTGCATTTGCCTGAAAATGTACATTTAAACTGCAAAACCTAATGGGTTCTGCTAGCATACCTATCTCCTTAATCTGTGCAAGGACAGTGAGTGTCTTAAACTTGAAATCCAATAATAATATGGGATCCTCTCAACAGTTGATTATTATCCATTCTAACTGAGGTAAACTGAGGATTTGGGGGAAAATAAATGGAGGATTCACATTGAATTGAATCTGACTTTTATCCAAAAATCTATTTTGACCATTTTGTGTTTCTGTGAAAGTGCTGAAAGTGTTGTGATTGGTGAACTGTACTCATTGTGTGGTAAGCATTCATTGGATGTTTTTGTAAAAAAATATCTATATTTCTTGCAATTTGAAGATTAGGTAGAATTTTAAAATATTAATGTTTCAATTTCAAAAACTTTGACAAAACAAAACATTAACATTTATAGTGATCATGCAATAGCACAGTGTGGATTTTCTATCCTCCACATCCCATCACTGCACAGCAGTCTACCGTATGATAAAAGCTGATATTATAGTATTAAACCAAAAAACAGCACCTGTGACATCCGTTTAGGAACTAAGGGCTCAAATTTTAAGCAATGGCACTTGCTGACCACAAAGAAAGCTGCCCACAAAGGTCACTGAACTGAAGAACTTCCACTTTTATGCACTGTAAAAACCCTTGAAAATGTTACATCTTGTTGAATGAAGTGTGACTGGAGTTAATTCATAATTACTCTGTAGCGTGGATCACCCCTTTCCTCATGTCAGATTGAATATGGTGCCAAGTCAAGGGGATCACCAGGCTTTCAGCAACAATTATGTCATCAAGAAGGCAAATCACATTGAAGTATTTTCACAGACAAGTAACAACCACTGAAGCTTTTCACTCTTAATTTAAATTTTACAGCAAAATAAATGATTGGAACATACACAGGGGCTTAAGGTAGAAGCCAAAATAAAATAAACTTTTTTTTTTAATTATTTAAAAGATATGTGGATTTTTTTATCAGAAGGGAGAAATTTTTCAGAAGTATAAAATACTCTTTCAGGGCCAGAGAGGTTTTTCACCAATAATTATGCCATTAAAACTCTAGTCACATCTCATTCAATAAGGTGTAACTTCTTCAAGGGTTTTTTACAGCAAGTCTAATAGCATAAAAGTGGAAGTTCTTGTCAGTTCAGTGATTTTTACTTGATTACATTCTGGAGGACTTCAACTCTGCACCCTCTGGAAAAGCATAGAATCACTGAGAGCAGCTTCTGGATTTCTGCATTAACTGCTCATGTGCAGACTCCAGAAGTTGCTGTCAGTTTTAGAGGAGTAATGACAGTGAACACTGACAATTTCACCATCATTACAGTTAATTGTTTTTAATCATGTGCAGGTGGAGGTGTTAATTAGGGTCTTAATTAAGTATATAGAAGGACACACTTACTGAAACTGGGTGAAGATTTGAGTGAGGAGCTGTATGTTTGTAATCTTTTTCTTTCTTTCTTTTGGGCCTCCTTATCTCGAGAGACAATGGATACGCGCCTGGAGGTTATAAAGGCCAATTCTGGAGTGACAGGCTCTTCCACAGGTGCTGCAGAGAAATTTGTTTGTTGGGGCTGTTGCACAGTTGGCTCTCCCCTTGCGCCTCTGTCTTTTTTCCTGCCAACTACTAAGTCTCTTCGACTCGCCACAATTTAGCCCTGTCTTGTTACTTTGTGAAATAAATGCAAGACTGAGTAAAGATTGGCTCCAGCATAATCCTTCAACAACAAGCTTTCTGGAGTATAATAATTACTGCTGCAAGATCTGGGTCAATTTCTTTTGTAATTTGGATTACTTTCATTTTCAGCTGGATCTAACAATAGACCAAACCGAACAAGACAATAAGAGAGAATTTATTTGAATCCCACAGTCAAGATGAGTTTCATAATATCTCCTGCTGAAACTCCGCATATAAATTGTAGCACCTTTATCACAGCCTAGAATATTGGTACTGGAGTTAAGTATATGTACAATGTAATTATAGGTCCGATATCCAAAGTCTGACTGTACAAAAACTGGAATTGTTCGAGAACCAGACATTTTTGAAAGTATACTCGGCCGTTCTTTTCAATTAATCTTACGTTGTTTGGGCACTTAAGTAGCTGGTGCCAGGAACCCTGTTGCTTTAAAGATGGGGATCCCACCTCTAAGAGGTGCTGGCCAATCACAGGGCCGACAGCTCAGCAGTATCGGCAGCATCACCACGAGCAGTAACCACTGCCGGTACTGCAGAGGCCATGGACCCAGGCCCAGTGCTGGAGGCCCAGACCTCAGGTAAGTGAGGCTAGGTCGCTGGGGCCAGTCTGGAAGGACCTAGTGGGGGGGGGGCGTTAAGTGCAGGGGGACGGGTTTCCAGGAAGGTGGAGTTTTTCCCAGCAGGGGTGACCACAGATTTCCCACGGAGGAGGGATCCACCCCCACAAGCCCACAAGGAGGGTGCCTCATATTAGTGGGCGACCTCCCCATGAGGCGGAGACACCCCTCATTGCTGGTTAAATCCCAGCGGCAGGGTAGGAAGCCCTTAAGTGGCCTTTAATAGGCCACGTAAGGGCCTCAATTGACCTTTGGGCAGGAAGGCTGTAATCAGCCTATCCCGCCCCCCACAAAATCGTTTGGTGACGGGGAGGGGACAGGCCCTTCGTACCCCCCCCCCCCCCCCACCTCTCATCGCAATTCTATGGGCCCCCCTGCCCCCTGCCTCCAACCCCATCTCAGGAGGGCCTATATAATCAATCTGGGAAAATCCGAAATCCAGCACTGTCTCGGTCCAAAGGGTGCCCAAGTTTGGATATCAGACCAGTAGTACTTTCGATCTGGAAGTCTGAGATAGTTCTGGAGTTACCTAAATTCTTTGTGAGCTTCAGAATCTGTTGAAACGTGGGATGTGCCTGCTCTTACCTGTCCTGCATGTTAATGGGAAGTTGCTGGCACAATGGATTGGAATTAGAAATAGAAGAGATTTCACCTCTTGGGCCTGTTAAAATCCTGCTCGAATTGATGGGATGAAAGTTTCCTTTCAAATGGCAATAAAGATTCTAAATTGAGTCAGCTGGAATCCCATATTCAGTGGGCATGAGCTTAGAGCACAAAATTACTTATGATTTTAAATTATTTTACCAGCCTTGCTTAACAATGCCACCATCTTTCTGGAGGTAGATGAAACATTCCATTTTTTAAATTAAAGAAAGATTAGCATAGAGGTATCATTTCAATTCAACATTCTCCTCTAGCAATGTAATACTAAGGAGCAGTGTAAAAATTTGAAACCCAGCAAAGAGTAGGTCATTCCTACACTAGTCTATTTTACATATTGGAAATATTCAGCAGGTCAGGCAGCATCTGTGGAGAGAGAAACAGTGTTAACATTTTCATTAACTGTTTCTCTCTCCACAGACCGTCTGTCCTGTGTAATGAGTTCTTTATGTTGTCTGATGCAACATAAATGAGATGCATGGAGTTCAGTTATACTGTAGATCTCAAACAGCTTTATTACAGCTAAACTATGATACAGAGCAAACTATTTACTCTGGGTGTTACAAGTTGCAGAGTGTCTCTGGCTTGTAGTCACATGACTGCATCCTGGTAGTTAGCTCATTAGCATACCAAAATCTTAAAAGGTCATCACTCGTAAAGGCGATCGCACAACATCGCCTTTCTTTCCAAAGATAAATCTCGTGTGCTACAATAAAAAATCACATAACATTAGATAACATCAAAATTAGTTATAGATTATAAAATTTACAAGTATAGAAGCTTAAGAGTCCATCTGTCGTTTCAGGGGTTTGATAAGTCTTGCATGGGGAATTTGCATCTCTTCTGTTGCTGTTTTTTTCTGAAGTTTCTCCCTCTCTGCATTCAGTTTCTGTTGCTCTGTCTTCAGCCTGCTAACAGACTGTGTTGCTTTTCTCAAAATGACCACTTTTGAGGCCTTGTCATTCTTGGAAATTTCTGGCACCTCATCTCGAAGAGCCACCAAGCAATGCTTCAACTCATTCCTCCTCTGCCTCTTCAGGACATTGTGTGTCCTTTGCCTCTCCTTATCATCCACATCTGAAGGCCTGGGGCTGAAGGTCGAGGACTTGCTAGGGGAGGAGTACTTGGCCTCATGGAGATACCAGTCCATTCTGGCTCATTGTGGTGCTGGCAGTTCTCTAGAGAGCAGAAGTGAAGTTGTGGCATAGTTGTGCTGTTGCTGGGTTTCCAGACTGCACTGTTTGATGCTGGCCAGAGTCTGCAAGCGGGTTCCAGTCCTTGGAGATTTCCCCTTAGCAATGCTCTCATGGATTGTTATGATGTTGAGGTCCTTACACGCTGGTAGTCCTGCCACTGCTGTTTTGCTCGTTTCTACCAGATAGAATATTTGTGGTTTCCATGCTGACTTGCCATAGCTGCATTGCATTGTTAGTGTGCCACTGCAAGGGATGGGTGACCTGTTGAATGCAGTTAACTTGGCATTTGTCATTTGTATCATTGATTTCCAATGAGTCCAGTACATATCTTTCAGGATTTGGACTGGTAGGATATTTGCATTAGCTCCAGTGTCAATCTTAACTCTGAGTGTATGTTTGTCAGCTTTTTTTGGGCACATGATGTTAAAAGTGGCGAAAGCTTCCAGTTGTTTGACTTCATCAACATGATGTGTCAGGCTCACAATGTGGAACGCCTGTTTGTCATCTGGCTGAGAATTGCTTCTCTCTGAGTCTTGTCTCAAGTCTGTTTCGCTGTGGACCTCGAGTATCGGCTTGCTTTCATACAAGTCTCTGGCGCTTTCCTTGCTTCTGTTGCCCTCTTTCTAGGCGTCTGTTTGTTTGTGTCCTTTTGTGACTTCTGGCCACGTCTTTGGAGCCATATTTCTTGCATAGGCAGGCCTAGTGTCCTTTTGCACCACACGCCTTGCACTGGTTTGAAATGGAGGACAACTTCATGCTGTGTGGGACCAACCACACTTATCACACAGCTTGCTTGTTCTTGTCAACCTGGTTATCATGCCGATACTGTTGGCTGCACCTAGTTCTTGCAGATGTTGTTGTCCAGCTACAATGGCTTTGTCTTTCCTGCCATTTTTTAGCAGTGCATCTATGCTGTGACCTTTCTTTTTCCCCAAGAGCTCTTTCTGAAATGCCTAAATGCATGCTGATACTATCACCAGCTCCATTATTCGGATGGAGATCTCAGTTTCTGATAAATTGCATTTGTTACCCTTGCTACGCCATCTACTGACAAACTGGTCTGTTGATTCCTGTGGCTACTGCCTGTAGGACATCAATATATGGCAGTGAATTCTAAATTTCACTCTTAATCGGAGCTGATCTTCCAGCACTTTCCATATCATTGCGGATCTTTCTGCTCCTCTTCAGATAAACCTAAGGTATTGATTCTGTGTAATCCCTCATTTCCAACTGCTCTTAGTACCTTTACAGCCTGTTTTTCTGGTTCTGCAATCACTTGGTCTGCAAAGGATAACTGCATTCTTTGTTTGAAAAGGTGGAACTCAGATAGGATATCCATGGCCTTCTAGTTCATGCTGGGAAATTTGGTATCCATCTTCCTGCTGTTCTTTGCTTAAAACTTGCTTTGAGACTTGTCATATGACTCTATGCTGTTTCCCCTTTAAGAAATTCTCTGTATTTAGATTAGCTGTTTGGATTGAGAGGGGCAGGTGCTTGACAGTGCTGTGTGTTTATCTTGCTTGCAGCACTGAAGCCTGTCTGTTTACACAGTTGTTCAACAGGCAGTTCAATTGCTTTGTTTCGCTAGAGTTTGTTTATGTTCTTCATGCTCGAGTGGTTTAATGGTATTTTTATAGCTGTGGCTGCATGAATGGAAGCTCTTCTTCACGCTTGAGTGATTTGATGAGTTTTTAAAGCTTTGGCTGTGTGGATGAGGCTCTGCAGTGATCGAGGCTTTCCCGTGTTTTTTGCAATTGGACGCCTCCTGTAATGGCACAAACCTCAATCAGTCTGGGACAGGAGTTAGGTCTTCCCACTTTTTTTGCTCCCATTGAGCCTTTGAAAAGAATTGATTTTTTTCAAGCAGCTCAAAGCTATTTTTTTAAACCGGTATCCCTCAACCGTTGGCGCAATAACTCACCCGATTTACTTGCAGGCTGTTGTTCTGAGCTCTGTCTTCCACAGCTGGTGCTAGGTTCTTTCTTCTTTCCACTTTTTGGGCCAGTATTTCTGTTGAACTTTCTCTCCAGTGGCTGTAGGAAGGGTAGTTTTTACAGCTGTTTTACCTGTGGTCCTCAATCTTAGACTTCGTCTTTTCACCAAAGTTACCACCATGTAATGAGTTCTTTCTGTTGTCTGATGCAACACAAATGAGATGTGCGGAGTCCAGTTATGCTGCAGATTTCAAACAGGTTTAATACAGCTAAACTATTATATACAGTACAGAGCAAACTATTTACAGAACCTTACTCTGGGTGTTACAGTTGCAGAGTGACGCTGGCCTGTAGTCACGTGACTGCACCCTTGTACTTAGCTCATTAGCATTCTAAGATCATAAAAGGACATCACTCTTAAAGGTGATTACACAACAATCTGCTCAGTATTTTCAGCACTTTCTGTTTATATTTCAGATTTCCAGCATCTGCAGTATTTTGCTTTTCTATTCTACATATTCCTGGCTTAGAAATTAGTTTTGGCCCATTTTTTCAGTATAGAACAGGCAACCCACTCAGAGCATGCATCAGATGACATGACCACAAGCAAGACACCACAGATATCTTTCAGGTAGCAGTTATGCTTGTAATGAAACTTCTCCCACCATAAATTTCACAAATTGCTTAGTTTTTGTCATCTTGTCTCCATGGTGACTATTAGCAATTGAACCTTTTTGGGCCTTTTTCAGGGGGTTGGCAAGCTGCAACTAGTGGAGTGCCACAGGAATCAATGCTGGGGCCTCAACTATTTACAATCCATATAAATGACTTGGATGAAGGGACCAAATGTATGGTAGCTAAATTTGCCAATGACACCAAGATAGGCATTTATTGCAAGGGGAATGGAATATAAATGTAGAGAAGTTTTACTGCAGCTGTACAGGGCCTTGGAGAGACCACATCTGGAGTACTGTGTACAGTTTTAGTTTCCTTATTTGAAAAAGGTTATAATTGCATTAGAAGCAGTTCAGAGAAGTTTCACTCGATTCATTCCTGGGATGAAGGAAGTATCTTATGAAGAAAGGTTGAACAGGTTGGGCCTTTACTCATCGGTGTTTAGAAGAATGTGAGGTGATCTTATTGAAACATATAAGATCCTGAGGGGACTTGATAGGGTGGATATTGAGAAGATGTTTCCTCTTGTGGGGAGACTAGAACTAGGGGCCACAGTTTAAAAATAAGAGGCCTCCCTTTTAAGAGATGAAGAGTTTTTTTTCTCAGAGGGTCGTTACTCTGTGGAATTCTCTTTCCCAGAAAGCAGTTGAGGCTGGGCCATTGAATTTATTCAGGGCTGAGTTAGATAGATTTTTGATAGACAAGGGAGTCAAAGGTTATGGGGGGGCAGATAGGAAAGTGGAGTTGAGACCACAACCAGATCAGCCATAGTCTTATCAAATGGTGGAGCAGGTTCGAAGAGCTGAATGTCCTACTCCTGTTCCCATGTTCGTATGCCACATTACCTAACCAACATTGCAACTGTAATTTGTGCCTCATTTGGGCATTGCGACTGTTGAATTTGTATTGCTGAATCCTTAACTTCGTAGATGGTGTTTTTTGTCATCTCAAAGAGAAAATATATCAGCTACATTAAAAGTTAAAATTCAGGGTTCAAAACTTGTGTCAAGTAAACAACTTTATTCTTTTGGATTTTTACAGACATAGGCTTTAGATAAAACAACTGTCCCATACACAATATACAGTGAATCAAATGACATGATTGATGACCAAACTAAATAGAGTTTGTTTATTCAGCTTTACTATGTAGGGTTGCTGCAGCTTTGAGGTTTCTTACCCTGTCTAAACATTCATTGTGTTCAAATGAAAAACAGATAAATATTTCAAGGTAATTGTTTTCTACAACAACTATACAATAACAAATTAGTTTGACACTTAAAGCAGAGCTGTACAAATTCAAATATAGTCTTATAGTTTTATTTTTGAAAGCTAATACAATTCACAAAATGCACAATTATTATGCACTAAGGAAAATAGGTACATGTGCACTGGAGGTAGTCTTACTGTAGCTCAGGAAACAGTGCTCTTCAACACAAGGCACAGTGAAGCTTTTGTAGACGGTAAAATTCATGAGTTTGGACTTTGTTCCTTCTCTTTTGCAAATATATGCATTCAGATTTTGCTTACATTTGATTTGTTGTTTCCAGGACCCATAATTCTGTTCAATTTTTGCATGCTTTCCAACACAAAAAGCCATTGTGATAGAGTTGTGTAAATATCAATTGTTTTAAAACAAGAAAAAATCTGCAGGGATTAAGACATTATACCATACTGCCCCCACATTTTTGAAGAAGTTAGTACAATATGGTTACAATTTTGCTTTTCCTTTGCCCTCCTTAAGCCATATTTAAATTCCATACTAAGAAAAGTAAACTATAAATGGTATTTAATGTAACATGTTTACATGTATTCATGAAAATGGAAAACTGCTCAACAGTTTTCATTGATGAAGAAAAAAATGTGTGCTGAGTAGGTTCTAAATTTTATATCATATTTTTTAAATTTTGCTAGAACTGTCAAACTGTACTTGAAAAATTCAAGAGACCAGTTAATATTCAGAGTAATGTTGTAATACATTTAACAAAGCATTTCACAGACCCAAATAATTCCTATGAATGAATATATATATATATATATATATATAGTACATCTAGCTTTTACTGTCATGTTTGACTGCGTGCTTTTTCTTTTCTGTGTCATACTTCAAAGAACTATTAAAAGAGGAAAAAAACGAATCATTTTCAATATAAACAGAAATACTTCACTGAGAGAGTAGTCAGAATGTCTGTACCCTCTGATTGACCTCAGCAGTCACACTTTAAAAAGAGAGAAAATGGCAGTCATTTAATGCTGGGTGCTTCTGATTTGCAACCTGAAACATATAATAACTATCTGCAAAGTTCCCATACCAAACAATAATTAAGCTCTGACTGACCTGACCCTGTGTTTACTTAACAACTATTACACTTTGTAACCTTAAAGAATGCAACTCCACCTTCGCAGTAGAATAGTGCCATATGCATTACAAGATATGATCCTACTACCCTTGTGAAAAAGTACATCATTCAACAACCATAAACAAAGTCATAATGGATCCTCTGCCTCTTTCTCTCTTTCTCTTTCCCCCTCTCTTTATCTTGCTTTGAATATATGAAGAAAGTTGCATCTAACACGTCAGTCACATTTCTCTTGTCACGCTTGAGTATTTCATACACATATTTAAGTATACAAATTTCTCACAATTGTAGCTCAAATCTTGTGTTCATCAAATTTCAACAAATCAACCATACAGGAATGGAGTGTAAAAACTAAGGAAAATGCACAGGTAAGATTACAGTGAACTATTATGACGCATGGGCCCTAGATTTCCTGCAGGACTGCCTCACCAGTGGAAGAGTGGTGGAGTGGGTCTTATGTCCACCTGAGTAAGACAGGCCCAGACTCTATCCCAAATCCTAAGGACTGAGTCACCTGTACAGATGGTGCCCCCTAAGAATAGCCCCAGGAAAACTGGAACAGTGTCATGCTACTCTAGAGTAGCTGGGTTTTTATTCGAGTGATTTGGATCCTTATGAGTTATATATTTTCACATATTTTGGAATGCTCCATATGTTCAATGTACAATTAGAGCCAGGGAACAGAATATGTGATGGTTAAAAAGCCCAGACAGGGCAACCTAACCACCACAACAATAGAAGAAACAAATTATAACACATATGGTGCAAAATTTAGCTTTGGGACACTATGAGTGGCCTTAAAAGACCAAACTGGCATCCGTGGTGCAGACACACACTTCTGATGCAAGTCACGCCAAAAACCATATTGGTGAGAGTCCACCAGAACTATGCAGAGTAGGCAGATCATGGCGGCAATCAGTGTGTAGCGCTGGTTTGACATCAGAGCGGCTACTTCAGAGCTCAATGCTCCAGCTAGCACTATCTCTTAATCAAGTATGGCTGAACACGAGGCTGTTAAGCAGCAGGAAGGACCCCAACCACCACCATCCCCCCTCCCAACAGTGCTATTTAAAAGGATCATCAACTACTTTCAGGTTAGTTGCTGATTTATTTCTCCTGGCTGATGCTTGATTGTGCAAGTTTTTGCTGGTTTCTAGAGATTTTTAAAGTTGCTAAAGTTTATAGGAAGTGGGAAGACAGGTGCTGAAGCAGTTGGTCCTGACGTCAAGCCTTCTGCACAACCACTTTGTCTAAGACATGGGTGGAGGAATAGGAATTCCCTGTGGAATTCAGCATGACTGGGAGAATGAGCAAAGGCCAGGCAGAACAGGACAAGCTGCTAGAAGAGAGAAGAGGAGGAGGGGGAGAAGGGCTCTCAGCAGGAGGCCATATCCACCCACGGTGTTCAGGTAGCAATTCTTCTAACCAAACCTCAGCGAGGAACAATGTGTGAGACATCTGCACTGCAGTAAGGATGTTCTCACTGTAAACTGCCGCAACTGCAACATCCGAGCAGGGTGAAGACTGCATTGCCAGTGACTGTGAAAGAGACTGTGGCCATGAAGTTATATGCGGCAGACTCCCTCCAAGTTGGAGCTAAACATATTTGTAAAATCAAGCAGTTTGCCATCCACTGTTGTTGTAAGGGAGGTCACTGGTGCACGCTATTCAAAGTGAGCTAACTATTTCATTCTCGTCAGTCAGAATAAGCATGTCTCTTGGCGACGACAGCAGTCTTCCCCATAATACAAGGTAAAGGCCTGCTCAGGTTGGGAAAAAGAACCCGACCCGAACCCAACCGATCCACAGCGGACCGCGACCGACCTGGCCCAAGTCCCTCCAATTTCGTCCCGAGCCCAACCCGACCCAAGCCTGACCCCACTCAGCCTGACCCGAGCCCGACCTGACCCGACCCGGCCATCCCTTTACTTACCTTCTGACCGGTAAGCTCCACGAAGCTGCAGCATGATGACGTCATAGTGATGTCACTTGCTCACTCCGCAGACTCAGTTTCGTCCTGGACTCCCAGCTCAGCTAAGTTTTTTATTTTTAATACTTACCGGCAGAGCACTTACTGTGTGTGTCTGGCCCGACCCGACCGGAGCCCGAAAGCTGGACCCGGAAGACGGACCCAACCCGACCCGAACCCGACACATGTCGTCGGGTCTGGGTCGGGTGCAGGCCTTTAATGCAAGGTAGAATTAATTGTCCAAATATCATTTTTCAGGTGCCACATGTCAACTCTGAGATGTAACGCAACCGAAAGGAATTCCACTCCCTCGATGTTCAGCTGGTGTGCAACCATACACAGCAAATAACACAGGTCCGTGCCCGGTATCCTGGCAGCAGTCATGATGCCTTTATTCAGAGGCTTTGAAAGTGCCCTGCAGTACTCAGCAGAACGGGTGTCAAGATTCATGGTGATCTGCAGTATGCTACATAACCTTGCTATCATGAGGACACAGCCTTTACCACAAGCAGCTAAGGACCAGGAGGAGGAGTAAGAGAGAAGGAGGAGGAAGAAGAAGGGAGGAGGTAACCTAGACAGTTGCTTTTTGGCTGGGCTATCCAGAAACAATTCATTCAACTGCGATACAAGTGACTGCAACCACAATTCCCCATTCACCACCAGTCCCACACCTTACCTTCCCTCTGTTACTGGCCATCACTGTGTCTGCTTGACCACAGTGCAAAAATAAAAGCCAACGCAAAATAAACACTCCAATCACATTTAAAAATCAAATCATGCCATATTACATACAAAAATAAACTAATCAGCCTTGTGCATTTCCTTTGTGGCTGTCTTCCATGTGCCCCAGTCCTTCTACATAGTGCTACCCCAGTGTCTGCAGCATGGCTGGCAAAAGGCTGCAGACTTTCACTCAGAGAGACTGCAGATGGCCTTAGAAGATGACTTTGAGAAGCTCTGGGCCTAGAAGACCCAGTTTTGGATTGCACCCTCTCAGCATGGGCGACAGCAGTCTGAGCTGGCTGGCTGACAGGCAACAGCAAGGATACTGGCGGAGTAGACAGGAGGATGAATGCTGTCATCCTGAGAGAGGACAGCAGGTTTGGGCTCCACGAAGTCACTGCCACTCCCACGGGCAGTGACTCAGCAATTGTAATAATCTGTTGGGCAACTGGTCACTGGACTGCTGTGACACTCTGCAAGCGCCTTTGAACACTAGTATTTGCAACTATGATAAAGCAGTCTGACCTTGTGTGACAGCAAATTAACCTTGCACGACCTCATTCTGAGCTTCCATTGCAGCACCTAGATATTGGGTGGCTTCTGCATGTATTGCAATGGAAGCTGAGACATTGGGAATCAAACACTGCATCATGGTTGGGTCCACAGTGTGCTAATGGAGTTAGCCACCACTTGCACGCTGGAAAGGATGGGCCACAAGCTCTGTGCAAATCCCTGTGCAAAGTTGATGCCAGATTCCTCCATGCTCCTTGACATTGCACATTTCATTGTGCATACCCATCAGAGCTCTTCAACCTGCCCCAAAGTCCTCATCTTAGTCCTCTGCAGCAGAACTCATGTGCGATCTTGCCCTCCACAGAGCTGGCACCTACGCTACCCTTACCCCCTGCCCTGCAGATGGAGTTTATTTATTTATTTTTATTTAGAGATACAGCACTGAAACAGGCCCTTCGGCCCACCGAGTCTGTGCCGACCATCAACCACCCATTCATACTAACCCTACAGTAATCCCATATTCCCTACCACCTATCTACACTAGGGGAAATTTACAATGACCAATTTATCTATCACCTGCAAGTCTTTGGCTGTGGGAGGAAACCGGAGCACCCGGCGAAAACCCACGCGGTCACAGGGAGAACTTGCAAACTCCGCACAGGCAGTACCCAGAATTGAACCCGGGTCCCTGGAGCTGTGAGGCTGCGGTGCTAACCACTGCGCCGCCCCAAGTTGTGGGGAATCATGGGTGAGCCTGATCCCGTGCGTTCCCGGAGGCAGCACTGTCCAACCCGACCCGACCCGACCCGACCCGAGCCCGGCACATGTCTAGTCGGGTTCGGGTCGGGTAGCCAGGCATTAAAATGTCCGAAACCAATTTTGTGTCAGACATTTTTCAGAAGTTCTTGGGACACAGGATGTTTGACTCCAAATTGAGTCTTTCTGAACCCATTTCATGCCTGTAAAAACGAGTGCAATTGGGTCTGTTCCCACCCCTATCACTCTTAACAATGCTCTAACACATTAACCAGTAGATCCAAGCAAAGATCCATAACCCAGGACTCACAGGATTATCACAAATACAGTAAGACACAATCTGAGCTCTTCAGTTTTCCCTTCCAACTCGCTGCTCCTTGTTGATGTGGTCTGTCTGATGTCTGTCCACCTCACGTACTCACAGTCCCTCCCACTGGCATTTCTTTTCGCCTTCTGCATCTCTTTTACCCATTTTACCCCTTGTACTACCAGCAGCTCTGATTAGAATGCTATCCTTTCCTCTCTCATGGATTCTTTATCTACTTCCTCCTTTTCTGCCATGACTTTTTAAATTGTTCTCTACTATCTTATGGTTTTAGTTCAATTCTAATCTCTTTTTAGTTTTACCCTTTTATAAGAATGTTTCCATTTATTCTTTGTTAGCAATTTATCAGTGTTATTTAATTTGGCCCACTGATTGGGAACATTGTAGCGCTGTCTCACAGTATAACATAATACTTACACCATAGAGTTAGACCACTCAGCCCAGCAGGTCTGTGTTTGTGCTCCACAGGAGCCTCTCCCAACCTACTTAAACTCAATCAATATATTCTTCCATTCCTTTCTCCCTCATGTGTTATCTAGCTTCCCCTTAAATGCATATCTGCTAGATACCTCAACTACTCTATGTGATAGCATGTTCCACATTCAAACCATTATCCTACACACTCAATTTGTCTATATTTTTTCCATTCATTCATGGGATGTGGGCGATGCTGGCTAGGCCAGCATTTGTTGCTCATCCCTAGATGCCCTTGAGAATGTGGTGGTGAACTGCTTTCTTGAACCGCTGCACTCCATGTGATGTAGGTACACCCACAGTGCTGTTAGGAAGGAAGTTCCAGGTTTTTGATCTGGCAACAGTGAAGGAATGGCGATATAGTTCCAAATCAGAATGGTGCATGACTTGGAGGGGAACTTGCAGGTGGTGGTGTTCCCATGCGTCTGCTGCCCTTGTCCTTCTAGGTGGTAGAGGTCATGGGTTTGGAAGGTGCTTTCAAAGGAGGCTTGGTGAGTTGCTTGCTGCAGTGCATCTTGTATATGGTACACACTGCTGCCACTTTGTGCCGGTGGTGGAGGGAGTGAATATTTCAGGCGGTGAATGTGGTGTTGATCAAGCAGGCTGCTTTGTCCTGGATGGTATCGAACTTCTTGAGTGTTGTTGGAGCTGCACTCATCCAGGCAAGTGGAGAGTATTCCATTACACTCCTGACTTGTGCCTTGTAGATGATGGACAGGCTTTGGGGAGTCAGGAGGTGAGTTACTTGCTGCAGAATTCCCAGCCTCTGATTGCTCTTGTAGCCACAGTATTTATATGGCTGATCCAGTTAAGTTCCTGGTCAATGGTAACCCCCAGGATGTTGATGATGGAAGATTCAGTGATGGTAATGACATTGAATATCAAGAGGCAATGGTTAGATTCTCCCTTGTTGGAGATGGTCATTGCCTGGCACTTGTGTGGCACAAATGTTACTTGCCACTTATAAGCCCAAGTCTGAATGTTGTCCAGATGCTGCATGTGGGCACGCACTGCTTCAGTATCTGAGGAGTTGCGAATCGTACTGATCACTGTGGAATCATCAGCAAACATTCCTGTTGTGATAGTGCATCGGTTAGTTTTTTTTTTAAGATAGTATGTTGGATAGAATAAGTATAATCATTTGAATATATGTTTATGCAAATATATATGTCATCAGAGGAAGTGATGTAATATCATGTGTTGCAGCCATGTTGCTCAGTCAGTAGCACGTGTAAGCAGAACCTCTATGCCAGCCTTTTGACTGTGTTTGTATTAGTCTAAAGCCCCTGATAATACAATATGGTGGCAGCGGTGGTGAATCGGCAGCATTAATCAGCAACTGAATCGACAATGGAATCAGAGGCCATGCCAGAAGCAGCATGACTGGACCATAGCTCTCATATTAGGAGAGCAAAATGTGAGTCATGAGGTGTTTGAACGCACGCTAGGTTTGCCCTGCCCCAGCAAAGCGAAATTAGCCACAGTTTTAGCCAGAGACCAGGGCAGCATCTTGTTTGGGCGTGCATTTCTTCCTGTCATTGCCATACTTTCAAGCCACTAGCCCACTCCATCGCCAGAGCCCCTCCCGCCTGCAAGCTCAAAGTTTGTGCTGCAGCTACACAGCTCAGGGTGTGGCATCAGCTCAGCTTGGTAGACATTGTGATTAGCTGCAGCTCCCATACTGAGACTTGCTCTTTCGGGGAAAAGTGATAGAAGGCTGTGGTCATGGCGACCAGATTCCCTGAGATGAACTGGAAAGTGTCCGATGTCCCAGGCGAGTTCAAATTATTCAAACAGAGGATGGAGTTATGTTTCCTGGACCGTGAAGTTATGGATCCTGAAAAACAAGCCATAAAAATCAGGATTGCGGTAGGAAATGAAGGGCTACGCAGAATAAATATCTGTGGTTTGGCTGATTCTGACCAGAAGGATCCTGCAAAGTTATCGTCAACATTAGAAGCCCAGCTCAAAGTGAAAGTAAATTTTAGAATACACTGCTTGGAGCTCATGTGATATAAACAGAAAAGCAATAAGTGTATGGATGATTTTGTCAACGAATATAGGAAGAAAGCAAGAGAATGCATATTTACAGATGCGGAACTATTGGAGCGCATTATGGAGTTGGTCATTGCCTCCACTCCCATACTTGCGTTCCAGAAAGATCTACTGGAAAAGCTGAAAGGACATGGCGTAGAGAGCGTGTTACAGGACGGATGCAGATAAGAGGCCATTGTGGCTGGACGACAGTGTTTGCAAGCCTTAGGGTCTGAAATGTCTGTTGGTGCAATATCCAGGGCACCTAAGCAAAACAAGATGTGCAGTAACTGCAGGCTCTCCCACAAACCGTGTAGATGCCTGGCATATGCAGACATGTGCAAGTCCTGTGGGCTTAGAGCGCACTGGGCCAAGCTCTGCAGAAGGCTCAGCAGCAGGAACATAGGGAGAATCCAGAGCGGGCAGCAATCTAACCGCAGATGCACGCCACCCAGAGGCAAAGACAGGTGAGATAGTTCTAGGCATCGTCACAAGTATCGACCCATCCATGAAATGTGGGGATGCCTGATCCGACCAAATGAGGTGGATCAAGGTGAAGATAATACTGATGAGCAGCTGGTTCACATGATCATCCTAGTGGAACAGGTTAATTCCGTAACCAAAACGGAAGCTTTTGGAACACCACAGATCATTTGCCCAAATAAAGCTGGGAGACATCGACTGCGGGTGAAGGTCGACACAGGCACAAGTGCCAACCCTCTACCATCCCGCACTCTTAAAGATATATACCATGAGTCTTGGATATTGGTGGTCAAGCCCACAAGCGTACAGTTCACTGCTTACTATGAATTGCTAATGAAGTGCCTAAGTTCCCTAAACCTGGAATGCAGGTAGAAAGATTCAACCTTGTCTGGGCAGACATTTGACAGAGTGGATGTGTCAGGACCCACATTAACAGGATTGCCAGCATGCAACAAGCTCAATATGTTCACCATCCATGAGCTGACCTTGTCAAAAGATCGCAGCAATCAAAGTGCGTACAAACCCATGGAATCAATTCAAGACCTCCAGAAGTTGTACCCAGACCGTTTTGATATGGTTGATAACTTCCATTATGATGCAGTCTTTCACCTCAGAGAAGGCTCAACGCCATCCACCGCGGAAATGCAGCGTGCACATTCGGGAGAAGCTGAGGATCCAACTGGACGGCATGGAGAGACAAGTCATCATCCGCCGAGTGCAGCATCACACAGACTGGTGCAGCTCCATGACCACCATGGTCAAAAAAGTTCTAATGGAATAGCTGAACGCATGATCAAGATAGTCAAATAACCAATCAAAAAATGCATAGAAACTGGACAGGACGTCCAGGTTGCATTGCTACTTCTTCACGCAACTCTATTAAACTCCAATTGCCATCATCAGCAGAGATACTGTTCGGTCAACCAGTGACAACCACTTTACCAAGCTATCACCTCACTAAGTCATCCACAACCACACAGCAGCTATATTAGAGACAAGACAGGCATATATGATGTACGTGCAGCTGCTGAATTATCACCACTTTATGTTAGCCAGAAGATGAGGGTCTTACACCAACAAGAACAGACATGGATTCCAGCAGAAGTGTCAATTGTATGCAAAGACCATGATCTTATGAGATGACGACACCAAATAGTGAGATACTCAGAAGAAATTGGTCTCACCTTAGGGGACACTCTGCCAGCCATGAACAGGACAACCAACCAGCATCGCCTATGTGCATGCGTGTTAATTTTTCTGATGCAGAGGGAACAAGCAACACTCCAAGCACACTGACAACTGAGGACAGTCAGTCGAACACAATCTTCAGAAATGAAAGGACAGTAACCCAAAATCACACCCTCATGTAGTTGTTACAAGGTCTAGTCGAATCAGCCGACAACCAGTATGTTTCCAAACGTAGACAATACCTTGATGAGTAGCATTCCAAGTGTTGGTGTTACAGTTGAATGTTCCATGTAAATAGTGTTTAGCATTGTCATTTTTTCTATTCTACAAGGGATACCTATCCATGTAAATATTAGTGTTGAACTATAGGGTTTTTGTTTTATCTTTGGAATTCTCTACCCCAGAGGGCTGTGGAAGCTCAGTCATTGAGTATGTTTAAAGCAGAGGTTGACAAATTTCAAAATACAAATGACATAAGGGGATATGAGGAAAGTGTGGGGGAAAAGGCATTGAAGTGGATGATCAGCCATGATCGTATTGAATGGCAGGGCAGGCTCGATGGGTTGAATGGCCTACCCCTGTTCCTATGTTCCTATATTCCTATTTAAGGGAAGGGGAATGATATGATAGTATATTAGTTAGTATGTTAAGATAATATGTTTGATAGAATAAGTGTAATCATTTGAATATATGTTTATGCAAATATATACATCATCACAGGAAATAATGTAATATCACGTGTTGCAGTCATATTGTTCAGTCAGTAGCATGTGTAAGCATAAGAAAGAAGAAGCCTCCCAATAAAGCTCTGTGTTCAACCTCTATGCCAGCCTGTGCTTGTATTAGTCTAAAGCCCCAGATAATACAACAGTCCTCACTTTTATCTCTCTGCTACTTCATTCTGCTCCTAAAACCATGTTTCTTTTATGTAACCGCCTTCCAAAATCCACCTTGGACATGCAACAACTTCTATTTCCTCATGTCTTGAACTAAATGGCTGTACCCTGTATTCTACCACCAGCTTACGGCATCCCTGCTGTTCAATTTGATTCCAGTATTCACAGCTTCCACTCATACTCAGTATAGAACATCACATACTCCAGGGTGTGAGGGACAGAACAACAACAACAGCTTGTATTTATATAGCGCCTTTGATGTATTAAACAGCCCAAAGCACTCACAGGAGTGATATGAAGCAAAATGTGACACCAAACCACATAAGGAGATATTGAGGCAAATGACCAAAAGCTTGGTTTTAAGGAGCATTTTAGAGGATGAAAAAGTGATAGAGAGGCAAAGATGGTTAGGGAAGGAATTCCAGAGCTTAGGGCCGTTGCAGTGGAAGGCACAGCTGCCAATGGTGTTGTAATTAAAATTGGGGATGCTCAAAAGGCCAGAATTGGAGGAGCTCAGATATCTCAGAGGGTTGTAGGGCTGGAGGAGTTCACAGAGAGAGAGATGGGCAAGGCCGTGCAGGGGTTTGGAAATAAAGTTGAGAATTTTAAAATGGAGGTGTTGCTTAACTGGGAGCCGACGTAGGTCAGCAAGCACCATGGTGATGGGTGAACAGGACTTGGTGCAACTAAGTACAAGGGTAACAGAGTTTTGATAAACTCAAGTTAGTGGACGGTAGAACATGGGAGGCCAGTAGGAGTGAATTGGAACAGTCAAGTTTAGAGGTAACAATAGCATGGATGAGGGTTTCAGCAG
The DNA here is from genome assembly GCF_036365525.1 of Heterodontus francisci. NCBI lineage: Eukaryota > Metazoa > Chordata > Chondrichthyes > Heterodontiformes > Heterodontidae > Heterodontus > Heterodontus francisci. Next base: position 40,541,011 of record NC_090389.1, on the reverse strand, counting down.
CATATAAACTGAGGCAGGGGCAGAGTTGTATAATGTTACGGAGGTAGAACTTGCCGGTCTTAGTGATGGTGCAGATATGTGGTCGGAAGCTCATCTTGGGGTCAAATATGACATCAAGGTTGCAAACAGCCTGGTTCCGTCTCAGACATTTGCCAGGGAGAGGGATGGAGTTGGTGACTAGGGATCGGAGTTTGTAGCAGGAACTGAAGACAATGGCTTGGTCTTCCCAATGTTTAATTGGGGGGTATTTCTGCTCATCCAGCACTGAATGTCAGACTAGCAGTCTGACAATTTCAAGACAGTGGAAGTGTCCAGAGAGGTGGTGGTGAAGTAGAGCTGTGTGTCATCAGCTTACATGTATCTATTCATGTAAATTGTGCACTGCAGTACATACTTATATTTTATTTCCCAATCCTGCATATGACAGTGCCAACATATAACTGCTAATCATGTGTGACATGTAGCAATAGGACTTTAATGTGGGCTAACAGCAGATGCAACATAATAAATGGATAGATTTGGCCATTGGCCCTCAGAATGACTCTAGCCTTAACATTAGCAGTGAAGATAGAAGGCCACAAAAGCTCGTTGTAGATTTTCCGTTGAAATTAATAGTAGCCCTAAACTAAAAAAATGTTCTGATCCGTTGTACTTCACAAAATACACATATTTACAAGAAAGAAAGAAAAAAAGAAAGGCAGGGAGGGAGGGACGGACAAAGGAACGGAGGGAGGGAGGGACGGAAGGACGGATGGACAGATGTCGCACCTTCCATTCCAAAGCACCTTCCAGCACATGAAGCACATTTGAAGGTAGTCACTGTCACAATGTTCTATGGAGGCCCTGGTCCAGGCATTGGCTAGGAGGAAGGAGATCATGCTTCCCTCAGGAGCAGAAATGCATCTCTGCAACAATTCCATTGCCAGTGGGAAGACATCACAAAGGAGGTCAATGCCAAGAGCTTAGTTCCCAGGACATGGCTCCAATGCCAAAAGAAGTTCAATGAACTCAACAGGGTTGTCAAGGTAACAATACTGGTCTCCTACTCTATGTTCACTCCTCCACAACCTCCAGCCTCACCACTCACAATACTTCCCTCCCCTGCTTTGGGCCACACTCCTTCAATCACTGCATCATATTTCACTTCACCTCATTCTCCTTGAACTCACACACTCACCACTTTTGCAGCCCTCACTTCCTCACACCTGATTTTCTGTTCATCAGCCATTCCACCATGACAGGCACAGATTCTAAACACCGCTTAGGGATTTCACCAACAGTTTCCCGTTTTTCTTGCATGAGAAGGTTGCCCACAACACCAGACAGTGGAGGTGACCAAGCCTGCCTGCACACCCTCTCCACCTCGAAGAAAGCATGCTAGCCATCGTGATAGATACATCGTGATGTGTCCATGGCAACTGAGTTTCTTCACACCTTGATCCTCTTTGTCCCTTAATACTTCTATTTCATCTTACACACTCTGCATGACAAGCTGCAGATAGTTTCAGTAGTCACTTCTCTCTCTCTCTTTCTCTGTGTTCTTCAGGCTCAACAGTAATCCTTATCCCTCTCTTTCATAGCAGGTGCTGAAAATATGGAGCTATCTCTATCCCTGAGGATCAGGAGGCAAGCCTTCCTGATGATGCCGCATCACTCAATCTCACCCTCACAAGTTAACTATTAGGCATAGATGTAACTGAGTTGTTTGATAACATTGGTTTTCATTCTGGATCTAGTGTTTGAGTTTATATTTGTATTCAGGTGAAGGCAAGACTCAAAAGGCAGGACCGAAGGAAGGCAATTGGATAGTAGTTGCAAAGATGGTAAGACTTTGCTGTCATCCCATCTTTTAGACTTTAGGTTATTTTTATCTTTATTTCTGTCTGAGCACCCATCCCTATGACCACCCCTCCCTTTATTGTTTGAAAGTCCTTTCTATAGCCCTATTTATCCTTTCAGCTATGAACTTGGTCCTAGCCCCACTTCAGGCGAAGCATGTCCCAGCAGTACAGCTCCTTTCTGTCCTGGTACTGGTGCCATTGTCCAATAAATTGGAACACCTCTTTCCCACACCAATCCTTTAAATTTCCTAATCTGTTCGTCCCATTGCCAATTTGCATGTGGCTCGGGTAATAAACCAGAGATTATCACCCTTGAGAGTCCATCTTTTAATTTAGCTCCTATCTCCTGATATTCCCTCAGCAGGACCTCCTCCCTTTCTTCCCTATGATGTTGGTCCTGACATAAACTACCACAACTGGATTTTCCCTTTCCTTTTCCAAGTTTCTTTTGAACACATTGATATCTCTTAACCTGTCATCAAGTTGGCTACACATCCTTCAAATCTCTTGATCATAACTTCAGAGGATGTGATCTATCCAGCTAATTATTGAATTAGCTATAACTGCTACATTTCTATTCTGCTCCTCTCCCCACCTTTGGACAACCCTCTACTCCTTGGTTCGTAGGTCACCATTGTTATCCTTGTAGCCTTTCTCCTTGTCTTTATAGGCATTAAAGATATTTTAACCACTGGACAGGACCAGTATCTGCAGGACTTTCTTCTCTAGCTCTCTTTGATTCCTTCTACACTGCTGACTGACAGTCACACTTTCACCTTTCTCCACCTGTGCTTTCCTCTGAGATGTGACTGTACTCTGGAGTAAGTTATCCAAAAATGTCTTCCACTCCCTTATGTGTCAGAGTGTGTCTAATCTGCTCAATGACTCTGAGCTAGATTGACTCAAGGTACAGCCATTTCTTGCAGATGTGGCAATTTGAAACAGTGGGCCGGATTTTGTTCTCATCGGTGGCGGGGGTGGGGGTGGGGGGTGGAAAATCAGGGCAGAATCACCCACCACGCAACCCGGGAATCCTGGTTCCGATTCACCCGGGGGCGGGATAGGCCGACATCGACCTTCCCACCCGAGGCCAAATAAGGGGCTCTTCCCACCGCCACTGGGATCTTACCAGTGGCGGTGGGGGTGGGGGGGGGGGTAGTAGCGGTGGTGGGGGTGACCTCCACCGCACGGGGAGGACTCCTTATTTAAGAAAGGCATCCTCCCAGTGAGCTTGGGGGTGTGGTGCCTTATTCATGGGCAATTTGTGGTCCCACCAAGAACAACTGTACCCCCAGGATCCCCCTCCCCCAGGACCAAATTCCCCCTCACCAGGACCTTCCGTCTGGCCCTGGAGACCCTGCCTCACCTACCTCTTTTCCAGGCCTCCAGCACTGGGCCTGGGTCCAAGGCCTCTGCAGTACCTGCAATGGCCTCTGCTCCTGGTGGTGCTGTCAATACTGCAGAGCTACTGGCCCTGTGATTGGCTAGTAGCTCTTGGGGGCGGGATCCCCATCCCTATTCAGTCTTTAAAGGGATGGGGATCCCGCCTCCTTAAACTTTGATAGCAAAAGATCAGAGGATCACTCCAGCAGGCTGAAAAAAATGCAGAGGTGGGGTTCCCCCAGACTTTTCAGCCTGGCACCAGGAGCCCCACCTCCTGTATAAAATCCAGTTCAGTCTTTCTGTCCACAAACTCCCACATGCAGACCACCCATGACCGCAGCCAAACTCTTTAGAAGGCAGACAAAAACAGTGACATCAGCAAAAGCTTCTTCTTAGCAATCAATGTTAACTATCAGAAGCAGACAACAGGCCAAACGTAAACCAGCAGTCTGAAATGACAAACCAGCAACTAACCTGTAACTACCGCATGGCCCCTTTAAATGGAGCTAGTGAAGGGCCAACCTGCCTGTCAGCGTCACAAATCATTGGCCGGGTTTATCACATGTCGCGGCAGTGCTGGCACAACCCAATTGCAAAAGGGTCCTCCAACAAGCATAGCACCTTTATTTAAATATGATATTAGTTTCTTTAATTAGTTCCAGTGTGCACGTTGGACGTCTACAGGCAAGCCCAATACAATATGGCTTCCTACTGCCTGCACTTCCTGCCTGCCATGATATAGACTTATGCACCTGTTTAATGCCTGAAAAACTGGTACAGTGCAATTGAATTTCTAGGCCAATGAATCTCACAAAACCAAGTGAAACAGATGGAAATGGAGGCACAGTGGTGCAGTGGTTAGCACCACAGCCTCACAGCTCCAGCGACCCGGGTTCAGTTCTGGGTACTGCCTGTGTGGAGTTTGCAAGTTCTCCCTGTGACCGCGTGGGTTTCCGCCAGGTGCTCCGGTTTCCTCCCACAGCCAAAGACTTGCAGGTTGATAGGTAAATTGGCTATTGTAAATTGCCCCCAGTGCAGGTAGGAGAATGGTGGGGATGTGGTAGGGAATATGGGCTTAATGCAGGATTAGTAGAAATGGGTGGTTGATGGTCAGTACAGACTCATTGGGCCAAAGGGCCTGTTTCAGTGCTGTATCTATCTATGACATACAATGGATGGAATAGCTTGACATAAAGCTTCAAATATAACTTAGTAACAATTGTGAGAGTTCCAATTAAATGAGCATCAAGAATTGTTTGCTTTTGCCAAATCAAATTGAAGGTTTTGGAGTAGGTCCACATTTATTTGCAGCTGACAACATTCTGGCAATATTGCTATAGTCTAATGAACCAAAAGTCAATCTCCATTTTTCTAATATTTATTGATTAAGGTACAGCTTGCTGTTACATACGGAACAATATGAATTACAATAACAAACTCATTGGAAATATTTCAATGATGATTTCCTGAATATAAATTTCTTGGTTGATCATCACCAATGTAGTTGTTAATTACTCAGTGTGGCCACAATATAAAATCAAGCAGAAGTTTTGGGGAAGTTGATATCTAGATCTGTGGTAGACAAATGTTGATCCTTCCATCATTCGACTGGGGAGGCCAAATTATGAGAAAATGTGAGTGTTATGCCAATGTGTTCTTTTGAGTGATAATTTTCTTTAATCCACTGACTGGAGATATGAATTTTTTTTAAAAAGACATTTTAAAAAGACAAGTTGCCAGCAAAGTTATCCTTTCAGCTTAAGACTATCACCTAGTTTGCTACACTGTATCCTACATTGCAAAAGACTGTGAGGAGAGAGACAAAATGTCTGCTCAATCCCCAGAAAGAACCATGACCCAGGAAATTTAATGGAACTACCCGTTCTCTCAGCAAGCAGAGAAATACTGATAACTGCTATGTTTGAATGACTGAGTGATGGTTATGTGACAAGCCTCTCCCCATCTGTGGTTATAAGCTGGTGTTTTGTCTGCAGCAAAGGAGAAGCAACTAGCCTCTGATATGAGCAGACTCTAAGTGGGGGTCCCCCTCGCTCTTTCTCTCCATTCCAGCTTGCTTTCAAATCCTGCTTGTTGACTTTTTGAATACTTTGAAGACTCCAGCTACAATCAGAAACCCTAATGGAGGAAATCATCTGCATTGCTATCTCCAAAAGACTCATCAAACCATTCATTCAGCTCTTCAAACTAAAAGCCTCAGGACCACTAAATTCAGCTGGAAGCTACTATATTAAGAATGGGATTCTAATAAGCAAGTGGAGACTGCCTCAGAGATTTACAGATGAAGAATGGACTGTTGTTCACCAGATAGTGGTACCACCCACGTATTGCCTGGAAATATTAAGGATAGCGCATGAAATTCCTCTAGCGGGACATGTGGGGATCTGGAAGACCCAATCACATATAGGTTGACATTTTTACTGGCTAGGTCTTTCCAAGGACATGGTGCAGTTTTGCAAAATATGCCAAATGTGCCAGATTGTGGGAAAACTGCAATCTGTCATAATTCCGGCACCTCTAATTCCCATACCAGTTTTTGGGAAACCATTTAGTAGGGTGTTGGTAAACTGAGTAGGACCTTTGCTGGAAACAAAAGCGGCACACCATTATATTCTCACGATCATGGATATGGCTACTCGCTTCTCAGAGGCCATTCCCTTGAGAACAATTTCTGCTAAGGTAGTGGTACAGAAGTTAACCCAGTTCTTCACTAGATATGGGCTACCGATTGAGATTCAGTTGGATCAAGGTTCCAATTTTATGTCTAAAATTTTTCAGGAAATTATAGGTATTTTTGGGCATAACACAGTTAAAGTTTTCAGCATACCACCCACAGACACAAGGGGTTTTAGAAAGACACCATCAGACCCTCAAAAATGATGATCAGGACATACTGTTATGAATACCCCCATGATTGGGAGAAAGGGCTGGAATTTCTTTTGTTTGTCACTAGGGATTCACCTAATGAGTCTACCATTTTTAGTCATTTTGAATTAGTTTATGGACATGAGATAAGCGGTCCTCTAAAACTAATCAAAGAAAAGTTTTTGGAACAAAGAGATGAATCCTCTGTGCTAGGTTATGTATCCGTGTTGCGGGAACAGCTCACGAGAGGCTGTAAAGTGTCTCAGGAACACCTTAAATCTTCCCAAACAACCATAAAGAAATGGGCAGACAAGCATGCCAAGACCTGAACATTTCAACCAGGGAATGAAGTGTTAGTATTACTGCCTTTACACGATGAACAGCTGAAAACACGGTTCAGTGGTCCACATAAGGAGGTCAAAAGAATTGGTAAAGTAAATAATTTGATTGACACCCCAGATCGCCAGAAAAAGAAATGGTTGTGTCATATCAATATGTTGAAACAAAATCATTGCCGGGAGGAGGATAAGCAAGTCCAGGTATGTCAGGTAGTAAGGACAGTAAAGGATGAAAGGGATAGTAAAGATGACGCAGAAGGAAACTTCGTCAATTTTCAAATTGAACCTCCTATCCAGTTAGCTAATACTGAATTGTTAGGGAGATTGGACACTATGCTTTCATATTTAGATGCAGAACAATAAGAAGACCTAAGAAGGCTACTCATAGCATTTAAAGTCTGAAGGGACAAGCCAGGATGTGCAACCTTAGTCACACATGATTTGAAACCTTTCCTATAAAACAGCATCCTTATCGCTTAAGTCCAGAGAAACAGGTAAAAGCATAAATCCAATACATGCTGGAAAACCACCTAATTGCACCCAGTCAAATCAGCTGGAGTTCTCCAGTGCTGTTAGTGCCTAAACCTGACAGTTCAACTCAGTTCTGCATAGACCTCAGAAAGGTTAATGCAGTAACAAATGCAGACTCCTACCCAATTCCTTGCTTGGAAGACTGCATTGACAGAGTTGGCAGTGCCATGTTCCTTACAAAAATAGATTTGTTAAAGGGATACTGGCAGGTTCCTTTAACACCCCGAGCTAAAGAAATATTGACCTTTGTCACACTGGATAGTCTTTTCCAATGCCAAGTGATGCAATTTGGGCTAAAAAATGCCCCAGCCACTTTTCAGAGACTAATGAACGAAGTGGTAGCCAGTATTCCTAACTGTGTGGTTTATTTTGACGATGTGCTGGTCCACAGTGGAAGGACCACTTGGAACAACTAGAAGCTCTGTTTAGTAAATTATATTCAGCTGATTTAGTGATAAACCTTGCCAAAAGTGAATTTTTAAAAGCTGGAGGAACCCACCTCAGGCATATAGTAGCACAAGGACAAGTGTTGCCAAGAACAGTGAATGTACAAGCATTGGTGGAGTTCCACACCCCTAGGCTTAAGTGAGAAATCATGAGGCTCTTGGGGATATGTGGTTTCTACTGCAAGTTAGTACCAAATTTTAGTACTTTAGCTGGTCCACTGAGAGACTTGCTACAAAAAAAAAGACCAAGGTAGTGTGGTCATGGGAGTGCCAAGCATCTTTTGAGAGGCTGAAAGCTATTTTGATTAATGAACCAGTGTTGGCTGGTCCAAATTTCACAAAGCCCTTCAAGGTAGCAATTGATGCTAGTGACCTGGGGGTGAGTACAGTCCTGTTACAAGACAATGAATAAGGCATAGAAAGGCCAGTGGGATACTTTTCCAGAAAGATAAATCAACACCAAAAAGGATATTCAACAGTGGAAGAAGAAACCCTAGGCTTATTACTAGCTCTTAAGTATTTTGAGGTCTACATGACTACAGAGAGATACTGGTATATACTGATCATAACCCCCAAGCCTTTGTGGAAAAATTCAAAAATAAGAATGCCAGACTATTCCGATGCAGTTTATTATTGCAGTCTTATCACTTAAAGCTTATCCACATCGTGTGGCAATATAATGTAATTGCAGATGCTTTGTCTAGAATTTAACTTTGCTTTGAGTTATCTCAGTGCAAAGATGGTACAAAGCAGAACTGTATTAGCTACAGGTAAAGAGTGAATGAGAATGAGTGTGTAAATGTGTTTGAACATGTTTTCATCTTCTATTTTTTCCACACTTTGTAATGAAACACATTTAAAAATGGCATTTCATTCCTCCAAGAGTGGAGGTGTGAAGAAAGTACTTCCATTTTTTGTTAAATGTTGAGAATTTGTGTTTTAAAACTGAAAGAAATATTCCATAGATGCTGGGCTTTTTGTTTCTTTTAAATAAAAGAGGTTATCAGAAGGTCTTTTGGACTTGGTTTGCAAAGAATATATACTGGAAGTCACCTGTCTTCAGATAAATACCAAGCAGGGGGATTTTGACTTGGGAAGATGTTTACAGAGAAGTGACAGGTCAAGATTTATAGGGGTCAGGAGCATTGACTCTTGAGATATTGTTTCTGGTTTTGCTTTGGACAGTGTGTTGGAGTTTTTAAAAATGAGCCAAGAGAACAATCACCCCAGCTCAGCCTTTTACATCTCTTTGAAAAGCCTGACAGTTTTTCCATCTCTTTGAGATGCTCTTAGAAGTGAGTATGTGAAATAGAGAAATTGATGCTACATTCATCCTAAAAGGCCTGCTTGAAACCCCTGTTACCGCATTTCTCCTGAGACACTGGAAAACCTGCCGGATAAATCCTTGACGCTGCCTGAATGAATTGCTCCAGAAAAAGATCCCAGTGACAGCATCCACGCATATTTGGGACATCAAATCAAAAAGGGACAACTAATATCTTTCCATAACTTAAATAATAGCAAAATATTGCAGATGCTGGAAATCTGAAATAAAAACAAGAAATACTGGAAATACTCATCAGGTCTGGCAGCATCTGTGGAGAGAGAAGCAGAGTTAACATTTCAGGTCAGTGACCTTTCATCAGAACTTTCCATATCTTCTCTTTTTTCTTCAAGAATTAGCAAGTATTTGACCAAAGTTTTTTTTTTGTCTTTCTTTTGTAACAGAGCTCTAAAAAGAAAATCTCTGGGTTTTTTTGAGTAAGCGGTGTGTGTGGGTGTGTTTGTGTATGTGAGGGGCTAAGGTAAAAAGGGAACCTTCATATTTCAATCTGTTTGTTAATGCTTTGCCTTGTTACAGATTAAGTCTTGTTTTATAATAAACTGATAATTTTGTTGTTTATTTTCATGCAGACCCCCACCTGCCAAGAATGAGGCATATTAATTTTGTCATATGAACATTGATTTTAAATTGTTGCTGGCGTGCAGAAATGACTTGTTAAACAGGTCAGCCGTGGCTGGAAAAAACATTTGCATACTAACAGAGAGTGCTTGTGGAGACAAAGGACCATTCCCTGACACATTCAACCCACAATGGACTTTGATCACCAGAGATTGAAGGTATGGAAGCCCGAATCCACAAACAGACGTGGTCAAACCAGCTAGTTACATGACTAACTTGCTGGGCAACTGAAGTTTTTTTGAATTGTATACAGAGTTTGAGAATGAGAGATTGTTTTGCACCTGGACTGTAAAGACCTCTCCTGGCTGGCTTGCCACGGACTGTCCTGTCTGCTCCCATCTCTTTCTCACAGAACTCCAAATCCACTGAAGACGTGAACTAAAAGAGAGAAAAGTCTCCCACATCAAACGAGGTTTAAGAAGAATACTGGGCCCCAATGAAAAGCAAGACCTACCTACAATCAAGGACTCTACAGTGAGCTTGAAGAACAGTAACCAAAACCATCTTCAGATATTGCCTCAAACTTTTCCACTTTATTTCTTCTGCTCTTTTCTGTCTCCATCTGCATGTGTTTATCGCGTATGCATGCTAGTGTGGGTGTGTCAGGTAAGCGTTAGCCGAATTAGAGTCTAAGTTTAATAAAGTTCAACCTTTCTTCTTTAAACCTAAGTAATCCTGCTTGGCTGGTTTTTTTTGCCTTACAATTGGAAAGCAGTGAACAAGGATTCACTAAGGGGGAGCTAAAAAAAAACGCTGTGTTTTAAACAAAACCCTGTTATGGTAAGATCAGGTGAACGCTGAGAGGGAACCCTAGACTCCTTCTCACCTGGTCGTAACATTTATGAAAGAAACCTGATTGGTGTATTTTATTCTGGGATAAAGAGTACTGTCTTTTTTTTATTCATTCATGGGATGTGGGCGTCGCTGGCTAGGCCAGCATTTATAGCCCATCCCTAATTGCCCTTGAGAAGCTGGTGGTGAGCTGCCTTCTTGAACCGCTGCAGTCCATGGGGGGTAGGTACACCCACAGTGCTGTGAGGGAGTTCCAGGATTTTGACCCAGTGATAGTGACGGAATGGCAATATAGTTCCAAGTCAGAATGGTGTGTGACTTGGAGGGGAACTTGCAGGTGGTGCTGTCTCCTTGTCCTTCTAGGTGGTAGAGTCGCGCATTTGGAAAGTGCTGTCTAAGGAGCCTTGGTGAGTTTCTGCAGTACATCTTGTAGATGGTACACACTGCTGCCACTGTGCATCGGTGGTGGAGGGAGTGAATGTTTGTGGATGGGGTGCCAATCAAGCGGGCTGCTTTGTCCTGGATGGTGTCGAGCTTCTTGAGTGTTGTTGGAGCTGCACCCATCCAGGCAAGTGGAGAGTATTCCATCACACTTCTAATTTGGGCCTTGCAGATGGTGGACAGGCTTTGGGGAGACAGGACATGAGTGACACGCCGCAGGATTCCTAGCCTCTAACCTGCTTTTGTAGTCACAGTATCTGTATAGCTACTCCAGTTGAATTTCTGGTCAATGGTAACCCCAGGATGTTGATAGTGGGGGATTCAGCAATTGTAATACCATTGAATGTCAAGGGGAGATGGTTAGATTCTCTCTTGTTGGAGCTAGTCATTGCCTGGAACTTGTGTGGCGCAAATGTTGCTTGCCACTTATCAGCCCAAGCCTGAATACTGTCCAGGTCTTGCTGCATTTCTACACGGACTGCTTCAGTATATGAGGAGTCATGAACGTTGCTGAACATTTTGCAATCTTAGCGAACATCCCCACTTCTGACCTTATGATTGAAGGAAAGTCATTGATGAAGCAGCTGAAGATGGTTGGGCCTAGGACATTATGCTGAGGAACTCCTGAAGTGATGTCCTGGAGCTCAGATGATTGACCTCCAACAACCACAACCATCTTCCTTTGCTGATTCCAACCAGTGGAGAATTTTCCCCCTCAGTCCCATACTCCAGTTTTGCTCGAGCTCCTTGATGCCATATTCAGTCAAATGCTGCCTTGATGTCAAGGGCAATCACTTTCACTTCACCTCTTGACCTCAGCTCTTTTGTCCATGTTTGAACCAAGACCGTAATGAGTTCAGGAGCTGAGTGGCCCTGGCGGATTGCAAACTGAGGGTCATTGAGCAGGTTATTGCTAAGCAAGTGCCACTTGATAGCACTGTTGAGAACACCTTCCATCAATTTGCTGATGATTGAGAGTAGACTGATGGGGCAGTAATTGGCCAGGTTGGTCTTGTCCTGCTTTTTGTGGACAGGACATACCTGGGCAATTTTCCACATTGCCAGGTAGATGCCAGTGTTGTAGCTGTACTGGAACAGCTTGGCTAGGGGTGCAGCAAGTTCTGGAGCACAGGTCTTCAGTACTATTGCTGGAACGTTGTCAGGACCCATAGTCTTTGCAGTATCCAGTGCCTTCAGTTGTTTCTTGATATCACGCGGAGTGAATCGAATTGGCTGATTGACCGTATCGGTAACTGGGTAAACATTTAAATATATGTTGTGACCTGTGGCACTCCTCCCACCTTGGTCGTAACAGAGGTTAAAGGTGGGTTTGTGGAGGCAGGACAGTACTAGATAATAAGGCTTTAACTGATGCTATAATGTAACCCCCTGACTCTCTCACAGCAACACATGGTGCAGCTAGCATTTGTGCCCTTATCAGATGTACCAGATGACAATGCTCCACCAGAAGAGGGCAAGTTTCCTAGGCTGAGAAATAAAACTAAAGTATAATTTTATTAATATTTTGCTTTGTCTACAGTGATTGTCGACTGTTTTTACAAATGCATTTTCTGTGTTTGATCCAAACTTGGTTAATTATTTTTTAAAATAACTGGTTTTCATTTTGTATGACGTAAACAGTAATTGATTTTACAAATGCTTTTAGTTTGTATGTAAGCTTAGATTTCAAAACTACATCTGCAATATTAATAATGTTTAAAATGTAAAAGATATACCTAACCTTGTATGATAAAATATAAATGTTGTTCTGGTTTCAGGATGCTATATTTCTGCAGAATAGTCCTTATTGATTGCAGCATTTTTCTTTACAGTTATATTCAACTGTCGAATGCAAGGATAAGGGCAGCTTTTCGTGGATCGCTCTCCAGGAGCTCCAGTGAAATGGAATCATACACATAGATGTCCATGACCTTTGTCTTTTAGTAAACCACATGTGTGCATTTTCTAATTGTGTTGGATTTCCCTTACAAGTAATGGCAAACCCATATCCCAGGGAAGCAATATCTATCTCCGTTATACCAATATGATTGCTTGACTCCCATTATATGTGCTTTTTATTCCTGAGAAACCCATGTCAATGTCCAAGGCCCATAGTGCAAGGCAACAGCAAGGATGAAAAGAGTGAAGGGAACAAGACATAAAGCAGAAAACAATGATTAGCTTGAGCTATTAAAGCCTGAAACTCATTGAAATAAGAGAAAGAAGGAAAGAGGGGGTCTGCCATTTTGAGATCTTGGGAAAGAATGAGTTAAAGAAAAATAAACTTTTAAAATATTTGTTATTGATTATTATTTACCCTACAACTACCTATGTGACTCTAATAATCTATTTGTGCTCGGTTTTAGAGAATTGGTGCTGGACTCATGAACCGCAACTTCAGACCATAATCTCTGTCACCTGCAAGAAATTGATATTATGTAGCTATGTCATAGAGCAGAGATATCAGATTTTCCTATCCAATTACAGTTCTGAACAATTGCACTCAGACACACAATCATAATCATGATTGTAACATTTGCGTGTAGGACTGTGACTGTTTGGTAATGCAAGCGAGTTAGAGGGTTTGACAGCCAGGCACTGAAATTTGTAGATTAGATTGAAGTAATAAAGAAACACACCTTGCATTCTGCATGTGTCTTTAAATAGTCTAGATTGTTATTATGTATGAGGATTTCAGAGGCTGATTAAATTCATGCCTTGGTTACTGCTTTTGCAGTTGACATCTGTTTCTGTTTATGTTCATGTTCATAGACTGTTTAAAATATTATAAATTTGACTGTAGTTTTATTATTTCAACAGTACTTTACATGTTCTATGTTACAGGCATCGCTCTGATACATCTGCTGAAGAGGCCTACGGGGGAAGAAAGGTCTTTCCAATCAAAAGGAGTAGCCATCTTGTAGGATTGGGTTTGGAGTTCCAGTTGCAAAAGACTGGAACTCTCTAAGAACTGATAACTGCAGCATTTGGAAAGTACAAAGAGGAAATTCACAGAGTTTGTCTAGTGCTGCAAGATTAGCTTTATTTAAAACCTATCAGCTCATAATCAGTAATCTCTTGCTAACTTAGAATTTGAAGGAATAAGTAAATTAAGACTGCTGTCTAGATAATTTATACAAACACCTCTGAAATCAGAAAACACTTCATAAAGTGGAAACCTTTCCTGCTTATGGTTTCTGAGTAACTGCACGGATGGTACAGTTGCCAGCACCCAGGATGTCAAGGAAAGCATTAATGGTAAAGAATCATTGATTGTTTCTGATTCAGCAAGTGAAGAAAAGCAGAATTGAATAATATTGATTGACTGTTGCCTATAGCTATTCGGCTGGGAGTTGGAAAGATGCTGGTTAATAGGTGAGCAGCAACCATATTAACACCAGCCATCAATAATTCATAGGAGCACAACACTCCAGATCCTCTTTTAACTCCTCACATGGGTCAAAACATTTTCTTATTGAATGTAAATCTCTGTAAATAGTGCATGTCAGTCCAATTTGTAAAACTAATGTGACATCTGTAAATCCTGAGGGATGGCTTTCTTTGTACAATTCACCCGTGGCAGTGGCACCGATACCCATCTGCCATCTGTGAAACACTACCATTTATATGTAGTGCCATTTTTATGTTGTTTCAGAGCAGACTAAATAATGGTACAGAAAATTGGTAATTTGTATCTCACTGTTTTCTAATAGAATTGCAACTTTGTCAAGTAATGTGCTGAAGTGGCTCATTTACATACATACATACACAGTGTATTGCACACAAAATAAAGAACAGTGCTAGGTGTCAACATAGAAGCCTAGAGTTTCCTTGAATTTGTTATACCACTGTTGCCCCTTTTTTAAAAAGAAATCATCTGCTGCTACCCTGTGAGAGGCAGTCAGAATCAGATGTAGGTCTTGGTAGAAACAAATGCATTTCCAAGCTTCAGTTATCACTGTATTCATTTTGCAGACCATTCAAGCTTGCAATCTCTTCACTTTAACCTTTATCAGCTGCTGTATCTCATTTATCCCAGAGTATGAAAACAGTACAAGCCCAGGAAACACGAGGTGCAATTCCACTGGATCTCACTCTGACAGATGCAAGTGAGGCCAGTGGTGACTCTGCAGTCAAATTGTGAGAAGGTTCAAAAAGCGCAAAGGTTCACACACAGTGGAAGCAGCTTCCAACTGATATTCCTTGCCAGAAATTATGAGAATATTCACCCCCAGAATGCAATCCAAATCATACAACATGTGTCAAAATACAATACTCAGACTTGCCATTTGTTATCACCTTCTAAATTTCAACATTTCAAAAATTGCTCCAAATATTGCTGTGTTTCAGTATTACTACCATTGCTTCTTTTACACCTCTCCCCTCCCCACTTCTTACATGTAATAACTGCCGTGAGAACTCCTACAGATACGATACTCTGTCTTACAGGAAGGTGTTAGAAGGAGGTATCAGTGGTCTCTCAGTTGGTAGAACTCTCGCTATTGTGTTTGATTGCTCAGTGACCAATTGCTGTGTGCTGTGGTTATAAGACTGCTCACTTTGCTGTCAGTCAACCCTGAGGGAGCGTGGTTCCAAAAATGAGACTAAGTCAGATCCAGGCAGCCATCTGAATAAAGCCCACACACACAGAAACCATGAGTCTAGTTTCTTTATGCTTGGGTATGAAACATAAGACTCGCCTCTGAGTCAGAAGGTTGTTGGTTCAAGTCCCACTCCTGGACTTGAGCACAAAAAATCAAGGCTGACACTCCAATGCAGTATTGAGGGAGTGCTGCACTGATAGAGGTGTCATCTTTTGGATGAGGCATTAAACCAAGTTCCCATCTGCCTTCTCAGGGGGACGTAAACGATCCCATTGTACTAGCTTGAAAAAGAGCAAGAGAGTTGCCCCAGTTCCTGGTTAATGTTTATCCCTCAATCAATATCACAAAAACAGATTATCTGGTCATTATCACATTGCTGTTTGTGGAAGCTTGCTGTGCACAAATTGGCTGCTGCGTTTCCTACATCACAACAGTGACTACACTTCAAAGTACTTCATTGACTGTAAAGTGTTTTGAGATGACCAATGGTCGTGAAAGGTGCAAGATAAATGCAGCCTTCCTTTTATTTTAAAAAGTTCACTCCTTCTCACAATCACCATGCAACCTAAACCCGTGATATCAAAGAATGTCCCAAACCTATAAAACAGTAATTCTTATCAAATGTTTAGAATTGTACACTGTCTTTAATAGAGCCAGTGGGGAAAGTTTTGATGTCAAAATTTGCTGCATTCGAGCATTTAATTTACCACAAGTGTCTTTCAGTGAAATTAATTTTGTGTAAAAATGTTGGCAACCTGGTTGACTTGAAATATGATAAAATGCTGTGGATGTTGGAAATCTGAAATAAACACAGAAAATACTGGCAATACATAGCAGGTGTGGCAACAGCCGTGGAGGGAGAAACAGAGTTAACGGGAAGGATTTTCCGTTTGGGGTTGTGACCCTAATGTCGGCATCAAATGCGGGTCCCAACACATCACCATGTCGGAAGCAGTAACCCAACATGATTTTTGTAGGATTGGCCAATTAGCCAACTAAGGACAGCGGGCAGGCTGTTGAAACTGGAGGGATAATAGGAGGCCCTTCAGCACTGAAGGAGCTGCAGCCTGCCATTACAGGTAAGGGAGAGAGAGGGGACCTCCACCCTGAGATGCCCTCTCAGCAATTTTAAAATATTTGGAATTAAAAATGGTCACAGCAGCCAGGCCACCATTGTAAATCACTCCACAGTGCCTCAAAGTGATCTGAGAGTGCTGGTCTCCCAGGAGGCTGCCTCCAGGCATCTGCCATGCTCCCAATGCCATGGGAGGCCTGCAGGAGTTCCAGTTGGCTTCTGATCAATGGTTTTAATTGTTTTTTTAATTGCGTTAACAATACCAGAAAAATGGCCGGAGTCGGGACAATGGCAGGGAATACGTACGCCTGTCAGCATAGGGAAATTCCTTGCCTGCCCACCTCTGTTCCTACAAGTGATAATAGGACAAGTGAAGAAACAGTAGATGTGGCTAGAGGAGGTCGAAATGGGAAGTCAGAATCATTACCAACAGCTGCTGTGCAAAAACATAAACAAAATCGGAAAACAAAATTGGGGCAGTGGTTATGATCTGAAATATTGTCTTAATGTCGACTCCAGAAGGCTGTAAACTGCCTAATGGAAAGATGAGGTGCTGTTCCATAAGCTTATGTTGAGCTTCATTGGAACAGTGTAGGAGGCCATGGTCAGAGTGAGAGTGGCGCAATGAATTAAAATAACAGGCAACCGGAAGCTCAGGGTCATGCTTGCGGACTGAACGAAGGTGTTCTGCAAAGTTGCCACCCAGTGTAGAGGAGACTATATCATGAGCAGCAGATACTCTACTAAATTGAAAGAAGTACAAGTAAATCACAGTTTCACCTGAAAAGAACATTTGGAGCCTTGGGCGGTGAGAAGGGTGGAGGTAAAAGGGCACCTGCACAAACATGGGAAGGTGCTATGGGAAGGAAACTGGGCGCTGGGGGTGATTGAGGAGTAGATGAGGGTGTTCCAGAGGGAATGGAATGCTGAAAGGGGAGGGGAATGGAAGATGATTTTGGTGGTGGCATCATGCTGGAGGTGGCGGAAATGGCAGAAGATGATGCATTTAATGTGGAAGGTGCTGGGGTGGAATGTGAGGACAAGGGCATCATGCTGGAGGTGGGTAAGGGGTGAGAGCAGAAGTATGGGAAATGGAATGGATATGGTCAAGGGCCTGGTCAACCACGTGGGGAGGGGGTGGAATCCACGGTTGAGGATAAAAGAAGTCATAACGGAAGCGCTGGTATGAAAGGTTGTGTTGTTAGAAAAGATGCTCAGAAACGTTGATATGGAGGTTGCTTTGTCTTGATTTGAAATACACTTTGTATTAATCTTTCCCAATTTACATTATTTTTAGCTGAGAATTATTGTCATCTGCAAAGCATGTATTATTCCATGACCTGAAAAAGCATGGAAATATTTTCTTGGCTGAATAATAGCAATGGAAGCACAAAGGTTAGCATGGTATAATAGTGTTGAGTATAATTTTTCATACAAAAATTAAACAGTTCTTCGATTATTGAGATCATGCGAATCTTCAGTACAAACAAATCTAATACAAAGTCTGAACAGAACAGAGGCTAGGATTCTTTTTCCCCTAATTAACAGGGTATTGTCAGTCACAAAGGACACATACAAATTTCAACCTATTCTCATCCAAAATGACATATTTTGTTGCTTTAAATTTGGCTGTTTCCTCATAACAATCAAGCAAACCCTCTCTAACACGACTAGATATGGAAAAATATTGGATAACCAGTGGATAGCGCTTAACATTGCCCTTACATGAGATGTTAATGGCTATGGAAAATGACATATTGGCCTCAATATTAACCCCTTCTGTCATGCATGGAGGAGCTGTGATGAAATAAACAATGAAATGGAAGTATTATGAATTTAAAAAGTCAACTGCTGAACAAAATCACAAGCACACGGACACTTATATAAAGTCAAAATGGAGTTATGTCTATGTGACCCCTCCTGTACTGGAAATCCACAGACTTGTCTGCAAAGATGAGGCTTGTTAACCTCATCTGAAAGAGCTCTGGGGAGAAGCCCTTTGAAATTGCAAGGAGCTAAGCCTATTAATGTCTCTGATCGACAAGAATGGATTAACAGGATGTTGGAGACAGTCTGGCTCATAGTCAAACCAAGATGAATAAGGTGTGAAGCAGTAACATCATAATAGAATGATTCCTATTCAAACTTCAAACAGTGGCCATGGTTATCATACCTTGGCCCATCATGTGGTCACAACAGGGGAGAGGGCCATGTATCTCCTAACAGAACATGCAAACTAGGAGCAGGAGTAGACCATTCAGCCTCTTGAGCCTGCTCTGCCATTCTATAAAATCATGGCTGATCTGTTTGTGGACTCAACTCCACTTTGCTGCTGAATCTTGATACCCTTTGACTCCCTTGTTTGTCAAGAATCTGTCTACCTCTGCCTTAAAAACATTCAATGACACGACCCCCACCATTCTCTGGGGAAGAGAGTTCCGCAGACACACAACCCTCTAAGAGAAAAAATTTCTCCTCATCTCTGTCCTAAATGGGAGACCCCTTATTTTTAAACTGTGGCCCCTAGCTTTAGTCTCTCCCACAAGGGGAAACATCCTTTCAACATCCACCCTGTCAAGTCCCCTCAGGATTTTACAAGTTTCAATAAGATCACTTCTCATCCTTCTAAACTTCAACGAGCACAGACCCAGCCTGTCCAACCCTCTTCATAAGATAGCTCTCTCATCCCAGGAATCAGTTGACTGAACCTTCTCTGAACTGATTCCAATACAATTATATCCTTTCTTTAGTAAGGAGACCAAAACTGTACACAATATTCGAGATGTGTTCTCACCAATGCCCTGTACAACTGTAGCAAAACATCTCTACTTTTATATTCCATTCCCCTTGCAATAAACAACATCATTGCATTTGCATTCTTAAGCACTTGCTGTACCATGCATACTAACTTTTTGTGTTTTGTGTACTAGGACATCCAGATCCTTCTTTATCTCAGAGTTCTGCAATCTCTCTCCATTTAAATAATATGTTGCTTTTCTATTTTTCTTGCCAAAATGGACAAGTTCACACTTACCTACATTATACTCCATCTGTCAAATCTTTGCCCACTCACTTAACCTATATATATCCCTTTTTCAGACTCCTTGGCCGGAATTTTACGCTGGGTGGACGGGAGCCGGACTCCAATGTAAATGTCGGTGCCGATCCCGCTTCCACCCAGCCTGGGGATCCGTCCCGTATTTTACAGATCCCCAGGCTTTAATTGACCCGAGGCAGGACTTCCATCTGCTTGAGGGAGGAGGTCCCACCTCAGTGAGCTGCTGGCCAATTAGCGGGCCGGCAGCTCTTAGTCTCAGCAGAACCACTGGGAGTGGTGGCCACTGCTGAGACTGCAGCCCAGCCGACCGAGGAGGATGCAATGGAACCGGGACAGAAGGTAAGTTCGGGCAGCCTCACCAGGGGAAACGGACGTGCCCTGGTGAGGCTAGGGTGGTTGTTTGGGGGAAGGGGGGTGCGTCTTTGATCCCGGGGTTGGGTTGGGAGGCGGGGGCGGCCCTCAATCGGGCACACTGTGCCCGATTGCCAGGCCCCCTACCCGGGGTGCGGAAAGGCCGGCAGCTATCACTGGGCGGCCTTTCACGTCCCCGGCACACCCGCTTGCCACGGGTACAATACCCATGGAGACGGGCGAGGGCCCTTAAGTGGCCATTAAGTGGCCACTTAAGGGTCTTGATTGGCCTCGGGTAGGTGGGCCGCTTCTCAACCCCCACCCCGCCCCCCCTGCCGGACCCTCGTAAAGTTGGATGGAGGCGGAATCGGGGCGGTTAGGCCTCCCGGAGCCTGCCGCTCAGTTTTACACCGCCCCCACGCCACCATCCGACCTACTGGGGTGGCATAAAATTCCGGCCCTTATGTCCTCTTCACAGTTTACTCTCCTTATCTTTGTGTCATCAGCAAATTTAGCAACCATATATTCTGTCCCTTCATCCAAGCCATTGATATAGATTGTAAATAGTTAAGGCCCCAGCACAAATCCCTGTGGCACTCCATTAGTTACAGCTTGCAAATCTGAAAAGAACCCATTTATGCCTACTCTCTGTTTCCTGTTAACTAACCAATCCTCTATACATGCTTATATGTTACTCCCTATACCATGGGCTCTTATTTTGTTTAGCAACCTTTAATGTGGCACCTTGTCAAATGCCTTCTGGAAATCCAAGTACACCGCATCAACAGGTTCCCCTTTATCCACATTATTTGTTACTTCCTCAAAGAACTCTAATAAATTAGTCAAACTCAATTTCCCTTTGGCAAAACCATGTTGACTCTGCCTGATTGCATTGAGATTTGCTAAATGACCTGCTATAACCACCGTAATAATAGATTCCAGCATTTTCCCTATGACAGATGTCAAGCTAACTGGCCTGAAGTTTCCTGCTTTCTGTCTTCCCCCTTTCTTGCATAGTGGAGTTACATTTGCTATTTTCCAATCTGATGAGAGCTTTCCAGAATCGAGGGAATTTTGGAAAATTAAAAGCAATGCATCCACTATCTCAGTAGCCACTGCTTTTAAGGCCGTAGGATGAAGTCCATCAGGAGCTGAGAACTTGTCAGCTTTTAGTTTTAATAATTTTCTCAGTACCCTTTCCCTGGTGATGGTACTTGTTTTATGTTGCTCCCTCCCTTTCAAATCTTGATTCACAATTATTTCTGGGATGTTATTTGTATCCTCTACAGTGAAGACAAATGCAAAACATCTATTCAATTCCTCCACCATTGCCTTATTTCCTACTATTAACTCCCCAGTCTCACTCTCTAGAGGACCAACACTCACTTTACTTCTTGAGTTCTGATGAAATGTTTCTCTCTCCACAGATGCTACCAGACCTGCTGAGTATTTCCAGCACTTTTTATTTCAGATATCCAGCATCCGCAGTATTTTGCTTTTATTTTACTCACTTTACTTGCATTTTTCCTTTTTAAATACTTGTAGAAACTCTTACTATCCATTTTTATATTTCCAGCTAGCTTTCTCTCGTACTCTAATTTCTCTCTCATTATTCTTTTAGTTATTTTTTGCTGTCTTTTATATTCTGCCCAAATTTCTGACCTGCCACTACTCTTCACTGAATTGAACGCTTTTTCTTTCAATTTGATACTATCTTTAACTTAAATAAAAACAAAAAGTACTGGAATTACTCAGCAGGTCTGGTAACATCTGTGGAAAGAAAAGCAAAGTTAATGTTTCAGGTCTGTGACCTTTCATCAGAACTGGCAAAGGTTAGAAACGAATTAGGTTTTAAGCAAGTAAAGAGGAGGGGGTGGGGGAGAGAACAAAGGGCAGATAGAGCAGAGGGAGATTAAATAACAAAGCTGTCCTGGGACAAAGGCAAAGAGTGTGTTAATGCTTGTGGTGAATCACAGATTTCTAGCATCTGCAGTATTTTGCTTTTATTCCTATCCTTAACTTCTTTAGTTAGCTACAGATGGTGCATCCTTCCCCTAGAGTGTTTCTTTCTCACTAGAATGTATCTTTGCTGTGTGTTATGAAACTAATGTGAGAGATTTTTACCTTAAAAAAGTAGCTGTTTGCAGAGAGGAGATCAAGTAACATCACAGAAAGCCTGTAAGAAGGATTCAGCAGACAAGAGAAGAACCCTGCTGACCGAGAACAGCCACGACACCAGAGACATCACAAAGTAACTTTGAAACTAACCATCTGTGAAGGTAACAAACTACAAACCACCAGCTTTGGGCTGTATTACAACCACTAGAGTTCTACAATACCTCTGGAAGTTCAAGACCACGAATAATCAGGCCTGTAACTTTTTAAAAAAAGACTTATCCTCCCAAGAGGACTCAATAATCTTCTGTAAACCACGAACACTTACCTCACTTGGGACATAAACTACCTTTTACCTTTTCTCTCCATCTAACTATTCTTGCGGATGCATGTGTAGGTGATTGTGTGAGTGCGATCATTTTGGGATTTGTCAAAAAATTTATAGTCATTTGTTTTTTTACTGATGAGAAAAACCTGCCATTAGTCTGTTCATTTGACCCTAAAGACACTCAGGGGATAAGGCATCATTTTAACAAAACACGATTGCAGTCAGCTGGGAAGTGAACAGTGGGAATCATCCACACTGCTTACCACCTGTCTGTAACACCTTTCCACCCCTAATCCCAATAGCACATGGGAGAGAATCAAGGGGCAAGGGATTAAAGACTTACATATTGGAATGAGTCCCCAACACACCAAATTTTTTGTGTCAGCGGATATTGCACAGTGTTAGTCCAAGTTGCAACTCCTCAGATACTGAAGCAGTCCATGCCCAATTGCAGCAAGACCTGGACAACATTCAGGCTTGCGCTGATAAACTTCAAGTAGCATTCGTACCACACAAGTGCCAGGCAATGACCATCTCCAATAAGAGAGAATCTAACCATCTCCCCTTGATGTTCAACCGCATTACCATTACTGAATCCCCACTATCAACATCCTGGGGGTTACCATTGGCCAGAAAATTACTAGACCAGCCATATAAATACTGTGGCTCCAACAGCAGGTCAGAGGCTGAGAATTCTGGGATTAGTAATTCACCTTCTAACTCCCCAAAACCTGACCACCATCTACAAGGCACAGTCAGGAGTGTGATGGAATACTCTCCACTAGCCTGGATGAGTGCAGCTCCAATAACACTCAAGAAGCTCAACACCATCCAAGACAAAGCAGCCTGCCTCATTGGCATCCCATCTACCACCTTAAACATTCAATCCCTCCACCACCGGTGCACAGTGGCAGCAGCGTGTACCATATACAAGATGCACTGCAGCAACTCACCACGCCTCCTTCAACAGCACCTTCCAAACCCATGACCTCTACCACCTAGAAGGACAGAGGCACCATGCACATGTGAACACCAGCACCTGCAACTTCCTCTCCAAGTCACACATCATCCTGACTTGGAAATATACTGCCATTCCTTCACTATCACTGGATCAAAATCTTGGAACTCCCTCCCTAACAGCATTTACCCACACCACATGAACTGCAGAGATACAAAAGGGCAGCTCACCACCACTTCTCAAAGGCAGTTAGGGATGGGAAATACATGCTGTGATGTTGATATCCCACAAATGAATAAAACAAAATTTGAATTGTGCTCCCACAATGCAATTGGAAGCAAATTTAAAATTCACTGCAACTGTCAGGGTCGGGAAACCCGGCAATGAAATGCTGGCTCCATAAGGGAATTGGAAATACAATAAAAAAATATAAATGTGGCCCTGCCGTTAAGTTCAGCAAGACCTCACTATCTCCGGCCTTGCCAAGTTCTTCAGCAGTTTGCAGCTTCCCACGCATCCTCCCTGCCTCCCCATAAATATTGGGGCCATTGTTTTTGAGATTGTCCAACAGCAGCTCAACTGAATAGGGCACCAAAACATTTCTCACACTGCTCTCACATTCTGTCCTCCCACATGATCTTTTTGACTCAAATCTGAATCTGAAAGTACTGCAACGGTCAGCTTCATCCTGCAAAGGGCAAGTAGCTGTGATAATGTACAACTGCATGGTACGCATAAGCTACTTCAGCACCAATGACACTGGTCTTTACAGAACTGTCTTTGGTTGTGAAATATTGAACCAAATTGCTGGTAGCATTCTCTCTGATGCTTGATGTTTCTGTGTGATCATGTCCTTTCTCACAGTAGAAACACCTTTATTTTTAATGAAGAATGTCACTGGGCATGTGGTGAATCACGCCATCACTGGACGATTATGTTTTGCAATCTAGTTTCTAAATTCTGGCTCTGATAAACAATTATCCCTAAAGAAACAGGCTTTTCTGTGTATGTTTAGGCATTTTCTTTCCACTCATTAACATGTAACATTAAATAATACTGCACCAATAAGGTGTCATGCTAGATGTTAGTGTCACTTTATTTTTTCAAGGTATTGGCACTGATATCACTATTATGATTATATCAGGACTAGAGTCTGTCCTTACAATTAACATAATACCAAACTTTATAAAAACAAATGCAGAACAAAATCTCCATTACACGGTACTTCATTTTTTTTTTAAACGGACTTTCCACAAGCATATTTTTAGAAAAGTTTATGCCCACACAGAGATTTTGTGAAAATTATGCTTAATGTTATTTTGAAACTCTGGCAGAGGCTAAACTTTTTCTGACTGCTTCTTCCACAGAATAAAAAGAAAGTGAACCTAAGAACAACCTTCAAAAGCTCCAGACAATTTGGCTCCAACCAATCGCTCAAAGTCCCTTAGTGGTATTTCACTGGGCTATATCGTATTGAGGCAACTTATCAATACATTACACTAACCTATTTTTGGGCCTCACAATTCATCTAAGAGGCTTTGCTTCTGTGGTAGCAGCATCAGCATGAAGGCAGCTAGAATATATCAATAAGGGGCCTAGCGATTGTCTTCAGATCTAATCCAAAATTTGTTTACCCTGAACGCAGCAGGCTTCAAGCCTACTCCATTCAGGGTTACCTGGTCTACATGCAACCTAACTAGTGGTTCTTTTAAAGAGGCCACCACCAATAAGGTAAGTTCCAAAATAAATACTTACTTGAATATGGAACAAAGAGGAGTAAGAATGTTCACAATTGTCTCCCACCCCCTGAACTCACCTGAGACCCTTGGCCAGCGTCCTAACTGGTTCTTTTCGTGCAACATCACCCCACAGCCCCCCACTCCCACCCTTGCCTCTAGTGAGCTGCCTCTAGGGCCGCAACGTGGCACCCTCAGTTCGCAGGTACTATCCAAATACCGCCATTACACAAAATTGCTGTTGTTCTGCTCTTGGTTTAATAAGGTGCCTGCAACAAACAAGTGTTAGGTTTGCATCCCAATTCAGATATTCAGATGCAGTCTAATTTCCAGGCCAATGCCCCCATGTCTTTCCAAGACTTAAACATTTCAGATATGGAAAATTCTTCTAATGCCTCTCTCTTATGCCTGTCTCTGTCAGCAGGCCACAAGAAAAAAATCATCATTTAGGCAACTCCTCTTCCATTACAAGTTTTCTTGACTTGCTCTGTTTTACTGATACTGATAGCATGACCTTTGGTTCTATGAACTTTCCTCTCTTAATCCTCCTAAGGTTCCAAAACACAATTCTATATGTCTGCACTTGTGTTCCATCCTCACTTTTGAAATCAAGACTCATTACACCATCTATTTCTTATCCAGAATATCAAAAACTTTACCTTCTTCAATCTTCCAATTCTTTTACAGACCTTTAGTATTGTATAATCACTACCTCTGAACTGATCTTGTCTTCTACTACTGTTTTCAACAGCTATTGTGTTCTTGCACTGTGGACCTTGGTGCTTCATCTATGTTTCTCAATTTAATAAAATATCAGCTCACTATAGGAACATAGGAGCAGGAATAGGCCATTCAGCCTGTCAAGCCTACTCTGCCATTCAATTAGACCATGGATGATCATCTACGGCAGCAACACTTTCCTGTGCTATTCCCGCAATCCTTGGTGTCATTAACATTTGCTAATTTACGAGAACTGACTGAGAATCAAATGATAATTAATTAAGAATAGGAACAACACAATAATGTACTGCAGAGAGTAGCATTTCTAATTTAAATTTAGTAAGATTATTGATAGTCTAACAGATTAAATATTACATTTCTCAAAACATCATCTTACAGGGTTTAACAGTTATTTGAACAATCCCTCAGATATAACTTACTCCAGCTGCGCTACATAAGTTTAACTCAGCTTGGTTTTCTGTCTTTGATCAACTGAGTAGTATTTGAAAGGCAAAGATGATGTGCTCTTAAATTTTCCATTTAAGGTGCGAAAATCTTAAAAAGTGAAAAACTGAAAGCCGTCTACCAAGACAACAACTGGGAGACTGGAACTTATTCCATGAATTGTCACCTGGTGACTGTTCTTCTTTCAGCTTGTTTCTAATATTGCTGCAGAGGGAAAATACCCTTACAATGGTTAGATGATTTGTGTTGCGGAAGAAGTTGATTTGTCATAATAACCAGTACTTTTCTTTTGAATATTACATGGTTCTGACTAATTTATTTCTCTGAGACAACCCACTAGAATGCAATATAGATACCAATATAAAGTTTCTTTGTCATATTGTGAAGGACAGGAATGACTTCAAGTCTAAAGCAAAACAGATTTTAGTCAGTACATCGAGTAAATTGAGTGTAACTAGACCAGGATATTGATCACAGTTGTCTTCTACTAAACAGTACAGCTGTTTCCTGTGTTTAAAAACAGGACCATATGTACCAACCGTGACAGTCAGCTTTTCGAGCCTTGTGTCATCTTGTTGGCATTTAACAAGAAATAGATCAGGAGTTGTACATGGTAACCAATTAGACCAGTTGAAATGAGAGACTGCAGCCTGCCTAACAATTACATCAGTTGGAGGATGGAACCCAAGACAGATATTACATCAGGCAGCAAAATGTTTTAATGATTTGTGTTTATAGGTGTATTTATTTCGTGTTTATCTACTAAAGAGTTATATCTAGCTCACCAATGCCCTTTAGGGAAGTAAATCTGCTGTCCTTATCTGGTCTGGCCTACATGTGACTCCAGACCAACAGTGCAGTTGACTTTTTTTTTATTCTTTCATGGGATGTGGGCATCGCAGGCCAGGCCAGCATTTATTGCCCATCTCTAATTGCCCTTGAACTGAGTGGCTTGCCAGGCCATTTTGAGGGCATGTAAGTGTCAACCACATTGCTGTGGATCTGGAGTCACATGTAGGCCAGACCAGGTAAGGACAGCAGATTTCCTTGCCAAAAGGACATTAGTGAACCAGATGGGTTTTTACAACAATCGACAATGGTTTCATGGACATCATTAGACTAGCTTTAAATTCCAGATGTATTAATTGAATTCAAATTCCACCTTCTACTGTGGTGGGATTCGAACCCACATCCCCAGAGCAATACCTGGGTCTCTGGGTTACTAGTCCAGTGACAATAACAGTATGCTACCGCCTCCCCTTAATTCCTAACTACCCTCTGGAATAGCCTAGCAAGCCACTCAGTTGTATTCAAGGAAGCGGCTCACCACCATCTTCAGAGACATGAGCAATGAATGCTGGCCTTATCAGCGACACCCACATCCTGTGAATGATAAAAACAAACAAGCTGCTAAAATACATATTTTAAAAACTATTAATTTTTCTTAAAGAAGCTTTCTAATACATGCCCACCTGTTGTAATGTGAAGGCTTAATTTCTTCCAGACTATTTGTAGCTGTCCTTTTAATGAGGTATGAAGGATATTGCCAGATGTGAATGCAGTAACTGGCAATATTTGAGGATTTCCGTCACTGCACTCTCGCCAGGAGCCCAATGCAATATTCACTGTTTGCCTGGATGTGTTTAGCAGCAACAATAATCAGGGTTTAACGCCATCAAGGACAGAGCAGTCTGTTTGACTGACACTCCTGTCACTGGATTTTAAACCACCCCTTCCAACAGCTGTGTACTGGCTACAGTGCAAACAATCTATAGGATGCGTTGCAGCAACACATCCAACTTGCTTTGACAGCATCTCTCAGCCCTTGTGATCTCGACCACTGAGAAGAAAAAGAGGTGGGATACCATGGGAACAGCATCACCTCTGAGTCACGCATTATCCTGGCTTTCTTTGTTTACATGCTCATGCTGAAGGTTCCTTTGTTGCGGGAACAAGAATAACAACTTGCATTTATATAGCACCTTTGGTGTAAAGAATGTCCCAAGGCACTTAGCAGGAGTGTTATGAAACATAATGTGACAGTGGGGAGAGAAAATTTAGAAACTGAGGAGAGAAACTACACTGTTGGTATGACAGGATGGAGAACTTTGAGGAGTCACATTAATAATCGATAAGAACATAATTGAAAATTAAGTGGAGGCATTTGGTTAAATCCATCAGAAAGCAAAAAATGCAGCTTCTTGTACTTGTTCTTTCATATTTTTATGTACTTCAGTTTTAGAACATAGAACATAGAACAGTACAGAACAGTACAGGCCCTTCGGCCCACGATGTTGTGCCGAACCTTTGACCTACTCTAGGATCAAACTACCTACATACCCTTCATACTACTATCATCCATGTACCTATCCAAGAGTCGCTTAAATGTCCCTAATGTATCTGCTTCTACTACCACCGCTGGCAGTGCATTCCACTCACCCACCACTCTCCAAGTAAAGAACCTACCTCTGACATCTCCCCGAAACCTTCCTCCAATCGCCTTAAAATTATGCCCCCTGGTGATAGCCCTTTCCACCCTGGGAAAAAGTCTCTGGCTATCCACTCTATCCTCTCATCATCTTGTACCCCTCTATCAAGTCACCTCTCATCCTTCTTCGCTCCAATGAGAAAAGCCCTAGCTCCCTCAACCTTTCTTCGTAAGACATGCCCTCCAGTCCAGGCAGCATCCTGGTAAATCTCCTCTGCACCCTCTCTAAAGCTTCCACATCCTTCCTATAATGAGGCGACCAGAACTGAACACAGTATTCCAAGTGTGGTCTAACCAGGGCTTTATAGAGCTGCAGCATAACCTCGCGGCTCTTAAACTCAATCCCCCTGTTAATGAAAGCCAAGACACCATACGCTTTCTTAATAACCCTATCAACTTGGGTGGCAACTTTGAGCGATCTATGGACATAGACCCCAAGATCCCTCTGTTCCTCCACACTACCAAGAATCCTGTCTTTAAGACTGTATTCTGCATTCAAATTCGACCTTCCAAAATGAATCACTTCACACTTTTCCAGGTTGAACTCCATCTGCCACTTCTCAGCCCAGCTCTGCATCCTGTCAATGTCCCGTTGCAACCTACAACAGCCTTCCACACTATCCACAACTCCAGCAACCTTCGTGTCATCGGCAAACTTACTAACACAGCCTTCCAGTTCCTCATCCAAGTCATTTATAAAAATCACAAAGAGCAGAGGTCTCAGAACAGATCCCTGCGGAACACCACTGGTCACCGAGCTCCAGGCTGAATACTTTCCACCTACTACCACCCTCTGTCTTCTATGGGCCAGCCAATTCTGTATCCAGACAGCCACCTTTCCCTGTATCCCATGCCTCCTTACTTTCTGAATGAGCCTACCATGGGGAACCTTATCAAACGCCTTGCTAAAATCCATATACACCACATCCACTGTTCTTCCTTCATCAATGTGTTTTGTCACATCTTCAAAGAATTCAATAAGGCTTGTGAGGCATGACCTGCCCCTCACAAAGCCATGCTGACTGTCTCTAATCAAACTATGCTTTTCCAAATAATCATAAATCCTGTCTCTCAGAATCCTGTCCAATAATTTGCCCACTACCGACATAAGACTGACTGGTCTATAATTCCCAGGGTTATCCCTATTCCCTTTCTTGAACAAGGGAATAACATTTGCCACCCTCCAATCATCTGGTACTACTCCAGTGGACAGTGAGGACGCAAAGATCATCGCCAAAGGCACGGCAATCTCTTACCTTGCTTCCCATAATATCCTTGGGTAGATCCCGTCTGGCCCCGGGGACTTATCTATCCTCATGTCTTTCAAAATTTCCAGCACATCCTCCTTCTTAACATCAACCTGTTCGATCATATAAGCCTGTTTCACGCTGTCCTCACAAACGACCAGGTCCCTCTCACGAGTGAATACTGAAGCAAAGTATTCATTTAGGACCTCCCCTACCTCCTCCTACTCCAGGCACAAGTTCCCTCCACTATCCCTGATCGGCCCTATCCTCACTCTGGCCGTCCTCTTGTTCCTCACATAAGTGTAGAACGCCTTGGGATTTTCCTTAATCCTCCCCGCCAAGACTTTTTCATGTCCCCTTCTAGCTCTCCTAAGTCCATTCTTCAGTTCCTTCCTGGCTACCTTGTAACCCTCTAGAGCCCTGTCTGATCCTTGCTTCCTCAACCTTAAGTAAGCTTCCTTCTTCCTCTTGACTAGCTGTTCCACATCTCTTGTCATCCAAGGTTCCTTCACCCTACCATCCCTTCCTTGCCTCATCGGGACAAACCTATCCAGCAGTCGCAGCAAGTGCTCCCTAAACAACCTCCACATTTCGGTCGTGCATTTCCCTGAGAACATCTGTTCCCAATTTAAGCTCCCCAGTTCCTGCCTAATAACATTGTAATACCGGAATGCTCTCCCACCGAGAGATCTGCCACCTGGCCTGGTTCGTTGCCAAGCACCAAATCCAACATAGCCTCCCCTCTAGTCGGCCTATCTACATATTGAGTCAGGAAACCTTCCTGGACACACCTGATAAAAACTGCTTCATCCAAACTATTTGCACTAAGGAGGTTCCAATCAATATTAGGGAAGTTGAAGTCACCCATGACAACAACCCTGTTACTTCTGCACCTTTCCAAAATCTGCCTCCCAATCTGTTCCTCCGTGTCTCTGTTGCTATTGAAAACTCCCAATAAAGTGACTGCTCCTTTCCTGTTTCTGACTTCCACCCATAATGACTCAGTAGACAAACCCTCCTCGACGACCTCCCTTTCTGCAGCTGTGATACTATCCCTGATTAGCAATGCCACTCCCCCACCTCTTTTACCTCCCTCCCTATTCCTTTTGAAACATCTAAACCCCGGAACATCCAACATCCATTCCTGCCCCTGTGATATCCAAGTCTCTGTAATGGCCACAACATCGTAGCTCCAAGTACTGATCCATGCTGTAAGTTCATCACCCTTATTCCTGACACTTCTTGCATTAAAATAGACACACTTCAACCCATCATACTGACTGCAACTTTGCCCTGTCAACTGTCTAACCTTCCTCGCAGACTCTCTGCACTCTGTATCTGCCTGTTCAACAGCTACCCCATCCACTGATCCGTAGCTCCGGTTCCCATGCCCCTGCCAAACTAGTTTAAACCCTCCCGAAGAGCGCTAGCAAACCTCCCACCCAGGATATTGGTGCCCCTCCAGTTCAGATGCAACCCGTCCTTCTTGTACAGGTCCCACCTTCCCCAGAAGGTATCCCAATGATCCACATATCTGAAGCCCTCCCTCATACACCAGCTCTGTAGCCACGTGTTCAGCTGCACTCGCTCTCTGTCTCTAGCCTCACTAGCACGTGGCACCGGTATCAATCCTGAGATTACTATCCTGCTCGTCCTGCCTTTTAGCTTCCAACCTAACTCCCTATATTCACTTTTCAGGTCCTCATCCCTTTTCCTAGCTATGTCATTGGTACCGATGTGTACTACGACTTCTGGTTGCTCCCCCTCCCCCTTAAGAATCCCATAGACTCGATCCGAGACATCCCTGACCCTGGCACCGGGGAGGCAACATACCATCCGGGAGTCTCGTTCGCAACCACAGAATCTCCTGTCTGTTTCCCTAACCATTGAATCTCCTGTCACTATCGCTCTCCTATTCTTCCCCCTTCTTTTCTGAGCCACAGAGCCAGGCTCAGCGCCAGAGACCTGGCCGCTGTGGCTTTCCCCTGGTAGGTCCCCCCCCCCCCCCCCACCAACCATATCCAAAACGGTGTACTTATTATTGAGGGGAACGGCCACAGGGGATCCCTGCACTGTGCGCCTATTCCCTTTCCCTCCCCTGATGGTCACCCAGCTACCTTTATCCTGTAACCTAGGTGTCACTACTTCCCTATAACTGCTCTCTATCACCCCCTCAGCCGCCTGAATGATCCGAAGTTCATCCAGCTCCAGCTCCAATTCCCTAACGCGGTCTGAGAGGAACTGGAGTTGGGTGCACTTCTCACAGGTGAAGTCAGCAGGGACACAAGTGGTGACCCTTACCTCCCACATCCTGCAAGAGGAGCATGCAACTGCCCTAGCTTCCATCCCTTGTGCTCTAAATTGACACAGAGATTAAGTAAAAATAAAGGAAAACCTTACCTTACCAAACCCTCCACACAAGAGTCCTTTTTTTTGATTGGAGGAGGAGGATGGGTGGGAGACACTACACGTGTAGCGTTTCGGGTTTAGCCACTGCCCGAATATATAAGTTCACTTACCCAGCAGTCCCCGTGTCCGTGTCCGCTGAATCACGAGGTAAGTGCTTTATAGTGAAACTTACCTTCCCAGCTGCCCCCGGCTCGCACTCTCACTGCTACCGCTGTTCAAAAAGAAGCTGCCGAATCGCTAGGTAAGTACTTTATACTGAAACTTACCTTCCCAGCTGCCCCTGGTTGAACAGTTGCGGTGTGTAACGTTTATTTCCAGTGCTAGAAAGTAAACCTTTCAGAGTAGATCAAAAGAGCGAAATAGACTAGAAATTACAGTTGGTGATAATGGTGGATGAATGGGTTTATATAATTTCCATGATTAACTATTTTGACAAAAGTGTTAAGCCCATTATAAAGTTATTACAAGTTATAAAGTTGTATTGAATTTTGTACAACTACTTTTTTCCTATTTAAGAAAACTCTAAGTCTTCACAGAATAGTTGTTTTGGCTTACAAGGCAGATTTGCACAAGGCTTCAAAGTATCAGAAGAAGGATCAAATAAAGTGTCAAAGATCAAAATTTTCTGGGAGCATCACCCTCAAACTCAATTTCAGCACTTTTGCTCCTCTTCAGTATGTTCTAATTCCATAATTTTGCACTGTGCATCTATGTGGGCTTTTTCAACAACTCATATTTAGCATAAAACATCTCAGGGTGCTTCACAGGAGCATTAGCAAACAAAATTTGACACTGAGCAACAGAGGAGACATTAAGGCAGATGGTCAAAAGCTTGGACAAAAGGATGGGCTTTAAGTAGCACCTTAAGAGGAAGGAGAGGTAGAGACACAGAGATGTTTGGGGAAGGAATTCCAGATGCTAAGTGCCGATGCAGCTGAATGGTGAAATGATTAAAATCAGGGATGCTCAAGAGGCCAAAATTGGAGGAGAACAGATATCTCAGACGGTTTTAGGCAAGAAGAGCTTACAGAGATAGGGAAGGGTGGAGGCATTTGAAAACAAGAATGAGAATTTTAAAATTGAAGTGTTGCTGGACTGTGAGCCAATGTAGGCTAGCGAGCAGAGAGGTGATGGATGAATGGGACTTGGTGCAAGTTAGGATCCGGGCAGCAAAGTTTGAGATGAGCTCAAGTGTATGAAGGGTGGAATATGAAAGACCAGCCAGGGGAGTGTTGGAATAATAAAGTCTAGAGGTAACAAAGGCAAGGATGAGCAGATGAGTTGAGACGGGGCAGAGCTGGGTAATGTTACAGAGGTGGAAGTAGGCAGTCTTGGTGATAGCGTGGATTGCTTGGTTGGAAGCTTATCTCAGGGTCAAATACAACACCAAGGTTGCCAGCAGTCTGGTTCAGCCTCAGTCAGTTGCCAGTGAGAGGGATGAAGTCAGTATTTAGGGAATGGAGTTTGTGGTAGCGACCAAAAATAATGGCTTTGGTCTGCCCAATATTTAGTTTGTTTCTAGATGATGTAGCCAAGGGACAGCATGTGGGTGAGAAATAGCAGAGGGCCAAAGATAGATCACTGGGGGACTCCAGAGCAAACAGTGTGGGAGCAGGAAGAGAAGCCATTGCAGGTGATTCTCTGGCTATTACTGGATAGATTAGAGGTGAATTAGGCAAGTTAGTCCATCCAGCTGGATGACGGTGGCAAGGTGGTGGAGGAGGATGTGTGGTCATCCGTGTCAAAGGCTGCAGACAGGTTAAGAAGGATGAGGAGTGAGATGTTTCATCACAGTCACAGTCAGATAGGATGTAATTTGTGATTTTAATAGCACTATCAGTCCTGTGGTAGGAGCAGAAACCTGATTGGAGGGATTCAGATATGTAGTGCCAGCTAAGATGAGCACAGATTTACGAGGCAGCAGTATGTTCCAGGAGAGGAAAGGGAAGTTGGAGATGGGGCAGTAGTTTACTAGAGCAGAGAGGTTGAGTTATTTTTTTGAGGAGGAGTTTGATGACAGTAGATTTAAAAGGGAGGGGAGGGGACAGTAGCTGAGGGGGAGAGAGCTGTTAACAATGTCAACTAGCATGAAAGCCAGGAAGAGAAATTGGGTGGTCTGCATTTTGGTGGGAATAGGGCTGAGAGACAGGCGGTCTCTCTCATGGACAAGATGAACTTGGAGAGGGCATGAGGGGAGATGGGAAAGAAACTAGAGCAAGATACGAGTACAGGGCTAGGGTATGGGGGAACCTTAAGGAATGTTTGTCCCAGTGGGTTAGGGGAAGGGAGGGAAACAGCAGAGGCAACTGATTGGATGGCCTAGCACTGGATACAGGAAAGGCTATGGACCACAACAACATCCTGAAGACTTGCGCTTTAGAACTAGCTATGCCCTTAGCCAAGCTGTTCCAGTACAGCTACAACACCAGCATCTACCCGACAATGTGGAAAAATGTGCTGGTATGTCATGTCCACAAAAAGCAGAACAAATCCAATCTGGCCAATTATCGCCCATCAGTTTACTCACAATCATCAGTAAAATGACAGATGGTGTCATCGACGGTGCTATCAAATGGTACTTAAACAACAATAACATGCTCACTGATGCTGAGTTTGGATTCTGCTGGAGCTACTCAGCTCCAGACCTCATTATAGCCTGGTCCAAACATGACAAAAGAGCTGAATTCTAGAGTTGAGGTGAGAGTCACTACCCTTGACATCAAGGTAGCATTTGACCAAGCGTGACATCAAAGAGTGTGAGCAAAATTGTATTGGAATCAAGGGGGAAACTCTCCACTGGTTGGAGTCATTCCTAGCACAAAGGAAGATGATTGCAGTTTTTGGAGGCTAATCATCTCAGCCCCAGGACATCGCTGCAGGAGTTCCTCAGGGTAGTGTCTAGGCTTAACCATCTTCAGCTACTTCATCAATGACCTTCCCTCCTCATAAGGTCAGAAGAGTGGTTGTTCACTGATAATTGAACAGTATTCAGTATATTACAAAAGAGGTGGGAGCAATGCACTATCAATTCAGTCCCAATACTCCACTGGTCGCAGCATAGTATTAAAGTTTTCCCACCTACCAGAAATTAGCCAAGTTAAAGACTTTAGTAACCCCCAGAATAAAACAGATCAAACCAGGTATCTTTAAACAACAACAAATTAACTATTTATTAATAACCTAAATCTTAAACACTATTAAGATAAATTTATGTCTAAAGACCTTATAACTTCTTATTTATTCTAACTCCCCATTCACACACATACATTCAAAAACTAACGGTTAACCAGTTTTCAAAATGGTGTTTTAAAAATTAGCTGTTTCTTAAGAATAAATAAATAACTGGATTGTAGGTCTTTGTGAGTTACGTTCCTGATGGGTGAGGTAGAAAACATAAAAAGTTTAAGGCACAGAAAGAGGCCACTTGGCCCATCGTGTCTGTGCCGGCTGAAAAATGATGCACCTCTTCTAATCCCACTTTCCAGCATTTGGTCCATAGCCCTGCAGATTACGGCACTTGAGGTGTATATCCAGACTCCTTTTCAATGAGTTGAGGGTCTCTGCCTCAACTACCCTTTCAGGCAGTGAGCTCCAGACCATAACCACCCTCTCGGTGAAAAAGTTTTTCCTCATCTCCCCTCTAATTATTTTACGAATCATTTTAAATCTATGCCCCCTCGTCACTGACCTCTCTGCTAAGATAAATAGACCCTTCACCTCCACTCTATCCAGGCCCTCAAAATTTTGTACATTTCATTCCGATCTCCCCTCAGCCTTCTCTGTTCCAAGCAGAACAACCCCAGCCAGTCCAATCTTTCCTCATAGCTGCATTTTTCCAGTCCTAACAACAGCAAGAGAGTAACTAGAGAAAGGATTGGCCCACTCAAGGACAAAGGAGGAAGGTTATGCGTGGAGTCAGAGAAAATGGGTGAGATTCTAAACGAGTACTTTGCATCGGTATTCACCGAGGAGAGGGACATGACGGATGTTGAGGTTAGGGACAGATGTTTGATTACTCTAGGTCAAGTCGGCATAAGGAGGGAGGAAGTGTTGGATATTCTAAAAGGCATTAAGGTGGACAAGTCCCCAGGTCCGGATGGAATCTATCCCAGGTTACTGTGGGAAGCGAGAGAGGAAATAGTTGGGGCCTTAACAGATATCTTTGCAACATCCTTAAACACGGGTGAGGTCCCGGAGGACTGGAGAATTGCTAATGTTGTCCCCTTGTTTAAGAAGGGTAGCAGGGATAATCCAGGTAATTATAGACCGGTGAGCCTGACGTCAGTGGTAGGGAAGCTGCTGGAGAAGATACTGAGGGATAGGATCTATTCCCATCTGGAAAAAAATGGGCTTATCAGTGATAGGCAACATGGTTTTGTGCAGGGAAGGTCATGTCTTACCAACTTAATAGAATTCTTTGAGGAAGTGACAAAGTTGATTGATGAGGGAAGGGCTGTCGATGTCATATACATGGACTTCAGTAAGGCGTTTGATAAGGTTCCCCATGGTAGGCTGATGGAGAAAGTGAAGGCGCATGGGGTCCAAGGTGTACTAGCTAGATGGATAAAGAACTGGCTGGGCAACAGGAGACAGAGAGTAGCAGTGGAAGGGAGTTTCTCAAAATGGAGACGTGTGACCAGTGGTGTTCCACAGGGATCCGTGCTGGGACCACTGTTGTTTGTGATATACATAAATGATTTGGAGGAAAGTATAGGTGGTCTGATTAGCAAGTTAGCAGACGACACTAAGATTGGTGGAGTAGCAGATACTGAAGGGGACTGTCAGAGAATACAGCAGAATATAGATAGACTGGAGAGTTGGGCAGAGAAATGGCAGATAGAGTTCAATCAGGGCAAATGCGAGGTGATGCATTTTGGAAGATCCAATTCAAGAGTGAACTATACAGTAAATGGAAAAGTCCTGGGGAAAATTGATGTACAGAGAGATTTGGGTGTTCAGGTCCATTGTTCCCTGAAGGTGGCAACGCAGGTCAATAGAGTGGTCAAGAAGGCATACGGCATGCTTTCCTTCATCGGACGGGGTATTGAGTACAAGAGTTGGCAGGTCATGTTACAGTTGTATAGGACTTTGGTTCGGCCACATTTGGAATACTGCGTGCAGTTCTGGTCGCCACATTACCAAAAGGATGTGGATGCTTTGGAGAGGGTGCAGAGGAGATTCACCAGGATGTTGCCTGGTATGGAGGGCGCTAGCTATGAAGAGAGGTTGAGTAGATTAGGATTATTTTCATTAGAAAGACGGAGGTTGAGGGGGGACCTGATTGAGGTGTACAAAATCATTAGAGGTATAGACAGGGTGGATAGCAAGAAGCTTTTTCCCAGAGTGGGGGATTCAATTACAAGGGGACACGAGTTCAAATTGAAAGGGGAAAAGTTTAGGGGGGATATGCGTGGAAATTTCTTTACGCAGAGGGTGGTGGGTGCATGGAACGCTTTGCCAGCGGAGGTGGTAGACGCGGGCACGATAGCGTCTTTTAAGATGTATCTAGACAGATACATGAATGGGCAGGAAGTAAAGAGATACAGACCCTTAGAAAATAGGCGACAGGTTTAGATAGAGGATTTGGATTGGCGTAGGCTTGGAGGGCCGAAGGGCCTGTTCCTGTGCTGTAATTTTCTTTGTTCTTTGTTCTTTGTATCCTCGTAAATCTCCTCTGTACCCTCTCTAGTGCAATTACATTCTTTCTGTAATGAGGTGACCAGAACTGCACACAGTACTCAAGTTGTGGCCGAACCAATGAGTTATACAGTTCTAGCACAACCTTTCTGCTCTTATATTCTATACCTCAGTTAATAAAGGTAAGCTAATATATCCTAGTGTAAAAATAATCAGATGTCACTCGAAGACTCCAGGCGTATTTGATGAACAGTCTTTACTTGATGGGCATTCAAAGCACTTCAGTTGTAGCAGGAATCACACAGTTCTTTCAACACGGAGTATAACAACAGGTCTATATTTGGATTTTAAAATTGGTAGTCTTTCAGTCAAAACTTTACTGCGAATTCCAGAAAACACAATCAGTCAAGAGAGAGTCAATCTTGTAGCAAAGACTTCTTAATTGGAAGTAAAGAAAAGGAATTTTGCTACCTCCAGCAATACAAATGCTCTCTTCAAAGGTTTTTTTTTTTCTCCTTCGGCAATTAACACAGCCTGTGGCTCATTGTAGAGTTTCTGCTGAGAGAATTCTCTTCCTTCAAGGCAAACATGCTTTGCTGGTGTCTCTCTAGTTCAAACAGTCTTAAAGACACACTATTTTAAACAGAGGAGGGAAAAAAACAAATCCGTGACAAGTAGCATTCGCAACTCCTCAGATCCTGAGGCAGTCTGTGCCGACATGCAGCAAGATCTGGACATCATTCAGGCTTGGGCTGTTAAGTGGCAAGTAACATTCGCGCCACACAAGTGCCAGGCAATGACCAACTCCAACAAGAAAGAATCTAACCATTTTTCCTTGACGTTCAACGGCATTACCATCGCTGAATCATCCACCATCAACATCCTGGGGTTACTATTAACCAGAAACTTGACTGGACCAGCCATAGAAATACTGTGACTACAAGAGCAGGTAAGAGGCCAGGAATTCTGTCGCGAGTAACTCACCTCCTGACTTCCCAAAGGCTGACCACCATCTACAAGGTACAAGTCAGGAATGTAATGGAATACCCTCCACTTGCCTGGATGAGTGCAGCTCCACCAACACTCAAGAAGTTCAACACCATCCAGGATAAAGAATCCTGCATGATAAGCAACTTAAACATTCACTCCCTCCACCACCGAGGCATAGTGGCAGCAGTGTGTATCAGCTACAAGATGCATTGCAGCAACTCACCAAGGGTCCTTTCATAGCACCTTACAAACATGCGACCTCTTTCACCTCGAAGGCTAGGGGCAGCAGATGCTTGGGAACACCATCACCTGCAAGTTCCCCTCGACGCCACAAACCATGCTGACCTGGAAGTATGTCCCCGTTCTTTAACTCTCGCTGGTCAAAATTCAGGAACTCATTCCTCTCTCTCGAGGCACCTCCTCACATTCCCATCTGAACCGCCACCACTGACAATCATTCTCATCTTACTGCCATCTTGCACCCATCGCTCACAGTCACCCTCCACAAATGTTGTCATTCCATCCTCTCAACACATTATATTTCTCACAATCATAACTTTATGCTTTCTGTCCTTAGAGAAGAAAAGACTGCACAACTCCAGGGAGAAGCAGAGAACTGGGGTGGGTGGCCCTGCAGTTGTAGCCACCCTGATCGCTTTGGAGAAGGAGGCCTTGGAGCTCAGCAGGTTTGCAGACTCAATGGGCATAGGTGAAGGAAACATAGGGGTGTCCCACAAACCTGGTGTCAGAATTAGAGATTACACTGCCACTTGCCATATTGAATTGTCGTCACTGCTACCTGAAATGTCAAGATCTGCACAATGATGACTTTGAACCTTTTCCCCACATCAGTTCAAATTTGTGTCTTCCATCTCCCTCAGGTCCTTCAAGGGTGACAGAGGAGCTGGAGTTGGAGGAAGCAGAGAGTCCTCTGAAGAGGGTGCACACTCTAAGGGAGCACCATCACATGCGCACCTTCCACCAGCGCAGACACACACCTCAGTGGGGACTCCAATTGACATAGCCAGGTTGTCACATGCTGACGAACACATCACATGTGAGCAGGAGCAGGTGCTGGAGGGAGGGATAACAGTAGAGAATCCTTGTTGGTGGGCTCAAAGTACTCCAAGCTCTGTTCAGCTGGGCACAGTTGCTGAGCTTCGGGGGTGATGCACAAGGAGAACACTGCTGAAGCAGCCTTTGCTGGACACCTCCCCTAAGATTGTGCTGGAGAGTACATTGCAGAAGCGAGTGGGGTCCAGACCCAGAATTGGTCCCAGTGCGTGAAAATTTTTTAAGCTGAGAAGATTCTGAATTATGACTCCCTGTACCTGTGGGAATCCAGCCACTGCAGCAAATCCAATAGCCCTCTGTTTCTGACTGGCCTCATCAGTATCAAAGTGGACATAAGTGGTGGTCATGGCATATGTGGTATTGATCACCTAGGAGATGTATTTGTGGGCAGCAGATTATGAGATCCTGAAGATCTCACAGCAGATCCCTGGAAGGATCCAGAGTCAAAAAAATTCAGGGCTGTGGTGACCTTGATGGGCACTGGCAATACATGCCCACCTGGCTCTCTTGGAAGGAGGCCTTGTTCCAGGAGGCTGCAGATGTCAACAACAACCTGCCATGAAAACCTGAGCCTCCTGAGGCAGTGTTGCTCTGTTGATCCCCTGTCTGTGCACCTTGTGCTGGAGTATCACCTCTTTCGAGCTGGGGATCTGTGTCCATCCCTTCTCCCTTCTGTCTCATGGAACGGCATATGGCTGCAGAGAAGGCAGCTGTTGTTGCTGCTGCTGCTTCTGTTGGTCTGACAGCTCTGCTTGTTCCTCATCAGAGGTCCATGGAATAGCTGCAGGAGCCGCTGTCATGCTGCAAAGAAGGCTGAGAGCAGGGAAGTGCAGATCAAAGTGGATGAAGTCCAAGGGGGGTGAAATGACTTCCAAAGAGTTGGAAATCACCTGTAAAGCAGTGAAAGCATGCTCTCAGTACAGATCCTGTGATCACAAGCCTTTCACATAGGCAGGGCAGCCGCAATGCAGTTTCATGCTCTTTAAAGGCTTTCCAGCCTATCAGTTTCATTGATTTCGCCTTGTTGTCCCTGGAGAGTTCCACATAGCTTAGGAAACCTGTGCACTGGCTGTTAAAGCCAGAATTCTAGGTTAAAGGCACAATTAATTGGATATTTACATGTTCAAATGACAGATTTGACAGCTCCAGAGGTTTCCCACACACCTCCAAACATGCCCCAGTAAAAGTAGGAAATGAGCAGGATCATGCCAGGTTTCCGACACCCTGGAGTTTTTCAGGAATTTAACCCTCCGACTGTACCCAAACCTGCACTTTCTCGGCAGTTAGAATTCTGCCCCATGAGTTTCTCACACATGTTGTTGGAAGTGAGGGTGGAGGAAACAGGGTATTGGTGTTTAAGACTGCTTGTACTACAGAAGAGAAACAAGGGGTTATCTTTGCATTCCAAGACAATCCTGGAATAGTGGGTAGTTTTGGCAGAGGAGAACAAGACCTGGTGGTGCTTTATGTGGTTCAGCCAGATTTGCCAATGAATGGCTAAACCAGTTGTATGACAAAGAAGTTTAAGTCTGCGCCCCTTAGATGTAAAGGAGTGGAGATGAGGGCTGTACTGGTGGAATGATCAAGATGAGAGAGTAATGGTTTTAATGGGGAGTAGGGAATCAAAGTTGGAAGTGAGGGTGTGATTAATCAGACTGCTGACTGCAGAAGTGTTGTGGTAAATGGAGGGCCAAAGGCTAGACAAGTGCAATTGTCCAATCCATTCATAATTTTAATGACGTCTATCAGATCTTCTCTAAGTCTTCTCTTTTCTCAAGAAAGAAGCCCCAACCTGTTTAATCTTTCTCAATAGTTGTAATCACTCAGGTCTGGTACCATCCTTTTAAACACTTTCTCCAGTGCTTCTACATCCTCTTTATAGTTTGGAGAACTGAACTGTGCCCTATGTGCAGCCTGACCAGGGTCCTATACAAGTTTAATATACCTTTGTTACTTTTGAATTCTCTACCATAGAAATAAATATTTGTATTTGCTTTGTTAACCTGCAATGCTGCTTTTAATCATTTGTTAACTTGTATCCCTAGATCCCTTTGCTCTTCTACCAATTCAGTTTCTTATTTTCTAAGGTGTAGGTGATGCTTCTAATTTGCCTACCAAAGTGCATTCCCTCACATTTATCTATGTTAAAGTTCATTTGCCCTTAACTAACTGCCCAGTCCGCAAGTTTTCTAATGTCTTCTTGGCTGGCGTGCATACAGTATGCATGTAAAGGACCTAACTGAAACAGGGTACTTGCTGATCATTTTGCATTACAAGGAGTTATTGTTTGGGTACAGTTTAACCCTTGTGGGAATTGTATCTTGAAGGTTAACAGAGTAATTAATTTGTAGGCAGGTAACATTCTTGAAGTTGAAAGCAAAATACTGCGGATGCTGGAAATCCGAAATAAAAACAAGAAATGCTGGAACCACTCAGCAGGTCTGGCAACATCTGTGGAAAGAGAAGCAGAGTTAACGTTTCAGGTCAGTGACCCTTCTTCGGAAGGAGGGTCACTGACCCGAAACATTAACTCTGCTTCTCTTTCCACAGATGTTGCCAGTCCTGCTGAGTGGTTCCAGCATTTCTTGTTTTCATTCTTGAAGTTGACTCACTGAGAGGAACTTTATGCTCACCCCCACGGCAGGTTTGGATGTGGGGAGAGCATAAAATCAGGTGGGATGGGCGCCACCATCCCGCCTCCACCAAAATTTAGTCCGTGGTGGGACAGCCTATGAGTAACCTTCACGCCCCGCCGCCAACTGAGGCCCTTAACTGGGCAATTAACCCCCAATTAAGGTATTTTTCCCCCCGCGACTGCAATTAGCCATGCAGTGGGTGGCCCAGTCACCGCACAGAAAGCACGGCGCAGAAAACCATGGGGGTTGCTTCCTGGCTCCAGGGTGGTCCCTCGTTAAAAGGCACTTAGTGCCTGAACAAGGAACCTGGCATCGAGAAGAGGGGGGGGCCCTGCTGAGGGCCAGCCCCTTGCCCTTGCTGCCTCCCTCCCCTCCCCCCCATGACCCCCACCCTGCAAGACTCCTCCCGCCCTGACCTACCTGAGGCCTGGGTCCAGCGACGCTCTGTGGCCTTCGGTACACTCACCTCCCGCACAAGCCGCTGCCTCTGCAGTGGCACTGCAGCTGCTGGCCTCTGATTGGCTGGTAGCTCTCCAAGGGCAGGACTTCTGGCGACGGGGTCCCAGATCCTATGGAAGGCCCGCCGCTGTCCACCTAAGTGCCTGATTGGCAATAAATTCGGCAGGCCTTCCGGAAAAGAGGCGACGCAGGGATCTCGGCATCACTTTCTCCAGATGTCGAGACCCCGCCGCCAAGGTAAAAGTGTCAGTGAGGTAAACTGATCCAAGATCATATGGTCCCAAACTCTGTGAGAGTTCCACTAGTTAGTGTCGCACAATCCAGACTGAAGAAACTCGAGCCCAGATTATAAATTTATCGCACCCATTCATTTAGTGACACCGATTTCCATTTTGTTACACAAAGATCCTTGCACATAACCACAGAATTGTACATTGCTCAGATTGATATCTGCACTCCTTTAAAGGTACCAGAGATGCCTATCTCACCCAGATGTACACATACAAATGCATAGTACACTTAGATCAATGTTTCCAATAATTAAATCATGCTGCCCTTGCCTCTTCTGTAAACATCAAACATATGTTCATGTTGATGAGTTACTGGTAAAACATACAGCAGCAGTGGCCAAGCAGATAAGGTGGATTTTATTGCAACCAACATAAAACAAATATCCCAACGAACTGTAGCAGTTGAGACAAATGCTGGAATTTCCGCCACCCCAGCAAGCCGGATGGTTGCGGGGCGTGGCGTAAAATGGAGCGGGAGGCTCCAGGAGGCCTTCCCAACCCACTCCCTCCTCTGCCCCACTTTATGTAGGGCGGGTGGGGGGAGTGGCGAAAAATGGGCCGCCCACCTCAAGTCAATCAAGGCCCTTAAGTTGCCAATTAACGGCCACTTAAGGGCCTTCTCCTGCCTCCACGGGGTTTTCACCCATGGCAAGCAGGCATCCTGGAGCCGGGAAAGGCCGCCCGATGAAAGCTGGTGGCCTCTCAGCACCCCGGAAGGGGGCCATGACAATCAGGCACAGGGTGCCCGATTGAGGGCTCCCCCCACTTCTCCAACTCACCTCCGCTTCCCCAACCCGGTGGTGCTGCTGGGACTAAGAGCTGCCGGCCCGATGATTGGCCGACAGCTCAATGAGGCAGGACTTCCTCACTCAAGCGGGTGGAAGTCCCGACTCGGAACAACTAAAGCCTGGGTGCCCGTGAAATACGGGACGGATCCCCAGGCGAGGTGGAAGTGGGTTCGCCACCGACTTTTATGTCGGTGGCCAGCTTCCGTCCACCCAACATAAAATCCAGCCCAAA
Organism: Heterodontus francisci; assembly: GCF_036365525.1. NCBI lineage: Eukaryota > Metazoa > Chordata > Chondrichthyes > Heterodontiformes > Heterodontidae > Heterodontus > Heterodontus francisci. The sequence continues at coordinate 40,496,733 of NC_090389.1, read as the reverse complement.
GAAGCCATCAATCGGTTGCTGCTGTTCTTGTGCTGCCAGTGGTCCTTCTTCCTTCAGGCCAGGTCTGTCCTTCCTCATCCCATTTCTTGTGCCTGTCAATGATCAGGAAATACATGCTTACTCCTCTCTCTATGGTAATGCTGTACGGGATGTGAGGCACTATCGTTATTTTGGTCAGCTTTCCACAGGTATACAAATTGGTCCAGATACCTACTCAAAAGCCTGCTCATAGGCCTCATCATTCCACCATACCACTTAGCCCTGGGAGGGTGGGTGGTGAAGAATTCATAAGCCATGGTTGCAGTCCGTAGCCCAAGTCTCCCAGTAGTTAGTCATTGAACCCTCCATCCACTTAGGAAAACCTGATACCATTGCTTAAGCAGGATATATGAATCATGGATGATAGAATACATAATTCTAAGCTGGGAGTCAGATGACATCTACACACTGGTAAGGTGAATTATGTACACATGGTATTGCTGGCCAGTTCATAAAAAGTAGTGTAATTCTTTGCATTTTAAGGAACCATGCAAGTTGGTCATAGCCCTGCTATTTTTGGTATTACTGATGCTGTCATGGGTCAAGGTCGATATGATAATGGAAATGTCCAAACAATACATTACATACCTGCTTTATGGTTCTGTAAACCAAACTGCAACTCATCCATATTGTACCTATTGAGGACTGGCACCTGTCAGTGACATGAAAATTGAGAGCTGCTGGTACCTTGACTGCTACAGGAATGATATGCTGATGAAACAGCAACTGGCTGTTCAGGAAGTAGTACAGATAGCTATCTTTGGTTTAAAAGCAAAATACTGCGGATGCTGGAAATCTGAAATAAAAACAAGAAATGCTGGAACCACTCAGCAGGCCTGGAAGCATCTGTGGAAAGAAAAGCAGAGTTAACGTTTCGGGTCAGAAGGGTTTCTTCGGAACTGACAAATATAAAAAATGTCACAGGTTATAAGCAAGTGAGGCGGGGGTGGGGCAAGAGATAACAAAGGAGAAGGTGCAGATTGGACAAGGCCACATAGCTGACCAAAAGGTCATGGAACAAAGGCAAACAATATGTTAATGGTGTGTTGAAAGACAAAGCATTAGTACAGATTAGGTGTTAACAGACTGAATATTGAACAGCAGCAAGTGCAAACATGAAAAAAAACAGTGGGTAAGCAAACTGAACAAACTAAGATGAAATGAAATAAATGCCAAAAAAGGTTGTAAAAAATGTAAAAAGAAAAAAAGAAGAAAAAAGAAAAAACAACTAAAAATGAAAGTTAAATGGGGGTTCATGCTCTGAAATTATTGAACTCAATGTTCAGTCTGGCAGGCTGTAGTGTGCCTAATCGGTAAATGAGATGCTGTTCCTTGAGCTTGCGTTGATGTTCACTGGAACACTGCAGCAATCCCAGGACAGAGATGTGAGCATGAGAGCAGGGGGGAGTGTTGAAATGGCAAGCAACTGGAAGCTCGGGGTCATGCTTGCAGACTGAGCGGAGGTGTTCCGCAAAGCGGTCATCCAGTCTGCGCTTGGTCTCCCCAATGTAGAGGAGACCACACTGTGAGCAGCGAATACAGTATACTACATTGAAAGACGTACAAGTAAATCACTGCTTCACCTGGAAGGAGTGTTTGGGGCCTGGGATAGTGAGGAGAGAGAGGAGGTAAATGGGCAGGTATTACACCTCCTGCGATTGCAGGGGAAGGTGCCATGGGATGGGGAAGAGGTGTTGGGGTAATGGAGGAGTGGACCAGGGTGTCGCGGAGGGAATGATCCCTTCGAAATGCTGACAGGGGAAAGGAGGGGAAGATGCGTTTGGTAGTGGCATCACACTGGAGGTGGCAGAAATGGCGGAGAATGATCCTTGGTTTGCATGGCCAGCAGTGTGAATAGTCGGTGCAGGAAGCCACAAGTATTTTATGATACCATTGCTGCTGCTCTGCCTCAGGCTCATGCAATGATGCAGGAGGGCTCATATAGCAGCTGATATCGCACTCATTAGTGTATTTACCTATACTGGGGATACAATAACTCCAACTCAGGTGGGGAGCTATGGGCATTGATGTAGAATGTATAGAAAACAGGAAAAATTAGCATTAACAGCTCTTACCAGTCTTTTAGTTGACATTATGCCATTGCCATTAAAATGATGATAAGAGCATTTGAATTAATAAGTTCTTTTGTACACAAAGCAGAAAATTCTAAAAAGCACTAAAGCCACCTAGCTTATTGTTGCCTTTTCCTAATTTTCCTCCCCTTTTAGCACAAGCCTTGGTGGATATCAGTGGTGGAACATATATCCAAAAGAGGACTCGTCATTAACAGGATAGGAGTGTAACTGAAACAAGTGCTCATTGCCTTCTTTAGGTGATCCTTTCCATTTCCACCTGCCTCTCTCAAGAACTCCTATAATGGTTTTCTGCATCTGCTACTAATAATTTTAGTACACCAATATAAAAGAATAACTAACACCTTTGTAAAACCTGTTAGAAAATACAAATCAATGTAAACCATTCAAACGCACTTTACACCTAGTCAGCTAATCACAGGATTGTGATAAGTCAGCATAAAGATTGCTGAGGAATTAAAATTGCTCAAGTTACTTACCCACCCTAGCCCATTGGGAGCTGACAGGTTTGTATTTTAACCTGCTTTCCTGGCCTGGCAGTGAGGACAGTTGCCCAAAGCCAACAAGTTTCTTTTTGACATATTCATGTTGGGTTTCTATGACATTATCGGGACCCACATTCCCATTTTTGCAAGAAAGCCTAGGTGGAAAAAGGCAGTGAGTTTCCTGCTAGGCCTACACAACGTAGAAGTGGAATCAGGGCTAGAAGAGTACCACAAAATATATTTCTTTTTTTTAATTCCTTGTGTTGTCAGGAACAACAGGAATACTCCTCTGGGCCCTGAAAATTATAGGCTGCACCTATTGGGATCTCATGCCCCACCTCCCCCGACCCCAGATCACAGCCACCCCCAGTAGCCAATCCCATGCACTTACCTGCTCAGTGTGTGGCTTCCAAGCCTTGCAACATTCTGCTGCTTGCCTGAATGTGTGGGAAGTCAGCCAGGGGCATTTAAATGAGGCCTGGGAGTTAAAATGCCCCAAGCCTCTCTCTTGCCACAGCAGGAGCATTGTTAATTGACAAAGAACTCACCCATTGAAAACTGACTCTAGTTTCAAAGTATATTAATTTTTCTATAAAGCGTTGAAAAGGACAAGATGATATATTGCAACTTTGCACTGAAAAATGTAAATAACCTTCACTTGGCCCAATGCCATATTTATTTCCCATACAAATGTCTTTTCTACTATAGTATCAATAATTTCTATTTGTCTACAGCATCCTTGCAATACACAATTCCCACACTTTAATCAATACAGGGCATGCTTGTTGCTTGATAGCAAATAGAATTTGTCTCTTAAATAAAGTTGTAATAAAACTGTTGCTGTGTAATTACCAGACCTAACAACAGAAGTGAAAAATTATTCATCCTGTTCAAGCATCAAAATAAGCTTAACATTACTGTTGACTCCAAAACAAATACACACACCCTCTCATTTCAAAGGCTATTTTTACTTGTGCCTTTTATATCAGACTTGTTTTGAGCAAATCATTGCTAACACGAAAGTGAACATCCATTGCTAACAAGGGCAAGATAGACTTCAGCTAACTTTAATTTTAATTTTACCCTTTTCTCCTCATCTTCCTTCTTGTTATCATGCAACATCTTGCAGAAATAGCAGGAAAATAAGAGAAAATGTTAAATGTTAGGTTAGGAGTGTTAACAGCTGAATTGTAATAGATATGTATGCAAACAATTATGTTGAAACATTGGCTGTCTTTCAGTATTGACAAAAGATGTTTCAACAGGATGGTAACCTGTCATTTATCAACTTAATGGATCGCAAACGCCTATTTGAAGCTATCGATATTAGTCAGCAAAACAGAAAAACAATACAACACCTTAGGAAAAAAATGACTTGCATAAAAAATTCTTTTGAATTTACTAGGCTCATAACATTATCTTGTACTTTGCTTCGTGGGAATATGGACTGCTTTGAACAGCGTCATTATGTCTTCAAACAACTTGGTGGGTGAGTGAAATTCAATTTAACTGATTCATTTTGATTATAGCCATGTCTTAGTCAACTCAAATAGGTGTCAGCATTGACACAGTCAATAGGACTCTCGCCTCTGAGTCACAAAGGGACTGCTGCACTGTTGGAGGTGCTGCCTTTTGGATGGGACAATAAACCAAGAATCCAAGGCATTTTTATCCTTCAAACAGCATTACTATAAGCCAGATTATCTGGTCATTATTCCTTTTTGTTGGGCTTTGCTGTGTGCAAGTTGGCTGCTGCATTTCCTACTTACCACAGTGACTTCACTTCAAAAGTGCTTAATTGGCTGTAATACACTTTGGGACATCCTAAGGTCATGAAAGGTAATATATAGGCTGAATGTAATGATCCCATCACTGGGAATAGTGGCAGGCACGGAAATAGGTATCGTTCCTGTCTGTCACCTGGGCGGCCACCCCACCGCAATCATGTGGCGGAGCGAGATGAGAGTCGACGATTACAGCATGAGGTGATTCCAGTGCCGGTGCTGATGCCATATTTAAAAGCTTGCTTTAAAAGCCCTGCATTCACTCCAGCCTTGGATTCATCGGCAGCTTGGTGCAACCTTATGTTTGCGTGACTGGTTCCTGGACCCCACCACCTGCTGAGGAGGGGTGCACAGGATGGCCAAGGCAAGATACAGGGTGGCCCCACAGTTCAGTGATGCCTTCCTGCAGATTCTCCTTCAGGCTGCCAGGGAAAGGCGGGAGGTTCTCTTTCCCAGTGATGGCAAGAAAAGGTCCTCCCGCCTGACCAAGCAAGCCTGGGTGGAGATTGCAGAGGAGGTCAGCAACCGTGGGGTCACCCAACAGAACTGGGTCCAGTGCAGTACAAAGGTCAATAACCTCTTGTGATCTGCCAAGGTGAGTCCTCCATTCCGCTCTCCTTTTTAGGGATTGCATGTGACTATATGGGATGGTACACGACATGAAGAGGGTGGCAGTACCACGGCGATGTCAGAGGGGCTAGGGCATTACTTGATCATGACAGATGCATAGCTGCAACTCGGCCACAGGCTACCATCCTTCTTAGCTCACCCCCATTAACTCCCCCAACAGCGTGTGTCAGCATGAGATATATCAGATCCCCCAATGGGGGACAAGGGGCTGACACTAGCTGAACTATCATGTTGATCTCTCTGCCAGTCTCTACTTTCTCTATCTTTCCTCTTGCAGGACAAGAGGGTCCACAACAGGAGGGAGATGGCCCAGCTTGGTGAAGGAGTTTTGGATCTGCATCATCACACCACCACCAAGGAAGAGGCCTTGGAACTGGGGGGACCCAGGGCGGCCGGGAAATCTTGGACAGAGTCTGGAGTCCCTGCACAAGAGAGTGAGGATTGACCTCCATCGACATACTCATTAATGATGGAGACCCACATCACGCATGGTTGACATGATGAGATTTGCACAGCCTAACCCACACATGTTTGTGTTCTCTCACACAGCTCCATAGGAGCAGGAGCCAACAGCCACAGGGAGACAGTTGTCCACCTCTGAGGAGGAGGTTCACTCAGAGAATGCACCATCCCATGTCGCTCTGGCACCTACCACCAGTGCAGATACTTTCACCTCAGTGGGTGACTGTTCAGCATTAAAATCAGGGTCACAAGATGGTGAGAGCACCACACATGATCCTGAGTAGCTGGCTGAGGCTGAGACAGCTAGAGCCTCCGACAGTCAGAGGACTGTGGGTAGCCAGGTCCGTGCTAAGCCCCAGGCTGATGATGAGCCTCTGGTGTCGACAGCACAGGGCTTGCTGGAGTTGCAGAGAGAGGCAAGGCGATATCTGGCGGAGCTGCCAGAGGCCATGCGCAGCCATGAGCAGATGATGGAGGAGCCCAACCATGCCATGACTGCTGCCATGTGTAAGCACATGGTTCTCTCCATCAAGAGGCTGGAAACCCTCATGGAGAGCCAGATTCCACTGATACACGCAGACCTTCACACCATCGCCTTGGCCATGAGCTCAACGCAGCAATAGCAAGGCGAGAGAAAGAACAGGAGCCTGGAGACTTCTCCCACTCCTCCGGTGAGCAGGGAGGCTCAAAAGGAGGAGAGGCTGCCAATCACATCTAGGGGCACCCTCAGGATGCTCCAAATGGGGAAAGCAGCTCCTCAGCCTCTCCGCCAGTGAGCCCTGCTCCAGCAGCCACAACACCAGAGGAGAGAACTGCACCAGTGCAGCCCAGCTGCTGTTGCAAGGATCACACTGCGAAGGAGAACCCACAAATATATTAAGAAAACCACCTAGTCACACTTTGGGACTCATGGGTGTAGAAAATATGTAATGTTGTCATCAATTAAAAGTTTTTTTGTGCAAATCATTAGCCATCTTGTCTGAATGCCATATTTTATTATGCTTTAATTGTGAGCTTCTGACCTCCCCCTTCCCCGTTACAGCAATGCCAATGTGACCACAACCCTCATTAACAATTGTTCTCCAATGGGCACTAGCGTGCATTGCAGCTGATCACAAGTCAGAGAACACAAATGGAAAGGACGTGACAGAATACAGGCCTGAAGATGAGACTTTATTGAAGGTGAGTCTTTATTGCATTCTCAGTGAGTGGCTGGAAATGGGTAATTATGAGGTTGTCTCTGGCCTCCTTTGTGCGTCATTCAATCTGTTTGGCTTCCAGCACCATGTCTTTAACATTCATTCCTGCTTGTCCCTCTCCCTTCTTTGTGTCCTCCTCGTCAGTGGATGATTGCTGCTCAGGCAGCTCATCATCATGTAAGGCCATCCCCCCTCTGCAGTGATAGGTTGTGCAGTGCATACCAGACCATCACAATATGCAAGACCCTCAATGGGCCGTACTGCAGGTCTTCACCAGATCGATCAAGGAATGGAACCTCATCTTCAATAGCCCAATGGTCTGCTCAATAGTTGCTTGAGTGGAGCCATGGTAATTGTTGTATCTCTCCTCTGGTGCAGTGCAAGGGTTCCTCACAGGCCTCAGTAGCCATGTCTTCAACGCATAGCCCTTGTCCCCAAGCATCCATCCCTGAAGGCGAGCAGGGGGCCTGAAAAGCTGCGGCACCTGGAACTGGCAAAGTATGTAGGCTGCTTCCTGGGAAGTGGGCACACACCTGCAGGAAATGCTTTCGCTGGTCACACACCTGTTGAATGTTGATTGAATGGAAGCCTTTCCTGTATATGAAGGTGACTGGCTGGTCCTTGGGAGCCTTGATGGCCACATACATGCAATCTATCACACCTTGCACCCAGCGATGTCCCCAAAACCGATGACCCGCTCAGCCTGACTGTCAAGGTCGGTCCGGTAGTGCATGTAGTCACCGATCCTCTTGAAAAGGGCATTGGTCACCTCCTTGATACAGCAGTCAGCTTCTGACTGGGAGACCCCACACATATCCCCGGGGTATCCCTGGATAGATCCCGATGTGTAAAACTTTAGTGTCGCAGTGATCTTCAGGGCCACTGGTATAAGGTGATCCATAACTCCAATAGGTCGCAACTTGTCCTGCAGCAGGGTACATAAGTCACAGAGCTTTACTCTTCACTGATAATGGTATTTGGATATTTTGAGGTAGCTGGTCTGAGTCCAGTACACTCTCTGGCGAAAGTGGAACCCATCTTAGCATACCAGCTGCTGTTGCTCTCGTGGTGGAGCTTCACAGACAGGCAGAACTGCCTCTTGGCTCTCCCTACATCGGAGGCACCACATCATGTGTGGGGGTCCACAAATACAGGGTGTTTGAGACCCATGCAAGGTGACCTGTAGGCTTGCAGATCGCTGTTACTGCAAAGACAACCCCGCATGGGCAACTGAGCTTTTGGCAATTCTCCCGGTGGAGTCCCTGATGCAGCTCAGAACCCAACATGGCTGATTGCCGACCTTCTCTTCAAGCAGTGCTTTTTCTTTTTTTTATTCTTTCATGGGATGTGGGCATCGCTAGCAAGGCCAGCATTTGTTGCCCATCCCTAATTTCCCTTGACAACTGAGTGGCTTGCTTGGCCATTCCAGAAAGCAGTTAAGAGTCAACCGCATTGCTGTGGGTCTGGAGTCACATGTAGGCCAGACCAGGTAAGGACAGCAAATTTCCTTTCCTAAAGGCCATTAGTGAATCAGATGGGTTTTTTTACGACAATCAATGATAGTTTCCAACCACTATTCTGGAGATTAGCTTTCAATTCCAGATTTATATTAATTAAGACAATTTAAATTCCACCAGCTGCCATGGCATTAGCCTGGGCCTCTGGATTATTAGTCCAGTATGCCACCACCTCCCCATGTGAGTGACCAAACATATCACAGTTTAGTAACCTAATACAGCCCTCCCACATCCACACTATCCTTGCAGAGCAACCCCCTTGCACAGCCTCCGAGAACCCCAACCCCCTTGCAGAGCCCACAGCAACGCAGTCTGCCTATGGCCCCGAGCCCACCTCTTCCCCTATGCAGCAACACTCAGGACTGCATCCCCGTTGTTGCAATATGGTCTCTCACCTCGCTGCCGCCAGGTTTTAACAGTCGCGAACCCAAAAAGACGTAAGTGCCGCCTGCCGTTCACAAAATCAAGGGCCAATCATTAAATTGTAATAAATTATATTTAACTGCATTTAAAAGAGAACTTCAGCAACATAAAAATAGCTCCCCATCACATCAGGGTGTCAAAGCCGCCATGGTGCTTTTCCACCGCTGACCAAAACCGGAACAGTCGTCACCACATCGGATTTACGGGCAGCAGGCTCCAATGCAATTCTCCATCCCCCCACGGCATCATACCCACCTTAACTGGCTGCATTAAATTCAGTCATATAAGTGCAAGTTCTTCAAATGAGAGGAGAAGTAATTGTTGACTAAAACTAAAATTAGAACTAGTGGGCTACTGCCACATGAATACAATTTATTTCAATCGTTATTTTAACCCAATGGTATTTTTATACAAAAACATTTGTCTGGTAGTATGTCAAGCCATTATTTCAAGCTCTAACTTATTAAGGTTAAAACTAAAGTAAGAATAAAATTCATGATCAATTGTGCCAGCGAAAACAACGAGGACTGAAACAATATATTCGCAAGTTTCTGGATCAGACGTTGAAAATTGAAACAGAAAAATAAAGTCTTGGTTGTCATTCAAGCGCCAGTTTATTACTTTACAAATTTCCTGTGGTCTAATGAGTCATGTGAGAAGTGAAACAGCAATTGTGACACCATTTTAAATCTAAATTTTAAATGTAAAAACTCCGGAGAACTCTAAAACAGAAATACAGAAAGCAGAAACAACATAATCGACACAAGCATTTTCCAAAATAAGAAGTAAACTATGACCATAATTTGGGCACAAAAGACTAGACTTAAGTTAGGAACAATTTTTTTTCAGTGGCTGTAATCAGAATAAGACCAAAGTACAAAGTTGAAAGATGAGCTTAAATTGAAAATTATTTCTAGAACTGTATCACTGGGCTGGATTTTACCAACCCCTCGATGTCGGGCTCCGTGGCAGGGGGGCCAAAAGATGGGGCAGGCAGTGGTCCACCACTACAGGAGGGCGCAGCCCGATCCTCCCGGCAACAGCGAGGCTCCATGGCGGTGACCCCCACCCTCAACCCACTGCTGGGCAACGGGACCTGGATTTAAATATTTAAATTAATGACATGCATAAATTTAAATGAACTAAGGGAAATTAGAGATAGCATTAGATCCAAGGAAGAGGCATATAAATCTGCCAGAAAAAACAACAGACCTGAGGATTGGGAGCAGTTTAGAATTCAGCAAAGGAAGACCAAGGGATTGATAAAGAAGGGGAAAATAGAGTACGAGAGCAAGTTGGCAGGGAACATAAAAACTGACTGTAAAAGTTTCTATAGTTATGTGAAGGGAAAAAGATTGGTGAAGACAAATGTAGGTCCCTTACCGTCAGAAACAGGGGAATTTATTATGGGGAGCAAAAAAATGGCTGACCAACTGAATGCATACTTTGGTTCTGTCTTCACAAAGGAGGACACAAATATCATACCAGAAATGTTGGGGAACACAGGGCTTAGTGAGAGAGGGGAACTGAAGGAAATCAGTATTAGTAGAGAAATGGTGTTGGGGAAATTGATGGGATTGAAGGCCGATAAATCCTCAGGGCCTGATGGTATGCATCCCAAAGTACTTAAGGAAGTGGCCCTAGAAATAGTGAATACATTGGTGGTCATCTTCCAAGATTCTGTAGACTCTGGAACAGTTCCTACAGATTGATGGGTAACTAATGTAACCCCACTATTTAAAAAGGGAGTTAGAGAGAAAGCAGGGAATTATAGACCAGTCAGCCTGACGTCGGTATTGGGGAAAATTCTAGAGTCCATTATCAAAGATTTCATAGCAGAGCACTTAGAGAACAGAGGTAGAATCGGGCAGAGTCAGCATGGATTTACAAAAGGGAAATCATGCTTGACAAATCTACCAGAATTCTTCAAGGATGTAACAAGTAGAGTTGATGAGGGGGAGCCGGTGGATGTGGTTTATTTGGACTTTCAGAAGGCTTTCGACAAAGTCCCACATAAGAAATTAGCATGTAAAATTAAAGTGCAAGGGATTGGGGGTAGTGTATTGTGATGGATAGAAAATTGGTTAGCAGACAGGAAACAAAGAGTAGGGATAAATGGGTATTTTTCTGAATAGCAGGCAGTGACTACTGGGTTACCACAGGGATCGGTGCTAGGACCCCAGCTATTCACAATATATTTTAATGATTTAGCTGAGGGAACGAAATGTAATATCTCCAAATTTGCAGATGACACAAAATTGGGTGGGAGGGTCAGTTGTGAGGAGGATGCAGAGAGGCTTCAGATTGATTTGGACAAGTTGAGTGAGTGGGCTAATGCATGGCAGATGCAGGATAATGTGGATAAATGTGAGGTTATCCACTTTGGTAGTAAAGACAGGAAGGCAGATTATTATCTGAACAGCTATAAACTGAAAGAAGGGAATATGCAGTGAGACCTGGGTGTTCTCGTACACCAGTCGCTAAAGGTAAGTAGCAGGTCCAACAGGCGGTAAAAAAGGCAAATGGTATGTTGGCCTTCATAGTGAGAGGATTCGAGTACAGGAGCAGGGATGTCTTGCTGCAATTATACAGGACCTTGGTGAGGCCACACATGGAATATTGTGTGCAGTTTTGGTCTCCTTATCTGAGGAAAGATGTTCTTGCTATAGAGGCAGTGCAGCGAAGGTTTTCCAGACTGATTCCTGGGATGGCGGGACTGACGTATGAGGAGAGATTGAGTCGATTAGGATTACATTCGTTGGAGTTCATAAGAGTGAGGGGGGATTTCATAGAAACTTATAAAATTCTCATAGGACTTGACAGGGTAGATGCAGGAAGGATGTTCCCGATGGTGGGGGAGTCCAAAACCAGGGGTCATAGTCTAAGGATACGGGGTAAACCTTTCAGGACTGAGATGAGGAGAAATTTCTTCACCCAGAGAGTGGTGAGCCTGTGGAATTCACTACCACAGAAAGCAGTTGAGGCCAAAACATTGTATGTTTTCAAGAAGGAGTTAGATATAGCTCTTGGGTCTAAAGGGATCAAAGAGTATGGGGCGAAAGTAGGAACAGGTTACTGAGTTGGATGGTCAGCCATGATCATTATGAATGGCGGAGCAGGCTCGAAGGGACAAATGGCCTACTCCTGCTCCTATTTTCTATGTTTCTATGTTTCTAACTTGCCTTCAATCTTCCGGGCTCACCGCGATCTTTTGCACAAGCGACCAGCACTCCCACGCCTTCAATTCCCCTTCAGGGGAAAGCTGGCATGACACGGGTGAAGAGGGGGGAGGTGTTAAGATTTTCAGTGCAGTGGAGGGTGTGGGGAACGGGGTCAAATAAACATAGGGGATGGTGGGAAGGGGTGAACTTTAAACATTGTGCAGTCTGGTGGGGGAACGTCAGATTTAAAAGGTAAGTATTTTGGTAGATTAGATTAGAGATACAGCACTGAAACAGGCCCTTCGGCCCACCGAGTCTGTGCCGAACATCAACCACCCATTTATACTAATCCTACACTAATTCCATATTCCTACCAAACATCCCCACTTGTCGCTATATTTCCCTACCACCTACCTATACTAGTGACAATTTATAATGGCCAATTTTACCTATCAACCTGCAAGTCTTTTGGCTTGTGGGAGGAAACCGGAGCACCCGGAGAAAACCCACGCAGACACAGGGAGAACTTGCAAACTCCACACAGGCAGTACCCGGAATCGAACCCGGGTCCCTGGAGCTGTGAGGCTGCAGTGCTAACCACTGCGCCACTGTGCCGCCACTGTGGTAGGGAGGGCAAATACTTATTGTTATTGGGGGATGGGCAAGGGGCATTCGAAATTTATTTCATAAATTTTGGGGGGCTTACCTTTAAAAATTCAAATTGACTGGCAGGGCTGGCTGCCCTTTAAAAAGGGCGCTAGCACCTGCGCAGAGGCAGCTGACACCATTGCTGGGATGGACAGCCCGCCCTCTCTACGAGATTGAGGGGAGGCGGGCCACCCAGCTATTTAAGTGAGCCGCCGCGCTTGAGATCACAGCAGATCTTTGGCATGCAGCCACAAGCCTCCAAGGCAGCTCTTTAGCCATCATATTGGCCCAAAAGTAAACCATTGTATTTCTGAATTACGGAACTAGGATCTTTGTGAATCAACGTAAGCAGAGATATCTCACCACTTCAATTCACAAAAAGGTTGAACTCTGATTTTGTTTTTTAAAAAGCCAGTTTGTATTTTCTGGTCTTTATATGAGTCACAAAATTAGGATGAGGTTTAATCTCCATGACTCAATGTAACCAGAAAAATATTTTTACTACAATTTGTACTATGAGTGAACTCCAATTTTTTAAAAAGGCATTTTTTATTTTTTGCTTTTTTATGAGTCACAGAATTATAACCTCATTCAAACTATGTGAATTGGTGCTGCAATACATTCTATTTTGGGCATGTTGGCTTTGTAAATTTAACTCTACGTGCTTATCAAGGAGATTTTCATAATGGGAAACACTCCCTCTTGATGACAGGTGAATAGCTCACTTGACCTGTTGACGAGTATTAATATCTCATAAACAATTCTTCTAGCACCTATTTGGACAGTGTATAGATACTTTATTTCTAATGGATTATTTCTGAACCTGTGCAGCATCATGTGATACTAGTGTTTTAAACTGTCCTCCTTAGATTCAGGTCCCAAGTTTACTTGTTTTTATATTAAAACAGGCTAAAATGCATATTGTAATCAAGGAGTACTTCAAAGAATCAGGGAGAAAAGCAGAAAATCACTATTGGGATAAAAGTCCACTCTTTTAGAAAAGTTTTATTTCCCCCCGAGCTTCCGTTCACTCATTTACATATTGCCAAACACAAATTCTTCCACAAACAAATACAATCAGGTAGTTTTTTAAAACTTTTCTTTTTAATAAGCTTTGCTTGAAATAATTTTCCTTCATGTTGTTACGGCAGGTGAGGAGGGGTCAAAAAGCTCCCCTCATGTCCCTCTCCTTATTTGACTGCAATGGGTTTATTTCTTTTCGAAAGTATATATGCTTATCAATTCAGTGAGTGTTTAACTATTTTATGTGCTATGATCATAAAAGAACCATCAAACAGGTTTTCTTGAGTTTAACCAAGAAAGAGGTTAGTTTTATTGTACCTAAAAAACAATCTATGTAAAATAATAAATTATGCTAACACGATTCACACACACAAATAGGTTACGGAGTAGGGAAGAATAGATTGGTTGGATTAGAGTCCGGAGCAATAAAAAAGAGTATACAGTCTGTGGAGCTTGGTAACTCAGTTGTCTTCTGGATGAACTTGGTTGTCCTGAGGTTTCCAGCTTATGGATGTGGCCAATTGGTTCAGGGTTTTCTTGGAGACAGGGATGCAGATAGTTTTCTTCACAGTGTCTCTGCAGCAGTGATAGGCTTGGATGGTTACAACCAGCAGGCAGGGTTCGAACTTGCAAGGTGGTCTCCACCTTGATATATTGGAATGTAGGATATGTTGATGCAAATTGCGGTGGCCATTTTAGCTGCCAGCACTCACCTTTTATCAGTACATTTTTCCTTTTTTTAGAAATCTAATTCAGGTTTCCAACCGATGAATCAAAAAATCATCATTCAGCATAGCACGTGTTCATGATACCTCCACATCACACGGAATGAAATGTGACAACAGGAGAATTTCATGATAAGGTCATAGATAAAAAAAAGAAACTGCACACGCATATTCACCCTCAAACACTCGCTTCTCAATCTCAGACTGCCATAGCTATGCTCTGGTTTAGTTTTTATCTGGGATGATTCTGTTTTGAGTTAGATTCTGGATAAAGCATCATCTATCCCATTGGGCCAAATTTTATTAGCCCACCGCCAAAATCAGCAGCAGGCAAACGAAATGGCGGCCCGCCCGTGTGGGCCACATACCAAAGAGCCGCCATGATTCCAAGCGCAGCGGCTCATTTAAATAGCTGGGGCAGGCCACCACTCCCCCCCCCCACCCCCACCTTGATCACGTGTAGAGGACCAGCTGTCCATCGCCGGCAATGGCGTCAGCTACCTCTGCACAGGCGCTGACACCATTTTAAAAGGGCTGTCAACCCTACCGGCATATATAAATATTTAAAGAAGGATGAAATGAAATTAAATAAATACATCTTTTTTCCCCTCTCCCACCCCACCAATAGCAATTAAATTAATGATTTTCCCTTCCCCCCAAAACACAGCTTTACCATCTGATCTTCCCCCCCACAACTGAACAAATTTTAAACTATAACCCTTCCCACCATCCCCTACACCCATGACATTAATTTGACCCCGTTCCCCCCATCCACATTGAGAAACCTACCTCCTCCCCCCTCCCCACCAGTGTTGTGCCTCATTTCCCCGCACAGGGATCCGAAGACACAGGAGTGCCAGCCGCCTGGCCGAAGATCACAGCGGGACATCAGGAGGCGAGGTAAGTTTATTTAACTTAATTATTTCAATTGATTTACATATTCAAATTATGGTCCCGTCGCCCAGCGGTGGGGAGGTCACCATGGTGCCTTGCTGCCACTGGGAGGATCAGACTGGGCCCTGCGGACATCGAGTTCCAAGGCGGGCCTCATTTGGAGCCACCTTTAGGCCCGCCCTGCCACGGATCCCGACATCGAGGGCTCCTTAAAATCCAGCCCATTTTTTTTCCTGCAAAGTGGGTAATTTTTAAGTGGTCGGGTTGCGAAAGCAGTGTCCATTGAAATAGCATTGTATTCTGGATTTTGAATTTCTCCACAAAGGTTAAGGATTATGGTTGGTATCGATTCTTGTCTCCCTATATGCATTTTGGACATAGATCTCAAAGTGCTGGAGAGCTAGCAGCATTCACTGCATTTCCTTTTCCACAGTGGAAAACCTCTTTTAGTGTTGGTTTAATTTTTTTGGAGAAGTACCCAACTGATCTCTCAATGCCTGACTCATCACCTTGGAGCAGGACAGCACCTACCCCTAGGTCACTAGCACCCACTGCCATTTTAAATAGTTTATTAAAGTGTGACGAAAACCCCATATGCCAAATGGAAATATTAATTTCATCGTGTGGAATTTTGCCTGAGATTTTCCTGGAAATAGTTACAAATAACTTTTAAAACAGAACAGCTAGCAGCCAAGATGGTCATGCACAATTTGCATATGAAAAGTCCAAAGGATCGGGCTGGAGACAGATGTGATTAACTTAGCCAAGCTCGAACAATTATCTGAGAAAGCCTTATCAATGTGGTCATCAAAAGTCATCAACACCCATTGATTTTGAAGCAGTCAAACCACCCCCCACCAAATTTGTCTGAACAGCTTGAGGGGAGAGCCTTGAATTTCAAAGACCCTTCCAGAAGATTCTGATTCAAACACAAAGAGGCGGTCATATCACATGACCGCTTGGGCCACTCTGGAGATTTGTGAGTGGTGACTCAGAAGGCAGACAGTAACTGAGATGCAGCAAGGAAACATCTCTCTCTCTGCTATCCTTCTCCCCAGTAAAGTCCAAGAGGAACCTCGGCTTCTAAGCCTCAGTTCTACAGACCCTTACAGTCAGCAACTTAGGGGACACAGATAAAGCCCCTCTTCTGTCTTCCAGAACCTGAGAAGCAAGCCCAACCTGTGCATAGGGTCCAGTGAGGACTTCAGGACTACAATTTCAACTAAAGACACTGAGACTGAGATTCAGTATTTAAATTCAATTTATTAAGGACTTTACTCCAATATCTCAACTTTGTTTTTCCCTCTGTAATCTATTTGTGTGTGTATGTGGCTCTTGTGTGAATGTGGGCATGGATGCCGAGTGTATATTGGAATTTTACCCGGTTTAGCGTGATAAGGTTAATAAACTTGCATCTTTCTTGTTTAAACATCAAGAAAAACTGTCTGATTGGCTCATTTATATATTAGAGGAACAGGAGCAAGTGCTCACTGAGGAGGTAAGTTAAATCACTGTGTTAAAAAGAATAAACCCTGTTGCGGTCAAACCATAGAAGGGGCAATAGGGGAGCCTGAGACCCTCTCCCCATCTGGTCATAAAACCCACACATCCCCAAAAATTGCACTTATTCCTATTTGATTGTGGTGACAGGAAATTCCATCAGCACCCGGACCTTTTCTGCTCTGTGCAGCACTCACCCCTGACCTATAACATGCCCTAGATAGATTACTTGAGCTTTAGCAAACTCGCTCTTTGCAAGGTTTACCACAAGGTCAGCCAACTGTAACCTTCAGACGAGGTCTTCTAACTGGTCTAGGTAGTCCCCCCATGTATCACTGTACACTAACAGGTCATCCAGGTACTTTGGAAAGTGGCTGGGGCATTTTTTAATCCAAAGGGCATCACTCGGCACTGGAATAAGTCATCTTGGGTGACAAAAGCCAAGATCTCTTTAGCTCGGGGTGGGGTTTAAGGGAACTGTTAGCAAGTCTATCTTGGTTATGTAGGTGGTGTTTCCTACTCTATCAATACAGACTTCCAGATGGGGAATTGGGTAAAAGTCAGCTCCGGTCACCAAATTATCCTTTCTGTAATCAATGCAGAGCTTTATTGAGCCATGGGGCTTGGTCACCAGCACAACTAGGGAACTTCAATTGCATTGGCTGGGCTCAATCAGCTTGTGCTCCAGCATATACTGAAGTTCTTCCTGAATCTGGGTCAGTTTCCTGGGACCTAGGCAATAGGGATGCTGTTTTATGGGAGGGGTCACTCCTACATTCACATCGTGTATGGTTAGGGTTTTGCACCCTGATTTGTCCCTTCAGATTTCTTTAAATGCTGTGAGCAGCCTTGCTGTCTGTTCTGCATCCAAATAGGAGGGTGCAGTGTCTAATTTTCCTAACATTTTGGTGTTAGCTAACTAGGGCGTTCAATTTGGGAATCCTCCAGGCCTCCCTCTAACTCATCCTCACTTTTCCCTTCATTCTCCTCCCTCCTGACTGCCTGGCAGACCTATGCTTGCTTGTCCCCTTCCCGGCTGTGTTACTGCCTTAATATATTGATTTGGCACAATCTTTTGTTTTTTCCTATGATTTGGGGTGTCAATTAAATAATTTACCTGGCCAATTCTCTTTACTACTCTCCAGGGGCCATTGAACTGGGCTTTCAGTGGTTCACCCTGTATTGGGAGGAGTACTAACATGTGGTCTCTGGGCCGAAATGTTCTGGCCTTGGCATGTTTATCTCTCTGCCTTTTCATAGCTGTCTGGGAGGATTTTGGGTGCTCCTGAGCCACTGCACAGGCACTGGGGAGCAGCTCCCGGAACATGGAGATGTAGTCTAACAAGGAAGGCTCATCCCTTGTCCCAAAAACCTCTCCTTGATTAGTTTAAGAGGACCTCTCACCTCATGTCCATAAACTAATTCAAAGGGACTAAAGCCAGTGGACTCATTGGGTGAGCCCCTGGTGGCAAACAGGAGAAATCCCAGCACTTTGTCCCATTCATGAAGGTACTTGTAGCAGTGTGCCCTGATCATTGTCTTTAGGGCCTGGTGGTACCCTTCCAAAGCCCCTTGTGACTGTGGGTGGTAGGCTGAGAACTTTAACTGGGCTATAACCAGATTATCCATAACTTTTTGAAAGATCCCAGTCATGAAATTCATGTGCTGATCTGGCTGGATCTCAGCTGGCAGCCCATATCAGGTAAAGAATTGGGTTAGCCCCTCCACCACTACCTTGGCAGAGATAGTTCTTAGGGGAAATGGCCTCTGGGAATCAGGTAACCACATCCATAATTGTAAAGAGATACTGATAGCCCCCGTTTGTTTTCGGCAGGGGTCCCACACAATCCACCGGCACTCTGCTGAATGGTTTCCAAAAAACTGGTATGGGAATTAGGGGTGCAGGTTTTATTGCAGTTTGAGGCTTCCCACAACCTGGCACATGTGACAAGTTTTACAGAACTCTGTCACATCCTTGTGGAGTTGTGGCAGTCAAAATGCTGCCTTATGCGGGCTTGGGTTTTTCTGATAGCGACATGTCCAGCCATTGGAATCTCGTGGGCTATTCTCAATATTTCCTGATGGTACATCAGCGGCACCATTATCTGGTGACCCACTGTCCACTCTTCGTCTGCAGATCTGTGAGGATTTCTCCACTTCTTCATCAGTACCTCATTCTTTAAACAGTAACACCCTGGAACTTCCTCTGCTTCAGCTTCAGTTTGGGCAGTCTGTGCTAACTTTTTTAATACTGGGTCGGCTTGCTGAGCCTCGACCGAGGAAGGCCTGTTTAACAGATCCTTTGGGTCCTCTAACTTCCTGAAGAAGGTTTCAGATAACCAGACAGTAGGGTCATCTGTCTGCAGTGCCAGTTCAGCCTCCTATGACGGAGCTTGTTTGACTATGGACTGGATCAAAGGTCACAGACCTGAAACGTTAACTCTGTTTCTCTCTACACAAATGCTGCTGGACCTGTTGAGTAATTCTGGCACTCTCCGTTCTCATTTCTGAGTTCCAGCATCTGCAGTATTTTGCTCTTATGCAGTCTGTGGCGTTTGGAAACTCAATTGTCTTCTGCTGAACTCGGTGGTCTTGAGATGTGGCCAACTTGTTCAGGGTTTTCTTGGAGATAGGGGGCTGAATTTTACAGACACCCAAATGCCAGGATCCATTGCTGGAAAATGGCTCCGGGAGAGGGCCACCACGTAACCTGACATGGAAAGGGCCCAGCCCGCTATTGACAGAGGTGGTGGCGACAAGACTGCCATTTAAATATTTAGGTAAATTAAAATCAATTAATTAATTATAATTACGTTCCGGCTGTCTGTCCCGGCGTGATCTTCATGCCACTTGCCAGCACTCCTGCACCTTCAGATCCCTATTTGGGGAAATGAGGCAGAACACTTTTTGGGAACAGGGAGGAGGTAAGTTTCTCAGTGTGGGAACGGGGAAACGAATTCAAAGAAGCATCATTGGTGTAGGGGATGGTGGTAAGGGTTTTAGGTTAAAGTGTATGCACTTTGGGGGGAGAAGGTCAGGTGGTCAAGGTAACTGTTTTGGGGGAAGAGGGCAAGTAATTAATGTGATTGTTATTGGGGGCTGGGAGGGGGCAAAACAAATATATTTACTTTTTTATTAACTGTTTCCTTCAATAATTAAATTGAACAGTGGGGCTCAAAGCCCATTAAAAATGGCATTAGGACCTGCACACAGGCAGCTGACGCCATTGCCGGGGACGTCCAGCCTGCCCCCTCCACATGATTGGGGGGCAGGGTGGGCTGCCACAACTATTTAAATGAACCACCGCGCTTAATATCATAGGTAGTCTCCATCTCGATACATTGGAATGTAGGGTATGTCGATGCAAATTGGAGTGGCCATTTTAGCTGCTAGCAGTCACCTTTTATCAGTTCATTTTTCCTTTATTTATAGTTTAATTCAGGATTCCAACCGATGGATTTAAAAAAATCATTCGGTATAGCATGTGTTCATGACGATGTATTTAAAAGCTGTAACGATGAAGTTTGACGAAACAGCTGAAAATAGGTTTATCACAGAAAATAAACATTTTTAATCAGTGTCAATCCACCACCTCTGAGTAACTGATTTTAAATTACAGAAATTCATTTTTGAAAAATATATAAAGCTATTTTCCAGTTGTATTGGGATACATTAGTCAGTTTCATCATAAATTTTTTAAAAAACACATTTAAAAGCGTTTTGAATTTACCTTTTAGTGTCCTGGTGTCCAAAAGAACCAACTTGATTTTTAAAGCTTCCCTGAAGACCCACAAACGAGCGCAATTAGCAGAAACTCACAATGGTGATTAATTCACTCTTGTGGAGCAGCCAATTTTGTGGGTGGGGTCTGCTTCCAGCATGATATTTTTAAAACTGGGGCAAAAGATCGCGAAAACTCAAATTACACTTACTGCAAATTGTGTTTTAAGTTTCTGTGATCCTTTGCATCGATTTCAGCTGAACAGCACCGAGAAAACCAATGCAACCGAGTAGAAACTCTAGACCAATATATTGAAAATCTTCCCACAATACTAAAACCCAGAGCAAATAATTGGATATTATGTCAACTGAAGTGTATTACAAGGCAGTAAAATATTGAAGTTTAAATGATGTAAAAACATGTACAACAATCTGAAATGATTTATTAACACCATCTTAATTCTGAAATATATTCCTGTCTTAAAACACGCCCCAGAGATCGTTATTCGACCAATTGTCATTAATGTATTAGTTATTCTTCTATAATTTCTTTAAGGTGACTAGTAGTGATTTTCAAACTTTTTTCTGTGTGAGACACTGCTTCCAAATATTAGTGTATTCTTGGGGACTCCCTGTCTTAACTTCCAAAAGACAGTGCCTGGGATTTTGTTGAACTCCCAACGTCAGGCTCCGTGGTGGCAGGGGTGGGGGGCGAAAGATCACAACAGCCCACCACGGAGCTCGACGCCGGGATTGCCGGGCCCAATCTTCCTGGAGGTGGCGAGGCTCCGTGGCGGTCACCCCGCCAGTCGTCAACGGCACTCAACTTATATAGTTGAATAAAGGAAATGAATACATTTACCTACAATTCCCCACGATCTTACCAGCTGTCTTCCATGCAATGGGAGGCACTCACACGCCTTCACTTTCCCATGCAAGGAAAGCTGGCGCCACCGAGGTAGGGAAGGGGGACGTTAGGATTTTTAGTGAAGTGGGGAGGGAACAGGGTCAATTCTGCATGACAATTTTTGCGGGGCTGGGCGGTGAAACGGTGACCTCTGCACTTTGTGCTGTTGTTGTGGGGAAGAGGTCAAATCCTCACTGTAAATGTTTAGCGGGGGAGGGGGAACGGGGTGGCCATTTATTTTCACTGTATTGGGGGGTAGAGTCAGAAATCTTTTTACAGAAAATGGCGGGGAGCGGTATGGGGTTCAACTCTGCATCTCTGGGCATGTCTGGCAGCCCTTTAAAAATGTTGGCAGCGCCTGCGCAGAGGCAGCTGACGCCATTCATGGCATCGCTGAGACTGCACCCACCAAGTGATTGGGGGACATGGCCTGCCCTGCGTATTTAAGTGAGCCGACACGCACTAAATCATGGCAGTGTAATGGTGCACAGCCCACACGTGTAGGCCGCCATTTTTTTTTTCCGCCGCCAGGAGAATAAAATTCAGTACAGTGTCTGCTATTGAATGGAAAACAGTGTTATCTTTGCAGAGAGCATTTTTAATTACTGCACAGCAATGAAAGTAACATATTACTGAAAATAAAACACACACACACAAACGTGGGGGCAGAAGGACAGAAATCTGAGGACCTCACACTGTAGGAATTAAGTTATAGGTACCCAAAGGTCCGGTCATCTTGGTTTGAAAACCTATTGTATGTTACATATTTCACTCCCATTTTGTAACTGCTAGTGGCCAAGAAAGAGCTGGAATTTATTACTTGTGGAAGGTGTGTCTCACATACTGCATTTAAATAAACTAATAAAAAGAGAAACTTTCCAAACACACAAGGAGAAAAACAGCATCTAATATTCAAAGATTGATGGTAGTTACATGGAATGTTTTAAACCTGTGGCAATTTTAGTTCAGTTCATTTCCTTTATATGCTTGTGCAACTCCTATGGACAATTTGATTGTTACAGGGTACAGTTTATTTTGCAACATACCGAATGGTTAATTTCTTTCATGGACAATGTACAAAAAGATTTGCCAGGGATAATGTGCACATATACACTTCTGCACATATTGCTATTTTGAATCCCTCTCCCTAATCAACCAACATGGATGTCAAAGAGACTGGAACCAGAACTGATGTTCATGTTCTGTATTTGGTATTATAATTTCCTGTTGATGGCTGCGTACCAGCAGGATCCTACGTTTACCCATATCCAGTGGTCAGATGTGGATCTTGCATGAACCACATGATGTGGTGTTAAGCCATAGAAAACAAGAAAGTCCAAGTCCTGGTGCTGAATTTTCGGGGTCCTCCAATGTCGTGAACGGAGGCGGGTGGGAGGGGGGGCGGAGGCAGGGGGTGCAAAGGTACCGGCAGCGTGTCAATTTAAGGCACCGATCCCATCCCCAGCATAATCACCAGGGCGGGGGAAGAGTGCGACAGAAATCCCACTCTCCTCCTAATCGCACTCTCCTTCCAATTTAGACCAATTAAATCAGTTAAAAATCTAGTCAAGAGCTTGTCAAGGGGTGACCTTTAAATTTTTAAAGGGACAGACAGGTTACCCGCACCTTCAGAAACTGACCATCTGAAGGCAGGCAGGTAAAGTGTGGGGAGCCAGTCTTGGCTGCCTCGGGGAATGACCCCGGCTCAGTGGTGATGAGAGGCAACACCCTCCACAGGAAGGGCAGGACCCCGGGAATCAGGAAGGCACAGGAGAGAAAAAATAGGCGGGAAGGCAACGGAGGCCAAACCCTCAACACAGGTTTGACTGCCAAAGATAGAGCTACCTGGAGATGACCGGGACCCAGTGCCGCAGGAGACTGCGATTCTCTAGGCAGATAGTCAGAGACATCTGTGCCTCATCGCCAAAGTCCTCACACCTCACGGCACTGGTCGCTATGCCCTGCCAGTGGCCGTCAAAATCACTGTAACGTTGAACTTCTTCACTTTTGGCTCCTTCCAAGAATCAGCTGCGAACCTTGGTGGCATCTGAAAAATGGCTGCACACCACTGCATCTCGCTGGTCACTGATGCCCTCTTTGCCAGAGCTGGATAGCACATTCATTTAATGGCAGACACGGCCTCCCAGGGACGAAGGGATTGGGTTTTGCCTCCATCGCTGGATTGCCCCAGGTGCAGGGCATCATCGTTTGCGCTGGTGTGGCCATCATGTCACCCACTGATAGGCCAGTGAGATCCTTCAACAGGAAGGGCTTCCACTCCCTCAGCGTCCAGCAAGTCTATAACCACAACAAGAGCTTCCTCCATGTGTGTGGTCACTTTCCTGGCAGCTGCCATGACTCCTTCATCCTCCACCAGTCCAGGCTGCCTCACAACTTCACTGCAACCCCCCAAGGTACATGGATGGGTTCTAGGGGCCAAGGGAATTTCCTTGAAGAGATGGCTATTCACCCCTCTATGGGAACCCCAAACAGAGGTCCAGATGCGCTACAATTAATGCCATCTGCTCAGCAGGACAAACGTTGAGCAGGCCATCAGGCTTCTGAAAGTGCGATTCCAATGCCTGGACCCGTCAGGTGGTGCCCTCCAATACCCTCCTGCAAGGGTCTCAGTCATTGTGGTGATCTGCCACGCTCTCCATTACATGGTCCTCCAGAGAGGTGTGGACCTTGAGGAGGGTGAGGCCCTGGAAGGTGACAGTTTATTGTGGGAGGAGCAGGAGGTGAGAGAGGAGCAGGAAGAGGAGGCAGAAGGAGATGATGCTGAACAGAGAGGTGCCCGTGCTGCACAATGAGGTGACCTTTTCCTGCCACCCTCCAGGAAGAGGATCTCCCTCCTCTCCTTCATGGCCTCCAGCATTAGATCCAAGTCAGCATTGATGTTGTGAGGGTCTGTCCTGCGTCGGGTGCCAGGCCTTCAGCTATCCTGTGACATCTCACTTCCCTCTGGTGTAGTAGAGGCTTTGGCACAAATCACCCATCTCTCCTTCAAGACAACGAGCAGCCTCAGTGATTGCTGCTGTGAGGAGTTTATAAGAGTGCCACACTTCATCAGACCCACCTCCATTTTTCCCCACCCACCCAAACTGGTTCTGAGTGGACAGGAAACCTGTGTCCATATCAATTAAGAGCTCACTGTTGTGAAAATATGAACTTTAATCAGTTTCCCACCGGAGGTGGGTTTCTGACCCAAAAACAGATCTGGCTCCTGTTTCCTGCCTCCGTGGCAAATATTCAGCCTCTGCTCTAGTCTGTATCAGCCAATATTATGCAGATCAGTTATGTGGGTCACGAAACCTAGGCACCAGCATTCTTTGTTAATCTGTCAATTGTGTATCAATTGTTTGATTATATGCAGGTGGAGGATGTTAATTGGGATCTTACTTGAGCACTTATAAGCAGCCACTTACTGAGACTGTTGAAGGGTTTGAGTGAGGAGCTGCATGTCTGTAATCCTGTACGCTGTACAATAAATGTGAAACTGAGTAAAGATAGGCTCCAGCATTATCCTTCCATAACAAGTTTTCTGGAGTTTAACATGCTTTGCAATGTCAGAAGTGGGGTGGAGCACTTCAGTACTTCTGTAAATGACCAGATAGTCTAAGGCTGTCCCTTCCAATGTCATTCTATACATAATTGATGAAGACATTGGATAGAATGTCACAGCAGACAAGTTTGCCTCACATCCTCTTTTGAGAGAGATGAGTCTTGAATCTTGAACCAAAAGGTACACATGCTGAATTGAATCCAAGATTTGACCATGTACTCATCATGCTGGTCATATTGACTTTGCACCACCTCTGAATATGCCTGCTGAATAGTGGCCCTGTTTATGCTACTGTGGGTGCTGGGAACAGTACCTCCCTTTGTGCCTTTTACCTTCTTCACAACATCTCCAGAAAAGCATCAAAAAACCTGGGGCAGTTCTGAGATTCCCCTCCTTGCAAAAATATGACTGGGCAATCTGAAAGCAAGGAATGCCCTCACTTTTTAAGACGCATTCCCACAGCAAATAGATCTCCAGATGTCTTCCAGAAATTTCACAGAAAGTGAGCTGGGTGCCCGATTTCCAATGCGATCAGCTTCCAGCACGGACACGATAGGCTCTATGGCCCCTTACTGTGCAGTAAAATGTCTTTATTTCTATGTTTCTTTGTTGCCCATTAGCTATACTAAAATGAGGTTGAGTAGTTGAAATTGCTTGGTCTTCATTCTGGTGATGTCATGGGGGCTTTCTGATATCCCCTCTCCCCCCACCTCTGCCAGCCTGCCCTATTCTCACCCTAAATTAAAACAGGGGCTTTTGGTAGAATAGACACAGAGTGTTTCTACCTGTGACGAAGAGCAAAACTAGAGGCCATCAATATGATAGTCGCCAAGAAATCAAACAGGGAATTCAGAAGAAACTCCTTTACCAAGAGAGTGGAGAGAATGTGGAACTTGGAACCACAGAGAGTAGTTGAGGTGAATAGTATGGAACGCATTTAAGGAAAAGCTAAATAAGGAGATGAGGGGAAAAGAAATAGAGGGTATGCTGATAGAATTAGATGAGGAAGGATTGGAGGAGGCTCGAGTGGAGCATAAACATTGGCATGGACTGGTTGGGCTGAATGGTCTATTTCTCTGCTGTATATTCCATGTAATAATCTATGTCTTATCCAGCAGGTAAATCAGAATAGATGTGAAAATAGTCCAATTCCAATCTTTTTGCAGTTGGAAACAACTTTGCAACATATCCCTATTAATTGGTATTGATTTTTAGTGAGTTTATCCAGCAGGTAGCTGAGTCATACAGATCAAGAAGGTTCCAGGCTTCATCCCTGTTCTGTGCTGAACAGCTGATGTCAGTTGGCATGATAACAATAGCACCTCTAAGTTAGGAAGGGGAAAATTGACCATGATTAGTCTCTCCAGTGACCCCTGCCAGAATTGTGCAGGTCAGAAGGACAGGATAAGGCTGGAATGTGCCAACATTCAATGGCATGCTGCTCACAAACATACAACCCCTTGGGTGAGGTGGTGGAAGATGCCTAGCCCAGTAAGACCTCAGCATCTTCAGGAGAGGAGAGAAGAAAATTGATGGGCAAAGGCATCAGAAATGGAACTGTCTTGAGACAATTGCACAATAGGTTTTCAACATTGCCCTTTCACCTCCAAGATCTAGCACCCAGTGAATATGAATCCATAACTAACCTACCCATATCTGGCAATAATTGATACTAAAATCTTACTCAAAGAAGTCGTAGGAAGGCTGCATGAGTAACTGAAGAAAATTTACCCTGGTGCAGTTTGGGGAGCAGCGGAGAGTAAGTGGGGGGAGCGGTAGTTTCTTCTAAGATGCGGGTTAAAGTATGCTTGTGGAAAAAGATGTGGGAGCTTTGTCCCACATTCATCATATTATAACTAACCTTAAAGCACTTAATGATGCTGGATCTGTAGTATAAGGGTCTGAAAGGGTTAATGGTTGAGACAGTGAGAGTAACCCCTCCCACTATAGTGATGACGTGGTAATAATCACATGGGCAGTAGGCTTGGAAGGAGCTAGAAGCACCAGAAGAAGTGCTAGCTAGAAACCCTCATAGAGAGTGTACATAGAATGTAAATGTAAATAAAGAGTTGATGTTTCGCCAGTCTGAGACTCCGAGACCTTTGTAAAGAACCCTATAACTACGCTACCAACAAGATACAGTATCGTGACAGCGATGTACAACATGGTGATCAGCATGATGCTGCACCACTTGGTAAACATTGAATACACCAAGAAGATTATAGAAGCCTAACCTGGTAAGACAAGTGCCAAAAGACTGCAGAACTTGGGAGAGGCTGTGAAGAGCTCCAGAACTGCTCCACAGACAACAAAGGGCACAGACAGTCGGTGAGTCAGTCACGCAGACATTCAGGCTGCACCACAGAAGCATTGTGGTCTGTGAGAATGAACTGGGTCCAGCAATCAGGCTGCAAGTCACAATACCCAGCGACTGTCAGGGAATGGGGGAACAACCTTGTAGAAAGGTATGTTATTATTAATGGCGCACTGGGCAGGTGAGAAGGGAAGACGTGGCAAACAAAACAGTTGATCCATGGTGAGGGCAAGTCCAGAGTCGGCGGCCATTATTTGAGCTCACCGAGAAGGAAAAATGCATGAATAACCTGAAAAGAGCAGGGAACCTAAAAGTGCAGGAACACCTAGAAAAGAGCGGGAAACCTCCAGGTGCTGTGAGAACATCTCCATTAAGGAAAACAAAATTTTAAATAAGGGAATACCCGAAAGAGTTCAGCAGAGGATGGATTCAAAATATAAAATTCTGGAAAGCTTCCAAAATTCAGAAGGGCCCAACCAGTTTCAAAACTGGAGAATCTGGAGAAAAAGGTTTTTAAGATTCAAAATAGCTTCACAATTACATACTAAATCTGAAGCAGAGCAAGTAAATACTTTACTATACTCCATAGGTGAAATAGCGAATGCGACCGTGAGACAAGGCATCAATGAAGCTTCAGATAAATTTGAGGATGTGTTGCAAGTTTTTGATAATTATTTTCAGTTAAGAAGCAGTAAGATCCTGAAAAGGGCAAAGTTCAAAAAGGATTTAGAAGCTAGGCGAATCAGTGGGCACTTTCACTAATGATTTGTATAGATTGGCTGAAGGATGTGAGTACAGAGCACTAAAGTCTGAATTGATTAGCAACCGTATAGTAGTGGCTACAAGAGCAGGTCAGAGGCTAGGAATCCTGTGGCGAGTAACTCCCCTCCTGTCTCCCCAAAGCCTGTCCACCATCTACAAGGCACAAGTCAGGAGTGTGATGGAATACTCTCCACTTGCCTGCATGGGTGCAGCTCCAACAACACTCAAGAAGCTGGATACCATCCAGAACAAAGCAGCCCACTTGATTGGCAAACCATCCACAAACATTCACTCCCTCCACCATCGACGCACAGTGGCAGCAGTGTGTACCATCTATAAGATGCACTGCGGCAAAACAGCAAGGCTCCTTAGACAGCACCTTCCAAACCCGCGACCTCTACCACCTCGAAGGACAAGAGCAACAGATGCATGGGAACATCACCACCTGCAAGTTCCCGTCCAAGTCACACACCATCCTGACTTGGAACTATATCGCCGTTCCTTCACTGTCGCTGGGTCAAAATCCTGGAACTCCCTTCCTAACAGCACTGTGGGTGTACCTACCTCACATGAACTGCAGCGGTTCAAGAAGGCAGCTCACCACCACCTTCTCAAGGGCATTTAGGGATGGGCAATAAATGCTGGCATAGCCAGTGATGCCCACATCCCATGAATGAATGAATAAACAAAAAGCTGACGTGTCTTTATCAGATCTCTTACAGTCAAAAGAGGACCTCACTCTGGACAAAGCAATTCAGATGGTACAACAGGCAGAAGTCAGAAGACAAAATAGAGCCATCCTGTGGGCTTAAGAGAAGGCTTGGAATGAAAATAATCAGGCAATGGTACAGTTTTCCAAGCCCAAGAAGGGAAAAAAATACTGTAGAGAAGAAGATACACACAGGTGAGAAGGTGAAAGACACCGGGAAACCCTATCAGTGCTGTGGAGCCAGAAAGACCTACAGATGTGATCAGTGCCTTGCTAGTAAAGCAGAATGCTTTAAGAACAAGAAGTCAGGCCATTATGGGAAAATGTGCCAGAGCAAGACTCTTCTCATGAAAGTGCCAAGCAAAAAACCTTCTCACATAGAGTTGTGAATGAGTTGCACCAATTCCCTTTGGAAGAAAAAACAGGAGACTTCCTAGGGAAATTAATCATCCCAATCAGGCATTCTGGACGGCTGACATTGATGTCAATGGATATATCACAAATTTTAAATTGGATACAGGTGCAAATGTCTCAGTTTTGTCAGACCAAGAGCCATGGTTGACAAGACATTCCTTACAACCAGCAGATTCTCAGTTACAAGGTGCTGGAGGGATTCAACTGAAGGTCAAAGGAAAGCTGCAAGCCACACTCCAATAAAAAGGAAGGAAGATAAAGAAAACCCTGTATGTTTTGAAAAATTAAGTATTTTCATCGTTAAGCAGAATAGCGTGCTTAGACCTACATCTATTTGAAAGAGTGGAAAATATTAAATGGTCAGAGTTCAACTGTTGCTTTCAAGCAGACTTTCCAAAACTATTTTCAGGTCTCTAAGAAGAATGAAGATTGAGTATAGTATCATGTTGAAAGAAGATGCCAGACCGGTATGTATCCTTACACCAAGGAAAATACCACACCTATTGATGAATCAAGTTCAGCACCAGCTGGAAGAGATGAACAGGATGGGAGCCATTTCTCCAGTCACAAAGCCAACAGAGTGGTGTTCGGCTATGATTAGAGTCCCAAAACCAAATGGTACTCCATTGCTATGTGGACTTTCACCTTCAACCCAGAAAACTCCTTCCCAGAATTGAAGTACAAGACTATAAAAAAGTTAAAGACAAAGAGAAGTCTTACAGGAACCAACAAGCTCGCAATTATAATAAGCGATTTCATACCAGAGATGTGCCACGGTTAAAAGATGGTGAGAAGGTATGGACACGAGATCTAGGACGTGAAGGCAGAGTTGTCCAGAGAGATGACATGGTACACACTTCCAAGGGTACTATACACATAAATAGGAGACACCTTATCCCTATACCTCAAAAGCAGCAACCAGTCATATATCTGGAGGAAACAGATGATGATGGAGAAACCCAGAGACAACAGGATACTACAAAATTGGTAAAGGCCATCCAAGTCATCAAGGAAGACTTACAAGAAAGCTTACTGATCTTCTGAGTCCGACAAGAACACAATCAGGGAGAGTCATGAAGCCTCCTGCTCGATTGAATCTGTGATGTCGGAGACTTGGGGGGAGATGGGGTATTATGCAAAGTCAAAATGAATGTATGTGTATATATATTTTTACGACCAGGTGAGAAAGGGTTCTATGGCTCTCCCTCTCAGCCTGTTCCTGGTTTGGCCGTAACAGGGTTTAATTTTTAAAACACCATGTTTTAGCTTCCCTCTCAGTGAGTCCTCACTCACTGCTCTCTAATTGTAATGGCAAAGCAATCAACCAGACAGATTTTCTCAGATTTAAACAAGAAAGGTGTAAGTTTATTGACCCTTAAAACTCTAATTCAGTTAAAACTGCTAAAAATACTAGACATGAAAACTACTAAAAATACTAGACGCGACCACACTAGCATGCATACGTGATAAACACGCACACAAATAGAGACAGCAAAAGAGAAAGAATCAAAGGGGAAAGGTTTGAAGCAATAGCTGGAGTTCGGTTACAGACACTCTCAGTTGTGGGGAGGGTGGGGAGATGGAATGCTGGCTCTTATACATTAAATCTCTCTTGATCAAAATCTATCTAGCTAATTGAATCAGGGAGGCACTCCCATTGTCTTCTTCAGGCAACTGTCTTTTAGAATGCAAATTTGCAGCCATGTTTTCAGCCACTGTTGTGATCTTTTTAAACAAGTTATTTCAAGTCCAGTAACAGATCAAAAAATAATGTTCCATATGA
The DNA here is from genome assembly GCF_036365525.1 of Heterodontus francisci. NCBI lineage: Eukaryota > Metazoa > Chordata > Chondrichthyes > Heterodontiformes > Heterodontidae > Heterodontus > Heterodontus francisci. The sequence continues at coordinate 40,465,976 of NC_090389.1, read as the reverse complement.
CAAAATTAATATGTCTCATTTTGGCAGGTGTGGTTTCCGTCACAATATTTATAAATATATGTATGTATATTCTGTTACCAACATACTAAATTTTCATCCTATACCTTTGTCTTGAAAGGAGAGGATATGCAAAATGTACCAGGTTGGCAATAAACATCTGGGGCTGGATTTTCGGCCTACACTGGGGCTGGGATTGGAGGCAGGCATTTCAACACACCCCCCTGCTCTCATGCCCACATCTCTGTCCTGGGACTGCTGCAGTGTTCCAATAAATATCAACGCAAGCTCGAGGAACTGCACATCATTTACCGATTAGGTACGCTACAGCCTACCGGACTGATCAATGAGTTCAATAATTTCAGAGCATAACTGGCCCATTTTTATTCTTATTTTTATTTTTACTTTATTTTAGTTTGTTTCATCAATTTTTTTACCATGTGCCTGCCCACTGGTTTTTCATGTTTGTGCTTTTGGCTGGGGATGTTCATTATTCTGTCATTTAGTACCCTCTCTGCACTAACGCTTTGTCTTTCACCTCACCATTAGCACACTCTCTTTGCCTTTGCCTTTGCCCCTGACCTCCTTGTCAGTTAATCACTCAAGCCATCTGTCCTATCAACACCTTCCCTTTTGTTCTCCTTTCCCCCACACCCGCTTTATTTGCTTAAAACCTTTCTAACTTTTGCCAGTTCTAATGAAAGGTCACTGCCCCCAAATATTAACTCTGCTTCTCTCCACAGATGCTGCTAGACCTGCTGAGTATTTCCAGCACTTTCTGTTTTTATTTCAGATTTCCAGCATCTGCAGTATTTTGCTTTAATTTTAGAGCCACTTAATTGGCTCAATTGGGCTCCCAGCAGGTGGCACGTCTGACAGCTTTCCCACTACAGGCAAAATGGCATGGTAATGGGAAGACATTGGGGACACTTCCAAGGCCCTTCCTATCCCATTTTGCCAACCATCTTGCATCCCAGCTTATCGCCAAGGGGCTCGTAAAATTCAACCCATTTTTTTCAATGAGTGAGTGGTAAACCTATGAAACAGGGTCCCTAGAGAGATGGTGAAAGCAGATAAGAACAAAGAACAAAGAACAGTACAGCACAGGAACAGGCCATTCGGCCCTCCAAGCCTGCGCCGATCTTGATGCCTGTCTAAACTAAAACCTTCTGCACTTCCGGGGTCCGTATCCCTCTATTCCCATCGATAGTGATAATTAATTTAAATGCGAATTAGATTTATTTCTTTCAGAAAATAATATTTTAGGATATTGTCATACAACCCACCTGCCAAAAATGAGGCATATTAATTTTGTCATATGAACATTGATTTTAAACTTACTGGGAAGAAGAGAAGGCGTGTTACAAGAGCTGCCAGACACTTCGCTGAAAAACATTTGCATACTAACAGACAGTGCTTGTGGAGCCAAAATGACCATTCCCTGACACATTCAACCCACAAAGGATTTTGATCATCAGACATTGAAGGTGTAAGGAAGAGCATTCCTAAGGTGATACAATCCACAAAAGCCAGGACTGGTTAAACCAGCTGGTCACATGACTAACTGGCTGATCCAGGGGGTTTTGGACTAGCCACAGAGTTTTTGAACCCAAAAAGACTGTTTGCTCTTGGAGTGAGAAAACCTCTCCTGTCTGCTCCCATCTCTTTCTCACAAGCCTCTGGACCCACATGAACTTCACGAGAGGTTTAAGAAGAATACTGGGCCCCAACAAAAAGCAAGACCTACCTACAATCAAGGACTTTACAACGAGCTCGAAGAACAATAACCAGAACCATCTTCAGATATTGCCTCAAACATTTCCACTTTACTTCTTGTGCTCTTTTCTGTCTCTATCTGCATGTGTGTATCGCATATGCATGCTAGCATGGGCGTGTTGCGCATTTGTAGGCGTTAACCGAATTAGAGTTTAAGTTTATTAAAGTTCAACCTTTTTTCTTTAAACCTAAGAAAACCTGTTTGGCTAGTTTCTTTGCCTTATAATTGCAAGTTAATGAACAAGGATTCACTAAGAGGCAGCTAAAAAAAACACGGTGTTTTAAAAATTAAACCCTGTTACGGTAAGATCAGGTGAAGGCTGAGAGGGAACCCTGGACCCCTTTCTCACCAGGTCGTAACAATACAGTATGTGAATAATTTAAGACATGACATATGGTAAGTATAAGATACTTGGGAGGAAGAGATGACTTTGGACACATGGTTCGCAAAGCTTTCCACCACTTCAGCTAAATAATAAAGATTAGTTAACAACTCCATTATTGCTGTGTCATGCAGCTACCAGGATGGTTGATGGATCTTGATCTTTTTACATCTAACAATTCCTATGTTCCTATGATAGTAGCCCTGGGCTTGTGGGCGGTCTTCAGTTTCACCCTCTTTTATTCCCTGAATGAACTTTATGACCAATTATTTCCAGAGTGGCCATGCCAAAAGTGTCATGGGACTATAGTTTAGATTCCCTTTTATCGTGTGCACTATTGCCTTGAAATTAGAGGAGCAGTCTTGAAATGTAGCAAAAACAGGAAGCTAACAGCACATATTGTTATCTATGACAGTAAATGATTATACATCATCCAGCTGTGGTACCTTACAAAGATTTGATGGTGGAGAAATTGGACAGTGCTGGCCTGCTGGTGCAAACTGGGTGCAGGTTACAATCCCAAGACCTGATCAAAGTTGAACCTCGGACATCATTTAAATTAGACCAGAAAGCTGCAGTTGGCTGCTGTACATCCTCAGACAATGGATCCTGGATGCCTATACTGGAGCCTTTACTAATATGGCAGGTGGTGCACATCCGGCATAGTATATGCATGCACACGGCACCCACCATATTGGACACTTAAGTGCCCATTTTAGGCTGTAAAGGGGGTGCAACACCAAGAAATTTCTAGAGATTTCTAGGCCAAGCCCCTTTATGATATATTTATGACAACAGTTTCAGATCTAAGTTGGTTCTATTTGCATCATGCTGTAGTATGGCCACACATGGTAAACATTGTGAGCTGTTTGTCTCCAGGTAGGACTGCACGGGATAAACTCTTGTGAATCCTCACAATGGAGCTGTGGCAAAAAGGTTACAAATTGAGGGAACACCTTGTGGCTGGCATTCTTTGGGCAGGAATAGTGTGGGGAGACCAGCCTCATCCATGCCACTTGCGTGAAATACTGTAACATAACTGAAACCTTAGCACATTTGAATCAGCTTGAAAGGGAAGGGAATCTCCTGTAAAGCACCTTGAGATGTTTTCCTACATTAAAGTCACCATATAAATGCAAGTTGTTGTTATAAGAGGAACACAGGGAAAGTAATGCTAGTCACTGAATCTGTGCAGGAACTGCAACTTTTTTTCTGATGTGTATTTTTTAGTCACAGCTGTATTGCTGCATCCTCCACTCTATATATTTGTACATGTGTACCCTGGTCATTCATTCAGTCTTTTGCAATACCATTCTGAGCAAATCACTTTAATAAAACATACAGAGAAATCATATAAATACAACATCTGCTCATAATAGACTCCAGCATCTACAAATAATCATTTTTTTTAAACGGCTTTAATTTCACATGCCATTATTATGATGAAAGGTTTTAATGAGAAAGCTAAAAATAAACAATGATGCAGTGATATTTTGCTAGATGTTAGCAAGTATAAAATATAGAAAAGGTTATGTTTTCTCTTTTCAAAACTGCACTGTCCCAATTCGAATGCTCTGTCAATCACAGATCAGTTATGACAGTTCGAAGTCATCCAAGCAGGGATCAGTGGATATTCAGACTGATCTAAAAGCAGGACTGTCAGGAACAACATAACTGCATTAACATTTAATTGCCTTTTAAAAAGAAAAGTGATCAGTATGAAATCATTTTAGGAAAGTAAGTAGGGATATTTTTAAAGGGCTCAATGTGGACCTATAAAAAAGATCCAGGAAAGGGGATATTGCAACTTTAATAGTCAAACATTAAATGTTCCTTTTGCTAACTTGCACAGACAAGTTGGTTTAATTTAAAAGCAAAAGTTTTCCAATACATTTTGTTACAATCCTCTAACCTACACAGTTAAGCATTATGAATGAATTCATAAGAGTGTAACAACATGCAACCAGATAGGATATCTGAATGCAATTATTCAAAACAATGTGCTCTTCATGTTGTTAGCATATCTGAATAATTGTGGCTTTTCTCTTTCTGATGAAATTACATTATTTTTCGTAGCTAATGGTAGTAAAGCAATAAAAACTCAAACATCATATTAGAACGCTAATATTTCGACAGTTTTCAAGTTATATTATCAATATGTGCAAATAATTGTCTTTTTCTTTGAGATTAAATTACATTATTGTGTGTTTTTTCATGGCTAATAAATAATGATGGATGGCTCTTATTTTCATCACCACCTGCAACCATTTAGTCATCTTCTGATTGTTAAAGAAATAAGAAAAGGCTTGTCCTATTGTGAAACCATGGAATCCAGTCAAACATCATTATAATTTTGTTGTTTTAATCCTAAAAATTTGGACATTTATCATCATCCTCAGAGATACTATACACAAGGTAGTTTTGAAATGCTTATAATATTTCTGCCTTGGAAACATGTTTTCTATTTACCCCCAACAGTGTGTTGCCCCATTGGTTTGTGTCAAATTTATCTCTTCAGATCAATTAATGAATAGTCATAGAATCAGACAATTGGAAAAATTAAAAATCTTAAACTAACCTGAAAACATGTTAGCACTGCTGCTCAAAATGGCATAGCACCATATGTCAGTAAAAATGGTGCAAGTGGAGTCAAATTTGAGGGTTCAATGAAGTGCGTAATGATATCCCAATATGGACCCACATTGCCATCGAGAGCTACTAGGCTGTTGTCTATTGCAAATCTTAATTTCACAATATATCATAGCATCAGTATAACACTGAAACTGTAATCAAGCTTCTGAAGATTATTTGAAACTTGTGGATCCTTCACAGAATTTTTTTAAAGATTTTTTTTGTATAAACATGGCCCTAGGAGCCAGAGCCTATTCATCAGAAAGCAATAGGTGTTTTAGCCCCAAGGTTGTGTCAAAATAACATACATATTATACCTGACATGTTTTTATCCCAAGAAGAATTTATTGGACATCTGATGTGTGAATATTTTATTGAAGAGGTTACTGCTGCAAAAATAAAATTATATATGTAAATTAATAACTACACAAATTGCAGAATGTTATGATGGATGTTCCACGTACTGTATCACCTTGTTGATTTTTTTTTAAGAATTACTGATACATGTCATTTTTAAGCATCATATGCAATCTGGAAATCTAACTCAAAAAGTGTTCCAAAAACAACAGCAATTGAAGAACCTTGGGAGTAAGATGAAAACATTGGTGCCTTTTGTACACGGTCATCAGCACCAACTGGTACCAAAAGCAATTGGTTTGTGATCTGTGATTACTAATTGTAAAGAAATGTAGTTAGAATTGGGATTTTCGTGCTTCAGCAGCATATTTGGCAACTTTTAAACTGTATTTCTTTTATTGTGAGAACCGCATTGAAAGCTACAGCTTGGCTCTTCATAAAAGTACCAATTAATCTGTTTAGTGTTAACGTTCTCATAGAGAAATGTTGGCTCATTAATATAAAGCAACGCAACAAAAAAACACAGGAGCTGGGGGTGGGGAGGGGGGTGGCAAAGCCTTTGCTTTCCATAGCAGGTGGTAATTGAAACAAAACAAGAACTCATTAGTGCAGCGTCTGGTTGCCTATGATACAAATACACCATAGAACAAAACCAAAACAGAAGAGCCTGAAATAAAGTGGTCATCATCTAATTAACAGAACATGTTTTAATTACAGAGTAAACCATGCAGTGCAGTGTCAAATTAACTGATGTGCTAAGTGCCAGTTTACAATATCAGAAACAGACAAATAATTGCAATCTAATTACATCCAGGTCTATTGCACACCAGTGCCTCAAGCCCATCTTAATAAACAAGTTTTTACATCAAACCATGAATAGCAAATACAGCAGGGCTGCTAATTGCTACATTGGATATTGGGAATTTGCCAGCTTTGACTATTAAAGTAAGCTCTTGTGTGAATTGGAGTTGCTCTGCTACGCTTTAATAGGAATGAAATGAGAGACAGAAATTGGGTGTATTACTGCAACTCAGTATGTAAATAAGATAACTGGGTAATCTGTATTTTATTTCTCAGCCTCCTTGCAAATGGCAGTTTAGTTATGGCAATAAGCAACCCCTCTATACTTGGTGTACAATAGGCAAAATGTACAAAAGCATTCCATGGGCATTTGAAGGACTTTTTTATTCCAGCTCAGGGATAAATGAAGAAAATGGCCCTTTTCTCATGACTGTTGAACAGCATGAGTGAAATGTGATCTGGCACTCTCGCTACAGTCCCCTGAGTCCACAGCACAAAATTGTCTTCAATTTGGCTCTCTCAGCTCTACAAAGCATGGGTTGCATCTGAGAAATATGAAAATATGGCTTGGCACAGTGTAGAATCCTGGGGACTTGCAGCCACACACAAGATACAGAAGGACTGAGCACTAACAAGATGCAAAATGAATTATGCTCTCTGTTATGCTTTTATTTTATGGGGGTGGGGGGAGGGATGTTGAAATAACCCTACTAGCTCTTGCTCCTTATTTGTCTTCCAGTCAGCTTCCCTCAGTTGGTAGAATTCTCACCTGTGTGCCATAGGAATGTAAGTTTAAACCCTGTGCCAGGACTTGAACATGCACACTACATTACATGGAACTGATAGTTTTTACAGCACAGAAGCAGGCCATTCAACCCATTCAGTCTATGCCAGTGTTTTTGCTCTACATGAGCAAAACAGGGGGAGATATGCATTTTAAGGGGCACCATCCTCCTGATGATTTATTAAACAAAGATTTTCTTTGATTTTCAGTGGTACAAATGGAAGTTAAGGATCCTATTTGAAGGACAGTAGGGCAATAGGGTTCTGGCAAGCATTCTTCCCTCAATCAACACCCCAAAATAATTAACTAGCCTTTAGTTCATCGTTGTTTATGACCATTTGGAGATCTGTTCGATTTAATATCATAAAAAATCTATCATATATTTTGGGGGAGTGAAGTTTGCAGTTTTTCCAGTATTGCAGCCACTTTAACTTGGTTACTGCACTGCTGGAAGCAGCCTATTTAGATAGAATATGAATGTTAACTGGACCAGGACACCACCATCTATGGCACATGGCTACTTTGCTACTGTGACTTTGGGTTTGTTTTCTTCTCTCATGCCTTTAATTGTCTTTGAGGAACTCTGTAAGATGGATCCATTGTGTGGAATGGAAGTTCTCTCACCATGTTGTTCAACCCCAACTTAGCACCAGCCAGGTAGAAGTGGTTAACATTGATCACCAGTCATCTCCCCTTGTTTACAGCCTATTCAGTTGGTGATTATACCAGACCTTTGCACAATATCTGTCTTAATAAAGAGTTTTGTTTACCTGTCTTGCGTCTGCTTTGTCCTGAAAGCTGGGGAATAGCTTGAGACAGATTTTTGAGGGGCTGTCATGGTAGCTTTGAAGTCCATTTTGATTGACACCTCTATAAGCAGAAACGTGCCTGAAACTGGGTAGAAATGTTCCATGTTTTTGCTAGTTCACCAGTTGCTTTTTCAGTGTACTGCTCTGAAGGTACAGGCCAATAGAGAACATCGTGAGATTTCAACCTCATGTAAAGCTCCCATTGTGTGATCCAAACTAAAGTGCTAGAACTCATATTGCTTATTGCTTTGAAAGAGACACTACAAGTTAAGCAAAATGTTGTAAACCAAACAAAACTGTTTCCTTTCATAAATCAACAACAATTTAGATTTATCTAGCACCTATAACATAATAAAATGTCACAAGGAGCTTCACAGGGGCATTATAAAATAAAATATGACATTGAGTCACATAAAGAGATATTAGGTCAAACGTACAAATTAGGAGCAGAAGTAGGCCATTTGGCCCCTCAAGCCTGGTCTGCCATTCAATAAGATCATGGCTGGTCTGTTTGTGTTTTGAATTCCACACTCCCATCTACCCCAATAACATTTGATTCCCTTGCCTAACAAGAATCTATCTACCTCTGCCTTAAAAATATTCAATGACCCCGCCTTCTGAGGCAGAGAATTCCAAAGTCGCTCACCCTCTGAGAGAAATTTTTTTTTCTCATCTTTGTCCTAAAAGGGCGACCCCTAATTTTAAAACAGTACCCCCTAGTTCTGGACTCACCCACAAGAGGAAACATCCTCTCCACATCCACCTTGTCAAGACCGTTCAGCATCTAATAAACTTCAATCAAGTCTCCCCTCACTCTTCTAAACTCCAGTGAAAACAAGCTCAGTCTGTCCAACTTTACCTCATAAGACAACCTGCTCATTCCAGGTATCAATCTAGTAAACCTCCTCTGAACTGCCTCCAACACATTTACATCCTTCCTTAAATAAGGAGACCAAAGCTGCCCACAATATTCGAGATGTGGTCTCACCAATGCCCTGTATAACTGAAGCATAACATCCTTTTTATTTTCAATTCCTCTTGTAATAAAGTTTAGCATTCCATGAGCCTTCTTTATTGCCTGCTGTACCTGCATACTAACCTTTTGTGACTCCTGCACTGGAACACCTAGATTCCCCTGCATCTCGGAATTCTGCAGTCATTCTCTGTTCAAGTACTCTGCTTTTTTATTCTTCCTGCCAAAGTGAACAACTTCACATTTTCCCACTTTGTACTCCATCTGCCAGATTTTTGCCCACTCACTCAACCTATCTATATCAGTCTGCAATCTCCTTCACAACATACTTTCCTACATATCTTTGTGTCATCTGCAAATTTAGCTACCATGCCATCGCTCCCCTCATCTAAATCATTGATATAAATTGTAAAAAGTTGAGGCCCCAGCACAGACCCCTGCGGGACTCCACTCGTCACATCCTGCCAATCAGAAAAGGGCCCATTTATGCATACTCTCTGTTTTCTGCCAGCCAGCCAATCTTCTATCCATGCTAATATGTTACCCCCTATACCATGAGCTCCTACTTTCTGTAATAACCTTTTATGTGGCACCTTGTCTATTGTCTTCTGGAAATGGCCAAAAGCTTGCTCAAAGGGGAAGGTTTTAAGGAGTGTCTTAAAGGAGGAAAGAGAGGTAGAGAGATGGAGAGATGTAGGGAGGGAATTCCAGAGCTTAGGGCTTAGATAACTGAAGGCACGGCCACCAATGGTGGAGCAGTTGAAATCGGGGTGCCCAGGAGGCAGGAATTAGAAGAATGCAGATATCTCAGAGGGTTGGGGGACTGGAGCAGATTACAGAGATAGGGAGGGGTGAGGTCATGGGGGGATTTGAAAACTAGGATGAGAATTTTAAAAATAAGTTGCTACTTGACTGGGAGCCAATGTAGGTCAGTGAGCACAGGAGTGATAGGTGAATGGGACTTGTTACGACAGGGGCAGCAGAATTTGGATGACCTCAAATTTACAGAGGGTAGAAGTATTGGAACAGAGGAGTGTATTGGAATAGTCAAGCTCAACAGTAACAAAGGCTTGAATGAGGGCTTCAGCAGCAGATGAGCTGAGACAGGGGTGAAGTCGGGCGATATTACAGAGGTGGAAATAGACAATCTTAGTGATGCCGCGAATAAGTGGTCAGAAGCTCATCTCAGGGTCAAATATGACAACAAGGTTGCAAACAGACTGGTTTTGTCTCAGACTGTTGACAGGGAGAGGGGTGGTGTTGATAACTAGGGAATGGATTTTGGAGTGGGGATTGAAAACAATGGCTTCAATCTTCCCAATATTTAATTGAAGGAAATTTTTGCTAATCCAGGATTGGATGTTGGCAAGGCAGTCAGATAATTTAGCAACAGTAGAGGAGTCGAGAGAGTTGGTGGGGAGGTACAGTTGGGTATTGTCAGTGTACCCATGGAACCTGCCGATGTGCTTTCGGATGATGTTGCTGAGGTGCAGTATGTAGATGAGAAATAGGAGGAGGTTAAGGATAGATCCTTGGGGGACACCAGAGGTAACAGTGAGGGAGTGGGAAGAAAAGCCATTGCAAGTGATACTGTGGCTACAATTCGATAGATAAGAATGTAAGCAGGTGAGAACAGTCCCACCCAGCTAGACAACAGTGAAGAGGTATCGGAGCAGGACGGTATGGTCAACTGTGTCAAAATCTGCAGACAGTTCGAGAATGATGAGGAGGGAAAGTTTACCTTTGTCACAGTCACATAGGATGTCATTTGTGACTTTGATAAGAGCCATTTCGGTATTGTGGCAGGGATGGAAACCTGATTGGAGGGATTCACACATGAAGTTCTCAGAATGATGGGCACAAATTTGGGAGACAACAACTCGTTCAAAGATTTTGGAGAGGAAAGGGAGGTTGTAGTTCACAAGGACGGTGGGGTCATGGGTTGTTTTTTTGAGGAGACGGGTGATGACAGCAGATTTAAAGGAGAGAGAGGCAACACATGAAGAGAGAGAACTGTTAACAATATTGGCTAACATGGAGATCAGGAGGGGTATTTGGGCGGTCAGCAGTTTACTGGGAATAGGGTCGAGGGAGCCAGAAGTGGGTCTCATGGACAAGATGAGCTCAGAGTGGGCATGAGGAGAGATAGGAGAGAAAATAGAGACAGATGCAAGCTCAGGACTAGGGCAGGGGGGAGCTTTACGGGAAATTTGGCCTGGTGGGCTACTGAAAGTGAGGGACATGGCAGAGGCAAAGAAGTCCATAAGCTTCTCCCACTTAGAGGGGAGGAGACAAGGGAGAGAGAATTAAGAAGACAGTTTGCAGTAGAGAAAAAAAGCTGGGGGTTATCTTTGCGTTCCAGGATGATCCTGGAATAACGAGCAGTTTTAGCAGATGAGAGTAGGATCCGATAACGTTTTATGTGGTCCAGCCAGATCTGGCAGTGGATGGCTAGACCAGTTGTCCGCCATATCCTTTCAAGTCTGCTTCTTAAGAGATTGACGGCCGTACCAGGAGGATTGTCAGGGTGAGAGGGAGTAATGTTTTATTGAGGACTAGGACATCAAAGGTGGAGGTGAGGATGCGGTTGATCAAATCAGCAGCTGCAGAAATGTTGTGGCAAACACAGGGCTAAAGGCTAGACAGTTGGGATTTTGAAAGTGTAGTTGTAAATTAATTGAGGATTTTTTTTCCCCAAGGGCAGATACAGAAGCAGGTAGGGTTCGGTCGTGGAAGATAGGTGTGTGAGTGGAGAGTGATACAAGAAAGTGATCAGAGATGGCCTTATCCATGATTGATACGATGGACTAGGAAGACCATGTGAGATGGCTAGGTCAAGGGGATGGCCATGAATATGAGTTGGGGGGTTTACATGGAGGGAGAGATTTAGAGATGATAAGAGGACAGTGAACTAAGAGGAGAGAGAACATGATGACATGAGATAGAGGTTGAAATTACTGAGCAAGGGAAACTGTTCAGTGCAGAGGCTGAGGGAGGAAAGCAGTGGATATCTCAATAAGAACATTTTTATCATACTTAAGAAGGCGGCTGAGAATGATGATTTTGAATGAGATATGAGAGGGGTGGAACTAGGTGAGATGCTCAAAGGAGGAGAAACTGGTAATCGTGCTTCTTAATCAATCTGATTTGTGGTTTTCAGCCAAAATCATATGGTCTGCTGGTATGGTGGTTGGCAAGACCAGAAGAATTTGGTAAAATCATATACTATGTCTGGTGAACAACATAAAAGTAAAAGCCTGGATATGCTATTCCAAACTGCTTAAGGACATAAGGAACAAGGGCTCATCAGTTGGGTAAAATAAAAACAAAATACTGCAGACGCTGGAAATCGGAAATAAAAACAGAAAGCGCTGCAAATACTCAGCAGGTCTGGCAGCATCTGTGGAGAGAGAAGCAGAGTTAACGTTTCAGGTCAGTGACCTGATGTATCCTAGGTTCTGATGAAAGGTCACTGACATGAAACGTTAGCTCTGCTTCTCTCTCCACAGATGCTGCCAGACCTGCTGAGTATTTCCCACACTTTCTGTTTTTATTTCTAATCAGTTGGGAGTGGATTGTTACGCTGGGCATCTATGGGTACATTGTGCAAATGTATCTGGGGAATGCTCAGACTGCAACAGTCTGCAGACTTCTGCAGTACAGGTCAATAATCATTTTAAACACCAAAAACAGATCAACTGGTTATCTATCTCATTGATGTTTGTGTTTTTTTTTCTATATGCAAAATGGCTCCTACTGCATAATGCATTTCAGAAAGTAATTTATTGCATGTAAAGTACTTTACCAGTTTTCTGAGAAATGTACGATTCGATATAAATGTAACCTCATCCATTGTTACCTCAAAATGACTATTCCGATACATTCCTGGGCGGCCTCCCGTCTTCCCCTCCCCCCACCCCCTCCATAAACCTGAGGTCATCCAAAAGTTTGCACAAATGCTAACTCACACCAAGTCCTGTTCACTCATCACACCTGTGTTTCATAACCTATATTGGCTCCGGTTTAATTTTAAAATGCTAATCCTTGTTTTCAAACCCCTCCATAGCCTCTCTCTATCTCTGTTACCTCCTCCAGCTCTACAACCTACTGGAAAATATCATACATGTACCCAGTTCCAGACAGCTTCTGCCTACAGAAGTGTCAACCAAAATGGTCTTCAAAGCTACCAATTCTTGCCTCTTGATTATGCCTGATATTAATTGCTCCATCATTGGTAGCTGTGTCTTCATCTGTCCAAACCCTAAGCTCTGGAATTCTCTCCCATTTCTCTCTGCCTCTCTACCTCTCTTTCTTCCTCTAAGGCACTCCTTAAAACCTACTCTTTAAACAAGCTTTTGGTCATCTGCCCTAATATCTCCTTATATGGCTCAGTGTCAAATTTTGTTTGATACCACTCCTGTGCAGCTCCTGGGGACATTTAACTATGTTAAAGACACTATATAAATACAAGTTGTTATTGTAAATACAACAGTTGTATTTGTTGGCACGATTAGTAAACGCCTTGACTTGACAAGTCAAATGCAAAAACAGTTGCCCTATCCATCTTCCTTAACATATTATTGAACTCTACATTGGGGAGACCAAACGCAGTTCAGGTGACCGCTTTGCGGAACACCTCCGCTCAGTCCAAAAGCAGGACCCCGAGCTTTCGGTTGCTGGCCATTTCAACACACACCCCTGCTCTCATGCCCACATCTCTGTCCTGGGATTGCTGCAGTGTTCCAGTGAACATCAATGCAAGTTCGGGGAACAGCACCTCGTTTACCGATTAGACACGCTACAGCCTGCCGGGCTGAACATTGAGCTCAATAATTTCAGAGCATGACGGGCCCCATTTTATTTTTAGTTATTTTTTCTTTTTTTCTTTTTTCTTTTTTATTTCTTTATTTTATTTTAGTTTGTTTCTACTGTGCCTACCCACTGTTTTTTTTTTCATGTTTGTGCTTGGGGCCAGGGCTGTTCATTTTTCTGTCAATTAACACCCTCTCTCTACTAACGCTTTGTCTTTCAGCGCACAATTAACATACCGTTTGCCCTTGTTCCATGACCTTCTGGTCAGTTATTCTCTGTGACTTTGTCCTATCAACACCTCTTTTGTTATCTTTTGCCCCGCCTCCTCTTTATTTGCTCATAACCTATTAAATTTCTAATATTTGCCAGTTCTGATGAAAGGTCACTGACCTGAAATGTTAACTCTGCTTCTCTCTCCACAGATGCTGCCAGACTGCTGAGTATTTCCAGCATTTCTTGTTTTTATTTTAGATGAGACAGAGTAAAAATGAAGATGACTAGAAAAGGATGAATGAGCCAAAGAAATATAAAACTCAGAAAATCTAATAGAGAAGATAAAAGAGCCACACAGTTCTTCAGAGGTGAGGAATTGGAGAGAATAATGCAATCATTTACTTCCAGAAAGCATTTGATAAAGTTCCTCATAAGAGACTGTTAGCTAAAGTTGAAGCTCATGGAACTGAAGGCAAGTTATAGACCTGGTTAGAAAACTGGAGTAGGGATAATACTCTAATTGGCAGGATGTGATAAGTGGTGTCCCATATCTGTGTTGGAGCCTCAACTACTCACTGTATTTATTAATGACTTGGAGGATGGGATAAAAAGCCATATCTCCAAATGTGCCAATGATACAAACATAGGTGGCATTGTAAACAATATAGAAGCATAAAATTACAAAGAGACATTAATGGATTAAGTGGACAGGCAAAACTGTGGCAAATGGATATCAATGTAGGTAAATGTGAGGTCATCCACTTTGGAGCTATAAAGGATAGAACAGGATAATTCCTATATAGGGAAAAGCTAGAAACAGTGAAGGTCCAAAAAGACCAGAGGATCTAGGTCGATAGATCATTAAAATGTCATGGACAGGTGCAGAGAATAATCAGAAAGGCTAATGGAATACTGGCCTTTATATCTAAAGGACTAGAATACAAATGAGTAGAAGTCATGCTTCAACTATACAAAGCCCTGGTTAGACCAACCTGGTTAGTACTGTGAGCAGTTCTGGGCAGCACACCTTAGTTAGGATATATTGGCTTTGGAGGGAGTGCACCAAAGATTTACCAAAATGATACCTGGACTCTAAGTGTTAAATTATGAGGAGAGATTACACAACCTAGTATTCCCTTGAATTTAGAAGGTTAATCAGTATTTAGATCAAAGATTTCATGTTATTAAGGGGAAAATATAGAGTAGATAGAGGGAAACTATTTCCGCTAGTTGCGAAATCTATGATTAGGGGGCCAAACGTTTCAGGAGTGAAATTAGAAAACACTTCTACGTGCAAAGGGTAGAAAAAGTTTGGCACTTTCTTCCACAAATGACAATTGATGCTAGAACAATTGTTAATTTTAAATCTGAGGTTCATAGAATAGAATCATAGAATCATTACAGCACAAAAGGAGGCCATTCAGTCCATCAAGCCAGTGCTGGCTCTCTGCAAGAGCAATTTAGCTAGTCCCACATCCTACCTTTTTTCATGTAGCCCTGCAAATTCTTTTCATTCAGATGCTCATCCAATTCCCTTTTGAAAGCTATGATTGAATCTGCCTCCACAAGCCTTTCAGGCAGTGCTTTCCAGATTGTAGCACTCGCTGCATAAAAAAGATTTTCCTCATGTCGCCTTTGGTTCTTTTGCCAATCACTTTAAATTTGTGCCTTCTGATTCTCGACTCTCCTGTCAATGGGAATAGTTTCTCTCATCCACTCTGTCCAGAACCCTCATGATTTTGTACAGCTCTATTAGATTTCCTCTTAATCTTCTCTTCTCCATGGAGAACAACCCCAGCTTCTCTAATATATCCATGGAATTGAATCACTCATCCCTGGAACCATTCTCACAAATCTTTTCAGCACCCTCTCTAAAGATTTCGCATTCCTTCCTAAAATGTAGTGCCCAGAATTGGATACAATAGTTGAGGTAACCAGTGTTTTATAGAGGTCCATCATAATATCCTTACTTTTGTACTCTATGCCTCAATTTATGCAGCCCAGAAGCTCACTTGCCTTTTTAACCACTTTCTCAACCTACTTTGTCACCTTCAATAATTTGTGCACATATACCTCCAGATCTCTCTGTTACTGCATCCCCTGGCAAATTGTATACTTTAGTTTATATTGCTTCTCCTCATTCTTCCAACCAAAATGTATCACTCCACACTTCTCTCTATTTAATTTAATCTGCCATGTGTCTACCTATTCCACCAGCCTGTCTAAATCTTCTTGAAGTCTATTACTATCCTCCTCACAGTTCCCTATACTTCCAAGTTTTGTGTGATCTGCAAATTTTGTAATGTTCCCTGCACACCCAAGTCTAGGTCATTAATATATATCAAGATAAGCAGTGGTCCTAGTACCAACCCCTAGGAAACACTACTGTATACCTTCCTCCATCTGAAAAACAACCATTCACCACTATTGTCTGTCTCCTGCCACTCAGCCAACTTCATATCCATGCTTATTCTGTCCCTTTTATTCCATGGGCTTCAACTTTGCTGGGAAGCCTATTATGTGGCACTTTATCAAACGCTTTTTGGAAGTCCGTATACACCACATCACTCTCATCAACCTTCCCTGTTACCTTATCAAAAAACTCTATCAGATTAGTTAAATATAATTTGCCTTTAACAAATCCATGCTGACTTTCCTTAATTAATCTGCACTTGCCCAAGTGATTGTTAATTTTGTCCTGGATTATCATTTCTAAAAGCTTTCCCACCGCCGAGGTTAAATTTACTGTCCTGCTGGTGCTGGGTTTATCTTTACACCCTTTTTGAGCAAGTTCGATTGATTTCTTGTTTACCAAAGATACTAAGGGATATGGAGCAAAGGAGGGTACATGGAGTTAGATCACAGATTTGCTATGATCTCATTGAACGGCAGAAAAAGGCTTAAGGAATCTAAATGGCTTACTCCTGTACCTATGACTCTATTTACAGTCACTGCTTTATGTTATATACTGGTATTAGTCCTTTATTTGCACGTGAGGATATGTGGTTATAAATCAGTCTGCATATATCTACATTGACAAGCATTTATTGGGTGTGAAGTGACATTTAGACAGCACAAGTGTTTAAGGAAAGGTTATTTTCAGCAGATTCTCGTACAGATAGACTCAAAAATTGTGATCATTTGGGGTCTTGAACGTGCTGTAACAAGCCTATTCTCAAGTCTCTAGAGCTGTTTTTGGATTTGATATATTTCTTCCATTCTATAATTTTTAGTTACATTCAACAATTTCACTTTCCCAACATGCACTACTGTTCGGTGCTATCTCCTAAAATGATACAGAAAGATTTAAAGATTTGAGAAGCTTAATTTTAAAATGTAATAAATTGATATTACTTCATATGAAGATTGTATGACCTTCTGCACATTTTTCAGCATTATCCCTAAACTCCATGTCAAAGAGAGGTAATGAAATTTCCATGAATAGGTTTTGACATTTGATTCTTTACAATCACAAATGAACAGTCAGTGGTTACATGGTCCTTCAGAATCCTGCTGTCCATCACTCCTATTAGTATGGAGATTTTCCTGGGTTTCTATGGAACCAGAAGGTCAAGCTCTGTTTCCTTAACTAAGGTAAGGTCCATCTTTATTCAAGAGAGTAAATTGATCAAGCCTTGACATGACATGGATAGATCCATAGTCAGCAGCTTTCTGATTGTCATTTTAACTGTAGGTTGGGGAAGAAGTAGAATGTTCATGCATCAAATTCTGTAGCAACTTGATTTTAAAGAGGAACACATGCCTTTAACATATCCCTGATTTATTAACGTGAGTCCTCCTTTCTGGAGCCTGAAAACAGTTGTGGTGTAATTCTGTTTTTATATGGCACCTTTGGAGATTTTCAGCATTCCAGTGTCAAATATGAGTACAATGTTGCTGATGTAGACTGCTAACTGATGTAAACATCCAAGAACACCTTTAAGACATGTCGTGGTCTTGCTTCATTTCTGGTTGGCAATGCAGAATATATTCTTAGCTTATCTGTTTTAAAGCAATTTTCAAAACTCTTGCAGTACAGCAGTTCGCATTTATATCAGTTGAAAGAAGCTGACAGGCTTCTCAGCTTACTGCAGCCAGTAGCTGGAAAGAAACATTCTGCATGTGTTCATTTCTGCTGCCTTCTCGTTGCCACAATGATATGAGCAGGCAACTGCATTGAAAAATCTTTCTTTAAATCTATGTAACTGTGTAATTTGTCACATATTATGTATTCCAACACAAACTGTGGTGTGAGACAGCATGCAAACTTTGTAGAGCACAACAATAAATAAGTATTTTTTTAAATGACTACTTCCATTCAAAGTACGGAAAGTTTTGGATGAGTATGATTGAAAGCACCAGAGACACAGTTAACCGACAATGAAACATATTCAAATCTAGCCCACTGCACACACTCATATTGTCACACTATTTCACCTACTCTTTTCTAAAAACTGAAACCACTTAGATCCCACACTGTCTCTGTTACTTCCTCACACAAGCTTAGCTGACCAGATGAGTTTGTAAAATCATGACCTGTCAGTTTAAAAATCAGAGGAAAAGTGTCAAGGCAGATGTGGAAGATGTGTTTTTTAAAAAGAGAAAATATTTGTTTTGTTTTTCTTGCTACCACTTCTGTTCTCTCTGAAAGGATCTATTGGCTATTCCTTTGTTCCATTGTTACTGAAATTTTGATTTTCTGCGCAACTAGTTCTCCCTGCAGGAGCTGGATATCAGTGATGGTGTAATGACAGCTTTATACTGTGCCTTATGTTTCTGGTATAATACTACGATTATTAGCATGCCAGTGCCAAAAGAACCATATAAAGTTCTCGATGCCATCTAGCACTGGAATAAACAGAATCACCTTCAAGAGAGAGTTTTTGCCAGATTTTTGCTTCTCATAATTAACAATACAGCAATCATTGCATTTTAAAGTTATTTATTGTATGTGAAGCATTTTAGGAGGTTTCTGAAAAGTTGTTACTTATCAGAGATATAGAGAATATGATTTAAAAATATAATAATTCAGTCAAGATATAAAACAAATCTAATTACAAAATACAGAAAAAATACTATTTAATGCATTTTCATAAACTACAGAAACCATATTATGATCCTTACACCTTGAACTGATGAACGCATGTCATCACACTTACACCTTGAACTGCTGAGCCCTGCTGATATACATTTACCTAGTTAACACAACTCAATCAAATCACCAATTGAAAGTGCCTGCTCAGTCTCTAGCATATATGTAATAATATTTAAGTCAATTCTGCCTTTTTTCTTACCACAGCTATCCAACTAAAATCATGGTATAAATTGCACGGCAGGGTTCTGTTGTCTTATAAAACTTGGACCCATTGTCACAATAAGCTTCTATCTTTATTGTTTATTGTTAAATGGTGTTCACTTGTATGTAAGTGTATATGCATGTATGTGCATTTATATATACATAGAACCTTGTTACAATCCTCTATATATTGAATTTTAACCTTTATTTAACTCTTAAGCAGAGCTGGACATTAAATTATAATTCAATACATTAAAAGAAGGCCAGTAACAGTGTATAGGAAAGTTTACCTTTGTTTAGTAGTTTCTATAAATATGACTGGCAGGTGGAATGAATAGCACATTACAGCTTTCATGTGCCACTAGGCAATCTATAGTGTGCATTGTGCAGCCTTCAATTAATCAGCTCAGTATCACTGTCTCTCACTGGCCGACTGTCACTTACAGGCAGGGTGACCAGCGAGTTGGCAGGGGGACATGGAAGCTGAATGTAACACTGCTAACCTCAGAGAACATTGAGGAACTCAAAAGAGATTGCAAAGGTTGGAGAACCGTGAAACCCCTTTATGAGTCTCCGGTGCACTGGAGGACAGCGATCGATCAAGGTGAACATCAAGAGATTCTTTATCCTCAAGGGTGTTCAGAAGGTGAGAGAGAGAGAGACAGAGGAAAATGTCCCGACTTCAGAAAAGAATGCAGAATCTGCTCTGGCTGCAGTTGATGGGGGTCGAGGTCAAGGAGGATCTCCATGAGGTGATGAGCCAGCAAGCCTCGCTCTTTGCCACGGAGGCCACCTAGATCATCTTCCAGTCCAGAGTCCGCTTCGTTGAGCAGGATGAGACGTGCTCGCATTTCTTCTTCCAAAAGGCGCACACAGAGAGCTCTGTGATCAGCAGCCTGAAGGAAGAGGACGGTTCGGTAACATCATCGCACTCTGACATACTAATGATCAGCAAATCCTTTTATGCCGGGCTGTGCAACATGGAGCCCATGGACAGCATGACCTTCCAGTCTTTCCTGTCATCTATCACGGAGGTCTTAGATGACAGTACGTGGAAGAGTCTGGACAAACCGCTAACTTTGAACAAGCTGACAAATGCCGTCAGGTCCTTTGAGATGAGTAAAACTCCCAGAAGCGACGGCTTACCAGTTGAGTTGTATTTGACTCTGTGAGACTGGATCGGCCCAGACCTGCTGGTAGTGTATGAGAGTATGCTTCTGGCTGGCAGTATGTCAGAATCCATGAGGAAAGGAATCATCACCCTCATCTACAAGTGGGAGAGGGCAGAAATCAAAAATTGGCAGCCCATCTCACTGCTTAATGTAGACTACAAGATTCTGTCTAAGGTCATCGCCAGTTGGGTCAAGTCTACTCTGGAGTTGGTGGTTCACCCTGATCAGACCTGTACTGTACCTGGCAGGAAGATCTCTGATAGCTTCATGCTGCTCAGGACAGGGGGGTGGACACCTGCCTCATCAGCTTGGACCAGGAGAAGGCTTTTGACAGGATATCGTACACCTACATGATGGACGTGCTCTCCAAAATGGGATTTAGGAAGGGAATCCGCAATTGGATCCAACTGCTCTGCACAAATATCAGTAGAGCAGTCTCAATCAATAAGTGGGAATCAGAAAGTTTCCCGATCCAATCTGGAGTCAGACAGAGCTGTCCTCTCTCCCCTGTCTTGTTTGTTTGCTGTCTTGTTTGTTTGCTGTATTGAACCTTTTGCTGAGTTCATTAGGAAGGATGCGAGCATAAGAGGGGTGACAATCCCAGCCAGCGGAGGCACTCAGGTCAAAGCCTCCCTGTACATGGACGCCGCCGCCGTCTTCTGCTCGGAACCACTGTCAGTTCGCAGGCTGCTGAGCATCTGCAACCAATTCAAACTGGCCTCGGGAGCCAAAGTAAATCGCGGCAAGAGCGAGGCCATGTTCTTTTGGAACTGGGCCGACTGATCCTTTGTCCCCTTCACTGTCAGGTCAGATTACCTGAAGGTGCTGGTTCAGAGGGGCTGAGGCATGCGCCAAAACCTGGAAGGAGCGAGTAGCCATGGTAAAATATAAACTGAGCATGTGGGAGCAGCGTTCGCTCTCCATTGCAGGTAAGAACCTGTTCAGCAGGTGCAAGGTGCTCACGTTGTTCCTGTACATAGCGCAGGTCTGGCCCATACCCCACTCCTGCGCCGTGACGGTCACCCGAGCCATTTTCCACTTTATCTGGAGATGCAAAATGGACCGTGTCCGGAGGAACACGATGTTCAAACCTCTAGATAAAGGGGGAAAAAATGTACCCAACATCCTGACGGCCACCTTTGGCTGCATCAAGCTGTGCGTAGAACCCCTGTATGCAACAAGTGTCACTATGTGCTGAGGTTCCATCTGTCCCCGGTGTTGCGAAGGATGGGTCTGGTCTCATTGCTGCAGAACGCTCCATTCAGTTGGACCGTGCTGTATCACCTTCCTTTGTGGAAAAGTTTGTGCAGAAAAACACCTCTGACCGCCAATCCATCAGGCAGTGGTCTGCACGAAATGTTCTCAAGGCCCTACGGGAAAAAGAGATGGTGGATCCTGTCAGATGGTTCCCCGAGCAGACTGCCAAAGTCATTTGGTAGAATGCCTCAACAGTAGAACTTTCAAAAAAGCACCAAGATGTAGCTTGGCTGATGGTGAGAAGGGCCCTCCCCGTCAGATCCTTCCTGCACGCCCAGAATCTCACCGCCTCCATACGCTGTCCTCAAGGTAGCTGTGTGTGGGGAAGAGACTGTTGCCCACCTCCTTCTAGAACGTGCCTTTGCAAAGAGCGTGTGGAAAGAGATGCAGTGGTTTTTGTCGAAGTTCATCCCAAGCAGCTCTGCAACACAGGAGTCTGTGCTCTGTGGTCTGTTCCCAGGGACGCACACCAAGATAAACATCAACTGCTGCTGGAGGACCATCAGCTCAGTGAAAGACAGTCTTTGGACTGCCCAAAACTTGCTGGTCTTCCAGAGAAAAGAGTTGTCCACAACCTAGTGTTGCAGACTGGCACACTCCAAGGTCCAGGACTACTTGCTGAGGGACATTCCGTGCAGTAAAGCTTGGGGCAGCCACTGCAAAGGCTCAATGGGGAAAGACCACTGTGTAAGGTCCTCCCGCCATAGTGAACAGAGGGGCTGGACCCATGGAAAACCTCCCAGGCATATGCACTAATATATGGTTTTGCTGTGTAATGCAAATGTACAGTGCAAGTAAAATGGAATGGAACGCGTTGTGAGGCAACTTACATTCTGTATCAAAGGATATTGATTTCTTTTGCACTTTCTGGAATATTAAATTTGAACTGGTTGTAATGTATATTTTTAGGAATAAAGTATATTTTGGGGGAGAAAAAAGCTCAGTTGTATTAAGTAGGATGCAAGCGAGTAAAAAGATGAAGATGCTACGTCCTTATTTCTTGGTTGTTTGCAATTTGAAAACAATGGAAGCTCTTGTTCTTAAAATGATCAGAGGTTTTGTTGCAATCTTAACTAGTAACAGCAACAATTGTTGTATTTGGGTCAGTATGAATGTTTTAATCATCACACTGACCTTTCATAGAAAGGTTGGAAGGTGCTGTCTAAGGACCCTTGGTGCATTGCTGCAGTGCATCTTGTAGATGGTACACATTGCTGCCACTGTGTGTCGGTGGTGGAGGGCATGAATATTTGTAAATGGGATGCCAATCAAGCGGGCTGCTTTGTCCTGAATGGTGTCCAGCTTCTTGAGTGTTGTTGGAGCTGCACCCATCCAGGCAAGTGAAGAGTATTCCATCACACTCCTGACTTGTGCCTTGTAGATGGTGGACAGACTTTGGGGAGTCAGGAGATGAGTTACTCGCCACAGGATTCCGAGCCTCTGACCTGCTCTTGTAGCCACGGTACTTATAGGCTATTCCAGTTCAGTTTCTGGTCTTATTTCACCTGTAGGTTCAGTATAGGGTTGATTGGATGCTAAATAGTACTTACTTTATAAGTAGGTCCACTGGTGTTTGAATAGAAATTGAAGTTAGTTTTTCTCTTTGACTTTTTTTATAAGTGAGGTCTACAGCTGCAAAAATTGAAGTTACCACAGCAAGTCACAAAATCCAATGAGTTATCTCACCTGGCCTACCAATGACAGTCATTTTGAGGGTTAATTGTTATAAAAATAATTGACTCCAGTTCTAAGATAACTACATCACAGAATCACTTACAGTTTGGCACTTCTTTGTCAATATACTTTGTGTTTCACAGATGATCCGCCACCTGTCGAAAGTAAGAGACAGATATGAGGAGACGCCAGAGTCAAGCAGAAAAGGGCATCGAGGCAGACTAAGAGAAGCAGCAACATGAAATCAGAAACAGATCAGAGAAATGTCTCTCCAACTGACCAGGTGCAGTGTCATATGTGATCCACTGTAAATCGTTTTAAAACATTATGATAGTGAGTGGCATCACACTTTGTAATCAATCTTTTTGATTTATTTCAATTTCAAATTCATGAAATGGCAACAAATCAGATCTCAGTAGCTCATAAATATGCAACTCAAAAGTAAGTAAGCTGTCAATGAATCAAGTCAGAGCAGCAAGCAAAACCTACTAATAAAACAAAACAGAGCCTAGAACAATCACATCATTCCAAAAGTAATTTCAGTCTCCTCTAACCACCCTTTTATTCCAGTCACTGAAATTTCCAACTGCTCGAAGAGGGTTTCTAACATTAAATAGTATAGAAAAGCTATCCTCGATAACTTAGCCTCCCAAAGTTTTCATTGCCAGGACATATTGAACTGGAATTTGCAGTTGTAATGACAGCAAAACTGTCAGCACTCACAACATTACTGTGTAAAATTGCTAGCAACTTCTGGCATCCGCACTTGCAAAGTTAAATGCGGAAATACAGAAATGGAGCGATAGCTGCTCTGGAGCCTGCTAAAGCTTTGTGGCAGCTTTATCAAGGTCAATGACCATGCTATCCCTTCACCACTGACTGCAGAATCCAGGCCTTATCTGTGTGAAGCAATGTATAACGAGGCTGCACTTCTCTAGGGAGGCTGTCAGTTGTGTTACCTCTCACCCCAGACAAGACATGCGGTGAACTAACAAAGCCTTGCCTGTTGCAGCTGAAGTCAATGCAGTCCTGAACTTCTTTGCCTCTGGCTTCTTCCAGGCTGCAACAGGGAACATTAGAAGCACCAGTCAGTCAGACTGCAGTCCATGTTTGGAACAAGCACATAACTAATGGCATATTTTCCAAAGCAAGCACATTCGCCACTTTCCCCATGGATAACTGGAAACAGCAGGATATGGCTCTGGAGTTAGTACAGATTTAGGCTTTCCCAAGTCCACTGCATTCATTGCCCTGCAAGCTTTCTTAGAAGACCCCACCACATTAATGAACTACAAGGGTTTCCACCTTCAGAATATCCAACTGGTGTGCGATGACCAGCAGCAAATCATGCAGGTCTGTGCCTCTGTTATGACATCTTCCATCTCACCCCCAATTTTTGACCGTGCACAGTAAATCAGACACCAACTATATGGGGACCAAAGGACTAAAATAAAAGCAAAATACTGAGGATGCTGGAAATCTGAAATAAAAACAAGAAATGCTGGAAATACTCAGCAGGTCTTGCAGCATCTGGAGAGAGAAGCAGAGTTAATGTTTCAAGTCAGTGACCCTTCTTCAGAACGAGCAGATATTAAAAACGTGAAAGGTTTCAAGCAAGTAAAGTGGGGGTGGGGCAAGAGATAACAAAGGAGAAGGTGTAGATAGGACAAGGTCACAGAGAATAACCGACCAGAAGATCAAGAAGCAAAGGCAAACAATATGTTAATGGTGTGTTGAAAGACAAAGTATTAGTACAGATAGGGTGTTAATGGACAGAAAACTGAACAGCCACAAGCACAAACATAAAAAAGTGGCTTGGCAAACTGAGCAAACTGAGATAAAATAAAATCAAAAAAATGTAAAAAAGAAGAAAGAAAAAAATAACTAAAAATAAAAGTAAAATGGGGAGCCCGTCATGCTCTGAAATTATTGAACTCAATGTTCAGTCCGGCAGGCTGTAGTGTGCCTAATCGGTAAATGAGATGCTGTTCCTTGAGCTTGCGTTGATGTTCACTGGAACACTGCAGCAATCCCAGGACAGAGATGTGAGCATGAGAGCAGGGGGGAGTGTTGAAATGGCCAGCAACCGGAAGCTCGGGGTCCTGCTTTCGGACTGAGCGGAGGTGTTCCGCAAAGCGGTCACCCAATCTGCGTTTGGTCTCCCCAATGTAGAGGAGACCACATTGTGAGCAGCGAATACAATATACCACATTGAAAGAAGTACAAATAAATCGCTGCTTCACCTGAAAGAAGTGTTTGGGGCCTTGGATAGTGAGGAGAGAGGAGGTAAATGGGCAGGTTTTACACCTCCTGCGATTGCAGGGGCAGGTGTCATGGGAAGGGGAATAGGTGGTGGGGGTAATGGAGGAGTGGACCAGGGTGTCGCGGAGGGAACGATCCCTTCGGAATGCTGGCAGCGGAAGGGAGGGGAAGATGCGTTTGGTCGTGGCATCATGCTGGAGGTGGCGGAAATGGCGGAGGATGATCCTTTGGATATGGAAGCTGATGGGGTGGCAAGTGAGGACAAGGGGAACCCTGTCGTGGTTCTGGGAGGGAGGGGAAGGGTTGAGGGTAGAGGTGCGGGAAATGGGCCAGACACGGTTGAGGGTCCTGTCAACCACAGTGGGGGGTGGAATCCTTGGTTGAGGAAAAAGAAAGACATATCAGAAGCGTTGTCATGGAAGGTAGCATCATCAGAGCAGATGTGTTGGAGACAGAGAAACTGGGAGAATGGATTGGAGTCCTTACAGGAGGCAGGGTGTGAAGAAGTGTAGTCGAGGTAGCTGTGGGAGTCAAGTGGGCTTATAATGAATATTAGTTGACAGCCTATCTCCAGAGATGGAGACAGGGAGGTCAAGGAAGGGAAGGGAAGTGTCGGAGATGGACCGTGTAAAGGTGAGAGAAGGGTGGAAATTAGAAGCAAAGTTGATAAAGTTATTCAGTTCAGGGCGGGAGCAGGAAATGGCTCCGATACAGTCATCAAAGTACCAGAAAAAGAGTTGGGGGAGGGGGCCTGAGTAGGACTGGAACAAGGAATGTTCAAGATATCCCATAAAAAACAGGCATAACTAGGACCCATGCAGGTACCCATAGCAACAATACCCATATTGGGGACAAAGGCTATTGCCTGTACATGTATCTCATGAATGCTCTGAGAAATCCACAATCCCACCAGAAATGCAATGAAATCAGATCCATGTCTCTACAAGAGACTTAATTAAGGAAACCATTGAACTTCTGAATCAAAGATTCCACTGCCTTGGCAGATCTAATGGTGCACTGCATTACAGGCCACCAAGAGTATCCTGCATCCTTGTACCTTTCTGTATGCTACGTATCTTTGGACTGTACCAGGGACAGCAGCTGGAGCCAACTGAAAAGGACCTTGAGAAAGATGACACTTAGTACAGTGATCTTTGGTTCCTTAGATAATTTTGCCTTAGCATCTCTAATGATGTTTTCCCTCTCTCTGCCAATGATGTTAATGGCAGTATACTCTATGGCAGGACTATATCTCCAACACAGAAGTCCTTGAAGCGGCCAACACCCCCAGCTTATACACACTACTGAGTCAGCGGCACTTGAGATGGCTTGGCCATGTGAGTCGCATGGAAGATGGCAGGATCCCCAAAGACACATTGTACAGCGAGCTCGCCACTGGTATCAGACCCACCGGCCGTCCATGTCTCCGCTATAAAGACGTCTGCAAACGCGACATGAAATCGTGTGACATTGATCACAAGTCGTGGGAGTCAGTTGCCAGCATTCGCCAGAGCTGGCGGGCAGCCATAAAGACAGGGCTAAATTGTGGCGAGTCGAAGAGACTTAGTAGTTGGCAGGAAAAAAGACAGAGGCGCAAGGGGAGAGCCAACTGTGCAACAGCCCCGACAAACAAATTTCTCTGCAGCACCTGTGGAAGAGCCTGTCACTCCAGAATTGGCCTTTATAGCCACTCCAGGCGCTGCTTCACAAACCACTGACCACCTCCAGGCACGTATCCATTGTCTCTCGAGATAAGGAGGCCCAAAAGAAAAGAACTCCATTGGTGTCATGTTTGGCAATTTGGTGGGACCTCTTCCTGTTCTTGATATCATTTTTATTGTGTGCCAACTTCTGCACAAAGATTGGCAATGGGTTAATATGTGCTCTGTCGAAGAATTTTAAAGATGTGTGAGGCAATATAGCACAGTGTGCATGCAGCAGAAAAGAAGCAGAAAGAGTGAGCAAGTGTTAGAACTAGCTGTGAGGACAGTGGCAGGGGTTGAGTGTGTGAAGCTAAGCAGAAGGAGCTGTAGTGAAGTCTCCCATTGTGACTGAAGGAGAGGCTTGGGAAGCAGAGGAAGGAGGGATTGATAGTTCTGGTGTTACAGTAAAGACTGTTTCAGAGAGTAAGAGAGACATGAAGAGGAGTTTACCTTGGCAATTCTGGTAAGGATTTCTTTTTTGCACTGCAACCAGCCCTTAGAATTTGCTTTTGACACTGACCTGTTCGGCAATCTCTCTTCAATACTGCTGGCTAATTTTCTCATCCATCATTCATCAGATAGATAGAAGACCTACATCCTCTTCGTGATTTGCTCAACAAGCACTTCCTCAGCTGTTACCAAAGAATCCAGTGGCCCTGGACAATAGCATGCTGCCTTAATAATGAGTCTCCCCAGCCACCTTTAAATGGTGCACCTTCCTTCAAAGGGCTGGAAACATTCGTGTGGCATTAGTCTCACAAGATTTTCCACTGTCCTAAATGGAAAGCTACCTACAGGAAGCAGTGTAATTATACTGGGAAACAATGCAATTATATTGGCCACTGCCATCTTGCATGCAAAAGAAGTCTAACCATGGCAATTGATTGAGCCTCCTACTATTGTCACCGGATGAGTGGATGACCACCCTGACCACCCAAACATTCAATCCGCGCAAAAGAAAGAAATCACCTCACAATTTTCGTAGCTTATAACTTCAAATATGTTGTTAGCAATTACACTTTAAAAGGTGATAACAATGCAGAAATGTCTTCCGGGGTATAACCTACAGTATTAAGATGCCCCTGCAGTGTTAAATTTCTGAGTTCCAGCTCAAAATTAAAGAGTGAATTCTAATCTCAACGTTCCTTGTCCAAACAATAATTAAACTCTGAGTGACCTGAGACTATGTTTACTTAACAACCATTAGAATTTGTGCCTTTACAGGGACATAGATGCACTTCTGCAGAATAATGACAATGGATTTTGCAAAAACTGTTAACTACAGTAAAAGGCAGAAATGCAGAAGCTGCTGCAGTGATTCCCTGTTCCTCCACAGGATGCACTGTTGAAGTCCCGCAGACAACAATCTTTAGAAATCACTGAACTGATGAGAACTTCACCTTGTACAGTATTATATCACTGTTAAAAAATCCCCAAAATTTGACACCTTGTTAATGAGATGTATCTTGTTTTTTTAACAGCACACTGTCATAACTACTACCTGTGGCTCTGGAAAAGTAATTTTCTAATTGTGTATAATGTCAATGTTTTCCATTATGATTCAAAAATTCCATTATGCTTTGTAAACTAATAAAAATGAGTTTTTAAAGTTTGTTTATGATGGTTCAGCTTCTAATGTGTATGTCCCAATCTTTATTTCACTCTCTGAAAAATTTATAAAGAGTGTAGGATGATCAATGTATTTTACTTCCAGATTTGCTATCACTGAGAATTCTTCAATGTGATTGGTTGCTTACTGTGCATGATGTTGTTGGATATCCCCTTGACTTGGTGCAAGGTTCAAACTGATGTTGGGAAGGTGGAATTCACGCCACAGAGATGGTTAGATCTTTTTGCAGCTTTCTTCAAGGTGAGTGTTGTTACTTCATCGTTGACTGCAAAATCCAGACTATGCATTCTCATGGTAAATTATTCTGGACCTTATAAAGGAATTTGAGAATTTGAATTCCCTCCACTTGGTGGAAATCTGGCATAACAGGAGTTAAAATCCAAATGGTTACTGTCCTGTGGCCATTGCAACGCCATTGTTTCCTTGAGCAGTTGAGGTGCCTACCTGAATCAGGTGGGAGCATCATGAAGATATGTAAATCAGACTCCTAGAATGTGCATGGAACACCAAAGAAATTTTAATGTCTTGCTGTGTATGGGGACAGGAGTTAAATTGCCTCAAATGTATTTTCTGATTTACCATGACCAACACCACAGGGCTTATGTTAATAATATTTTAAAAATTGATGTTGAACTGCAGATCTCACCTCTATATGTCACCTGACAGATATCAGACTTTGTTTTAAATCTTAAAAGGTTGGATGTTTCTGAAACTGACCAGCAAATTGAAATCTGCAAAGTTCCATCAGTAATCTTTGAACAGCTTCAGGCTGTGTTAACTTATAAGAGTTAGACTTTGTAGCCTCAAACGGACAGACTATCTTAAAGACACATCCTGAAAAATACATTGCACATAACACAGCATTAATACCTGATTTACTGTGAGAAACTATTAAATCCGGTAGTAATGCAGTAAGAGTTTTCCAATGGCTTATGCCACCAGTGATGGCATAAGCTGAGTGTTGGGACAGGAGCAGACTGGGTAGAGATCATGCTCTCCAGATTTCTGGATGCATTTCATGCACACTTGAGGATGGGCAGGTTTAAGGACAGGAAGCTCCTGTTGAAAACAGATGGGAGCTTCATATTAATATTGCAATGACATTCAAATTATGATATGGCCAAGGCAATTCCCTGCGTTTCATGCTCAGATAAAACTGGTGTTCCAGGTTGCTATGTTGTGTTTTCTAAGGCGTTAGGATTTAACAGTAAATTGTCATTTGTGGATTTCGAATTTAAAGCTTGTAGCATAACATTATTGGTGTCTTTTTCTGCTTCATTTTACCCCACTTTGTTTTCTTAGTGTTTGTGTCAAAGTCTTTGGCACTGTCCTTTGCATTTGATGATGTTTAAATTGAAAGCATGGGTTGGAGGAAGAAAGGGGGCATGCCAGGGAGCTGAGGTCGCAGTGGTTGCAGCCAAGTTGCTTATATCAACAGAGGCAGAAATACTTATATCTGATGAATGAGCTTTGTCTTTGTAGGCTGCAGTTCATCTGACCTCTTTTGGTGATTCTGTATTACTTATATGCCCCAGAGTCATCTTCCTGTAGGTATTTTCCCATGTAACAAGTCAGATGGCTGAACACTGTGTATCAGGTGGGACACTTTTGGGAATGGGTTAGCCCTCTGACTCCTTGAGAGAGGTGAGCTACTGGGGCTACCCGATCCCGCACACCTTCTTT
Source organism: Heterodontus francisci (assembly GCF_036365525.1). Classification (NCBI taxonomy): domain Eukaryota; kingdom Metazoa; phylum Chordata; class Chondrichthyes; order Heterodontiformes; family Heterodontidae; genus Heterodontus; species Heterodontus francisci. The sequence continues at coordinate 40,435,763 of NC_090389.1, read as the reverse complement.
CAGCTGTCCAGTTACTTAAGCAAAATGGTGGGAGGGTGTAGATGTGCACTATTGTGGGACAGCGCTCCTTCATCCATGCCAGGTTGAGCCATGGCCCAATAGCTCAACTTGACCATGCAAATGTCCCTGGGATTTAGAACAGGGTTGAGGTTACCAACACTGGTAACTTCATCACATTACTTCCCTCCTCCAATCGTTCTGCTCAGTTAACCTTTTCTTTTCCCCCGTCTCCAACCTTTATATAATTAACAAAAAAAAATATTTAAAGTGAAAAAAATGCACAATTATTTTTCATGTTTCTATGATTTTTCTCCCAGGTTGCTCGCTGCTGTGTCCAGGAGATTAATGTTTAAGCTCTGGAGATCTACAGCATTTTAAGAGAGAGAGATGCGGGTCCTGTTCTACCACACTCCAGGAATCTCCATGCCTTGTACCAATCTGTACATCACTGTATAATGTGGACCCAGTGCCGAGAGTTAAATTGTATTAACTACAGTCATGTACTCCTTCTGCTCAATTGATTAACATCTGGAGTCAATTTCCATTCTGCATTACAAGCTCTAAAGCCTCCCTACTCTTTAAAACAAATTACTCTATATCCATTTAAGATGGTGTAGATTTACGTCGACAGTGACGCAGTTGGTATGTGCACTGTCCAAGATGGAACTGAGCCACACAGACCAGGAAAGGCCCAGGTTGGACAAAATCAGCTGATGAGACAAAAGACAGCAGCAGGGGCTCTGCAACTGATCATCATAGAGGATGAAATTTAACTTCAGCCTTAGTATAAAACAAGTAATAGTAATTCAGCAGCCCATTATACACCCTTTCCATTCTTCGTCCACAGTACAGCAGAGGAAAACCATCAGCCAGGATTTACACATCTAACTGTTAATGAGTGGCTCCTGCTAGAAAATTTGGCACGTGTGCTTGTCAGGTGAGGGTAGATTGAGATTCACTGCAATGTCCCCATGGTTGTAAAGCCTGACAGCAGTCATTGTTTGGACGTATTCATGAAGAATGGCCATTTAAGAAAAGTACCAGGGAAATGAGCAAAAAATTGGGGGAGAAAGTTTTAAAACAATATGCAATTTGTTGAGATTCTGGGAGAAAAAATTCGGCTATTTGGTATTTGCAGTTTAAAACACAAGCAAATATCATAACTTTTTTTCCAATTTTTCTCACCGATGTTGGCTATGAGTTTCTTTTATTACCTTCGTTCCTTCCCGAGCCTGGGCTCCTTTATTTTAAAAAAAATTGTCATTCATTTTTAATTAGGGGTTGTGTGCAATCCAGGCATTTTGGGAACAAGATACTGCATCTGTGAGCTTTATGAAGGGTGTGCAATGGGGCCTCAGTTATTGGATTAATCACAGCTCTTCAGAGGTTTCTGGGTGAAACAATTCATGGTATTACTGTTCTGAATCATTTCCCTCTCTTGTTCATGGCGGTTTCATTCAGTAGGGTATGCTCACAGTTGGAGATGTTAGTTCAAAAGCTGAATTGTACAATAATGCATTTGTGAGATTGAATCTTTGCCTTCAGCATTCCCAATCCTCATCTTTTATTGTCCAAATTAACTGGTAAACACTGATTTATCTGGAAGAAGAAATTGCCAGATTATTCATTTGTAAACTAATTGTAGGGTTCATTTTAATTGCTTATATCAGATCTCAAAGATCCTGCAGATGAAGGTACCATGCTTTAATATCATTTTTAATAACTGTATAGTTTAGGAGATCTGTGATTAATTATTTCCAGCTACTTTATCCACTATGACTGTTTAATTCCCAAATAAATGAACTCTTCTGAACTGTAACTAACAGATAATTTAAATAAAGATGCAAAACACTAGAAAAACATATTGGACCAATCAGCATTTGAATGTGTTAATACTTTAGTGAGGCTCTTCATTATTTCCCTTTCAGAGACAGACTGACCTATAATTACAGTGTTTCGTAATCATCTGGATACTAAGGGCTGAATTTTACCAGCCCTCGACGTTGGGGGTCGTGGTGGGAGGGCCTGTAAAATACTTGCGGGAGAGGCTCGCCATGACCCCGACGCAGAGAAGGCCTCACCACATGTTACTGACGACGGCGAGGCTTCAGTGCAGCCCCCCACCCCCCGCCACGCTGCTTGATGACGAGGCCGTCATTTAAATATTAAAATTAATGAAAAGAACATGCAAATCAACTTACCTTAGTCCGGCGGCCATCCCACGCCGATTTTACGGCCGCAAGCTGCAACTCACGTGACCTCAGAACTCTGTTCGGAGTTCCAAGGCGAGACACTGGTGAGGAGGGGGGAGGAGTGAAATTATCAGGGCGGAGGAGGGGGGGCGGGAGCGGGGAAAACACTTTTTATTGGCTGTGGGGATGGTGAGAAGGTGTTAAGGGCAAATGTGAAGAGGTTGAGGGGAAAAGTTCAGGTTGGGACTAAAATAACTTTTCGACATATAAAACCAATGGGGAGGTTGGGAAAGGGCATCCAGCTTTTAATTATTTGTTTAACGAAAATCAACAATAATATAACTTTAAAAAGTCAAATGTTTGCTAAGGGCTTGAAGCCCTTTAAAAATGGCACTGGCGCCTGCGCAGTGGCGCCAGACGCCGTTGCTGGGGATGGAGCGGCTGCCCCCTCTATGTCATCAGGGGCTCTGCCCCTCCATTTAAATGAGCCCACACGTGAAATATCGCAGGGGTTCAGTGGTGGCGCTTCCGCGCGATATGCGGCGCACTAATAAAATTCAGGCCCAAATTTTGTAAAAGTTAAGAAACGGGAGATTTAAAGATTTAAGCAGACAAATTCAAGACTATTTCAAAAGCAGATAGTGTGTCCAATTATTATCAGAACAAGAGGCTTGGATTGTATAGTATGTATAATAGAGTGGCGTGTGTCCTATAGAACATTCCATGTGACTAAAGTAAACCATTAAGGCACATCCTCCCTTCAAGAAAATAATTAAATGGCAGATTCCTTTTGATTGAAAGCCCTTGATTATATTTGCACAAATGTACAATTTTTCCTCTTTTTTGCAGTTTTGCTCTCAGCTCTTTCTCTTTCTGTCTTACACTTCTTTCTCCCTTGCTTCATTTCTAACTGCACCGCTAGTAAAGCTAAGCAGAACTATTGTACAGGGAGTTGTACCATAACATAATGCTGTATTGTTAGAAATGGGTCTTGCCTGTAATGTGCTGGAAGGTTAAGTTGATGCACTAAGGAAGTCCTACTCTGCGGCTGTGTGTCGAGTCACTGAAGCCAATAGGATTCGTTAGCTTTTCTGGGTATTCGGAAAGATACTTGTCTCCATTGTGGTGGAAAACCTTTTGCACTCTAGCAGTTTGCAAGAGAGGGAGGCTTTTTGGCACAGCAAGAAAAATGTTTAAAATTCAGATCACAGATGCCATAAGAGCAGTCAGTCTTTGGAAAGAGGATGCTGCACAATCAGGTAGCAAAAGGCTGTGAAAGACAGGGAACTGTAGCAGGGTGGTTCTGCTCTGGGCTGAAGAATGACATGCAGAGGGATATTTCCATTTAAGTTAAATAAACCAACACATCAAAGTGGAGGTGGCAACACGTGTGCTTTATTTTGTATCACTACATAAATTTTACTAATTAAACTAAGTGGCTCTGGTCTTACCTATTCCTTACTGGAATAAAGCAGTTTATTATACTCAATCAAACATTGGCTCGTCTCGTAATTAAAAGGAGATACGTGTGAGAGACATGAGTATCTGGTCCAGTGATGCTATCGTTACAGCCCTGGGTTATGCTATTGTACAAATAGATGTAGGGCAGGGTGAGTCAATTCCCATAAAAATAAGATGCTCAGACCACATAAGGGAGTGACTGATGCCACTGAATCTGTGACTATATTTATGGCAGCCCCAAATGCACAACAAGTACACTTAATAACATTGCAGTGTTAGCCATGAATGATCCCTGGAATTACAGTTGAGGGCAGTGGTGACCTTGGCAACCATTGGCAGCATCAGCCCTATGTTGCAAGCTGGTTGCAGATGGCAAAGTTCTGAAATCAGCTGCCTGGTGACCTTGATAAAGTGAAAGCAATGGTCCTTAGTCATTGGCAGGTAGATGTGCCAAGTTACACATATGTGGTTTGATACTTGCCGCTTTCTCTAGCATCCATTCTTTCATCTTGAACCACCTGTACCATGAAATATGGTATTTGCTTCACTTTAAAACCAAGCCGATCTTAAGCACTTTAAACAAAAGGCTCCTGATATTTTTCTCAAAAAAGTACTAGTTCTAAAGACTTCAGAAATATGGAAAAATGTTTTATAAAAACACTATATTAAAAAAGTATTGTAACATTGCAAAGCCTGTGGAATTTTAGGAATTCCTTCCATCCACAGAGCTCATCTTGTTCCCAATCCACATGTGTATACAAGGAAAAGAGACCTAACCTTGCACAAATTATGCAGAATTATGCTGGGTGCTCATTAGTATGCCTGAAGCTTCAAAAAGATTTTTAAAAAACTAAATGGACACAGGACTGTAGCAGACAAAATGCAAGAAACTAAAGGATTACAGCCTTGTAAGAAATAGGTGAAGTAGCTGCACTCCCAATTCTATAATCCCCTGAAATTATACCAGCATTTATAGGATTAAATTATAAAAACAGGTTACATAAACTAGGCTTGCATTTCCTTGAGTTTAGAAGGTTAAGGGGTGATCTAATTAGGCTTTTTTAGGGATTCAATACAGTTGATACCATCTTGCAACCCCCACCTGCCAAGAATGAGACACATATTTCGCCACATGAACATTAAAACTTCAAATTATTGCTGGGAAGAAAGAGGGCCTATCACAAGGAATTGCCAGGCCCCTTGCCGGAAAGACCTTTTTGGCATACTAGCAGACAGTGTTGGAACAAAAGAACCATTCTCTGCTCCCCAAGACACAGAAGACGTGGTCAGACCAGTTTAGTCACATGACTAACTGGCGGTTAGAGTTTTTTCAATTTGAACTTGCCACAGAGTTTTAAAATTCAGTACGCTGTCTGCTCCTGGACTGTAAAGACCTCTGTCCCATCCGCTCTTATCTCTTTCTCACCAGCTTCAGAATCCATCGAAGACATATAAACCCTGAGAGGGAAAAGTCTCCTGCAGTGAACAAGGTTTAAGAAGAATACCGGGCCCCAATGAAAAGCAAGACTACCTACAATCAAGGACTCTACAGCGAGCTCGATGCACAGTAAAAAAAACCCTCTTCAGAGATTGCCTCAAACCTCTCCACTATTTTTCTTCTGCTCTTTTCTGTCTCTATTTGCATGTGCATATCATGTATGCATGGGGCGTGGCATGTATCCGTGGGCATTAACTGAATTAGAGTTTATGTTTAAGTTTTAATAAATTTCACTTTTCTTCTTTAAACCTGAAAAAACCTGTTTGTGCTCATGTCTTTGCTTTATAATTGGAAAGCGGTGAACAAGGATTCACCAAGGGGGAGCTCAAAACATGGTGTGTTAAAAATTAAATCCTGTTACAATAAGACCAGGTGAAGGCTGAAAGAGACCCCTAGACACCTTTCTCACCTGGTCGTAACAATACAGAAAAAGTATTTCCTCTGCTGGGGGAATCTATAACAAAAAGGGCACAATCTTAAAGTTAGAGGTAGGCCATTGAGGAGTGATATCAGTTTTTCACACAAAAAAGGTAGTAGAAATCTGGAACTTGCTCCCTGAAAACCCTGTAGATGCTGGACCCATTGGAACTTTCATGATTGAAATCTATAAATTTTGTTAGGTAAGGATATCAAAGGATATGGAGCAAAAGCGGGCAAATGGAGTGGAGGTCAAATCAGCCATTATCTAATTGAATGGCAGAACAGCCACAAGTGCCTACTCCTGTTCCTATGTGTTAATGCTGCAACTGCTGCCATCACAGAATCTGCTCCACATGATCAAATGAAATAACTATCATAATAATTGACAAAAAGTTGCAATGTGCCTTTATTGAGATGTGAATATATATAGAACATAGAACATAGAACATACAGCACAGAACAGGCCCTTCGGCCCACAATGTTGTGCCGATCCTTTGTCCTCTGTCAAGGACAATTTAATCTATACCCCATCATTCTCCTTTATCCATATACCTATCCAAAAGCCTTTTGAAAGTCCCTAAAGTTTCTGACTCAACAACTTCCCCGGGCAAGGCATTCCATGCCTCGACCACTCTCTGGGTAAAGAACCTTCCCCTGACATCCCCCTTATATCTCCCACCCTTCACCTTAAATTTATGACCCCTTGTAACGCTTTGCTCCACCCGGGGAAAGAGTTTCTGACTGTCTACCCTATCTATTCCCCTGATCATCTTATAAACCTCTATCATGTCACCCCTCATCCTTCTCCTTTCTAATGAGAAGAGGCCTAGAATGTTCAGCCTTTCCTCGTAAGACTTATTCTCCATTCCAGGCAACATCCTGGTAAATCTCCTCTGCACCCTCTCCAAGGCTTCCACATCCTTCCTAAAATGAGGCGACCAGAACTGCACACAGTACTCCAAATGAGGCCTTACCAAGGTCCTGTACAGCTGCATCATCACCTCACGGCTCTTAAATTCAATCCCTCTGCTAATGAACGCTAACACCCCATATGCCTTCTTCACAGCCCTATCCACTTGAGTTGCAACTTTCAATGATCTATGCACATAGACCCCAAGGTCTCTCTGCTCCTCCACATGCCCAAGAACCCTACCGTTAACCCAGTATTTTGCATTCATGTTTGTCCTTCCAAAATGGACGACCTCACACTTTTCAGGGTTAAACTCCATCTGCCACTTTTCAGCCCAGCACTGCAACCTATCCAAGTCCCTTTGCAGACGACAATAGCCCTCCTCGGTATCCACAACTCCACCAACCTTTGTATCATCTGCAAATTTACTGACCCACCCTTCGACTTCCTCATCCAAGTCGTTAATAAAAATCACAAACAGGAGAGGACCCAGAACTGATCCCTGCGGCACGCCACTGGTAACTATGTCCAAATTAATTCTATTATATGCATACCAATAAACCAATCACCGTATCATCCTCCCCCTTAATTATAAGGTACCTTCCCCCTCCTCTTTATTATTTTTGGTCTAGGAGGAAATTTGAAAAGTATCTGTAAAGCTTTGTAATTGATCAAGTTAAAAGATCAGATGCACAGTCTTGTGTGCTGATGCTGAATAATTGGTTTATAAAATCCATTGTTAGTCTCCTAGATTTCTTTTCATCCAGTTGTCTTCCTGGAGACATGCTATTTCAAGGTTGGGTTTTTGAAATATGCTCATTTATGGTCAATTTTAACTGGGTGATCAAAGTTTTCAAACTTTTATGAAACAGCAATCTTAGTTGATATCTTCAGCTATTGAATTGCCATTGTTGTAGATGTACTTTTTTGGAAGTTCTCCAACAAGGCATATTATGATCTATTAATATACGCTCTCCATTGGTCTAGCTGCATTTTGATATCCTTGCATCACTTGATTTTTATTCCCTCCTGGCCTCAGGATTATCTGTTTTATCATAGTGAAACAGAATAGCCCAGATTTTGCGGTATCATAATGGTAAAACTATCAGCACTCACTGTTATTATGAAATGAATCCGACACAGCTAGATGCATACAGCCTTGGTCACTGCATTACGGAAAGGATGTGATCACACTAGAGAGTGTAAAGAGGAGATTTATGAGGATATTGCCTGGTATGGAGAATTTTAGCTATGAGGAAAGATTGGATAAACTGGGGTTGTTTTCTTTGGAACAGAGGAGGCCGAGGAGAGATGAAATTGAGGTGTATAAAATTATGAGGTGCCTAAATAAAGTGGATAGGAAGAATCTATTTCGCTTGGCAGAGAGGTCAATAACCAGGGAACATAGATTTAAAGTATTTGGTAGAAGGATTAGAGGGGAGTTGTGATTTTTTTTTTTACCCAAAGGGTAGTGGGGTCTGGAACTCACTACCTGAAAGGGTGGTAGAGGCAGAAACCCTCATTGCATTTTAAAAGTACTTGGATATGCACTTGAAGTGCTATAACCTACAGGGCTACAGGCCAAGGGCTTGAAAGTAGGATTCGGCTGGATAGCTCTTTTTTGGCCTGTACAGACACGATGGGCCAAATAGTCTCCTTCTGTGCTGTAAACTTTTATGATTCTAAATTTTTATGATAACATGAGGGCCTCCTTTCATTTCTCTTGCATATTCTTTTATCTTTTCTTTCCATTCTCACTCCAGTATCCCATGTTTCCTTTTTGAAAAAGAGTGACAAAAGATGACTAGCTTCAAGTGTATTTCATTTCCCATGCAACTAGAATTATCTTTGACAGTAAGAATTTAACTGGTGTCACTTTGTAGTATAATCTAACTAAATGATCAACTTAGAAGAAAACTAATGGTGCTTTCATGTTACATTAATGGATTGAATGCCATATAAGAATGATTACTGAAGCCTTTGATCAGCTACTCATATTTGTTTACTCCATTTTAACATTAAGATTTAAACATTGTAAAGTGTGGTCCTTAATTTTTACTTGTAGGGTGGGATTTTCTTTCTAGAGGCAGGAAACGGAAGTCAGGACTGTTTCCAGGTCCCAAATCTGCCCCCGAGGGGAAACAATTATCGACCCCAAGTTTCACCCTGGGGGAACCCCTTTAATTGGCAGGAAGACATGTTTGGCAGCCAATTTGCGGCCATGGGGGTAGTAACAGAGGTGGGACTACTCAAGTCCGGGCCAATTTAAACAGACCACAGCAGCCATTACTGTGGCTGCCATTTTAGTGCTCTAACTTCAGTTTGGAAGAATATAGAAGCTTAGAATTGCAGAATATTTCAGCACAGTCAGAGGCCTTGAACCCAGGGCAGGGCAGCCCCCCCATTCACTGATGCGGCCTGGAGGGCCTCCTCGAGGCAGCAAGGGAGAGGACGGAGGCCCTCTTCCTGGACGATGGCAGGAGGAGGCCACCCACGCAGACTCAGCAGGCCTAAATGGAGATAGCTGACACAGTCAGCAGAAAGAATGTGGTCCGCAGAAGTTGGATCCAGTGTTGGAATACGTTTAATCACCTGATATGCTCTGGCAAGGTAGCTGCATCCCCAAACCCTCAGGACAGGGCTCTGCAAACACACCGGCTGAGGAGCCTCAGAGCAAATGCTGCTCCTGAGCATGGGAGGAGTGTGTGTGCCCTGGTCACATACTGACCCCTCCAAATGGCTGAGGACCTGCCAGCACTGAAACATGCCTCTTCCAGTGAAGAGGAGCAGTTGGCACTGGTCAGAGAAGACAGCAATGCCTTCCCACTCTCTGTTTTGTTCTTGCACGAGAAATGGGCTTACAGTGGCCGAGAAAGCCCAGACTTGGGGTGTGGGTTCCCTACCTTCATCTGGTCACAGCCATGGTCACAGCCATGGAAGAGAGAACCATGGATATTGCCAGGATCATGGATCTTGAGGAAGTCAGGTATAGTGAAATGGGCATCCATGGTGGAGATAGTGATTAGAAAGTTGAATGTGTTCATGAAGAGGGAGCATTTCACTTCACCCTGTCTGACAGCATACCAAACACTTAGTTGCATTGAGAATCCTCAGCACTGCAGAGGCTTCTGCTCTCCAAGGCTAGACCTCATGATCTCTTCTTCTGTCTCCCACAGGTGCAGATGTTGGGGCAATGAAACTAACTCTCTCACTTTCACCTGGCCAACATAATGGTGTGCAGCTGTTTGTGAGATGCCACCAAACTCTGCAACTGATCCTTGGAAGAAGCCAGAAGCAAAGAAGTTCAAAGCCACAATGACTTTGACAGCTTCTGGCAGGGCATGGCAAGCAGTGCTGCGAGGTGTGATGACTTTGGTGACAAGGGCACAGATCTCTGTGACCATCACCCTGGAGAATCACAGTCTTCTGCAGCATGGTTCTCGGTTATCTCGAGGTAGCTCCACCTTCAGCAGTAGATCCTATCCATATCTCCAAACCAGTTGAAACCAATTGGAAATGTCAATTGGTCTTAACTGATATTTTCTGGTCTCAGCTGCAACTAAGTGGTCTCAACTGGCGTTGTCTGAATACAGCTGGGATAACTGGCAATCTTAACTGGTAACCATTTGATATTCCCAATTTCCCAGTTGACTTTAACTGGAACCGTTTGGACTCATCTAGTACCAGTTGGCGGAGAGTTTCATCTGTTGACTTTTTTTTTATTAAAATAAAACCACCCAGTTTGTATATTAAATTGGCTTGCCAACTGGTTCATCTGGAACCAGTTGTTAGGCAAAGTGGAACCAGTTGACATATAGTTGCTTCAACTGTAACCAGTAAATTTTTGAACTAGAATCCAACTGGATTGACTTAATCAAACCAGTAAGACTGCCTGCAGCTTAAAAAATGTCCCTGTGTCTCTGTCTCTGCCTGTGTGTTCTTTGGTTCTTAGGACCCTGTTTTTGCATCTATTTTTCAGAGCTGCCTACGTGATATCCATTGAATTGAACTGTATTCTGCATTGCAGCACCCTTCGTTGACTAATACAGCTCGGTGAGAAGGTGTAAAATATATTTAAATACATGTTCTAGGTGTAAATGTATTTAAATTCATGTTTTGATTGGAAAGAGTGTAAAATATGTTTAAAGTCATTTATGATAAAGGTATTTTTGTATTAGCTTTTAAAGATGTTAGGCTGGATTTTGTATTCCCACCACCAGGAACGACGGAGGGTGCAGAACATGGCGGCCCTCCCCCAGGGGACCCACGCCAACATGCCAACATGATTACGTGGCGGGTGGCCATTTTACATATTCGCAGCAGCTGCACCACCACCCCCCCAATAACGTGACGGGGCCGGCCTCAGCGACGCCGTTCACAGTGTAACCTGTTGATGGAGCAGGTGCTGGTACCATTTTTAAAAGGCTACCAGCCCTGCAAATAGTACACCATTACTCAGAGTTCACCCCTTTACACCCCCCAACCCATCAGAGTGCAGAGTTCACCCCATCCCTTTCCACCCATCAGGGTGCAACCCTTACCCACTTCGGTGGTGCCAGCTTTCCCTGGACAGGAAAGTGAAGGCGCGCGAGTGCTGCACGTCGCACTGAGGATCGGGAACTGAAGGTAAGATCACTGCGGTTTATATTTTAATTCATGCAAATATGTTATTTAAATGTGCTAAATCGGGTCCCGTTGCAGAGCAGCAGAGGGGCCGCCATGGAGCTTCCCTGCCACCGGGAAGATCGGGCCCAACAATCCCAGCATCGGATTCCATGGCAGCCACTGCTGCTCCGATTTCCCAGCCTCCCCTGCCACGGAACCTGATGTCAGGCTGGGAACAAAATCCAGCCTGTTGTTTTATGAAAGTTCTGTTGCAAGGTAGTGCTATTAAGTCTGGGGTGAGACAGGAGAAACCAGCCAGGTTAGGAGAAAAGTATCAATTGTTATAAATTCAGGAAGGGCAAGCTGCACAGAATTTGCAATTTGGCTCAAGGCAGCTCTGAAAAAAACGTGCAACAGCAGGGCCCTAAGAACCACAGAACTGAGAGAGAGAGACACTCAGCAAGAACCACTGAAAAAGACTCACATAGAAGAAGAAGGCAGAGTACAAGAAGACATCAGAGAAAGAGCAAAGACAACATCACCTGTGTCCAGGCAGTTCCAAGGAGCAAGGATCAAAAGCAGCTTGTCTACTATCGCCTATTGTTAAGTATTTTGTTTAAGCATTTATTCTGTTGACTTGGTGCACTGAAACAATTTCTGAATATAATTTATGTTTAAGTTTTATATTTTGATTACAGTTGTAATATAACGTTTTTGCACTTCAACTGCTGTGTTCACTTATTTCTTGATTTCTTACTGTGTTTGATTTGGTTTTTGTTATTTAACTGAGTTTTGTGTTTTTTTGCATTACAGTAACATTTGAAATGTACAGCGCAGTCAAGAGTGTTTTTAGCTTCACTGCATGACCACAGCACACACTACACATGTAATTTTCACTTGTTAGTGGTACTTAACACTTTTCGCAAGTTTATACTCTGGTCTCAAATGGAATAAGTTGAGCCAGAAACCAGTCTAAATGGTCACAACTGTAAGCAATAGAATTTTCAGAAACCAGGTTCACTGGTCTCAACTGGAGACAACAATTGGAACCAGGTTCACTCATCTCAACAAGAGCCAATATAATTTTCAACTGGAATAAGTACAAATGGTCAACTGGAACCAGTACAACTGGTCCAGTTGTCCAAATTTCTATGGTCAACTGGTTCAAGTGGACCAGTTACAACTGGTTTGGATTTATGGGTATGTTAAGTGTATGGCCACCATGTCCTTCCTGCCCCTCATCCCTCTCCTCTGTCCTCCTAATGTCCGGGACTCTGCCCTTCCTGTGCAGGGAGTTGCTCCACATCGCCACTGGATCTAAAATCTGAGAGTCGTGCCTCCATTACCAGCTGCAGCCTTCCTTACATAAGAAGTAGGCCCTCGAGCCTGCTCCGCCTTTCAATAAGATCATGGCTAATCTGATTGTGGCCTTAACTCCACTTTCCTGCCTGCACCCCGGCCCCTCCCCCCCATTAACCCTTGGCTCCCTTGTAGATCAAAAATCTGTCTAACTCAGCCTTGAATATATTCAATGATACAGCCTCCACTGCTCTCTGGGGAAGAGAATTCCAAAAATTAATGACCCTCTGAGAGTAGAAATTCCTCCTCATCGCCATCTTAAATGGGAGACTTCTTATTTTGAAACATGCTCCCCAGTTCTAAATTCCCCAACCAGGGGAAACATCCTCTCAGCATCTACCCTGTCAAGACCCCTCAGAATCTTCTATGTTTCAATAAGATCACCTCTCATTCTTCTAAACTCCAATGAGTAAAGGCCCAACCGGCTCAACCTTTCCTAATAAAACAACCCCTTCATCCCAGGAGTCAGCCTAGTGAACCTTCTCTAAACTGCTTCCAATGCAAGTATATCCTTCCTTAAGTAAGGAGGTCAAAACTGTATACAGTACTCTAGGTGCTGTCTCTACAATACCCTGTTGTAGCAAGACCTCCTTAGTTTTATACTCCATCCCCCTTGCAATAAAGGCCAACATTGCATTTGCCTTCATAATTACTTACATAACTTGCATGCTAACTTTTTGTGATTTATGTAGAGGACATCCAAATCCTTCTGTAACACAGCATTCTGCAGTCCCTCTCCATTTAAATAATCTGTTTTTCTATTCTTCCCACCAAAGTGGGCAACCTTTTCATTTTCCCATATTATACTCTATCTGCCAATTTTTTGCCTATTCACTTAACCTATCTATACCTCTTTGCATACACTTTGTGTCCTCCTGACAACTTGCTTTCCTACTTATCTTTGTACCGTCAGCAAATTTGGCTACACTCAGTCCTCCATTCAAGTCATTAATATAGATTGTAAATAGTTGAGGCCCCAGCACTGATCCCTGTGATACTCCACTAGTTGCAGTTTGCCAACCTGAAAATGTCTCATTTATACCGACTCATAGTTTCTGTTAGTTAGCCAAACCTCTATCCATGCTAATATATTACCCCCAACACCAAGGGCTTTATCTTGTGTAGTAATCTTTATGTGATACCTTATTGAATGCCTTTTGGAAATCCAAATATGTAACATCTACTCGTTCCCCTTTATCCACCCTACATGTTACATCCTCAAAAACTCTTAATAAATTTGTCAAACACAATTTCCCTTTCATAAAACCATGTTGACTCTGCTTGATTGTATCATGATTTTCTAAATGTCCAATTACTACTTCCTTAACAATGTGCTAAGGTGCCAACCCTACTGGCCACACCACCCCCCCCCCCCCACCCTTGCAGTTGTGCTTGGCTGCCTTGCCACCTCCTCTGATGCCCCTGTGATGCCAGGAGAGTGATGAACCCCTGCACTGCCCAAATGTTTACTGACTACTCTCTCCGCAACCTGCGCTGACCCAATGGCTCCTGTTTCCCAATGGCCAAGTGCCCCTCATCACCCTTTCATGGGCCACACCTAATTCCCTGGGGAAGGCCAGGACAAGCTCCCTACTGTGTGTCTGCCTTCATTCAGTTGGTCTGTCCCAGTCAGTGCATGCAATCAGTGCACCCCTACAAAAATCACAACATGCCGCTTAACGAGATCTCAATGAGCTCTTTAACAATGTTAATTGGCCTACCTAATGGATCGGGTGTGATCTCGGGCCCACCCTGGTGAAACTTGCAGGTGCCAGGACAGCATCAGGAAACCAGCACACCAACCAGCGCTCGTCAATCCTACCCCCACCCGCTTCGGTTCCCGCCCCTGACCGGACCTGAAAATTCAGCCCATATATTTGGACTGTCAGAGAAAGGTGTTTCCCTTAAAAAAAAATCTCTGTGCCATTTCCAGAGCTATAAGCCTTTTTGGTACTCAACTGATAACTAATTTAAGATGAGCAGGATTGTAACACTCAAAAGCGAACCTTTAGTAATTTACAAATGCACATTGCCTTTCCAGTTCTGCTGAATAGTCAAGACATGAGATTTTTCTTTTATTCCCAAAGGTAATTTCTTTTTTCCAAGCTGCTGAATTTCTTAACCTTAAAATGAAGTAGTTTAAATATTGATGGTCTGAAGTAGTTTCTAGATCTTGGTTGTCACCTTCTAGTATGGTGAGCAAACTCAATTGCTCTTGCAGGTAATATTTCTATTGGCAGCCCAGTACTCTAGTAATATTCTTTTTAAAGAAATGTAGTTGATAATCCACCTTGTAGACTTTATGGAAGTCCAGCCAGTTCTAAATTAATTCTTTGGGATATCTTTTCTCAGGCCCTGAAATTATGCTGTGAGATACTATCAGGCAGACGTTTAATGCATTTGTCTGAAATTCCTCTCTCTGCGATTTTTACAGTCTGTTAACTGGTTTAAAGTAAATGGGTAAATGACTTTGAGAAAATAGTAGAGAGAGGAATTTCAGACAAAGGTATATTAAGCATTCCTATGCCTGTGTTCCAAGGTTCAATTTCAAGGCCTAGGCCTTTATTTCTAAACTCTAGTTTTATTCTTACCCCATTCTATTCTTCTATCTTAATTATTTTCTCTTTCAATTGTTTCACTTCTGTACTCTGTATTTCTTGTTTATCCTTTCATCCACAGGAAGAAAGTTCATTTCTTCAGTCCTTACCATTACTGTAAATCGATTGTTTAATATTTCATTTCAAGAGTTTAGAGTTATCTATTTGGGAGGATGTATATAGTTTCATGCTTGACAATTCTGCAATGAACAAGCTCTAGTCTTGGTCAGTACATGTTTTTCAAGTCACTTTCATTTAAAAAACTAGAGTAAGTAACAGCTCAATATTCAATGCATCATGAGGAACAAAACAGGAAAGGATTCACTGATAAAAACGTGCCTGGAATGACAAAGCATATTGGTAAGTATTTCTTTTCTCTCTTCATGTTCAGTTATTTGTTTTCCTGCACATTATTCGTGTCTCTCAATTGTTCTAAATTTCTAACAATTCTGTATCTTGGCTGCTTGCTGACTGATGGCACATTAATTTTTAAAGTTTTCGTCTGAATAATTCTGCAATAATAATCATTTGAAGTTTTCATGTAACATGTTTGCAGGATGCTCCAGCCATTTTCCAAATTATCAGCCCTCTTCAAACTTAGTTGACTCTCAAAGGATATTCAAAATATCAATTATCAAAAAAAAAAATTCATGGGAAGAGATGTGACTGCTCATGAATAGATAAAAAGACAGTTGTTTCAAAGGACGTGAGTTGACACAAAGAAAAGGAATATAGGATCCAAAGATAATGAGCATTTCCTGATGTGGAATTTGCTCTCTGTAACTTCAGTTAAAGATGGATTTTGAGACTCTCTGATGATTTAGTTGGTAAAAATGGTAATATAAAGCAGATCATATAGACCAGAGGTCCCATTATGTGCTGAGTTTGTTGATCTTAATGCGATGGTAGCATGAATGATACTTTTTGCCTTAGTTGCCCCTGGGCTAGGGAGGGGAAATCCTGCCCGTGCTCCACACCAGTATCCATTATCCCCTACTGTAGAGTGAGAACGGAGTCTTGTGGAAAATAACCTGCTGACACGAGGGTCAGAATCTTCTCACCTTGGTCTCTGTTGGAACAGCGGGGCCATTTTCAGGTCTGGAACCTGACTCACTGAATGGCACACCTGGCAATTGCTTTTTACCAGAGCAATCCAATTGTCATCCCACCTTCAAGCTTCCCAAACAATCAGGGAGTGTGGACAGGATGACGCATCCATTCTGTCAAAGGAAGGATTTCTCATTAAAGGGACCATGGAATGGGT
Organism: Heterodontus francisci; assembly: GCF_036365525.1. Classification (NCBI taxonomy): domain Eukaryota; kingdom Metazoa; phylum Chordata; class Chondrichthyes; order Heterodontiformes; family Heterodontidae; genus Heterodontus; species Heterodontus francisci. The sequence goes on along the minus strand of NC_090389.1, from coordinate 40,419,457 downwards.
TACAAGGGCTCACCAGCACTTGGATTTGTGAGGTTGCATCAACCACTGGAATGAGGAGGAGATCTGGGAAGGCTGCTTCCTGGGTCGCTCACTCACACCTGGAGTTCCTGCTGTGGGTCCTGAGGGACTGCACTGAGGTGACCATTCGCAAGGACAGGCGGAAGAGGACAACCTCTCCAAACAAGCAGGCCGTGGATGGAACTGGCCGAGGAAATCACGAGCAGAAATGCTGTGCCTCCAACCTGGAGACAGTGCACCAAGAGGATCCAGGACCTCAGGAGGTCCCAAGTGTCATAACACTATCAGGTGCTAAGCCCCACATTCTGACTTACCCAGCATTCTCCTGGACAACAGTCCTCAGGATAACACACCTTGCAGCTCCACTCATTCCTGTCTCTCTGGGTACCTCACATCCCCAACTGAACAGCCAAAACTCACACTCACCCTCGGCCTATTGCCCTCTTGCACCCACACTGTCATCCTCCACATAATGTCTCTCCATACAAGCCATTATGACCACTTACACCTCTCTGCTTTCTCTCCATTTTTTTTCTTTTTTTTAAGGTGGCCTTTATACCCCAGGCCCCTTTTATATATTTCATGTCGAGGGGGCCTTTATTCCTCAGGCCCCCTTTATATACATTTTTTTAAAAATAACTTTACTAAAAGGGCGGCACAGTGGCGCAATGGTTAGCGCCGCAGCCTCACAGCTCCAGCGACTCGGGTTCAGTTCTGGGTACTGCCTGTGTGGAGTTTGCAAGTTCTCCCTGTGACTGCGTGGGTTTCCGCCGGGTGCTCTGGTTTCCTCCCACCGCCAAAGACTTGCAGGCTGATAGGTAAATTGGCCATTGTAAATTGTCCCTAGTGTAGGTAGGTGGTAGGAGAATGGTAGGGAATATGGGATTAATGTAGGAGGGGATGTGGTAGGGAATATGAGATTAATGTAGGATTAGTATAAATGGGTGGTTGATGGTCAGCACAGACTCGGTGGGCCGAAGGGCCTGTTTCAGTGCTGTATCTCTCTATAAAATCAAATAAACATGCTCCTTCTCCAGGGACACCCGGGTGCGAACGTAACCGCGGAAGAAGGGCAGGCAATCGGGGAGGACGGACCCCCCCCCCCCCACCCCGATGGCCTTGCAGGAGGAGAGAACAAACAGCTTGGCGAGAAGCAGAGACATGAAGGGCAGGCGAGGGCGGTGATTGAGGATGGGTGGGTGGTTCTCTATTGACAGGCACATTGCCAGCCATTGGCAATGCATGCTCACCTGCTCCCTGCTCGACTGGGAAGGAAGTCTTGTTTCAGGAGATTTTAGATGTCAGCAGTGACCTGCCATGAGAGCCTAAGTCTCCTGAGGCACTGGTACTCAGACATGTCGAGAGAGCTGATCCTCTGCCTGTAGACTGTGTGTTGGGGTTTGCCTCCTTCTAGCTGGATTTCAGTGCCCATTCCCTCTGCCATGTGGAGGGGCATGCGGATGACGAGAAAGCAGCAGGTACTTCTGCTGGTGTTGCTCCTGCAAATGCTGAAGCAGTTGGTGGTGGTCTGGCTTCTGCTCTTGACCCTCAGCAGAGATGGAAGGTGGAGTTGCACAAGCTGCTCCCATGCCGTGGTGAACGCTAACAGCAAGGAAATGCAGCTGAAGGTAAATGAAGTACTGGACAGGTGAAGTGCCTTCCAAGCAATCGGCAATCTGGAAGAACTGCTTTGAACAGCAGTCTCACCTGGCCATGGCTGGACCTCTTCCGTTTCACTGATCAAAGCCTTCCCAGATTGTCACTTTCACAGCTCTTCCCACTGTGCACTCGTCTCAGTGACTTTGGCGAGTTGCTGACAGTCAGGAAACAGGTGCCATAGCTGGGAAATCCAGGATTCAGGGCTAAAGCAGCTCATAATTGGCTTTCCAACAACCTCAACAACTTCCTAATTACTTACCCAATAAGTCCAAGAGGGTGCCCTGCCTGTCTTCAATCCTGCCCTGGGGAAAGGCAGAAGAAGGCAGGATCACGATCCAAAGCCAATTTATGGGTCTTTCCCACTCCACATGCTCCCAAACCCACCACCATCATGCTGAGAAAATTCAGCCCTAGGTGTCTAGGCTTCTGTATGAAGATTAGCTGCTTGGACAGTCAATAAATGGTGCTTACCATCTGTTGAATGATAGCCCAAGCAAAGTCAGTGTCTTGAATTAAATGGGGGAGACACAGGTGAGAAATTTGGACTTGGATTTAAATTGAGCAATAGTAAAATGAATCTTGTTTCACCTTTATTTTTACCTTCTTCTTCAGAGACTATCATAAAAGCTATCTTGATATTTTTAACCACCACGCCAATCTAAACGATCTCACCAGTTATAGTCAATCGTGCCTATAGTGTCAACGTTAGCAGTTGAATTATGAATAGACACTGATAGCAATAAATGTCCCTGACTCTTAAATTGTGTTCATGCAAAGAATCCTGATGTATCATCGTGTTTATTTGGTGAGTAGCTGAATCAAACAGATCAGTAAGATCCCAGATTTGATCCCCACTTTCAACTGATTTAGTTGATCTCAATTAGAGCAGCAGTGACGGTGCTTTCATTTGTTTCTTTACCCTGGGGTTAGAGTGGGAGAAAGCAGCTGTGGCCCCTGCTGGAAAATATATGTATGAATACCAAGTGAGTTCTCTTAACAAATTTAAGGTTGCTAATTATACCTGGAGACCAACATTTCAATATCTGGTAACCTTTTGATGACATTACATAGAATTACATAGAATATACAGCATCAGAAATAGGCCATTCAGCTCATCTAGTTTATGCTGATGTTTATACTCCTCCCATTCCATTTACCTCGTCTCAGCCTTTCAGCCATTGTATTAATCAATAATACGTAACAGGAGCACCATATGTGAAGGTCGTTGCCTTCCTTGATGGGGAGTATTCCAAAATGTTGGCATGAGGCAATAGTCATTACCCTTTCCAAACATGGGAAACTATTAAATGCCATCTATCACCCACTGTAAATACTCTCCACAACTTTCGAGTTACTGGAGAATTTTACTGGCCCATCTCACTGCTATCTTTCAGGCGATTATGCCAAAAGAACATGCTGGTTTCAAACCAGGCAAAGTTGCTGCAACCGGGATCTCAGCATTATGAGCAACATTGAGCTAACTTCCAGCATAATCTTAAAAACTGGAATGGTGATTATCACCTTATCCATTGCCCTAAATATGGTATGAGATGTGGGCTTTTGCTCAAGACAACAAGGATCATCAAATGTCGCAGCACTGTCCAATTCTTGCCCATAATATTGTAAAACCATAGCTATTGCACACTTTTGAATGAGGTCAGTAGAGCACGCACCCTCAATGATGCTGTACACATCAAGGATCTGTGCTGGCTCCTTCACTATTCAAAATCTAGATTAATGACTCAACAATTGTAAATTCAGTTATGTTGGTGCCATCATGGGTAAGATCTTCTCTGTCCATCTGAAGTTAATGGCAGAATTCTTTCAATACTAGCAACTACGCCAAAGCCTGCAAAACCTTGTTAAAGGCCTTTCATATAGACAACAAACCATTAAGAAACCACTTAATGTCACATTTTGTGGCCAATGCCCAAGATGAGCCCTCTGCAAAATACTCGGATGTAACCTTAAGCAGAATCTTAACTTTTAAAGCTCATCTGGAAAAAGACCTGCAAAAAGATGGCAGATGCAATCATTTCTTACACCTCAGGAAAATGAGACACAGTGCACAATGTGTCTGTGCAGATCAGTCATGTATATATCTACATAGGATGAGGAAGGGATCAGAGTATGGCTTGATTGTGATACCATCTGCCATCAATTAACCTGGCAACATTGATTGCAAAAGCTCATGTCAATAATGGGCATTTGGGCAAAGTGCCAAAGGCTGACTGGCACTGTATCAGTATCGCAGAAAAGAGTCAATGCACTTAGGAGAAGAAAAAATAAATCTTGAGTGCATATACTCTACTTCTACAATAACTATGAAAGTAGCATAAAAAGTAATTTGAGCATTTAATTGATGCAAATAAATTAGAATCAGGCTCCAAATTACATAGGGAGGTTATATGGATAGCAATTGAGGAAAATGGTGACATAAGCCTAGAAACTACTAGTTGCTGTAGTAATGAACAAATACTTAAATGTGAACAGAAAGTGCTGGAAATACTCATCAGATCTGGCAGCATCTGTGTGGAGAGAAACAGAGTTAATGTTTCAGACCTGTGGCCCTTCAAACAGACCTGAAACGTTAACTCTGTTTCTCTCTATACAGATGCTGCCAGACCTGCTGAGTATTTCCGGCACTTTCTGTTCTCATTACAGAATTCCAGCATCTGCAGTATTTTGTTCTTAAATACTTAAATGTATTCATATGACATTAGGCTGTCTGTTATTTTAATGGAGGTGTCAAACTGTTTATTTGAAATAGGTTAAAACCTTCATTAAAATAGTGGACAAAGAAATATCAAACAAAATCATTAAAGCTTTGTTCATTGGTATCACCAACAAAAATTTATTAGCTATGATTACATTAAATTAAACTGCTCTTTCTAACAATAAGAATGTAGCTCACTAGGCTAGAAGTTAGGGCGGCAGTATTATCTAAATTATAGCCAATACACGCAATTTGTTTTTTTTTCTTTAGCTATTCAAACAAAAACAAACATTTTTCAACTTGAAAAAAGGTGTGCCTCAGACTAGCTGCAGCTCATTTTGCAAACTAAAAATGAGTCAATCAGCTGACGAGGTCAAAGAGAGCAGGGAGGGATTACTTGGAGAAGGAAATGAGCAGAAGCACATAATCAGCATACATGCAGAATTTCTGCTTTCACTTCCTGCCATGTATTCCCTTGATAGGGGTGGTGCAGAACTGCTATTGGCTGTGGTTTCAGTGCCAGAACAAACAATAGGAAGGATGGGACAACACTGACAGGTGCCTTTGCACAGAATGAGAGAAACTATGATAATGACTCGCATAAAACGTGCTGATTGTAAGCTAATATGAAAAGAAACACTGTCAAATAAAGGTGCAGAGTCAGTTCTCTGCAGTCCTCATGTTAAATCTTTTCATTCTATGTTAGACTTTTCTTTCACTTGAAGGAAGTAGTCATGATCAATGGAATATAGAGTATGGAATGAGAAACGTTCAAATGGTGTGTGAATCTAGATCTGTCCTGCAAGATTTTTAACCATCAAGAACATTACATATAGAGTAAAACAAGAGTTTTGAAATGAACACATTAGGGGACTGGGAAGCAATGGATGTTGGCAAAGTAAAGGGTAATAAGGAAGGAAGACTTGGTGGGGATAGGATTCAGGTGACAGAGTTTGTATAGGATCGGACTTCGGGCTTGAGGTTGTGCTCTGGGCATGATGGAAGATTTTTGGCAGCACTGCCTGTGCAAACTGCTCTATTGCAGTCATGTGCTGACTGGCCCCAAATTTTCACTCCAGCCTCCAACTCTTTGGAATAATTCTGCATTAATGCTTCAGTAGCTACACTCTTGTTCAGGGAGCAAGTCCAATGGAACATTTGGGAGTTCTGGCTATCCAGTCCAAATTAAAAGTGTGTACACACTTAAAGGTCAATAGTTGCATATACTCACAAATAATTTTTTCAACTTTATCAAGCATCAAAATTAATTTCGCATATTTGTGAATGTTGCGACCAGGTGAGAAAGAGATCTAGGGTTCCCTTTCAACCTTCACCTAGTCTTACTGTAACTGGGTTTAATATTAAACACACTTTTTAGCTCCCCTTTGGTGAAGCCTTGTTCACCGCTTTCCATTTATAAGGCAAAGAAACCAGGAAACACACATAGATTTACTTAGGTTTAAAGAAGAAAGATTGAAATTTATTAAACTTAAACTCTAATTCCGTTGATGCCTACAGATACACGACGCACCCACGTTAGCATGCATACGCGATGCACACATGCAAATAGAGACAGAACAGAGCAGAAGAAATAAAGTGGAAAAGTTTGGGGCGATATCTGAAGAGTTTTTGTTACGCGTCTTCGAGCTCACTGGAGAGTCTTTCATTGTAGATAGATATTGCTTTTCGTTGAGGCCCAGTATTCTTCTTAAACCTTGTTTACTGTAGGAGACCTTTCTCTCTTGGGGTTCATGTCTTCGGTGGGTTTTAGAATTCCATGAGAAAGAGATGGGAGCAGACAGGAGAAGCTGTGGCGAGCCAGCCAGTAGAGGTCTTTTCAATCCAGGAGCAAACAGCTTTCTGCAGACTCTCAGTTCAAACTGTACAATTCAAAAAAAAACCCAGACTGCCAAGCAGGTTAGTCATGTGACTAACTGGTTTAACCGAGTCTGTTTGTGGATTGTATTGGAGCAGGGGATAGCTCCTTTGTTCCCAAACACTGTCTGTTAATATGCAAAAATGTCGTTCCAGCCTGGGGCTTGGCATCCCTTGTCACAGGCCTTCTCTTCTCCCCAGCAACTAGTTGAAATTTAACGTCCAAGTGGCAAAATTAATGTGCCTCATTCTTGGCATGACACTTCCACACCTAGGGAAATTAAATGCGATTTAAGAAAAGCACATTTCATTAAAAGGGTTGAGAGAATAATGTAAGAAACAGAAAAAAAACATGCACTTCTCGCCTTCGTTTCCATTCATTCATTCATAAATCCTAAAGCTTATTAAAATTGCCTGTCTTTTCTTGGTGCCAGTGCTGCTTTAATTGCCCCCTTTTTGGCATCCCAATAAACATGTGGTTCTTTGGGGAAGTTATTCTCCAGTTTGCCCATTGCCATGACTGCCTAGGGTCTTTGTTCCTGTTGAGGTCTGCCAAAGGGGGTGGGGGGGGGGAGATTTAATTAGCCCTAAATTGGAATTTTTTTCCAAGAGAATCAGTCATGGGTGGGTTTATCCTGAACTCTCGGTGCATTGCTGAGTCATGCAAATGGGTGGTTCCCTTTTTCTCTGACTGTGGGGAGGATTCTTTGTTAATCTCCCGTTTGTTCTCTGGGACACTCTTGCTTGCAGGTATTTGTCCAGACTCTACTGCACTCCCCTGTGGCACTTCGACTAGGTGAGGCATCACCCTCATGGTTTCTGTACCCCCTAGAGGTCTTTCTTTGTCTCTGCAGGTTCCTGTAAATGCTGTTAGCAACTCTGATGAGGTGCTTCTAGAGTCTGCATTTACGTAGGAGGATGTGGGGTCTAACCTTTCAAATATTTTGGGTTTGGCTGACCGGGCAGTAGGGGTTTTCATCTGGGATTCCTCCCAGACTTCCTTTAACCTGCCCTCGTGGTCACTTTGTCCTCTTCCCTTTCTAAACTTTTGCCAACCTTGTGCCTGCCTGTCCCTTTTTGTTCTCGGCGGGGATCCCTTACAGTTCACCAGTCATAGTCATAGTCATAGAGTTATACAGTCTTGGCTGGAGGGTCCTCCTAAAACCAGTACAGGACTTAGGGGTGCAAGTTTCACTGTAGGTTGAGGTTTAGGTTCCCCCTCAACCTGGTACCTGTGGCAATTCCTGCACAACTCCACCACATGTTTGTGGAGTTTTTGCCAGTCAAACTGTTGTTTTATGCGGGCTTTGGTCTTTCATATACCAGCATGTGCAGCCACTGTAGTCTCGTGGGCACTTCTTGATATTTCTCTCAGGTACCTCGTGGCACCACTAACTGGTGAACTACTGCCCATCTCTTGCTCTCAGGTCTATGAGGAGAACTTCATTTCCTCATCAGTACCTCATTCTTTAAATAGTAGCAATCAGGGACTCTCTCTGCTTCACTTTCAGACTGGGCAGCCTGTGCTAACTCTCACAATACTGGGTCAGTTCGCTGAGCCTCAGCTAGGGAAAATCCATTTAATTCATTCCCTGGGTCTCCTAACTTTCCAAAGAAAGTTTCCAAAGGGGCAGCACAGTGGCGCAGTGGTTAGCACCGCAGCCTCACAGCTCCAGTGACCTGGATTCAATTCTGGGTACTGCCTGTGTGGAGTTTGCAAGTTCTCCCTGTGACTGTGTGGGTTTTCGCCACGTGCGAAAGACTTACAGGTTAATAGGGAAACTGGCCATTATAAATTGCCCCTAGTATAGGTAGGTGGTAGGGGAATTATGGGGATGTGGTAGGAATATGGGTTTAATGTAGGGTTAATATAAATGGGTGGTTGATGGTCAGCACAGACTCGGTGGGCTGAAGGGCCTGTTTCAGTGCTGTATCTCTAAATAAATAAAATAAAGTCTCAGACAGGCAGACCTCATGGTCATCTGCCTGCAGTGTCAATGCAATCTCCTCTGGGGGAGCTGGTTTGATCGTGGCCTGATCCACTACACATTCAGGGAAACTGCAGGGGACCGTCTCCTGCCACTGCCCTGTCTCTCTGACCTCATGAAGTCTGTCTTTCACTACTGGGGGGGCTACCACCTTCACCCCCACCAGATCATTACCTAGAAGCAGGTCAACCCACCCACAGGCAAACTAGAGACAATCCCGATGGTCGTCGGTCCCAAAACTAGGTCGTGCACCCAGTGTACAGGTATAAGCACACACTGCCATCCAATACCATTCACCACCATTCTGGTGCTCACTGCATTTTCTGGGGGAAAGGTCAGGCCTTTTCCCAGTAAAAGGGATCTTGTGGCCCCTGTGTCCCTGAGAATCACAATAGGCTTGCTTGCCCCACTCGAGGGGTATGGGTGTTACTTTCCCTTCAGACACAAAACCCTGATAACCTTCAGGAAGCCTATTAAATTTTCCTGCGCTTGCAACTGTAAGCTTCCTGGGTCTCACTCTTACTGCAGTTAAAGCCACAGCTTGTTGTGCTTTCCATCAGGTTCACTTCTTCACTGAGCGGGTGTGGCCTGATTAACCCTACTGTTTTTCCCTTTAGTTTCCAGCAGTCAGCTTTTAAATGCCCTGCCTTATTACAATGGAAGCACACAGGTCTCCAGGTCTCAGTCTTGCTCACAGCACCTTCCTTTTTGGCTGGAGGAGGGCCCCCTGTGGCTCCTGCTTTCCTTTCTCTTCCAGGACTGCCTGGGCTTCCATTACCTTCCCACCCTTTGTCCTTTTTGGTTTTGTGGTGGTGATTACGAAAGGTTCTTCCCTAGGAAACCGATTTATAAATTAAAGCAAACTCATCAGCTAGAACAGCCGCTTGTCAGGCTCTCTGAACCTGCTGCTCCTCTTCATGGGTCTTGATGGAGAGTGGGAGAGAGATTTTAAATTCCTCTAACAGAACTACTCCCCTGAGATTCTCATAACTGAGCTGTACTTTAGGACGCCTCAGCCACTGGTCAAAAGCCAGCTGCTTATTTCTTTCAAACTCCAGATAAGTTTGATTAGCTTGCTTCTTGAGGGCTCTAAATTTTTGGCAATAGGCTTCGAGTATTAATTCATATACCCTGAGGACAGTTCGTAATTTGATGAAAACTCATCTAGCAACAGGGAATAAACCTTTTTTTTCATTCATTCATGGGATGTGGGCGTCACTGGCGATGCCAGCATTTATTGCCCATCCCTAATTGCCCTTGAGAAGGTGGTGGTGAGCTTCCTTCTTGAACCGCTGCAGTCCATTTGGGGTAGGTAGACCCACATTTCTGTTAGGAAGGGAGTTCCAGGATTTTGACCCAGCGACAGTGAAGGAACGGCAATATTGTTCCAAGTCAGGATGGTGTGTGACTTGGAGGGGAACTTGCAGGTGGTGGTGTTCCCATGTATTTTTTGCCCTTGTCCTTCTAGTTGATAGAGGTTGGGGGTTTGGAAGGTGCTGTCTAAGGAGCCTTGGTGCATTGCTGCAGTGCATCTTGTAGATGGTACACACTGCTGCTACTGTGCGTTGGTGGTGGAGGGAGTGAATGTTTGTAGATAGGGTGCCAATCAAGTGGGCTGCTTTGTCCTGGATGGTGTTGAGCTTCTTGAGTGTTGTTGGAGCTGCACCCATCCAGGCAAGTGGAGAATATTCCATCACACTCCTGACTTGTGCCTTGTAGATGATGGACAGGCTTTGGGGAGTCAGAAGGTGAGTTACTCGCCTCAGGATTCCTGGCCTCTGACCTGCTCTTGTAGCCATGGTATTTATATGGCTACTCCAGTTCAGTTTCTGGTCAATGGTAGCCCCTAGGATGTTGATAGTGGGGGGATTCAGCAATGGTAATGCCGTTGAATGTCAAGGGGAGATGGTTAGATTCTCTCTTGTTGGAGATGGTCATTGCCTGGCACTTGTGTGGCACAAATGGTACTTGCCACTTATCATCCCAAGCCTGGATATTGCATTTCTACACGGACTGCTTCAGTATCTGAGGAATCGCGAATGGTGCTGAACATTATGCAATCATCAGCGAACATCCCCACTTCTGACCTTATGATTGAAGGAAGGTCATTGATGAAGCAGCTGAATATGGTTGGGCCTAGGACACTACCCTGAGGAACTCCTGCAGTGATGTCCTAGAGCTGAGATGATTGACCTCCAACAACCACAACCATCTTCCTTTGCGCTAGGTATGATTCCAGCCAGCGGAGGGTTTTCCCTCTGATTCCCACTGACCTCAGTTTTGCTGGGCTCCTTGATGCCATACTCGGTCAAATGCTGCCTTGATGTCAAGGGCAGTCACTCTCACCTCACCTCTTGAGTTCAGCTCTTCTGTCCATGTTTGAACCAAGGCTGTAATGAGGTCAGGAGCTGAGTGGCCCTGGCGGAACCCAAACTGAGCGTCACCGAGCAGGTTATTGCTAAGCAAGTGCTGCTTGTTGGCACTGTTGATGACACCTTCCATCACTTTACTGATGATTGAGAGTAGGCTGATGGGGTGGGAATTGGCCGGGTTGGACCTGTCCTGCTTTTTGTGTACAGGACATACCTGGGCAATTTTCCACATTGCAGGGTAGATGCCAGTGTTGTAGCTATACTGGAACAGCTTGGCTAGGGGCGCGGCAAGTTCTGGAGCACAGGTCTTCAGTACTATTGCCAGAATATTGTCAGGGCCCATAGCTTTTGCAGTATCCAGTGCCTTCAGTCATTTCTTGATATCACGCGGAGTGAATTGAATTGGCTGAAGTCTGGCATCTGTGATGCTGGGGACTTCAGGAGGAGGCCGAGATGGATCATCAACTCGGCACTTCTGGCTGAAGATTGTTGCAAATGCTTCAGCCTTATCTTTTGCACTGATGTGCTGGGCTCCCCCATCATTGAGGATGGGGATATTTGTGGAGCCACCTCTTCCAGTTAGTTGTTTAATTGTCCACCACCATTCACCGCCGGTTGTGGCAAGACAGCAGAGCTTAGATCTGATCCGTTGGTTATGGGATCGCTTAGCTCTGTCTATCGCATGCTGCTTATGCAGTTTGGCATGCAAGTAGTCCTGGGTTGTAGCTTCACCAGGTTGACACCTCATTTTGAGGTATGCCTGGTGCTGCTCCTGGCATGCCCTCCTGCACTCTTCATTGAACCAGGGTTGGTCTCCTGGCTTGATGGTAATGGTAGAGTGGGGGATATGCCAGGCCATGCGGTTACAGATTGTGGATGAGTACAATTCTGCTGCTGCTGATGGCCCACAGCGCCTCATGGATGCCCAGTTTTGCATTGCTAAATCTGTTCGAAATCTATCCCATTTAGCACGGTGTTAGTGCCACACAACACGATGGACGGTATCCTCAATGTGAAGGCGGGACTTCGTCTCCACAAGTACTGTGCGGTGGTCACTCCTACCAATACTGTCATGGACAGAAGCATCTGCGGCAGGCAGATTGGTGAGGACGAGGTCAAGTATGTTTTTCCCTCATGTTGGTTCCCCCACCACCTGCTACAGACCCAGTCTAGCAGCTATGTCCTTTAGGACTCGGCCAGCTCGGTCAGTAGTGGTGCTGTCGAGCCACTCTTGGTGATGGACATTGAAGTCCCCCACCCAGAGTACATTTTGTGCCCTTGCCATCCTCAGTGCTTCCTCCAAGTGGTGTTCAACATGGAGGAGTACTGAGTCATCAGCTGAGGGAGGGTGGTAGGTGGTAATCAGTAGGAGGTTACCTTGCCCATGTTTGACCTGATGCCATGAGACTTCATGGGGTCCAGAATCGATGTTGAGGACTCCCAGGGCAACTCCCTCCATACCGTATTCCACTGTGCCACCACCTCTGGTGGGTCTGTCCTGCTGGTGGGACAGGACATACCCAGGGATGGTGATGGCAGTGTCTGGGACATTGTCTGTAAGGTATGATTCCATGAGTATGACTATGTCAGGCTGTTGCTTGACTAGTCTGTGGGACAGCTCTCCCAACTTTGGCACAAGCCCCCAGATGTTAGTAAGGAGGACTTTGCAGGGTCGACAGGGCTGGGTTTGCCGTTGTTGTTTCCGGTGCCTAGGCCGTCCGGTTTCATTCCTTTTTATAGACTTTGTAGCAGTTAGATACAACTGAGTGGCTGGCTAGGCCATTTCAGAGGGCATGTAAGAGTTACATGCTGTGAGTCTGGAGTCACATGTAGGCCAGACCAGGTAAGGGCAGCAGATTTCCTTCCCTGAAGGACATTAGTGAACCAGATGGGTTTTTACAACAATCGACAATGGTTTCATGGCCATCATTAGACTAGCTTTTAATTCCAGATTTATTAATTAAATCCAAATTCCACCTTCTGCTGTGGTGAGATTCGAATCCATGTCCCCAGAGAAATACCCTGGGTCTCTGAGTTACTAGTCCAGTGATAATACCACTACGCCACCGCCTACCCCATGTGTTTTTGCCATTAGCTTGCTTTGTAGTAAAATAGACCAGGTCTCAGCTGGCCATTGTAGCTGCCTTGCCAGTTTCTCAAAAGACACAAAAAATGCTTCCACATCTTCCTCATTGAATTTTGGAATTAGTTGAGCAAGTTTTGGCATTTTTGTATCCAGCCCTGAATTATGCTCCTCCATATTGGCCATGCTTTCACTGGGAATACTCTGGCAACCCCCCCCCCACCCCCCAATTAACTCAAGCCACTTCAACTCTCTTTCTTCACATTCTTTCTGGAATATTCTTTCTCTCTCTCTCTCTCCTCTCTCTCTCGTTCCTTCCCCTGTCTTTCATTTTCTTCACATTCCTTCTGAAGGCTCTTTATTTCTCCCTCTCTCTTTCTTCAAATTCAAGTTTCCTCTGTTCCAATTGTATCTTTGCTCACAATACCCTGTCGGATTCTGCTTCTAACCCTGTTTCTGCTTCTTCAGATTCAAGGGAAAGATGGTTGGCCACTAGCCTTAGGAGTTCAGACTTCCTCGCCTTGCCACGTACAGTGATCCCACACAGCTCAGCCATTTTCCTCAACTCCTCCATGGACAGTGCTTTTAACTTATCCCAAGTTACTTCACCCTGGCTTGGAGAGCTACTAGCTTCAGTTGCTGACATGTTAGAATTCAAGCACACACAACCACAAGAAAACCTGTATTAATCTTGCTCTTTTTTTGCTTGGCAATAATTTGGCTTCCCACTTCCAATTTCTCTCGTTTGTCTGTGGGTCAATTCCAGACGCGAGCACCCAAATTTCTGTTACGCTCAGGTGAGAAAGCGGTCTAGTGTTCCCTTTCAGCCTTCATCTGGTCTTACTGTAATAGGGTTTAATTTTAAACACACTGTGTTTTTAGCTCCCCCTTGGTGAATCCTTGTTCACCGCTTTCCAATTATAAGGCAAAGAAACCAGCACAAACATACAGGTTTTCTTAGGTTTAAAGAAGAAAGATTGAAATTTATTAAACTTCAACTTAAACTCTAATTGGGTTGATGCCGACGGATACACAACACGCCTACACTAGCATGCATATGCGATACACACATGCAAATAGAGACAGAAAAGAGCAGAAGAAATAAAGTGGAAAAGTTTGAGGTAATATCTGAAGAGTTTTTGTTACGCGTCTTCACACTCACTGGAGAGTCCTTGATTGCTTTTCTTTGGGGCCCAGTATTCTTCTTAAACCTTGTCCACTGTAGGAGACTTTTCTCTCTTGGGGTTCATGTGTCTTCGGTGGGTTTTGGAGTTCCATAAGAAAGAGATGGGAGCAGATAGGAGAGGCTATGGCAAGCCAACCAGGAGAGGTCTTTTCAATCCAGGAGCAAACAGCTTTCTGTAGGCTCTCAGTTCAAAATTCAGGAAAAAAAACCCCAGCCTGTCATGCAGGTTAGTCATGTGACTAACTGTTTTGACCATGTCTGTTTGTGGATTGTATTGGAGTTGGGGATAGCTCCAAACACTGTCTGTTAATATGTAAAGATTTCTTTCCAGTCAGGAGCCTGGCAACCCCATGTCACAGGCCTTCTCTTCTTCCCAGCAACAATTTGAAATTTAATGTCCAAGTGGTGAAATTAATGTGCCTCATTCTTGGCAGGTGGGGACCTGCATGACAGTAAACCTTGGCCAAGGCTGGCATGAGATAAAGTGTGTAGGTGAAGGAGCTTGAATAAATAAGAAAGGGCAAGGCTGTGAAAAGATTTGTAAATTGGGTCCCTTTAAGTAGAAATCCTTCCATTGACAGGTGCAGGCTGTCATCACACCACACTTTGTCTTTGGTCAGGAAACCCACAAGCGGGATGCAAATGCCATGGCTGAGTTAAACAGTCATGTTAAACAGCCATGGAAAAGCCTGTTTCTCTGACAACTAGGGATGGGGAACTACCCCAGCCAAGGAGAGGTGGATTTGTGTGCATAAATCCCCTGAAATTGACGTCAGGTCGGGGTCCCTACACCAACCCATCCTCCTCCACTTTTTTCCAGGCTGAGTTACGAGGCCAGCAGGGAATATCCTTGGATCTGGCAGGAAACCAATTAAGGCATTTAAGATGACAATGAGAGCTTTTTTAACCCTGGATTCTGACTTTCTCAGTCAGGGCATCTGTTTCCCGACCTGTCAGCAACTCTCCAGTGTCACCGAGGTGAGTGCACAGTGGGCAACGTTTCTTCAGTGAAACGGACCAGCTGGGAAGACTTTGATCAGTTACACTGAAGAACTCCAACCTTGGCCAAGTGAGAGGCTGCTGTTCAAAGCACTTCTTCTCTCAGAGAATTCAAACACTGCTTGACAGGTGATTACCAACTGCTTGGAAGGCACTTCACCTGTCCAGCACTTCGCTCACCTTCAGCTGCTCTTCCTTGCTGCCAGACAACACCATGGCATGGGAGCAGGTTATGCAGCTCCACCTTGCACCTCTTATGAGGGGCAGAAGCAACACCATCACCAACTGCTCCAGCATTTGCACGAACAGCACTAGCAGAAGCACCAGCTGCTTTCTCCTCAGCCAAATGCCCCTCCAAAGGATAGATGAAATGGACACCAAGATCCAGCTGGAAGAAGACGAGACCTCCAACACAGGGTCTACAGGCAAAGGATCAACTCTCTCGACATATGTGAGCACCAGCGCCTCAGGAGGCTCAGGCTGTCACGGCAGTTCACTGATGACATCTGTTCCCTCCTGGAACAAGACCTCCTTCCCAGTGGAGCAGATGGACATACATTGCCAATGGCTGACCAAGTGTATGTCACTTGAGGGCTACCCAACCCCTAGGTCGCTGCCAGTTGCCAAATAGTCTGCTCTCTTCTCCTGCAAGGAGAGAAAGCAGAGAGGTATGAGTGGTCATAATGGCTTGTGTGGAGAGGACAGAAGGAAACCATTTGTGGAGGTTGACTGTGAGACATGGGTGCAAGAGGGCAATAGGCTGAGGGCGAGTGTGAACTGTGGCTATTTGATTGGGGATGTGAGGTGCCTGCAGGGAGAGGAATGAGTGGAGCTGTAAGGTGTGCTGAGGAGTACTGTGCAAGACAATGATGAGGAAGTCAGAGTGTGGTGCTTGGCACTTGAAAGTGTTATGCCACTCACCTGTCATGTCCTCCTGAGGTCCTGGAACCTCTTGGTACACTGAAGGTTGGAGGGGCCAAAGTCCTGCTGCTGACTTCCTCGGTCACTTCCATCACACCTGTTTGGTTCTCATCCTTGGGAGAGCTCATCTCACTGCAATCCTTCAGATCCCACACCAGGTAAGAGTGAGATAGCCAGAGAGCAGTCTTCCCAGGTCTCCACTCCATTCCTGCGGTTGATGCAGCCTCAAAAATCTAAGTGCTGGTGAACCCTTGAAACCCATCTTCCTTTGGCAGAATGGATGCGTCATCCCACCCACCCTCCCTGATTGGTTGGGGAACCCAGAAGTGGGATGCTAATGTTGTGGTTCTGGAAAAGAGCCTTGGCAAAGCCTGCCAATTAGTAAATCGGGTTCCCGATCCAAAAATGGTCCCACCATTCCAGCCGGGACTAAGCGCAGCAATTCCACCCCATGTTTCTGTACTTTCCGCAGCACTAAACTGGCTCCAATTAAAGTAATAAATAACATCCCCTGTTACTTTGAGTGTGGTGCACTATCCCTTTACAACCTCTATACAGCCTTTGACATGATTGACCTCATCATCGTTCTCCAATACCTCTCCTCTCCACAGATGCTGCCAGACCTGCTGAGTATTTCCAGCATTTCTTGTTTTTACCTCTCCTCTGTTGCCCATTTCAGTGGGACTGCCCTCACTTGGTTCCATACTTACTTATCAAATCATAGCCAGAGCATCTCCAGAGATGGCTTAGCTTCCTGCCATTGCACAATTACCTCTAAAGCCCTCCAAGGATCTATCTTTGGTTCTTTTCACTTCCTCATTTAAAGACAGCCTGCATCTTTTAAAGAGTGGTGCATTTTAGATGTATTGCATTTGGCTAAGTGCTACAAAGTGAAGTTAAAAGGAAGAAGGTGACTTTCAAGGTAAATAGCCAGGCATCAGTGGTGAGAGGTGGGAGAGTAGGTCAATGTAAGGAGCATACAGCCTAGGACCTATCTGCAAAACCATAAAAAATATCAATGATCTCAACAGAGCTGCTAAGGTAAGACACCTACTCACCTCTTTCTTACTCTGTGCTTTGCCTTGCACCACCTCTAACTCCAGCACTAATGAGTTTTCCCTCACCCACTCCCAGTCTTTCTCCCCTAATCACAACAGCACACTTCACTGAACCCCCTTCTGTGCACTTGCTGCTGTTCTCAACAATCACTTCCTAACATCTGTAGCACTTTTTCACACATCAAGTGGATATAGCCTTAAGATTAGAGCTAGACCGCTTGGGGGCAATCCCAGGAAGCATTTCTTCACACAAAGAGGAGTGGAATTCTGAAATTCTCTCCCCCAAAAACCTGAATCAGTTGAAAATTTCAAAACAAACTGAGATTGATGGATTTTTGTTAAGTAAAGGTATTAAGGACTATGGACCAAAGTGGGTTAAAGGAGTTAAGATAAAGATTAGTCAATATCTAATAAAATGGCTCAAGGGGATGAATGGCCTATTCCTGTTCCTATCCACAAAATTCGACACTGAAAAGCACATCTTCACGATCTTTCAACAGGTCACACACTAACATACTTCCTTTCTGTTTGTAGTATACAATAAGAATATATGTGGACAGGAGGAAGCCCTCCATCTTTACAAATTATCTCTCCAACAACGTGGTGGGTAAAAGGTAGGTCAGAAGTATTGCAGCTGGAAGATAGGCATCACATGGTGTTTGGCCATCCTACTCCTTACTGAGCAGAGAATAAGAAAACAACATCCTTACATTGATGACACTAGTGAGGCCATTGAATTATTTTCCAGCTTTGAAGCCATGTCCTTGGAACTGAACTCCTGGCACTAACATGCTCTGCTCCTGAGTAGATGGCTGGAGGGCTTCTTGCTCTTTGGGGAGAAGAGGATGTCCCCCATCCTGTCCACTGCCTGCATCAGGGTCTACAAGGCAACATCAGAGAACTTTGCTGCTCTCTCAGCGCTTGTTGCAGATATTTCATTATTGCTAAGTGTTCCTCTTGTTCTATATCCAAACTGCACCTCTCCTTTAAGAGGTGCTGGTTGCCTTTAAGTGGTATCAAAGACACCTGATATCCCAATACATATGCAACCAATGGATAGCATAGGATTATAATGTAAGACAATATTCATGCTGCTCAAATTAACATTAACAGGCCTGGCCTCATCACACCACATCACCCCCACCCCCCCCCCCCCCACCCCTCCCCTTGCACACCCATTCCCCTACATGCCTGTTCCTGATTGTTACTGGATTTTTAGGTCAGAGTTCCAACCTCGTATTTACATTTTCTGGGGGAAATAAAATCCACACTTTTTGTATGTTAATTGCAAACTGGTTTCCTTCCTTTGCCTCTGACATAACTAATTCACATTTGTTATTTTACAGGAATTGCTGTTGACAATGCATCAGATCTCTATTTGCAGCATCAACATAATCTACCTAATCCTTCAACAGCTGTTAATGTGAGTAAATTTGCAGAATCACTTCTTAATTCAGATTGCTAAAATATTATTATATTAAAGACACTCAAACTGGCCAATGAACTGTAAACTTATTAAATATATTTTCACTCCTAAAAATCATACGATTTCCATCACTCCTATTTTCAGGAAAAAACCTTCCCTCCTGTTTGCTTTTTCCAGCATCATTAAACTATAAACATTGTAACAAGCTGTTCAAAGAACAATACATGTTCTAAATTCATTCACTGTTCAGGAGTGATTTGTATGTTTGAAATTATTTACAGATTACTCTAAAATGGAGAGGATTAGTACATCACTGACCCATAGAATTCCTTCCTGGTTTCCTTAGCGCTTACCCTAAGAATCCATTCTTGTCTTGTATAATTTTTGTTGCCGTTATGGTGTTTATACCTATCATCATTATGAGTGCTTTCCTTGAACATCCATTTCCAGCATGTGTAGAATAGACATGTTAGGTAAAATCAGAAAGGAGGGGGAATGGTAGCAATGGTTGTCCTCATTTTTTAAAGGCTTGTTGAATATTTTCTATACATGGTGGAGAATTTTTTTTTAAACTCTGTCATTATCTACCTTGGCTAAAGCAGCAGGGAGGTCCTATTTCTCTGGAATGCGTGCACTGACAGGAAATAAATTACCTGAATTTCAAACACAAAATTTAGGTTATCCACATTTTTGTACTGAACAGTTTGCAACAACTGCAAGAAATAAACTCAAAACTGGCTGAGTAATTAAAACGCAAAATTGCACTGACAACCCAAAGGTAAAGCATTAAAAATGTAAGGATTTAGCCTTCACTGCATGCAAGATAGTGTTTCAATCACTGTAACTATTTGCTGACAGTTAACAGGATTTAAACTAATGACAAGAAGCTCATTGTCTCCATGTTGTGCCATTTATCTGCTGCCCCCAGAGGTACATTTTTGAAAATGACCATGACAACAGCCATCTTCTACTGATTATCTTGTATAGTTTGAATCTAGTCATAATGAGTGTCTCTTGGGTCAGGACTGCCTTTCACAAAATTAAGAGCCCATATTATTATAATAGCGGGAATAAATTCAGCATAATTGTTAATTGACAGATATTTTCCCAAAATATTCATTTCCCTTTTTCTCACCAAACAAATTGTGCACTACAAAATGCTTTTTCCCATACAGGAGATTCATTTTAGATGGTTCTGATTTGTAATGGCTGTGGTTTAAAAACAAGATCTTTACCCAAACCCCCAGTAAAATAATTTTGTTACCACAGTGACATGTATTCAGCTCATCCAACTTAGATTCTCTCCACCTCAGTTTCCAACTACCTCTTGAATGGTTACAATATTAATACCACACGTATTTGACCCGAGAGACCATTTGGGTACTGATCAGTCTGTAAACAATCATAGATAACTTTTACATTATCATTTTCAAATACCAATCCAATTCAATTTTAAACAATGTTAAAATCTCTGTCCTAATAAGCACATAAGTACCCTTACCCCTAATATGAACGGTGAGGGGGGGAATTTAAACTCCTCCTGTCCAGTAGAAGCTGGATGGAGTGGGAGTTAAAACTGATTGATAAAATTGATAAAATTACCCACTCATTCCTGCCTTCAACAATCTCAATGCCATTGTTTTTAGGATGGCTGGGGGGCCTCATACATTTATACAAATTGACATTTATACATTTATGTAAAGTGTCACAACAACTTGCTTTGTTGAATGATAATTTTCTTTAATCCACTGACTAGAGATCTGAATTTATATTTTTGAAGAAATTTTAAAAAGAACAGATAAAAGATGACTTTGCCAGCAGCTTAAGATGGCCACCTACTTTGCAACAGTCTATCCTATATTGCAAGGCCTGTGAAGAGGGAGACAAAATGTCTGCACATCCCAGCAAGAACCAAGATGCTGGACATTTAAGGGAACTGCTTGTTCTTTTTCTTTTAGCAAGAAGAAATACTGTTAGCTACTATGCTTGAATCACTGAGTGACTGTCATGTGACAAGCCCCTCCCCATCTGTGCCTTTAAGCATGTGTTTCGCTGCAGCAGCTAGGAGAAGCATTTGGACTCTGACATGTGCAGACCCAAGTGGGGGTTCCTCTCTGTCTCTCTCCATTCCAGCTTGCAAGCTTCAAATCCTGCCTGTTGACTGACCACCTTTGCATACTCCAGCTACGATCAGAAACCCCACTGGAGGAAATCATCCACATAGCTGTCTCCAAGAGACCCACAGTTATCTACCTCTTCAAACTAAAAGCTTCAGGCCTGCCAAATTCAGCTAGAAGCCAGCCAAATCACCAAAACCCACAGAGTGTATACCCCTTTTTCTATGTCCTCTCACTCAACTAATCTACCTTTTCCCACACTGTAACCTATTTGAGTGTGTGTGTAAACTTCTAGGGCTGAATCTTATTATCCCGCTGCTGAAAAAAATGGCAGCCCACACGTTCGGGCCATGCACCGCCATGCCGCCGCAATCTACCACATGGCAGCTCAAGAAAGTATGTTGGTCGGGCCGCCTCCAATCCTATAGTGGGGGCAGGCTCTGTGGCACTGGCAACAGCATCAGATGCCTGTTCTTTAGCGCTGGTGCCATTTTTAAAGGGCAGACCGACCTTCCACCAAATTTAAATATTTAAAATCGTTACCCCACCTCTCCGTCCCAGTACACTGCAATAAAAAATATTGCCTCTCTCCCCCAAACTAACACTCACAGATAATAGTTACCCGCTCCCCCCCAAAAGACCTACATGCAAGACTTGACCTTCTGCCCCCACAAACTGTTCAAAGTGCAGAGGTCACCCCTTCGCACCCTTCCCTGCAATATTAATGCACATTTGACCCTGTAACCCCCTGGCTACACTGAAAATCCTAAGTACCACCGTTCCCCACCTCGCTGGCACCAGCTTTCCCTGGATGGGAAAGTGAAACTGCGTGAGTGCCGGCCGCTGCTCAGAAGATCCTGGGCAGCAAGTAAGATTGCTAACAATTTTATTTCAATGTGGTCATTTCTTAATTTACATATTCGAAGTCCGATCCCATCGCCCAGCAGCAGAGGAGCTGCCACGGAGCCTCGCCTCCGCCGGGAAGATCGGGCCCAGCACTCCTGGTGTTGGACTCCGTGGCAGGCCACTGCTGGTACAATCTTCAGGGCCTCCCTCCACCCCCCACACCCCCCTCCCACCACCTCCACTGTCACAGTTCCCAACATCAAGAAAATCCAGCCCCTAGTTTATGTATGTGAGTGAAAGTTGGTACATAGTTTATTCTTTTTATTAGTTCAGTTCAGGGTACAATAAAGTTAACCTCTTTCTTTGTTAAAAAAACATAGAAACATAGAAAATAGGAGCAGGAGTAGGCCATTCGGCCCTTCAGGCCTGCTTTGCCATTCAAAAAAGATCATGGTTTGTCGTCTAATTCAGTACCCTGTTCCCGTTTTCTTCCCATATCCCTTGATCCCTTTGGCAGTAAGAAATATATCTATCTCCTTCTTGAATATATTTAACGACTTGGCCTCCACTGCCTTCTGCGGTAGAGAATTCCATAGGTTCACCACCCTCTGAGTGAAACAATTTCTCCTCATCTCGGTTCTAAATGGCATACCCAGTATGCTGAGACTGTGACCCCTGGTTCTGGACTCCCCAGCCATCAGGAACATCCCCCTGCATCTAGCCCATCTAGCTCTGTTAGAATTTTATAGGTTTCTATGAGATCCCCTCTCATTCTTCTAAACTCTAGTGAATATAGGCCTATTCGACCCAATCTCTCCTCATACGTCAATCCTGCCATCCCAGGAATCAGCACAGTAAATCTTCTTTGCACTCCCTCCATGGCAAGAACATCCTTCCTCAGATAAGGAGACCAAAACTGCACACAATACTCCAGATGTGGTCTCACCAAGGCCCTGTATAACTGCAGTAAGACATCCTTGCTCCTGTACTCAAATCCTCTTGCAATGAAGGCCAACATACCATTTGCCTTTCTAACTGTTTGCTGCACCTGAATGCTTGCTTTCAGTGACTGGTGTACAAGGACAGCCAGGTCTCATTGCACCTCCCCCTTTCCCAATCTATCACCATTCAGATAATAATCTGCCTTTCTGTTTTTACAACCAAAGTGGATCTTCTTCTTCTTCTTCTTTGTATCGAGAGACAATGGGTAAGCACCTGGAGGTGGTCAGTGGTTTGTGAAACAGCGCCTGGAGTGGCTATAAAGGCCAATTCTAGAGTGACAGACTCTTCCACAGGTGCTGCAGATAAAATTGGTTGTCGGGGCTGTTACACAGTTGGCTCTCCCCTTGCGCTTCTGTCTTTTTTCCTGCCAACTGCTAAGTCTCTTCGACTCACCACACTTTAGCTCCGCCTTTATGGCTGCCTGCCAGCTCTGGCGATCACTGTCAACTGACTCCCACGACTTGCGATTAATATCACAGGACTTCATATCGTGTTTGCAGACATCTTTAAAGCAGAGACATGGATGGCCGGTGGGTCTGATACCAGTGACAAGCTCGCTGTACAAAGTGTCCTTGGGGATCCTGCCATCTTCCATGCAGCTCACATGGCCAGGTCATCTCACGCGCCACTGGCTCAGTAGGGTGTATATGCTGCGGATGTTGGCCGCCTCGAGGACTTCTGTGTTGGAGATGCGGTCCTGCCACCTGATGCCAAGGATTCTCCGGAGGCAGCGAAGATGGAATGAATTGAGACGTCGCTCTTGGCTGGCATATGTTGTCCAGGCCTCGTTGCCGTAGAGCAAGGTACTGAGGACACAGGCTTGATACACTCGGACTTTTGTGTTCCGTGTCAGTGCGCCATTTTCCCACACTCTCTTGGCCAGTGTGGACATAGCAGTGGAAGCCTTTCCCACGCGCTTGTTGATTCCTGCATCGAGAGACAGGTTAGTGGTGATAGTTGAGCCTAGGTAGGTGAACTCTTGAACCACTTCCAGAGCGTGGTCGCCGATGTTGATGGATGGAGCATTTCTGACATCCTGTCCCATGATGTTCATTTTCTTGAGGCTGATGGTTAGGCCAAATTCGTTGCAGGCAGCTGCAATCCTGTCAATGAGTCTCTGCAGACACTCTTCTGTATGAGATGTTAATGCAGCATCGTCAGCAAAGAGGAGTTCTCTGATGAGGACTTTCCGTACTTTGGTCGTAGACGAGCAAGGTTGAACAACCTGCCACCTGATTTTGTGTGGAGAAAAATTCCTTCTTCTGAAGACTTGAACGCATGTGAGAGCAGCAGGGAGAAGAAGATCCCAAACAGTGTAGGCGCGAGAACACAGCCCTGTTTTACACCACTCAGGATTGGAAAGGGGTCTGATGAGGCGCCGCTATGCTGAATTGTGCCTTTCATATTGTCATGGAATGAGGTGATGATACATAATAGCTTTGATGGACATCCGATCTTTGCTAGTAGTCTGAAGAGACCACGTCTGCTGACGAGATCAAAGGCTTTGGTGAGATCAATGAAAGCAACGTAGAGGGGCATCTGTTGTTTGCGGCATTTCTCCTGTAGCTGGCGAAGGGAGAACAGCATGTCAATGGTGGATCTCTCTGCTCGAAAGCCACACTGTGCCTCAGGGTAGACATGCTCAGCCAGCTTCTGGAGCCTATTTAAAGCGACTCGAGCGAAGACTTTCCCCACTATGCTGAGCAGGGTGATTCCACGGTAGTTGTTGCAGTCACCGCGGTCACCCTTGTTCTTATAGAGGGTGATGATATTGGCATTGAGCATGTCCTGTGGTACTGCTCCCTCGTCCCAGCACAGGCAAAGCAGTTCATAGAGTGCTGGAAGTATAGCAGGCTTGGCACTCTTGATTATTTCAGGGGTAATGCCGTCCTTCCCAGGGGCTTTTCCGCTGGCTAGAGAATCGATGGCATCACTGAGTTCCAATTTTGTTGGCTGTTCATCCAGCTCATCCATGACTGGCAGAGGCTGGGTTGCATTGAGGGCGGTCTCAGTTAAACTTTTTTCCCTGGAGTACAGTTCTAGGTAGTGCTGCACCCAGCAGTCCATTTGCTTGCATTGGTCAGTGATTGTGCCCTCTGATTTAGATTTGAGGAGGGCGATCTTCTTGATGGTTGGCCCAAAAGCTCTCTTAATGCCATCATACATTCCTCTGATGTTTTCGGTGTCGGAGGCCAGCTGAATGTGACTGCATAGGTGTTGCCAGTAGTCATTTGCGCAGTGCCTGGCTGTTCTTTGTGCAGTGCTTCTGGCTGCTTTAAGTGCTGCGGATGTTAACTCGCTGGGGGCTTTCTTGTAGTTCAGCAGTGCAATGCGCTTAGCAGCTATGGCAGGTTCTAGCTCTTCAAAATGAGATTGAAACCAGTCTGCATTCTGCTTCACAAGTTTGCCATAGGTGGTCATTGCTGAGTTATAGATGGCGTCTCTGATGTGGGCCTACTTGGTCTCTGCATCCCCTGTAGGAGTGTTTTGAAGGGCTTTTTCAAGTGAATTTAGAAACTTATGTAACAGCTGTGGATAAGAAATTCTGCTAGTGTTGATGCGCGGGCGGCCCTTCTGCTTGGAGTGATGCAGCTTCTTTGGTTTGACTCTAACCTTGCTGCACACCAGGGAGTGGTCGGTGTCGCAGTCCACACTGTGGAAGCTGCGTGTGATTTGAATGCTGTTTATAGAGGCTCACCTTGTGATGATGAGGTCCAGCTGCTGCCAACGACGTGATCTTGGGTGTCTCCATGAAACCTGGTGACAGGGTTTAGTGTGAAAGAATGAGTTCGTGATGCAGAGGTTATGATAGGTACACAACCCAAGCAGTCTCTGTCCATTCTCATTCATCCTTCCAATGCCATAGCGCCTAAGGTAGGAGGGCCATGAGTCATGGTCGGCCCCAACCCTGGCATTAAAGTCCCCCAGCAGGAACAGATGTTCGATATTGGGGATGCTCCTAATGATATTATGGAGTTCTTCATAGAACTGGTCTTTAGCTTCATGTGAGGAGCAGAGTGTTGGAGCATAGATGCTGAGTAGGTGTTTTGGACCAGAGGCAGTGAGCAGTCGGATGGACAGTATGCGTTCCGAGCCATTAGAGGGTGGCTCTATCATGCTGAGCCAAGAGTTTCTGATGGCGAAGCCCATTCCATGCTGTCTTGGTTCTTCAGGATCCCTACCTGCCAGAAGTAGGTGTAGTCGTGCTCTCTTCGAGATCCGCTCACAGGGAGGCCTGTCTCCTGAAGTTCTGCACTGTCCACATTGAGTCTACTGAGCTCGTTGTTAATGATGGCGGTCTTCCGAGAATCGTTGATTTGTGTAAGGTCAGCCGACAGGCCAGGACACATAGGTCTGACGTTCCAGCTTGCAAAACGAAGGGCTGGTACCTTCTTTCTTTTTTTTGTCGTGCTGTTTGGTGCGGTGTTGCAGTCCACTTTTTGGGCAATGACCCTGAGCTCCAAGCACCCATTGAAGCAGGTGGACTGTGGCGGGACAGAACCTTACTGACCGGGGGCTGCCCGGTTTGAGGCGGGCGGTAGCTGTCCAGTGAGATGCGATGACCTCTCCCACCGACAAAGGCAGCCCAATATCTATGCCAATTGAGCTGGACTTATAACCTGTAACTGGTGCCTTCCGTGTTGTTTTGGTCACTGTGAGGCGATTATGGAGTGACCTCTCCATGGTGCATGCCTGGGCGGATGTATGGAGGCTGTGAGTTGCCCAAGTGTCAAAACCCCCCTCTCGACCTTCCTGGTGGGGTCCAAAGGAGTGCAGAGCATGACATTTGGCACCGGTATGGCTGCAGGAACTGCCGGAAACATGCTAAAGGTGACACATGACCGCCTTCGGGGTTCCACGCCGTATTTTCTGTTGGGGTTTACTCCCTTGGCCTTGGTCTCTTCCAAGACGCCCACAAGGCAGTGGGGTTGTTAGGGCCCCTGCTCAGGGATAGGTGGATGCCGGTGGGAGGAGGTGGGGGGAAGAGGGTGCGGGGGGGAGGGGGTGCGGTGGGAAGGGGTGGAGGGAAGGGGGTGCAAGGGGGAGCTGGGAAGGGGGCTGCAGGGGGTAGGGGAGGGGGTGCAGGGGAAGGGGGTGAGAGGGGAAGATGGTGTGAGGGGGGAGCTGGGAAGGGGGCGCAAGGGGGTCGGGGAAGGGGGTGCGAGGGGGGTGAGCTGGGAGGGGGGCGTGAAGGGGGAGCTGGGAAGGGGGAGCGGTGGGGGGGAGGGTGTGGAGGAAGGGGGTGCAAGTAATAAAACATTTCATCAGCTCCCAACATTGTCCTCTAGTGATCTGAATGCTGGTGGGGACCTTCATTAATTGGTTTGTAGTAATGCACTTAAGAAAGGACCTCATCAGGTAAATGGGGTTCTCAGTGAACCTGTTCACTTCCACCTGCAGCGTCTTCGTCAACAAGTGGATCGCGACCCTGGTGAGCAGGCCAGCCCACAGCCTGCACGGCCTCCTCGATATCAGCGTCCCCCAGTGTACAGCATGGAAGGAGACCTTGCCTTTGTTGTACCTGACTTCGTTCAGGTACTCTGATGCGGCTCGAAGCACACCTGCAGCGCAATGTCGGCGAATTCCTGCTGGTACTGGCGCTTGAAGCTGTCGCCCACCTCCCGAAGGACACGGTGAGCTTTCTCGGCGGCGGAGGAGGCTCATTCACTAGCACCTGCCTTTTTACAACCAAAGTGGATGACCTCACTTTTATCCACATTATACTGCATCTGCCATGCATTTGCCCACTCACCCAACTTTTCCAAACCACATTGGAGCCTCTTTGCATCCTCCTCACAGCTCACATTCCCCCCCAGCTTTGTGTCGTCTGCAAACTTGGAAATGTTACATTTAGTTCCCTCACCCAAGTCATTAATAGCTGGGGCCCAATCACTGATCCCTGCAGTACCCCACTAGTCACAGCCTGCCACTCGGAAAAAGACCCATTTATTCCTACTGTCTGTTTCCTGTCTGTTAACCAATTCTCAATCCATGCCAGTATATTACCCCCAATCCCATGTGCTTTAATTTTGCACATTAACCTCTTATGTGGGACCTTATCAAAAGCCTTCTGAAAATCCAAATACACCACATCCACTGGTTCTCCCTTATCTATTCTATTAGTTACATCCTCAAAAAACTCCAGTAGATTTGTTAAGCATGATTTCCCTTTCGTAAACCCATGCTGACTTTGTCCAATCCCGCTTATGCTTTCCAGGTGTTCTGCTATCACATCCTTTATAATAGACTCTAGCATTTTCCCCACTACTGATGTAAGGCTAACTGGTCTGCAATTCCCTGTTTTTTCTCTCCCTCCTTTTTTAAGTAGTGGGGTTACATTTGCCACCCTCCAATCTGTAGGAACTGCTCCAGAGTCTATAGAATTTTGGAAGATGACCACCAATGCATCCATTATTTCCAGGGCCACTTTGTTTAGTACTCTGGGATGTAGATTCTCAGACCCTGGGGATTTGTTAGCCTTTAACCCCATTAATTTCCAGAGCACTATTTTATTACTGATGCTGATTTCCTTCAGTTCCTCCCTCTCATTAGACCCTTGGTTCCCTAACATTTCTGGGAGGTTATTTGTGTCCTCCATTGTGAAGACAGAACCAAAGTATGTGTTTAATTGTTCTGCCATTTCTTTGTTCCCCATTATAATTTCCCCCGTTTCTGACTGTAAGGGACTGTAACATTTGTCTTCACTAATCTTTCTCTCTTCATATATTTATAGAAGCTTTTACAGTCAGTTTTTATGTTCCCCGCAAGTTTACTCTCATGCTCTATTTTCCCCCGCTTAATAAACCTCTTTGTCCTCCTTTGCTGAATTCTAAACTGCTCCCAATCCTCAGACTTGCTGCTTTTTCTGGCAATTTTATATGCCTCCTCTTTGGATCTAATACTATCCCTGAATTTTTTTGTAAGTCACGGTTGAGCCACCTTTTAGGTTTTATTTTTGCGCCAGACAGGAATGAATAATTGTTGTAATTCATGCATACGTTCTTTAAATATTATCCATTGCCTATCCACCGTCAACCCTTTTACTAATGTTCCCCAATCTACCACAGTCAACTAGAGCCTCATACCTTCGTAGTTTCCTTTATTTAGATTCAGGACCCTAGTTTTGGATTCAACTACTTCACTCTCCATCTTAATGAAGAAAAACTGAAGAAAACCTGTCCAATTGGTTCTTGTTATGATCATAGCAAGTAAGTAATGAAACACCTACTGAATTGGCCAGTACATCCACTTTAAGAAAGAATTAAACCTGCCGTGGTCAAACAAGGAGAGGGAAAAGAGGGAAGCCCTTTGACCCCTCCTCACTTGACCATAACAAAAGGAACACCTAAAAATAGGCACACAAATTTAATAGTAGTAACATCAATTGTGCAAACTAGGTGCAGGCCATCCCACTGCTAAATTGCTATGCCTTGTGGCCATTTTGGCCCATAAACAATTGCAATATATACCAATTTCTACCCCAGCATGTTGTTGTTCTAAGTGGATGCAGAGTGGGCACTAGAGACCAGTACTACCAGATTCCTGCTCATTTCAACCCCTGCTGAATCTTCTGGCCGAGTCTCGGGTGGGCACATGAAACTCCTGTATGAAGGAGTTAGTATCAGCAAATGTAGAAGTGGTAGGGATGGATTTCATGCTAGTTTCCATTCTATGGTTGTGCTGGACAGACTGGTTCAATGAAACCCAATGGAAAGGAAGCCTCAGGCAGACCCACAGACGGAAAGGTCTATAGTGTTGTGGGCCCTTTAAAAATGCTTCTTGCATTTTTTTTGTTTTTTTCCCCCAGTTGGCATTTCGATTTTTAAAAACCATCAGACTCTGGATGGCATTTCAATGAAATATGAATGTTCAACTAATCAATTTTCTGCGAGCTTGTTAGCTTAGCAGCAGCCTGTTCAAAGCACGTCATGCTCTGCACATGGTACTTCATGAAAGAAGGTATGCCAGAGTGATCAGGAGACAGTGTTGCTTGTTTGGCCAGAATCTGTCACGAAGCCACTAACTATTTCTGCAAGTCCTCGCAAACCTTGTGGGAGTGATCATGGAAACCTGCATTCTCAGTGTCTGTGTCACCAGAGGGGTCGATGTTAAGCTGTTCCATCTGCTGTAAGGACACCTGTGGCTACTATGCAGCATAGGAGATTTCCCACATGAAGAGATATAACTGTGGTAGTTCTGTGGAGTGGCACTGATGTCAACCCTTTTTGGAAACATTTCAAGCAGCACCAATTTGATTTCAACAACCATCTAAAATGAAGCCAAGTTCTGAAATATGTTTTCACGTATCTATGAATATTACCCTACATCTTGGATTATAAGACCGAGGAACTGCATTCCACCTGGCACAATGGACCTGTCACGTGCAAGAGATGATGCTTAAGGTTATGTGAGGTGTAATTATTAAGCTGCACATTACTGATTTTCTAGATTCCACAAAATCAAATTAAATCCTCTTTGCAGGTTAGTGTAATAACACAGGAACCAGATTTCAAGTTCTCATTGCTGTTTTAACTGACTTAGGTGCTGGAAGACAATCTCTTCTGAGTCAGAGGTTTTGCTTGCATTAGGCTGGTGTACTTTGGTTGGTGTTTGCAATATTCAGTGCGGAAAGCATAACAAACATTCAAGGTGTTCCCTGCTGTAGCCTTAGCCAGTTCCATGATTGCATGGTTGCTATTATGCTGCTGGATTATTGAATTTACCTTTACATTCCATATATAGTTGCTGTATAGTTTTATTTCAAACCTGAGGCAGAAGAAGGGCTGTCTGGTTAGCATTATGCCTGTGACAAAGAGAAATGAAAGTTACAGATCATTAGAAATGAACACAGGGGCCATAATGATCTCTAATAAGATAGCAGAAGAGCTTACTATTCCTGAAGTAAGAGTAATATTTAGGACCAGTGTTTCATCCCACTTTGAGTCTTCTCATTGTGGAATTGTATGCTTCCCTCAGTAAAAACCATTGCCAAAACTTCTACCAGATCAGCTCTATAAATATCAAATAGAAGATTTACAAGAGTCATAGAGTCAGAGAGTTTTGCAGCACAGAAACAGGCCCTTTGGCCCATCGTGTCTGTGCCAGCCATCAAGCACCTAACTATTCTAATCTCATTTTCCAGCACTTGGCCCGTAGCCTTGTATGCTATGACATTTCAAGTGCTCATCTAAATACTTCTTAAATGTTGTGAGCGTTCCTGCCTCTACCACCTCTTCAGTGCGTTCCAGATTCCAACCACCCTCTGGGTGAAAAAATGCTTCCTCAAATCCGCTCTAAACCTCCTACCTTAAATCTACGCCCCCTGGTTATTGACCCCTCTTCTAAGGGAAAAAGATTCTTCCTATCTAACCTATCAATGCCCCTCATAATTTTGTATACCTCAATCATGTCCGCCCTCATCCTTCTCTGCTCTAAGGAAAACAACCCCAGCCTTTTCAGTCTCTCTTCATAGCTGAAATGCTCCAGCCCAGGCAACATCCTGGTGAATCTCCTCTGCACCCTCTCCAGTGCAATCACATCCTTCCTATAGTGTGGTACCCAGAACTGTACACAGTACTCCAGCTGTGGCCTAACTAGCATATCATACAGCTCCATCATAACCTCCCTACTCTTATATTCTATGCCTCGGCTAATAAAGGCGAGTATCCCATATGCCTTCCTAACCACCTTATCTACCTGCCTTCAGTGATCTATGGACAAGAACACCAAGGTCCCTCTGTACTTCCTAGGGTCCTACCATCCATTGTATATTCCCTTGCCTTGTTAGTCCTCCCAAAATGCATCACCTCATCCCTCTCAGAATTAAATTCCATATGCCACTGCTCCGCCCATCTTACCAGCCCATCTATATTGTCCTGTAATCTAAGGCTTTCCTCCTCACTATTTACGACACCACCAATTTTCGTGTCATCTGCGAACTGTGTCCTAGGTAATGAGCTGTTTGTCTTTCACTCCCTTTTTGTGAACAGGTCTTGGCCTTGCTTGACACCTCCAGTTGACTTCAAAGTCAAAATGAGGACCTCACTTTGTGGTGACGTATAGTTATTAACCTGCACTGATGGTTCCATGTCACAATACTCCAGAATATGACCTCTGCCTTTAACTTCCTACTCTGAGGCCAGTTTTATTTATAGAGCCAGCTGAATTTTGGATACATACTATCTGATCCATGTGCCCCATAAATATTAAAGGGTTAATTCACCTATACTGCACTGGCAGGATTGCATAACTGATATTATAATGTTGTAGCCCTATCTCTGACATGCACACCCTTCGGTGTTATGACCGAGGCTGGAGGAGTGCATTGTCTTTCTCTAGTTCCACTTCTCCACGGGTCACAACAAATATTTAAATGTGTTACCCAGTTACCAATGCAGCCAATTATACCTTTTATCTACTTTTAGTTTCAGAATAAAACTAACCAGGTTTCTTTAATAAACAACAAAATTATTAATTTATTATAAAAAAAAGACTTATTCAATAAAGATGCAAAGCATTAAGATGGAGGTTGAAATATGAAAGCTCCCTTCTAAATTAGCCCAACACTCACACACACACCAGTTAAAGAAAAAAAAAAGTTTTCTCTGCAGAGATCTCTTGACAAAAAAGACAGAAACAAACTTTTGGTCAAATACTTATTAATTCTTGAAGAAAAAAAGATATGGACAGATCTCAGCTGTCCCTTTTAGTCTGGTGGCCCGATACACATTGCCAGCTGTCACTGGGATCTTTTTTGAAGCAATTCTTTTCAGGCGATGTTGAGGATTAGTATGGCAGGCTTTCCAGGAGAAATCACTCCATCAGGGTGTCAGCTATCAGACTGAAATCTCAGGGTTTCTCAAAGAGGTGGAAAAAGGATGAGCTGGTGGCTTCTCTTTTAGCAGGTTTAACCCCAACTGACTCAAAACAATATCTAAAATGAAACCAACTCTTGACCACCATAAATCTTGCCATGTCACTTCTCAGTAAACAACTTCCCTAGTCAGAAGTCTCCTGCTGTTTACTTAGCTGAAGACATGTGATTTCCAGGAAGTGTGTTTTTAAACAAAGTCCCAAAGTCCTTCCAGTGACCTTTTTTAGGAAAAGCAAAGTCCAGCATCTATGGAATCTCTTCAGTCTTTCAACTGAATCAATTTCCACAATTTTTAAACACGTGTCCTTAAAACATATTTTTTAAAAATGGAAGTACTTTCATAACAATGGCCCCAATTGGATTGGTGAATTTATCCTTTCATTTCTTGCTCTTTCTCATAAGACATGGTTTACTGACCTATACATAGGTATGGATTCCCAAGTAAACTTGAGTGATATGGACAACTCATTAAGTTTACCATTCATTTCCTGGTTTACCCACAATAAGTCTCCCCAGCTGATCCCTTTCAAGGGCCACTGCAGTCGTTTAACACTCCACTTTCTTTGTATGTTGCTAAAATATTCATTTTAACCCTCTTGCAGCTATTCACAATTTGTTTTTCTCTTTATCTCTTACCCCTTCTAATATACAGTTATCCTCCACTGACTCTGACTCCCAGTCCTAATTATTTGTTGATGATTTGAATCTTTTAAAATAATTTTGCTCAGCCTTTAGGTTATTCTAAACCTTTTCATTTGCCACAGTGATATTTTCCTCCATTTTCTCTTAGGGATACACTTCCTTCTCACATCCCTTAAACTAGTCATTAAAATTCTTAATTTTTCTTCCTTCATTTTATTTTCTTATGCTGCCTCCCACTTATTCCTCCCTAGAACCTTCTTCATAGCACAAAAGTTTGCTCTTTTAAAGGCTTACATATATACACTGTTAAAATCTTAATTGCAGTATCAAATTGAGCTATCATTAGAATTTGAGTGCCCACCCACCTTCCAGGTTATTAATTATTTCTGGTGGACTGCTAAATATTAAATCAATATAATATCTTCCCAATAACCTCCTCCATGTGTTGTGTTTGGAAGCTTTCCCTTATTTCTTCAATGAAATTTGCTTTCACTGCTCCCTCTCAGTTGTCCACTTTACCTCTGGGATACTAAAATTCCCCCATTTCCTGCAGCCTTGTATTGCTTAAAGCAGCTGTTATCTACCTGTTCACCTTGAGCTGACAGTCAACAGTTTCCCCTTGTCACCCTAAGCAATGTGGAGTGAAATTTGAACTGCAGAACCGTCAGTGCTCTGAGTATTTCAAGTTAAGTCAGCAATAAACCTGCTACTAGGTGCCTGTACACTAAAACTGAAGCAAAACAAAACAGAAAAATTGATAATAGATCTTAAAGTAAAAACCAGGACAATATGTTGAACTAAGACATCATAGTATAAAGGTAAAACCAGTTAGTCAAAAGTAGGTTGGGAAAGATGTTTATTCCAATTTATTTAAATTTTCTGTCCCAAAAGAATAATGGGATGACAGTGACCTTCAGGTGGCTAAAACCTGGACAGTGAGAGCCAGCAGTATATTCAACCATGGGGGCTATCACAGCCAGTCCTAACTCAAAATGTATGCAAACTTTTCACTAGGGATCACTAGATAATGGTTACTAATAGAAACCTTGGTTGATTTTAACCCCGTCTTAACTTGTAAAGCTGTGGCTGCTTCCCCAGTGTCTTCACTGTTAACTGGCTAAAATCTAACAGGTCTATTCCGTCTCCACAGAGCAGTGAGAACATCAGGGACATAGTCATTGTCAGATTGTTTTTAATGATTTAGTAGCTGACTCGAGAATGGCTTTGGCAGAGACCTAGGAACAGATCATCTGCTTGCCCTTTGAGGAAAGGAGGTTCTGCCCTACTGAGACTTGTATGGGGGGAAGGATGAAGCATTTGATATCTCTCCACTGGGATATAGTCAAAATCACTAGCTTGTAATGTTCAGTACCTGGGACCCATTGTAGATGTGAGATTTAGGGATTATTTGGTGTGATATTGTATTTATTTAATATTTAGCAGAATAATTGATTCTATACTTGTTGGTACTCTTTACTATGTAGGTGATCAGGAAGTGCAATAAAAATAGTATGGTAAATAGGAAATGTCTGATCTTGACCAGCGTGTATCAGTATTAAACCATGGATGAAACTATTCATGTATGGCGTAAAGCAGAGTTGTTTTGAAAGGGAGAATATACATTTTATAGAACCTTAAGAAGTCCTCAAAACATCCCAAAGTGCTTTACCACCAATGCATTACTTTTTGAAGTATGTGGATGAACTGTTTACACAAATCCAGGTCCTTCAACCAGCAAATGAGTGAATGACGAAACCATCTGATTATGGTGGTATTGGTTGGCCAAGACACCAAGAGAATTCTCTATTTTTCTTCGAATACAACCATGGGATCTTTTACGTCCACTTGAAGGGGCAAAAAATGAATTTGTGAGCATGTACAAAGATTAAGAATGGAGAGGAGGTGGAAGTGGCTGGTATTGCAGGTTAGTTATGCTAACAAGGATATCAAGAAAAGAAGAAAGTCCAAACAAAAGAAATTGACTCGAAAGATATCATTGTATGCCACAGTAACATGAGAAACACTGACAGGTGTCGAAATTGGTCCTGGGAAGGAGCACAAAATGGGTGGGATTACATGAGCTGCCTCTTATACAAAGTCTAAGAAAGAATGAGAATGCATAGCACTTAAATGTAATGCAAAAAAATTACTGAGGTTGTATTGTTCAGGTTTTCAGCAAAGAAGAAAAACAAAATTCAGAATTGTATGTCCTAATCTGAAATTCAAGGTTTATTGGCTTTTTAGGGAAATAATGCATTTTCTGCAGGGAAACTGGCTTGGATCAATGGGTTTCGTTTAATTTCAGACAAAGACAAATGACTGATTTTGTCAAAGGTGGTACATATCAGACAAGGTCCAGAAGGTAGTGTTAAATACCTTTTGTGTGAGTCTTCAGTATGGTCCTGTCTGTAACATGGATCCTGCCATGTTGTGCAAGAGCTGTTTTTAAATCTGCTGATATTATGATTTAGTGGATGCTTTGATTATCAGCTCAGATCAATGGCTAGATGAATCCAATCTGCCAGTAGTGTTTATTAGTTTAACCCTCTGTCTATACCCTACCCATCTGCATGTTGCTCAGCACACACCCTAAGGCAGTAACTCCCCTAAGATTCCTTCATCTGCATAGTTTGCTTTTTTATTAATTAGTACCCATCCATCAGAACTTATGATCCCTATTCCCTATGCCAGTAAAGAGTGTAATATATAAAATATATATATATATAAATGATATATATATTATATACATACAAATATATATACAGATATACATACAAATATTTTCTAAATAAACTGATCAAATACGCTGCTGCTTATGGTTGTTGAGTCTGAAATTAGGCATCCACCTCCTCCATTCAATTAACACCTAATCAACCTGCAGAGAGAATCTGCAGCAGAGACTGTCACTGTAATGTAATGGGCAAGCTCCCATTACAAAATATAAATTAAAAGTACAAAACGAAATCATTCATTCTAATGTTCCAATAATAAATTAGAAAATCTAATTACAGTTAGTACACTGAGATAGGAATTTAAAATAAGTAAAGTAAACTTTGCTCTGCTTTAATGATGCATCAAAGTATAACACAGCAGCTGTCCTTTCTACAATGGTGCATAGTGCAAATTTAAATTATGTTTCCCTATATTTTAATATTACAATGGCGCCCTCAAAATATCCTTTGCACTGAGCGTAACATGTTTTAATCAGTAGTCCTGATTTCTTAAGTAAAACGGGTTTATTTTATTACAGTACAGAATGTAACTTTGCTCATCAAGTAGAATCTTGCCACTTATTCGAGGGATAATAAGTGAAATTGAAGATTGAGCTGCTCACGATCCGAATAGGCCCCATCTTTATGGAATAGTGGCAATCCCTCCAGTTATTTCCAGGTAGCACTCAACAAATTGCTCACCTTCTTCGTGGGAGAATGAATTGTGATATTGGGAAATCAAAGAGAAAAAATGTGAAAGAAATCTAAAGAAAATATATACACGTGATATAGAGTGACCACAAACAGCTGCTGCTAACTGTATATTGCAATGCGTATATTGTAATTATTAATCATTCAACATGAATGTGAAACTATATCAACAACAGAGTATACTCACTTTTGACATCTAATGTGACAGCCATTGACCTAATGTCAAATTTACTAATCCATGAATCTCACAATATATCATAAAAAATATCCGTGGGATGACATCAAGGATGAAAATCTTATACTGTGCTCGGAAGATGATCACTAAATATGCACACATCTATAAGTACACATAGAGTCATAGAGTTATACAGCACAGAAACAGGTCCTTCAGCCCATCGTGTCTGTGCCAGTCATCAAGCACCTAACTATTCTAATCCCATTTTCCTGCACTTGGCCCATAGCCTTGTCTGCTATGGCGTTTCAAGTGCTCATCTAAATATTTCTTAAATGTTGTGAGGGTTCCTGCCTCTACCACCTCTTCAGTGTGTTCCAGATTCCAACCACCCTTTGGGTGAAAGAAAATTTCCTCAAATCCCCTCTAAACCTCCTGCCTCTTACCTTATATCTATGCCACCTGGTTATTGACACCTCTGCTCAGGGAAAAAGTTTCTTCCTATCTAACCTATCAATGCCCCTCATAATTTTGTATACCTCAATCATATCTCCCCTCAGCCTTCTCTGTTCGAAGGAAAACAACCCCAACCTTTTCAGTCTCTCTTTATAGCTGAAATGCTCCAGCCCAGGCAACATCCTGGTGAATCTCCTCTGCACCCTCTCCAGTGCAATCACATCCTTCCTATAGTGTGGTGCCCAGAACTGTACACAATACTCCAGCTGTGGCCTCACTAGCGTTTTATACAGCTCCACCATAACCTCCCTGCTCTTATAGTCTATGCCTTGGCTAATAAAGGCAAGTATCCCATATGCTTTCCTAACCACCTGATCTACCTATGCTGCTGCCTTCAGTGATCTATGGACAAGTACACCAAGGTCACTCTGACCCTCTGTAAATCCTAGGGTCCTACCATCCATTGTATATTCCCTTGCCTTGTTAGTCCTCCCAAAATATCTATTCAAAGCATTAAATACTGCAATTTAAAATTTA
This sequence comes from Heterodontus francisci, assembly GCF_036365525.1. NCBI lineage: Eukaryota > Metazoa > Chordata > Chondrichthyes > Heterodontiformes > Heterodontidae > Heterodontus > Heterodontus francisci. Next base: position 40,382,088 of record NC_090389.1, on the reverse strand, counting down.
GTTTTCATCTTATGTTGCCATTTTACATTATCAAAAAAGCACAAGGAATATACAGAATCCATTTGTGATATTTTATGTCAAAGCAAGAAAATATATTTAAAGATTTATTATTATTAAAATTAAATTTGAGATTAAGATGATAAGATGAAATATATCAGAACTTAAAATGTTTTTATTGTAATCATTATACTGTAGGTTACTGAGGCAAAAGTTTTAGCCACTATAGAAATTGATTTTTTATACAGCTGAAATTCCCATCCTATCCATATCATTAGCACTCATTTTTGTATGACATTAAAAGTATAGCTGTACTCATTATCATTTTAACTGCATGTGCTGGATGTAAAATTCTTGAATCCCAGGTGAAAGTATATACTGTTGGAATGCTGTATACTGCCTTTGGAGTATAATGAACAAAGCCTTCAAAACCTGGATCTGGTCTAATACACTGTATTCACATTCTCTTTTGAATAGTGCAGACAATTTCATTTTTCAACACAATCCACAATGCACTATTCAATAGTGAGCTATAAATGAAGGTAAACCAACAGCTGAGATTATGGGAAAGATTTAGAGATAATAGCTTCCTTCCATGCGTAGGTGTTTACAATGGCCATTAAGGTGGCCTGCATTATTGCAAGATATATTGTGAAGTTTTGGTTGGGGAAAAAGAATTTGCAGTGAACCTATGTAAAATTATTCATATTTCAAGGACTTCTTTTATTATTTTAATTAAACTTTTTAAAGTCAGCTGTATGAGTTGAATTAAAGGTATTTCATTGAATTTTAGAAAAATGTATTAATGGATTAATAGCTGGTGCTTTTCCATCCAATTAATTGAATTCCACATATGTTTGTTAAATGATGGGTTACTATTTCTGTTAGCTGCAGAACAAGTGTATGAGAGATTTTCAGTTATTGTGCTCCATATGTTAGCAGAGTAAAATTCACATATACATATAGGGCTGAATTTTATTCGGGTGCCGCGCAGCACGGGGCACCCTTTCAACTCAGCGCGCTGCCCGCTTTTAGTGGCCGCCACCGAGCCCCCGCGATATTGCACAGCAGGTGAGTGAGGGTGATGTGTGGTTTGCAGAGCTCATGTCAGTTCCTATGGAGCAGAGAGCCTTTGTCTGATAAGCCACTTCCTTACATCCCTACCTCACTGCTAGCCCCGCATGCAGAGCCTGGGTGCCACCTGCCCTCTCATGTGTCTTTCATGTTGTTGGGTCCTCAGTGTCCTCATAGTTTGAGGAGGAATCCTGTTGACGTCTATCCTCATCATACCAGGCCTGACCCCTGTTGGGTGCATAGTTGTGCAGAACAGCAAAGAAAGGAGTTGGCCTTTTTGGCCCACAGTACAGGGCATCACCCTATCCATCCAGGCATTGGAGGTGCTCTTTCAGCATGCTGATCTCCTGCTCAATGGTGGTTCATGTAGCTCAATGGCTGGCGTTGTATCTCTCCTCTGCAGCAGTGACGGGGTCACTCACTGGTGTCGGGAACCATGTCTGCAAAGGATAGCCCTTATCTCCAAGAAGCCACCCCTCCGTCTGAGCCAGTTCAGTGAACAGCGGTGGCAACCGGGACTAGTGCAAGACGCAGGTGTCATGGCAGCTGCCTGAGAAGCTGTCACACATCTGAAGCACGCATCTGCAGTGATCACATACCAGCTTCACCTAGATTGAGAGGTCAATCTGCAGATGGTAGCCTGGCGGGAGGCCTGATGGCCACATGAGTGCAGGCTATGAACATTACTACCTATGGTTCTCCGTCAATGGTGCCAGAACCAATGGCCCTGTGGGCCTGACTGTGAGAGTCTGTCCGTGAAGCAGACATCCTCACTGGCTCTCTGGTGCAGGGCTTCGGTGACCTCCCTGATGCAGCGGTGCACTGCTGACTTTGTAACCCCACAAAGGTCTCTGGTGGGCCCCTAAAAAGATGCAGAGGAGTCGCGCTTGCGAACCGCTGCCACTATGAGGAACAAAGGCATGGGATGTCCACCGGAGCCCATGGATTGCAGGTCATCCTTGAGCAGAGCACAGAGACGTGTCACCACCCTCTCTACATGCACAATCTCCTCTGACACTGGTGCTCTGACATCCGGTGGCATGTCATGTGGGGCCTGTAGATGCATGGCAACCGTAATGGCGAGCTCCCCTTGGGGGCTGCTGCTCACGACCGGGGGCCTCTACGTGGAATGCACCGCCTGTTGATATTGCCTCTGGCGCATACCGATCCTCACGAGCAGAGGATCACACAATGTAGGATCAGCCATACCTATTTCCATGTGATGAATAAAGTTGAACCCTGCATGTATTCAAAGGTATCTAACAGGGCGTGGATTGGTGTTGACGGGTACATCAGCTGCTTTCCTGGATCAACTATGTGGCGTGCCATGGCATTGCCCTTCTTGGCCAACATTCAGAGTAGCACGACATGACCACATCAAGATCCTACCAGCTGAATCAATTGCCCCCACCATCCATATAACCTTAATGCTCCAGCCCTTTCTAACACCCTCCCCACACACAGGGTGCCTAGTGTGCCATTGCTCCCTCACAAGCACAGAGCATACACTGTTAACGGAGGGATGGTACATGGTACCTCCCTTCATGCCAGCACAGCTTTCCCTCCAGTAATCCCAGTCCCCTCCCTTTCAGAATGCAGAGTGAGACCCCTGTGTATCCCCCACCTCCTCCCTTCCAGAATGCAGAGTTAGGCCCCTGCATATACCCCCCCTCCCTCGTCCCTTTAGGAATGCAGAGTTAGACCCCTGAATATCCCCCCTCCCTCCTCCCTTCCGTAATGCAGAGTGAGACCCCTGAATAATGGAACTTACCTTCTCTGGCGACAACTTTTGCCTCTGAGGACCCACCAGCTTTTCAATTCATGAACAGGACGGCACGTGATAGCGTTCAGCAAAAAATGTAGAAGTGTCAATAGAGGGGCGGCGGACTGCATAATCAACAAAGGTAAGTACTCTTTACCATGTGCTAATTATGGTGCTGCCGCTATGCGGCGGAGGGGCAGCACCGAGGTCCCACCGACGCCAGTAATATGCGGTGGGCCCTTCTCGACGCCATGGGTCGAGGCAGGCCTCTCCCTGCAGCATTTTGTCAGCTCCCACGCTGGGACCCACAGCGTCAAGGGGCCAGTAAAATTCAGCCCTTAGAATGGATAAGATGTTTTGCTAACTGACTACTTATATATCTGACATTTAGTTACTTCAATGCTTTTTTAATTGTAGCCTACATATTTATTGAAATAACAAAACGTCAATTAAAACTTCCATTATTATTTATTGTACATGTAATTATAAATAAGTCCCCTTTATTTGGTGTTTTAAATGAAATTTATATTTTTGAATAATCTAAATACTTTTAAATACTCGTGATATTTTATTAGACATCAGACTACACAATTATGTGTAAATGATGTATGATTCATTAAATGTTGAATTTTGTAAAGTGAATAAAATAATTGTCGAAAATTCAAATCTGAGGTCTTCTTAATTCAAAGAACATGGGCAGTATACTTCAAAGGTTAATTAATAAACAATGATAATATAGAACTAAATATATTTCTTCTTTGTGCATTTTATGGATATTGCACCTTTATGCATGGAATAAGATATTACAAAGGAAGTTAAAAGGCTATAATTCAGCAAAGAGTTATGATATCACAAACTGCAACAGTTTATAAACATCAGGAGAACCCTTGATGCTGACGTGCAGCCATTATTGCAGCAATATTCCTCAATTTTACATTGTTGTTGGCAGGATCACAATGATGGTAGAATCACCAATGTTAAATTCTGCCGCCAGCCATCTGTCAAAAATAGCTTTAAAATAATAACATTCTTTAGGGCCACTATTTAAAATGGGGGTAGCTGACCAGAGTACAGCTTATGTTCTCATCCAATCGCAGCCTGACCCTGTCGCACGTGACGCCAGATTGGATTATTGTTGCATTTGTCACGCCAGCTAATGAAGAGACCTGATGCAATGAGGTGGAATTTACTGCATTAAAGGGACAATTTTGTATCTGTAGAGATTTAAAACAAAAAGCCTACTCTCAGGAGAAATAGGGGTTAATGTGTGGTCCATATAACAAGCAAAAAGGTATAAAACTCCCTCTGTTATTTTATATAATAGATATTGTTGGAGTTGCACTGTGACCTTTTGAAGGAGTATTTTGTTTGTTTCTGTTTTTCATCAATGGTCGAATTTGACTAATTGTCTTGATAGCAATTATCCCATAGAATCAATTGGATGTTGTCAAAAGTAACAAATATATCTTGAAGCCCCTGTAAAATTATGCTATGTAGCTGTCAAAAAGATAAAATCATGTTATTTCCTTAAGTAAAATATTCACGAATTTAATACTCAGCAAGTGCAATAGAATTGTTCCTATTCTTTTAAATGCACTTAAATCGTATCATTATAAGCAATGATTAAACATAATGGGCTGAATTTTACCAGCCCCTCGGCACTGCGGGTCGCGGCGCAGGGGCCGGTCGAATGTTTTGAGGAGAGGCCCACCTCGACCCATGATGTCGAGAAGGGCCCGCCACATATTACCTGCGGCGGTGGGACCTCGGTGCATCGCCCCTGCCGCATGACGGCGGCACCACAATTAGCATATGGTAAACGGTACTTACCTTTGCTGATTATGCAGCCCATCGCCTCTCCACTGACACTTCTGGATTTTTCGATGAACTGGCGGCCGTCACGTGCCTTCCTGTTCACGATTGGAAAAACCGGCGGGTCCACAGAGGCAGAAGGTTTCGCAGCAGAAGGTAAGTTTTTTTTCAGGGGTCTCATTCTGCATTCTTATAGGGAGGAGGGAGTTGCATTACAGGGGTCTCACTCTGCATTCTTAAAGGGGAAGTCCCCACCACTACTGCAAAGGAGAGGTACAACGCCAGCCACTGAGCTACATGGGTCACCATTGAGCAGGAGATCGGCATGCTGAAAGAGTGCCTCCAATGCCTGTATGGATAGGATGATGCCCTGTACTATAGGCTGAAAAAGCCAGCTCCTTTCTTTGCTGCTCTGCACAGCTACGCACCCAATAGGGGCCGGGCCTGGCATGATGAGGAAACACGTCAACAGGATTCCTCCTCGGATTATGAGGACACTGAGGACCTACAATATGAAAGATGCATGGGAGGTTAGGTGGCACCCAGGCTCTGCCACAGGGCTAGCAGTGAGGTAGGGATGTACAGAAGAGGCTTAGCAGGCAAAGGCTCTCTCCACCATACATCACCCTCGCTCACCTGCTGTGCACCAGTCCTCATCTGCAGCATCTCTGTGTAAAGCATTAACGGAGCAGCTGACTGAGCCAATGTCCATGTCACTGCATCCGTGGAGACGCTCATGTGTAATGGTGGCATGGCAATGACGTTATTGCATATGTTGACTCTCCTGAAGGGCCAATGGTGTAAAGGGATGTGACATTGGTGCTACATGCTGGCACACATCATTCACACAGAGAAAAGGACACACATGTTGGTGAGGAACATTTAGTGAAAGATGTATTTACATTGCTGTGACACCTGTGTATTCCCAATTGTTTCAGTGTGTTCTCTGTGATATCATTCATGGTCTATTTAAGTCTCACGTCCTGGAATGTGCAAATTTAAGACTATTCACCCAGGTACAGCACACCTACAAGAAGGAATGTTACACTTGAGTGGAAGAAGAGAATCGCAACTTCATAGGACACTGGGATACAGCAGGGTAAGTCTGTGGCAGCAAAGCGGAAAGTGCTGGGGTAACTCAGCAGGTCAGGCAGCATTTGTAGAGAGAGAAGCAGAGTTAACTTTCAGGTCTGTGAACTTGGACAAGTTAACTCTGCTTCTCTCTCCACAGATGCTGCCTGACCTTTTGGATTTCTGCAGCACTTTCTCCTTTGCTGCCAGATTGACAGCAGCCCCATTCTTCAGCAGTTAGGTAAGTATTCTTTGACAGCTGTCAGGAAGCAGGTGCTGGGGCGCTTAAAAGAGGGCCCCAGCACCTGCTGCACAACTGTTAAAACGCACACTGCACCGAATGTCCCGCCTCTCCCCACATAATATGGGGCGGGGGCGGCGCGTGGCCTCTATGGAAATTAATATCGCTAGGGCTCAGCCCCGGTGGCGAATGCAGGCGCACCGCCGAGTTCAAAGGGCACTGCCGCAGAGTGTGCGCTCCAATAAAATTCAGCCCAATGGGCCAAAATTTAACATAAAAATAACGGTGAGGCTAACAATGCTGACCATTATTTATATGCAAATTAGACAGCCATTTTAGGTATCCACAGATACGCAGTTGCTGTCCGAGATGCACTGCTCCTCCATAAACAGCATCTGGCTCCACACGTAAATGTATAAAATGGCATGAAGTTCCTGTACTGACATCATAGATACAGACAAAACCCGCTACTGAAAGTTAGGACTTGTCCATTTCAGCCTAAGTACTCTTTCTAATGGTATGATAAGCTTCTAATACTCTGGCACTGAAAACTAACTTATACAAGTGTAGAGTCTCATTTCTTCAGATTTTAATTGCAGTTGGAGTTTTTTTTAAACTCTCTTTTTCCTCTCTCTCTTAATCCAGATTTCCTTACTCCCACTTTATTTCACTGCCTGTACATGATTTGACATTGAGTACAATATTCTAACAGACACTTCCCGTTCAGACTCTGTGTTGCTCATTAGCAATGCAACAATCTGAGTGGTTAAAAAGATACACAATTGTTTACCGTGGTCACGCAGGTCCCAGATGCCCTATAGAGGGCACTGCGGTGTTTGAATCTCTAACTTACAGTTGCTTCCAGTGCAAAAGGTTATAGAAATTAAATGGGCAAGGACAAATCTAACTAACAGCGGGTGCCTTTAATTTGCCAGCTAAAGTAATGTCTAGCCCATTTTTATATTACACCCTAAAACCTAACTCTGTATATGATAGGTTGTTTCCTAAATTAAGTTACAGTGCACAATACACTATGAATTATTTTGAATTTCTGTTTTAATTTTCTTCTATACATTATCTCCTCTTTCTGAGTCCTTCACATCATGCACTCAGAGAGAATTGGACATCTCTGTCAATGGCTCAATGCTGCTTCATGATTCACCAGCAGGAGGCAGTTTCAATAGAGTGAGTCCAAAGATGTCAGCTTTGGCATCTCCACCTCCCAGCCTGACAGAGAACTCACCTATCAAGGTCAAGTGGCAAGGAGCCCTGGGGCTCAAACTTGCATTTCATGTTGCACAGTATTCCATTAGGTACGGGAGCTACCAGGCCAGTCCCCAAATACAATTTAATTTTGATAGTAAACTTTTCAGATTGTGAGGGAACATTTTCAAATGACAAATTAGCATTTAAGTCCATTTAATTAAAGAAATCAATAGCTGTTAATAATGTGCAGAGAATGTTTCATATTATCAATATTTCACATTGTGTCAGTTCTGCACATTGGACTTCTCTGTCTAATTGTAGAAATTTCTATAAAAAGTGCAAAAATCTGTGATTCTTGCAAACAAAGTGTTTTAAAAACGTAAGAGTACATAATAAATATTTTATACTTTAAATTAAGCAGCTTGTCAAGCTTCATTAAGAGGGAATACTTGATGATGCATAAATATGAATGCCATTCGCCTGATAAGGCTGTGTCAGTTGCTTAACAATGGTGTGGTATAAAGTATAATTAAAAAGCTGCAGCATAAATGTAATGAACTGTGTGTAAACTATGGAGGAGGGGGCATTATGGCATTACATTGTTATACCATTTCATTTTGTACCATAAAACTGTAAGTGGAAATTAAATGCTGGCTCAAGAGCATTCCTTAGAGGTTAGAACATTAGCAGAGACAATCTCCGGAAAAAAGAAGCTTCTGAATCAGATAGCATCTTTGTGTATCTTCAGACCATATTTTTGTCAAAAGCAGTGGCTAAATTAATCATACTTGAAGTTCATTTCAATTTACCAACAAATAACTATGAGTTTGAGTCATTTGTTTTTCTTGAAAATTGAAAAGGAATGTGGTGTTCTTTGTTGTAATTGTTCAGCTACTGAGACAGAAACAACCTTTTATACAAGTAAACTGTGAAAAAAACCTTATGGGACATGAGGGCCTTGACATAAATGCCAGAGAGTAATGAAAGCTATTCATACAAGCACTGAAAGGTTGAACATTTAAGAGTCTACTATAGTATTACTATGAATTGTGTATATTACCAGTGAATATTGAGCATTCCAATGTGTGTCTGTTTAACATCTATTAAAGTTCAAGCATAGCCCAATCTGTGTGGAAGGGCATTTAAATTATACTTAACTGGGTTTTACTTAGCTGATCAATAAAAATGGTTCCCTATAATTTGTGCTGCCATTTTTCATTGGGATTGTGGTACTATATAATTTTCCTAATGGTTATGTTTTGCCCATGAGACAAACACATATGATTTTTTTGGCAATAGTTTGCCTTTGAGCAAAGATCCTATACATATCCGCAATCCAGTCAAGCAGCTTTTATGGTTGCATTACATTTCCTGGCAATTATTTATGAATCCAGGTTCTGTTTATTGAGTTTTTATAATGATTTTTGTATCAATATACCAGTGCAAGTAAACTTCAAAAAAATTCATCCAAATCAATGATGACATTGTTTAATTACAAAATAAAGTTAAAGGTTGCAAACCTTATTAATGCAATGTTATTTATAGCTCAGTTAAGTGAAAAAAATTCCCTCAAATATTTCTAAACTCAAGACTGTTGGCAGGTATGCTGAGCAACAGCTTTATAAAATCACTTATCACAGAGTCCAGTATACACTTCTAGCAGCTTTAATTTAGCAGCATTCACTGAGTTTTAGGATCATGTTTTGAATTTTTTTTTTCATAAAGTTCCATTTTCCTAAGGTTAGACAAGTGTGAATCTGGGTGAGAAATTCAAGAAAATCCCAATTTCTTTTCTTAGATGGGAATTAACATTTTTGTACATTACAAGTAAAAGGAGGTGGCCAACAGCAAAAAAAGGGCTATAACAGAATTTTGTCCTGTACTTGCTATTTATTAGAGTTTTATTTCTAACTCGTGGCAATATCTTGATTTTTTGAAAAAATAATAGACATCAAATTCCTTGGACATTTTTAGAGAGCAGGTCCAACAAGTCAGCCCACAGTTATGTTGCCCTACCCAGAACATAAGTAGAAAGGTGCAGGGGTAAAACAACAACCCAAATGAAGTGTTATAGCAGCTTAGGTGAATATTATAGTATTCTAACTGCAAATTACTGGAAACTTTCAAGTTTAGTCATCAATTTCTGTAAAAAGGTAGGTTGCCTTTTTAACCTGATTAAATAGAAAATAAAATGAATCAGCAATACCATATTTCTTTAAAGGCCAATAGAAGCCAATGGTATTTTCTAGTCATATCCTGGCAGTGGTGGTTGATGAATATTTAGCGCACAGCCAGCAGGTGTTTTGTAAACATTGGTTATGATCTAAAATTAGCTGTCATTAAAAACTCTCCTTTTGTCAGTCTAATATACCTTCTGCAATTTTTGGAGGTTTTGGAAGGAAGAAACAGAATGTACTTATAAAGAACAACTGCTGAATCATCCTTGAGTGTAATAATTAGACCAGGTGCTTACTACAAACATGTGAGTGTTTGCATTAGTGGTACTGCAACATTCTCAAAAGTTGCTGCAAATCCAGATTTTCCACACTGTAATTAACTCAGCTGACGTGGATTAGCACATCATATCAAGGGTGGGCAGGAATGTGGAGTTGAGGTTACAATCAGATCAGCCATGATCTTGTTGAATGACAGAGCAGGCTCGAGGGGCTGAGTGGCCTACTCCTGCTTCTAATTCATATGTAATTCGTATATTCATAACTGAAGCACTGATGAAGCCCAAGTACTAGGGTGGATCTGACTAAAACAAGTAAGGCTGTTGTTTTCAGTGTCTCCCCTTTAATACATGACAATACTAAACCACAACCAAAGTGGGCTTTTATATTGAATTAGTAACTCAAAAAAATTGAACCGCATGCGGGGTCAGCAATATCTCCTGTGAGTGTGGTCACTGAAGCATTACAACATCAGACAAAAGAAAGCGGAAAGATGATTTGGAGGAAGAGCGATTGACCTTTACATAGCATCAACAGGCAAGAACTAACTACTTGGCCTTGACACAGTCTGGTTTGGTCTCAGGAGAGAATTCTCATTGGCATCTGTCACATATTGAATGCTGATTTGTAATTATCCTCATTCGTAGCAACTTCATTACCTGCAGTTGTGAAGGTAATTGCAGTTATGAATTTGTGTGTCACAGGTTCCTTCCAATCATGAGGAAGTGATTACATTGGCATCTCACAGTCAACCAAGTCCAGAGGTATCTTCCACAGGTTTTAAACTTTGTCATGTCAAAATATAACAAACAACAGACTACTGCATGAGAACAGTAAGACAAAAAAAAGCAAATTAGCCCATTGAAGCTCATCATTTTCATAGCATAGCATCAAACTGCATTTTAAAACCCATTACAGGTTTAAATTCCCTCTCTTAGTGAATTGGTTAATGCACTCATGCAAAATGCATAGTGGTGTAGCCATTTATTCTATTTTTATATTTGCCTTGGTCTTCACTAATCTTCCTGGTCAATTATTCCAAACAATGTTTACCTAGAACCACACAGTCATCATTGACTTGCAGGTGTCAGACTTTATGTGGGTCATCATGTGACTCATTCACAATGGCACATCTGTTTCAGAGCAAGATAGAAGACTGCATGGATAACTCCTGGCTGATCATGGTTGTTTGCTCAAATCCATGCAATGCTCTTTGTAATTCACAAACTGCTGCAGATCAGAGTTATAATGAGCTCCACAAAGTCCTGAGATCTTTCACCATTTCCAGTCTTTAGATATATTAGTGTCCCTTGCATTTAGCACCATAACAAATGCACCAAACAAGAATTATCCCTTTGGCCTTGACAGAGTCTGGTGTCCGACTGGTTCAGCCTCAGGAAATACATTTTCATCAGCATCTGTGACATACTGAATGCTGATTTGTAATTATCCTCATTAGTAACAACTTCATTACCTGCAGATGAGGATAAATGTTTTTACCCAGCTAGTTGTTATGATCTGGAAAGTATTGTTTGAAAGGATGGTGGAGATAGATTCAATAGTAACTTTCAAAAGGGAATTGGATAAATACTTGAAAAGGAAAAATTTGCAGGGCTGTGGGGAAAGAGCAGGGGAGTAGGACTAATTGGAAAGCTCTTTCAAAGAACAGGCACGATGGGCCAAATGGACAACTTCTGTGCTGTATGATTCTATGAACGCTTTTGGTGGGTTGCAGATTACTTAATTCAGGTATACAAAAGGTCATGTGACTAGATACACACCATGGCAACAGATAGTACCAGCAGCCTACACCAGGAGAGGGTACTATGACATTGACCAGTAAAATACACATAAGCATAATCCATGGATATTTGACTTAAAATAATTCCAAAACATACAGAAAACCAAGCACAGATTTTTAATTGGTTACATTATTCCTTCAGAGACAGCACATCATTCTTAATGGGAATTGTTTTTGAAATGATCATTAACAATTGTGTACACTAAATACTTCTAGTAAACTTTTCATCCAGTCAAAAATGCATGGGAGTATATCACTGCCAGGTTAGCAGCAATTGCAAATGAACTTCGAGTGTTGTGCTTTAACTGCTGTTGTTGGCAGCAGATCTCCTAATACTTCAATTTTATCACCAAAAATCTGGCAATTAAAAATATTCAAACATTTTAATGAAATATTTTAAAAATAATTTTAAGTGCAAAACATTCCCTGTAACCAGTCCAGACAGACTTTCTCAATATGGTCATGTTGTTAGCCTAAAGATCTAAACTGGTACAAAAAAGTAATGGCTCTAATTTTGCGATCCTGGAAAAATTGGTGCTATGCACATGCATGGCATGGGTGGACCTGAACTGGTGGAGTAGGTGGGCAGCCACACAAAGTTTACAATCAAACACTGACTGCCTCATTTGCAAAGGCTGTCTTGGAAAATTCACACAGAGAGTCAGGCCTGTAAACTGACTGGCTGCCAATTGCAAAATCTGGAAAGCGTACAGTATCTAATAGCTGGTGCTTGCTCTTAAAGTGAAACACATTCCTGGGGTCATTTTAAGCTTCACCGCCTGGGAGGTAATCTGATGGAGCAGATTTCCCACGTTATAGAACCTGTCCGATTTTCATCTTCTAGAAATCAAATCAGGTGCAGTGTGAATCAGGCTTATGAGATCTGGAAAAATCGATCCTTATATAAAGCACCTTTGATGATCTCAGGACATCCCAAAGCATTTTAGAGGCAATGAGGTACTTTGAAGTGTAGTCACTGTTGCAGGAAACATGATAGTCAATTTGCACCCAGCAACGTCCCAAAAACAGCAATGGGGTAATGATCAGATAATCTGCTTTCTAGTGATATTGGTTAAGAGTTTGACCAGTACACTGGGAAAATCTTCTCTACTTCCGTTCAAAATAGTGCCATGACTGCACTTTTGTTTTCACAAGAGAGAGCAGGCAAAATCTCTGTTTAATGTCTCATCCAAAAGACGACACCTCCAACAATGCAGCACTCCCTCAATACTGCACTAAGTGTCAGCCTGGATTATATGCTCAAATCTTTGCAGTGGGATTTGAAACCACAATTTTCTGTATCAGGCAAGAGTACCACCACTGAGCCAAAGCTGGCTCTATTACAACCTGTAACATTTTGAACAAAGTAGCTTATCACAGATATACAACCTAATGAGAGAACCCTTGATCTCAGTCGCCTTTCCATTCAGTGTCTGCTTCCTCTCCTAGCCATGGGACATCTAGCACTGGTGAGTCTCATGGCGGTGAAGCTTATGATCCAGCCCATTTGTTTGTACTGATGCCAGTGTTAACTCTGCATGTACTAGTAATACTTGTGCTGTGCTGCTTATTCTGCTGTTGTTCCCAAATTCCAGACTGGAGATGGTGTCCATCAAGGGCACGATTGATGATCAGATCTGCAGAAAGATAAAATGAAAGCTCAATAAGATAATATGTTTGTATAAGTAGAGAATATTTCCTGCATATATAGGGCAGAGTCATCCTGGTCCTGCGTGGGCAGGCTTGAAGGCAGGACCGGGAGGGATTTCACAGAAGTTAGCCTTGGGCCAGCAGACTGACACAATCCCATCAGAGGCAGGTCATCACCTGCAGAGGCTACCCGCCCAGCAGTGGTGGGTAGCCAATCTGCATAATTAACTGCCCGTTTATGGGATGATTGGACACGTTGCCAGGCCCAAAATTGAGGGCCAAGCCTGGCAGGTACCTGGAGGCTGCTTGCTGGTGGCTGGCCTACGGGGCCTGCAAGGCCTCCTGCAATCAACACCCCTCACCAGAGCCACGGCCATCAGCAGGCCACAACTGCTGGCTATCCTGAGGAAGTTTTGCCCCCCACAGGGTGGCATCGCGGCTGTGGCCAGAATTTTTTTTTGGATAGATCCAAACCTGGTCAGAGTGCACCTGAAGATGGAGGTGCCCTCACGTTCTCCCTCCAACAGTAGCAGCACCCACCTCTGGCAGTGGGGCTGCCGTCCTTTCATGGCTACAGGCCCTCTGATTGGGCCTGCAGCCTCATGGCCCTGCCCGCGATCCTGAATTGGACAGTGGACCAAGAGACTGCCTCTTAATTGATTGCCTCAGGGAAGATCTCACAGGCAGATGCCCTGGCAGAGCAGGGTCAGGACCCGGAAATGGTCCTGACTCACGTTCATACCCTCAGAGCAGATGATTCCGCTCATGGTGTCAAGGATGTCAAAATATGTTTTGGCTTTTGTAAATATCATCCTGTGTTGAACATTGGATTTTACATACAATGACCTGACCAACATGCATTAGAAATTGAGGTAAATGTAGACAATTAGAAACACGCAACATAAATGGTGATGATTTTGGCATTGTCATAGTCATTATCTCCTTTCAACAATCCATTAAAAACAATTCTGAGATTCTTTGCAACAGACTTCTGTTTCTATCAGGGTAGTGACCCTCTTCTTATAGATATGTGAGTTCGATGACTGAATGTAATTTGCCTTTTGCAGTATTCACTTTTTGACTTCTCATAATGTTATCCTGAAAGAGTGTATATAACAGCTCACTAATTTCACACCAGTACCTAAGTTTTTGGGAATCTGCAATGATGTCCAAATATGGCAGACTGGCTCTTCAGAACTTCTTCATGTTGTCCAATCTCTTGGATCTCCTCTTCCATAAAGATGTCATTTCACACCAATGTGAGCTGCTGGTGTTACTGTGCTGTAAGTTATTGGGAATGGTGGTCAGAGACCTTGTTTCCAACTTGCAAGGTTTATTCTACAATCTATAGAAAATGTGTTTGATTTAGTCAAGAAATTTAACATCAACATTAAATTACCACGTGGAAATGGCAAATACACCCATGGCTCAGTGACAAGCATTTGTGGCTCATGCATATTTCCTATTAGAAGCGCTTTAACATGTGCGCATGGAATGATTCGTCCCACTAATAAACTTTTACACCAGGCAAAAGTATATGGGAAAGTGCTGCCAAATTGTTAGCAGCAACAACAAATAAAACTCTACTTAACACTGAAGTACTGACATGCAGTACCACCAGAAATATGCCAATTAAAACTATTCAATTTTTTAATGAATATTTTTAAAATAATTATAAATAATAATCCTCCTTTTACCCTGCCAAGGCTGACATTCTCAGATTGCAGTTTGTCCCTATTTCCCAGATAGTAGCACGTGTAATTGGGCTACTATCCCATCATTCATTCCAGCTGATGTGGAAGAAATTGGGACTTGCTGAGTTGGAGGTGTGCTAAAGTAACTACTTCTATTTAAAAATGTTTTTAAAGTGCTTTTTTAAAAGTGCCATCTGGAAATTGAGGGGTGCTTTTCACTCATTAAATGAAAATCACAAATAATAGCCATACCACTCCTTTAATGGAGAATAAAGACTGCAGATCTCCAGTTAAAGACCATATGTGATCATAAGTTTCCAGTTGGTAAAAACAGATATTCCTTTTTTACAAAGCAGATTTGGCTTGTCACAGATGGCCCCATATATATAAGTTGAGCTGAGTTTTTAGGATGAAGATCTTTTCGGAGAAGTCTAAAAACAATTTCATATAAAAGGTGAGGAAGGTGCTGTTCTGAAAACTCCAAAATGGTTGACTAGTTGCTAAAGGTATAGTAGTTTTACTTTTCCAGTGGGGTTTTCCACCTACTATGGGAATGGTCCAAAGATAGCAAATTCTATGGCAGGAGTTTTTCCAGGATGCTTGTCTTTTAAGAATGCACAGTTTTAGCCAAGCACATGATAGTCCCTTCCCATACCCTAGTAAGCATCCCCATACCATCCATCATCAATTCTTTTTGAACAGAAGCCAAACTATCATTTCTTGGCACTTGAAGTATTCTTTAATCCTTTTCTCTAGCTTTTTTAATTTTTTGGTAAAGAATTTTTTGTTTTTCAAAGGTGTGTTTTGTTTCTATTTTCCCTAAATATTTCCTTGTTGGAAAAAATGTCCTGATGTTCTGTTGTTTATTTTTATTGCATACCAAGGCTTAGAGGACAAAATATTAGAGAGATCAATGTGCAGAGAACTTTGTTTAAAAAATAAAGAATATTAAACTGTTTCCCCTTCATGTGATGGGGTAGATAATTCCCATTGCTATCTGTTGTCTGCCAAACTAATTCTGGGCATCTTGTGCCAGTTTTGGTTCCATTCTTGCTCTTTGGAACAACGGACAATGCTTGAGTGACTGCAAGGTTTGGCTGAAAGGCCCCTTGAAAAGTCTAGTGTGCCTAAGTACGGAAATGGCTGCAGTCATCAATTCTAAACCCCTGAAGTAGGTTTTTTGCTCTGATCCTGTTCCCAGCAATGAAAGCTGCCAGTTTCTGAATTTCCAAAAAACATTTTCTGGCAAGAACACTATCCCTGTACAGTCTAAACCTGGCTTCTATGAAACTAATGCCCTGGGATGGTTCCATCTGGGGCTTCTCCAGTCAAGATCCCTGCTTGAACAGAAGAGTTATGTTGCATAGCTCTCCTTGGCACTTGACAAGTCCCATAGAAGCCATCTCTAAAGGTAACACTTTTATTGGTAGCAGGTCTGGTACGTGCTACTTAGAAGCTAAGGAATTTCCTGTGGGTTTCTTTGATGACTATGTGGAAGTATACATTTTCAAATATATGAGGTATGACTACTCCCTCAGGCACACTGCTTGCAAGATGGTGAGTAGAGTCAACATTTTGCATTTTTCCTGTTAAGAGTTTGTTTAGGCTGGACTGAAATACTGTGGATATTTGGCCAGAAGAAAACAACAAAATTAGAAGCCTCATCTCACAGACCTCTAGGCATGTTTTCTATAATCTGACAGCACAAATTGTCCATCACCTTAGTTCACATCTCACTAGATAACTGATGGCGCTCTCTGGGTGAGTGTGAAATATATTTAACTGATAGTTTGCATCAGCTAAATCAGATGACAATATTTTCAGCATATTTTGGATGAGCACTTGGATAGTGCTGTGTTGTTCTTTTCCTCAGACGCGTACACTGAAATCACAATATCAATTGGTGTACTTCCTGAGGCAGTTGGTGATGGTGTTGTGTGTGTGCTTTGAGGAACCAGAATGTTATTAATACAGTTATCCCCTATAGTGCATCAGATTTATCCAACAAGTATACTTAGTGCTAGAGCTAGAATATTGTCAGTCCAGTGTACCTTTATGTAAGCATTGGTATATCTATGCTTCATGTAGGTGGTCTAATATGGTCCATAAGATGTGGGCGAAGTGTATCTCCAATGCATTTAAATCTTTTCAAAATGTTCATATTAAAACTGACAATCTCACTTCTAATCTCTGCAATGATCCACTTTAGGCAGTGAGGAGACATCGACCCGAATTGACAGCTTTTGCCTTTGTGATTTTTAGTTTCCAAAGAATAATCTCGATAGCTGTTTGCTATTTCAAATTAATTCTTCTAGAGGATGAAGTCAGGTAAGATTTTTCAAATATTTTGAGGCCTTGAGTGGATCATAACCCAATGTTTCAGCCATCTGTGAATTAAGCATTTACTTGTCTGAATACCTTACACATGTATAAACATTTTGGCCATAGAGCTCCGACGATGACTTAATTGGTAAATGTACCATACATGGTGTCATACTGAGCTATATAGCAGAAGGTGTGCAAGCAGCAGGTAAAGACAGAATTGTCCTCCATAATTGAACAACCAGCCAATGCTCACTATCTAAATGTGCACATGAAGAACAGCAGTTGGGCAATGTATTAGAAGGCTGACAGCAGATGGAGAATCAAAGCCCAGTAAGAGTCAGCACCTGAGAGAGAAAGACAAGATGGGAACGATACACATATAGAAAAAAAAGTTTCATAGGCAGCCACAACTTACATAGGAGAAACTCATTTACAATTGAAAGGCATCAGATGTACCAACTGTGATGATTAGTAATTGTGTACTTTATTTAAAAAAAAATTTGCAGCAGCTCCTTTGGCTCAGCTGATTAAACCATAAAGATTGTGAAGGATCTTAAGTTCAAAATAAAAAACAAAAATTGCTGGAAATGCTCAGCAGGACTGGCAGCATCTGTGGAGAGAGGATCAGAGTTAATGTTTCAGGTGATGACCTTTCATCAGAACTGGGAAAAGTTAGAAATGTAATAGGTTTTAAGCAAATGAAAGGGGGAGGCGGGGTGGTGAGCATAGAAAAAAAATAAAAGGCAACATCTGTGATAGGTTGAAAGAAAAGAGATATTAAATAACAAAAGATGGGACAAGTAAAGAAACAAAAGATGTGTCTAGAGGAAGTGTGAATGCCAGAATGATAAACAGCTGCCCCCCCAAAAGCAAAAATAAGGGAAAATGAGACTAAAACTAAAACCTGCAAAGAAAAATGAAACAAAATGGGGGCAGAGAAATTGTTGAACTCAATGTTGAGTTGGGAAGGCTGCAGACTGCCTAATCAAAAGTTGAGGTGCTGTTACTCCAGCTTAAAAAGTGCTTCATTGAGTTTCCTTTTTCTTTGCATGAAATACTGGTTAACAAAATTGAGACTCATGGAATAGGAGGGTTACTGTCCAATTCGATAAAAAAAATTGGCTTAAGGACAGAAAACAGCGAGTTGTGGTAAATGGTTTGTTACAGTGAGGAGGGGTGGAAGGGACTCCTCTTTTCCCTCTCCCTGTTTGGCCATAACATGTTTAATTCTTTCTTAAAGTGGGTGTACTGGTCAATTCAGTAGGTATTTGATTACTTATTTGCTATGATCATAACAAGAACCAAACAGACAGGTTTTCTGGAGTTAATAAAGAAAGACGTTACTTTTATTGTACCTAAACTGAACTAAAAGTATTAAACTACACACCAACTTTCACTCATGCACACACACTAGAGGTTGATACACATACACATATAGGTTACAGGGTGAGGAAAGATAGATTGGTTGAATTAGAGAACAAAGAAAAAAGAAGTATACAGTCTGTGGCATTTGGTGATTTGGCTGGCTGCTAGCTGAATTTGGTGGTCCTGAGGCTTTTAATTTGATGAGGTAGATGGCTGGTTCGGTGGGACTCTTGGAGACAGCGATGCGGATGATTTTCAGCAACGGAGTTTCTGATTGTAGCCGGAGTATGCAAAGGTGGTCAGTCAACAAGCAGGGTTTGAAAACTTTCAAGCTGGAATGGAGAGAGAGAGAGAGACCCCCACTTAGGTCTGCACGTGTCAGAGTCCAGAAGCTTCTTCTCTGCTGCAGTGAAAACACCAACCTGAAACCACAGATAGGGAGGAGCCTGTCACATGACAGTCACTCAGTGATTCAAACATAGCAGTTAGCAGTATTTCTTCTTCTTGCTAAAAAGAACAAGCAGTTCCCTTAAACTTCCTGGATCTTGGTTCTCGCTGGGATATGAGTAGACATTTCGTTTCTACCTCACAAGCCTTGCAATGTAGGATACAGTGTTGCAAATTAGGTAGTCATCTTAAGTTGCTAACAAAGTCATCTTATATCTGTCTTTTATTAATGTCTTTTAAAAAATATATAAATTCAGATCTCCAGTCAGTGGATTTAAGAAAATTATCATTCAACAAAGCACATTGGTGTGACAGGTTGTTTTTCAGACTGGAGGATGGTAGACAGTGGTGTTCCCCAAGGGTCAGTGCTGGGACCACTGCCTTTTTAGCTATATATAAATGACTTGGATGTTGGAATACAGAGTAGGATTTCAAAATTTGCCTATGATACCAAACTTGGAGGTGCAACAAACAGTGAGGATGATATGAACTGCCTACAACAGGACATGGATAAGCTAGCAGAATGGGCAGACAGGTGTCAGATGAAATTTAATACTGGCAAGTGTGAGGTGATGCATTTTGGCAGAAGCAATAGGGAGAGGCAATATATACCTAATGGCACAGTTCTAAAGAGTGTGCAGAAATAGATTGGACCTGGGGGTGCATGTGCATTGATCTTTGAAGGTGGCAGGACTTACTGAGAAAGTGATTAGCAAAGCATATGAAATCTTGGGCTTCATAAATAGAGGCATTGAGTACAAAAGCAGGGAAGTTATGCTGAACCTTTATAAAGCTCTGGTTAGGCCTCAACTGGAGTATTGCACCCAGTTTTGGTCACTACACTTTAGGAAGGATGTGAGGGTCCTGGAGAGCGTGCAGAGCAGATTTATCAGAATGGTTCCTGGGATGGGGGATATTAGTTACAAGGTTAGGTTGGAAAAGATAGGGTTGTTCTCCTTAGAGCAAAGGAGATTGAGGGGAGATTTAATAGAGGTGTACAATATTATGACAGGCATACATAAGTTAGACAAGGAAAATCTGTTCCCATTAACTGATGGTACAAGGTCTAGGGGACACAGATTAAAGGTTTTGGGCAAGACACACAGGGGGAATATGAGGAAGTGAGTGATAATGTCCTGGAACTCGCTGCCCACAAGGGTGGTGGAAGTAGAGGCAATGATTTCAAAAGGAAATTGGATGGCCACTCGAAGGAAATAAACTTACAGGGCTATGGGGATCATGTGGAGGAGTGGGACTAACTGGATTGCTCCATGGAGAGCCAACATGGACTCGATGGGCCGAATGGTCTCCTGTGCTGTAAATTACCTGAAATATTAACACTCTTTCCCTCTCCACAGATGCTGCCAGACCTGCTGAGCACTTACAGCATTTTCTGTTTTTATGTCAGATTTCCAGCATCTGCAGTATTTTGCTTTTGTATTTTTTAATCTAAAATTCAACCCCTGGTTTATGCTGAGTTATTAAAGATGTGATGTTTGGGTTAGTTAGGGAATGGAAATTCAATTAGGATTCCAAATTCTGGTTGTCATTCAGTGAAGCCAGCAAGAAGATTGTCGACCCATGTAGATATTGAGTGAGGGCAGAATTGGGCTCAGCTCTGATGATTGCTGAGTCAAAATGCCAACTTACACTCATTACTGAGCTCATGTGAAGAACGATCACTTGGGAAATGGAAGGCCTTAGAAAATGTAACCCAGTAAAGGAGTTAATTATTTCATGGAGAAAAAAATAGAACTTGCTACAATGTTGCTGACAAGGAGCAGTTGTGAAATTACTGAAATTCACATCCACTAAATAAAAAGAGAGATTATCCTGTTCAGAGCATTGTCTTTACACAATCATGGGTGGATTGCAAAAGGCTTGATGCAAATAGTGGGGAAAAATGATGATGGAGAGTGTGAGAGTATTTCTGTAAGCAGTGTACTGTTAAAGTGGCAGGCATTGTAAAGAACTTTGCCCAAAGGGTTTGCTGTTACTATTGTTACTATGATTGAGCAACGTTCCCTTGTGTAGGTAGTAAATTTTTGTAATTAGTAGATCTCTGATGGCATTACACAAGGATAGTCCAGGGCATTTGGTGCAACTCTGCAGTTACTGCTGCCCTACTCTTGAGTTCTCAGATGGAGACTTGTCCGTTAACATTGCTCATTAAATTCCACAGACAGTGTTACTTTACATGACTGTGCGTTGTATTACAATGAGGCATGCATTCTGCAAGTTTTATTTCCAGCCATGGGAAACTATAGTGATGAGTCAACGCACTGCAGTGATAGAATTAAGTTGGAGGCCAGTAGATGTTAATGAATGAAACCCAGTGGGAGTCAGGGAAGCTCTGAGAATAGAGAGGCTTAGAATGAGACTTCACTATTTACACAATACAAAGTGAGGTGGTCCAATATTGAAGCAGAAGTAAAGATTGGTTAAGTAACCAATGAGGAAGAAGAAAATTGACTGACCTGCATGACAGGTATAAAATTCAGTGGAGACACAGAACTTTTTCTTCTGTGGATAGATATATCGAGGAGAACAAAGGAAAATTAGAAGGTTAACCATAAAAATCACAATGGATTTGCATTTCTGGTCTTTTATTTTTGCTTGTCCCCATCTGCTGACATCATGATGGTAACAACTGAGGCTATTCTAGACTGTTACTATGATTGAGCAACTTTCCCTTCTTCCCTGTGTAACTACACGGGACCTTAAAAGGAGTTTCAGGACTACTGGGTCAATAATGGGAAAGTGGCTGGGTAGCATGTGTATCCAAAATTATAGGAGCTGAAGTAACTAAAGCTGTTGAGTAGGTATATTATAGCCTTGTTTTGTAGCACTTATGGCTCATAACCTTACACTCTTTGCTTTTCCTGCTTTGTATTCTAAATATAAATGTATACCTGACAGGGGATTTTGTGCCACTCATCACACTCTTGTTCTGAGGATGTGGTTTGTAACAACGATATTGACTCCACCAGGTACTGTAGCTCTTTCAAAACCCCTCTATGCTATAGTTTGACTTACCATTCCAGTTATGTAGGATTTTATCAGCTTAAAATCAAATACAAGATTCAAGAATAACATGTCCTTGTATATAGTAAAATAAGCAACGTAACACCAAATAAATGCATTGTAAATAATAATTAATAATGTTGAGTTTCACTCTAACTTGTTTATTTCATACTTTTGTAGAAGTCTATGGAAAATCTTAGTTTACAGACAGAACAAAATAAACAAGACTGGTGTGTTAAAGATGCATGGAAATATGTTTAAAATATGCAAATGTAATATAATGGGGGAAACTGTGCCATTGATCAAATTTAGCACTTTTATTCAGCAAAGCTGTTGATTTAGTCCTGAAGAAGTGCATTGTTTCTTTTGTATGCTTCTATAAGTTTTCATATAACTATCCCAATGTTGAATGGGGCAGTGTTGTGTTCAGGGCAGAGAAAGGGACAAATTTCTGAAGTATGTTCTGGAGAATTATCTTGATCAGCATATTTCCTGCCCAATGAGAAAGGAGGTGTTGCTGGATCCAGTTTTGGGAAATGAAATGGATCAAGTGGAGAACATCACAGTTGGGAGCATCTCGGGTACAAGGATCATCGTAAAATAAGGTTTAGATTAGTTATGGAGAAGGACAAGAAGCAATCGAGAATAAAAAATACCAAAGGGTAGAAAGGCGCATTTCAGCAAATTGTGCATGAATCTGGCCTGGGTAATTTGGAGTCAAAGACTGGCAGGCAGAAATGTAATGGAGCAATAAATGGCCTTTAGAAGATTTGTTCTGGGTACAGACGAGGTATATTCCCACAAGGAACATACATACATATGGACATACAAATTAGGAGCAGGAGTAGACCCCTCGAACCTGCTCCGCCATTTGATAAGATCATGGCTGATCTGATTGTGGCCTCAACTCTACTTTCCTGTCTACCCCCGAAACCCTTTGACTCAAAGAACAAAGAACAAAGAACAAAGATAATTACAGCACAGGAACAGGCCCTTCGGCCCTCCAAGCCTGCGCCGATCCAGATCCTCTCTCTACACATGTCGCCTATTTTCTAAGGTTCTGTATCTCTTTTCTTCCTGCCCATTCATGTATCTGTCTAGATACATCTTAAAAGACTCCATCGTGCCCGCGTCTACCACCTCCGCTGGCAACGCGTTCCAGGTGCCCACCACCCTCTGCGTAAAGAACTTTCCACGCATATCCCCCCTAAACATTTCCCCTTTCACTTTGAACTCGTGTCCTCTAGTAATTGAAACCCCCACTCTGGGAAAAAGCCTCTTGCTGTCCACCCTGTCTATACCTCTCATGATTTTGTACACCTCAATCAGGTCCCCCCTCAACCTCCGTCTTTCTAATGAAAATAATCCTAATCTGCTCAACCTCTCTTCATAGCTAGCGCCCTCCATACCAGGCAACATCCTGGTGAACCTCCTCTGCACCCTCTCCAAAGCATCCACATCCTTTTGATAATGTGGCGACCAGAACTGTACGCAGTATTCCAAATGTGGCCGAACCAAAGTCCTATACAACTGTAACATGACCTGCCAACTCTTGTACTCAATGCCCCGTCCGATGAAGGAAAGCATGCCGTATGCCTTCTTGACCACTCTATTTACCTGCGTTGCCACCTTCAGGGAACAGTGGACCTGAACACCCAAATCTCTCTGGACATCAATTTTCCCCAGGACTTTTCCATTTACTGTATAGTTCACTCTTGAATTGGATCTTCCAAAATGCATCACCTCGCATTTGCCCTGATTGAACTCCATCTGCCATTTCTCTGCCCAACTCTCTAATCTATCTATATTCTGCTGTATTCTCTGACAGTCCCCTTCACTATCTGCTACTCCACCAATCTTAGTGTCGTCTGCAAACTTGCTAATCAGACCACCTATACTTTCCTCCAAATCATTAATGTATATCACAAACAACAGTGGTCCCAGCACGGATCCCTGTGGAACACCACTGGTCACACGTCTCCATTTTGAGAAACTCCCCTCTACTGCTACTCTCTGTCTCCTGTTGCCCAGCCAGTTCTTTATCCATCTAGCTAGTACACCTTGGACCCCAAGCGCCTTCACTTTCTCCATCAGCCTGCCATGGGGAACCTTATCAAACGCCTTACTGAAGTCCATGTATATGACATCGACAGCCCTTCCCTCATCAATCAACTTTGTCACTTCCTCAAAGAATTCTATTAAGTTGGTAAGACATGACCTTCCCTGCACAAAACCATGTTGCCTATCACTGATGAGCCCATTTTCTTCCAAATGGGAATAGATCCTATCCCTCAGTATCTTCTCCAGCAGCTTCCCTACCACTGACGTCAGGCTCACCGGTCTATAATTACCTGGATTATCCCTGCTACCCTTCTTAAACAAGGGGACAACATTAGCAATTCTCCAGTCCTCCGGGACCTCACCCGTGTTTAAGGATGCTGCAAAGATATCTGTTAAGGCCCCAGCTATTTCCTCTCTCGCTTCCCTCAGTAACCTGGGATAGATCCCATCCGGACCTGGGGACTTGTCCACCTTAATGCCCTTTAGAATACCCAACACTTCCTCCCTCCTTATGCCGACTTGACCTAGAGTAATCAAACATCTGTTCCTAACCTCAACATCCGTCATGTCCCTCTCCTCGGTGAATACCGATGCAAAGTACTCGTTTAGAATCTCACCCATTTTCTCTGAGTCCAAGCATAACATTCCTCCTTTGTCCTTTAGTGGGCCAATCCTTTCTCTAGTTACCCTCTTTCTCCTTATATATGAATAAAAGGCTTTGGGATTTTCCTTAACCCTGTTTGCTAAAGATATTTCATGACCCCTTTTAGCCCTCTTAATTCCTCGTTTCAGATTTGTCCTACATTCCCGATATTCTTTCAAAGCTTCGTCTTTCATCAGCCGCCTACACCTTATGTATGCTTCCTTTTTCCTCTTAGCTAGTCTCACAATTTCACCTGTCATCCATGGTTCCCTAATCTTGCCATTTCTATCCCTCATTTTCACAGGAACATGTCTCTCCTGAACGCTAATCAACCTCTCTTTAAAAGCCTCCCACATATCACATGTGGATTTACCTTCAAACAGCTGCTCCCAATCTACATTTCCCAGCTCCTGCCGAATTTTGGTATAGTTGGCCTTCCCCCAATTTAGCACTCTTCCTTTAGGACCACTCTCGTCTTTGTCCATGAGTATTTTAAAGCTTACGGAATTGTGATCACTATTCCCAAAGTAGTCCCCTACTGAAACTTCAACAACCTGGCCGGGCTCATTCCCCAACACCAGGTCCAGTATGGCCCCTTCCCGAGTTGGACTATTTACATACTGCTCTAGAAAACCTTCCTGGATGCTCCTTACAAACTCCCTTGTCAATCAAGAATCTATCTAACTCAGCCTTAAATATAGTCAATGACCCTACCTCCACTGCTCTTCAGGGAAGAGAATTCCAAAGCCTAATGACTCTCTGATAAAGGTCTACCTGTCCAGCCTTTCCTCATAAGATAACCCCTTCATCCCAGGAATCAGTTGAGTGAACCTTCACTGAACTGCTTCCAATGCAATTATGTCCTTTAATTAAGGAGACCAGAACCGTACGCAGTACTCCAGATGTTGTCTCACCAGCGCTCTGTACACTGTAGCAAAACTTTCTTACTTATATATTCCATTCTCTTTGCAATAAACAACAACATTGCATTTGCCTTCCTAATTATTTGCTTTACCTGCATACTAACTTTTTGTGATTCATGTTCCAGGACACCCAGGTCCCTCTGTACCGCAGACTTCTGCAATCTCTCTCCATTTAAATAATATTCTGCTTTTCTGTTTTTCCTGCCAAAGTGGACAACTGTACATTTTCCCACATTATACTCCATCTGCCAAATTTTTGCCCACTAACTTAACCTAAAGCCCTTTTCAGATTCCTTATATCCTCCTCACAACTTATTCTCCTATCTTTGTGTCATCAGCAAATTTAGCCACCATACATTCTGTCCCTTCATCCAAGTCACTGATATAGATTGTAAATAGTTGAGGCCCAGCACTGATCCCTGTGACACTCCACTAGTTACAGCTTGCCAACCTGAAAATTCCCCATTTATTTCTACTCTCTGTTTCCTGTTAGCTAACCGATCCTCTATCTATGCTAATATGTTACCCCCTACACCATGACCTCTTATTTTGTGTAGTAACCTTTGATGTGGCACCTTATCAAATGCCTTTTGGAAATCCAAGTACACCACATCTATAGGTTCCCCTTTATCCATGTTGCTTGTTACTTCCTCAAAGAACTCTCATAAATTAGACAAAATTAGGCTTGTTGACTCTGCCTGACTGCATTAAGAGTTTCTAAGTGCCCTGCTATAACCTCCTTTATAATAGATTCTAGCATTTTTCCTATGACAAATGTTAGGCTAAATGTAGTTTCTGCTTTCTGTCTCCCTCCTTTCTTGAATAGAGGAGTTACATTCGCTATTTTCCAATCCGATGGGACCTTTCCAGAATCTAGGGAATTTGGGAAAATTACAACCAATGCATCTACTATCTCTGCAGCCACTTCTTTTAAGACCCTGGGATGAAGTCCATCAGGTCCTGGGGACTTGTCAGCCTTTAGTTCTAATAGTTTTCTCAGTACCCTTTCCCTTGTGATAGTAATTGTTTTACATTCCTCCTTCCCTTTCACCTCTTGATTTACAAGCATTTCTGGGACGTTATTTGTGTCTTCTACAGTGAAGGCAAGGAGAGCATAAAATCGGGTGAGATGGTGGCGGGGAGACCCCGCCTCCACCGAAATTTAGTCCGGGGCAGGAAGACCTGTGAACAGCCTTCCCGTCCCACTGCCAATTGAGACCCTTAACTGGGTAATTAATCCCGAATTAAGGTCCTCTTCCCGCCACAGCCACAATTACCTGTGAAGCGGGTGGCCTTGTCACCGCACAGGAAGCATGGCACCAAAAACTGTGCAGGCTGCTTCCTGGCCCTGGTAGGGGTGGCTGGTGGGGGTGGTGAGGGCGGTCTGTGGCAGTGTCTCTCATTCAAAGACACTTAGTACCTGAACGAGGGACCCAGCATCGGGAAGGGGGAGCGCGGCGCCCACTGAGGGCCACCCCCCTGCCTTTGCTGCTGACCCTCCCATTCGCAACCCCCATCCTGCAAGACCCCCTCCGACCCTGATCTACCTTAAGCCTTGTTTCAGTGCTGCTCCTCAGTGTCTGGTCACTGCAGCTACAGCAGCAGCCACCGCCTCTGTGGTGGCGCTGCAGCTGCCCGTCTCTGATTGACCAGCAGCTCTGCAAGGCCGGAACCTTGTTGGTGATCTGGTGATGGGGTCCTAAATGTTGTGTGATTGCCTTTTAAGAGTGATGTACCTTTAAGATCTTAGTAAATTAATGAGCTACCAGGATGCAGTCATGTGACTCAGAGCCAGAGTCACTCTGCAACTGTAACACCCAGAGTAAGGTTCTGTAAATAGTTAGTTCTGTACTTTATATAATAGTTAGCTGTAATAAACCTGTTTGAAATCTTCAACCAACTGGATTCCATGCATCTCATTTATGTTGCATCAAACAACATAAAATAACTCATTATATGGTGGCAGCTGTGGTGAGAAAGTCTCAGTCTGAAGACTACAGGTCAAACAGCTCTGAAAACGACTTTCCTACAGCCACTGGAGAGAAAGTTCAAAAAATACTGGCTCAAACAGTAGAAGAAAAAACTTTCCTCAAGCTGTAGAAGACAGAGCTCAGAACGCCTGGAATTGATGTCTTACAGGCAACAGCCACAGGAATCAATAGACCAGTTCATCAGTAGATGCCGAAGTAAGGGCAATGAAGCTCAGGAACTGAGCTGTCGGACCGAATAATGGAGCTAGTGATTGTATCGACACCCATTGAAGCATTTCAGAAAGACCTCTTGGGGAAAAAGAAAGGTCACAGCATTGATGTGCTGCTGGAAGATGCAGGAAATACAAAGCCATTGTAGCTGGACAACGGCACCTGCAAGCATGAGGTGCAGCCGACAGTATCAACACCATAACCAGGTCGAAAAGAGCAAGCAAGCTGTGTGGTCAGTGCGGTCTGTCCCACTTACAGAGAAATTGCCCTGCATTTTGTGACCTGTGAAAGGCGTGCAGTGCAAAAGGACACTGGGCCCGCCTATGCAAGAAATATGGCTCCAAAGATGTGGCCAAAAGCCACAGTAGGACACAGACAAACAGAAGACAGGCACAGCAACAGGGCAACAGCAGCAAGGAAAGTGTCAGAGACCTGCGTAAACACAAGCAGATACACGAAGTCCGCAGTAAAACAGACCTGAGACAAGACTCAACGAGGAGTGCTTCTCAGCCAGAAGATGAACAGGCATTCCACATTGTGAACCTAACACATCACGTTGATGAAGTCAAACAACTGCAAGCTTTTGCCACTATTAACATCACGTTCCCAAAGAAAGCTGGCAAACATACACTCAGGGTCAAGATTGACACCGGTGCTAGTGCAAATATCCTACCAGTCCGAATCCTCAAAGTTATGTATCGGAGTCATTGGAAATCAGTGATACAACCGACAACA
Organism: Heterodontus francisci; assembly: GCF_036365525.1. NCBI lineage: Eukaryota > Metazoa > Chordata > Chondrichthyes > Heterodontiformes > Heterodontidae > Heterodontus > Heterodontus francisci. Next base: position 40,353,603 of record NC_090389.1, on the reverse strand, counting down.
AATTATCTGCATACAACGGGTCACCCATTCCTTGCAGTGGAACACTAAGAATGCAATGCAGCTATGGCAAGTAGGCATGGAAACCACAAATGCTCTGCCTTGTAGACAAGAGCGGACCAGCACTGGCAGGACTACCAGCATGTAAGGACCTCAACATCATAACTACCCATGACAGCATTGCCAAGGGGAAATCTCCAAGGACCAGAACCCGCTTGCAGACTCTGGCCAGCATCAAATGGTGCAGTCTGGAAACCCAACAACAGAACAACTATGCCGCATCTTCACTTCTGCTCTCTAGAGAACCGCCAGAACAACAACGAGCTCAAACGGACAGGTACCTCCATGAGGCCAACTACTCCTCCCCCAACAAGTCCTTGACCTTAAGCCCAAGACCTTCAGACATGGAGGTTGAGGAGAGGCAATGGACATGCAATGTGCTAAGAAGGCAGAGGAGGAATGAGTTGCAGCATTTTCTCTTGGTTCTTCAAGATGAGGTGCCGGAACACTACAAGAATGACAAGACCTCAAAAGTGTCATCTTGAGAAAACCAACAGAGCATATTAGCAGGCTGAAGGCAGAGCAACAGAAACTGAATGCAGAGAGGGAGAAACTTCAGAAAGAACAGCAACAGATAAGATGCAAATTCTCTGAGCAAGAGTTGTCAAACCACCAAAATGATACATGGACTTTTGAGCCTCTTTACTTGTAAATTTTACAATATCTATACCTGTATAAATACTTTTAAGGTCATCTAATTTTATGTGTTTTTACTTTTAGCCGCTAGTGAGTGTGTGTGTGAGTGAAAGTTGGAGCGTAGTTTATTATTGTTATTAGTTCAGTTTAGGTACCTCTCTATGTCAATGGTACTGACATGTATCACAACATCTAGCTCATTCCCTTCCGCCTGCAAAATATTCTACACCCTCACCATGATGTCTCCCTGGTGCCAGGGTAAAGGACAACACACCATGGGGGACTTACAATGATGGCTGCAGAAATGCCTGTCTATCCCCCTTAGTATGGAATCTCCTACAATGATTCCATTTCTTTTTGCTGTTCCCTCTTGTGCAGTCCCTTGCTATTGGTGCCATGGTCTAGACTGCATTCCTTCTAAGTCGCGTCACTCCCAGCAGTTTCCAAAGCTGAATACCAGTTTGAGAGCAGCACACAGCTAAAGACTCCTGCACTTCCTCTTCCTACACTTCTGGATGGCCACCCATCTGCTCTCCCGAACTCTTACTGCCTGTGGGGTGACCACCTCCTGGAATGTACAATCCAGGAAACTCTCAACCTCCCTGATGCTCCACAGTGAGTACAGCTGCCCCTCAAGCTCGGAAATCCTGAGCTCAAGCTCAAACAATTTTGCCTCTAGACCTGCTCTGTGCTAATACTCATTATTAATTCACCTCTGGTGCTGATGATACTTTATTTTTTAAACCTTGCTCCCCGACACTCACGCTCACTCCACTCTGCTGCTCTGTTCCCGAACTCCTTCAACTACATGCTTCTCGCCTCCAGGCTCTCCAAACAACCAAACACCTACCTGTTGTCCTGTGACATCACTCCTTGATTTTATTTTGTTGATTTGTTTTCACAGTGCTCTCTCTGACTCCCTGTTGCTGCTTTTATCTATGGGTGTCCAGCACTGTTTTCCCTCAGGCTCGTTCTCGCACTCTGACTTGTCCAGCATTCTCCTGCAAAGCACTCCTCAGGTCAACACACCTTGCAGCTCCACCCATTCCTCTCTCTGCAGGCACTTCACATCCTCATCCAAATAGACAACATTCACACTCACCCTCAGCCTATTGCCCTCGCGCGCTCATGCCTCACAGCACCCTCCACAAATGGTGTTCCTCCTCTTCCCACAACCCTTTGCAAACACTCACACCACTCTGCTTTCTTTCCTTGCAGAAGAGAGTGCACAACTTGGCGAAAGACAGAGAATGGGGTCACTGCGCGGCTCTCCAGTTAGAGGCACATTGTCAGCCACTGGCAATCCATGCCCACCTGCTCCACTGGGAGGGACGTCTTGTTCCAGTAGGCTGCAGATGTCAGCAGCATGCTGCTGAGAGAGCCTGAGCCTCCTGAGGCACTGGTACTCAGACATGTAGAGAGAGCTGAGAGTTCTGAAGCAGGGTCACTGACCTGAAACGTTAACTCGGCTTCTCTCTCCACAGATGCTGCCAGACCTGCTGAGTTTTTCCAGCACTTTCTGTTTTTATTTCAGATTTCTAGCATCTGTAGTATTTTGCTTTTATTTTAATGTAGAGAGAGCTGATTCTCTGCCTGTAGACCCTGTATTGGGATCTCGCCTCCTTCCATCTGGATTTTGGTGTCCATCCCATTTATCCTGTGGAGGGGCATGTTGCTGAGGAGAAGGCAGCTCCTGCTGCTGTTGGAGGTGTTGGCAGTGGTGTGGCCTCTGTTCTTGCCCCTCAGCAGAGGTGGAAGGTGCACCTGCATAAGCTGCTCCCATGCCATGGTGAAGGCTGGCAGCAGAGAAGTGTAGCTGAGGTTTAGTGAAGTGCAAGACAGGTGAAGTACCTTCCAGGTAGTTGGCAACCACCTTTCAAGCACTGAAAGCACTCCCAGAGAAGTACTTTGGTCAGTAGTCTCTCACCTCCCCACGGCTGGAGATCTTCAGTGTAACTGATCAAAGCCTTCCCAGCTGAATTTCACTGAAGAAGTTCTTTCCACTGTGTCCGTGCCCCGGTGACCCTGGCAAGGTGCAGACACAGCGTGGAAGCCATGCGTTGTTGGGAAAGAGGTGTTCTTAATTGCCTTTTTAATGACCTCAATTGATTTTCCACCAGACCCAAGAGAATGAGAACACATCAGAAACCCGACCCAGTGTCAATTTCCAGGATTTTTCCACCCTGCACACTTCGGCACTCACCTCACCTGCCTGGGAAAATTCTGCCCTAAATAAAAAAGATCCCGAGTGTGAGAACAAATTATATGGAATCTTAACATAAAGCATGGTCAACAAATGACAGCATTTGTACAGTGCTACCATTTCATAAGAGCAAATGCTAAAGGTTGCATGTCCAAGTAGTCATCTGGTTATTTTATATTGCTAAGTCACCAAGGAACTCATTATTTTAGATAGACTTTTTACAAAAAAATTCAAAATATTGCTTTTTAAATGCAATAATCATTACAATTGTGAAACAATTCTGCAGGTCCCACTTGCTGAGATAATTATAGATTAGACTTTTGATTAAAGTCTTGAACAATAAAAGGCTAATCATTCCTGAAATATTTCAACCAACCTAACACATTGTGTCACAAACATTAAACTAAAACAAAATAGTAAGCCCATTTCTGAGCTGCTTATACATTTTAACTTTTGTTAAGTTTAACTACATGCACATGTGTAAACTGTTTGGCATACGGCTCATAAGCATAAACAGTAGCTGTGCCACACTGACCTTTATGAGAGAACAATTATAAAATATAATGCAGTGGGAATGAGTTTTATTTTTTGAACACTACTCTTGCACTTTCTAATCATAAGATTTTTTTAAAATTTTGTACTCTTAAAACACACCATTTAATCACATCAGATATGCATTGTGTCATGTTTTATCAATGTGTATTTTAAATGCTAGAAGTTACTGTTGGTGATTAGCAGTTGAATACTTTTAAGCTCATGTGAAAGTCCACTGTCTGCAATTGTAATGGACATGTTAGCCAGTTTATTGTAAGTGTGCTAACTTTGTTAAAATAGCAGCCAGAGGAATTCAAAATGAAGATGTTAAGTGTTTGTCCACTAATATCACTAAGTAATTTCTAGGTTTATAAGTATTGTATGCTAAGTGATATGAATTATTGTCAGTATAAATATAAATTAAAACTTGCCAGTATTGGTGCTATTGAATATAGAAAACATATCCAAGAACTTAACAGAAGTTAATCATCACTAGGCCTATTATGCCAGACTTCAATTAGTCATAAGTGCAATGTATATGTATATCAAACATTTTTTATTGCTAACGGGCAACACAGATTTCTTTGTTAGTGCTATTTGCCTCATTATTTATTGAATTAGGTGTTGGTAGTCTATTTAAGGTATGAAAAAGTGGTCCAATATCTAATTGCTTTGACAGGTGTAGGCTAGTGAATTTAGTGTGTTTTCATCTGGAATGTTGGCCAATAACCTTCCTGCCATATAACTAACAATCATTGAATAGATGCAAGTAAAACAGAAGAAAAACACTATTGCATGAAATTTTAAAGCAATTATTATTATTATTGTTGTTTGTAAGGACTTTTATTTCAAAACACAATTTAATAACCCTCCTCGTGTTGTATTTTTAATTTCAAAACTGATTAAATTCCATTTGAAAACAGATCTTCAATAAGACACGTAGCAGCTGTTGAGAGTCTTGAAATGTTTGTTCTCTTTAAGCTTAAGTATTTTGAATTATTCAGCTGTGCATGTGCCAGAGACATTCCGCACTGGATGGAAATTCTCTAAATGTGGATTTTCTACTTGGGCGCAGAATAATAAAAAGCATGTGTGTTTTAAAAAGGGGTCACCTTAATGAGGAATGCAAGAAGTATAGAGTTACTTCTGTATCCCATTACAACATGTGCTAATATTTGCTAAACAAATTTTCTGAACATTTGTGCAAAACATCCAAAGATATTTTTTCAAGCAACCTGCTAATCCAGCAAAATGGAGATTCCATAGGGGAGTTTTTAAAGATAGTGAGCTAATCATATATTTGATTGCACATTTCCTGCGGTGACCCTGATTGTTCTGTGACCCAAATTAAAATTATCCCCCTTGACAGTCGTAATACTAAGCAATAAGATAAACTGGAAACAATTCATGTCACCTAAAGCTTTTTAACAAATCAATGCAACTATTTGTAATTGCTTGTTTCACAAGATTAAAAGTGTACAGACCTGACCTGTGTACTCAGTTTTGTGGCCAACATGACCTGTGCATTGGTCGTTAAACCAAACCACTTGTGATCAGCAATAATTTCCATCAAGAAATCCATATTACTAATATTTCTAGAATTTTAATGCAGTTAGAATTTATTGCTGATCAAATGCAGTTACCTAAATTGCTGTTACAAGGAGACAGTTTAACCAACATTATTAATTATGGGAGAATTTAATGTTTAAGTGCTGGCACTTGTATTGGTCATCTTTATGGTTGGGTCAGGAAAGTGTCAGAATGTGCTTGATAACTAGCCATTTCATCTGTTACAAAGGAATTTTCATATGATGTGTGATAAAAATGGGAACAATACCAAAAAATGATGACTTTGGGCTTGGCAGAGATCAACATCATCCTGAAAATGACAACACTGCAAATGGTGTGAACAACCAGCATTTTTATTGCATTTGAGAATGCTAATGTCAGTAATTAGTACTGACTACACACATGAATTTTTTTATTGTCTGCATCAACAGACATGGAATGATGGATTACACTGATGTAAGGAATGAGTTCCTGTATGCCTCTACAATAATCTCTTAACTGGCAGCAACAACGTTCAAAGCACCATGATAACACAATGTCCTCATTCTGTACCATTTTCCAAACAACCTTTAAGAAACAATCAGATTTTTATTCACTGGCTTTTGACAGTATAGAAGGCTGTGACTCTCATTCCTGACATTGAAGTTACCTGAATCATGGTACTTCGATCATGATAATGTATGCTTTTCTTACAGAAAAAGCATGTAACAAATTATCTTTACATCTTGGCACCTTGTAAAGTTCTTTTTTAAAAAAAAATATTCAACAGGTTGACATTCCCCAGTTTTAATAATCATTACTTCACTGCAACTGGCCCTGGAATTCATCATGCTAAGTATTCACGACAGCAGGAAGAGAAATGACTTTTTAAACTGTCTTCTCCAAATCCTTCAAACTTTTAAGACAGCTGCAGAGGGCAGTGGTTGGACCTTTGTAAGCGGGAAGTATCAAAACAGCCTAACACAAACAAAACTGTACAAAATGCTTCGTTCAATGGTAACTTAAAATTCTGTCAACTGTACTACAGTTAAAGCAAAAAAAAAGGGATTTTCTCCCAAATGTCAGCAAATAACTTCTGTTAGCAAGGGTTAATAAGTAAAATACATGTGCAGAACATTTTGCAGTTTCAATACATACAGTAGTTTTCAAAGCTTTCTTTTAATATAGTCAATACAAAGCAGTTGCACAAAAGCAAATGTGATTTAACAGACTTTTTTTTTGTTTTGTTTAAAAGAACAGTGTTTAAAAAGAAACAGAAAAGACAAAGGCTTGCACTGACACATTGGGATATTTATGTACAATGTAACAAACCCCCACCCTTTAGAAGCAACTGTATATCCAAACGGATATGGTGACAACGTTCAATCATTGAAATCCTGTACATAAAGAGCCTGAGGTTCAGAGTTGATTCTGCTGAAAGGCTGTGGCACCTGCTAGATATGCAAGCTCTAATTTTGCTAGTCTTTAGACTTAACATGCAAGACATACAACTAAGTGCAACTGAGTGAAATGTTTTATTTTTCATTCCCTAAAAGTTTGAACTGAGGTATGCGTACTAACAGTTTCTCATGCTGTTAACTTTAGTCATGTCTAGCTACACATGCTGAGAATGTACTAATCTAACCATCTTCTTATTCCCTCAAATACAGAGTTAACCAACAGGCCACTCAGTTTGAAAGCATGGGATCTCTTCTCATGATCCCATTTAGCTACTGCCTGCACATCCTCATGAAGCTGCCTGGAATGCCATTACAAATACATATTTCAAAAGACCACAGACTGCCCATTTAACAGAAAGTTGGATTAAGCTTAAAATAAACTGCTGTTACATCTCTTGTACCAAGCTTATGAGTGCTTTTGTATGAAGAATGCTGAAACAAAACTAAACAAATTTGAAGATGTGTGCCAAAGCAAACTAAAAACAATTAACCTTGGCACAACAAAGGATACTGTCTCCAAACAAAAGTGGCACACTATCTTTCAAATACAGCCTCCATTATGAGCATTATCCTAAAACACTATTATGTGGTCCAGTTCCATCATGGAAGCTATTCCTTTTCTCTCTGTATTACCATTGGAATCTTGCATCTTCACTTTTTATATTACTTCAGTCTGCACAGAAAGGAGCTACATTCACCTTCCCTTGATGGAATGCTCCCTTTTTTGTGGCCTCGGTGATATAGTTCCCTGGTTTGGTCTCCAATTAAATCTTCCTGCAGTGAGCAAACTTTGTCATTATAGGAAAGAGAAAGCTGAATTTTCAGAGATAATACCTTTGGTTCAAACATCCACCTGGCCTGTTGCAGAAACTGTTAAAAGGAGACTTTAACATCACAGGTTACTGTCTGTGCATCAGTCTATTTTTAGCCATTTCCCCCTCTCGATTCTGGTACCTCCTTTGATCAACAATAAGAGGATATTTGGCTTCATCAGATAAAGCATCAAACAGAGAACATATAATTTACCTTTTAGATCATCTTTGGTAATCTCAGAAAAATTATCTGATTTTAAAAAAAGTTAAAATAAATAAAGCTCTGAAAGCTTCTTCAACTGCCAACCTATATAGTCCTAAATAAATACATGATGGGGGTGACAGAAAAGTGACCAGTTGCAGTCTTGAAACAGGAAAGATGTTGAGTGTTTTGGAAAAGAATTCAATGACCTATATTAACAGAATTACTTTCTGTAAGTAAAGTTTGCTTCAGGATCACTATAAGCTTGCAAGATAAGCTCTAGTGAGAAGTTCTATTTTGTCATCTATTGTGAAGTTTTCTAAGTTTGCTGAAATAACAAATCTCTACCTATAGAGCTACTTAACACAGCACTGGACATAAATCTTAACTGAAAAGCTTAACTGCAGTGGAAATTATTATTTGTACAGACAAAATTTTCCATGTTCTACTTTCTTTGACTCAACTCCTGAGTCTCCTTACTACTTGCTGAAGCTGAACAACAGGAATAATTCTATGGTGCATATGCAGGAGAGGGCTAGTTACTAAATGTCATTTTTTTTTCTGTCAATCTGTCCCCTTGTTTCATTACTGCAGCCTTCCTAAAAGTGAACCTTTCTCTGGAGTCGTGAAACATTGACTCCGCCAGTTGATGCTAAAGGTCGGGCCTGCTGATTGCTGACTGAAAGCAAATGAAACAAGCAGTATTGTTAGACTGTACATAGAATAAAAACTGGCCTGAGGTTTTTTTTAAAAAAAAGATTTCAATGAAGTTAAGGGGAACGAATGACAGAAAAACTACTGTGTGTGTTACAAATTGATGTCAGGCATTTTGTCCCATTGGTTAAAAAAAACTTAACATTCAACCACTACTGCTGAACATAGAGCTTAATGAGGTCCTCCAGAGGCCTGTGGCCTACAATTATAAAACTGCTTGGGTGCAGCAGAAGCAAACAGTGATACAATAAAATTTCGGCTAATTATTTTTCACAAATTATTTCCCTTCTCCTCTGCCCCATGGAAACAAATGTGGATTAAAGGCAGTGATATTAAAACAATCCACTTCCAGTACTGTGCAAATCAGTTTTAGCCTCAGTCTTCCATCTGAATATGAGAGTTCTGGGAAGAGCTCTACCTGCAGTTTGAACTATGAACAGTTTTGATCAGACCCATGAGCCCAACTTGGCAGGACTGCAGTCCAAAATCTGCTGCAAAGTCTATGTTATGACTGTACAATTCAGTAATTTTCAACACTGATGTTGACTTCGGGAGAGGAAAATCCCAAGTACCAAACAAGTCCATCCAATGTATGTAGAATACAAATTCCATTTTTCCAACAAAAAGTAGAAAAAAATCAGAAACATTCCCCAATGGGATTCTTAATGGCACTAAAAGTCATTTAAAACATTTCATTACTTTGTCAAAAAGGGGCTGAAAATTCCTCCAAACTTCCACATCATGGAGAGTTTTCACAGTTAAGTCTGACAAGCTTTCTTTTTCTTTTAATCTTCATCTCAGGAAAAATTGGGAAACATGCTCATTCCATGTCTTCATTCCCTGGGTCCTCTTCAAACTCTCTGTCATTGTCCAGCTCCGGACTATGATTTGCTGTTGTCACTAAAGACAGGGGACCTTCCATCTCTTCTGGGTCCACTGGCTCTTCTTTAACATGGATAGGATACCTATAACAAAACCATTTTAAAGTTAGACAGCAAAGGGACATGTATAACTGAATAGGAAAGTAATTTTCACAAATTTTTTTTTTAAAGATTGCATCTAAGTAAGAGCCCATGAAACTATCTATAAAGCTGAAAACAAAAATTTTCATATTAACTAAAATGATTTTTCAAAGTAATAAAACAATAGATTTACAACATTCAGAAAACATAAATGAGAATAAGTACAACAAGGCATCTGTTTGTCAAGCACCTTGTGGAGGCTGATCACTGAACACTGAGTGTACTGCTGCTCTAGTTAACATGCAGAACCTGTGAGCCTTCTCTCTAGAGGATGACCCTGAGTGAGGTTCTATCATTAATCAACTTCAACCAAACACAGCAACTAGACACCATGATACATGTTTTAAACTCCAAATTAATGCATATTTTTACAAACTGTCAATAATGGAAGAAAAGCACTGCCAGGAAACATAGGCTGAGGGGAAAAAGCCTGCTAAACACAACAGTGTGATAAGAAACTGCATTCCTAACGAGAATAATAATGCTGTCAGTTGTAAACAAGGCAGAACATGATCCCAGCCCTTGGACTGGGCAAGGGATGCACTAAGGAGATGAGATCTGCCAAATTCTCATTACTGAATAGCACATGAATAACCCATGGGGGGAATGTGGGTTGATTTTATGAAACCACAGTGATAACAATTGAAAAATATCTTGTGTAAATCACATTTACAACAATCTAGTCAGAAACACAAATAGATTTTGGGGTGGCTTTGTCAGGAAGCTCATGTAAACATGCCAGTGAGCAAACAGTGCCTTCCTGAGTGACCAGAGTTAAAAAAAGGCAGTGTGTTCAAATAATTTTGTTTCTTTTGCTTAACTATCATGCACTGAAACAGGAAGTAAAGTGGAAAAGCAGAGAACGCCCTTACTGCTTTCAAAACAATTCACTTTTTAAAGGCATTCATTGCTTTTTCTTTTTTAAAAAAAAGCAGCAGTAAATTTGACCAGGTCTCCCTCCCACAAACCCCTGTTGACTGACTTCCACCACCCACAGACCATGTTGTTCCTCAATTCCTGTAATAATAACAGCCACTCCAGGACTATATTTTCAATTATCTGCTGCGTTATAATCATTCATTTGTTTCTTCAGTCTAAGAAGGGAATGACTTTCAATGAAACTCCCTGTTTGGAGGTACACTGTGCTTCACCATTGCGCACGACATGCCAGTTTGCTTTGTAGCTCACTTTGGAACATGTCAGGATGAAAGTGCTATCCTGGAGCAGTAATTATTCTACTGCATGTATACTTTCCAGTATTTCAAATAAAACAAAAGCTTCAGTGGTTTGTAGCCACAATGAGAAAATATCTCAATTGACAAAACCTACTTTGTTACTGATGGGTTTGAAGAAGAATGCAAAGCTTTTAACAGCACGTGAGGGGGTTTTAAAGAGTGCTGCAACACCAGCAAGTGGTTTGACATAACTTTTGCTGTGTTCAAATTCTTCACACACTTCACCTGTGTATTTTTCACATTAGGTACAAAACAATGTTGATTTTATCTAAGCTACTGTTCATGCACAACATACCAGATGTGACAGTAAACAACACAGACACAGTTTAAAGAACATGTGCTTCTGCAAAATGCTAACTACTATCTAATGCCTGATAAGTTATGCAATATACAATAACTCTACAGGAAAGCTAAGTTTGTACACTGGACACAATCACTCAACTTTACTGCATCAAGGATATCATTAAAGACTAATTTTAAATTTGAATGTAGTTGTTGGATTAATTTCTGCACAGTATTTAAATCATATGATGTAAAGCAGATGTATAAGATGTAACAAACCACACCAATTAATCATATAATCTAATCTCATACACATAGCAACTTCCTCTTATACTGGCAGTTTTAAAGATTATGTTAAAATGCATTTTTCCAGAGTCAGCTGGGGGAATTTGCTCAATAATCCCCATAAATACTGAACATCCAGAGGGACCGCACATCCACCCATCCTGCCTTACCCTTCCTGCTCCAGCATTCTGCCCTCAACACCATCCATACTTAGCATGGACAGCAATCTCCCATTACTTCATACTGTTATATATGCGCTCATTATACTGCCGTCTGGTACTATAATGCTCCTATTAATTTTCCTTTTGATATTTTAAGAGTGATCTATAAATCATGTAGCCTTTCATATGAGCCACCATTAATGTCTGGCAATGATGCTGTCTGCAGCATATTATTTTAAGCTTATAATGTAAGCAAGTGAATGAGCGGTTTTATTCTGCAGAATTTATTACAACTTTTAGGTTTACAGTGGCTACAGGCAAAATTATTCAACACCTTTGTTTGAATGCTCGTTTTGTTATCAGCATCATTTGCTATGCAAAATGATGCAAAGGATTGTACTCTAACCAAGTTATATTAAAAAATAAAAAAAGGCTTTGCTGTAGGCCGCTTTGGATCTAATCATCCCACTTTTGAATTTGTGTACTCAACCTTGTGTGAATGGTTATTTTTCAAAAAGATCACAGGAGCTGTAACTGTGGAACACACGCACAAAGTACTCATTACAGAGTGGCACATGCTAACACGACAGTTGTTCATCTTCTGTCAAGTTCAACGGTTTTTGTTTATGTGACTACCTCTAGATGCATGACACATTTCAAAGAATACTACAGCATAGCGTAAAATAATCTGAGCTTTTCCCAACTTGGTTTGAGCTTGAGATCACCTACAAGCAGTATTGGGAAGGAGATTAATAAAGAAAAAACATTTGCTTGTATTTTCCGACATTCATTCACTGTTCTGTGGTGGCTGCAATAACAAAAGATTATGATGTCTAGTAAAGGCATTAATGCTAGGCAATGAATGTGATTATAGAACGAATAGCCAGGGCTAGTGATCTGGACTGACGCTTAACAATGATGGGTAGTGTTGCAATAAAAAAAGCGCAGGCAATGTTAGCACTTTGATTTCCAGCAGAACAGGCAAAGTTTTTATTTTTTATTTAGAGATACAGCACTGAAACAGGCCCTTCGGCCCACCGAGCCTGTGCCGACCATTAACCACCCATTTATACTAATCCTACACTAATCCCATATTCCTACCACATCCCCACCTGTCCCTATATTCCCCTACCACCTACCTATACTAGGGGCAATTTATAATGGCCAATTTACCTATCAACCTGCAAGTCTTTGGCTGTGGGAGGAAACCGGAGCACCCGGAGAAAACCCACGCGGTCACAGGGAGAACTTGCAAACTCCGCACAGGCAGTACCCAGAACTGAACCCGAGTCGCTGGAGCTGTGAGGCTGCGGTGCTAACCACTGCACCACTGTGCCGTCCTTTATTTATAGATCACTTGAAAAACAAAATTAAAAATCCAACAGGTGTTTCTTGGTGTTTCTCGCTACAGTTAAAATCTAGCACAAATCGCATACCTGATAGCTGGCTTCTAATCATGTTCACTTCTAAGACATTGAATGCCATACACCATTTCTTGCATTATCTTTAGTTATTACAGTCACGGTAGGGAAATAACAAAAAATAATCATTTAACATTCATACAAATGTCATTTGTAGAAAATAAAACTTTCCTGACAGCATTTGCAAACCTCAGCACTAAAGCATGTTGGGTTTGTTTCTACAAACAGGTGTGCTTTATTTTTCAAAGCATTTTGTATTGGGTGGTGCACTGTGTTAGAACACCCAACAAAGCTATGCCAAGGGTGTGGTAGGATATGGTTTTGTACTTGGAAGTTCCCCACATACTGGCTTCCTGATCTCAATTGCGTTGTCAGGGGAGTTGGTGAATGGAGGTCAAGGCCTTCCTCACAAAGGGCGAGGAACAATTATCAGCCAAGCCACATTAATACACTTTCTAGTGGTCATTTATGTGACACATCAGCAGAGATCTGGGGAAGGTTTCTTGATTCCATTCTACTGATCTCAGAAATAGGACCTACAGACTGAAAACCTAAAGAAGGGGTGCAAAATAAATGTAAAATGTGCCTTGATTTTAAGTGGTGCATCCAGAAATGTACTGGCAGTGCATCTTTCCTTTTAAATCTATGTTTTAATTGTTAGCAGCCATAAAATAGTATATCATTAGATATATGTTTTAACTTCTGCTGATGTTAGAAGTTTCCTTGGTAAATTTCCATGGAACACATCTAGTAAATGCAAATTCTACATTCATAAAAAAGTAAACCTGTGCTCTGTGGGCTATGACCTATGATATGGGACACATTTGCACCAGCAGCTGTTGGAACTGGACCACCCAGACTTAACAATTGTTCCCAATTATTTGGAATAGACCTAATTTTAAGGAGTCCACAGTTGTGACTTGATGGGCTGAATTTTACTAGCCCTCCAGCATCTGGGGTCATGGTGGGGGGGCCCAGATATTTCTTACGAGAGAGGCCTGCCACAACCCCAGATGCCGAGAAGGCCCCGCTGCATTTTACTGGCAGCGAGGCCTCGTTGTGGCCCACCCGCCGCTTGGCGGCGGGGCCTTCTTTTGCCTAATATAATCTATGCTAGTACATGTTAATTAATTTACCTGGGCCAGGCGGCCGTCCCACGCCGATATTCCAGCCGGTGGCCAGAAGTCCCGCGTCTTCCAATCTCCGTTTGGGGATTCAAGGCCAGACACTGGTGGGGAGTGGGGAGGAGTTTAATTTTCAGGTCGGGGGGTGGGGGGGGGGGCAGTCGGAGGAAACTTACTCCATTGGCTGAGGGGATGATGGGAAGGGGTTGAAGGGCAGAGAACATAAAGTTTGAGGTGAAAGGTTGGGACTGGCAAAAATGATTTTTCGGGGCGAGAGAGGGAAATAAATTTATTGCTTTATGATTGGGTGGAGTGGAAGAGGGGCTTTGATCTGTACTTTAATGCTTTTATATAAATTAAAGGTAATGGTCACCTTAAAAATTAAAATTGCCAGTAACGGCTTGCAGCCCTTTAAAAATGGCACCGGTGCCTGCACAGTGGCGCTGGACGGCATTGCCAGGGACAGAGCGGCGGCCCCCTCTACGTCATTGGAGTGGCCGCTCTGCTCCCTCCATTTAAATGAGCCCCCGTGCAAAATATTGCCGGGGCTCAGCGATGGCGGATTTGCGCAGGCACAAAAAATTCAGCCCGATGAGTCTCCTGCCACATTTGCTTCACTGGCTGAAAACAATGATTGGTCCTGTAGTGTTTCACTGATACAGTCAGCCATGATTGGAATCTGTAAAGATGACAAAATAATTGCCTTCTGTTTGAAGGGTCTTGCAGACTTAAAAATATATAAAATGTATACATATTTAAGACAGCCTGCCAAAAATAAAAATAAAAATTGACTTTGCCATCCCCGCTGAGGGAAAATCTAGCAGACTAACACTGACTGGGCCTAATAGAACCAGATGTATAGGATTCTGAGCAATGGCATACCCTTAGATCTAAAATAATAGTGAAGATGTCAAAGAAATTCTGGTCACCAGAGAGCAACATTTTTAAAGTAATTAAAAAGTTATTTTTTTTATCACTGGTGTAAATAAAATGATGAACACTATGCTCACAGTTTGGGGAAAAATAATTTTGATAAGCACTTAAGCATCTGCCATTTAAGTTTATGAGAGTACATCTTCCTTATTTAACTCAGCGATTTACTAGTGCTGTCTGACAGAGCTTAGTAGGTGATTTTTGACGATAAATGCAGCTCAAGCTTTTCAATGGCCTAGTAAAGCACTGAGCTACACTGATCAGAAGATCCTGGTTCAATTAGATGAATTAAACTACAGTAGCCTTTGTGGTGCTACTATTGACCTCAGTACCTTTGGAGTACAGAAAAAAAGAAATTAAGCCAGGATTCTCACTTCTAATTACTACCCAGTGACCCCTGCTGAAAAGTGCATATGTGTGTGGATGTCAGGTGAGAACATGATTGGGATAGACTATGATGGCCTCAACATCCAGATCCACACATGGTTGGAGTCAAACCTAGGACAAAGGAAGATGGTTGTAGTTTATGGAGGCCAATCGTCTCAGCCCCAGGAAACTGCTGCCGGAGTTCCTCAAGGTAGTATCCTAGGCCCATACATCTTCAGCTGCTTCATCAATGACCTTCCCTCCATCATAAGGTCAGAAATGGGGATATTCGCTGATGATTGCACAATGTTCAGTACCATTCATAATTCCTCAGATACTGAAGCAGTATGTGTCCATATGCGGAAAGACCTGGATGGCGCTCAGGCTTGGGCTGATAAGTGACAACTAACATTTGCGCCACAAAGGTGCCAGGCAATGACGATCTCCAACAAGAGAAAATCTAGCCATCTCCCCATGACATTTAATGGCATCCCATCCACCACCTTAAACATTCACTCCCTCCACCACCGACGCACACTGGCAGCAGTGTGTAACATATACAAGATACAATGCAGCAACTCACCATGCCTCCTTCAACAGCACCTTCCCATCCTGCAACCGCTTCCACCTAGAAGGATAAGGGCAGCAGACACATGGGAATACCACCACCTACAAGTTCCTCTCCAAGCCACACACCAACCTGACTTGAAAATATTTTGCTGTTCTTTCACTGTCGCTGGATCAAAATCCTGACACTTCCTCTCTAACAGCACTGTGGGTGTACCCGCACCAGGTGAACTGTAATGATTCAAGTTGGCAGCTCACTACCACCTTCTCAAGGGTAATTAGGGATAGGCAACAAATGCTGGCCTTGCCAAGAGATGCCCACATCCCACGGAATGAATAAAAAAAATGGTTACTTGCGTGAAGTAGCTGAGGCAGTGTGCTCTAGCATTCAGCACCTTCAGCAGCTCACCATCAGCTTCTCAAGAGCAATTAGGGATAAGCAACAAATGCTGGTCTTGCCAGCGACGCCCACATCCCACAGAATGAATAAAAAAAAGGTTACTTGAGTGAAGTAGCTGAGGCAGTGTGCTCTAGCATTCAGCACCTTCAGCAGACAATGGAAGAAAACTGGAAATAAACATCTGATTTTGGCTCAACTGCACAGACCAATATACTCCCAGTCAGATGCTGAGTTACAACAGAAAATGCTGGAAATACTCAGCAGCTCTGGCAGCATATGTGGAGAGAGAAACAGATGCTGAGTCACTTGGTATACCCAGCATTGCTTAGATGCCTTAGCACAGACAACATTTAATTACTAAGCACAGGTGTCCACTAAGAACCTTTGCAGAAATGTCAACAAAACTCTGAAGAGTAGCGATGAAGGTTTGAACATTTAATATCTTGAAATTTTGATGTTGTACAAAAATGGATAAAGGGTCGTAGACAAAGTGAGAAAATGGTTTCAAACTAACAAATTGTCAGTTCCTCGCAGCAAAGCCCATTGATACCACAATCTTGACCAACCTGCAGAAGATTATTGAAAAAAAAACTATTCAGGCAAAGAGAAAACCAGAAAGAAATGCTTCAATACTCACATAGTTCGCAGTGGGGAACGTCCTGGACTGCTGTCACTCTCATTGCTATTTGAATGCTCCACTGCACCATTTAGCTCCTCATGGATAGCACCCACCATGGTGGCTACAGTGGGATTTCCCATGGAAGCCGTAGTGTATAGAGGTATGTTATTCTCAGTCATTGAAGCCTATGAAGCAGACAATGAAAATGAGCTTAAAAACTGATTCAACTGAATCTGATAATTTCTCTGACACTTTAGAATTATTTTTCAGAACAATTGAGACTCCTCAGGCCTAAATGCATTCATACGCTAATATTGCTTGCAGTAATTTCCAGGCATTTAAAATAAATGGGTTAACACCTCCATTGCAATGGTGCGGAAATAAATCTTACAAATATGTTGTGCTTGTGTACACTGATTCTTCTTTATTTTGAGGCTACTGAGTTTTTAACCACGTAGCCAATAAATTCTCCTCTAAATCATGCTTTTGTTGAGAAGGCAGTGAAGAGACATTTTTGAACTAATTTACAACATTCATGACGGTAAAGGCCTGCTTGGGTCTGGAAAAAAAACCTGACCGGAACCCAACAGAACCACATCGGACCCGAGCCCGACCCAGCCCGTGTCCTTCCATTTTTTCCCACACCCGACCTGACCCGACCACCGGAATGTTCACTTTCTCCAGTTGACAGCATTTGTTTTACATCCATAGTGCACTCACTGTACTTACCACTTTTGCATGGATGGAATGGAAGGAAGCTGCAGCATGAGCGTGATGACGTAACAGAGACGCTCACTCGCTCACTGCGCAGACCCAGAGTCTGTGGAGTCCTGATGCACATTTCCCTCTTTGATGTCCTGGACTCCCAGCTCAGACAGGCTTTTCAAATCTTGACGCTTACTTACTCAACTTCCCTTTTCCTCCCAGCAGAGCAAAAGGTAGTACTGTATGTATCTGACCTGGACCTGACCTGAGCCTGAAAGCCAGACTCAGAAGAGCGACCCAACCCGAACCCGACACATGTTGCGGGTCCCGTCGGCTTTGGGTCAGGTCGTTATGTAACGGTATCTATGCAGATTGCAGGATTTGGCCAAATAGAAGGCATTGGGTGAGAAATTGGGATCATTTCCACCCATTTTCTGGGTGCTACGAGTGCCCTTATAACTTCAAATTGGTGTCTGCACCATATGCGCACACTTGTGGGGTGAATCGCGCTTGATGCCATCTGGATGAGGGCTTAAGCTCGGGCACTCAGTGAATGTGCGCTACAAGTATGTACAGAAGGCAGGTCATGATGTCAATCAGCATGCAATGGTGATTTGATGCCAGTGGTGCCATTTTGGAGCTCAATGCTCCAGCCAACACCCCGTTTTAACCTTAAACAGTTAAACATGTGTTCAACAGCTGGAATGACACCCCACTGGCGCTATTTAAGCAGAACTTTGCTAGTTCTGAAGAAGGGTCACTGACTTGAAACGTTAACTCTGCTTCTCTGTCCACAGATGCTGCCAGACCTGCTGAGTATTTCCAGCATTTCTTGTTTTTATTTACTTACAGATTAGTTGCTGGTTGATTTTTGTCTGGCTGTTGTTTCGATTCTACAAGTGTTTGATGCTTTCTACAGTTGTTTAAAGTTGCAAAGGTGTACATGGAGTGGTGTGACAGGTGCAGGAATTTTGACAGACTTCAAGGGTTTTGCACAAGCCAATTACTGCGAGACATGGGTGCACAAGTAGTCATTCCCCTTGGAATTCAGCAAGACTTGCAGAATGATCAGATGATCAGAAGCCAAGCAGAGCTGGACAAGCTGCTGGAAGAGGGAGGAAGAGGATGGGTAGAAGGGCTCTCACCGGGAGGCTATATCCACCCAAGGAGCAATTCTCCAGCCTGAACCCAGCGAAGAACAATTTGTGAGATGTCTGCATTTTAGTTAGGATGTTCTCACTGAAATCTGGCACTTGCTACAGTCACCACTGCAACCTCAGAGCAGGGCAAGGACCGCATTATCAGTGCATGTGAAGGTGACTGTCATGATGAACTTTTATACGCCTGGCTCCTTCCAGGCTGCAGCTGGCGATACTTGCATCATCTCACTATTTGCTATACACTGTTACATAGGGAAAGTTGCTGAGGCTCTCTATTCAAAGAAACTAACTACATTTCATTCTCTCGTCAGAGAGCAAGCAGGCAGAATAAGCACGCGGCTGCTCTATAATTGCAGGCCTCTCCCTGTTGCAGGTTGCAATTGACCGTACACACATCATCTTGCTGAGTCGCATATTAGCTCTGCCCTATCCTGGAACTGAAAGGGATTCCACTCCCTCAAAGTCCAGTTGGTTTCTCACCATAGGCAGTAAATCATGTCGGTCCATACCCGGTATCCTGGTAGCAGTCTTGATTCCTTCATTTGGTACCAGCACTGAGCCAGTGGCATTTGAGCCAACACGACAAATAAAAGGGTGGCTACTGGGTGACAAGGGATATCTGCTGATGATATAGCTGATGACTTTGGTGCATAACCTACATACATTTGTGCAGCATGAAAACATGCTGCTACACGAAATGTGATAGAGCAGACTGTCAGCTTGCTGAAACAATGCTTCTTCTGCTTGGTCAACTCTGGAGAAGCCCAGCAGTACTTGGCAGAGCGGGTGTGAGTATGGTGATGTGCTGTTTTCTGCACAACCTTGCCATTATGAGCGGACAGCCTGTGTTACTAGCTCTATGAAGACCATCTCAGGGATAGGAGCATGGAGGAGGAACAGGAGGAGCAGGAAGGGGAAGGTGAAGAAGAAAAGAAGAGGCAACCTGGACAGCCCCTTTCTGGCTTGGCTGTCCATAAAGAACTCATCTGAGTGCGATACCAATAACCACAACCCCAACGGTCCCACACTTGACCTTCTCTCTGTCACTGACCATCACAAATCACAAAACCCGCTTGGCTCCAATACAAAAATAAAAGCCACCACAAAATAAACATTCCAAATTTACAAATGATATCAGGCCATATTGCATATAAATGTCAATTAATCACCCTTGCCTTGCCTTCCGCGTGCCTTTGCCTGCCCTAGTGCTCCAATGCAGTGCTATCCAGTGGCTGATGGAAGGCTGCTGATCTTCTGTGAAGGAGACTGCAGATGCTTTTGGAGTCTGACCTCGAAGAGGTCTGCCTACAAGGCCCGGCTGCAACTGCACCATCTTGGCAATGTCGACAGCAGTCTGGCTGATGAAAGGCCACAGAACTGAAACGTTAACACTTGTTTCTTTCCCCACAAATGCTGCCAGACCTGCTGATTGTTTCCAGCATTTTCTGTTTTTAGTTATTACAGCAGTTTGGGCTGGCTGGCTGACAGGCAACAGTAAAGGCACTGGTGGAATGGCCAGGGAGAGGATGAATGCTATCATTCTGAGAGAAAGGACAGCAGGTTTGTGCTCCATGGGACCACTGCCACTCTCTTGGGGTTGGAACCTCAGCAATCCAAGTAATCTGTTGGAGGACTAATGTCTGGTCTGCTATGACACCCTGAAAACGCCTTTGTACACTGTAATCCACGGCCATGAGGGCAGAAGTCGTATCGTAACAAGGTGGCCTTGCATTGCATCAGTCTGAGTTTCCACTGCAGCACTCAGACATTGGGTGACTTCTGCTTGTGGTGCAATGGAGGCCATCAGACATGGCATCATGGTTGGGTCCACAACTGTGCGAATGGATTGGAGGTCACTTCCATACTGGAAAGGAAGTGTCTCAAGCTCTGTACAAGCCCTATGCTGGACTCCTCCATGCTCCTCGACTCTGACCGCAGACTTTCTGTCAGGCTTCCCTATGCATCAAGCAGTTTGTTGTGCATACCAATTAGTGTTCTTCTGTATGCTGCTGCATCGAAGTGCTCATCTGAGTCCTTTGTAGCAAAACTTGGGCTGGATTTTATGGGACCCCTGAGGCAAGGTTGGAGGTAGGGAGCCCATAGAATCATGACAGTGGCAGGGGAAGGGGGGGGGGGGGGGGGGGGGGGGGGGTGCTGGCAGAGGGCCCATTCCCGTCCAGAAGCCAATTGAGGCCCTTAAGTGGAATCTAACCTGGGGCAGGGGATGCCTCCGCCATGTGGAGATGGTGCCTTGTAAAACAAGGATCCCTCCCTGTGGGCTTGTGGGAGTGGGGGGGGTTTCCTCCTCCGTGGGCAATCTGTGACTTACGGAGGGCCCCAGCCGTGAAACAATGCACCTCCCAGGATCCCCTTCCCTCTGGGCTTTACGAACACATCCCCAACCTCCCTCGCCTTGATTTGCGAACTGGCTCTGATGTCCCCGCCTCACTTGGCCCGGGTCCAAGGCCTCTGCAATACTGGCAGTCGCCACCGCTCCCAGTGGTATTGCCGATACTGCTAAGCTGCTAGCCCTGTGATTAGCAGACAGCTCTTGGAGGTGGGAACCCCGTCTTTAAAGGGATGGGGATCCCGGCACAGGTCACTTAAGCTTCAAAACACTGGAAAATTGCTCTGAGGGCGGGGACATGAAAAGGCCAAGGCAGTGCTCCCCCCGTCATTTTGACCCAGTGCTGGGAGCCCTGCCTCCTCCATAAAATACAGCTCCTTGTGTGCGACCTTGCCTTCCAAGGAGCTAGCACCTGCACTAGCCTTGCTCCCTGTCCTGTTTGTAGCCCACTCATGCCGGGTGTCTCACCACATGCAGATCCCATCTCTAAATTTATCCCTCTTAAGACAGGCGGTGTTAGTATCTGAGCTGGTGGCTGCGAGTGTGAAATCAAGTGAGTGTGGCTTTATCATCACTGGCTTCTTGTTGTTTCTTCACTGCTTGGTCAGTTTGCACTTCTTGGATATCTGAAAGAACAAAGGCACAAGGGTAAGGTTGTGGTTTGGTGAAGGGGAAGAGCAAGAGGTGTATGCTTATACCATCTGCAGCTTGCATATTAGAAACAAGTGTGGGAAGAGGAGGAGGTGGGATGTCAGAAGGAGGGTTAGATATAAGGATATGGTTATCTTCCATGGTTTCTGCCCCACCATTGGCCACGGCCTCAGCAATGGCTGTCCCAATAATGACCAGCACCATCTACTCATTGGGGGTTAAGACATGAAGGCATGCGTGTCCCCCTCCAGTTAGCTCCTGCTCCCTGTGGTTGTGCGCCACCTGCTCCTGCAAGAGAAGGAAGCGTGTCAATGAGTTTTGTGCAATCTGTTTGGATGATGTGGCTGTCACAGTTGAATAGCTGGCAATGTGTGCAAGCTGTTTGGTGTGGGTGTGATGCTTGCAGGATGCTAATTGTGTGAGGGTGTGATGGAGCATATGAATGTCAGGTATGAGTCTTGGCTGATGGGAATTGTTTGTATATGAGTGATGGGAGTGTGGTGACTTGTGCAGGGTCTGAGGCCAGTTGATCAGTTATGGCATTTGAAGATGCATTCACTGACCTTGTCGCTCGTGTGAGATTATGGAATTTCTTACGGCACGGCATCTATGTTGTAGTGGCTCGACTCCTGGCATTGACCTCCATAGCTATCTGTTCCCACTGCCTTCTAAACATCTGTCTGGAGGGCCTCCTGCAAATACAGGACATCTCTTCTCCTTTCCATCTCCTCCACCAAGGCCTCCAGTGCAGTGTCTGAATGCCCTGGAGCCCACTCACTCCCCTGTTGTTCCATTCTTCACTCTTTCCCAGGTCAGATTCACTTCCTCAACAGCTGCCACCACCTGCTCTAGCCACAATGCACCTCCCCTTTAAGAGGTGCAGGCTCACATTAAGTGGTGCTAGCCACTCACAGTATTAGCCCCCTGCTAATGGGTCTGGCCAATTAACCGTGTGGTTAGCACTGGCTGGACACTGAAATCACTGAAATGAGCAGGCAGCACTAAGTTGGTGCGCTGGCTGCATTGCAATCAGCGGCACATGTTAATTGTGCGTCACGACCCCCATCTCCGTTTTTGGCGGCTATCAAATTTAGCCTCCATATTCTACTCAAATTACTCACAACCCCAGGTTCTCACCTCTGTGGCAAGTTTCTTACAATATTGCTTTATTTCTGTTGCAAGGGAGGGCATATGTTTGAGTCCTATTCCTACATGATTTGAGCCACTTATTCGAATTACAGGACTGTCTGCTGTTTTAATTGAGGATATATACATTTCTATAACTTAAATAAAATCATAAGTTACCAAGTTCAGATTCTCAGCTTTGTTTACAATGTAGATTTGGTACTTAGGCAATTCTGAGGGGGACGGCAAGATTAACAATTTAAAAATCCCTGCACCAGCAATGAAATACCTACACAGGGGAATTGCAAACTCACTGTGCTTCCACTTGTGCTAAGCCAGAATACAGTAAAGTCTGGTGGCCATAATTCAGCAAAGGAGATCCATTTTTCAGGACATGGGTTTTGCTGTTTGACTGTTTTTCTAAAAAAGTAGATGCATGTAAACAGTGTTGGAATATTGCTATAAATTGTTCAGGGACTCATCATCTGCATTTAGCATTGCTGAGGCCACCTCCTTTCCAAAAATGCTTTCAAGAAAATTAGTGCTAAGTAAAGCAAAAATCAATTTTTTACTTGTTCAGACTTTTTTTTAAAAGGCCAATAGCAAACAATTCAAAGGATTACTGGGAAGGACTGAAACAGAAGGGGCATACATAAATATTAATTTCTGACCTCCATGCCAGATCTGGTTAATAGTTAAATAAATAGGACCATTTTAACATAATGCTACAGAACTTATGGAGTGAGTAACGATTATGAATTTTTTGAGGTGCGATAGCCATTGGCAGATATCTCTGTGAAGCAGTAGGATGGGAGTAGTGAAGAAAGCATAGGGGGAAAACACTCGCAAAAGAAATGAGGCTGGACAAGGCATCTACCACAATCATCAAATACCTGGGCATGATGAAGCTCAATAGGGAGGCTTTGACTCAAGTTTGTCAGTTAGTCCAAGAAGACATGTAAGGACACTCAACCATTTGCAGTGTAGTACTAATGACAGTGAAGATTACCACTTCCCTCGACTTTTATCCCATGGGGGTATTCCCGGCATCCACTAGGTACATCCTTCATAGCTGCTTTTTCAGTACCTGCTTCACTAGGGATGTAACTGAAGCCCTGTAACTTGAGGTACTTAACTGCATGCACATCAGGAGTGACCATTACTAACAGCAGCAATAGAGGTATGTTTAGCTTTCCAATTCAAGCCTCTTCAAGGGTGCAGGGTATCAATGGCTATGCATGTAGCAATTCACATGCTTGCCAAAAATCCTGTTTAAACAGGAGCGACTATTGTATTATCAATGTGCATATGATATGCAACCCATGGCAGAGAATAAGGCATGTCACATTGCACTCTTCCTAGGAGAGGAAAACAGAGAGAGGCACACTCTAAGACTTTTAAGGTGCTAAAACTGCAGGTGTTTGAAATGGTCAATGGAGTTCTTGCGATATGTCTAGAAGAGGTCTATAAAATACCAGCAACAGGCTCCAAGCAACCACTAGTTGTTGAATGCAAACACAGTCGTGCTAAGTGTGTGAAACATTCAGGACTAGTTTTTCCAAAGAGTTCTGCTATTGGGCATCAGTACTTTTATCCAAAGGCTGTGTATGTTCTATTAACTTTACTTTTGAACAACTAACTTCTTAATGAATTATTGAAAAAGTCTGCAAGAAATTTTAAAATAAATACATTTTATTTAGCATTTGAATGCTTGCAACCAATAAATGTTCAAAGCATTTTTTGTTCAAATTACACCATGGCCCAAATTCTGCTCTCTCTATTGAAATATTCAGCAGCAACAGGGATGTAGCGAGACCAAAATTACAAAAGAACACGCACCATTGACTTAATGCCCAAGGCCAGCTTGCTGCCCTCAGTGAGGGAGCCTTGATTTAGCTGGCCACTGGAAAGAAGCAGGAGCATCATTATGCAAGGCAAACGCAGATTCTATGACGTTGTTAAGAGTCTGGTGCCATTTTGATACAATTCAGTGACACTGTGCTGGTTATGGGCAGTACAGGCTGGAAACAGCCATTTCTGGCACTATTTGAAACAACACATGTCTGTAATTAGACAGAATGTGGAAATATTGTTTGGAGACATCTCTGATTGCATTGAGCCAGGTGTGAAGGGGATAGCTCATGTCGCCATGCAGCCAAACTTCGACTTCTGTGCTGGGTCAACACGGGGCGGGGGGATGGAAAATCGCTTTACTTTTGTTAGAGCTTTCAGCAAGTTCAGGGATCCCGCAGATCCTGGGAATCATCTTGGTCACTCCATTCTAGCTGTGGAAAGAGCTGCAGTAACAATGGGTAGGGCATCATAGAGTTGCAGTTGGAGCTTCAAAGACTCCACAGATGAAGGCATCTAGGATACATCCTTAGCCAGACAATAGCTCTATAGGTCCAGCCAGCTACCCAGGTTTTCTAAGAAGCAGTGTGTAAGGCTGCACTTCTCCAGGCAGTTATAGACCTGAGATGCCTCTTAAGGCAAGACCTACAATCCATTGTCACAAGCTCTTCCAGACTGTAGCGGGGATATTTGTATTATTATTCAGTCTATAGTTTATGACTGCATCAAGCATGTGGCTAACAACCTGGGCTGAATTTAGTATTTCAGCCAGGGTCCCTCCTTGGGCCACAAAGGAGGTCATTACAACAATGTCTGCACTTCATCACTGTGAAGCATATGAGACAACCTGAAGCTATGAAAAACTCTGTACAGAAGCAAGTTCTTTCTTCGTTCTAGTTGAGCGAATAGCAATGGTGAGTTATTGTTAGGCCAACTGGAAAACTGCATGGAATACAGAAAGCTCACTGCCTGTTCATGAGACTAAATCTGATGTACTTGTATCAGTTCTCAAGAGCCTGACCTCTCATAATGCCACAGCTTTTGCAGGTGATGTCTGCAGTTACTTGTGTAAGACATTATGATGGCACAGTCACTGGCTACTCCTATGCTTTTCATAATTGTAAATGCTGAAGGTCATCATTTTAGAAGACTCATTGATCTGACTGAGCAGAGAACACTGAACAAACTGAATCCAGTTTTCATAGTTGTCTGATACTGTTTCCAGCACCATGTGCAAGATGTCTATATTTGGGAAGTTAAGGGTGGTACAATGGTGACTTTTTCTGTTTGTTGCACACTGAAGACTCTCAGTGTAATACTGAGGAAGTGTTGCACTGCCAGAGGTGCTTTCTTTTGAGGTCCTGTATCTTCTCTGAGCTGTATTTAAAAGGTTCTTTGGCATCATTTGAAGATGCACAGAAAAATTCACCTCATGTCCTAGACAACAGTGTTTCCTCAAACAATGTCACGGAAACAGATTAACTGGTCATTTATTTTCATTGCTGTTTGGGGATGGGGGCTTGGGGGCGATCCTTGCTGTGTGAAAATTGGCTGTGCGTCTCCACTTAACAACAGTGACTACACTTCATTAAATATGAAATGCTTTGGGACGCCCTGAGGTTGTGAAACCTATATTGTTGCAAGTGCTTTGTTTCTTTCTTTTTCTATTCTCTCTTCACATTCTGACAGTAGGAGGACCCATCACAAGTTCCACTCTATGCTCTGCTGTTATCTGTGCATTTCTTCTTTTAAAGAAAGGGCAAAGTGCATTCATTCCTTCCTGCAGAGCTTTGTTTTTAGCATCATAGTATGTAAAAAGCAAATTACATTTGTGTGCCATTTTTGCTGTACCAGCTTATTTGCATATCACTTTACGATTTTTCCTTCATCTTCCATATATGTTTTGTATTGCTACTTTAGAGTAATATTTTTGCCTTGTGTTTTTCTTTCTCAAGCCATACAATTCTTCACGATCTCTCACCTGGTGCACTGAGTGGTGGACACTGTGTTCACATGCTCTGATATGTCTGCTTGCAGTTCACCCCTTCGCCTTTTTGGGGACTGTCCTTTGTCATTAAAAAGGTCCTGCCATTTTTCCATTATGCCCAGTCTGCAAAGTGGGCTTCATGACCTTGCTGTTCACTCATTTCTCAACAGCCTTCACACTCTACCGCTGGATTCATGATCGTCTCGTCATTTTTACCGGTAAAGTGGCTCGTTAGCTGCTTGAGAAGTGTTAATGGATCATTATTGTAGGTGTGTTGTGATTGACTGCTTTTTTGCTGTACTATTAACTGAATTATATTTCACAAAATTGCTCTTTTAAATATTGGCACATCTCCCACTTCAACTATAGATCATAAAAAACTACTTGAAAATCAAAGATTATTAAAGTGAGAACATTGCATTGTACTTGGATCTACTATGTTTTTTGCTAAAAACGGCATCGAAAAATAAAACCCAGAGGATTATAGTTTCCTCTTTTGTTAAAAAAAGATTTATTCCCTTTTTCATTGCTAATTATGACCCATTAAAATGGGCAGCAGTATATGGATTTAAAATGTGCAATTTTGTTAAATACATTTTTTGTTGGTGGAAGCAAAAATACACAGCCTACAATATACCTTTAATAATGAACGTTCAGCAGTTTTCAAGTAGTTAGTAAGTTACTGAACTGGTATAATTAACAAAAAGTCCAGTTATGGCTTGGACAAAATCTTTGCAATATGGTTCAGTGCAAGTCTGAAAAGTCTGGTTCACCTATAATGCACAAAATGCATTTGTTAACTGTGTTATAGATACATAGCAGGATTTTTAAGATCTAGGACAGCCCCAAATATGGTACAGAATATTACAATGCAGAGAATATAGTTTTTATGCACAATACTGAGAGGACCTGACAGGAGATCTGCATGACCTAAAAAACAGCATAAGACATGAATGTTACTGTAAAGCAGCATCACAGAACATATATGGATATGAAGGAAGTAGTAGTTTTTAAACGTTATATGCAGGAAATGTACTGCACTCATATAGAGAATTGTTTGCACAGATGTAGCGGGGCAGGTTGTACAAATGCAAAATAGCAGGCTTAGGCAAATCACATTATGCGTACCAGTATGGCTAATAATTATCCTGCAGGAAGAAACTTCCATGGACAGCTCACATTATTTGAATTCACAATGCTCGTCCATCAAAAGCAAAACTTACATGAGACTGTCAGGCATAGAGCAGAACACAGAGTGGCCTCTACCAACTAAATAAAAGAAAGGAACAGTGGATTTATTAAGAAGGGAGATTCTGAAAGACATTTGAGTCTACAAATATAGGAGGACTGCCTAGACCACCTAGTATGTGTCATATTATGTCTGCTATAATTTGCATGATATTATATCAATGTATCAATGTATACAGATTGTGCGTAACTGTATATTACACTTGTAATGAGAAAACAATACTCCAATTGATGTGAGCTTATGTATACATAGGGATATATTTTCCTTGGTTTGCTAATGTTAGAGAAAAAGTTGACATTTTCCCTCACTTTATTATTCATGGCAACTTTTTCCACTAACATTAGCAAATGGAACAATTAACCCACAACATCACATCTGCTCTGTTCAAAGAACATGAAGGTTGTCTACAAGGCAGGAAGAAGAATAGGGTTAGTGCACTTCAGTTACATGGAGAGACTTGAAAAACTAGGGTTGTTCTCCACAGAACAAAGGTAAGGGAAGATTAGATAGAAACCTTGAAGGGCTATGTTATGATCTGGAATGCACTGTCTGAATCTCTGCACTTTGGCAAAGTCACCAATTAGTAACACTTTGGCTACTTGCGCTGGTTGATGTTTAAGTTTATGAGGGCTGAAGTTACTGCCTTAATGAAGTGGTTCATGGCAATGAGACTGACTTGTGGGATATCCTGAAGGGGCTTGTGGAAACAGATTCAATACCTACTTTCAAAAAGGGAATTGGATAAATACTTAAGAAGGAAGAATTTGCTGGGTTATTAGAAAAGGACAGCAGAGTGTGACTAATTGCGAACATACGAACTAGGAGCAGGAGTAGGCCACTCGGCCCCTCGAGCCTGCTCCGTCATTTAACAAGACCATGGCTGATCTGACAGTAACCACATTCCCGCCTGTCCCCAATAACCTTTCACCCCCTTGCTTATCAAGAATCTATCTCTGCTTTAAAAATATTCAAAGACTCTGCTTCCACCACTTTTTGAGGAAGAGAGTTCCAAAGACTCACAACCATCTGAGAGAAAAAATTTCTCCTCATCTCTGTCTTAAAGGGGCGACCCTTTATTTTTAAACAGTGATGCCTAGTTCTAGATTCTCCCACAAGAGGAAACATCCTTTCCACATCCACCCTGTCAAGACCCCTCAAGATCTTATATGTTTCAATCAAGTCGCCTCTTACTCTTCTAAGTTCCAGCTGATACAAGTCTAACCTGTCCAACCTTTCCTCATAAGACAACCCACCCATTCCAGCTATTAGTCTAGTAAACCTTCTCTGAACTGCTTCCAATGCACTCACATCCTTCCTTAAATAAGGAGACCAGTACTATACAAAGTACTCCAGATGTGGTCTCACCAATGTCCTGTATAACTGAAGTATAATCTCCCTAATTTTGTATTCAATTCCCCTCGCAATAAACAATAGCATTCTATTAGCTTTCCTAATTACTTGCTGTGCCTGCATACTAACCATGCACTAGGACACCCAGATCCCTCTGCATCTCAGAGCTCTGCAATCTCTCACCATTTAGATAATATGCTTCGTTTTCATTCTTCCTGCCAAAATGGACAATTTCACATTTTCCCACATTATACTCCATTTGCCAGATCTTTGCCCACTCATTTAACCGATCTATATCCCTTTGTAGCCTCATGTCCTCTTCACAAATTACTTTCCTACCTATCTTTGTGTCATCAACAAATTTAGCAACCATACTTTCAGTCCCTTCATCCAAGCCATTTATATAATTGGAAACTCTTTCTATGAACTGGTACAGGCACAATGACCTGAATAGCCTCCCTCTGTGCTGCATCATTCTATGATTCTACGGTGAGCCATAGAGCATTGGCAACAAAGGGGTACTGAAAATAGGAGCATTTTGATGATCCTCCTGGCCCATCTTTGAATATAAGGGTACATTTTCTCCTTATGCACTAAGGTTGCATATATCGAGCTCTGCATCAAGGGACAGATTGTCTGTCACCGTGGACCCAAGGTAGCAGAATTTGCAAAGCACTTCAAGTGGGGTGTTATTTAGTGTGATCAGGGGAGAAGATGCAACACCTTGTCTCATGTCCATGGTTTTCTTAATGTTTATAGTCAAGGAGAACAAGTTACAGGCATGGGAGAGACAGGTGTTCTGATGAAAGGTTACTGATCTGAAACGTTAACTCTGCTTCTCTCTCCACAGATGCTGCCAGACCTGCTGAGTATTTTCAGCACTTTCTGTTTTTATTTCAGATTTCCAGCATCCACACTATTTTGCTTTTACAGATAGCAAACCTTAGGCAGCCCTTAAAACTGGCCAGTTGACTATGCCAATGTTATTCCTTCAACCAGAGAGTCATATGTACTAGGGCACATCAGCAACCAACATACAGTGTTATGAAAGTGCTTCCAATTTTTGTTAAATATTTTTTTGAGGACTCATATTTAAATTGTTGAAGTGGATTCATTTTGGAAGGCTGAAGATTTCATAGATGCTGGACTTTGTTTTGTTGTTGAAAGTTCACTGAAAGGACACTCGAGAAGTGTTTGAAAACAACCTTTACTGGATATCACATGCCTTAAGACAAATAAACAACAGAAACCTTGGTGACTTGGGGGAGATGTTTACAGAGAAGTGACATGTCAAGATCTATGAGGGTCAGGAATTAGTTTCGCTTCTGAGATTATTAGTTTAGTTGGGGTGTCGACAGTGTTGAAAAGCAGCTGGTTTTGTAGCCTGCTGACAAGAAACCCCCAGCTCATCTTTCCTGCACCTCTCTAAGAGACCCTGAGAAATCCATCATGTCAGCTCCTCTTTCTCTACCTCTTTGAGAAAAAGCTTACGAATCCAGAGTGTGATAACTGAAACCCCTGATGCCATATTTCTCCTGGAGAGCCTACCAGAATATTTCTCGACATCTCCAGAACGAACTGCTTCTGAAAAAGATCCCAGTGACCTGTCTCCATATACACTGACGCTAGACCAAAAGGGACAACTGACATCCTTCCATATCTTCTCTTATTTTCTCCTTTTTTCGTCAAGAATTAGCAAGTATTTGGCCAAAGGATTCAATTTTTTTCTCTTTTTTCGTGGTAAAACATCTCTGCAGAAAGAATTTCTTTATTTTTTTCCAGTGTGTGTGTGTGTGTGTGTGTGGGCGGGATTTAAAAAGGGAACTTTCATATTTCAATCTGTGTGTTAATGCTTTGCCTCATTACTGGATAAATCTTGTTTTATAATAAACTGATAATTTTGTGTTTTATTAAAGAAACCTGGTTGGTGTATGATTCACCATATCGGTAACTGGGTAAACATTTAAAATATACATTGAGACCTATGGAGAAGTGGAACTAGATAAGATAGTGCACTCCTCCCGCCTCGGTCGTAACCACAGAAACACACAGAGTAAAATAAATTAAACACATACACTGAACACAAAATAAAATAAATTTACATTTTATATCTTGCACTCAATTGTTCTTTAATGATGTAGAAAATAGAGTCAACTGTTCAAAAGCAAACCCAATGCTGTATCTGTAGTTCTATGCAACAAATATAAAAGTAGTGTGACTGTATAGAGGTTCAAAAACAAAATAGTTGCTCATTACAATTGTTACTGAAGGAACTGCCAATTAACTCTTCACACAACTGTGTCTCTTCACACAACTGTGTCCCTCATTGGAATGGATGATCTACTGTCTGCTGTTGTGCACGATAATCTTTCCAGTGCTTCCACAGCTCAAAGCTATTCACTGAGTTCTTGGTGAAGTGTTTACTATGGCAGTATTATCTACCATGAAACTAACCACTGTCAATTTACCTTCCATTATTGTATATTGCAAGATACGTTATCCATAGTTTATCCATGTGTCTCGATGCAGTTGGCTGTGCTGGGATGTAAGCACTGTACAGAGGTATCATTACCTATATCGCAATGGTAAACTTTTTTCTCTAAAGGGAAAACCTCTTCATTAAAGAGCTGTGGCATGCTTTACTTCCTCAGAATGAAAATACCATGTGTATTTTCATGGGATCGTTCATTAAGGGACTTTCTTATGTGGGTTGCATATCTTTTGAAAATTTATGAATAACTTTTCCTATTTAGGTATGGAACAGGATGAATGCAAGAATGGCTACATGTGCCCAATCAGTGATGCTCTGCACTTTGGCAAAGTTCCAATTAGTAACACTTTGGCTACTTGTGCTGATTGATGCTGAAGTTTACGAAGCTAGTTGTGAACCAATATAGGGCTTAAGCTACTGCCTTAAAGAAGTGGTGCATGGCAATGAGGCTGACTTGTGAGATATCCACTCTAGGTTCATAAAAGGGGCTTGTGGAAAGTCTTGTTCAATTAGACAGCAAACCTCAGGCACAGTCTCCCTACTGAGCCGGAATGTAATTATAAACAGTTCCTCTGTCATGCCTAAGTAGCTGATTCCATTGCAATTGATTCACTGCTTGAGTTGTGCCTGATGTGAGTCATGTACCTCCTTTGCTCTGTCCGCCCTGTGCTGTTGCACTGAGTTGCCCAGCAATGGCTGCTATCTGTGTCGTAGGCATTTTACTCTGTACTATTCACTGATGTGATATTTTGAAATCTGACCTGGAGATAAATGCTCCATACGAATATTTTCCATGTTGTCCAAATGTACAGATTTTTCATCAATGGGCATTAACAAGTAATAATCTGATTGTTCTCTCACTTTTCATAAAGTTCAGTAAACCTCTTTTTTGGATTGGTTTATGGACATCTACTCTTTTTGTTAAAATTACACATCAGAAGTAAATACAGCCCACAACAGTGCTTTTAACAGAATATTCATTTTCACTTGCTGAAACTCACTGTCTGGGTTCACAGATAGAGTGGGGTCATGAACCAAAGAGTACCCCACACCTGTGTAAGTGCATCCCAGCATGAATTCATGCCTTCAGGAAAAAAGCTGCAGGGAAAATACTTTTAAAATATATATCTTGTCAACAATTGACGAGCATACACATAAACAGAGAATTTAGAGACTGATTTTTGAGAATAATGGTATTAACATTCGCAAAATATGATTACAGAAAGATTAGAGCTGGCAGATTTTGCAGTAAATTTTCAGATTATCTGTTTTCAAAGAGTCATCCAGTCATCTAACAGTCATAGTCTGTGCCATCATGTCAAAAGTAACTAAACAACCTTTTCCTCCTGACATAACTGGAAATAAATATTTCTTGTTGTAATGCAGCTTTCACTTGCCACAACTTCCTATCTTCATTTTACTGGTGTGCTTCTGCTTTAAACGCTACAGGCAGTTTTAATATTATAGGCCTGAATTTTATGAGCACGCCACAAATTGCGGCGGCGCACTTTGACGTTGGCGGTCCGAATGCGCGGATCAGCTGCAGCTGAGCCCCTGCTATATTGCGCAAAGGCGCTCATTAACATAACAATGATGAGCCGCCTCCCCCCTATATTACGTGGCAGGAGGCGTGACATCCGGTGACGTGATGGACATCGGAACAGCTGATGGTCACGTGCTGGGGCCCTACTTAAAGGGCAGCCAGCACATCAGCTATGTCTGCACCTACAGAGAAGATTGAAGCAAACAGCAGCTGGACTGCAGAGTGAGAATCGTCAGAGGGAAGAAAAACTACCTGCACGGAGACAGAGGGGCATGCCAGGGTGGCCCCACAGTTCAGTGATGCCTCCCTGCTCACTCTCCTCCAGGCTGTGTGGGCAAGGTGAGAGGTCCTCTTCCCCAGCAATGGCAAGAGGCCCCCCCCCCTCCAGACGAAGGGAGTCTGGCTGGAGGTGGCAAAAGAAGTCAGTAGTTGTGGGGCCACTTGCCGAGATTGGGTCCAGTGTCACCAAAAGATGAATGACCTGCTGCGAACCGCAAAAATAAGTGCAACTTGACATCAGGGCTCCACTCAAACTGGGTGCACCCACATAGAATGGCACCTGTGTGCCACTGCCATGCCGATGAAAGGGAGGTCGGGCAGGGAGGAAAGGCGTGACATGGAGAAATGTATGATAGAATTTACCCTTGTCTGCTGCTCAGAGAATGGCACCTACAAGAGTGTCTCACTCAGTAGTGCACATCGAGCATCCCCACCTTTGTGCCCATCAACCCTCTTGTGACATGTGTCGTGCTGATAAAATGCCATCTGTAATAGCTGCCTCCTTGCTCCTCTGGGCGAAGAGAGCCCACAATGCCAGGGAGGCCGCCCGTACCAGTGGAGATGCTGCTGACGTAAGACTGCTGACAGATGCTGAGGAGGATGCCCTGGAGATATCAGGAGCCGAGCTGAAACAGTCATTTGGTGAAGTGGACGTCGGGGTCCAAGGTGAACATAATTCCAATCAATATAAACACCGATCAATGTGGAATGCTGTTGTAATTGTGAAATGTGCTACATCAGGGCTGACAGTGTACTCTTCCCATTGTGTCTTCCAGCTGGACGCTCGCAGCCAACCCCAGCCGCGCAGAACCCCTCCCACACCTCGGAGGAACAGTCGCCCTCTGAGGATGCAGCGTCCCATGACACCAACGCACCTTCCATTAGAGCAGATACAGCCACCTCGGTGGGCATCCGTTCACTCTTAGAGTGTGGGTCAGAAGCTGGTGAGAGCACTGCACACGCGCCCGAGCAGCTAACTGAGTCTGAGACAGCCAAGGCCACCGACAGTCAGAGGGCTGTGAGTGGCCAGGCCCATGCGAGCCCCAGGCTACTGATGATGCTCTGATGTCAGCAGCACAGGGCATGCTGGAGCTAATGCAGAATACTGGCAACAGCAGGCAGAGATGCCACAGGACGTGCGCAGCCTTGAGCGGACAGTGGGGGAGTCCATCCAGGCCATGACAGCTGCCATGTCCTAGACATATGAGCACTTGGCATCATCCAGTGAGGCAGCAGCGGCCCTCTTGATGAGCCAGAATCAATTAATACGCGCTGACCTGCAATCCCTCGCTACCATCGTGACATCCATTCAGCAGTAGCTGGGCGAGAGAGGGACTAGGGTCATGAAGACTGTCCCTGGGAGAGCGGAAGGGTTCCAAGGAACCCTGAGATGGAGGAGGCGAGCCAGCGCGACATATCTGGGATTTCCCCTTAAGGTGATCCCAATGTGGATGCCGGCCCCTCCACCTGTGAGTCAAGCTACAGCAGCCGTGACAGCTGAGGAGAGTTCTGCACTGATGCAGGATTCCCCAGCCAACCGGGCCCCTCCAGGCCTCGTGCATATAGAGGACGAATACCGAAGTCATCCACAGCCAAAGGGCAATCAGATCAGCAGCCTTCGTCCAGTCACACTGCTAGCGCTGAGGTTGCACGGAGAAGGGGCACTCGCAGGCGTTTAAAGAAAACACACTGACGCAAATGGGAGTGCACGGGGTGTCATTACAATGTAAATACGTATTTGACTAAATGTTCTTCCCTAACATCTGTCCTGTTTTCTGTGTGAATGATGTGTGCCAGCATGTACCGCTAATGTCTTATCCCATTTCATCTTTGGCCTTTCAGGAATTCCAATGTATGCAATAACATCATTGCCATGTGGAGATTACTCATGTGCGTCTCCACGGATGCACTGACATGGCCAATGTCACTGCTGCTGCCTCTCATAGTTCAGACAAAGATGTTGCAGATGTGGACTGCTGCACAGCAGGTGAGCAAGGGTGCTGTGTGGCTTGCAGAACTCATGTTAGTTCCTGTGGAGCAGAGAGCCTTTGTCTGATAAGCCGCTGATGTGCATCCCGAGCTCACTGCTCGCCCTGAAAGCGGACCCTGGGTGCCCTTTTCCCTCCCATGCGCCTCTCCTCTTTCAAGTACAGGGCATCCTCATAGTCCGAGGAGGAATCCTGCTGACATCTCTCCTCATGATGCCAGGCTGCCATGCATCCCTAGCTCGCTGCTGCTCTGCAGCAGTGTTGGGGTCTCTCACTGGTGTCAGGAGCCATGTCTTTAAGGTGTATCCCTTGTCTCCAATAAGCCACCCCTCCATCTGAGCCAGTTCAGTGAACAGCAGCGGCAGCTGGGACTGGCACAGGATGAAGGCTTCAAGGCAGCTGCCTGAGAAGTGGGCACAGATTTGCATGAAGCATCTCTGGTGATCACATACCAGCTGCACCTAGATTGAGAGGAATCCCTTAATGGTAACGTCTGCAGCTGGCAGCCTGGCTGGAGCCCTGATGGCCACATGGGTGCTATCTGTGACCCCTTGCACCTTTGATTATCCAGCGATAGTGCCGAAACTGATGGCCCTTTGGGTCTGGCTCCCAGGGTCTGTCGTGAAGCGGACATAGTCATCGATCTTCCAGTACAGGGCATTGGTGACCTCCCTGATGCAGTGGTGCACTGCTGACTGTGTGACTCCACATAGGTTTCTGGTGGGCCCCTGGAATGATGCATAAGTCTAAAGGTTGAGAGCCGCTGTCACAATAAAGGCCACAGGCATAGGATGTCCACCGAAGCCCAATGGCTGCAGGTCATCATACAGCAGGGCACAGAGATGTGTCACCACCTCTCTCAACATCCGCAGTCGCCTCTGATACTGGCACTCTGACATCTGCTGGTATGTCATGCGGGACCTGTAGATGTGCAGTGTTCTATAGTGGTGAGCTCCCCTTGGGGACTGCTGACCACAACCGGGGGCCTCTATGTGGTCTGCACCTGTCTGTTGGTTCAGTCTGCGGTGCATATGGATCCTCAGAAGAAGTGGATCAGACCATGTAGGATGAGCCATTCCCATCTCCACGTGCCAAATAAAGCTGTGTCCTTCGCTTTTTCGAAGGTTCCTAACAGGGCAGCCATTGTTATTTACAGGTACACCAGGTGCTTTCATGGATCAACTATGTAGCGTGGCATGGCATTGCCCATCTTAGCTCAGAATAAGGGTGGCACAGCATGACCACATAAAGATTCTACCAGCTGCATCGATTGCCCCACCAGCCAGACAACCCTTACACGCCTACCATTAACATGCCTGAAAATGGCAGGTGTACTAACTACATATCCAAAAGAAAAGTCAAGTCATCTTACTTACATTAAGATGCATGCCATTCCTACTTTGGGTCCAATGGCCTACAGTCCTACGAAGGTCAAGGTTTATTGCGCAGTATTTTTAGCATTTCTTCCCAGGACCTCAATACTGGGAACTCAATCTTTCAATCCTCCTAGAATCTTTGGGCTTTTAAAAACCAAGGTTGGCACCACCAAATCACAATTTCCAAACTTAACTCTGCCTAATCCTTAGGGGGTAAATTTCCACAGGGTTTCTCCCACTTGTCTGCCCTAACTTCAGCAGAAGAGCCACAGAAATTCCCTGCAAAAGTTCTCCAACTAACTCTTCATAGCCCTCTGCTCCTTGGCTTCCAGTTGCAACACTCACTCGTAGGTACCTGCTTGAGGGTCAGACTGATATGCCCTTAATTTTCCACTTCCGCTCTCCAAATGTATCACCTTGTCTCTACTGCTCACACTTCATGCAACAAAATGCAACTACAAGTCCACACCATATACAGAAATTACAGAACACAGACCCAACCAATAAATGTCACAGAACTCAGTATGTCAACATACAGGATTAGAGGATCACACTATCAAAGAACAGTACAGCACAGGAACAGGCC
Organism: Heterodontus francisci; assembly: GCF_036365525.1. Classification (NCBI taxonomy): domain Eukaryota; kingdom Metazoa; phylum Chordata; class Chondrichthyes; order Heterodontiformes; family Heterodontidae; genus Heterodontus; species Heterodontus francisci. The sequence continues at coordinate 40,316,334 of NC_090389.1, read as the reverse complement.
ATTCGGCCCTCCAAGCCTGCGCCTATCTTGATGCCTGTCTAAACTAAAACCTTCTGCACTTCCGGGGACCGTATCCCTCTATTCCTATCCTATTCATGTATTTGTCAAGATGCCTCTTAAACGTCGCTATCGTACCTGCTTTCACCATCTCCCCCGGCAGCAAGTTCCAGGCACTCACCACCCTCTGTGTAAAGAACTTGCCTCGCACATCCTTTCTAAACTTTGCCCCTCTCACCTTAAACCTATGTCCCCTAGTAACTGACTCTTCCACCCTGGGAAAAAGCTTCTGACTATCCACTCTGTCCATGCTGCTCATAACTTTGTAAACCTCTATCATGTCACCCCTCCACCTCCGTCGTTCCAGTGAAAACAATCCGAGTTTATCCAAACTCTCCTCATAGCTAATGCCCTCCAGACCAGGCAACATCCTGGTAAACTTCTTCTGTACCCTCTCCAAAGCCTCCACGTCCTTCTGGTAGTGTGGCGGCCAGAATTGCACGCAAATATTCTAAGTGTGGCCTAACTAAAGTTCTGTACAGCTGCAGCATGACTTGCCAATTTTTATACTCTATGCCCCGACCGATGAAGGCAAGCATGCCGTATGCCTTCTTGACTACCTTATCCACCTGCGTTGCCACTTTCAGTGACCTGTGGACCTGTACGCCCAGATCTCTCTGTCTGTCAATACTCCTAAGGGTTCTGCCATTTACTGTATACTTCCCACCTGCATTAGTTCTTCCAAAATGCATTACCTCACATTTGTCCGGATTAAACTCCATCTGCCATTTCTCCGCCCATAGTATCATAGTATCAACTGCACATTCTCCATAACATGACTTCAGTACAAACTAATAAAGGTTTTCTTTGGATAAAAGTTCTCCCCTTCCTTTTTCTTGGATTCCCCATGCCACATAATCATCTTCGGCTAAGTGGACAGGGATGAAATAACTCTGTCCTCATGGGATGGAACCTGGACTATAATTTCTTTGGTGTATGAAATTAAATGTGTTTTTTTTACTGACCTGTCACTCATTTATAATGACAGATTAGTAGAAGAACATATAAGGGCCAATTTTACAAATATGCACTCCTGGAGCTGAACCTTATCTGCCAGGAACATACATTGATAATGTTAGCCTATGTGACAAGGCAGAGATTAGGAACTCACCATGTACAGGAATGTGGATCTGAATCATGGCCTTTCACTTTATAGAAAAAATATATTGGGTTTCAATATGCTACTTCATGGTCACAAATTCATTTCATTACAACTTGCCAATTGTCTGTCTATTAATATGCATATTTCATTCAATGTTTCAACTATATTCCCACTACATTATTTGCATCAGGAGGACAACACCTAATTGTAAATATATTTGTTCTTTGTAAATACAAGTATGTTAAATGATATGGTTACCCATTGGTTAAATACCATGACGATGTGCATGGAAGTTGGCGATTGCAGGCAGCATTATTTTATGCCTCAACGGCTCATATATATATATATATATATATATCAAAAGCTACAAAACTGCTTGCAATTTTTAATACCTTGTGCAAGATAAAACAAGCTTTAAAACTGTTTCATGTGTCTCCAGAGATTACAAGCTGACAGTAAATGTTATTTACAATTGTTCTTCAAGGCACCTATTGACATTCTTCCTCATTTTTTCAATGCTAGAGGTCAACACATACTTTAATAATCAAGACACTACAGAATGATTATGTACATCATCAATAACATTTATATACACATGTATTGCTTACTTAAATTAATGCTTTTTACTGACCGTAACATTTGTTTGCATCATGGCAAGCATTATATCTTTAGAAACAGGAGCATTGTTTGACCTGCATAGGTGTGATGCAAAAGTTTAGTTTGGGGCCCCTACATTTTAGTAGACATACTGATCAGTTGCATAAACCTGAGCTTTTGCACGATTATCAGTGGGGAAGCCCCTGTGGAGCTGCATGACGTGTAATGCATGATGAAACATGCAACCAAGATTGGGGATTCTCCCTCAGGCTGCATGGATTAAATGTTCTAGGGCCGACTGCATTTGTGCATCGGGACTCCAAATTGAGAGCTGAGTCCTGCTGGCCGGATCTGCTTGGGGCCCCTGACTGGCTCGTGGCTCCAATGCAATTGCACAAGTTGCATGGTCTTAACCTGCCTCTGGTTAGGAAAGTAATAATAAAGTTTTTTTCTGAAGCCTAATTGTTAACAGCCCTAAATTTGCAACAACAAAAATAAAATTACCACATTAAGTGGTCTCTTGCTTGTTGTCTTAAATTACCTAGTCTGTCTCAGCTGGCTGAGTTTTGTCAGCTTTTAAGCATGTTGTACAATGGTGAAGTGTTCCAATATAGGGCAAGAAAAATGTGGCAGGACTTGACCTGCCCCAACTGCAATTGCACCTCATGCCATGATCACAGGGCACTGCTGGTGGAGAAGATCCAATACCTAGGCAAGTCTTTAGATGAAAGTGGTTAAATGAACAACACCAGTGAAACAGCAGATATAAATGCAAAAATTCCCAATTGAATTAAACTGTCTGGATTCAAAAAATACAAACGATGTTAAGAGACTGAGCAGAATTCATGCTGTCTTAGTGTTTCCTCCATAGCACCAGTAACAATAGGGGGTCATGTGACACTGCATCCCATCATTCAGTCATTAATAGTTGTGCTGGAGTAATTACACTTATGGTTCTTTTCCCTCAAGCAAATTTCTGAAATAAGATGGTGGAAATTATGATACCACTGATAAATATTAATAAGTGAACTTTTAATTTTTGCCACGATATTCAAAATGCGAAACAACCAGCTAATGCTCCAGTGGCTTGCACTGCGTTTGCCCTGGGGCTTTATTGCTTTATACACTTAAAAAGTTTTAAAGAAATTAAATTTTAATATCTAATTAGTGAAAGGCTCATTGTGGAGTGAACAAGGGATCTGGGTACTGTGGACTTTGCAGACTGAACGCATTTCTTGATCTTACCTGTAAAGCAGCATTAAGTGGTGATCCATATGCAAGGCTGGTCTGTATATTTTTTATAATAGAAGGATTTCTGTGCATAGGAGAAAAAAGATAAGTAATATTCACAATTCACTTTGGTAACTGATGTATTGCAAGCATTAGTGTATTAGCTTCCATTCTTTTAACAGAAAAAATACTTTTAAACAGGTCTCAATATTGAAAGAAGCTCTTTAACTGACATTGCCAATTTTTTAACTGATTAATTTGAATTCAAAGTTACTTTAATGCTTTTGGGTCAATTTAAAGCATGATTAAAGTTAAGATTTTAAATTCTTTTTTAAAATCAAACTACCAAATATATTAATTTATTAACTTATTTGGATATCATTCAGCAAATGGGTTTGTCTCTGTAGATCTTTGATGTAGACATAAAACAAAATATAATCCTATTTAATCCCTATATAATTTGATTCAAAGTAATGTGCCAAAAATAAAGTGGCATTATATCCAATTGCATACAATTCAAAGTAAAAGTAGCTGATGTATGCAATTTTATCAGGAATTCCTGCTGATACTGTTCAAAGACATGACTTACAGAAATAATGTACAGTTTCTAGATCTTGCAACTATTCAAAAAAGTTTGGAGATGATAGGTAATAATTATTATGGCTCAGAGTATAAAGCTGCTGGACGTCTCTTTATTGAGTGCAAAGAATACAAGGTGAAGCCCACGTATTATCTTGGCCTTTTTGGCAAGCATATTAATAAGATTGAGAATATTCGACTAACCCATCTTATAAAAATGAAATGTTAAAGGATATATAGAGAATAAGAAAGAATACTGCAAGAAACATATTAAATAAGTGAGGTGTTGCAAGAGAAAATGACTGACAGAAAATAAATGCAAGAATTGGGATGATAAAGATTAACATGGTGGGATGGGAAGCAGCCAACTTACATTTAGGCTATGCATCACCATTGCTTAATTAGAATTTGCTATGCTACAATAATCAAGAAAAGTGACTTTGGCTAGGAGGTACATGTACACAAGTGTATACAGGAGTAGATCTCCCATGACATTGGTCATGATGAGTGAAAAGAAATGCAGTGTTTTTCATTTCAGGGATATTATATCATGTAGCAAATCATGTACCATTATGAGGGCTGAGATTGAATACATTAATATGTTTTTTTTTAAACTGGTGTTTTGGGAATTGTATTTTGTGATTGTGCCCATTTTCTTGTAAAAAATGTGAATCTGAGTGAAAATCTTGTGAAAATGAGACCTTTATTCTTTTACTTATTATAATACTACTTATGTATCCAATTTTAATCTCAACTTTCTTGAAGTCAAGCATCAATAGAAATATGACATGGATGATGGGCGGAATCTTGCAGTTCCCATGGAGGCAGGTTTGAAGGTGGCACTGGGAGCATGATCAGAAATAACAGTGTCGGGTCAGCATCCCGATGCGTTTCTGTCTCCGTGCAATCTTGCCGGAGGTGGGTAAACATCTGCAGCAGCTACCCACCCAGCCGCAGTGAGTTACCAATAATGAGCAATTAAGGAGCTAATGAGGAGGACAGGGAGAACTCTGCCGGGATCTTCCTGGCATCACAGTTGGTTCCTGCAGCGTGCAGACCCCAGCAGTTCTGCAGAGGCAGTCACCCGGCAGCAGGCGGGGGGAGGCCATCGAAGCGAGATGAGGGTCACATGGACGAAAGGCTGCAGCTGAAACGAATCCTCCAGAGGGGTTTCCCTTTAACTCCAATGGCCCTACTGGCTTCAGGCCTCTATTTTGAGGTGCCCTTGCACTCTCCTTTCTGCTGGAGCAGTACCCACATCTCTTGGTGGAGGTGTCAGCCATCCCCAGTTGTGAGCCCTCTCATTCTGCCTGCAGTGTCAGGAACCTGCTGGCTGTCCTTAATTGGATGCTGTACACAGTGGTGGCCAATTAGGAGGCTGCCTCCCGGAATATTGCGCCGGAGGATGCACTACAGACCGGTGCAGGGCCAGGGCCCCAGAAAGGATCTCGACTCCCAAGAAAAACCTGTCAACATAAGATTCCACCTGATGTTGCAGATTGCAAGTATGTACCAGGCATTTAGCTGCACTAGAAGCAGCGGATGGGATTAGGATTTTTGGGGTTTGGCAAGATTGGGACGGAGTGTTCCTGGGCTTAGGTAACAACGGAGGTGGCCATGGGCTTGGTAGCATTGGGTAAAGAAGTAGGGCTTAGAAGCATTTTGGTAGAGGTGCTAAGATTTTCCTGTATTGATTTCATTGTGGAGTTGGGTCTTGGGGTGAAATGGCAGCAGCTGCACTATATGGCAGATGTATGGGATGAGGGAACTGCACTGTGGGCTGCCAACACTAATGTTCATACACACAGCCAGTATCAGCTGCAATATACAGGTTAAGAAATTAATTCAGGGCCTTCCTTGCCGGATTGGTACCAAATCATGCAATGCATTTACTTCTGAGCCATAAATACAGTAGTTTTATTAATATGATGAATAAAGATCAAAGTGATAGGATAATAAGAAGGCTCCATTCAAGTTTGAAACAATTAGATTGCCACACCAGCCTCATTTGTATTTGTCTGGATACAAAACACTTTCATATTTGAAGTTGAAATATGCATTGAGGCAGATTATTTTTTCACTGTTTGGAATGGATTGTACTTCATAAAGATTTTAAAATATTAAAGAAAAGGTTCATGTTATCATCTTGTTCTAATCATCTTGTCAAATAAGAATTTATCTCCTGGTCTACATCTATTTATACTAAGCCCTAGTTTTTTTCCCCCCTTTTAGGCCTTCTGCTACTATAACCACATGCTGAATTATTGAGCCAGCAGGGCAGGAGGGAGTGGGATATGGAATCTTGCACAGTCAAGTAGCAGAAGATAGTTCTGAGAGGCATGACTGCCAACTAAAGTTTTCCTTCCCCTAAAGTGGAGTCTTCCACTACCCTAAACTACCCCAGCAGTACTCGGACTGAAATCGTGTGAAACTCATCCAATAAGTGTCACTATGCTCTACAGCAATTTGAATTTAGTACATCTGCTTAGGAGTTGAATACTTTAATACTAGATTATTCCAGGATTCTATCTTTCCAGAACATCTCCCTCTCACCCATCCATCTGCACTGAAAATAAGCATAAATGTATTGAATTGATATTTTGCTGCATGGAGACAACAGATAAATCATACAATCTTTTCCAAGACTTTGATTGCAAATTCCACTGTATATAACCTGCTCTGCATTGCAATGAAATTAGTGAATTTGTACAGAATTTACATTGAATTATTGGAACAGTAAGTTTTAATGTGAGAAGTTACAGTGTCATCATGCAAACCAGTTGAATTATGATATTTGGATCAGCACAGCTCAATGCTACGAGCATGTTTAGCAATGGGGAAGTCTCTGCTTGATGAATGAAGCTGCTGAATCCTTTAGGTTTGGTTTAGAGTGATGTGTGATTGTGTTGGCCTAATAGACTTGATAAATTGTTGAGCTGCCATCATGAATAGTTGGTAGATTTAGCATTTGTATTTTTTTACCTTGTATATTGTGGGTAACATGGATATTAGCGATGTTGCTTTGTTCTAAGCTTGAATTGTGTCAGAGTTAAACACTTGCACTGGGTGAAAGTGATACGATACAATACATTGTTAACTTTCACATCTGAAGTGGGATAATACATATGTTGGAAGTTTTGTGCAGCATTTTTCATGATGGATATTTGGTGCCTGTGAAATATTTGTGAAACACATTGCTTTAGTGATTTAATATTTTAATAGATTTTTGTCTTGCTTCATCAATATAGACTTGATCTGATAGTTTGGCTAGTAACCATTCACAAGTGAGCTTTCTATATCGACCATAAAAACCAAAGGCCAAATTCTTTCTCTGTTCAATGTTCAGCTATTAGGATTGTAGGATTCTTAAGAGCTCCTCATAAGAAATTCTTCTTGCGTGATTAGATTCTTGTGATCACACTGTAAATAATAATGGGGAGCAGTTCTAATAATGGGGTGCAGAGTTGGGTTTAGAACAAAATTTTATGATGTAACCTGAACCTTCTCTTTAACCAATTACTGGAAAGATTTTCTAAAATAGAGGTCTATTTGTTATAGGAACTGCACCTTGAATAAATTGCAATTTGGTCAATAAAAGGATCCACAGCTTTAAGTCAACAACATACATTACAGCACAGGAACAGTTATTCCTATGTAACATATTAACACTCAGGGCAGTCTGACAGATGGTAACCATGCAATGCAAAGCAGAAGCAAAATAGTAGCAAGCAAAAGCTCTTACTGTGCAAACTGTTCATCAAAGCTTTCATCAGGGTAGTATTTTCGAGGACGGCCTCGTTGAATGTGGCGACCACGTTTAAATTCTTCATCATCAACAGTCCAAAAGGACCCAAACTCATCCTCTACTCTGATAAAGCACTTATGTAGTGACAAATTGGTGCGTATGGCACCCTGGGATTATAGCAGCAGTCAAGCAGATGCGATGGAAAGACAAACAAGGGTAATGGGATTTGGGAGAGAACAAAAATCACACAAGGGTTGGGTGAGGGAAAGGAGAAAAAAAAATGAAATAAGCAAATGGTTTGTGGGGTTAATATGTGTAGCCTGCAAGCAGAAGCATATGATGCAGAACACTAGGCAAGCAGATGGAAAGGACACGGGATGGGCACCATGGCATACACAGACTGGAAAACAAGGGGAAAGGACCCTGTGACAAAGCACTTGCTTTCCATGCCCCATATTTTCCTAGACAGCAAGAATATAACCAAGCGACACCCTCCCCCTCCGTCACCTGCAAGCAGCCATAAGCTGTAGGTTAAACTACATGGGAGCTAGCTAAGCTAGGAGATTCAAGCAATCAAACATGGTGGACATACCCACTGATCTTTTGTGGCCTTCGTTTTTGGAACTCTATTTCGTCCACTGTCCATACTGCCCCTTTAACATTTTCTACTCGAACAAAACACTTGTGAAGACTAAGATTATGGCGCACTGCATTCTATAGTAAGTACAAAGAAGAAAACATTCAATATCGTATCTAAAAGAAAGGAAGTATAAATTGTAAGTGTTGCCAAGGCCAGACTAAAGAAGCACAGAATTCAATCCTGCTGTGAGTGTTTTCAATAATGGCAGACTATTGTCAAACTACCATATTCCATCAATAATTAAGTCTTCGGTCTTTTTCAAATAAATAGTTTCTGAAAAAAGAATGTATCTGTGCCATTTCTTTAAAAAAAAGTAAAGCTTACTTGTTTTGTTGTTACCATTGTGACACAGCTCCAAATACAGTAACACACAAGCTATTTTTCCCATCGGTATTCTTATCAAATTCAGAAGAAATGCCAATGCATGAGCTAGCAACATTTTCCATTCAAGTAAGAGAAGGCTGAATACAAAGCTCAATAACTTTGATTATTTATAGTATTTGTGGTCACAACGTGTATCACTACTTATCTGGGATAACCAAAAGTAATGTATGAACTGAGCAAATTTGCAAGGGGGAAGAAACCAGGAATAGCTCTGAATTCGCAAATTAAGACTGATATGGGAGCTACTCTGGAGCTGACTCCTACATGGCAGGTCACACCAACAGCATTAATGGTACCTTTTATTGTTCCAACAATATAGCTTAAATCTAATTTTAAACAAACCCATCTGTCTTTAAATTACATTACCATTTACCAAATCCTTGCAACTATTTAACAGTTGATTCCCAATTTAGAGCTGAATTCAAGACCGTTTGTGACTTTTGGTAGCAAGTAACTAATCTGGCCAAACTAATTCCACTTGGGATCTAATAGCCTTCAGTCAAAGGACACCTTTATCCTACATGGCTATGTGTGAATAATACTTACAAAGTTGAGAAGCAATGCTCATCTACCATGTCACCCAGTGTTGACTATGAAACCACTACAGTAACAGTGTAAACAGCTGGCTGAAGCATGCATATATATATATATTTTTAAAAACCTCTTAGTTGTTGATGGATAAAGTAAAACTATTGCCATATGTTCATACATCTAATGCTAAGTCCAGCTAGTGTGTGTATCACATACTTAAGGATTGAAAAAATATGTATTTGCTGAAATGGCAATATTCTGCAATCTTCTTTTTTGGTAATCTGTTTAGTAAATTGAAGTCACTTACCAAAAACTTAAAACCCAAATTAAAATGACTAGAAAAGAGTTCATTTTTCAAGATGTTACTTCAGAATAACCATGGCATCACTCATTTTGAGTATTCCTACAAAACCTTACCCATAAGTGAACACATTAACACCTTACAAAGCCACAACCCTTTTGTTAGGCTACATTCCATTCTTAATGAAATAATATGAATAAAGTAAACAGAGATTGCTTCTGACTTGTCAGAACCAGTTGAGGCTTCTGCCCTACAGCAGTATGTTTAAAGAAAAGTCAAGGAAAGGATCACAAGTTATTACTGAAGGCATATATATATTTGCTTTTCACAGGCTATTTATATGCAGGCTGGCTATTCATAAATAGATGGAAGACACTTTCATACATAGCTAACCAATTCTGTGTTACTACAATACTGCATGCTGCCATGCAGGACTGAGTCACAGTAGGGAAGATGAATGTTCATCACTAAAATGTGCCCCATGGAAGGACTGTCAGCAGTTGGTGGAGCATTCTGTTAAAGAGTTGAATGAATCTACTGAGCTGATACTTGTCAAAGTCACAGCTGTAGATCTGACATGTTGAAGATGGACTAAATCTGCCATATCGTTTAAATAACGTGTAGCATCTTTGAGAATCTTTAGATGAGAGAAGTTTCATTTTTACACAAATGCATAGGTTGCAAAAATACAGAACAAAAATGGGGCTACATTTGGGGTGAGCAATATTTACTATTTAAGAAACAAGTAAAAAAATTGGTTGCACTGCACGCATTAAGGTACAAAGAAAAAGATAAAATTGAAGAACAGCTCCATCCTAATTTTAATTAATATTAAGGTCAGGGATGGCCAGCTACTCTATTAAAGCACTGGATGTGACTGAAAGATCTGAATCTTAACTGCCATTCATACTCAGCCTTTCCCAAAAAAGTGTGTATGGCCAGTGTAGAGTATGAAAATGGGCCAGGATCACTTCCTGTACTGCTGAAGCACACCTTGTGGCAGGTTGATTACAAAGAATGACAGTAATGACATTCACAGAGATAGATGAAGAATAGACCTTGCTAGCCTAAGAACAATGTATATTCAAGGGCTGGATATTAGTAAGGAAGATAAATCTTCTACATAAAAGAAAGAGAAGCTGAACTTCTGCTCTCAGAGGTATCCTCAGAAATTCATTTACAAATTTTCCCTTCGGAAAATGCATCTGAATTGCAGGCACGGTATACAGCGTTAGAGTTAACTTTTTATTTACCAACTTAATGCATGAAAATGAATGCAATTGAACTCACCTGCTCTATCATGTGCAGTAATAACTTCCTGAGTATCATTTTGAAGGAACAAAATAGCAGAAATATTCCAGACTTCAAACACCTTAAGTGAGTTAGGTGGAGCTTCTGAAACTAGTTGCTTTCTCAAGTAGGACACAAACAAAAACTTTCCAGGCCTTGTGAAACAAAATAGGGACTTACCCTTCCCTTATAAAAAAATATACTTTTCCATTTGTCCTCATTAACTATTTTGATAAAAACCCATTTATTTGATTCTTTTGCTAATTTGAAACAATAGATCTCACTGCAATGCAGATATTGATACAATTCAGCAAAATATACTACACGTATGAGTAACGAATTCACCTTGTGTTTTTATATAAAATAGTCCGTTTCTATTGCGTCCATTATTTTCCTATCAGAATTGATCAAGGACTAGGAATTCATTATGCAATATTATTTAATAATTTTATATGGTAAAATTTCGTGTCCACTATGACAATCACCTTTCCAGCTATATGTAAGTTAAATATATTGTTGGGCTCAAGAGCTCCAAACTTTTGACAGGTTTCACTACGACAAGAATGGGAACAATTTCTGATCGATAAATTGTTTTGCAGTTATGTTAGTTTATTTGCTGTAATTTTGTATGTTGTTCAAGTAACAGAAGTCACCTATAGTAATAATGCATAGTGTATGCACTTTGGGCTATAAATATGACAATAATCTGTAATCTAGGGTTTTAGAAAGAACAGCTAGAATGGTAAATTTGGATTTGTTACAGATATTCAAAGGGAGTTGGATAGTAGGTGAGGACAGGACTGGGCTTTGAATTATTGCCCCTTATGGGTGAATAGTCTGCCAACACTCACTGCCTGCGTTTACATGAGAACATCAACTTCAGAAACATTCTGGAGGATGATGAGGACCAGTGGTTCTATAGCCCATCAAATGTTAGTACATTTAGGAGATAATGGGCTGAATTTTACAGTCCCCCCAACAGCGGCGGTCGTAGCGGGATGGCCGGAAAATGCTTCTGGCAGAAGCTCGCCACGGGCCTCGCTGCCGGCAGTGCCCGCCCCAATATTGCCAGTGGCGGCGAGGCCTCATGGCAGCCGCACCACCCCACTCCCCACCCACCTCCCCCCCCCCCCCACCACCCCCCAACTCGGCAACAGGAGCAAAATTTACAAAATTTAAGTAAAGGAATTAATTACCTGCTCGCTTCTGCCTTGCGTCCTGCTGCGATATTGGTGCCGGTGGCCGGCTCTCCCGCGCCCTCGGATCCCCAGATGGGGATCCGAGGCAGGACACTGGTGGGGACGGGGAGGAGGTTGGGGGGGGGGGAAGAAGTGCCGTCAAAGTAATTTCATTGGTGGAGGGGATGATGGGAATGGGTAAAGTTTATAGTTTATGAACTTTGGTGGGGATGGGGGGGGAAGGTCAGGTGGGCAGGGGAAGTGTTTTTTTGGGGGGAAGAAGAGGGCAAGTAATGCATTGCATGGTTATTGGGGGTGGGAGAGGGGTAAATTAAATGTTTTAAATTTTTTTTGCAATTCCTCTCTTTAGGTGATATGGAAGCCCTTTAAAAATGGTGTCAGTGCCTGTGCAAAGGCTGCTGGCGCCATTGTTGGGGACGGACTGCCTGCCCGCTCCACATTATCAGGGTGGGCAGTCTGCCCGGCAATTTAAATGAGCTGCCGCACTAAATATTGCGGCGGTCCGCGAAGGGCCACATTGTTTACGTCAGGTAAAATGCAGCCCAATGAGGGGGGAAAAAATCCATCTACGTGTATTGCAAAAATAAATATCTAGTATTATGAAATTTGAGCAATCCTATTAGTTCATTTAGTTTGCAGGTACCAATCAGATGCTAGAAAATGGCCTATTTTATCAGGACTTTCCACCAGTTATTATCATTATTGCATTTCTTTTTGTACTGCAAGAGCTGCAGGCAGATTCGGAGTCAAACTTGGCCCAGAGCCAGCAGGAGCCATGGCCCTGGGTCGAGGGTAGATAAGAGTGCCTGTGCTAGGCAGGATGAACATCTGGCTGAGAAACTCAGGAATCAGAATTTAGAGAGTAGCACTGAATTGAATCTGCAAAGGCAAGAGCTGGAGCACTGATCCAGCCCTGATTGGGAGGACAGCACAGGGTTGGGCCTGACTTAGATTAGGGATAAAGGAGCATCATAAACTCAAACTGGCTTCGTCTTCAAGGGGAGAGAGAAGGAAGGTGAGTCAGGAAAGAGATGGAGCGAGAGAGACAGGGAGATATACAGAGACAATCTGTGTGATAAATATATACAGAAATCAGATGATATACAGGAGAGTATAGATCAAATGTACAAAAAAGGGAGACAAAAGTGAGAAAAAGTCAGAAACAAAGAGATATACAGAAACAATGAAAGGAAGTTTGTTTGAGCTATGCATTGCAAGAGGAGAGAAATGGAAAGAGTAAAAGAGGGAGGCAATAAGAAAGACCAAAAATTGGAGGACAGACAGTAAGACAAAGAATTAGAAAATGCAGGACAAACAGAAAACAAGTTACAGCCAGTGTTTTAAGTAGGTATACTGTTGCACTCATTTATTTTCTAGGAGATCTGGAAGCATGCCTCCACCCCCCAACCAAAATCACTTTGTTACATTTCCAGCAATTTTGGAATATATATAGTCTACAAATTGTACACTATGTCATGATGTGCAAAAATTCACCATAACAAAGCCCAAAACCAGAAGTCTTGATGGATAAGTGAAGAAGAACTGGAGCTATAAAGACCTGGAAGGCCAGTCAACCTGCCAGTGTGCAGTCAGCCAACTACCAGAAGTCAGCCAGTCTCTAAAAGACACCTATCCACAACCATCCATCAACAACAAAGAGCTAGTCATCCACTAGCAGCAGTTAGTCAATCATTCACCATCATAGAAGTGGGGGCTGAGCTCCGATACTTCAAGCTATGAGGGTAGGGCAGTGGAATCATCAGTAATGCCACAGGAGTTAGTTAGTGTATCAGTTTATTTTTAACTCTTTCAGTGAACAATATGCACATGACTGGGGCCATGGATTCCAATGTCACCGCTGTCTGTAGTCCTAGGTGTGGCCGTATGATAACTGACACTTCTATGGGTAATAACTTTTTTACATTAGGACTCATTTGAAAAGCACTATGGTTTAGAATTCAAAAATAAAATTGAGAAATGACACTGATTTAATATATTTGGATGCCAAAAAGTTACCAAATTGCTTAATGTGGTCTCCTTGATGGATTTATTTAACTGACTTTGCTCCACTTTGAGTCTGCAACACAACAGCTATACTACTTGTGAAAATATTTCACCTAAAGTGTTTTTTTGTTGACCTCAGGCACTTGCAGCTTAGCAAATGGGTATTGTGCTCACAGATAGAGATAAATGAAAGCTTTCTCCACATAAACAAACTGTATGTCCTGCACTGACATGATATCTTCTTCCGTTATTCTACAGGTTCCAGATGAGCAGGCACAGCTCCAACACTTGTGGCAAGTACAGACTATGGAATGAACTATGGTATGTGGAGAGGACGTGAAGCACAAGGACAAAGACTGCATCTTCTGTTTGCATTGCAAGGCAAACAGCCATTCTTTCATCTAATTAGTGGATCATGCCTGAACATTTGCAGCACATTTACTTCAGATGACAGGATGATTATCTAGTATTGTTGTGTATTAGCAGTGTTGCTTGTTTATTATATATAAAATACAATTAAGACACAGGTGAAAACATTTATTATAACTTCTTTCATCATGTTCGATAGGTCAAAGGAATTTAATTGTGAGTCTCAGCATAGGTGTTTAGATAGCTGTAAATTTGTGGCAAATACCCCAAAGTCAGATGCAATATCATGTTTACTTTGGAATAAAGAATAGCTGGGACTCTCAGATTTTAAAGCAAGGAATTCATTTAGAACATTTTCATTTTTAATTATAATTAATTACCTTCCACGTAGCTGCATTGCGTCTGAAGTAGGCAAACATTCTCGTAAACCAGTTATATATTTCATTTAGTGTTAGCTGCTTTTCTGGAGATTCAAGAATTGCCTGAGACAAAAATACAGTTTGTGATATGATAATTATAGATGTTTCTCTTAATTTAATTAATTGAAATAGATGAACTTAAGAGAAAGAAATTTGCATTCTTAAATTACCGTATTTCAACACAAAGTGTGTTTTAACATAGATAAAAAAAGATGTGAATTATAACGACGATAATGGGCCTTGACTTGATTATTTTCAACATTACCAAATTCTTTCCTTACAATTATGCTTTCTGTTACAATTTCTGTTAAAGCAAAAAGTAGCTACAGCACGATGCACAATACTTAGAGATGCTTCAACATTTTGAGCACTGAGTCACAGTAATATCTATTGTTTACCAATTTACAAATGAGCTTTCGTGAGTTTTAAGTGCTTGCCAAAATTTGTGTTCTTAATTAAGTAGTATGAATGTCAAAATTGGTTTCAAAAATTAAAGCATTGTACTCACCTGCCTTATTAATGAAGCATATGTGAAAGGAGGTCTAACATCTGCATTCTTGTAGAACTCTTGATTCTGAGCAATGTCTGTAAATAGCCATAGACATTTTACTAAAGTCCAAAGTATTGGAAAAAACATATGGCTTTAAAGTTGCACTGTAAAATATATATTATAGTTGACAGATATTCTCATTATAAATGTAAAAATAATCTTTCATCAGATAATAATTACAAAGAGAATGCTGAATACATTGCCAACTGCAGGAACAAATGGTCCTACCTGACGATATTGGCACATTGTACTTGTCTGGGTACCGCCTCCGGATGGATCCCATGCTATGCATGCTGGTTGGGGTAATAACAGAGGGTCCCTGTGTGACAGGGGTAATGGGGGTTGTTGGTGTTGTAGGGGTGTGAGGTAAGCTCTGTGGAGATGCCTCAGATGCATTCTTTGACAACGTGACATTCGATACCAGGTTCAGCTACAAAGATAGATTGAGGGTGAGAGTTGGGTAATGGTGGAAAAAACAGGAGAAAGGGGAAAGCTTTAACAGGCTTGACAAATAACAGTGTGATTCACACCTACCACTGTGCTGCCAGTATTAAGCTACAGAGGAAGCAGACAATCTCAGCTAATTAAAAGATGAAATTCTATTGAAAGGACTCTAATTAGGAGATGCTTATGGAGGTGATCTAATGATTAAACGCTGCAAAAAACTGACCCCATCATCAGCCTATAGTGACACAAGATGTCTGAAGAATTTTTTATTGAAACAGTAATTTTTTTCGAGGAGGAGGCAGTGATATTAGCAATAATAGCTATGAGGTAAACTAATTAAAGTGGAGCTCTGAAGCCAGAGTGGCTGTAAGCAGCTGTTCTGTTCTAGCTTGCAGCTGCAGCCATTCCAAACAAGCTCCAAATCTCAACAGAGGCACTCCAGTCAGCTGGAAAATTTCAGACTGACCTCTGCTCTTGCTATTAATTTGGAGGAAAACTAATGACACATATACATATTCCCACAAAATTGTTCTAATTGCTAATTTGCCAACGGAACAGAGTTTCCAAATTAAATATGACTGCAGTCGGCAGAAAAGAAAGCACAAATCCGGGCATCGTGGGGAAAGGTGTTTCATCTGTGACAATCACTTGTGAATTGCGTTAACAAATTAATATAATGTCAACTCTGTCAATTGCTTTGGAAGTGTCACTTTTCAATTTTTTTTTGATAACGGCATCAATTACTGCTGATGAGATTCAGCCTGCTGTAGCAATGGAGGCAGAAGGGTTCAGGTGAAAAGTGTATCACCCATGTTTAACACCTCACCCTTCTGCACCTCCTTGTTCACAAGTTCTCCAATTACCAGAGTCCTGCTAATAGTCATTATCTGGAGGTTATGCACTAGCTTACTTTAAAACACCACACAATTACAGAATTCCATCACAGATCAGGCCTATTAAATAACCTTTCCAAACACAGTGAAGAACTATAAAGACAAACAGACATGGTTTAGTTTAGTAATTTTCAAGCTATTTGGTTTTCTTTTAGATCTCTTGGCTCACTGCACAGTAAATAGAATTTTAATCACAAGTCTTGTCCTCTATCAAATATTAAGACTAGGGAAGCATGATGTAATTATATAAGCTTGAGATTTGTTATCTACAAAAACAAACAAAAATAGTCTTCATAACATGCCTTTAAAAAAATGTAATGCATATTTAAATAAGGACAAAAGCTGTCATGTTTTTTTACAATACCTACATTCCCCTGTAAAAGAATAATTAATGTGTTGTTAATACAATATGATGTTGTGTTCACTAAAAATATTAGCATATTTTAAAAAGTGCCATGACAAAAGCTGCAGGGGTGTGGCATGTACCACAGCGCTTCCTCCTTCACCTCAAGCACCCAGTATACTTTTAACTGAACATCTAAAAATATGATCCAATCTTTTAACAATAATTAAGAATACTTGTTTTTTTACTTCAACTAGCTGCTGGTTAAATGCCAAGGTTAAAAAAAAGTCACTACAGACAGCCAGGAAACTGGAGCACTGCCTCATCCTCTTGCTATTTTCAAGACTGTTAACAGCACCACTTATTTTTTCCAATTTGTAACATTTTGGGAAGAATCTGACATGAATATTTCTTTTCTTTTACAATTTTCTTATTAAATCTTTAGAATGAGAGATTTAAAAACATTCTAAGCTGTATGAATACTATTTCAAATTAAGTGTCTTTAGGGTGTTGCCTCAAAAGCACTTTCCATCAGAATTATATATTTCAACCCTGGTTCAGGTATTCCCCATTTCATACCTTTATCACCAGTTTAGCAAACTTAATGTGGAAATGATTTAAACTTTAAGACAGCATACTCTGCACATTGCTTCCTACAGCTGAAGCAGCTCTGTAAGCCAAACATATTAATTTTTATATTGATCACCTGCTAGGTGCTGTTGAACAGGTTTATAAGTGCCTTGAACTGTTCATAAATCCCTGGCGAGTATTTTTACCCTTTGCTATAGATATTATTTTTATTATTAACCATGTGAAATGAGAAATGTATAACAGCTAATGGAAACACCTTACAAAGTGCAATGTTAATTTTGGTCTGTCTGTAAACTGCCAGATTGAATAAAGCAGTAATTTGCAAACTGAAATCTCTTAACAACAAAAATTGGTATTCTCAGCTTGCTTTAAAGGTAGCACTTAATGATGCATAATTCTGCTAATAAACAGTACGCTCACATTCTGACATCTGTTACCCAGCACAATGATTAATCATCAGAACCCACTTCTGCTTGGTAATAAGACAATATTAATATTTATCAATTGCATGGGTTATTCTGTTCATCATCGGAAAATAATTACCGAGTTACCAGGCATGCAAGCTCAAACTTACTGACTATGGAATGCAGGTTAACCATCGGTACGTTTTGTGTTGAGATGCCAATTGAAATTGCTTCAATTTTACAAAACAAAATATTTATAACAAAACATATGTGAGCTCCATCGATACTCTGAACTGTTACTGCCAAGTGTTCTGCATTCCTATTTACAAAGACATTTCAGTCTTTTGACATAAAATGGCATTGAAAACCAGACATTATGCAGTGGTGGGTATATTTTCTCTATGTTGACTAGCTTCATTTTAATAGAATTTATAATGTTGATAGCTTATTTTAATCCTTACTCTGGAGTTAAAGAAAAGATCTGAAATAAATACAGGCTTAAAAACTGATTCACTTTCATACATGAGTGAGATCTTTAAAAAGCCTAATATAATGGTACAAACAATCTGTGCTTTGGACAACAGAAAGCCTTGGGCTGAATGGCTATTGTTTCTCTGTATTAGAAATTCCATTCTTTAAGAACTACCAAGGGTATGCAACATTATACCATATATGTGGTTGTTTTATTTCCAGTGGTGTATGACTTGCATTGCATTATTCCTGCTGAAGCTACTTTTTCAACACTCATGTCACATGCCATTAAAAGGCTGTCATTCAAACCACTGCTCAATTCCTAAACAGAGCCAGAACAGTTCTGAATCTTGAGACTCTGTTACTGAAATTCACTTGGCTTGGTTGGGTGAGCTAACAACATCTCTCAGCCAAACCACTAAAAAACGCTCCACAACGCAACAGGGTATTTGATCTTTCATGGTAAGAGGATAGGGAAATTGGGCCAATCTGACCCTCTCTCACAGCTTTCATTCCATACTCAAATCATATGGTAGCTGCTCATAGAGTGGCACTGACAATCTTTGTGAGGAAAACTACTGGCTGGAGTTGATGGCAGCTGATTCGAGAAATATAGTGGAAAATATTTTTAAAATTATTGCCTATAACTCATGCAAAGTCCATTTTAAGACAAAATTATAATGACCTGGTACTGCCAAATGGTCTGCAATTTAAATATATATATATATATATATATATATGTGCGTAGATGCCATGTTTGCCGATTTTGTTGTAGAAAAGTTTACCTCAGAGTAAAACTATTGGCATTTTTCATGAAAGCCTTTTCCACAAATTCTGAGTTAGCATGCCTGCCCAGTGAAGAATTTTCAATGAATGCCTTATAGCTACTTTTGAAATATATGAGACTTTCTTTTCTTTCACCGTGTATATTTAACTCCTTAGTGCCACATTTACTCAGCTCTGTCCCAACTAGGCATTTTAATAAACTAGCATCATCATAACTTAACAATATGAAAAGTGCTAAAATGATTATGATAGGACCACCTACCCTGACCAGAGCAGTCATTGGTTGGGATTGCTTAGCAACTACCCTACAATGTGCCTATTTCCCTTGACAATGTTACTGTGCCCTGCCAGCTAAAATAATTTATACATTCCAATCGTGATCTTGGTTTATTTCAATTTAGATTTTTTAGATTTAGATTTTTAGATTTAGAGATACAGCACTGAAACAGGCCCTTCGGCCTACCGAGTCTGTGCCGACCATTAACCACCCATTTATACTAATCCTACACTAATCCCATATTCCTACCACATCCTCACCTGTCCCTATATTCCCCTACCACCTACATATACTAGGGGCAATTTATAACGGCCAATTTACCTATCAACCTGCAAGTCTTTTGGCTGTGGGAGAAAACCGGAGCACCCGAAGGAAACCCACGCAGACACAGGGAGAACTTGCAAACTCCACACAGGCAGTACCCAGAATTGAACCCGGGTCGCTGGAGCTCTGAGGCTGCTGTGCTAACCACTGTGCCACTGTGCCGCCCTTAATTTAGAAATAGAACACTGAACTGCGCTCCCTCAAATCTTAAATATACATATGGCATCCTAGAAAACTAGCAAAAGCTAGCCAAAAGCCTTAAAAAAGCTAACAAGGACACAGCAAATTGAAAAATGGCCCTGTATGTAAGCCTATGACATGAAAAAGAACTGCAGAGAGATTGCAGTGGGACACTGGCTTGTAACTTAAACTTAAGGCATACATTCCTTTACTTTCATTCAAGAAAAAAAAATGTTAGTACGTGAAAGTCTAAAGGGGAACACAAAAATGGTGAAGGGATACTACCCTGAGAAAAAAATGATTTTTGATACTTTATTTGGTGCATTTTGGAAGCTATTTAAAATCTACACTGAACATGGACATTGCAATTTTAAATACAAAAAGAAGAGATATTTGTTAAATTTTACTGAAAACTATTTCCCACTTTGGGAATACTTTTGTTATACTACAGTGGGTTTTCTCCGGGTGCTCCAATTTCCTCCCACAAGCCAAAAGACTTGCAGGTTGATAGGTAAATTGGCCATTATAAATTGTTACTAGTATAGGTAGGTGGTAGGGAAATATAGGGACAGGTGGGGATGTTTGGTGGGAATATGGGATTAGTGTAGGATTAGTCTAAATGGGTGGTTGATGTTCGGCACAGACTCGGTGGGCCGAAGGGCCTGTTTCAGTGCTGTATCTCTAATCAATGATAAGAGTTGGTTTCCATGGAAAAAAGGAATGTCTGTTAAAAAAAAATTGATATGCAACATTTCAATTCAGATTTAATGACCAACCAATCATTGCAGTCACCTCCACACCAACTGGTGGTACATTTCATGGGGGAGGGGGAAAAGGTATATTCTTGTGGAATAAAATCTTTCTTTTGTTAAAATGGCACTCTTGTATATTTTAAATGGGTTTTTTTTATTCGTTCTTGGGATGTGAATGTTGCTGGCAAAGTCAGCATTTGTTGCCCATCCCTAATTGCCCTTGAGAAGTGATGAGCCACCTTCTTGAATTGTTGCCATCCATGTGGTATAGGTACACCAACAGTTAGGTAGAGAGTTCCAGGATTTCGACCCAGCAACAATGAAGGAATGGCCATACAGTACCAAGTCAGTTTGGTGTGTGACTTGGTGTTCCCATGCGTCTGCTGCGCTTGTCCTTCTAGGTGGTAGAGCTTGCAGGTTTGGAAGGTGCTATCAAAGGAGCTTTGGTGAGCTGCTGCAAAGTATCGTGTAGGCAGTACAAACCGCTGCCACTGTGTGCCAGTGGTAAAGGGAGTGAATGTTTAAGGTGGTGGATGGGGTGCCGATCAAGCGGTCTGCTTTGTCCTGGATGGTGTTGAGCTACTTGAGTTTGTTGGAGCTGCACTCATCCAGGAGAGGGAAAGTATTCCATCACACTCCTAACTTGTCTCCGGTGGACAGGCTTTGGGGACTCACCACAGAATTTCCAGCCTGCTCTTGCAGCCACAGTATTTATATAGCTAGTCCAGTTAAGTTTCTGGTCAATGGTGACCCCCAGGATTGGGCGGGGGAGACAGCGATGGTAATTCCATTAAATGTCAAAGGGAGATGTTAGATTCTCCCTTGTTGGAGATGGTCATTGCCTGGCACTTGTGTGGCAGTAATGTTACTTGCCACTTATCAGTCCAAGCCTGAATGTTGTCCAGGTTTTGCTGCATATGGACATGGACTGCTTCAGTACCTGAGGAGTTGTGAATGGCAGTGAACATTGTGCAATCAGTAGCAAACACCTCCACTTCTGACTTTATAATGAAAGCAAGGTCATTTATGATGCAGTTGAAGATGGTTGGGCCTAGGACAATACACCAAGGAACTCCTGCAGCAATGTCCTGGGACTGAGATGATTGGCCTCCAAAAACCAGAACCATCTTCCTTTGTGCTAGGTATGATTCCAACCAGTGGAGAGTTTTCCCCCTGATTGCCATTGACTTCAATTTTAATAGGGTTCCTTGATGCCACACTCAGTCAAATGCTGCCTTGACATCAAGGGCATTCACTCTCACCTCACCTCTGAAATTCAATGCTTTTATCCATGCTTGGACCAAGGCTGTAATAAGGTCCAAGTAGCTCGAGTGGAGCCAAACTGAGCATCAGTGAACTGGCAGTTGCTGAGTAAGTGCTGCTTGATAGCACCGTCGATGGCACCTTCCATCACTTTGCTGATGATTGAGAGTAGGCTGATGGGGCAGTAATTGGCCAGATTGGATTTTTCCTGCTTTTTGTGGACAGAACATACCTGGGCAATTTTCCACATTGTCGGATAGATGCCAGTGTTATGACTGTACTGGAACAGCTTATCTAAGTGCACAGCTAGCTCTGGAGCACAAGTCTTCAGTACTACTGCCAGGGATGTTGTCAGGGCCCATAGCCTTTGTTGTATCCAGTGCTTTCAGCCATTTCTTGATATCACGTGGAGTGAATCAAATTGACTGAACACTGGCATCTATGATGGTGGGGACCTGCAGAGGCCAAGATGGATCATCCACTCAGCACTTCTGGCTGAATATGGTTGCAGATGCTTCAGCCTTGTTTTTTAACACTGATGTGTTGGGCTCCACCATCATTCAGAATGGGGATGTTTGTGCAGCCTCCTCCTCCAGTTAGTTGTTTAATTGTCCAGCACCCTCACGACTGGATGTGGCAGGACTGCAGAGCTTTGATCAGATCCATTGGCTATGGGATTGCTTAGCTCTGTCTATCGCATGCTGTTTCCATTGTGTGGCATGCATGTAGTCCTGTGTTGAGCTTCACCAGGTTAGCACCTCATTTTAGGTATGCCTGGTGCTGCTCCTGGCATGCTTTCCTACACTCTTAATTGAACCAGGGTTGGTCCCCTGGCTTGATGGTAATGGTAGACTGAGGGATATGCTGGGCTATGAGATTACAGACTGTGGCTGAATCCAATTCTGCTGCTGTTGATGCCCACAGTGCCTCACGGATGCCTAGTTTTGAGCAGCTAGACCTGTTCTGAGACTATCCTATTTAGCACGGTGGTAGTGCCACACATAATAGGTATCCTCAGTGTGAAGTCGGGACTTTGTCTCCACAAGGATTGTGCAGTGGTCACTCCTACCAATACTGTCATGGACAGATGCATCTGCGACAGGCAGATTTGTGAGGTTGAGGTCAAGTAAGTTTTTTCCTCTTATTGGTTCACTCACCACTTGCTGCATGCCCATTCTGGCAGATACGTCCTTCAGGACTCGGCCAGCTTGGTCAGCAGTAGTACTACCGAGACACTTGGTGGTGGACATTGAAGTCCCCCACCCAGAGCACATTCTGTGCCCTTGTTACCCTCAGTCCTTGTTCAAAGTGGCGTTCAACATGCAAGAGCATTGATCCATCAACTGAGGGAAGGTGGTAATCAGCAGGAGATTTCCTTGCCTGTGTTTGACCTGATGCCATGAGAATTCATGGGGTCTGGAGTCAGTGTTGAGGACTTCCAGAGCCATTCCCTCACGATCTGTATACCATAATGCCTCCACCTTTGGTGGGTCTGTCCTGCCAGTGGGACAGGACATACGCAGGAATGGTGATGGGGGAGTTTGAGACATTCGCTGTATGGTATGATTCGGTGAGTATAACTATGTTGGGCAGTTGCTTGACTAATCTGGGGGACAACTCTCCCAATTTTGGTACAAGTCCCCAGATATTATTAAGGAGGACTTTGCAGGGTGAACTAGGCAGTTTCCGGTACCTAGGACAATGCTGAATGGTCCGTCTGGTTTTATTCTTATTTGACTTTTCTATAGCAGTTTGATACAACTGAGTGGCTGGCGAGACCATTTCAGAAGGCAGTTAAGAACGAACTATGTTGCTGTGGGTCTGGAGTCACAGGTTGGTCAGACCGGGTATGAATGCCAGATTTCCTTCCCTAAAGGACATGAGTGAACCAGATGTGTTTTACGACAATCCAGTAGTTTCATGATTATTAATGAGACTAGCATTTTATTCCAAATTTATTAATGAATTTAAATTCCCCATATTTTCAGCACTAGAGGTGCATTTTGATAACAAAATGTTGTCTGCGCTGCATACACACACTTTTGGTGCAGACAGTGCTGAAAGCCATTTGGGAGGTCATTAGAGCAAACACTGGAAACATGTGTCGGACATATGCGAAGTAGGCAGATCATGATGTCAATCAGTGTGTAACACTGAGTTGATGCCATTTTTGACTCGAACGCTCCATTTGACACCCTCTCTTACCCTCGCACAGCTGAGCATGTGATCAGCAGCAGGAAGGACCCTGCACCAGTGCTATTTAAAGAGATCATCAACCACAGTCCAGTTGGTTGCTGAACGATTGCTATTGAATATTGTAACGATTCTAGAAGTGTTTGGTAATTTCTAGAGTTCTTTAAAGTTGCTAAAATCTACAGGGGGTGGTGTGGCACGGCCTGAAGGGCTTGTTCTGACTTCAAGGGTTCGACTAAGACCACTTGCTCCCAGTCGTGGGTGCAGTAGTTTATACCCACCTTGGTATGACAGGCAGAATGAACAGAAGTGACACAGAGGAAGTAAGTTGCTCAAAGAGGGAGAGGGAGAAGGGCTCTCAGCCAAAGGCCATTGCCACTCAGGGTATTCAGGGAGCAATTTTTCCACCTCAGCCTCTGAGGAACAGTGTGTGTGACTTCACTAAGGAGGTGCTCACTGATATGTGTTAGTGGTTGCAGGCAGAACAGCATCCTCACAGCAGGATGAAGACAGCATTGTAAGTGACTGCGAAGGTGACCAAGGCCACAAATTGTTTTGTGTCTGGTTCCTTCCAGGCTGGAGCAGGCAATATTTGCCACATTTCCTAGTTTGCCATTGACTATCGTGTGAGGAAGGTCACCGATGTTCTGGGCTGAATTTTATGGAGCTGGTGGGGTCCCGACACCGGGCCGAAAAGGTGAAGGGAATCCTGCCACGGACCTTTGAAGAACCCACCCTCCCCAGCCCCCAGCTCTACTTAACGGCGCTTGGGCAATTAACTGCCCAGCACTGTGGTCCCTTTAAGGACAGAGATCCCACCTTCCAGGGCTGCCAGCCTATCACAGGGCCAACAGCTCAATGGTATCAGCAGCGCCACTGGGACCAGGCCCATCGTTGGGACCCCGGACCCCAGGTAAGTGTGGCCGGGTCGCTGGGCAAGTCTGGCAGGCTCCAGCGAGCGGTGTGGGGGGGTGGGGGTTGGTCATTGATGGCAGGGAGGGGGATGTGTTCACGGAGGGAGGCTTTTGCCACCAGGGGCCCTCCATGAGTCACAGATTGCATACAGAGGAGGGCCCCCCAACCCCCACCACCAAGCCCACAGGGAGGCCACCTTGGTTAAATGGGTGACCTGCCCACGTGGCAGGGCTCCCACCAGCTACTGGTAAAATACCAGCGGCAGCAGGAAGAGGCCCTTAAGTGGCTATTAATTGGCCACTTAAGGGCTACAATTGGCCTCTGGGTGGGAAGGCCACCTTCGGCCTTTCCTGCCCCCAATAAAATCGCTGGCGATGGGCCCTCCATCTACTCCCTTCCATCGCTAGTTTATGGGCACCCCTGCATCCCGTCTCCCAAAGGCCCATAAAATTCCAGCCTCTGTCCGCGAAGAGAACTGAATACGTTTCATTCCCTCTTGCCGGAGACAAGCAGGCAGAGTATGTGGCTTCGTAAGAATTTCAGGCTTCCCCATGGAGTTAGGGTGCCACTGACTGCACACACAAGTAAATTCAGAGATGTACCACAATCGATAGGGGTTCCACTCCCTCAATGTGCAGCTGTTGTGAGACCATACACTGCGCATCATGCAGGTCAACACCGTGCTTCCTGATTGCAATCATGATGCCTTTATTCTGCACCAATCTGATATACCATCAGCATTTGAGCCACGATGAGAAACCAGAGGGTGGCTACTGGACGACAAGAGCTATCCGCTGATCACCTGGATTATGGGTTGTCCATGATTGGTTCATCTGGCTGTGGTACCAGTGAATGCAACCCAAATTCCCCATTCACTAGCTGTCCAACACCTTACCTTCCCTTTGTTACTGACCATCACAGTGTCTTCCTGTCCACAATGCTGAAATAAAAGCCATTCCAAAGCAAGCAGTCCAAATCATCCTTATAAATCAAACCACCCAATAGTCCATAAAAAAGCCAACTAATCATCTTGTGCATTCCCTTAGTTTCTGTCTTCTTTGTGCTTTTGCCTGTCCCAGTGTTCCTATACAGTGCTACCCCAAAAGCAGAAGCATGGCTAGTGGAAGGCAGCTGATTTTTAGTAGGGGAGATGGCAGATGGCCTTGGAGGAGGACGTTGAGCAGCTCGGAACCTAAAAGGCCAGGCTTCATGGGTAGCTGCAGTCTGGGCTGGCTGGCTGGCTGACCGATAACAGCAAGGGCACTGGTGGTTCGGCAGTCGTAAGGAATCGAATGCTGCCACCCTGAGAGAGGATAGCAGGTTTGTTCTCCACAGAGCCACTGCCACTCCTCCCGGGCAGTAACTCAGCAATCCTTGTAATGTGTTGACGGACAGATTGCTGGACTACTGTGAGCCCCTACAAGCCCCTTTGACAACTGGCATCCGCAGCCTTGATGGCAACAGTCTGAAATTGAGTGGTAACAAGCTGAGCTTGAGTACCAACAAGCTGTGATTGCATGATTTTGGTCTGAGCTTCCACTACAGTCCACAGACATTGGGTGGCTTCTGTTTATGCTGCAATGGAAGCTGAGACATTGGCCATCAGATGCTGCATTATGGTTTCGTCTTATGTTTGCAAGTGTGGTAATGGAATTGGCCACCACTTACACGATGGAAAAGATGGGCTCCAAGCTCTGTCCAATGCCCTGTGCACAGCTGATGCTGGACTCCCCCAAGTTCCTTGGCAGACTGTAGGTTTTCTGGCCAGTCTGTCAATGCACCTACCATTTGTGTGTGTACACTCAGCAGCCTTTTTCTGTGGTCTATGTCCTTATCTGAGTTCTCTGCAGCAGAAACCATGTCCAACTTCACCCTCTTACTACCCTTTCCCCCGTCCTAGCTGCAGGCTATTCATGCCTGGTGTCTCATCATGTCTAGATCCTGCCTTTAAGTTACTCTCTAAAGTATGTGCAATGTCAGTATCTGAGCTGGTGGCTGCGATTGTGAGTTTGAGTGACAGTGTTTCATCACCATCAGTCTCTTGTTCCTCTTCTACAGCTTGCTCCTGCACCACTGCCTGACCAGATTGCAGTTCTTGGGTATCTGAAAGGAGAAACAAGGATAGGGTTGCAGTGAGGGAAAGTGCAGTAGAGCAAGAGGTGCATATGTACACAATCTGAAGCTTGTAAATTCGAAGAGATTGTGGGAAGAGGGGGTAGTGGGATGCGAGGAACAGGATTAGGTATGAGTATGCCGTCACCGTCAATGGTTTCAGCCCCGCTGATGGCCACAGCCACTGTCAAAGCTACTCCAATGATGGAAAGCACTGTCTCCTGCATCAGGGTAAGGACTTGCAGCCGCCCTTGCCCTTGCTTATCAGGTTTTGCTGTATGTGGTTGGACGCCACCTTGTCCTGCAAGAGAAAGGGAAGTGTGTTGGTGAGTGTGATGGAATCTGTTTGGGTGATATGCCTGTCATAGAGGAATAGCTGGAAATGTGTACAAGCTGTAAGATGTGGGTGTGAGGCAGTGCTAAGTGTGTGAGGGTGAGGTGAAGCTAAGTATGGGTCACAGTTGATGGAGAATGCTGGTAGGTGAGTGAAGCTGCGTAGGGTAGTGTGGTGAATTGAGCAGTGTGTGAGCATTTGAAGATGCAGTCGCTCACCTTGACCACTTGTGTGAGGTCACTGAGCTTCTTATGGTACTGAATCTAGGTCCTCAGGGCTATACTGCTGGTATTGACCGTGATGGGTATCTGCTTCCACTGCCTTCACAGGGCTGGATTTTCTTATCCCACCGTCACTTCTGGCAGCAGGCGAAAAAAATGGTGGGCTGTGCGCTGTATTGCCACAGCGATTTTTCTCACGGCAGCCCAGGATAATGAGCCGGTCGGGTTGCCCCCTGCCCCAATCATGTGGTGGAGGCGATCTCTGACACCGGCATTGGAGTCAGCTGTCTGTGTGCAGGCGCCATTTTTAAAGGGCAGCCATACCCGGCCTGGCCATTTAAATGTTTAAAGGGCTACCCCACCCCATGTACCGCCGATAAATCTATTGCCCCTTCTCCCCACAATAACAATTAAATTCAACATTTGCACTCTTGCTTCCCCCCCGCCGCCCCGCAAAATACTTAGCTTCAACACGACCTTTTGTTTCCCCCCCACCTCCAAAACTGATCAAAGTGCAAAGGTCGCCCCTTCCCACCCTCCTCTACACTAGCATTAGAGCTCGTTTCCCACTCCCCCCACTACTCCCACTGCACTAAATGTCAGTTCCCCCCTTCCCCACCATGGTGGTGCCTGCTTTCCCGAGGCCAGAAAGTGAAGGCGCTTGAGTGCGGGCCGCCCCTTGGAAGATCGCGGTCCGAAGGTAATATCGCTGTTGATTTTACTTAAGTGCATTAATTTAAATATGTTAATCTGGATCCCGTCGCCCGCTACCAGGAAGATCGGGCTCGGCACTCCCAGCATCGGGCTCCGTGGTGGGCTGCTGCCAGAACGATATTCCGCCCCCCACCTCCGCCATGGAGCTCGACGTCGGGAGCTCAGTAAAATCCTGGCCACAGTGCGTGTCTGGAGGGCCTCCTGATCTCTATGGGTAGAGGACTTCTCTCTTCCTGTCCACCTCCTGCCCCAGATATCTAATGCTGCATTCAAGAATGCTCTCTGCTCTGTTTCACCATTATTCAGTGTTCTTTCTGCTTGAACTCTTCCCAGCCCCATCCAAAACTTGCTGCAGCTATAGGTACTACAGGTTAGGTTTCAGTGGTGTTAACCTTGCACAAAGTTGGGGACCCTGCTGAGGTGTGCAGCCACTCAGCAGTACTGGCTGCACCTTACAATCATGGTATTGAACAGGCAGCACATAGTTTCCGTGCAGCCTGCATCAGAAGAAATGGTCATTGCAATGCCCCGCACTTGTTTTGGGGGAGTCTATTCAACTTTTCCCCCTTTCTCTCTAATGGTTAGATATAGGTAAGCATAATTAATTTATGATATAAATCTGCTGGCAAAAGCATTTCTGATGATGGTAGGCAAACTGCAATACTGAGTTTCTCCTTTTAAAGAAGTATTTTCAATTTTCTGATGTTCCTAAATTACCTAAATGTCTCTATATTTTGGGGGAACTATAACAGGAATAGAAACTGCTGTTGTCTGGAACTTAGGAGAACAATCAAAGAGGAAGATACTTTGGGGTAGTATAAAGGGAAAAATTAGTTTCAAGAGCAAAGATTGTTTTAATCTTAAGTACTCATCCTCTGCACCAGAATCATTATTAATCTCTTCTACTGATAAGACTGTTGTATTGTTTTGATATGTGTCACATTTTTCACAGTGAAAAAGCAATTTCATGAAAACTGTGGCAAAATTACTTGTTTGGATGACTTATTCATTGGGGCATCTCTGACCCGTCACAATTAATCTGAACAACCATCATCAGTTTATCCACTCCTGCATGCTGATCTTAGCAAACCCCTCTGCCCATTTCAACTGTGGGAATCCAAGCCACAATCCCAGCTGAGCCCATGTTTACAATTTTGCTACAAATAGCAATAAACAGACTTGCACACCTTTTGGCAGACACTTTTAACCTCAGGCTTTGTCTGCCTATTCTGGTGAATGAAAATTATATCAATATTTGAAGAGTGAAGGCCATTGATCTGGCCTTCACTCATTCCTCAATCCACACCACCAAAGACAGATTACTTAGTCATTTTTCTCATTTGTTTGTGTATGGGACCTTGCTGTGTGCAAATTGACTATAGTATTTGTCTACATAACAATGACTGCACTTCAAAAGTAATTTAGGATAGCTTGAGAAAATAAGATGGTATATAAATGCAAGTTTCTTTCTTTAATTAACTTACAGCAAATAGTAATTGGTTTAAGAAAAGGTTATGAGAAAAACTTATAGAAAAGGAATTCAACTCAAACTCAAAGAAAGGGGAAGCACCAAACTACAGAAATGGAAAAAGGGGAATGGATCATTTACAGACTTGAAAAAAGATAGCCAACTAACAATTAACTATTGTCATGTGAAAAATGTCATTATGCATTTGCAATATTGATGAAAATTGCATTTAAATATCCTTTTTTGTTTAACTAAAATGCTATAAAATGTTACATGGCAAAGCATGGCACAGAATGGATTTGAGCAGCAATGTTACAAGTCAGTTTCCATAACACTGCAATCTATAGCTCACGGTACCTGGCATATAATTATGCTTGTAAGTTAACTATTCAAATGAATTATTTTAAAATAATTCTGAGTTTCTCTTTAACGTTTGAACACAACATCACTTTGTTTAATTTTTTCTGTAAATGCATCCCAAAAATTGTAAAACAACTGTTGAAAATAAATGGGATGAATCTTCTACACTATTCTTAGTTGTTTTACTGCTGTTTTGTTCTTCATATTTTTTCAATACTTGTATGTTTAGCAGTTAAAAATCACCTTGCAGGCATCATATTTATACATCGAGAATCAAATTTAACAGCTTACTTCTAACACTGGAACATTTTGTTATTATATCTGTGATTGTTAACATCGAGATTACACAAAGATATTTTCCTAATTATGATT
The DNA here is from genome assembly GCF_036365525.1 of Heterodontus francisci. NCBI lineage: Eukaryota > Metazoa > Chordata > Chondrichthyes > Heterodontiformes > Heterodontidae > Heterodontus > Heterodontus francisci. Next base: position 40,285,917 of record NC_090389.1, on the reverse strand, counting down.
AATATAAAGACATGGTATGCATTTTTAACCCTGTTTTTCAACAGACAACTACTCTGTGCAGATGAGCCACTGGCTTACCATTATCCTGCACCAACACATATTGACTGAAGTTGCAAGTGGCAACTAAAGGTCCAGTCATGCTCAATTAATTCTCACATATTAATGTTGAATGATACTGTTGTTGGCTGGATACCTTCAGAGTGAATAATACATGTTTCAAGCAAGAAATAAGGTAATCTTTCCACGATAATTGATTAGTTCATTTAAAGAACTGCAGAATAATGATTATGATGTAATCTGCCACCTGTTAACATTAAGTGGAATGACTTTTTTCTATGAACATTATTAGAAGTTTATTGAACTCTATGGTAAATCCCTATTAGGTCTTTCTCGCTTTCGTTTTTGCCTGCTCTGTGCCAAAAACTGTGGTTCATTCCTCTTCATTGTATTATTGGTGCAATTATGAATATATCTTATATATATATATATATAAAAATGTGTGTGTGTATATATATATTATATATATGTGAATGCATGCTGGTGCACTACTGTATCATGTACAGCTATTAGGTTACAAATTATTTATTTACCTTATTCTTTGGAATGGCCAAACATAGCTCCTTGATTTTAGGCGTCAGAAAAATCTTAGAAAAAAGAATGAAAAATTCTATTTTCACATTTTTCTCATTTCTGAAAGACTAATTTCTCCCTTCCCCCACGGGAATATTCAGATAATATGTTCCCTTCCTTTAGCTAGGAGGGTCGAATGCCTTTTTCTGTGATTGTCATCCACACCCCTCAATTATCAGCTGACAGGAAGTACAGTTCTGTGCGATGGGACAAAGTCTGCAAGTATTTCAAATCGCTTATCCACAGTGGCAGCAGGATTTAATACTTAGTACTCCACTTCACAATACAGGCAAGAGCTGGTAAAACTCATGCAATGAAGGCAGTTAAGTTCAAACACCAATGAGGAGGGAACTGAACACGACACGAAACCTTCTGCTTGGGACCTTAACACACCATCATTGAAGTTATTAGACCACCTTATATTCTAATATTTTATACTTTATTAAAGTTGTTGATACTAAACTGTCCACAGCTGGAGTGGCACACCTGACCAGTAGTCTGAACATGCTTTTTTAAAAAAAAAATGGATGAACTTGTGAATCAGCCTACAACTGTCAGCCAGTAGTATGCAAGAATAAAATAACAACAGTAAAATTGTGAAAGTTTAGAGCAAGTTGGTAAGAGGATTAATCTAAAACTGCACAGAAGCAAGAAAAAACAAAACTAGGTGCATGTGTACAGGTTGATCAGGCTAAGCATTTGCCATCTTGTCCCATAGATCACTACTTACAGGCTGAGGAGTAGATTTTGGTTCAGTTGACTTCACATGCAGGTGTGTCATCATAGCTTGCAGGCGTTCTTTGTCTTTTGCAAGCTAAAGAAATAAAACATTTTAGCTTCCGAAGTAAAACCACAACAATCAAAAACAATTGCATATGGATGTATTAATCATCCTTAGTAAAACTTTCAGACTCTGCATCAAACCAAATCATTTCTTTTTACATTTACTGCATTTCCTAACATGTCAAAATTTAATTAATGGGCTGATTAATGAAAACTGAGATTTGTAGGCTTTCTGCTTTATACTTTTAGATACTGTATGTATTCACATGATAAAAGATACATACAGGTGAAAATTTTATCAAGCATCTGTCAGTGATTTTAAATGCAATTTAAATTCAACATCGGTGAGTACACTAAACGGACAAGAGCATCTTACACCCCGCCAGATTTACTTTGCACGGAAGTCAATAAGGGGCAGCCAATCTGTTACCGCCTGATTTGCACCCCCTCCAAAGTTGAATTTCATCCACATTGTCAGTACAATACCCAAAATGCTGACAGGAGAGTTGACAAGCAATGGGATGCACTCATTCTAAAGTTCCCATTGTTTAAAAAATAAAACAATTGCTCAATGCTGCTGCAAAGCTCTGGGGAGCTCACAGTAAAAACAAGGAGGGAAAAAAATTGGTTAAGGCCCGAAAATGGTACAGGGTGCATGATGCATGATTAACCCGCACCTGCTGCTTTTGATGCAGGCAACAAGCAAACTTGGTGCTGCCGGCAAATTTAAATAACAGTAGCATGCAGCCCAGTGCTAAACTGGCTTTTGATTGGCTGCCTCAGCAGGAGTCCCAAGTTCATGCCAGGCTAGCACAACTTAAAGCTAGCCAGCACTACTTAAAGACAGCCTGCACGTCTTAAAGGGGACAGACATTCTGGCTTCAGCAGATGTAGAAAATGGCTGGGAAAGACATTCTGAGCAGGAAGAACACTGACTAATGGTGCAACAGGGCAGAGAGCACACTCCGACGCTGCACTGGAGGCTGTGGTGCAGGAGGTGGAGAGGTGGAGAGGAGGAGGGAGGTCCTCTATCTCTAAGGGACCAGGCCCTATAGAAGACGCAAAGGCAGTGAGAGCAGGTAGCCGTTGCAGTCCATACCAGAGTCGTCCTGAGGACCCGGATGCTGTGCCGACAGAAATTCAATGACTGCGCATGAATTATCAAGGTCAGTGAATGCATCTTCAAATGCCATATCCCACCAACAGAATTAGCCTCACACACCACTCGATTCACCAGACCCCCTTCCCTCACTTATCAACAATCCCTACTGACCATGACTCATACTTCACATTCAGAGCTTCACCTCACCCTCTCACACTGAGCACTGCTGCAAACCTCACACCATACCTCAAACAAACTGCCAGCTACTCAACCATGTCAGCCACAGCACCCAAACAGATCGTACCACACACACTGACACATTTCCCTCTCCCTTGCTGGACGAGGTGGCACATATCCAAAGGCACCTAACAGGTGGGGACAGTCAAGGCTGCATGACTTAACCCTGACAGAGGAGACTGTGCTCAGCATCATTGAAGCAGACACGAATGAGACCGTGGCCAGCAGAAGGGTTGAAACTATTGAAGATATTAGTTTGTTCCAACCTCGTTCTCCCTCTCACAACCCACTTACCCCTCATCCCACAATCTCTTCTGATTTATAAGCTGCAGATGGCATAAGCATGCATTTACACTTCTGCCTTTATACTTTCAGATACTCAAGAACTGCCACCTGGTAACAGCAGTCGTGCAGGGGTGTGAAGTGGAAGAGGAACAAGAGACTGAGGAGGAAGAAACACCATCACTCAATCTGACACTCACAGCCATTAGCTAGCGTTATGCTGGCACTGAGCATACTTCAGAAGGTTTACAATGTTCTTGTACTTTTGCTGTTCTTGGCAACACTTGTCCTTGCCCTACTATATGCCCTAGGTAGGTTACCCATGCTTTTGCAAATTCACTTTGGGCAAGGATTATCACCAAATCAGCTGACTGTAATTTTCTAAACAGAGCTTTTAGTTGTTCCAAGCAGTCTTTCTAAGTGTCACCATATACCATCACATCATCAAGGTAAACCGTACAGTTACGAACACTGGCTACCACTTGGTTCATCAGTCTCTGAAAAGTTGATGGGGCATTTTTTTTAGCCCGAATGGCATCACTCGCTATTGGAAAAGACCATCTGGTGTGACAAAGGCTCGGGGTATTAAAGGAACCTGCCAGTATCCATTTAACAAATCTATTTTGGTAAGAAATGTGGCACTGCCAACCCTGTCAATGCAGTCCTTCAAGCAAGGAACTGGGTAGGAGTCTGCCTTTCATACTGTATTAACCTTTCTGTCCGCTATGCAAAATCTAGTTGAGCCGTCAGGTTTAGGCACTAACCAGCTGCTTTGACTGAGTTCAATTAGGTGATTTTCCAACATGTATCGGATTTCTGCTTTCACCTGAGCCTGTTTCTCTGGACTTAAGCAATAATGATGCTGTTTTATAGGAGTGGATTCTCTTACATCCACATGTTTGGCTAAGGTTGTACATCCTGGTTTATCCCTACAGACTCCTTTAAATGCTGTGAGTAGCCTTGTTAGGTCTTTTTGGTTCAATTTGAGAATTGTCTAGGTCTCCTTCTGCCTCATTTTCACTATCCCTTTCATCCTTCACTGTCCCTATTACCTGACATACCTGCGCTTGCTTATCCATCTCTCCGGCGTGATATTGTTTCAACATATTGATGTGACACAGCCGATTCTTTTTCCGGCGATCTGGGTGTCAATCAAATTATTTACTTCCCCAATCCTTTTGACTACTCTATATGGATAGAAGATTGGTTAGCTAACAGGAAACAGAGAGTAGGCATAAATGGGTCTTTTTCTGGTTGGCAAGATGTAATGAGTGGCGGGCCCCAGGGATCAGTGCTGGGGCTTCAACTTTTTACAATTTATATAAATGACCTAGATGAAGGGACTGAGGGTATGGTTGCTAAATTTGCTGACGACACAAAGATAGGTAGGAAAGTAACTTGTGAAGAGGACATCAGGGGCTACAAAAGGATATAGATAGGTTAAGTGAGTAGACAAAGACCTGGCAAATGGAGTTTAAGTGGGACAGTGTTAAATTGTCCACTTTGGGAGGAAGAATAAAAAAGCATATTATCTAGCAGAGGATTGGAGAATAGCCAATGTTGTTCCTTTGTTTAAGAAAGGTAGCAAGGATAATCCAGGAAATTATAGGCCAGTGAGCCTTACGTCAGTGGTAGGGAAATTATTAGAGAGGATTCTTCGGGACAGGATTTACTCCCATTTGGAAACAAATGAACTTATTAGCGAGGGGCAGCATGGTTTTGTGAAGGGAGGTCGTGTCTCACTAACTTGATTGAGTTTTTTGAGGAAGTGACGAAGATGATTGATAAAGGAAGAACAATGGATGTTGTCTATATGGACTTCAGTAAAGCCTTTGACAAAGTCCCTCATGGCAGACTGGTACAAAAGCTGAAGTCACACGGGATCAGAGGTGAGCTGGCATGATGGATACAGAACTGGCTCGGTCATAGAAGGCACAGGGTAGCATTGGAAGGATGCTTTTCTGAATGGAGAGCTGTGACTAGTGGTGTTCCGCAGGGATCAGTGCTGGGACCTTTGCTGTTTGTAGTATATATAAATGATTTGGAGGAAAATGTAGCTGGTCTGATTAGTAAGTTTGCGGACGACACAAGGGTTGGTGGAGTTGCGGATAGTGATGAGGAGTGTCAGAGGATACAGCAGGATATAGATCGGTTGGAGACTTGGGCGGAGAAATGGCAGATGGAGTTTAATCCGGACAAATGTGAGGTAATGCATTTTGGAAGATCTAATACGGGGGAAATATACAGTAAATGGCAGAACCCTTAGGAGTATTGACAGGCAGAGAGATCTGGGCGTACAGGTCCACAGGTCACTGAAAGTGGCAACGCAAGTGGATAAGGTAGTCAAGAAGGCATACGGCATGCTTGCCTTCATCGGTCGAGGCATAGAGTATAAAAATTGGCAAGTCATGCTGCAGCTGTACAGAACCTTAGTTAGGCCACACTTAGAATATTGCGTGCAATTCTGGTCGCCACACTACCAGAAGGACATGGAGGCTTTGGAGAGGGTACAGAAGAGGTTTGCCAGGATGTTGCCTGGTCTGGAGGGCATTAGCAATGAGGTGAGGTTGGATAAACTCGGATTGTTTTCGCTGGAACGACGGAGGTGGAGGGGCGACATGATAGAGGTTTACAAAGTTATGAGCGGCATGGACAGAGTGGATAGTCAGAAGCTTTTTCTCAGGTGGAAGAGTCAGTTACTAGGGAACATAGGTTTAAGGTGTGAGGGGCAAAGTTTAGAGGGGATGTGCGAGGCAAGTTGTTTACACAGAGGGTGGTGAGTGCCTGGAACTTGCTGCCGGGGGAGGCGGTGGAAGCAGGCACAATAGCGACGTTTAAGAGGCATCTTGACAAATACATGAATAGGATGGGAATAGAGGGATACGGACCCCGGAAGTGCAGAAGGTTTTAGTTTAGACAGGCATCAAGATCGGCGCAGGCTTGGAGGGCCGAATGGCCTGTTCCTGTGCTGTACTGTTCTTTGTTCTAAATGGTGAGAGATTGCAGAGCTCAGAGATGCAGAGAGATCTGGGTGTCCGACTGCATGAATCGCAAAAGGTTAGTATGCAGATATAGCACGTAATTAGGAAAGCTAATAGAATGTTATCGTTTATCGTGAGGGGAATTGAATACAAAAGTAGGGAGGTTATGCTTCAGCTATACAGGGCAATAGTGACACCACACCTGCAGTACTGTGTACAGTATTGTAACGTTATTTAAGGAAGGATGCAAATGCATTGGAGGCAGTTCAGAGAAGGCTTACTGGACTAATACCTGAAATGGGCGGGCTGTCTTACGAGGAAAGACTGGACAGGCTAGGCTTGTATCTGCTGGAATTTAGAAGAGTTGATTGAAACAATAAGATCCTGAGGGGTCTTGACAGGGTGGATGTGGAAAGGACATTTCCCCTTGTGGGAGAATCTAGAACTAGGGGTCACTGTTTAAAAATAAGATCTCGCCCCTTTAAGACAGAGATGAGGAGAAATCTTTTTCTCTCAGAGGGTTGTGAGTCTTTGGAATTCTCTTCCTCAAAAGGCGGTGGAAGCAGAGTCTTTGAATATTTTGAAGGCTGAGGTAGATAGATTCTCGATAAGCAAGGGGATGAAAGGTTATCAGGGATAGGTGGAACTGTGGAGTAATCAGTTCAGCCATTAACTTACTGAATGGCGGAGTGGCCTACTCCTGCTCCTAATTCGTATATTTGCCTGTATGTTCCTATGTGTTCCTGAGTCACTTTGCAGGCTCTCGTCAGCCACTCCTTGAACACGGATACATAATCTAACACGGAGGATTCGTCCCTCTGTTCTAAAAACTTTTCTTTGATTAGATTTAGAGGACCTCTTACCTCATGTCCATAAACTATTTCAAAAGGACTAAAATCGGCAGACTCATTAGTTGAATCCCCAGTGGCAAACAAAAGAAATTCCAACTTTTTATCCCATTCATGAGGATATTCATGACAGCATGCTCTGATCATCATTTTGAGGGTCTGATGGTATCGTTCTAAAGCCCCTTGTGTCTGTGGTGGTATGCTGAAGACTTTAACTGTATTACACCCAGAGTACTCATAACTTCCTGGAAAATTTTAGATATAAAATTGGCACCTCGATCCGACTGAATCTCAGTCGGTAATCCATATTGAGTGAAGAACTGGGTTAACTTCTCTACCACTACCTCAGCAGAAATAGTTCTCAAGGGAATGGCCTCTGGCAACCGAGTAGCCACATCCATAATAACGAGTAGATATTGATGTCCTGCTTTTGTTTTCGGCAAAGGTTCCACACAGTCTACCAACACCCTATTAAATCATTCCTCAAAAACTGGTATGGGAATTAGAGGTGCTGGTTTTATGGCAGGTTGTGGTTTTTCTACAATCTGGCATTTATGACACGTTTCACAAAACTGCACCACGTCCTTGTAAAGACCTGGCCAGTAAAAATGTCAACATATACGTGATTGGGTCTTCCGGATCTACGTCCCGCCATAGGAATTTCATGCACTATCCTTAATATTTCCTTGCGATACTTGGGTGGTACCACCATATGGTGAACTACCTTCCATTCTTCATCTGCAGGTCTGTGAGGTTGTCTCCACTTCCTCATCAGAATACCAATTTTAATATAGTAGCCTTCCGGAATTCCCTTTGCCTCAGCTTCAATTAGAGCTGACTGTGCCATTTTACTTAACTCCAGATCTGCTTGCTGAGTCTTGATCAGAGAAGATATACTGAACATTTCCTTCGGATTATCCAAATCCCCAAAGAAAGTTTCAGATATTCAGTTATCTGTCTGTGGTGCCAATTCGATCTCCGACAATGGAACTTGTTTAGCCATTGCTTGGGTCACTACACATGAAGGAAAAATTCCTGGAGCCTTTTCCTGCAACTGTTCTCTCCCTTTGACTTCACTTGGTCTTTCCGTGACTACTGGAGAATCTGCTACCTTCACTCCAGCCAAATCATTCCCCAGGACAAGGTCAACTCCGTCTACAGGCAAACTATGGACAACTCCTACAGTTGCCATTCCAGACATTAGGTCAATCTCCAGGTGCACCCAATACAAAGGTATGGGGATATACTCCCTGTCGATACCATTCACTAAAACTTCTCATTCAGTGCACTCTCTGGTGGAAATGTTATGCCTTTCCCCAGCAAAGGAGTTTGGGTGGCTCTTGTATCCCTAAGTATAACTATAGGTTTACTTGCCTCATTGAGGGATAAGGAATTACTTTTCCTTTCCACAAGAATTCCCTATAACTCTCAGGTATCTTTGTCACCTCTCCTGCACTCACAGCAGTTTTTGTACTTGGCCTTACAGCTGTAATCAGAGCTATAGCCTGATCTGTTGTACTGGGGAAAGGCATAACCTTTCCACCAGAGAGTGCACTGAATGCAAAGTTTTAGTGAATGGTATCGGCGAGGAGTATATCCCCATACCTTTGTATCGGGTGCACCTGGAGAGTGACCTAATGTCTGGAATGGTAACTGTTGGAGTTGTCCATAGTTTGCCTGTAGACAGAGTTGACCTACTCTCGGTCAGGGCCCCTTTGTCTCCATTGGCCCTGTGTACCCCAATAAGTCCCATGGGTTTACCCCACAACTTCCAGCATTCTGCCTGAAGGTGTCCCACCTCATTTCCACCCTCAGCAACTTCCTTTCTGGCTGGAGGGGGAGATCCTGGGATGTTCCCAGCTATCCCTTCTTGTTCCTGGCTACTTGCCTTCCTTTCACCCTCCCACCTTTTATCCTTCTCAGATTTGCGGAGGTGATGGACAATGGCTTGTAAACGAGCTTGTGATCATCAGCGATCTCAGCTGCCTGCCTGACTGTTGAAACCTTCGGTTCTCTACATGGGTTCTTACTAACAGAGGGAGTGAATTTTTAAAATTCTTCCAGGAGAATTATTTCCCTAAGGGTCTCATATGTGGCCTCTACCTTTAGTGCTCGCATCCAACGATCAAAGTTAATTTGCTTTACCCTCTGAAATTCTATATAAATCTGCTCAGGCTGTTTCCAGAGGTTTTGAAATTTCTGCCTATAAGCTTCAGGGACTAACTCATAAGCAGAGTGAATAGCCTTTTTTGCCATCTCATAATCTGCAAAAGCCTCCTCAGAAATATGGCATAAACTGCATGAGCTCTGCCCATCAACCTGCTTTGCATAAGCAGTGTCTAGCTTTCCTTCAGCCACTTCATCTGTCTAGCTATCATTTCAAAAGAAATGAAAAATGCCTCTACATCCCTTTCCTCAAACTCCGGGACAGCTTGCACAAATTTAAACAGCTCTCCACTGGGTCCTGGGCTGGAGTCAGTTCTTTCCTCACCAGAATTTTCATCAAGGTCAAGGCTATCTGTTTTTTTCAGTTCTAGCTTTTTAAAATTTGAATACCCTTTCTTGCTCCCTTTCTTCTTTGTTTCTCCTGCCTCTCTTCTCTTTCCTTTTGAATTGTAGTTCAAGGTTTTTCATTTATTTTTCCTGATCAAGCTCAAGTTTTTTCATTTCCAATTCTCTTTCCTGTTCAGGCTGCTTCTTCTGTAACTGAATCCTAGCTGATTCAAATGAATTTGCATCTGAATTACCTTTTCCTACTTCCAATTTCAAAAGCTTTGCTATTACTTCAATTATGTCTGCTTTATTAGCTCCTGGTTTTAACTCTAACTCCAAATTTGCTGCCAATTCCTTTAGCTTAGCCTTGGTTAGGGATAAGTTCTCCCTCCCCAGAAAGGTTGTAGCAACTGACAAATCCATTCAGGTAGTGTAAACATTACTCTAATGCCATGGAACCTGGTGTTTTCCTTTTCCCCTTTTCAGTTATTATCACCCCATTTACAATTGCACTGGTCAATTATAAAAGCCGCTGGCTTTGGGTTATCCCGGACGAGCCCCCAGTTATATGTTACGACCAAGGCAGGAGGAGTGCACTGTCTTTCTCTAGTTCCACTTCTCCACAGGTCACAACATATATTTAAATGTTGACCCAGTTACCGATGCAGCCAATTGTGTACGCTATCTATTTTAGTTTCAAAATAAAATCCACCCAACAGGTTTCTTTAAAAAACACAAAAGTATTAATTTATTATAACACAAGACTTAGTCAATAAAGATGCAAAGCTTTACCATACAGTTTGAAATATGAGAGTAAATATATATATATTCCCTTCTACGTACCCAACACACACACACACATACACACGTTCAAGGTAACATAAAGATGCTTTGGCCAAAGTACTTGTTAATTCATGAAGAAAAAGGATAAGATATGTTATGTTTCAGATAGCATACAGTCTGGCCTCCCGGTGCACATAGATGGGTCACTGGGATCTTTTCAGAAGCAGTTCGTTCAGATGTCAAGAGGAAGTCTTCCAGAAGCTTCTCAGGAGACATGCTGCTTCGGTTTCTCTATTTCTTACACTTAAGTCTCAGGGGTTCTCAAAGTGGTGGAGAAAAGATGAACGGTTCTTCTCTTTTAGCAGGCTGACCTCTAACTGACTCAAAACAGTATTCAAAAATGAAACCCACTCTAGAGCACCATAAATCTTGACATGTCACCTCTCTCGTAAACAACTCCCATAGTCAGAAGGCACCTTTTGTTTACTTAGCTGAAGACATGTGACATCCAGTAAATGTTGTATTTAAACAAAGTCCTTCCAGTGACCCTATAAAAAAAAGTTCAGCATCTATGGAATCACTTCAGTCCTCCAATGAATTCATCTCCACAATTCTAAACAAGTCCTCAAAAAATATTTTAAAAAGGAACACTTTCATAACAGTGCCATGAAACTAATCATTAATTGCCGTGAAAACACACCTGGTTCACTCATGTCCTTTCGGGAAGGAAATCTGCCATCCTACCTAGTCTGGCCTACACGTAACTCCAGATCCACAGCAATGTGGTTGATTCTAAATGGCCCTCTGAAATGGCCTAGTAAGCTACCAAGAGCAATTAGGGATGGGTAACAAATGCTGGCCTTGCCAGCGACGCCCATATCCCATGAAAGAGTTAAAAAAAGGCCCTCCTTTCGAAAAGCAAATCTTTTACAGTCCATTAGCAAAGCCATCAGGTTAAAATATATATCCAGCAAAATGCTTCATCGGAAATACCTTAGTCTATGTTTTCAGAAGCAATTTTGTTTCTGCCACTAATCAGAATAGAAAAGTTCTAACAGCCCTTAAGAGTGGCATTAATATCTGAATTAATGCAAGGTCTTCCAAAATCTGATCTTTCTTTCAATGTCATACATAAAAAGCAACTATTTTATTACTGGTTATGAAAGATGTTCCGACTTTATTGTGGTCTTTTTACCTTGCAACTTCCTGTGCATTTACCTCTGAACGCAGAACTACTTGAGTTGTTCAGAAACTGACGCACATGTTCTTTCTTGTTATATATAAGGTCAATAGTGCTACTGTTCTCCAATATTTCAGCCATACCTGAAATTGACTTTAACTGAATGTTGTCTATGGATGAGTTATTGCTGATCAGGCATAACTTGTAGACTCATACTGTACCTTTTGACTTGAACTCGCAGCACAAAATATTGCTATACGATTTCTGCTGCACTGATAATTTCAGTTCCCCCCACCAAAGGTCACTTGCTATTGTTGCTTTCTTTGTATATTTATATAACATACATGTACATGGAACAGCTACATAAATCCTGTAACTATTAGAGCATGTGGTAAAGTTTTTGCATGAGTTGCAATATGTGAAGGGCAGGGCTCAGGACTTTGGCAAGTAGAACACTGAAGTAATCAAGTCTGGAGGTAACAAAGGATGCAGATAAGGGCTTCAGCAGTAATGCGGTGAAGCAAGATCTCAAATCTCCACAGTCTCATTGCATTTTAGGCAGTCCCTCAAAAAATCTACCGTTACTGTTCATCTAGGGATTCAATTTCTTTTGTCTGCTATTTTAAGTCATTAACCCAAAACAAGAATTTAAAAATAAAAACAGAAAATGCTGGAAATGCTCTGTGGAGAGAGAAATAGTTAACATTTCAGGTCTGTGACCTTTCATCAGAACTGAGAAAACTTAGAATGCATTTGAGCAAGTGAAAGCAGGGAGGGTGGAAGGAAGAACAAAAGGGAAGGTCTGTGATAGGGTGGACAGCAGGAGAGATTAAATGACAAAAGCTTTCATGGTGCAAGAGCAAAGGGAGTGGTAATGGGGTAAGTAAAGTAACAAAAGATGTGTCTAGAGGAGGTGTGAATGGCATACCTAGCACAAGGAAGATGGTTGTGGCTGTTGGAGGCCAATCATCTCAGCTCCAAGACATCGCTGCACGAGTTCCTCAGGGTAGTGTTCCAGCCCCAACCATCTTCCCCTGCTTCATCAATGACCTTCCCTCCATCATAAGGTCAGAAATGAGGATGTTCGCTGATGATTGCACAGCATTCAATCCCAGTCACAACTCTTCAGGTACTGAAGCTGTCTGTGCCTGCTTGCAGCAAGACCTGGACAACATTCATAGGCTTGGGCTGATAAATGGCAAATAACATTTGTGCTGCACAAGTGCCAATAATGACCAACTGCCCATGATGTTCAATGGCACTATCATTGTTAAATCCTCCACCATCAACATCCTGGGGTGGGGACAGGGGGGGTCACCACTGACCAGGAACTTAAAGGGACCAGCCATATATACACTGTGGCTTCAAGAGCAGGTCAGAGGCCGGGAATTCTGCAGTGAGTAATTAATCGCCTGACTCCTGTCCCAAAGCCTGTCCACCATCTACAAGGCACAAATCAGATTGAATTTTCTGGGTTTCCGGGAGACAAGCTCGGAGGTAGAAGGTGGAGGGCCTGTCGCCTTCCCGTGGCAACACAATTTTGTCCGGGGCGGGATAGGCCGAAGACGGCCTTCCTGCCTTGAGGCCCTTAAGAGTCATATTAACAGCCACTTAAGGGCCTCTTCCCCTCACCAATGGCATTAAACCATCCAGGTTGTGGGTTGGGGGATGTGGGGGGGCTTTTTCCATGGACAATCTGTGGCCCACGGAGGGCCCCTGCCATCAAACAAACCACTTCCCTGGACGCCCTTCCCCTGAACTAAACGCGCACTCACCCCCCATTGGGGCCTGCCGGACTGGCGCCGGCAACCCTGCCTCACCTACCTTGGGTCCGGGGCTCAAGTGCTGGGTCTGGGTCCAAGGCATTTACAGTACCAACAGAGGGCACTGCTCCTGGTGGCGCTACTGTTACCACTGAGCTGCCGGCCCTGTGCTTGGCCGACAGCTCTTGGAGGTAGGATCGCTGTCTTTAAAGGGAAGAGATCCCGGCGCGGACTGTTGATTGGCCTGGCGCCATTCAATAAAGCCGGGAGGAGGGCTCTGAGTGGCCAAGGTGGGGTTGCACCCGCCTTTCAGCCTGGTGCCGGGAGCCCTGCCGTTGGCACAAAATTCAGCCCGTCTGGAGTGTAATGGAATACTCTCCACTTGTGTGGATGAGTGCAACTTCAACAGCACTCAAGACACTCAACACCATCCAAGAGAAAGCAGCTTGCTTAATTGGCACCTCATCCACGACCTGAAACATTCACTCCCTCTACCACTGGTGCACGGTGGCAGCAGTGTGTACCACCTACAAGATGCAATGCAGCAACCTTCCAAGGCTCGTCGACAGCACTTTCTAAACCTGCGACCTCTACCAACTAGAAGAACAAGGACAGCAAACAAATGGGAACACCACCACTGCAAGTTCCCTTCTAACTCACACACCATACTGACTTGAAACTACATTGCTGCTCCTTCACTGTCGCCTGATCAAAAACCTGGAACTCCCTCCCTAACAACATTGTGGGTTTACCTACCTGCAGTGGTTCAAGAAGGCAGCTCACCACCACCTTCTCAAGGATAATTAGGGATGGGCAATAAATGCTGGCCTTGCCACTGACACTCACATCTCATGAATGAATTTTAAAAAAATCACCCTCTCTTATGGCAGTTTTTCATCTAAACATAGCATCAGCGGGCATTAAAGTATGGTGATTTGGCCAATGTAAATCCTTCCAGTGGTACATTCCCTTTCCCACTATGTTATACATAACGTATAACCATATTTCCACATCTAATATCTTAATTACTACATCTTGCTTATATTTCTCCATGTCAGTAGTTTTGCTTATTTATCATTTTGACCGCTACAACTTTTTAAGCCCCATCCTCCTGCCTTACAGTAATTTCCATCCATGGCTTAACACTGCACTCTTCCTTAAGTCATTTATTTTCTTCTACACCTCCTGCAACACCCTCGCAGTGATAGAAATGGTACAGACCTTGTCTGTATATTACCTTTCTTCCTATCTTCTTTGCATGCTAAACAGCTGTCCTCCATCACAGATATCTGTGTGATTCCGTTACGACGTTTACGCTTACAGAGCCTGACTGCGAAATTTGCTTCCTGTTTGTGCAATAATTGCGCATTATATACTTAGACCCTCTCAACATTTATAGGGCTACAGTTTCTGCTGGATTGCTCTATTATTTGCAATCCAATTTGCCAAAATCAGCAAAAGATCGTGGAATTTCAACCGCAAATTACATCCAGCGCAAGTAAATGTTTTCACAATCTTTTGCACTAGTTTAAAACCATGGTGCTAGAAGCTGACCCCACCCCCGGATCGAATTAATCACTATTGAGAGTTTCTGCTAATTGATCATTTCTTCAGGCTTTCAAGAAGGCTCCTAAAATTAAACTGGTTCTTTTGGGTGCACAGAACTAATAGGCATTAGAAAGCTTTTAAACATAATTTTTACAAAAAGTTATTAAGAAAATGACTATTGTACATCAATGTAATTATCATGTATATTGAATTTAATTTCAGTACTTGCTATGGTGGGATTTGAACTCAAGCCCTCAGAGTTGCTATTTACAGTCTTGGTCACCCCAACCTCTGTGCCTCCACCCCATCCCCATTTTCCCTCTCAACTTTGGTTCTGCTCTTTTTCAAGCTTGGCTGCTGGCAACTGCTGGAATATGATTAGGAGGCAGTGCCACTTCAGCCTATAGAGTGCAAATGAAGAAACTATTACTAAAATGGGATCATAGTGTAAATACAAACTCTTCATTGACACTCGGAAGGATGAAATAGCTATACTGCCAAATTCTATTGCCTTGCTTTCTTTTGTTGGTGACCAAAGAGAGGAACCAATAACTGCCATTGGAAGACAATCAGGCGAGGGAAAGGGGCCACAGAGGTTAAACTGGAGACTAAAGTATCGAAACACGGTAGGTTTTCTGTTTTTATACAAATTCCTGATGGTAAATTGAACTTAAATAGATAGCTACTTGATTGTGGAAAAATACTTAAAGAAAACAAATGATTTGAGGAATGGCTAATGCCTCATAGTCCTATAGAGTGGAAGCAAGTATCAGTATGAGGAAAATGGCCTCTGATTATAGTTATGAACTTAAATTAAGACAGATGTTAACTATTGTGTGTTTGTTACCTCTAGACTTTTGATCATGGTAAACCAGTTGGATAATTGGGTCAATGCATCTGTTTCAGAAAAAAACTTACCTGAAGTTCCAGCTGCTGTACAACCTGCATCTGTACTCGACACTGTGCTGTACTTCTGTCATCTAGTGCATGCTCATTGTTGAGATGTCTGAGAAGAAATGAAAGGTGAAATCTTCAGATAATCAACATTCTTAAAAATATAGAAAAGCTGCTGTTGCTTTCCTGAGATACCAAAAAAATCTCATACCCAGTTGTACATATTTAATCCTTTTATTTTAAAAAAAGGCATTTCATATTTCAAAATTGGTGATAAAGGTCTTTATGATTTACAAAAAAAACTAACAAGCCAAAAACTGACAACAAAAATGAGCTGGAATCAAGATTTTAATGTGGAAAGAAGGTAAAATCCCATCATCCTGTGAAAGTACTGTTTTGTAATTCACCAAAATGACAAGAAATGATTTTCTTCCAGAAATGTATGACTGAATATGTATGGCACATAAAGCTTTTGGTGCCATTAAAAAGCAACCAACCTTTTTCTTCTCGAAGGTCTCCTTATTTTCTGAGCTTTAACAGTTAATTATGTCATCAAGATAACAGAAATCAAATGAAGCCAGAATGAAGGCAAAGGACAACAAGAATAAGAAAGATGGAATCTGTCACAAGCTTGAATTATGAATATAATTATGCATGATTATTTTATACTGCGAAGATGTTCCCTTTTTCTGCACGTTTATAACTAATCTAAATAAGTACCTTGCCAGCAGACAGCATATTTCATGATTTATATAAAATGGTCTAGATAAGGTTCGCATGTGAAGGAAATATGATTGGAGGATTTTTATCAGCCTCTGCATGAATTACTGTTTGAAAATGCTTATGCAGTAGCATTTCATTAATCATTTAATCATAATCCTAGCAGGATGTTTGAACTGATTTCACAAATACCCTTTCATTTCACTACTTCATTATGCTCACTAATGGATCCAATATATTATATATATCATAAATTATATCAGATCTTCAATGACCATGTAGGTCACTGTCACTAAGCATGCCTTCATGCTCAGCTCGTCAGTTTAGCAAAATGTCGTTTGTGCTTGCTTTCTGAAATTCATTTCTGTCATTTACCACACATCACAGCAGTGGACTGACCACACCTGGCCACGGTCTCAGTACCGTTCTGGATTTTTCTTCCATCAGCAGGAATGTTCAACAATTCTTTGTAGACTTCGTTACATTAGATGGGTCATTCTCTTCTCCTAATG
Source organism: Heterodontus francisci (assembly GCF_036365525.1). Lineage (NCBI taxonomy): Eukaryota > Metazoa > Chordata > Chondrichthyes > Heterodontiformes > Heterodontidae > Heterodontus > Heterodontus francisci. The sequence goes on along the minus strand of NC_090389.1, from coordinate 40,269,161 downwards.
ACAGCATGGGTCACAGTGCATAATTAATAGGAAATGAAATATTCAAATATGCTCTAATGCAGCCCAGTGAAATGTGGTTTAAATAAAAAGGCTATAAAAGTGTGGAACTGACATAAAGAGAGACTATGAATGTTGGCATGTGTCACTTTTTAGACCTCAGATGAAGTGTATGCAAAAGCTTTCCAGTGAAATGACAGTTGCTAATGTAAATTGCTGCAATAAAGCAACCAACTAAATAGAGACCCTTTCATTGAACAAGTCTGGGCCTTCTTCCATCTCATCAGTTTACCATTAGCACCAAGGCTTTCCTCATATTTCAACTGAATACAGATGTAAATATTAAAAAATACCCAGAAATGTTTCATATATCTTTGGCCAATGGCAGAAATAACAGATCTTTTAGGATTCCCAATAGTAATGTGGATTTCCCAGTCAGCTAGTATCGACAAACAACCAATGTAAATTATGAAGGCAGATATTATTTCCAATTTAATAATTAATCCATGATTATTTTTAATTACATATTGGGCAGGAATAGCACTTGAAACCTGAGATAAATGAAAGGTTTCCCTGAGCACTGATTGACGCTACTGTAATTATTTTGGCTGGACTGAATTTACAGGTTACAGGCAAGAGATGAAAAAACAGAAAATTAGTCACGTTAATATTAGCTGCAAAGTTCTCTCCACCCAGTGATATTGCAAAGAGTTTGCCCTGTCTGAAACCTCCTCTCGAACTTGTCACCAATTTTAGCTGCTATGTATGATTTCATTTTCCCTCTTGGTAAAATTCCAGCACCCATTTTAGCAAGACTAACTATTTCAGGTACTTCAAAATCTGCTGTCCATTAGGAAACCAGTTAAAAATTTCCAGCTATGCATTTCTGATAATATATGCAAAAATTGTGGTTTTGAAGAACTAGGTGGAAGGTTCATCATGCAATTTTAAATACTTTATATATGACTCAAATATGGTAAAGAGGGACACCCCCTACTAGCTTCTACATCCACAGGTTTGACTCTCAAATTTCTGAGTGGTATACAGCAAAATTACAATCCCTCGTAACATGTTTCATGCCAAAATTGCAAAATGTACATTATGCCTGTGATATATCTGATGTCTGTTACAGTTGTGATTGCCTTTATCAATAACATGCTTCCTTGGCCGAAACTCTACTCTAGTTCTACGCTACACAGCAAATAAAGAAAGACAACCTTTCGGCTTGGAAGCTGGAATGTGAGGACTATGTGTCCAGGAATGACAGCTAGTGTACACAAGACAGCCCTAATTGACTGTGAGCTACACAAGCTGGATGTTGACATTGCTGCTCTACAAGAAACCAGATTAGCCAACACAGGCTCTATTGGAGAGGCTAATTACAGCTTCTACTGGCATGGTGTAGGCTACGCAGTGAGCAACTGGCTGACACAGTCAAGTGAGCCATCAGTGGCAATGTCGGAGTGCCTCAACGCCCAGCAGTTATAATCCGATGGAGGCACAGTTAACATCATATCTGTCTACACACCAATTCTGAATGCCAGCATCTCAGATAAAGAGCATTTCTATGACTCCCTAGGTGATGTTCTGAGGGACATCCCAAATGGTGAGAGGCTATTCACCCTGGGTGACTTCAACACACGTATTGGGGCAGACAGTGATTCATAGCCAACATGTCTCGGTCGTCATGGGTTGGGCAAGATCAACGATAATGGACAACGCCTTCTTGAACTTTGTGCCTTGAATGAACTCTATATCACCAACACCTTCTTCCAGGGCAGATATCACCACAAGGTATCATGGGGTCACCCAAGGTCTGATCGTTGGCACCAACTAGATCTCGTCATCACGAGGAGGCAAGATCTGCCCACTGTTCTTCACACCTGTACCTACGATAGTGCAGATTGCGACACTGACCACTCTCTTATCAGCAGCAGAGTGAAAGTGCACCCCCGAAAGTTCCACAGCTACAAATACGACGGCCTTCAATGCATCAACATCCTTTGCATAAGCAATGATGCAAAATACCAGCACATCACACTGTCGCTAGAAGGCTTGATCCCACCAAAACCTTAACTGGAAGCACCGATGCCAGCACTGATGAAGCTTGGAAATCACTAAACTCAATCATCTATGAAGCAGCAGAAGCATAATTTGGTAACAGGGGCTGATTTGAGACTTACTCAACTCAGATGATATCTGTCACTGATGCAAAAAACAAAGCGTACATGAAGCACGACATAAACCCAACAGCTAGGACACTGCATGACCTGAAAGTAGCCAAGACAGCTGTGCAAGGGAGAGGGAGATACCATGCAAACAAACACTGGATCAGCTTGTGCCGAGAAATCCAAACTGCGTGTGACAAAGGAAATCTGTGAGCTATGTAGGAAGGGATCAAGAGGGCGCTTGGCCCTACCATCACCAAAGTTGCTCCCTGAAGTCGGCAGATGGTGAAGTACTCACCGACAGAAGTAAACAGATGTCGCGCTGGGCTGAACACTACTGTACTCTTGTGAGTCGGACACCTCCCAGTCTGTGCTCGATGCTCTCCTGCAACTTCCTGCCATGGATGAGTTAGATGAAGGACCCTCATTACTGGAGCTTGAGAAGGCCATAGACCGTCTAGTGAACAGAAGGGTTCCAGGCAAGGATAGAATCCCAGCCAAACTGCTCAAGCACAGAAAGTCCCAGCTATTGCCACACCTTTGTGACCTTCTACTTTGCTGCTGGTAAGTAGGCTCTATTCCACAGGAGATGAGTGATGACAAAATCATCACACTATATATAAACAAAGGCAACAACTACAGGGGCATCTCACTCCTTAGCATCATGGAAGACCTTTGTTGGGGTCATACTTAAAAGATTCCATTTATTTGCAAACCGAGTGTACCGGAAGTGTAGTGTGGTTTCCGTGCCAGCAGATCTACTGTCGATATGACCTTCTCCACAACCCAGCTGCAAGAGAAATGTAGGGAACAGAGTATACACCTTTACCTTACTTTCATACCTCACTATGGCATTCAACACTGTCAGCAGAGCAGGGATCTACAAGATTTTGTGCTAAATTGGCTGTCAACTGAAACTCCTCAGTCTCATCTGCTCCTTCCATGACAACAGGCACTGCACTGTACAGTGTGATGGCTCCACTTCTGACAGTTTGGGAGTGAAGAATGGAGTGAAACAGGGTTGTGTTCTAGCCTCCACTCTGTTTGGCATCTTCTGCTCCATGCTCCTGACCTTCCCTGCAGGTATGGAAGGAGTCTTCTTGCACACTAGATCAGATGGCAAGCTCTACAATCTATTAAGGCTGAAAGCAAAGACAAAAGCACATCACATCCTGATCAGAGAACTAACTCCTCTACGCTGATGATGCTGTGCTAGTCGCTCCTGTAACTTGTTCTCCAGTTAAGTAAACCGTGGCCATGGGACAAGTGATTACGTTAAATAACACCCCACTGGAAGTGGTTAGTAAATTCTGCTACCTTGGGTCCACAGTGACAGACAATCTGTCCCTTGATGCAGACCTTGATACACACATAGGGAAAGCAGCTACCACCTTTGGCCGACTTGCGAAACGCACACGGAATAACAGCAACCTGACTCTTAGGACCAAGCTGATGGTTTGAGGACTGTGTTCTCAGCACCTTGCTGTATGGCTATGAAACATGGTGACTTACACCTACCAGGAAGTGAAGCTCAATAATTTCCATCTTCGCTGTCTGCGGTGCATTATGGGTATATCCTGGTAGGACAAAATCACAAATGTGGCAGTCCTCTCAAAGGCAGAGCTCCCAAGTGTGTTGGCACTAATCAAACAGAGGCAGCTTTGGTGGATCGGACACGTCCGCAGGATGGAAAACGGTCACGTACCGAAGGACCTTCTGTATGATGAGGTAGCCGGGGCCAGACGACCAGTGAGGTACCCAAAGCTTCGCTTCAAGGATGCTTGCAAGTGTGACATGAAGGCCCTAAATGTCGACTATCGCACTTGGGAATCACTAGCTGGCGAAAGAGAGAAATGGCGACACATCCTGTGCACTGGTGGGCACTACCACAATGACCATTTGCGACAGCAGCTTGGCAACAGGCGCCAACGTCAAAAACAACAACTCACAGAGTCACTTGGCAGCTTCATGTGTTGCACTTGTGGTAGAATCTGCCTCTCAAGGATTGGCCTTCACAGCCATCAGCAAAGGTGCACCAAGACAAGATACCCCACCTAAATGAATTGTTGGCTGCGTGTCCATCAACTTTCACAGATGGAAGGCTGCCAACCCTACTCGAGGCCCATGGCTATAATTTCCATAGTCATCTTGAATTTTTTTTCATATTTCTGAATTGGTTAATAATTTAGGTGCTCTGAGACAAAATCTTCTTTTGTAAGAATATTTATATTGTGCTGACAAAAGACTACACTATATTTAGGCTACACTGAATGGCTATACTTAAGCTTTCAAAGAATTTAAACAAGATTTTAAAAGACACCAAAAATATAAAAATGAACAAATCTGAGGAATTTAAAATAACCTATTATCGTTAAATCAACAGATCTATTGCTTTATAATGCATTAAAATGAATTTTCACTTCCACATATTTTCTTTAGAGTTATCAACACTGGTTGATATTTAAGGTTCATTTTCAGTTTTAAAATCAATTTTGATCCACATATATTCAGCCTTTAAAATAATTTAGTCATTTTTAAAATTAGTTCCACTAGAGCTAACACCTAGTTCCAATTTCCAAAAGTCTTGTGATTTTTCTGAATCTCAGGAGAACTACTTCTATTGGACCTATTTCAGCTGCAAGTGGAGTTAGCACCTGGCATAGTCTGGTATATTTTTCCTAATTTCCTCTGAAGACCATGAAAATGTGTATCGCACAACTAATAATTATATTTCTATTTACACCCCACTACTGCCTATGTAATGGCCAAATGCCAGATTTCATGTTGAGTTCTGGGCCTGTCTACATGCTCCCTTTCTTCTTTTTCTCTCCATTTTCGCTTCCATCTTCCTGATCTCTTTGTATCTCAGTTGCTGGCACCTTTCTGCTTTGCCCAACTATCTGCAGCACCAGCTGAGTCTCTTTCAAAGCTTGTTCTCCCAAGTTCAACTGTATTTTGAATTGAAGGAGATTTTTGAAATAAATACAACAAAATACATTAAATGATCAATTTGCCCAAACTAACACATAGGCTTGAATTTTATTAGCGCGCCGCAATGGAGCAGCCGCCCCCGATGGTGTAGAGGGGGCAGTTGCCACGTCCTCGGCAACGGAGACCGGCGCCAACATGCAGGCGCCATTTTTAAAGGGCTGCAAGGCCTTTGGAGAAATTTTAATTTTTAAAGCAATATTGTAAAGCATTATTTATTAATAAATAAATAATGAAGGCCCTTTCCCATCCCTGCCCAATGTTTTTTTTTAACTGGACATTAGCATAAAAAGAAAGTTTATTACCAACCTTCACCTCCCCCCACAACCTCTTAACATTTGCCCCTCAACTCCTTCCCACCATCTCACTGGCTCTGTGGCTCAGAAGGGAAGGGGGGAGAATAGGAGAGCGATAGCGAAAGGAGATTCAATGGTTAGAGGAACAGACAGGAGATTCTGTGGTCGCGAACGAGACTCCCGGATGGTATGTTGCCTCCCAGGTGACAGGGTCAGGGATGTCTCGGATCGAGTCTACAGGATTCTTAAGGGGGAGGGGGAGCAGCCAGAAGTCGTGGTACACATCGGTACTAATGACATAGCTAGGAAAAGGGATGAGGACCTGAAAAGCGAATATAGGGAGTTAGGTTGGAAGCTAAAAGGCAGGACGAGCAGAGTAGTAATCTCAGGATTGATACTGGTGCCACGTGCTAGTGAGGCTAGAAACAGAGAGCGAGTGCAGCTGAACACGTGGCTACAGAGCTGGTGTAGGAGGGAGGGCTTCAGATATGTGGATCATTGGGATACCTTCTGGGATAGGTGGGACCTGTACAAGAAGGACGGGTTCCATCTGAACTGGAGGGGCACCAATATCCTGGGTGGGAGGTTTGCTAGAGCTCTTCGGGAGGGTTTAAACTAGTTTGGCAGGGGGATGGGAACCGGAGCTACGGATCAGTGGATGGGGTAGCTGTTGAGCAGGCAGATACAGAGCGCAGAGAGTCTGCGAGGAAGGTTAGACAGTTGACAGGGCAAAGTTGCAGCCAGTATGATGGGTTGAAGTGTGTCTATTTTAACGCATGAAGTGTCAGGAATAAGGGTGATGAACTTAGAGCATGGATCAGTACTTGGAGCTACGATGTTGTAGCCATTACAGAGACGTGGATATCACAGGGGCAGGAATGGATGTTGGATATTCCAGGGCTTAGATGTTTCAAAAGGAATAGGGAGGGAGGTAAAAGAGGTGGGGGAGTGGCATTGCTAATCAGGGATAATATCACAGCTGCAGAAAGGGAGGTCGTCGAGGAGGGTTTGTCGACTGAGTCAGTATGGGTGCAAGTCAGAAACAGGAAAGGAGCAGTCACTTTATTGGGAGTTTTCTATAGACCCCCCAATAGCAACAGAGACACGGAGGAACAGATTGGGAGGCAGATTTTGGAAAGGTGCAGAAGTAACAGGGTTGTTATCATGGGTGACTTCAACTTCCCTAATATTGATTGGAACCTCCTTAGTGCAAATAGTTTGGATGGAGCAGTTTTTGTCAGGTGTGTCCAGGAAGGTTTCCTGACTCAATATGTAGATAGGCCGACTAGAGGGGAGGCTATATTGGATTTGGTGCTTGGCAATGAACCAGGCCAGGTGGCAGATCTCTCGGTGGGAGAACATTTCGGTAATAGTGATCACAACTCCCTGACCTTTACTATAGTCATGGAGAGGGACAGGAGCAGACGGAATGGGAAAATATTTAATTGGGGGAGGGGGAATTACAATGCTATTAGGCAGGAACTGGGGAGCTTAAATTGGGAACAGATGTTCTCAGGGAAATGCACGACAGAAATGTGGAGGTTGTTTAGGGAGCACTTGCTGTGACTGCTGGATAGGTTTGTCCCGATGAGGCAAGGAAGGGATGGTAGGGTGAAGGAACCTTGGATGACAAGAGATGTGGAACAGCTAGTCAAGAGGAAGAAGAAAGCTTACTTAAGGTTGAGGAAGCAAGGATCAGACAGGGCTCTAGAGGGTTACAAGATAGCCAGGAAGGAACTGAAGAATGGACTTAGGAGAGCTAGAAGGGGACATGAAAAAGTCTTGGTGGGTAGGATTAAGGAAAATCCCAAGGCGTTCTACACTTATGTGAGGAACAAGAGGTTGGCCAGAGTGAGGGTAGGGCCGATCAGGGATAGTGGAGGGAACTTGTGCCTGGAGTCGGAGGAGGTAGGGGAGGTCCTTAATGAATACTTTGCTTCAGTATTCCCTTGTGAGAGGGACCTGGACGTTTGTGAGGACAGCGTGAAACAGGCTGATATGCTCGAACAGGTTGATGTTAAGAAGGAGGATGTGCTGGAAATTTTGAAAGACATGAGGATAGATAAGTCCCCGGGGCCAGACGGGATATACCCAAGGTTATTACGGGAAGCGAGGGAAGAGATTGCCGTGCGTTTGGCGATGATCTTTGCGTCCTCACTGTCTACTGGGGTAGTACCAGATGATTGGAGGGTGGCAAATGTTATTCCCTTGTTCAAGAAAGGGAATAACCCTGGGAATTATAGACTAGTCAGTCTTATGTCGGTGGTGGGCAAATTATTGGAGAGGATTCTGAGAGACAGGATTTATGATTATTTGGAAAAGCATAGTTTGATTAGAGATAGTCAGCATGGCTTTGTGAGGGGCAGGTCATGCCTCACAAGCCTTATTGAATTCTTTGAGGATGTGACAAAACACATTGATGAAGGAAGAGCAGTGGATGTGGTGTATATGGATTTTAGCAAGGCGTTTGATAAGGTTCCCCATGGTAGGCTCATTCAGAAAGTAAGGAGGCATGGGATACAGGGAAATTTGGCTGTCTTGATACAGAATTGGCTGGCCCATAGAAGACAGAGGGTGGTAGTAGATGGAAAGTATTCAGCCTGGAGCTCGGTGACCAGTGGTGTTCCGCAGGGATCTGTTCTGGGACCTCTGCTCTTTGTGATTTTTATAAATGACTTGGATGAGGAAGTGGAAGGCTGGGTTAGTAAGTTTGCCGATGACACAAAGGTTGCTGGAGTTGTGGATAGTGTGGAGGGCTGTTGTAGGTTGCAACGGGACATTGACAGGATGCAGAGCTGGGCTGAGAAGTGGCAGATGGAGTTCAACCTGGAAAAGTGTGAAGTGATTCATTTTGGAAGGTCGAATTTGAATGCAGAATATAGGCTTAAAGACAGGATTCTTGGCAGTGTGGAGGAACAGAGGGATCTTGGGGTCCACGTCCATAGATCCCTCAAAGTTGCCACCCAAGTTGATAGGGCTGTTAAGAAGGCGTATGGGGTGCTGGCTTTCATTAACAGGGGGATTGAGTTTAAGAGCTGCGAGGTTATGCTGCGGCTCTATAAAGCCCTGGTTAGACCACACTTGGAATACTGTGTTCAGTTATGGTCGCCTCATTATAGGAAGGATGTGGAAGCTTTAGAGAGGGTGCAGAGGAGATTTACCAGGATGCTGCCTGGACTGGAGGGCATGTCTTATGAAGAAAGGTTGAGGGAGCTAGGGCTTTTCTCATTGGAGCGAAGAAGGATGAGAGGTGACTTGATAGAGGTGTGTAAGATGATGAGAGGCATAGATAGAGTGGATAGCCAGAGACTTTTTCCCAGGGCGGAAAGGGCTATCACCAGGGGGCATAATTTTAAGGTGATTGGAGGAAGGTTTAGGGAGATGTCAGAGGTAGATTCTTTACACAGAGAGTGGTGGGTGCGTGGAATGCACTGCCAGCGGTGGTAGTAGAAGCAGATACATTAGGGGCATTTAAGCGACTCTTGGATAGGTACATGGATGATAGTAGAATGAAGGGTATGTAGGTAGTTTGATCTTAGAGTAGGTTAAAGGGTCGGCACAACATCGTGGGCCGAAGGGCCTGTACTGTGCTGTACTGTTCTATGTTCTATCCCCACACCCAATAAAAAGTGATTTCTCTGCTATCCCCCCCCTCCAACCCTGAAAATTTTACTTCTCCCCCCTCCCCACCAGGTTCTCGCCTCGGAACTCTGTACGGACTTCTGAAGGTGCGTGAAGGATGCACAGTGGTTGTAAAATCGGCGTGGGACAGCCGCCGCCTGCAGGTAAGTTTATTTCTATCTCATTAATGTTCATTTGAATATGCAGATGAAGGGCCCACCGCCAGGCAGCGGGGGCCGCCACTGGTAATATGCGGCGCGCCCTTCTTGACGTCACGGGTCGAGGCGGGCCTCTCCCTGCAGAATTCTACCTGCCCTCATGCTTCGGCTCACTGCATCAAGGGGCCGCTAAAATTCAGCCCATAGTTTATGTATTTCATCTCATTTTACTTAAAATGAGAAAAAGATTTTTTAAATAAAAGTCATGACCAGTTAAGAATGTGTGCGAATAAAAGCAAAATACTGCGCATGCTGGAAATCTGAAATAAAAACAGAAAAGTGCTGGAAATGCTCAGCAGGTCCGGCAGCAGCTGTGGAGAGAGAAACACAGTTAATGTTTCAGGTCTGTGACCTTTCATTCGTTCCAATGAAAGGTCACAGACCTGAAATGTTACCTCTGTTTCTCTCTCCAAGAATGTATGTGAACTAGTGTGGAAGTTTTCGTAATTTTCAGTTTTCCCAGTAAACCCTAAAAGATGCAACATTAATTTTGCCCTTGACTTTCAAAACTATATTTAATTTAAGTGAATGGATTTTTTTTTAAATCATGAGGAAACCTATTCAACTTTATTGAAAAGTAAATTATCATTGTTTTAATTCTGGTATCACTAGAGGGCACTGTGGCATATGGGTCACTCTGACCCTTTTGGACCACTTTACCAAAGGTTTTAACACTAACCATCGACAGTTAAATTTGGACAGCTGAACCAATCTAAAATAAGTTGTATAATTGGTTTTGTACACACACACCTGATGAAGCTTAACACCTCCTGATCATGGCTTAAAATAACTTATTTTCGGGAGGGAAAAAGTCATGTTGTGTAAACATAGAAACAATGATTTATCCAGTTGTCCCCTCAAAAAGTATTCATAAAGGAAAGGCATGTTGAGCAAGTTCACAATTAATTGCACAGACTGACTTTTCCACAAACATAGCTGTTTAACATATCCTTCTTAAAATTAAAAACACCAACTCTGCAAATTCATGCGGAAGTGTTTTGAATCCACACATGGAGAATTCTGAAAGCCTTATACCCATGGAACACATTAAATAGAAGTCTCTTTGTAATTAAAGTTTTTCTTTAAATGCTTTGCTGAGTTTGAATAGTCTAGACAAACAACTGAACTACGCCACAGTGAGCTAATAAAAACAAGTTCAAAAAATCACTCATAACAAGTCTTTCTTTCATTTTCCATACAGCTTAAATCTTAGCTGGGTCTATTTTATGTGAAATTTTATTAAAGGAAGCTGATGTAAAAATACAACAGTCAAGTGTCAGTAATTTGTTTTTAAGTGTTACATTCCATTCTCTAAAGCTGTTTGTATACTTCTGTATTAAAAACAGATGCGATTGTATCACTGTCTGAAAAATTACCTAATCTCTTAGCCATTTGAGTACTGAGACTTTTTCAGTATCCAAAATGCGACAGTGGTCTGATTACTTAACTAGAATTATTTTTTGTGAATATCAAATAACAATTATTAAATAAAATCACACAAAGAATTTCTTGGCTTCAGAGTGGTCTCATCATTTGACGACAACAAACATTTTCTGTGACTACCAATCACCCATTATATGCTAATGGAGGTCACAAAGGGTTAAAAGCTACAGCCGAATTGTCTCAGTACTTGGGAATTATGACTTTTTCACTTTGATAGCATTAGAAAAATGGATTTAACGTAAGAATATTAATAGAGCTTTATTAATTGATCTGCTGAATCTCACATCTGAATTCCTATGATGAAATGGTTTTCAAACAATGCTGATTATCATACAGTATAAGAGTACCTCCTGGCACTGTATTGACTAACACTAGCTGGAACAACAGTTGGCCAATTATGTTTGGCAGTCAATTAATAACCAGGAGTTTATGAGCCAGCATTGCAGCTAGCTTAAAAACATATAAGGAAATAAATATGCATACTGCTTACAGAGTCTGCTTTTTTTCCTGATACGACATTAATTAGTGATTGTTATAGAATAGTATGTGCTCATTTTCTTGAAAACTGGTTGAAGTGTATATCAGTCTATTATACATAAAGTACCTGGCATGGCATAAGTATGCCTTAGTCCTTCACACTCAACACCCCACCTCCCTACTTTATCATCTACTTAGGACAAACATGGGACTATCAGTTTGATGCAGACCATCGTTCCCACGGCTGCCATTCTGCAGTTTTACAAGTAAGTTTACTGCAATTCTGTACATCATAGATGGCATTTTATTCGGGTCAACTGCAATAATCTTCTGAATTCCCAAGTTAAGCAAACATCAATCAATCAATGGATGAAACAAAACAAAACTGGACTTACTTTAGAAACTGTCCAAAGTCTTCACACACTGCCTCACAACCAGGCCATTTACACACACCATGACCATATAAAGGATGATTGCATCCGTGCTCCTCATGGGATAAGCTGAAGAGCAGAAAACAGAATATGGTATTCAGGTACAGCCAAGACTACAGATATAGCAGAGTCCCTTTACAAGGCTAAAACACCACAAGAGCCATACATAAGTGATACTATAGGGAGGAAATGTTAGAAAAAGGGGATAGTGCTATCAAAAATTATTGTATCCAAGGTTATGCTATATCAGAGTTTAAATGGGTTATGCATCTATATGGTTTCTCAGTTAGGCAGAGATCTGTAATAAATGCACCTTGTGGTATATCGAAGAGCTTAATAAAAGTGGTCCACAAGTTACAATAGTGTAGTTCAACATGCACAATGTCAGTGTTTTTCAGAAGTTTATAAATGTTGAGATATGATCTACTTTCAACAGTTGAAATTATTTTTATATTAATAAAATAAAAGTATTTAGGACTGTTCAGAAATGGGAAAAAAGGTTGATTATGAAAATTTGCTATGTAATTGTAACAAAGGCCATGGTCCTTCTGAAACAGGAAATAAACACTTGGGGGCTGGATTTTAGCAGCCCTATGGCGATGGGCTGGGAAGTGGAAGGGCTGGTAATAAGGCGGGAGGAGGTGTCGAGAGGGAAGCTTGATGTTTTCCTGCCACCATGGTATATTACCAGCAGTGGGAATCTCAGTGGTGCAGCCACCCACTGGGTGGCCAATTGAACCACTTAAGTACCCAATTAAGGCCCATTTCCAACCCCTGCTAACATTTTGCCTGCATCAGGAGGGCCTGCTGCCACACTGGGGAGACTGCCAGGTAAACGCTGGCAGCCTCCCAGCGGGTTTCTGGTGGGCACCTCCTTTATGGCTACTCCATGTCCTACGGAGGGGACCCCCAGCAACACTGGCTGCCTCCATAGTTAAGTTGCTGCTGCTGGAATAAGCCCCTCATTGATCGCCAGGGCCTGGCTTGCTCAACAGAACCTATCCCCTCTTCGAGAGTGCCTCGCCATTGAAGCGCCCTCTCCTTCATGTTGCAGCCTCTGTAGTAGCCACCTCTCATGGTGGCGCTGCCGAGGCTGCTGAGCTGTCAGCCCTCTCACTGGGCGGGCAGCTCTCAGAGGCGAGTTGTCGCTCTAAATTGGAAGGTGGCCCTGGCGGCAGCCTCTTAATTGGCCTCCACTGGTGAAAAGCCACCTTGCTTTCCCCTCCACCCTCAGGTCCAGGTGTCCACCACTGCAGGGTTGGCTCCCGCTTTCGGTCCCGGCAGTGGGACTTCTCAACATCGGAGAAAATTCAGCCCTCAGGATTGGGACAAGTACTTAATGCTGCTTTTCTATATCTAAATCAATGGAGTTCAAGCTTCTCTGCAGCCTTTCACTCATTGTTAATATCAAACTTCAGTCATTTCTTAGAATAGTCTAAGGTAATATTTACTACAAGGATAATAAAAACAAGCAAATATTCACTGCTGAAAGTTAACTTTATGCAAAGCTAATAATACTGTACACCATTTAGGATTATTCCAAATACAGCAAAGATAAAAGACAATGGCTGGCATATTCTAAATGTGAAGTTACTAATTTTTCCAGAAACAATGCATTATGTTTACGCTGAACAAGCAACGGCTTGGTAACATGTCATTGTAGGTTTTGGTCTTGTTAAATATTAGCGACCTATCCAGTCTACCACAATTATGGTAAATTTTGTCTGTCTCTGATAGTTGTAGGTTGCCTTGAACCTTATAGTGGATGTGTATCTATTATGGCTCATCTTATGGATCAGTGATGGAATGAAGTCACAAATCTGTCGGCCTATCTTCATGCGGGAGAAACAAGATAAGGAGGCCAGACACTTAGAAAAGCACAGGCAAGCTAAAATAAATGAGCATGGCTCTAAAAATAAACTTCTACTTACAATTTAATATTAAGTACATTTACCTATATTGCTCATTTTCTTGTTATAATCAGCCCGAAAGAATGATTTGACTTCACTTGTCTGAGTCACAAGACACAACTGATCCAGGTCGTATGGTGAACAGTCAGATCTTATCTCTGTTCAACTGAGTAATAAACCACATCCCTCTTCATGTACTTCAATGCCATTGGGACTTTCATTTGTAAAATATATTTCAGAAATCTATTTGAAATATCTTGCACAGAAGCTCAGGCACAACTGTAACATCTGCTACACAAGTGACAAATCACTACAATAGTGAAGGCCCCAAGAATTTTGCTTTCAAGTTTAAACATGAAAATCAGCAGACCTTTCTGTAAAAGCCAAACTTATACTTTCCTCTGGAATGACAACACTACTTTCTACTCATAATACAGGTATTACAATTAATCCTGATTGGACTGTTATTGTTATTGTTCGTCTCTTTTATGAAGTTTCATCACGCTGTGTACCTGGTAGTGAAGTCAATGAGTTGTTCCTAGGTTTCAGCCTATGATCAGCTGCCAAGTATGCAAGAGGACACAAGGAAAACTGGCTTTCTGAGTTTTCATTTCTTCTCGAGACAAAACCTGGCCAGTCCTTAGACCTTCCCACAGGGGCAAGATTGAAATTGAGAATTCAATGTATAGGAAACCACTTATTAAAATCTCTGACCTACCCTGATGTGACACAGCACATTGAAGTTCCAATACACTGTACCAGCATAATAATATGCTTCAATACAAACATTACCTCTCAGTGTAACAGCTGACAATTTCAGATTGATGCATATAAGCTTCGTATTCCTGGACAGTGCTTAATGGCTCACCATGAGATGTGTTGAGCAAATGGTATTTACAAAGAGGTAACTGACTGCACCCCAATTCGCAATGTTTTAATCTGGACTATTGCTTAAATATTATTAATTTTATAAAGTGTCACAATTTCAAAAGCAATTTAAACATTTTGAGTTGACGTACAAATAGTACACTTTGGACTTAAAACGGATAGATCAGCGTACTTTCTAAATAATGAAAAGCTAGAAACAGTGGAGATCCAAAGACATTTAAGGGCCCACGTATATAGGTCATTAAAATGCAATGGACAGATGCAGAAAATAATTAAATAGGCTAATGGAAACCTGGCCTTTATATCTCGAGGACTGGAATACAAGGGGGTAGAAGTTACGCTACAGCTTTACAAAGCCCTGGTTAAACCACACCTGGAGAACTGTGAGAAGTTCTGGGACCCACCTCTTAGGAAGGATATATTGGTCTTGGCGAGGGTGCAGCCTTGATTCACCAGAATGACACCTGGACACCAAGGGCAGGATTTTCCCTGCAGGCTTCAGGACCATGCTGCCAGGGTCAAATGAGGGTTAGAAGTCCACACTGTGTAGGGAACAATCACTTGGCTATGATTTTTCCCTAAATTGGTGAATTAATGGCAGAGGGCAGGCTTGCTGTTCAGTTAAGGCCTGCATGAAATTCCATGCCTGCTGCCTCTGTGCTCGCCGCCGCTGGGGCCTAAAAATTCAGCCCCAAGTTAGAAGGATAGATCACACAAAGTAGGATTGCATTCACTGGAATGCAGAAGGTTAAGGGGTGATTTGATCAAAGTTTTCAAGATATTAAGGGGAATTGATGGGATAGATAGAGAAACTATTTCCACTGGTGAGGGAGTCGAGGACTAAGGGACATAACTTAAAATTTGAGCCAGATCTTTCAGGAATGAAGTTAGGAAACACTTTTACATGCAAAAGGTGGCAGAAGTTTGTAACTTTCTTCCACTAATGGCAGTTGTGGCTAGATCAATTGTTAATTTTAAAATCTGCGACTGATAGATTTTTGTTAATCAAAAATATATGGGGCAAACGATATGGAGTTAATCCACAGATCAGCCATGATCTCACTGAATGGCAGAGCAGCCTCAAGGGGCTAAATGGCCTACTCCTGGTCCTATGTTCCTAACTGTATAGTTTTATCATCTTATAATAAAGACCATGGGACCCGAAATCAACAATTAAAACCACTGAATGTTCAACTGTACATCAATCTTGATGGAATCTTGATAGAAAATGCAACTTCAGATTGGGACAAAATTCATACTTCTGCATGATGTCAGTATAAATACCATTTCTAAAGAGGGATACACATCTTGAGAGAAAGGAACCCAGTTATGCTCACAGTACTGATCAAATTGAGCAACAAAAATGATAGTTTAAATAGAGGTTTAAGAGTAGCTAACATCTGCTTGAGCCTAGTGAGTTTCAGGAGCGTTCATCAAATTAAACACCACTAAAATCCAATAGGGTTTTCTCTTGAAAATAGTAAAATGCAACTGCGTGGTATATGTGCATTGTTGGGTGATTCATGGCAACTCTAGCTAAATTTGTAAGGTTAATCAGATGGTGAACTAATTGAGGTTGAAATATTTATGTGTTAAAGGGCAACACATAAACACCTTGGTATGGTGTAAACACTAAGCAAGACTCTGGTCCTTGACTCTAAGCTAGTTAAATGGTTGGGAAGGCATATAGGCCTGAATTGCATTACATTCAAGCAAACTGCTTAGTCTGCTCTTTTATCCACATCCTTCTTGTAAAGTTAAGGTATCTTTCAGTTGGCCAAGGTAGACATAAGTATCAACTCAAACTTCAAAACAAATGGAAGTGACTTTGAAATGTTTGCAGGAGGTTTATATTTTAACTGGTATTTTAAAATGTCTTTTTGTATTTTTATAGGGAAATTATACGCCTTTGATCTTACATAATACTTATTTCTTAAGTTAATCTTAAGCGAATTGCTCTGAGTGCCACTCACATGAACCCAGAATTCTGCATTGCTACATGCCTCTGGATTTCAATCCATGCTGGGGAAGAAAACAGTTAATATACTAAATATGTGTTACTGCTGTATCAATGCTTGCCGAAAAATATATCACAGGTTAAAGATGGGCCCTGATATTACTCCAACCCAACATTGCATAAATACCAAAATCATAGCCACAACCAAAGGGATGAATTTGACATCATTATGAAGGAGTTTCAGTGAGAAGTTTGTCTTCTGAATGCATTTAGCCTAAAAACAGAGATATAGGCTATGGTTTTGCTCCATTTAACTTATCAAAGAAAGAGCATTTAATCTTTTACCCGAGTTTGGCACAGTATGATCTGTAATGCTCCTCAATGATAAGCTGATAAGAATAGTCTCCCTTTGAGGCAGCAATGCTGCTGCAAAGTAGTTCACATTTAGTGTTTCACTGATGAACTACAAAGATTTGGGGACTTAGACTGGCAACTCTAACTAAATTTTAAAAGTTCTTTACTGTAAAGTTACATGCTAAACAACTATCATTCATCTGCTTTGGAGTGGAGAGTTTGGCTTTTTAGCAAGCCATCCAGAGGTTTCTAATATGTAAACTGAACACCAAGGGAAAACATTTCCTGTGAACCAGGTGTAGCAAAATCAGAAATTTGTTCCCTATTAACAAATTTATGATTTTATAACAATTGATACACAAACAAAAAAATCTTCCACCTAAACATATATTGATTCAAACAAGAAATACCTTTCTCCATATATTTCTGTCTCATGATGTGAGGCATTAGTTAAAGGCTCTCAATGAATTTATCAAAACAACAAAGAAATCATCAGAACCTGAGGCATCTCCCCACTGCCAAACTTTGTCAATCCTACTCATTTCAATTTTAGATTTAGAAATAACTGTCAGAATTTTATCAAACAAATCACCTTATCCAACATATTGCAAGTATTAATTATGACCCTGAAATTTCACAGGGATTCTCCTTGTCTACCACCCATAACATAAGTGAACCTCCCAGGGAAGCAACTTAAATGGGCATTTTGAACTCTTTCCTTTGGGGTTCTGACAGTTTCTTGCCAGTGGGAGAAAATGGAAAACAAAACAAAGACTTGCATTTATATAGAAACTTTTATGACCTCAGAATGTTCTAAAGATCATTGGTTAAGGGATATATGTTGGCCAGGACAGCAGGAGAACTCCCCTGCTCTCCTACAAACAGTGTTGTGGAATCTTTTGCATCCACCTAAGAGGTCAGACGCAGCCTCGACTTAATGTCTCACTTGAAAGATGGCATCTCTGAGAGTGTACCACTCCCTCAGTATTGCACTGAAGTGCCTGCTTAGATTATGTGCTCAAGCCTCAGGAATGTGGTTTGAACTCACATCCTTCTGATTCAAAGAAGAGAGTGCTACCACTGAGCCAAGACTGACACCTAACTGGGAGAGAAGGCTCCCATGAAATTCAGGATCGTTTTTTAATCAAAAGCTTAATAGCACACAGTAATAAACTTATATTTCAATGATTTTGCATCTGAACTGCACCTTCAAAATGAAAGCTTGCATAAAGGACTAATTTTCTGAGTATGTGCAGGCAATGTGAAATCTTACCAACTAGTACAGCATATTGGAAAATTACTCTGCATGACTGGACAAAGAGAGAAAACAAGCCTCTGCCCCTTAAGTCATAGTTACATGCGGCTAATATTTATCTCGGATTAGCTGATAAGGAGCAAAAGCAACAACCTCAGCAATAACAAGATCAGGAACAGCAACACGTATTTATGTAGCACATATAACATGGTAAAACATCTTAAGGCACTTCACAAGAACATTATCAAAATCTGACATCAAGACACATAAGGAGATATAAGGTCAGTTGACCAAAAGATTGGCCAAAGAGGTAGGTTTTAAAGGAGAGTTTTTGAGAAGGAAAGAAAGACAGAGGTTTAGGGAGGGAATTCCAGAGCTTAGGGCCTTGGTAGCTGAAGGCACAGCCTCCAATCGTGGAGCAATTCAAATTGGGGATATTCCAGAGGTCAGAATTAGTGCAGATATCTTGGAAGGTTGTGGAGCTGGAGGAGATTGCAAAGATAGGGAGCAGTGAGGCTGTGGAGGGATCTGAAAACAAGAATGAGAATTTTAAAATCAAGGCTTTGCTTAAATGGGAGCCAAAGTAGATCAGTGAACACATGGTTGATGGGTGAACTTGGTGTGAATTAGGATACAGGCAGCAAAGTTTTGGATGACCTCAAGTTTACGGAGGGTAGAATGTGGGAGGCTGGCCGGGCGTGCATTGCAATAGTCAAATCTAGAGGTACTGAAGGCATGGATGAAGTTTTTGGCAGCAGTTAAGCTGAGGCAGGGGCATAATCAGGTGTTGTTATGGAGGTGGAAATAGACGGTATTACTGATAGTATGGATATGGGTTTGGAAGAGCTCATCTCGGGGTTAAATATGACACCAAGGTTGCAAACAGTCTGGTTCAGCATCAGACAGTTGCCAGGGAAGGGGATGAAGTCAGGGTAGGGGACAGTTTGTAGCAGGGACCGAAGATAATTATTTATCAAATAAATTGAAATAGAAAGCTAGTATCAGTAACGGTGACCATGAAACTACTATATTGTCCTAAAAACCTATTGGATTCACAAATATCCTATGGAGAAGGAAATCTGTCGTCCTTATCTGTTCTGGCTTATATGTGACTCCAGACCCACAGCACTGTGGTTGACTCTTAACTGCTCTCTGAAATGGCCTAGCAAGCCATTAAATTGTATTTAACAAGGTGGCTCACTACACCTTTCTTAAGGGTAATTACGGATGGGGAATAAATGCTGGCCTTGCCAGTGATGTTCACATTCCATGAATGAATAATTTTTAAAAATGGCTTCAGAATTCCCAATATTTAGTTGGAGGAAATATCTGCTCATTCAGATAAGCAATCTGACAATTTAAAGACACTGGAGGGGTTGAAAGAAGTGGTGGTGAGACAGAGCTGGGTGGCGTCAGCGTACAGATGGAAACTGACATTGTGTTTTTAGATGAGGTTGCCGATGCCAGCATTTAGATGACAAATAGGAGGTGACCAAAGATAGATCCTTGGGGGACACCAGTGGTAACAGTGCAGAAAAGGGAAGAGAAGTCATTGCAGGTGATTCTCTGATTACAACTGGATAGGTAAGAATGGAATAAGGTGAGTAGTCCCACCCAGTTGGACAACTGTGGACAGGTGCTGGAAGCGGATGGTATTGTCAATGGGTGCAGACAGGTCGAGAAGGGTAAGAAGGGATAGTTTACCTTTGTCACAATCACATAGGATGTAATTTGTGACTTTATAAGAGCTGTTTCGTCACTGTGACAGGGACTACTTACATTTATATGGTGGTTTCAACATAAAAAGTGTCTCAAAGTTCTTCACAATGGAAATAGGGAAATGGAGGAAGAGATAGAAGGAGTGACAGAAAGTTTAGTCTTCTGCCTAGGCTGCACACTCTTGAATTCCCTAACCCTTTCTCTCTTTCTTTAAAGCCCTCCTTTGACCAACATTTGTCCAATTCTTCTCTTACATCTCTGAAGCACCTTGGGATGCTTTTCTACATAAATGCATGTTGTCAAATGGTGTTTGAAAGGTTTTAAAGATGGATAAAGAAGTGGTGAGGAGGAGAGGTTTAGGGAATTTGTTAGAGTATGGCAGTTGGAACTAATGTTCCATCAACAAAGGTGGGTGAAAGAAGGGAGGGATGAACAAGAGGCCACAGTCAGACAGGAACAAAGGATGTAGAAGGGGATATTGGGCTGGAAGAGTTTTGAGTTTGAGTTCTCACTCACGACCTTTCTCCCCCAAATTTTATTCCCTTTGACCCTAAATCCCTTCCCATCATCCCCGCAGCCAATAAGAAATGTTTTTCCTACTCCCCCACCACCACCCCCCCAACCGCCCTGCTAATTTCTGTCCCCACCCCCTCTCCACCAGTCTCTCGCCTCGGAACTCCGTATGGAGTTCCGAAGGCGCGCAAGCTGCGGCCGGCAGCTGCAAAATAGGTGTGGGGACAGCCGCCGGGAGCAGGTAGAGCAATTTGCATTTGATTTAAATGAAGTTGATTATTTATATAACTGCACTGAAGCTTTGCTGCCGCTGGTAACATGCGGCGGAGCCTTATTGGTGTCGTGGGTCGTGGTGGGCCGCTCCAGCAAGTAACTTACAGGTCTCCCCGCCACAATCCATGACTTCGAGGGGCTGGTAAAATCCAGCCCAGAGAGTCTGACATAGTGGAGGTGGGTTGAAAGAAGCAGTGGAGAGGTAAAGCTGGGTGTCACTAGCATTCACATGGAAGGTGATGCTATGCCTGTCGAGGACATCACTGAGGGGTAGCATTTAGAGGAGTAAGAAAAGGATGCCAGGGACAGGGCCTTAGAGAAACCAGAGGTGACCTCCTGAGGGTGGGAAGAGAAATCATTGCTAGAGATGCACAGGCTACCTTTGGGGAGAAGTGGTAGTACTCTGTTGCAGTAGGATGTTACACTTCCATGAACTGTATCATCCAGCTGTCATGCAAGTGCTAATGAAATGCACCACAAAAATATCTGGCAGTTCTGGAATCACTGCTGTTACTTTACTCAGAAACAACAATCAAAGTAAAGGTCTGAAACATTTTCTACAAAATAACTTCAATTTTTAACTGAAGGTATGGTTTCAAAATACAATAAAACTAAAGTAAAGAATTAATAGTCAGGTAAAACTAGGATGAAACTGCTGGACCAAATAGCTTATATTTGTAGATTCAAATTGTAGCAGATATGTTTATTAAATGTGATTTTTTATTCTCAACTAATGAAAATGGAATGATTGGTAATTCAAAATTATGATTTAATTGAAATAGAAAAAAAAGATAAAGGTGGGAGAAGAATATATCAATCTAGTGAACTTTAATTCTTCCTTCATGTCAGTGCCATATTTTGCCACAGTATATTTCCGCAACAGATTTTATTTGAATCTTGCATTCTCGAAGGACAACAAAAATTATGATTCTTTATAGAGAAAATTATGGAAAATCAAAATTTAACAAAAGACAATGCTAATATCTAATTACACAAAGGAAAAAAAATAAAGTAAATTAAGCTGAGCAGATTAGAAACCTATTTTTTCTTTGTTCAGCCAGGGTGGTAATGGTTAAAGATCGTCTTTTGCATATACTACACTGACCATTCCACCTGCAGGCACAACTCCAATGCCTTTTGCAGATTGGGACATATTGCCATATGGACTCTGACAGCTTACAATCTGTACATCTCTGGACTACAACTGCCTAGGGGTCTGTCCTATATTAGCACCACCTGTGCTATCAAATCTCTGTGAGAGTCTGAACTGGCCATTAGGGTCTCAAGAACATATTTCATATTTTCAGCTAGGTCAAATGCACAACAAGACTACTAGACTTCG